>NC_142009.1:83568182-84839432 GCF_049901735.1 Notechis scutatus | reverse complement strand
CAGAGACAGAGACAGAGACATAGAGACTTTTGGCTTCATGCAAGGAAAGCAGCAGAAGCAGCAAAAGTCTTTCTTTCTCTCCCCCAAACTCTGCCAGAAATGAGTCTTTGTGAGACTTGTGCAGGTGCAGCCTCTTGGAGTAGGATGCCTTACAGGGTCCCAAAGACTCATTTCTGGTAGAGTTTGGGGGAGAGAAAGAGACTTTTGCTGCTTTCCTTGCGTGCAGCCAAAAGCAGAAGAAGAAAGAAGCGGAAAAAAGCAGCCTGGTGGCCAGGTTAGGCACGTGGGGCGAGTGGGGCAAGTTCCCCCACCCTTTCCCCTCCCCTCACTACCTCATATTGTTTGCAATGCAAGTGACACAGCCTTGTGTCCCCACGGTCCATGTGGGCGGCACAGCCTTGTGTTCCTGTGCAGCCTGGATTAATTGCTTTTGGGGGTGACATTTCTCTGCGGACCACCAAAATTTTCTTGTGGACCACCAGTGGTCCCTGGCCCACTGGTTGGTGACCACTGGTCTTGAGCACTCTGATTTATTTTAAAGGATTATTAAATTAACATGTTAATCATTGATATAACAGCAATAGTATTTATGGAAATCATGAACATTTGTTGTGGTTCACCGGCAGCAGGTGTGGATGGCTGAGGTCTCAGAGAGCAAGGACTCAGATGAGGGGCCTGCGTGTGATGTATGGATGGGGCCAGGACCATCAGGGAGTGGAGTGCTGCCTTCAGAGATTGTGGAGGCTGGTAGTAGTGATGCAGAGGACCTGGAGGAGCCTGTGCCCAGTGTGTGTGCGCTCAGGGCTGCTCGTAGGAAAAAGCTGCTGCAGCAGCACGGATGACTCGGGAGTAAGGCTATAAGGTAATGGCCCCTCCCTTAAGAGATAAAAGCCAGCCTTAGAGACCAGTATTCTTTGCAGGAAGCAAAGAAGTTTTTGCACTTCAAGCCTTGTGGAAGTTTGGACTATCTTGGTTTGTGTTTGAAGACTTTTTGTTTGGAATATTTCTTGGCAACGTAATCTAGTGCTGTTGGCAGCCTTGCACAACCTTGGCAAGGTTCATGCTTATCAGAGACAATTAGTTTTAATAGCCTTTTAACCGTGAATTAACGGAATTTGCAGAGAAGCATTAAAAGGTTTTGCTTTTATCTTTGGTATTTGTTTACTTGGAATAAGGTTTGAGTCAGAACACATTGATTCAATGCTCAGCACTGGTAAAATTGGAACATATGTTTATATGCATGCATGTTTTGGTTGGATTTGCTGTAATATCTCAAATATGGTCTTTGAAAACAAGAACAGCTACAGATCGATGGAAATTCCGCTATCAAAATGAACAAACAAACTGTCATGAATGTTGTAGAAACTTCTCCAGCATCTTGCTTTTCCAAAAGCTATCAAATTTCTACTTGCAGCAGAAGGTTAAAGTCAGCCCAAACACATATTGATCACTTTCATGAAAACTTATTTATAAGAGTAGCATTATTTTTCCTTGTCGCTCTTTCAGACATCAATTGGAATGGTTGCATTGTCAACAGAGGCCTATGTGTAAGGAATGGACAGAAGATAACAAGAGCAATAGCACTTGGGCTTATATATCACCCCACAGTGCAGAGTGCATCACTCTGTGCAGTTTACAATATCAGCATACTGTCCCCAACAATCTGGGTTCTCAATTTACCAATCAGAGGTGGTATCCATCAGGTTTTGACCAGTTCTGGAGAACTGGTAGCGGAAATTTTGAGTAATTTGGAGAACCGGCAAATACCACCTCTGACTGGAGATTTTACAGTGTCCTTCCCCTGCCACACCCACAATGTTTGTGCAATGTTTAGTTCCCTTTTATCTTACTATTTCTAGTCCTTATACATAAGCACTAAATAAAGTGTAAAAATAAAGTTTACAGATCTTACAAATCTAAAAGCTGAGCCTTTTACTTAGTTTCCACTTTTATGGTTAGGCTGTTATAGAATTTTCTATTCTAAATAGCGTAGTGCCTATAATGTAATGGTTGTAGTATTGGGCTTTGACTAGAGAAAGTGAATTCATTTCTCTACTCACCTATGGAGCTTACAGAGGAGTTGGACGAGCCGCAGTCACAAGATTATTGCTTGGGTGATGAAATTAAGAGAATCCCTATACATGTCTTCAGCAGAGGTGGTATTCAGCAGGTTCTGATCCGTTCTGGAAAACTGGTAGCGGAAATTTTGAGTAATTCAGAGAACTGGCAAATACCACCTCTGACTGGAGATTTTACAGTGTTCTTCCCCTGCCATGCCCACCAAACCATGCCCACAGTAGTAAAAAAAAAAAAAAAGAATCCTACCATTGTTACCAACCTCAGAAGGTTGGAAGGCTGAATCAACCTTGACCCTCATCAGGATCAATCCATCTAGCTGGAAGGGACGTTGGAGGTATTCTAGTCCAACCCCCTGCTCAAGCTCAACCCAGGATCAAGCTCCCAGCTTGTGGGCAGAGTTTGCCTGCAATACTGCATTCTAACCACTGCATCACCAGGGCTCCTTTTACCATTATACCAGACAAATTGTTAGCAGATTTCAGGAATTCTTAGTAGAGATTATTTTAAGTAGAACCACGGGTATTTCTCACTCTCAATCCTCTTATAATCACACTAACAAATATTTTCACCCTTATGTTTAATTGTTCAGAAAAATAATATTGGGGAAAACTTCAAGCTTCCTGAAATGTGAGCACATATATTATTGGGTGCTGTACAGTACATTTCCCTCTGTAGAGCTGGAAGCCCTCTTTTAACAATAGCTCCTCTCATGATAGTGATCTAGTACTGAGCCAAAACTGAAGTGGCTGCATGGATTTTAGGAGAAATGAGGCTCTCACCTTGTTCTGCTTGAGCTCCTTAAATTGACAACGATTGTGATCTGGCATAGCTAATTTGAATCTTTTGGAGGGAATGAGGTTGGAGAAAACATTGCCTTTCTTGCTTTTAGTAGAACTTTGGAAAGTCTGTTCCTTTTCTTCCATGTGTCAGTATTATCATACTATTTCAGTGGTGGGATTCAAAATTTTTACTACCAGTTCTGTTGGCGAGGCTTGGTGGGCATGGCCTGGCTTGGTGGGCATGACAGGGGAAGGTTACTGCAAAATCCCCATTCCCTTCCCACCCCACTAACCTGCTTTCCAGCTCTGTTCTCCTGTGCAGGGCAATAAAAGAAGACCCAGCCAATCAGCTGGGACTCAGGAGGCAGAGAATAGATGGGGGCGGGGCCAGTCAGAGGTGGGATTTGCCAGTTCTCCGAACTACTCAAAATTTCCACTACAGGCTCTCCAGAACTGGTCAGAACCTGCTGAATGCCACCTCTGTACCATTTACAGGTCCCCACCGGCGGACCGGCCGGGCGGCCTCTCTCCCCCGGCTAAAAAGGGGCCTTCCCTCGTGAAGCTGCTGGAGGGACCCAAGAGGAGGGGGCCCCTGTCCCTCTCTCTCAGTCCTCTTCCCCTCCACCAGCACAGGAAGAAACGTCAGAAGCCGGGCTTCGCCCCACCTCCCCCCCCCCCCCCCCCCCCCCCCCCCCCCCCCCCCCCCCCCCCCCCCGCCCCCCCCCCCCCCCCCGGCCGGGTTCACCCTGCTGCCTGCCTGCCCCCCCCCCCTTTCGCTTGCAAAAGTTTCTTTTTTTTTTCCCTCCCCCCCCCCCCCCCCCCCCCCCCCCCCCCCCCCCCCCCCCCCCCCCCTCCTGGTCAGGTGGGCCTGATTTATGACATTATCCATTAATTTATTCTGATAGCATATTAGCAGTGTTCCTATGAAATGCTAAACAAGTTGGCCACATAAGTTGGGAAATTCTCACCGTAGCAATCCTAACAAATCTGGAGGGCACCAGGTTGGGGAAACCTGTTCTACAGTAGGTATAGTTTGGAATTATTACTTTCGGTTGAGGACAATCAAGTTCCTTGCTTCCAGGATTGATTCTTAAGTGTGGGGAAACTCACAGCAAGCAGGGAGGAGGGATCAAGCAGGGAATTAGTCTTGGGTCCTTACATAGCTGCACGAGACATAAGCCTGATCTCCCACCTAAGCTCCATGGAACCTTATCTATCTGTTCCCAAGAGAAGCTAAGCAGTCTTGGGAAATTCCTATATTATAGCCAGAATGCAGTGAAGTAATGAATTTTAATCTTTCATATGTGGGTCTATTGGCTTGTGCCTGACATAAGAAATGCTAAATGTGATCATGATTTTGGCAATGTTTAAGGTTCATTGTGAGGTGTTACAATGTTTGGTCCTGGTTTTTTATTGTTCAATATTTCCATTAATGGTATTGTTAAAAAGACATTAATGATAATTTTAAAGGGAATGCTTATCAACCTTAAAACTAGGTAGAGAAGCTAACTATTTAAAAAAAAGAGAAACAGTATTCAACCAGATCTTGAGAGGACTGAATAAATAATAACAGTGAAATGGAATGGAGAAAGATGTATTTTATTTTTATTTAGTATAATTAGTATAGTGACCCTCAGGGGCATAGTGGTCAGAATGCAGTACTGCAGGCTACTTCTGCTGACTGCCGGCTGCCTGCAATTTGGCAGTTCAAATCCCACCAGGCTCAAGGTTGACTCAGCCTTCCATCCTTCTGAGGTGGGTAAGATGAGGACCCAGATTGTTGGGAGCAATATGCTGACTCTGTAAACTGCTTAGAAAGGGCTGTAAAGCACTGTAAAGTGATCTATAAGTCTAAGTGCTATTGCTATAATGTAATTATAATTTAGTATAAAAATAATTGGCCAGGAATTATGGGCAAGGAGGTGGGGGACACTTAGGTTTATAATAATATGTGTGAAAAGGATAATTGATCTGCAATTAATTACAAACCAAATGTGAATCGCCAGTGTGTCTGCCAATAGCAATTGCTAACAATAGAATATAGCTTCCATACAATGGGAGGTTCTAGTTCCACACTGGTCACCACACTGGATTCAGAAAGATTCAGAAAAACTGGAACAAGAAAGCGTAATGAGGAGATGTCCTGCAGCACCACCAATTACTGAGGGACATGATGTGTTCAAGCAGAGCAGAGACAGCCATCTGTTGGAATGCTTTAAATCAGATCTCTACATTGAATAGGGGGGTAGACACATTGATTGCATCTTCTTACTTGTTTTTTTTCAGTGGGTTGCTAATAACTATGAAAAATGTATCTGTTGTGGAAGCATTATATGATCACCATATCTGAATATAAGATATTCTGAAAATAGGGATAGATAGATGATACACAGACACATGGAGATGATAGATAGATGATAGATAGATAGATGATACATAGATAGATAGATGATATACAGACATATGATAGATAGATGATAGACAGATAAATGATAGATAGATGATAGACAGATAAATGATAGATAGATGTAGATAGATAAATAGATAGATAATACACAGACAGATGATAGATAGATAGATGATAGATAGATAGATAGATGATAGATAGATTAGATAGATAGATAGATAGATAGATAGATAGATAGATAGATAGATGTAGATATAGATAGATAGATGATAGATAGATAGATAGATGATATACAGACATATGATAGATAGATAATAGACAGATAAATGATAGGTAGATGTAGATAGATAAATAGATAGATAATACACAGACAGATGATAGATAGATAGATGATAGATAGATAGATAGATGATATACAGACATATGATAGATAGATGATAGACAGATAAATGATAGGTAGATGTAGATAGATAAATAGATAGATGATAGATAGATAATACACAGACAGATGATAGATAGATAGATAGATAGATAGATAGATAGATAGATAGATAGATAGATAGATAGATGATATAAGACATATGATAGATAGATCAATCAGATAAATGATCACATCAGACATATGATAGATAGACAGATAAATGATAGGTAGATGTAGATAGATAAATAGATAGATGATAGATAGATATACAGAATAGATAGATAGATAGATAGATAGATAGATAGATAGATAGATAGATAGATAGATAGATAGATAGATGAAAGCACAGTGCTGGTAATAACTAATAAGACAGGAAGAATAGCATAGCTTCTTTTTATCCTCAGCTAATGAGATTATCAAACGGGTTACCTATCAAATAATTAGCTTGCTGCTGGGCAGCTATAAAGAAATGCAGTTGAAACCACAGCTTGCATTGTTACTTTTTGATTTATTCTGTATGCCACAAGTTCCTATTCTGCCTTCTTCCTCTGGAAACTGAGCAAACTTTTCAAAGAGGCAGTGTTGCTGTCCATAGTAGGTTGGTTCTATAGTGCAAATCTCTATTCAACAATATTTTCCTCCAAGGCCGAGTAACCGGAAAAGTAGACTTCCCAGGTTTTAATGCAAGTATAATGAACTTGCCAGGTTACTTGCTTTTTTGAGAGGACGACTAATGGGTAGTATATTAACTTATGAGGCGGCTTTTTGGTGTTGGATAATATCATCTAAGAAGATCCAAACAAGCACTTCACACACACATGTACACCAGTGGTGGGTTTGGTGGGCGCGCTTTGTACATGTGCACACACTTTGTGTGCACGCATGTGCCAAACACGCACTTTGCGCAGGCGCAGAGGCGTTCCAACTCACCTCCTGCAAGCCTGCACTCTCCCGGTCGCTTCAGCAGCTACCGCATGGCACTCTTCTGTGCTGCGCAAAACAGCTGCGCTTCAAAAGCAGAAGATAAAGGCGAGTATGGGAGCCTGGGCGGACGGGCCCAACAGCAGAGCGGAGAACCGGTTCAGTCTCTGCTACTCATCACCACTACCGGCTCGGCAGATCCGGGCCGAGCCAGTAGAATACCACCACTTATATACACACAATGCTTTTCTTCTCTATATTTTTAATGATCTAATTAATCAACCAGAAACATTTAACCATTTGAAATAAGGGCATCTAGTTACAGGTAGTCCTCATCATATGATTGCCACATTTCCGTTGCTAAGCAAGACCATTGTTAAATGAGTTTCATCCCATTTTACAATTTTTCTTACCAAGATTGTTGAGTGAATCACTGCAGTTGTTAAGTTAATAACATGGCTATTAAGTAAGCCTGGCTTTCCCATTGGCTTTGCTTGTCAGAAGGGGATCACATGACCGTGGACATTGCAACTGTCATAAATATGAGCCAATTACCAGGCAGCTGAATTTTGAACATGTGACCACGGGGATGCTGCAATAGTCATCAGTGTGAAAATTGGTGATAAGTCACTTTTTAAAGAGCTGTTGTAAGTTCTAACAGTCACTAAATGAAATAGTGTAAGTCAAGGGCTACCTGTATATACCTCTAGTTGTGGAATGACTGATGGAAGTCTGTCAGTAGAAGGGAGTACCAGGATCCTATAGTCTAATCTTTTCTTCAGGAACACCAGTTTAAAAAGAAGAAACTGAATATTCTATGGTATGGGATTTAGTTTATCAATGGTTGGAAAATAAAACAAGTTAAAATTGAGTAGGTGCATATACAGAGAAATAAGTTAAGATTGTTAAAAAGATAATGGCCTATAAAAGAAAATGTGATGGTTGTTATATTGATAGGAAAGGTATGTTAATTATAATTGTTAGTACAAGACATATGTACCCAGTCGACACACTGTTTAAATGAAAGATGGATTTGTTGTAAATACAAAATAAAAAGTTTATGGGAAAAAGACTGAATCAAATTGAATATTAAATTTTAAATAATAATAATAAATAATAATGCAATGCCACCCCCCAAAGGAACCACCAGTTAAACCAGGGGTGTCCAACCTTGGCAATTTTAAGACTTGTGGACTTCAACTCCCAGAGTTGGGAGTTGAAGTCCACAAGTCTTAAAGTTGAAGTCGACAAGTCTTAAAGTTGCCAAGGTTGGACACCCCTGAGTTAAACCATCCTTGAGAGGCGATTATGCAGTCTCTTCTTTGAATCCCTCAGGACGATGGGAATAGCCCAAATAAAGCACAAACAATTGCCAGATTAAAAAATAATATAAAATAGATAAAATAAAAATTTGCCACCGTATGAAACAATCCACTCCTTTGAAACCTTCGGTCAAGAATTCTGCTGTAGCAATATAGACAGTGGGCCATTTCAGGAATCAAGTTTACGTTTGTTGGAGACCAAAGTTTCACAATCATAGCATCCAATAGAAATATTCCAAACCCATCATTACCTGCAAGAGATAATAATGTGCAAGAAAAAATGTGAAAGCTTTCAAATCTCCAGAGCTCTTCTCAGGGAACATAGCATATAAGGCAATGTGAATGATGGCTAGGGGTGAAAATAAAGTGACTATTGTTGAAGCTGTAGTATCTGCATAGCTTTACTATTCCACCATGAACTGAAGAAGGAGCTGACAGCCATCCAAATGAGTTCTTATCAAGGGCTATTATAGTTTCAATATCACTTATGACTCCTCTGAGGGCTACTCGGGTGAGGGAATAAATTGCACCACAGAGTGGTTGATCCCCTGTCCTTGAGTCTTAATGTTTTTTTTTTTAATAATTGTTTTCATTCTTATCTAGAACAAGTCATCCTAAAAGGGTCTAATTTTGAGAAAGGTGGAAGGAAAGAGAAGCAGAGGATGATCAAACATCATGTTACTCATTATAGTAACAAGTACACCAGTGGAAAACCTGAAGAACCAGGGTATATATTGTCATGGTTGAAAATCTAGGTTCTGTGGTCAACAGAAGTTAAAAATGACTTGATGGCACATAATCAATCAGTCAATCAATCAGCCATGATCAGCCACACGTTTGTCACAGGAATGTGAATATTTTTGAAAATTAAGTAGATGTTTCATGAGGAAGGGATACGTTCTAGAACCACCTCCTCCAACCTGAAACTCTGAAGATGTCTTGTGCCTGCAGCTCTAATGCTTCAGAGGGCACCATGTTAGAAAAGACTTAAGGACTGGGGAAAGACAGTGTCTCATATTATTTGTGACTGTGGATTAAGGCTATGACAGAAGCAGCATAGCTAAAGCCAAGGACAAATCAAAGACCAATATTATCCCTTGAGCCCTCTTCCATAGCTATCTGGATTGCACAAGAGTTATAGCAACTACAAATCACTGCTAGCTGGTGAAACCTGTTCCTAGCACTTTTCTTCTTTGGCTGATCTCAGAAAAAACTAAGCACAGTTTAAACTGCTCAATACTTGAATGGGAGATCACCAGGACAGTCCAAGACTCAATTCAATTCAAATTCAATTCAATTGATTTTTTCTTCAATTCCATTCAAACCTTTATTGTCAGAGTACAACTTGTGTACAATGAGATTAGCTGAGTCTCCCTTCATGCACACACCCCAACACAATACAACTCACAGTGAGAGGCAGAAAATCCCTAATCCAATGAATCCTACTAACAAACACACAATCCTATTGCACCATATAAACTTATTGCATGTCGCGCCGGCCCTGCAAGTCAATCGTACTATATTGTTGTAAAGTCATTTTCCATTCAGGAGTCTGACAGCCCACGGATAAAAACTATTCTTCAGCTTGTTTGTGTGGCTGCCTATGGTAGGAGCATAAAGAAGTACTGACCAGGGTGTGAGTCATCTCTGAGGATTTTCCTCACTCTTCTAAGGCAGAGAACCCTAGTGATGTTGTCTAGTGGTATCAGGGGACAGCCCACAATGTTTTGTGCTGTGCCCACCACCCTCTGTAACGTCTTTCTATCTGCGACTGTCAAGCTGGCATACCACACCATAATGCAATGAGTGATGATGCTTTCTATTGTGGACTGGTAAAAGGAATTCATCAGTTGTTGTTCCACTTTGTTTTTTCACAAGTCCCTGAGGAAATGGAGTCTTTTTTGGGCCTTTCTGGCCACCTGGGTTGTGTTGATTTTCCAGGTGAGATCTTTGCTGAGGTAGACTCCCAGAAATTTAAAGGAGGAAACTCTATCCACGCAGCCCCCCCTCGATGTAAAGTGGGGCAGGTTCTTCTCTCTTCTTCCGGAAGTCTAACACCATCTCCTTTGTCTTGCTGATGGTTAGCTCTAGCCTAAACTGGGAAGAAAACAAGGCAAAAGCACTCAACATCCTGTAGTGTAAACCACTGCACACATTGCACACATTGGAAAATTATAATAATTCCAGTGTTTTATAATTATATTTATAATCCTCACTTACTGACTACTCATTTGGTGACTGTTCAATGTTGAGATAACACTGAACAAGTGGTGCTTAGGACCTGTTCATGAACTTTTGCCCTTTGCGGCATCTACATAGTTATGTAATCATGATTCAGAGGCTTGGTTTGCACTTACATCTGGTTGCAGTATGCCATGGTCACCATTTGCAGCATTTGTATTGTGGCCTGTTGGCCACTGGCCCCTCCAGGCAGCCAAATCAGATGAGGAGGTGGCATGGGAGTCAGGGCCAGCATCAAGGCAACCTGAGAGCTCCGAGGGGGATGAGGGAATGGAGCTGCCAGAGATAGAGACAGAGGTAGAGGCTGGGCTGTCCATCAGATGGAGAGTCAAAGCCCCCGGGTCTGGAGGTGGCTGATGAGGAACAGGAGAAACAGCTGGGTACAGTGCCTGACGCACAGATGTGTAGAAGGCAGAGGAGAGGAGAGCAGTGGAAATCTGTGGGCTGATCCTTGGGATGGAAGAGCCACCACTGCTAGTGAAGCCCCACCCTAGCTCTGAGGAGGGGGGAGAGATGAATAGGTGTGGCAGATAACTATTCATCTCCTTGCCGGACAGACTTGTTAGCCTGCTGTGAGAGAAAGAGAGAGACTTTTTGCTGGGGCTGCTGGTGCTCCTAATAAAGAAAACATCCATTTAACTACCAAGAGTTTGTTGTGTTTGCGAACTCTGTCAGACTCAGAACAATTTGTTGCTGCTTCCCATAGGTGAAGTCAAATGGGAATCAGCTAGCTGTCAGGATTCTGGCAGTGGCCCTAATGAAATCATGTGCTTCGAGTCCAGGGGTGGGATTCAAATTTTTTAACAACTGGTTCTGTGGGCGTGACTTAGGTGGTGGACATGGCTTGGTGGTCATGTTATTGGCTGGGTGTGGCCAACTCAATATCACTCACATCGAGGCACGCATCTCCTCGCCTGGCCTCTCATGACTGTGGGGATGCTGCAACAGTCGTAAGTGTGAAAAACAATCATAAGTCACTTTTTTCAGTGCCGTTGTAACTTTGAATGGTCACTCCACACAAGCAAAGTACGGGGAAAAAAACTCCAGAGAAGTTCCAGGGACAGGAAGTCTAGTCCTGCCAAGAATGTAATAAGGGTTAACGGAGAGGCAGTTTCTGTAAGCAACACCAGAATGTTTCTTTCCTGCCTTCCTTACAGGATTAGGCCAGTAATTTTTTCTAACAACCAGTTCTCTAAACTGCATAGAATATTAACAACTGGTTCTAGCGAATAGATGCGAACCTATAGAATCCCACCCCTATTCGAGCCAAGCTTCAAAAACTTCAAAGGATTTATTAGGAGCTAACATGTCGGTATGACCTGTGCGTACTGATTCTGAGACACGTAATTCACTGTCACCCTTGACCCTCATTCCCCCCAGGTGTATCATAATTCATATTTTCCAACAAAACATGTTCATAGCCAAGGGTCATCAAACATTAGAGATTTACACGGCAAAAACTCCAGTCGCTCAGTTATAATCTTTGCAAGATATGAATGGAATGCACTTTTGATTCCAAACTGCTGCACTGCTCTTTCAAATTCCTCCCCCCGCCCTTTCTGATCATGGCAACTCTAAAACGGGCATAGAAATGTTTTATGAGTTGATATTAGGAGAGTCCCACAAGCCTTCCCCATACCATCCTTTGATCTTTCTGCACTTGTGCCCCACAAGGCAATCCACCCAGCCTTTCTGCGCTCATTCTGCACTGCAACAGTCACTATGTTTGCACTGCAGAAATTCCCTCCCCCAGGCTCTCCTAACTCATGTGCAACTTGTGCCAGGCCTCCCCTCCATCTGCAGCACCCTGTCACTCCTTAGCTAGGACTCTGTCACTTCCTGCTTAACAACCGACACGTCTTGGAGTTATGTTGTCAACTGGACTGAGAAGATTGTCATTATTCAAACAATGCAGCCACGTGACCGTGTGATTTATGATTGCATCACTTAGTGATGGCAATCCAATTGCCCTTGAGGACTACTTGTAATATATATTTTATGTTTATTGAATGATTTCCAGAAGTCCTGAATCCCAGCCAAGCTAGTTACTACATCTCCAGTTAAACATTCTTTGTCTTGACTGAACTCCACAGCCCCGCTAATAGTTGTGTCTTTATATTCACTATATGCAGCATGCTTTATTCCCAAGTGAGAATGCACAGAGTTAAAGTTTCTCTTTTCTTTTATTACATGCAATGTGCATAATAAAAGAGGGACATTATTGGGTTGAATGGGAATTCTCTCTGCTCTCCCTGAATCCTACACCATGAATTGCCAGCAAGAAGGAAAAGGTGAAAGGTCCATAGGTTAGGATCACTGGCAATTAATGAACAACATTCAACAATTAATGAACAAATCACCTGACATTCAATAGAAAACTAAGTGATGGACATTTTATCAGAGGAAATATGAGTGTAACTCCTTCTTTTGTTGGCTACATCATCCCCATTCAACAAATAGTTACTTTAATGGTGCAGAATAGAGGTGGCAGAGGTGGTATTCAGCAAGTTCTGACCAGTTCTGGAGAACCAGTAGCAGAAATTTCGAGTAGTTTGCAGAACCAGCAAATCCCACCTCTGACTGGCCCCACCACCATGTATTCTCTGCCTCCCGAGTCCCAGCTGATCATCTGGGTTTTCTTTTGTTGCCCTGAACAGGAGAACAGAGCTGGAAAGCAGGTTAGTGGAGTGGGGAGGGAATGGGATTTTGCAGTATCCTTCCCCTGCCATGCCCACCAAGGCAAGCCACACCAACCAAGCCAAGCCTACAGAACCGGTAGTAAAAAATTTTGAATCCCACCACTGAGAGGTGGGATCACCTGGTGTCCTACTTTCCATCTTTATTCTGTTGACTTCTATTATTGACTTAAAAGGATTAAAGTGAAATAGCCAAAAGCTACTCCCTTTGGGATTGTCCATGCAAACTGTCCTCATGATCTTTTCCAGTGGCTCTTTTTCTTTTGATAGGATAGATGTAGGGATAGATGATATATAGTAGATTGTTCATGTTATCCTGTCCCTGCTTTTTCTGTTTTTGTCCTGGTTCATCTCATTTTGCCAGTGCTTTTTTTGATCCGGATATAAGGCTGAATGCATGTGCATGATGCATACTGGACTGGATGTTACCCACAACAAATTTACAACACTTTTCTAGTCAAAATGCTCTGTCCATCTTTAGATTGTGGACTCGTGTTTACTTTTTTCAGAAATTATAGGGAGAAAAAACTGAGACAAATTTCAGCAGCTAGACTAACTCTATAATAGTTCAACTGATTTTAATTAATCACAGTAGCTCCGTCTTTCTTTACTCACCAGTTTACGGAAAACTATAAAGTTTATGGAAAACTATATAGGAGAGCAGCATTTACAGCAGATAGATAACAAATCAACAGATAACAGATAACAAATAGCAGATTAATAGAGTTGGGAGGGATCCTGTAGGTCATCTAGTCCAACTTCCTGCCCAAGCAGGAGACCCTACACCATTTCTGACAAATGGCAGTCCAGTCTCTTCTTGAAAACCTCCAGTGATAAAGCTCCCACAACTTCTCAAGGCAAGCCACTCCATTGATTGATTGTTCTCAATGTCAGAAAGTTTCTCCTTATTTCTAGGTTGAATCTCTCCTTGATCAGTTTCCATCCATTATTTCTTGTCTGGCTTTCAGATGCTTTGGAAAATAGCTTGACCCCTTCCTCCCTGTGGCAGCCCCTCAGATATTGGAACACTGTTATCATGTCTCCCCTGGTCCTTCTCTTCTCTAGATTAGCCATGCCCAATTCCTATAACCATTCTTCATATGTTTTAGTCTCCAGCCACTGAATCATCCTGGTTGCTCTTCTCTGCACTTTTTCCAGACTTTCATAGGTGGCAGCACCCCTGGACAGTTAGCAATGTAGCCCCACAAGATTGTAATAAAAATAGAAAAATAAAAGAAGTTTGTTCCATATATGCATTAACCATATTATATATTTTCCATGCAGCCCAAGACAAATGCGGCTCAGGCAAGCCAAAAGGCTGGTCATGCCTGATTAATGGAGTTACATTGCTTTGTTGCAAAACTCAAGCTGCAATAGATTTTTTACATTTCCTTTGTGATCTTTTTCAGCTTTAATTACTGTCATTTTTTTCATTTTGGTTTTATTAGTACATTTTTCAAATTTTAATTCTTTTCTCCTACAATGGAAAAAAAAAAATCCAGCAATCCATGGAGAGTGATGTTAGACTTTTTGTATGATGACAAACTCAGAATTTATTCAAGCTAAGGGGCTGTTCCAGTACAATAATATTATACTGCTTCTGGCATTGAAAATATTTCCCATGTTTTGCATGCCTTCTTTTAAAGCCTGAAGAGAAATTGCGTTTGGATGCAGCATTACTATCAATACTTTGTTTTGGCATTTTTTAACTATATATAGGAGAGCCAATTTGGTATAGTGATTAAAGGCAACATGCTAGAAACTGGGAAGCCATGATTTCTAGCCCTGCCTTAAGCATGAAACTAGCTGGGTAATAACCTTGGGCCAATCTTTGTCTTTCAGCCTTAGGAAGAAGGCAAGGGCAAGCCACTTCCAAAATCCTGCCAAGAAAACTGCAGGGATTTATCCAGGCAGATGCCAAGGGTTAAGATTAATCTTGAAGGCAGTGATGGCTCAAGTACTGTATATATGGCATTCCTAGGTCACACTGTCTGATAGTGCCACCTTCTACTGATTCACCTTCTATTCATTCGTGGTATTTGGCCTTAGTCTAAAATTGGCCCTGGGTGAAGGCAAACAAAAAGAAAACCTATGCATATATAGACATGTAATAGTCTGCAGGAATATCCTTGAGAGACAGGAGGAGGAAGAGCCATAGTGTGGGCAACGATCAGATATGGGACACCTTAGCCTACAGAAGGAATGAGGGTGTAGAAAGTGTCTCAGTAGTGTTCCCTATTTCCCTATAAAGTAAATGCCAGGGAGGAGAGATGCACTGTTACAGATAGTCCTCAGCTTACAACCACAGTTGAGTCCAACATTTATGTTGTGAAGTGGTCCGTTTGTTAAGTGAGTTTTTGCATGTATCATTTGTTAAGGGTGGGATTCTACTGGTTCGGACTGGTTTGAGTGAACCGGTAGTTTCAGTGAGCAATTGGCCCCGCCAACCCGCCCCTGTTCTTTCCTGTGCTTTATTTCGTTGTTTTAGAGCAGGGGTGTCCAACCTTGGCAACTTTAAGACTTGTGGACTTCAACTCCCAGAATTCCTCAGCCAGCAGAGCTGGCTGAGGAATTCTGGGAGTTGAAGTCCACAAGTCTTAAAGTTGCCAAGGTTGGACACCCCTGTTTTAGAGCATAGCTGATTTGCACGGCAGAGCAGTTTGCCGCGCCTCAGCTGTTTTACTCATAGGGGCTGCAGTCAAAGGTCAGCATTACAGCTGAAAATGGGCTTTTTTAAACGCTGTGCACATGCGCATAGGGCACAAAGCTCACTGAACCAATTGATACACTGGTTGAATCGCACCACTGGTTTTGCCCCATTTTATGACCTTTCTTACCACAGTTGTTAAGGGAATCACTACAGACGATAAGTTTAGTAACCTGATTGTTAAGTAGATCTGGTTTCTCCATTGGCTTTGCTTGTCAGAAGGTTGCAAAAGATGATCACATGACCCCGGGACACTACAGCCTTCATAAATATGAACCAGTTGTCAAGCCTGTCAAGGATGTAAATCACGTGACCACGGGGATGCCGCAATGGTTGTTAGTGTGAAAAACAGTCATAAGTCACATTTTTCAGTGCTGTTGTAACTTTGAATGGTCACTAAATGAACTGTTGTAAGTCAAGGACTACTTGTATTGTAACCTTACAATAAAGGTCATGTCAGTACTCATGGTTTTGGTTTCTTGTCTGGTCTGTGTCAAAGGACAAGTACTGCACAAAACCAAACTAAATAGCTGGAATCAGTGACAGTTGACAGGGATATCCAGCATCAAGGTTAGCATTTGACTAGTTTGGTCTAGGGCAGGGCTCTCCAATCTTGGCAACTTTAAGCCTGGTGGACTTCAACTCCCAGAATTCCCCAGCTAGCTGGCTGGGGAATTCTGGGAGTTGAAGTCCTCTAGGCTTAAAGGGTCCAAGGTTGGAGATTCCTGGTCTAGGGAGAAGTAACTGTGTCCAGATTACCTTTTCATAACAGGGAATCCTGGTCATAGTAAGAATGTTATCATCCCAAGACAAGTGGAATTAATGATTATTTCAGTTCAGAAACTATATTTGTTTAAAAGTTGTTTTATGGCTTTGTCAGGTTAGAGCTCAGATAACTTTCTCTTCTTCCAAATAAGAAGGTCTGTCTATACAGAAAACAAAATCTTTGAAAGAAGATGTGTGTCTCTTAAAGTTGCTAGAGCATCCAGTTCTTTTTTATTTATTTACTTTATTTTATTTATTAGAAAGGAACATTCTGTAATCTATATATGCATATTCTAGGGATGTCCACGGGGTCTGATAAATGGAAGTCAGCATGGTGGTCACAACAGTGTGTCATGAGAAATAGATTTTTTAAATTATATCATTGTGGCCACCATTTTGAGTTTTTTAAATCACACCTTGTGGACATCCCTAATATAGACTATGTGAGAATGTCCAGAGAGAGCAATAAATGTTTTTGCAAATGTCAACAATCCAGCAATCAAAAAATACACCACAAACTAGCATTTTGTAGGGTAGCAATGAAGGTCTTGGAAAAGATGTTCAGATGCCATGACAGGGGTGAGATTCTACCAGTTCGCACCTATTTGCTAGAACCGGTTGTTAACATTCTAAGCAGTTCGGATAACTGGTTGTTAGAAGAAATTACTGGCGTAATCCTGTAACGAAGGCAGGAAGGAAACATTCTGGTGTTGCTTACAGAAACTGCCTCTCCATTAACCCTTATTAAATTCTTGGCAGGACTAGACTTCCTGTCTCAGGAACGTCTCTGGAGTTTTTTCCCCCTTCCTTTGCTGGTACTTTGCTTGTGTAGAGTGACCATTTAAAGTTACAATGGCACTGAAAAAAGTGACTTATGACCATTTTTCACACTTATGATTGTTGTAGCATACCCACAGTCATGAGAGGCCAGGCGAGGAGATGCGTGCTTCGGTGTGAGTGATATTGAGTTGGCCACACCCAGCCAATAACATGACCACCAAGCCATGTCCACCCAGTCACATGACCATCAAGCCACGCCTACCACCTAAGCCACGCCCACAGAACTGGTTGTTAAAATTTTTGAATCCCACCCCTGTGCCATGATATGCCTTTTCCTAGAAAGATAAGTATTGTGCAAGCAATTATTTTCCATAGAACACTCTATAGAAGTGAAAATTGGAACTGGTAGAAGGATGATGAGGAATATGCATATTGATATTTTTTTTTAACTTTGTGGTATTTCCAGGAATCTTCTGCTGCATCACACAGTAAAAAATACCAAATAGATTATAGAATAAGTCAACTCAGAGTTCTCCCTCAAATTGTCATATTTGAGACACATTATGTATAGATCTAACTTCCTTGAGAACTTTGTAATGCTGAAAGTGAAAGGAAAAGAGAAGAGGACAATCAGCAACAAGATGGATGTTCTTGATTACAATAGCAACACTTGTACCATTGGAAGACCTGAAAGACCAAGTTAGGGACAGATTGTCCTAGAGAAAATCTATCTGTGTGGTCACTAAGAGTAGATAGCAACTTGATGACACATAATTGATTGATCAACCAATCAAAGTCTAAATGTCTAAACAGCCAGGTTTTTTTTTCCACTGTGTGCTAGTTAATTTTTTTCATTGCAAATATCAGTTTCTGTTTTGGCATAATTATGTATTTATAATGCTATCTAGAAATCTCAGAGATATTTTGACACATTTGGAATAACAGATCATGATAATCAAGCTTCTGTTATAAATTAATCAAATGTACTTAACTAGTAGTAATTTCAGGGGTAAAGAAGTTGTGACAGCAAGATCTGAAAAAACCCAACCAAAACAGAGTGGAGTTAGTTATTTATCACGACTGAATTGCTTCTTCTTTTTTTCTATCTCAAAATTGCTATTTGCTTATTGGAGAAAGAGAAGTTTGAGATGAGACAGAGATAAATTGAATAAACCAACTCCTTCCTTTAGAAGTGAAGATTTGTTTAAAATCAGGAAATCCATGTGTCTTTCCATATTCCATTTCAGTCTGTAACCTTTTTTGTTTTACTGTTTCTGTATTTCCTGGGAGCTTAACAAGACTGGTCCTATCTGAAAATCCAATAAAACAGAAATAAAATAGTGCATTCAGCTGTTTAGCTGCCAGTTACATTGTAAGATGAAACAATAAAGCAACTAATCCTTATTTTATGTATTTTCACATTTTTTTAAATAATAGACTGCATGATTTGATTTTCCTTAAAGAAATAACCTTTTTTATTTTAACAGTCAAAATGCAAACATCTTACTCCATCTTGCCTGAGTATTTTCTGGAGCGCCAATGACTCAGGGCTTTCAGCTTCATTTAGCTCACTAAATCTCTCTCTGTATCCTCTATGTGTGGTTAGTTCTGCATCATGAATCAAATACTGGACTTTTTCTATCATTTAGAAGTATCAGGAGAGATGACAATTTGGGTCCTACTGGACCAGCCAAGCCAGTTGGTGTCACCATTAGCTTTCAAACACAATATTCATTTGTCATATCTACCTGTCCTAATTGCCCTTGAATAGATTCACAGGAACTTCTATTACAGAGGATGCAGAACTACAGAAAACAACTTAGTCTCCAGTGAATTACTCATTACTGCTGGGATGTAGGCATTTTTATTTTATTTTTATTTTACATTTTCCATGTTGGTTCCAATACATTTGTAAACTAACTGGGAAAAACTTGATTTAGTGATAGCCAAGTCTTCAAAAACTTACTGTAGGTAAGGGGGGAGAGAGAGGCATGTCTTGATTTATAAATTGCTCTGAGAACATCACAAAATTGATCAATAAATATATATTCACAAGTCTAAACTTTTTGGCTCCTTCACAGCTCAGCTACTAAATTTATGGAGGTTACCAATTAGACAGCAGTTCTAGGAAACTCCAAGAAAATGGCCATAGTTGGTAGATGTGAAAATAATTTTGTTGAAACTGTCCAACTGGTAGGTTCAAACTTTGTCTTCCTAATGGTTTTGTTCAAGCAATTTGCCAAGGCCTGCTAGTGGAATCATGAGTAGTCCTTTACAAAACTTTGGCTCCTGATGATCAACAGAAACATGAGAATTAAACCATTCTTGATTCCATTCAGGAATCAAGGTGTGCTCACTGCCATTTTGAAAATAATATGCAGCTGGTTGCAAGAAGCAGAATAATTCCCCAAATGTGTGAATTAAGAAAAGAGATGGAGCATATTATTTGTAGCTTTCTAAATTTTATTTAAAAAGTATATTTACAGTACATACGCAATGGATCTTTTAAAAGTATCTCATTAAGTTTGTCTTCCACAATCCATTTGTTGAGAGCAGTCATGTTACTGAATTGTTGTGCTGAAAAACAAGATTTTTGTCTTGCTGAGAAAACGTTGAGGTCTTCTCACTTCTGAGGACCATTTTGTTCTTGACTAACATATTGGTTTCTGCCAACCTTTTGTTCTGGCTGCTTCTGCAACGTAGGGGAGAACTTCCAAAAGATGGCTAAACCAAATTATGATTGAAATGATCCAAAACTTAGGTAGGTGAATGTTTATCTGCTTGTTTTAATGGACCAACTGTTTATTTTCCTGAGCCAATTCAAGGGACTCATAGATCCTATGATCCCAAACCTTTCCTGACAGCTTCTAATTCATTTTTGTCAATGTCCCCTTTATACAGGGAGAGGAAAGGAAGCAGTGGTACAATTGAGGAATAACTGGGATATGTGGGACCAAGATAGCAGTGACTGAAGAGCAGCAGAATATAATATAGAACAACAGAGTTGGAAGGGAACCTTAGAAGCCTTCTAGTCCAAACCCTTGCTCAACCAGGAGACCCTATACCACTCTAGACAAACGACTGTCCAATCTCTTCTCGAACATTTTCAGTAACAGAGCACCCAAACTTCAGGAGGCAAGCTGTTCCATTGGTTAATTGTTTGCACTTTCAGGAAATTTCTTTTCAATTCTAGGTTGGATGTCTCCTTGATAAGTTTCCATCTTTTACAATTTATCCTCCTCACAGGTCCCTTTGCGAATAGGTTGACCCCCTCTTTTCTGGTTACCTCAAGAAGCAATAAAAAAGGAAAAGAAAAAAAAATCTCTGGATTAATTAAAAAAAAACTTCAAAAATTAGTTCTGAAGCTAGCAAAACTCTCGTATTCATAACTATGTTTATACTTATATCTATTATCTTGTAAGCAATTGACAAATCAAATCAAATCAAATCAAATCAAATCAATAAATGAAGATTTCTTTCAAATCTGCACCTTTCTTTTGCTTTTTGGGGTCTAAAAAGAAACAACTTTGCTATGACATGATTACTTTAACAAAACCATCCTTGTTATTAATAGTAAATAATAATTTTTTATCTAGAAATGGCTTACCAGTTGATTTCCCCCACACCCCCTGTCACTTGTTCTATATTTCACAGATTTAAACAAATTCACCCATTGTATTCAAGAATACTTTTGTTTGGCACCTTCTCAATGTGAGTCAAAGATGACCTCAGGATGGAGTTTCTGAATGATGACTATACCATGGCAAAAACACATTTTCTGTATAAATATATCCTGCCCAATTCCCAGACAAGACTGGGTGGCTTACAACTGAACATTTAGTAATTAAAACATTATTTTAAACATAACAGACCAGAAATGTGAAGTATAAAAATAAAGCAAACTGAAACAAAATAAAAACAAAACAAATAGGGGGCTCTGTAAACACTATTTCCTCAAGATCTGGGAGAACAACCAGGTCTGTGACAAATTTCCTGAGTGCCATAAGGACGGGGGAGTGAACCAGCTGAACCAGTGTGCCAAGGCATTGCCCTGGTCTGTAAAGAGAGTCAAAGAACTGTCAAGGCTTGTCTGGATGAGACTTTGATGATTTAGAGGCAATAGGTAAGATTATTCTTGGCAGAGCCTGGTTTTGGTGGTTTTCAAAAACATATAAACTTTGATTTGTCATTCCCACTGGGCTTAAGGTGTCTTTGAAAAGGATTTATAAAAACCATCTGACATCTGTTTCTCAGGTCTTTACTGGCATTTCGAAATCTGAAAACACAGTGACGATGCTTTAAAAAAAAATCTCATGAATGGAGAAAGCACCACTTGAACAATTTCTCTTGTAGGTACCACTGTAAAAACTTCATTTCAAACTGGCAACATTTATTTTTTAATAAATGATTAAGCACGCTTTTCCCTCTACTGTGCTATAAACCGACCACGTAACAGGATGACTGTTCACATTTCATGAAGGAGGAAAACGGAAAAAGAGCAACAAGGCTGGATAAATGAAAGTGTTCATGTAGGCAGAGGTGGCTGATATTTCATCTTATTTTATGCTGCTTAGGTGGATTCTGTTCCTTCTTATATTTCTTTTATATGACTATTGATTTATTTATCCACATTTAGAGGCCATCCAACTCCTTAGCGACTTTGGTGGACTTATAACAAACAACCATATATAGAGATACAAGTAAAGAACATCTGTGGATATCTGGAGGAACAAAATATTTTTTGTATGCTATTATATTTATTCTTTAGGGTTTCCCCCCCCACTAAACTAAAGCAAACTTCAACTCAAAGTTCCTGCTAGTTCTAGCTGTGTCATTGTAGTAATCCATGGATTACTTTATTAGTTTCCATGGATGTTTGGGCTCTTCTTAACCAACAGGACCTCTGCTGTTGCATGTCCAGACATCCATCATATTATCCCTGCAGCATTCAAGTAGACCATAGGACAGCAGTACCTCAAAGACAACAGCGTGAAAAGGAGATTCCTACATTTCTTCCATTTCAATTTTACAAGGAGATTCTACATAAGAAAGTTGCTGTGATATTCAGAGGATAATGACAGATTTTGAACAGAAACGGCTGTGAAAATAAATTGTCTTGATTTCTCTTTTAAGTTACATTCTTGGCTTTAATGAGTTGGAGATATACCGTATTTGCCGGCGTATAAGACGACTTTTTCGGCTGCCCGCGGCTGAGCACTTTTGGCGCACCGTGGAAGCGAATCCCGTGAAGCCGAAGGAGCAGCCAGCCTTCTCCCAGCTCCCAAGAAGCAGGCTCAAGCACCGCCCGAGCTCCGCTGAGAGTATCCGGCTGGGGCTGTCAGGAGTTGTTACATGCTGGTGCGGCTCCGCGCGGCTCCAGTCCGCGTTGCCTCGGGAAGGAAAGGCAAAACCAGGAGCCGCTGCTGCCATTGCAAAGTGCCGCGCGGCTCTTCTTTTTGCCTTTCCTTCCCAAGGCAACGGGACTGGAGCGCATGAGCCGCGCCAGCAGTAACAACTCCTGACAGCCCCAGCCGGATACTCAGCGGAGCCCGGCGGTGCGAGCTCGCTTCTGGGAGCTGGGAGAAGGCTGGCTGCCCTTTCAGCTTCACGGGATTCAGTTCCCACTGCAGACAAAAAGATGCCTCAAAAAAAAAAAAAAGTGCAAAAGTGGAAGGCGTGCGGAAGAGGGGCGGTATATAACAAACTATTTTTGAGTGGAAATGTTGGGGGTCGTCTTATACGCCCGGGTCGTCTTATACTGCCCGGCATATACGGTAACTAAATATTTTCACTACCAGTGATTGGAATCTTGTGAAACAGGTTTATTGTTTACGAATACTGAATAATGCCAGGTTGCAAACAGGGCTATACCACTTTATTTCATAACAGTAATTGAAGTTTGTCAAGTGAAACAGCATTGAAAGATAAGAGAGAGAGAGAGAGAGAATATTTTTCATGGAGACTGCAAAAAATAATACATTCTGTCATTTAATTTTAGTTCTTCCAAAAGGCATTGTTCTTGCTCTCACAAAAAAACAACAATCGTTGAAATGGCTCATAGAATACCTAAGTTCTGTCTATATACATTGCACAGAGTTGAATTGTAATTGCTAATATTCTCTGAAATATCTGCCTGTGTAGTTGAAGCAGAAAGACACCTTGCTCAAAAGCTGAATGTATCCTCCCATTTTTAACATTAAGGGCCCCATACATCCGCTTTTAATCAGGACTAGAATTTCTTGTTAGAATTTGAATGTTCCCCAGCGGAAGCAAGATTCTAAAAACACAAAATTGAAGAATTCTATGGAGCAGCAATGTCTGCAGGAAGAATGACTGACACTTATACGTAAGATATGAGATCTGGACATGCTGTCAAAGCACCCATGTTTTGACAGACACGCACCCATAATTACTTCTGGCACAGTTCTGGTTATTACATATCTGAACAGGCAAAGGAAGACAAATGGGAGAAAGGATACAGTAACTATTAAATATTTGTATTTACTGTATATACTGATGAGGGGATGACAAGTGAGTTAACAGCTCACAATGGGGAATACACATGCAGAGGAATGTACTAGCTCCAGCTGTTTGCCCTGTTAGGAGGCAAAAGCCTTCAGGTATGATTGATTAAAAAAAGAATAACATAGTTGGAAACGACCTTGGAGGTCTTCAAGTTCAACCCCTTGCTCACGCAGGAGACCCTATACCCATGATGGTGAACAGGTGGCACACAGAGCCATTTGTGCCGGCACGCGAGCTGCAGGCAAACTTACCTCACTGGGCATGCGCATGCGTCACAGCTGATTTTTGGCTGGTTTGAGGCTTTTTTTCGGCCTCCCAAAGGCTTGAGGAAGGCTTCTGCAGGCTTTGCAGGATAAAAGCTAGCCCCGTTTCATCACTTCCTGTTTTTCTGGAAGTGATGAAAAGGGGCTAGTTTTTGGCCTGCAGAAGCCTGCAGAAGCCTTCCTCAAGCCTTTGGGAGGCCGAAAAAGGCCTCAAACCAGCCAAAAATCAGCTGTGAGGTGCAGTGCAGGTAAGGGGTGCAGGGCAGGGTGGGTAGGTGGGGATTACGTGTGCATGTGTAGAGGACATGGGGAGGCATGCATTGCCTTCTGGGTGCTGGCACGCGAGTGCGAGCGTGCAAGCGCATGCACAGTTTTTGGCACAGGAGTCCAAAAAGGTTAGCCAACACTGCCCTACACCATTTCCAAACAAGTGGCTGTCCAGTCTCTTCTTAAAAGCCCCCACAACTTTTGAAGGCTGGTTAATTGTTCTCAGTGTTAGGAAATTTCTCCTTAATTCTAGGTTATTTCTCTTTTTGATTAGTTTCCATCCATTGTTTCGTCTCTTGTCTTTGGAAAATAGGTTGAACCCCCTCTTCTTTGTGACAGCCCCTCAAATATTAGAACACTGCTATTGTGTTACCCCTAGTACTTCTTTTCACTAGACTAGACATACCCAATTTCTGCAATTGTCCTTCATAAGTATTAGCTTCCAGGCCGCTAATCATCTTTGTTGATTAAGGTCTATTTCAAACTGAGCTTGTTAACTTCCCCTTAATACTGATCGGAAAAGTCCTGTGCCAGAGAAAACTGCTCAGTCAGAGTCTCAAGAAGTCAGACAATATTTGTTTTGAATTGAGGTCATGAGGATAACCATGAGGAGATATCCTTTTTTGCTGGATGTCTGGTAACCCTAGGCAAAGGAGTTTGACCCGAGAACTAGATCCACCTGAAATCTCAGTCAGAGATTTGATACAGAAAAGCCCATTCGTGTACTGATGATTTTTCCATTCCTGCTTACTTTAAACTCTCTCCATTCCTATTCTCTATTTCTATTTGGGGGAGGGATTTGGAAGGAGAATGGGGAGCTGTGCCATCTAGTTATTATTGCTTTTAAACAACAAGGCATCATCGCATTCTTATGATTGATTGCAAAACACTCAGAAATCTATCGGCAGACCCTAATCTACTATAAGGCACTCCTGCTTTAAATGTCTGCAGAGACTTAATTTGGCTCTCTATAAATAACTTTCAAAATATTTACTGTCTTGAGTTGCTGATACAAATTACAGATATTTTTCGTGCATGTGTCTTAAATGTATGAAAGTAACTCTCCAAGTGACATTGACACATGGTATGAGACCTAGTGTGCTTTTTTGAGTCAATGCAAAACAACAATAACAAACACTAGCTCTTTAACATGTTCATCCTGATTCTATTAATCACATGGAACATAAAGTGGGCTTTATTCATTTTACATTTAACGTCCAAAATGTTGTATTTATAAACTTTCCAAGTGGCAATCTTTCCTTCATTGCTTCCTTTCATTAAAATCAATTTTTAAACTAAATACCATAGTTCATCCTACATTAAGCTAAAACAGCTTCTCCAGCTAAAACATATAGTCTTAAAAAGCTGGCAGAGTTACTGAGCAATATTAGAATAATTAGATTATAATTTCTTCTAAAGACTGGACTTCAAACACTGTTGGCCTTTGATATGGAAGACCACAATCTCTTTACGTGTTCACAAAAATCTTCCTAATTAAATCATCTGACATATATTTTTGAAAAATTACATGTATACAGTATTGCTCTTTGGAATAGGGACAGGACAAAAACATAAATAATACCTACTAAATAGAATCAACATACAAGTTCAAGCTTTGGAGTCCTACAGTGCAGTGATATACAGATTTGGTTTGGATCCAGTCTGATGATTCAGGTAATGCATAGCCCAGTTCAACTCAGTATTTGAGACAATATAAAACCAGGCAGAAACTCAAATCCAAGGCAGGATTCAGGCCTGTTATTTTTCATGCCTCCCACTGCCAAATCTATATGTGGCAGCTTTCTGTTTTTTAAATTCATTTTTCACAGTTGATGGGATAAAATCTTTAAGCCTCTGAAAATCTTAGGGAACTATATGGACAATTTAAAACAGATATCTACATTTCACTTTATACAGCTACTGGATATATTATTGACCAATTTTGTGTGCTCAGACAAGTTTAAAATAAAAAGATCCATGACTAAAGCGATGTTAGTATTATTCCCAAGAATAAATCCCACCAAGTTTAGTAAATCTGACTGCTCTTTTAATTCTGAACAATTCTCAAGTTCAGTGTGCAATAATTTTTGCCTTTGGGCCTTTCATCAGGATCACAGCTTGTAACAGTTAAGATAAAGAAAACAACACACACTCCCTAGTCCAACACCTGCAGAAGGGAAAATCAACAGTGGCACTCTATGATATCTTATGATATCTTTTGAAGAAAAAAAATCAAATGTCTTGGATTATAATGATGTCACCGATAAAATGGGCCATCAGGCCAGCTCTAGGTATGGCACTCTTTATATACCTGCCTTTTAAAAAAGAATAAACAAGCGGCAAGGGATCTGTTAGGCACAAAGGATTGGGACCATACATTAAGTCATAGCACAGATTATTTATTGAAGCTTATATACAAGAATCTAGTCAACTAACCGTCAGCATTAAATTGGCACTAGATAAGGATCAACAGAATTCAAAAGGAGCTGAATTTGGACAATTTATGGCAATGTAAGGATTCTAAACTGATGACATATTTAACTCAACCTCCCCTCCCCAGCTCTGCCTGCTCTTTTCCTACAGGATCATAGTCAGGGGTGAGATTCTACTGGCTCAGGCAAACCAGATGTTAAAGTTACATCTGGTTCGCCAAACTGATATTTCAACGGACCAGCTGGCCCCACCCACCCTGCCCCTCCCCTCCCAGGAGTCTCCATGCGGCCCATTTTTGATGGAGGTAAATGCAGGGTCCGCACGGAGGCTCTGGGAGGGGGTAAAATGGGCCTTCCAGCTTCCGGAGGGCCTCCAGAGGCTGTTTTTGCCCTCTCAGAGGCCCCGGGGGAGGCCTCCGGACCCTTGGGAGGGCAAAAAATGGCCCTCCCGGAAAAACTGGAAGTCACAAAACAGCCTGTTTCCAGCTTCCAGTGGGCCTTCAGAGCCCGGGGGAGGCTGTTTTCACCCTCCCAGAGGCCTGGGAGAAGCCTCCAGACCCTTGGCAGGGTGAAAACGGCCTCTCCCAGGCTCTGGAGGCCCACTGGAAGCCAGAAACAGGAAGTCCCAGTTGGCCACGCCCCACCATGGCCATGCCCACCCAGCAACTGGGAAGCGAACTGGTTTCTGGGATTTTTGAATCCCACCCCGATCACAGTTGTCTTGAACTTTGGCATAGAGTCATAGACCAAAGACCCAGGAAGATGCAATTCAGCAGCCAGCTGGTTCCAGAGGATGTGAGAAGTGTGTGTAGGGGCCGGAAGTGACTTTGCCAATCTTGGCCTAACATTTTAACCACTACATCACATTGATTCTCTGCGTTTTCTTGAAGCATGAGAGTGATGGTATATATTCCATGAAAAAAAGAAAAACAAATTTTTTTTGTGTACTTCTTTCCCCAGCCACATAATGTCTAAAAAAAGCTTCCACGTACACAGCTACAAGGTTGGGAGAAGGATAGGACACCACATCTTCGCAAGAACACAACCCCACAGTCATTCCATGATGCCTTGAGAATAGGGACTCAGTGAGTACTTGGAAAGAAAGAGAGGGCATTGGCTGATAAAGGAGAAATAATTGAAAAGAATATATCCTTTCTACCAAAATGATGGCAGTGACTATTCATAGAATATTATAACCATTTTTCAGTTTGCATATTGGCTCTTGTAGGTATGAAGGTGATCCCTGCACTTTAATATCAAGATTATTTTTGCGGTTTTAAATTAGTGTGAATAGAATGAATCATATAAATTATAGAGAAGATCAAAGAAGGGGCACTGAAATAATAATAAAAAACTATAAATATATCTCTTTAAGGCAATTCTAATAGAAAGTGCCTTTGAAGCATTGCTGTATTATTATTGTGGACACTAAAAAAATTGTAGCAGGCAGGTTTTGATTTATAAACACCTCCATTAATGTAATAGCTCGTTGCTTTATAGAGTATAATGCAATGAAACATCAATGTTATCCAGTGAAGTCTGTTTGTTCATATACAATAACAGAGTTGGAAAGCATAATATTAAGCTGTTGAATCCAATCCTTGCTCAATGCCAGGATCCAAATTAAATTCTTCCTAACAGATAGCTATCCAATTTCTGCATGAATACATCTGTGGTGGATTGTGTCTGCAAAGGAGGAGATGGTGTGATGCACATCCCAAGGAGTGGGGCGAGACAAGAGACAACACAGCTTTGAGCTAGATTGGAGACAGAGGAAGAGATTTAACATAGCCACTCTCTAGAATCTTGCAGAGTAAATCAGTTAGGGTGAGGATTTAATAAAGGAGAATATTTGTAGCTCAGGGTTGACATGAAGGATCCTTGGTGCTCTTGGAGTTTGCTTTTTTTCTTTCTTTCTTGCAGACATTTCATTACTCAAACTAGATACCGTCATCAATGCACTGCACTGCATAGTGCACTGATGATGTTACCTAGTTTGGGTAATGAAATGTCTGCAAGGAAAAAAGCAAGCTCAGAAAGCACCAGGGACCCCTCAGTAAGAATTTAGTCTGGCAAGACTAGAGGTGGTATTCAGCAGGTTCTGACCAGTTGTGGAGAAACGGTAGCAGAAATTTCAAGCAGTTCGAAGAACCGGCAAATACCACCTCTGACTCGCCCTGCCCCCATCTATTCTCTGTGTTGTGAATCAATAAAAGTAACTTGGCCCAAATGCAAAGCAGGTTTTGAAAGCCTGCACACCTGATTGGTCCTTAAACAATGAACAAGGATTGGTCCATAACAAGCCCCTGATTGGCCAATATTAGGACACTTCTTATTGGGTTTTAGTTGAACTTGTTGCATATGTTATTGGTTAATAGGGTAGCAGCCAACCCTATAAAAGGGTTACTGCTGCCCATAGCCTTGCTCTGTTCTATTCTATTTTACTGTTATTAAAGAGTTGAAGTCACTGGTCAGATTTCTGGTCTCCATTACTCTCCAATTTAACACTGGCGACGAGGATGGGATCCGGAGACCGAAGAGCTGACTGATCTACAGAGCAACAAACAGAGCACGTGGTCGAACACGCACCATCAACGGCAACATGGCCAGCGGTGCCGTACCACCCGCTCCATTCAACCCAGAAACCGAAGACTGGGAGTCGTACATGGATAGGTTCCAGATGTTTCTGGAGACCAACAATTTGAAAGATGCAACAACCGCAAAAAAGAGCTATATTTCTAACTCACTGCGGGCCTACCATGTTTAAAATGGCAAAATCACTTGCCAAGCCAGCCAAGTAAAAGCGATGGACTGGGACGCCCTCGAGCCTTTGCTACGGGCCCACTACGCGCCCACCGTGCCAACCTTAGTCAGAAGACACGAATATTACCAGAGGGACCAACGGAAAGGCGAAAGCCTTGCCAACTACATCGCAGACCTCCGCAACCTGGGAGGCCTCTGCGGATTCTCTGATTTAGAAGAAGCCCTCCGTGACCGCCAGTTCTGGGCCTAGAAGACTGCTCGATCCAGAGTAAAATCATGGCTAAGGGGGACATCAGCCTCACCGATGCCCTTAAAGAAGCCACTGCAGCGGAGGCGACCAAAAAGTCGGCAGCCCGAATGCGCCGCACTAGCGCACCGCCACGCCAACTCGCCAACGATACCTCGCCGCTCAGAGAGACACCCGTATCGACTCACCACGAAGACCTAGAATCAGAAAGCGATGAGGAAGAGGTAAACCGACTCCGAACGGAACGAGACCAGTCCACACAACGCTCACTTGACCTTGTGCAGGATGTGGAGCGAATCACCCACGATCCAGCTGCAAGTTCCTCGACGCACTCTGCCACATTTATGGAAAAGAGGTCACATCGCAAAGGTTTGCAGAAGCAAACAAAACTCCAAACCCCGACAGGCCGAATACCAGTCTTCAGGATTTTTCGGCACACCCCGAGACAAACTGAATCACCAATGGGGAAGCCACTCCTACAGAAACAAACCGTCCACCACTTCCACCAGGCGGAAGAAATCAGGCGGAAGAGACCCACCAAACAATTACCATAGGCCACGCTACATCCCTTGATGCCGGGAAGATCAGAGTGAAGGTCGCTATCGAAAACAAACCTTGTGTAATGGAGGTGGACTCAGGATCATCCCTCTCGATGGTGTCCTGAAGACGCCCAACAGCTCATTCCGACGATTCGCCGCCAAGACCTCAACCCTCAAAGGGTTATACTCAAAGACTACCAGGGTAACCGAATTCCGTTGTCGGGTCCCGCCGATTCCAGGTCTCTTTCAAGGACCGCACCGCCGCACTACCACTGACTGTCGTGGACCGTGACCGCCTAGTCTTTTAGGCCTGCAATGGTTCAGACCACTCGGAATCACTGTAGCCAGAGTCCACCGTGCCGAGAGCAACGATTGGGAGGAAGCCCTCGTGCAAGAATTCCAAGACGTTTTCGCGAACGGACTAGGCAAGTACAAGGGGACCCCGATTTCATTTAACCTGAACCCTGAGGTAGCACCCATCCGCCTTAAGCCGCGGCGGGTACCGTTCTCGCCCTGAAACCTAAAATCGACGAACAACTCGATAAGCTAATAGCACAGGGCGTGCTGGAACCCACCGACCACGCCCGGTGGGAACCCGATAGTGACGCCTATCAAGCCTGATGGGTCACTGAGAATTTGGCGGAGACTACCGGGCCACCCTAAACCACGCACTTCAGCAAAGTGCATATCCAGTGCCGGTAGTGCAACACCTGCTCCATTCCTGGGCAGCGGGAAAGTTTTCGCTAAATTAGACCTAGCGCAGGCGTATCAACAATTGCCTGTAGATCCGACCACCGCAGAGGCGCAAACTATCGTCACGCATAGGGGCGCATTTAAATGCAACCGGCTCCAGTTCGGGTAGCGTTGCACCAGGAATCTTTCAGAGCTTAATGGAAAGGCTGTTACAAGGAATAAGAGGGGTCATACCGTATTTCGACGATGTACTCATCGCCGCCCTAACCGAGACATTCTAGAAAAATGACTCCGAGAGGTCTTACAAAGATTCCAAAACGCAGGCCTCAAAGTTAAAAAAAAATAAATGTCAGTTATGTACCGAAAAAGTGGAATTTTTGGGATACCTCCTGGACAGTCAAGGAATCCATCCCACTGAAGACAAATTAAAGGCAATTAAGAAGGCCCCACTCCAAGGAACAAGGCAGATCTACAGGCGTTCCTTGACTTACCAATTTTTATAACGCTTTTTTACCCAATAAAGCAACGGTAGCTGAACCATTACATAGACTATTAGACAAAAAGCAACGTGGGTTTGGGGACAACGTGAACAATACGCTTCCAACAAGTAAAGAAATTGCTAACTTCTGATTCTGTACTTATGCAGTACAACGAGACTCTCCCGCTAACTATTACTTGTGACGCCTCACCTTTGGGGTTGGAGCAATCCTGGCCCACGTATTACCGAACGGAGCGGAAGCTCCCATCGCGTTTTTTCCGCGAACTTTAGCTAAAGCTGAAAGAAATTATAGTCAGCTGGACAAAGAAGCTTTAGCTATTGTGGCTGCAGTTAAAAGATTTCATGAATATGTGTATGGGCGTGCGTTTACAATAATTACTGATCATAAACCACTGCTGGGGATTAACCCCGTATATATTGTCCCCCAGAATGACCCGCTGGTCTGAATTCTTGGCGGCGCATAACTACACCTTGCAACACCGCCCGGGAAATCAATTCTCCACGCTGATGCATTGAGCAGAACGCCGCTCCCAGAATCGGGTTGAAGATCCAGCCCCAACCATCACAACGCTGCAAATTGAGGCTCTACACATACCACCACTGACAGCGAGAGACATTGCCTCGAAACAAAACGTGATCCGGTTCTGCAACACATCCTACGCTGGGTTGAACGTGGTTGGCCAACAGAACAATTATCACCTGAATGGGCGCCTTTCAAAGCCCGCCAAACCGAACTGTTTTCCCAAAAGGGCTGCATCTTGTGGGGGATAGAGTCGTTATCCTGGACAAACTGCAAAAACTGTTTTGGCGGTATTGCACGACGGACATCCGGCATAGTGCGGATGAAAGCACTCGCACGGAGTTACGCCTGGTGGCCGGGAATCGACAAAGAATCGAGGCCTGGGTCGCTACTTGTCAACGTTGCCAGGACGCCAGCAACGCCCCACCTAAAGCAAGCCCGACCGAATGGGAAACTCCGAGGGGACCATGGTCCCGTATTCATATTGACTTTGCGGGCCTACAAAAGGACACACTTTCCTTATTACTGTCGACGCCTATTCAAATTGGCTGGAGATCCATCGAATGAACACAACTACAACGGACTCAGTCATCAACAAATTAAACAGGCTATTTGCCACACATGGTTTTCCAGACGCTTTTGGTCTCGGATAACGCCCACAGTTCACAGCATTACCATTTGAACAATATCTTGCTGACCGGGGCATCCGTCATGCGCTAACCTCGCCCGCGCACCCTGCGGCGAACGGACGTGCTTAGCACATGGTACAGTTTGTAAAAAGACCTCCACAAAATGGAATTCGGCAACATTGATGAAAAAATCAATAGAATTTTATTGTTGCAGCACATCACGCCCCACAGTGTTACCAATAAAACGCCCGCCGAACTTCTCATGGGGCGGAAACTAAGATCACACCTCGACCGGCTCCACCCGCATACGCACCCGAAAAGCCTTTCGCTCCAGCAGCAAATGCTGGGAATTTAAGGTAGGCGACTTAATCTTGCAAAAACTTCTCCGGCGACCCGTTATGGATACCCGCAACCGTCACCCACCTCACAGGGCCTAGATCTTACCGCCTGCTAACAGATGATGGAAGGGTGTGGAAACGCCATATAGACCAACTCCGTTCAAGATTACCACCCAGCGCCCAGGGCTCCCCGGGTTCACCAACTGAGGGGGAGGAAATATCGAGGAAATTGACTTTGAAATGACAAATAGCAGGCCAACGGAAACCCTACGGCCCAGCGAAGTCCCGGGAATTGAAGCGGGAGGGAGTTGACTGTCCCATGGGACCTTAACACGGGGAAACCGAACTGCGAAACCCTGAAGAAACACTGATTGGCGGAGACAACCATAGCGGTAGCAGCACGGAATCACCGAGCAAAACGAACTTAATTGATCATCCAAACGCTCCACCGAACCGGCTTTAGGCCAAACCCGGTGGAGCCACGGAAATCATCCAGACAGACCAAACGGCCTGTCTATCTTGAAGAGGAAACGGAACCCAAGGGGGAGGGGTGTTGTGAATCAATGAAAAATGAATTTTGAAAGCCTGCCTGATTGGTCTTAAACAATGAACAAGGATTGGTCCATAAAAGCCCCTGATTGGCCAATATTAGGACACTTCTTATTGGGTTTTACTTGTTGCATTCATATTATATTATAACCATTTTTCAGCCGTTTGCATATTGGCTCTTGTAGGTATGAAGGTGATCCCTGCACTTTAATATCAAGATTATTTTTGCGGTTTTAAATTAGTGTGAATAGAATGAATCATATAAATTATAGAGAAGATCAAAGAAGGGGCACTGAAATAATAATAAAAAACTATAAATATATCTCTTTAAGGCAATTCTAATAGAAAGTGCCTTTGAAGCATTGCTGTATTATTATTGTGACACTAAAAAAATTGTAGCAGGCAGGTTTTGATTTATAAACACCTCCATTAATGTAATAGCTCGTTGCTTTATAGAGTATAATGCAATGAAACATCAACGTTATCCAGTGAAGTCTGTTTGTTCGTATACAATATCAGAGTTGGAAAGCATAATATTAAGCTGTTGAATCCAATCCTTGCTCAATGCCAGGATCCAAATTAAATTCTTCCTAACAGATAGCTATCCAATTTCTGCATGAATACATCTGTGGTGGATTGTGTCTGCAAAGGAGGAGATGGTGTGATGCACAACCCAAGGAGTGGGGCGAGACAAGAGACAACACAGCTTCGAGCTAGATTGGATACAGAGGAAGAGATTTAACATAGCCACTCTCTAGAATCTTGCAGAGTAAATCAGTTAGGGTGAGGATTTACTAATAAAGGAGAATATTTGTAGCTCAGGGTTGACATGAAGGATCCTTGGTGCTCTTGGAGTTTGCTTTTTTTTTTCTTTCTTGCAGACATTTCATTACTCAAACTAGATACCGTCATCAATGCACTGCACTGCATAGTGCACTGATGATGTTACCTAGTTTGGGTAATGAAATGTCTGCAAGGAAAAAGCAAGCTCAGAAAGCACCAGGGACCCTCAGTAAGAATTTAGTCTGGCAAGACTAGAGGTGGTATTCAGCAGGTTCTGACCAGTTCTGGAGAACCGGAAGCAGAAATTTCAAGCAGTTCGAAGAACCGGCAAATACCACCTCTGACTCGCCCTGCCCCCATCTATTCTCTGTGTTGTGAATCAATAAAAGTAACTTGGCCCAAATGCAAAGCAGGTTTTGAAAGCCTGCACACCTGATTGGTCCTTAAACAATGAACAAGGATTGGTCCATAACAAGCCCCTGATTGGCCAATATTAGGACACTTCTTATTGGGTTTTAGTTGAACTTGTTGCATATGTTATTGGTTAATAGGGTAGCAGCCAACCCTATAAAAGGGTTACTGCTGCCCATAGCCTTGCTCTGTTCTATTCTATTTTACTGTTATTAAAGAGTTGAAGTCACTGGTCAGATTTCTGGTCTCCATTACTCTCCAATTTAACACTGGCGACGAGGATGGGATCCGGAGACCGAAGAGCTGACTGATCTACAGAGCAACAAACAGAGCACGTGGTCGAACACGCACCATCAACGGCAACATGGCCAGCGGTGCCGTACCACCCGCTCCATTCAACCCAGAAACCGAAGACTGGGAGTCGTACATGGATAGGTTCCAGATGTTTCTGGAGACCAACAATTTGAAAGATGCAACAACCGGCAAAAAAGAGCTATATTTCTAACTCACTGCGGGCCTACCATGTTTAAAATGGCAAAATCACTTGCCAAGCCAGCCAAGTAAAAGCGATGGACTGGGACGCCCTCGAGCCTTTGCTACGGGCCCACTACGCGCCCACCGTGCCAACCTTAGTCAGAAGACACGAATATTACCAGAGGGACCAACGGAAGGCGAAAGCCTTGCCAACTACATCGCAGACCTCCGCAACCTGGGAGGCCTCTGCGGATTCTCTGATTTAGAAGAAGCCCTCCGTGACCGCCTAGTTCTGGGCCTAGAAGACTGCTCGATCCAGAGTAAAATCATGGCTAAGGGGGACATCAGCCTCACCGATGCCCTTAAAGAAGCCACTGCAGCGGAGGCGACCAAAAAGTCGGCAGCCCGAATGCGCCGCACTAGCGCACCGCCACGCCAACTCGCCAACGATACCTCGCCGCTCAGAGAGACACCCGGTATCGACTCACCACGAAGACCTAGAATCAGAAAGCGATGAGGAAGAGGTAAACCGACTCCGAACGGAACGAGACCAGTCCACACAACGCTCACTTGACCTTGTGCAGGATGTGGAGCGAATCACCCACGATCCAGCTGCAAGTTCCTCGACGCACTCTGCCACATTTGCGGAAAAGAGGTCACATCGCAAAGGTTTGCAGAAGCAAACAAAACTCCAAACCCCGACAGGCCGAATACCAGTCTTCAGGATTTTTCGGCACACCCCGAGACAAACTGAATCACCAATGGGGAAGCCACTCCTACAGAAACAAACCGTCCACCACTTCCACCAGGCGGGAAGAAATCAGGCGGGAAGAGACCCACCAAACAATTACCATAGGCCACGCTACATCCCTTGATGCCGGGAAGATCAGAGTGAAGGTCGCTATCGAAAACAAACCTTGTGTAATGGAGGTGGACTCAGGATCATCCTCTCGATGGTGTCCTGAAGACGCTCCAACAGCTCATTCCGACGATTCGCCGCCAAGACCTCAACCCTCAAAGGGTTATACTCAAAGACTACCAGGGTAACCGACCCGTTGTCGGGTCCCGCCGATTCCAGGTCTCTTTCAAGGACCGCACCGCCGCACTACCACTGACTGTCGTGGACCGTGACCGGCCTAGTCTTTTAGGCCTGCAATGGTTCAGACCACTCGGAATCACTGTAGCCAGAGTCCACCGTGCCGAGAGCAACGATTGGGAGGAAGCCCTCGTGCAAGAATTCCAAGACGTTTTCGCGAACGGACTAGGCAAGTACAAGGGGACCCCGATTTCATTTAACCTGAACCCTGAGGTAGCACCCATCCGCCTTAAGCAGCCGCGTCGGGTACCGTTCGCCCTGAAACCTAAAATCGACGAACAACTCGATAAGCTAATAGCACAGGGCGTGCTGGAACCCACCGACCACGCCCGGTGGGAAACCCGATAGTGACGCCTATCAAGCCTGATGGGTCACTGAGAATTTGCGGAGACTACCGGGCCACCCTAAACCACGCACTTCAGCAAAGTGCATATCCAGTGCCGGTAGTGCAACACCTGCTCCATTCCTGGGCAGCGGGAAAGTTTTCGCTAAATTAGACCTAGCGCAGGCGTATCAACAATTGCCTGTAGATCCGACCACCGCAGAGGCGCAAACTATCGTCACGCATAGGGGCGCATTTAAATGCAACCGCTCCAGTTCGGGTAAGCGTTGCACCAGGAATCTTTCAGAGCTTAATGGAAAGGCTGTTACAAGGAATAAGAGGGGTCATACCGTATTTCGACGATGTACTCATCGCCGCCCCTAACCGAGACATTCTAGAAAAATGACTCCGAGAGGTCTTACAAAGATTCCAAAACGCAGGCCTCAAAGTTAAAAAAAAATAAATGTCAGTTATGTACCGAAAAAGTGGAATTTTTGGGATACCTCCTGGACAGTCAAGGAATCCATCCCACTGAAGACAAATTAAAGGCAATTAAGAAGGCCCCCACTCCAAGGAACAAGGCAGATCTACAGGCGTTCCTTGGACTTACCAATTTTTATAACGCTTTTTTACCCAATAAAGCAACGGTAGCTGAACCATTACATAGACTATTAGACAAAAAGCAACGTGGGTTTGGGGACAACGTGAACAATACGCTTCCAACAAGTAAAGAAATTGCTAACTTCTGATTCTGTACTTATGCAGTACAACGAGACTCTCCCGCTAACTATTACTTGTGACGCCTCACCTTTTGGGGTTGGAGCAATCCTGGCCCACGTATTACCGAACGGAGCGGAAGCTCCCATCGCGTTTTTCCGCGAACTTTAGCTAAAGCTGAAAGAAATTATAGTCAGCTGGACAAAGAAGCTTTAGCTATTGTGGCTGCAGTTAAAAGATTTCATGAATATGTGTATGGGCGTGCGTTTACAATAATTACTGATCATAAACCACTGCTGGGGATTAACCCCGTATATATTGTCCCCCAGAATGACCCGCTGGTCTGAATTCTTGGCGGCGCACAACTACACCTTGCAACACCGCCCGGGAAATCAATTCTCCACGCTGATGCATTGAGCAGAACGCCGCTCCCAGAATCGGTTGAAGATCCAGCCCCAACCATCACAACGCTGCAAATTGAGGCTCTACACATACCACCACTGACAGCGAGAGACATTGCCTCGAAACAAAACGTGATCCGGTTCTGCAACACATCCTACGCTGGGTTGAACGTGGTTGGCCAACAGAACAATTATCACCTGAATGGGCGCCTTTCAAAGCCCGCCAAACCGAACTGTTTTCCCAAAAGGGCTGCATCTTGTGGGGGATAGAGTCGTTATCCTGGACAAACTGCAAAAACTGTTTTGGCGGTATTGCACGACGGACATCCGGCATAGTGCGGATGAAAGCACTCGCACGGAGTTACGCCTGGTGGCCGGGAATCGACAAAAGAATCGAGGCCTGGGTCGCTACTTGTCAACGTTGCCAGGACGTCAGCAACGCCCCACCTAAAGCAAGCCCGACCGAATGGGAAACTCCGAGGGGACCATGGTCCCGTATTCATATTGACTTTGCGGGGCCTACAAAGGACACACTTTCCTTATTACTGTCGACGCCTATTCAAATTGGCTGGAGATCCATCGAATGAACACAACTACAACGGACTCAGTCATCAACAAATTAAACAGGCTATTTGCCACACATGGTTTTCCAGACGTTTTGGTCTCGGATAACGGCCCACAGTTCACAGCATTACCATTTGAACAATATCTTGCTGACCGGGGCATCCGTCATGCGCTAACCTCGCCCGCACCCTGCGGCGAACGGACGCGCCGAGCACATGGTACAGTTTGTAAAAAGACCCTCCACAAAATGGAATTCGGCAACATTGATGAAAAAATCAATAGAATTTTATTGTTGCAGCACATCACGCCCCACAGTGTTACCAATAAAACGCCCGCCGAACTTCTCATGGGGCGGAAACTAAGATCACACCTCGACCGGCTCCACCCGCATACGCACCCGAAAAGCCTTTCGGCTCCAGCAGCAAATGCTGGGAATTTAAGGTAGGCGACTTAATCTTTGCAAAAACTTCTCCGGCGACCGTTATGGATACCCGCAACCGTCACCCACCTCACAGGGCCTAGATCTTACCGCCTGCTAACAGATGATGGAAGGGTGTGGAAACGCCATATAGACCAACTCCGTTCAAGATTACCACCCAGCGCCCAGGGCTCCCGGGTTCACCAACTGAGGGGGAGGAAATATCGAGGAAATTGACTTTGAAATGACAAATAGCAGGCCAACGAAACCCTACGGCCCAGCGAAGTCCCGGAATTGAAGCGGGAGGGAGTTGACTGTCCCATGGGACCTTAACACGGGGAAACCGAACTGCGAAACCCTGAAGAAACACTGATTGGCGGAGACAACCATAGCGGTAGCAGCACGGAATCACCGTGCAGCAAAACGGAACTTAATTGTGATCATCCAAACGCTCCACCGGAACCGGACTTTAGGCCAAACCCGGTGGAGCCACGGAAATCATCCAGACAGACCAAACGGCCTGTCTATCTTGAAGATTTTGTTACAGCTCCTCAAACGGAACCCAAGGGGGAGGGGTGTTGTGAATCAATAAAAGTAACTTGGCCCAAATGCAAAGCAGGTTTTGAAAGCCTGCACACCTGATTGGTCCTTAAACAATGAACAAGGATTGGTCCATAACAAGCCCCTGATTGGCCAATATTAGGACACTTCTTATTGGGTTTTAGTTGAACTTGTTGCACATATTATTGGTTAATAGGGTAGCAGCCAACCCTATAAAAGGGTTACTGCTGCCCATAGCCTTGCTCTGTTCTATTCTATTTTACTGTTATTAAAGAGTTGAAGTCACTGGTCAGATGTCTGGTCTCCATTACTCTCCAACTTAACACTCTGCCTCCCGAGTCCCAACTGATTGGCTTCTTTTGTTGCCCTGCACAGGAGAATGGAGCTGGAAAGCAGGTCAGTGGGGTGGGGAGGGAATGGGATTTTGCAGTAAACTTCCCCCTGGAGTGGGGTGGAAATGGAGATTTTGCAGTATCCTTCCCCTGCCACGCCCACCAAGCCACACCCATCAAGCCACACCATGCCCACCAAGCCATGCCCACAGAACTGGTAGTAAAACAAAATTGAATCCCACCACTGGGCAAGACTAATGTCAGGCCCATCCCTAGAATGACATAGAGCACTTCAGCCAAAGTTCAGTTCTTTATTTGCTCACATTATGTAAACAGAATCTATAATAAATGTGGAATTTATTGTGAGAATCTGATTGATGTAGAAAGAAATACAGAAATGTAGCACATATGCACAAAAAAAAATAATAGAGGCACACAAGTTGAATTTGTACTTAATTAGGTATAATTTGGAAGTGTTAACTCATCACTGTTTTCACCATTGTAATACTTATTTTTCACCATTTCATTTTATCTTCAAAGCGGCCTTCTTTACCATGATGTCCACCAGATGAGATATTTTCCCATAAAAAATTAACCCAGTTTTTCATGAATGCTTGTTTGCACTCCATCCTATTTTTGTCAGGAACAAGCTTCTCTTTCATCTGGACCAATAGTCGCAGTGACTGAATTAAAAAAACAGGTTTTATAATATATATCCATATTGGATACAAGCCAGATAAAAACTATGAAAAGAAATGAGCCAAATTCAGCACAGGAAAAGTGCAGATTGTAAGTGCCAATTCATATCTGTAATCTCCATTCAGAAGGAGATGGTCATCTGGAAGCTTCCCACAATGCAAAGATTGCTTATCTAGATGAAAATGAGAATTTCCAAATATCTGGACAAACACTTGTAAAGATAAACAAGGGAGAATTCATGTTAAAGACAAAATAAAAGCTTTAATAACCTCCTTGGAGTCTTGAATAAGCTTTGGACTCTTGAGCTGAGGAGTTTCTTGAATAATGATTGAAATTAAATTCCAATGTTTCATTGTTGTATTCCTATATGTGAAATATTTTAATGATTAGTGAAATAAGGATGTCCTTTTTGCTTTCACCCTTAACTGCTGATGCATTTTTGGAACAGCCCCATTTCCAAATCTAACATGATATGTAAAGCAGATTCAATCAGAGTAGTTGACAGAGCAGAAAATTCCGCCTAAGTACTGATCTGAAAGCTACAGGGCAGACATGAATATTAAGCTTAATATCCTGTGTAATCAAAATGTAAAATGTCAACCCCTAGTTCTCTCCATTAATTTGCTTTCTTCCTTAACCATATATACAACCAGCATTAGCAGTGTAGCTAAACTTGAGAACACTCTCAATTTTTTTTCTAAATGTTTCTAAATAGAAAGAATGAACCCAACTAAGACCATGGTTCTCAAATACTGATGATCTGGCAGTCAACATGCTAGATTTGGCTGAAAATTGTAATTGTTATTCAAATCAATTAGCCCCAGAGGTGGTATTCAGCAGGTTCTGACCAGTTCTGGAGAACCGGTAGCGGAAATTTTGAGTAGTTTGGATAACCAGCAAATACCACCTCTGATTGGAGATTTTACAGTATCCTTCCCCTGCCATGCCCACCAAACCATGCCCACAGAACTGGTAGTAAATTTTTTTGAATCCCACCACTGATTAGACCATATCATCACTTCGACTCTTATTGAAATTCTTGGACATAAAGCTGAGGTAGTGGAAAGGAAGTGTCAGCTATGGTATTCATCGCTGCCACATAGTTGAAGAAAATGGGAGGGGGTGATGTTAATTGAGTAGCTTTTAGTAGACAAAATAGATTATTTTGATAGTTTAAGGTTACAGAGTGTGGCATAGAAAGAATTAAAACTTATCTTGGGATTGGTGCACGTGATCTGGTGATGAAGGAAAAGGGGATGGGTTGTAGCTTTGGACTTTGTGGGGAAGATTTAGTTCCGGATTTCCCCAGTATGTGCCAGGTACTGTGCTAATAAAAGTACTTTGAGATGGCGTGTGTCTTGGAGTTACTGACAGGAATAGATTTTCCCTGGAAAGCTGACAGGAAGTTTTTTTTAAACATGTTCAGACTATATTTCTTTCTTCAGTTCTCCAGCATAGATGCCCCCAGCCCCTCCCTTATTTATGCTTGAGCTTCCAGTTTTGTGCCTCTTACCAGCAAATAATCCGGTCCTACTACATTAAATTAAATTTAAAATAAAATAAAATATTTAAATTTAATATCTGGAGCAGTAGGGTTGTGCTGTGATCCAGAGCACACAGTTGTGAATGATTGCTGTGGGTGTGGAGTGGGAGTTTCCCTTTCCCACCACCTTTTTCTGCTATGTGCCCTGTGTAGTTTACCTCATGATGCTCCTGATTATCTAGTTTGCTATATGTATAGATGTAAAATATATTTATTTATATAAAATTATAAGTTTGTGTAAGCATCTATGATGTCATTTGGACAGCTGCTATGCAATTCTCTGACAAAAATACCAATAAAATAATAAAATAAATAAAATAAATTCTTGCATTGTTTTTGCCTTAACTCCTGATGTAATCTTAACGAAGTTCCCAGATTAGTATACAGTAAATCTGAACTGTTTTAGTGTCTATTTTACAGGACAGACCTTCATCCCAGAGAGATGTGGATTTTTAATTCAAAGAATATCTATGTAGATACTCTAATATACTTAAGGATGTGAATTAGTAAGCAATTACTCTTGATTAATTTTTTCCTTTTCTCTGCAAAAAGCATGCTGTTCACTCAAAATAACATTGCAAGGCTTCCTAGAATGATTTTCTGCTATGAACATGTGGGATTTATCCCTGTGGGAAGGAAGGAAGAAGGAAGGAAGGAAGGGGAAGGTGGACTGAGCTTAAAAAATCATACATCGCACAAGTTCATATCTCTTCCATTGAAAAGTTTATGCATACATTGTAGCATGGCTTCTCCATTACAATCACACCATATCATTATTTATTTGGGCTGAGGCCTAGTGAATTCCCTCAGTTTGTTTTTATAGTCTCATGAAGGCAAAGCCTAAAATAATTATTTGGGAAGAAAAGCACACATGGGTTGTTTTTTAATCCTTTCCTGATAGCTGAAAATGTTGAAGATGCTCTGGTTGATTAACTAATGCTAAATCTAATTACAAATTATCCCCATTGTTTAATTTATCCTTTCTGATTTGAGCCAACTGTTCAATTGAGTGCTAATCAAATTTTCCAACCTGAAGAAAGGCATGTGGCTCAGCAAAAGGCAGGCTGGCAATATATCATAAAACAACCCAGAACAAATCGACAGCTTATTCTTCCAGTATAGCAATTTCAGGAGAAATTGTGACACAAAAAGTCCACCCAGACTGTCTAAGGTCTGCACGATGTGGAAGGAGATACAGTTATTTGATGTTGAAAAAAGTGCTAAACAGATAAGGGGACATGACTAAAAGCCTAGACATGCCAAAGCAATGGTATCTCCCAGTCTAACGGTGATATGAAAAATATAGACAACTTTGTTTCTTTATTTTGAATTATGCATCTTTTTAGGGTTTCAAATAAATTCCACTCTCAAATTTATAGAATGTAAAAAGTAATGTATTCAAAATCATAATGTAGGGTTAGTTAATGAACTATGAAGGTTGGTAGTCTATTACTGCAGTAGGCAAATTTGAAACACCAGCCGATGCACAGATTTAGGCCCTAACTCAGTTAAGATGCCCTTGTGGCAGTAATGTATGCCCTGATCCCCATGCACTTGGACTACTGTTACATCCTCACATGGCAGCCTTTGAAGATGACTCAGAAGCTCTAATGAGTCCCAAAATCGATGGTAACACTAGTGATGAACTAACTCTACTATTGCAGAGTAACACAAATTGTGAGATTCTGCCCTGGCTTCCTACTAGCTTTGGAGCCCAATTCAAAATACTTCTCATTACTTTGAAGGCCTATATAGTAAGGAACAATATAGGATCACATCAGGCAATACTTAGTTAACTTTACCTATCTGGTTTGGACACCACATGAGGGCTTGCTACCTGGGAATATTTTTTTTCAAATATTGTCGCAATTCCTCCTTAGCTGTCTTGCCAAGCTTAATAATTTAAATCTAAAATCACAGAGTGAAATATTCTATGGTGCCAAAAGAAGACTATCAATGAATATTCGCACAGTCACTTGAAACAAAATGTGTAATTAGGAAGGCTGCCAGTAGGAGAACAATGTTCTAAAAGGGATTCAACAACCATGAAAACCTTATAAAACAGAGTTCAGGGATTAGACAACTTCTGGAAACACACCTGCGATTTTAAGAATTAGTGGTGAGAGCTTTTATAAAACAGGTAATATAGGAGATTTGCCTGCCAGTCACAAAGCATACATTTAGCAGAACGCAAATTAATTTCCCAGAATGCTGTTTACCAGTCTGGTGCAGAGGTGGTATTCAGTAGGTTCTGACCAGTTCTGGAGAACCGGTAGCGGAAATTTTGATTAGTTCAGAGAACCAGCAAATACCACTTCTGACTGGATATTTTACAATATCCTTCCCCTGCCATGCCCACAGAACCGGTAGTTAAAAAAATTGAATCTCACCACTGGTCTGGTGGGACCTAAACACATTGGTGCAAATAAATGGGTTGTTAGAAGCTAGTACTCAGCTTTGCAGATTGCCAGCTTTGCATATTTTTATTAAAATAATATTTTGAAAAGTCAGTTGGGGCAAGAGTGTCTGGGGGGACATTAGTTCCTAGTTGTCTATCCTTCCTGCGGTAGATTACAGAAATCTGATCTAAGAACATTTATTCCATCATATCTCCAATAGATTCTTTTCTTTCAAAACAGATTTTTGGGAGAAAAATGATCTAACAAAAATCCCTGTTTGATTTCAGATGTCTTCATTCAGTGAGGGCTACAAAATGCATGCATACTCATATTAGAAGAGAATGTTATAAAATATAAACCCTAATCCTAATTCTAATCAATTCTTGATTTGTGTGGAGCATTAATAAATTGCCTAAGAGTACCAATTGCCTAAGTTGCCTGGTGTGGCAAAGTTGGGAGAAGTCACATTTTTGACCTATACTACCAACCAGTAACCAAAAGGTAATAGACAGGAGACTGGAATACCTCCTTCTGTCAATCAAATATATAGCTGCTGTTTGAATGCTTCCTTCCTCTTCTCTTCCCAATAATGTATTCATCTGTTTTATTTTTCAAAACCTAGATGGTTTACAGAAAAAAAAATTAGGGGTTTTCTGATGAATAATGATGCTAACAATAATATATATAATTTGAATAACCAGAATATTTAAGCGACTGTTCCTTCCTTCCTCTTCCTTCTTTCCTTTTTCCAGTTCTCTGAAACCAGATGCCACAGGAAATTATTTCAGAAATTGCTGGCAAGCAGAGAACCACTGAGAATGATTTTAATGTCAAGTAAATCAAATAGTTCACTTCAAGTGGACAATTCTGATAAACAGAACATGTGAGGATATGGTAAGAATCATCAGCTCCATACAATGTCTTAGATTAGCATTCTCTAAACTCATGTCCTTCAAATGTTTCCTTTTACAGCTCTCCTGGATGGATATGGTGTGAGCTGTGGTCTAAGACAGGGGTGTCAAACTCAATTTCATTGAGGGCTGAATCAGGGTTGTGTTTGATCTCTGGGGGACTGGGATGGGCATGGCCAGGGTGGACAGGGCCATCTTGATGTCGCTCATGTCAGAGGTGCCTGTGGTGGCCCAAGTGCTCTACCAGTGAAACTGGGCTCCCAAGCTCTGTTTTCAGCTGCGACAGCCTCCTGCAACCCTCTGCCAGCGAAAACGGAGCTCAGGAGGGCTGGCCCTTCACTATTTCTAGGTCAGCTCCCCCGGGCCAGATCTAACCACCCTACAGGCCAGATCCGGCCTACGGGCCTTGAGTTTGACACTATTGGTCTAAGATATCAGAAGGGGATACTGTTTAAGAAAGCTGCTTTAGAACATTAACAAAATAATGGACAATCCTCTGGTATGTTTTTTAAATCCCTGAGATGACTAGAATTATTCAGAGGTTCATAACCTTCCATACTTCTTGGAATGATGCTGCAAGAATCATTCCTATTTTTGGTCTTAATATTGTGTTTCTCACATTTCCTTGCTTGATATGGGTGGCCGTGAGATTTATGTGGTTGCTGCTGACGCTGCTGACTTTAAACTTTCAACAAACAGTTCGTGATGCTACATGATCATAAAGAACATTTTAGTTCACAAATGTTTTAGTTAGGAGAAACAGCCCTTCTGCTGTCTCCTGCTGTAAGAGCAGGACACCAACCTACTGTGTTCAGCTCAACCTCAAAGAAAACCAGAGAGTAAAAAAAAAAGTTGACCCAGCTTTGTATTCATCAGATGATACATTATTTTTAGAAAATGATTGTTACTTTAAATACAAAGATATGGAAGTTATAATATTTCGGTAGCGTGCAAGGCACACAATATGATAAAAGTTGGTCACTTTGTAATAAGTAATAAAATAAAATAAAGCCACAGATTAAATTTGAAGATTAGATTTGAAGAGGTTAAAATAGCAAGCTATACTGCACACATGGTACTCTTGATTCAGAGTCCAACAGGTATTATCTAAAGTATGAAAAGCCTAGCTGAATGAAAAGAAAGATAATACATTCTGCAGCTGAATTCAAACATGGAATTCAATAAAACACTGGTTAGTGATGAAATATATGGTAAATATATGGCATGGTACAATGATACAATGAAAGTGATATGATGAATCTATTAACTTTTGTGATCTAGACTTAGTGCTTGTATTTTTGGTATCTATAGTTCAGTGTTTTTCAAACTTGGCAACTTTAAGATGGATTTGTCTTTGACTCTCAGCATTCATGCTTCCTGGCTGGGATTAATGTAAAACTACGTTAACAGAATCATGCAAGTCTGAAAGAACATTTTTCCCCATGGCTTTACGATCCCCACAATTAGGGAAAGGTCCTTTCTGAGACCTGTTGCCACGTCTGTGTTCCTTTTTGGGGATAAGCGGCCTCTTATCCAACCATTGTCTGTTGTTTCCCACTCTTCCTCTTGTCTCCCTAGTTAATTTCCACACTACCATTACATTATTTGATCCCTTTACCTTCCACCTCCTTCGATCTTAATTAGTCTTAAAGCAACTTTTCTGTGTGGGCGCCTTTGAGTCAGTTGATTCCTGACTAGTCCTTGCAGTTTTCTTGGCAAATTCCAGATGTGGTTTGTCACTTCTCCTTGCTAGATCAGAAAGAGAAGGGGAGAGGAGGGAGGGAGGGAGGGAGAGAGAGAGAGAGAAGCTCAAAGTCACCTAGCTAGCTTTGTGACTAAGGCAGCACTAGAACTCATGGTATCCTGGTTTCTACCCTGGTGCCTTAACCAATACACCACTCTTCAAGCAAGTTACTTCAAGTTTTAATTAAACGATAATTGACAGTAGCCAATGGAAGGAGATTATTTACTGCACAAAAAGCTTTTAAGGAGACTCTACAGGGCACTACTATGCCTTATTGGGAAGTGTTAGTTCCAGGGGCATCCATGGGGCAGGTGTAAAAAAAAACAAGATGGTTTCTATGACCATGTGATAGAAACACTGCTGTGAGGCCAAAAGACCAAGAACAACCTCTGAAGTTATTTCTGTATAGTACTTTATGTCATTCACCTACAAACAGAATCTTGCCAGACTAAAGCAACAAACCGTCTGCATAACTATTTCACATACTCTGCTAGGGAGGGTCTATCTTCACCCTCTTCCCACCTATCAGACATTCCAAGCTCCACTGTTCCGTTGTCCTCTGGAAAAAAAAAAAAGCTTCTCCCTCATGTGACTCCCAACTATATTCTACCACATCTGCCCCTTTTATGTTTATGGCAAAAAGGACAGATTTTTTGTCTTGTGGTTGCAGTGTTATCTTAACTTTTTTGAAACCCCTCTGCAAACACTCCACTCAGTTCTTGAGCTGTTATGATTAGACCATGTGAATAGTGATCCCTGAAACCAGTGAGATCTGCTTGCACGTTAGTTTCTATAAGTGAATCAGCTCAGTGTGTTACTTAGTAGCTGAGCTTGAGACATAGGTTCAAAGCTTCACTTATTTCTACACATATTTACTTGATAGGCAGCTTTCAAGAGAATTGTACTGCTTTGCCTGACAGGCCTTGGCATCCCTCAAACTGGATAGTTTTCTGATAAAAGAACCAAGGAGATGGTCAGTTTGGAGAATGTTCTCCTCTGCATTTGAAACTTTCCTCCCAAAGTGAACATCTGGTCTTTCAACTGAAAAGAAAAGAAAGCAATTAATTCAAACTAAAATGCAATTTTTTTCAGGCGCTATTTTGTGGGTAAGTGTCTAAATTAATTTTTAGTCTGGATGAGAGAAGGTTGTTGACTTGTTTCTCTCTCTCTCTCTCTCTCTCTCTCTCTCTCTCTCTCTCAAGAAAGACAAAGACATATACTTTAAACTGCATTAATGAATGTGTATGCGATTCAGATCATTATAACAATTAATCTGCCCCTCTTGCTTCGGAATTGCTGGGAAGATGAAGTCCAAAGAGATGCTGACATGCAAATGCTTATAAATATGCCAAGTGTATAGAGAAATAGCAGCTGCTTCCCCAACTCTTACTTTGTGCAAATGTATAATGAGGTTGTGTAAAGAACATGAGGTAATTGCAGAATGTAGTCTGCCAGCTCCTGACAAAATATCAGGAGTACAGTTTACTCAGAGATTAAGAAAAAGGGCTGCTTATCAAGGACAGTCTGGTCTATAAGCTCAACATCTTGGATCGTAGAGGAGCTGGGGGACGGAAAGCTGCGAGGAGAATGGGTGGGAGTGGTGGATTTCAGGCAATGAAAAGCTTAGTGAATTTCATCAAATGCAGGAAAGAACTGAGTTTTGAACCAACTCAATGCATTTAATTGTTACGTATATGTCCTGCTTTTCCTTCAGGAGCTGAAGGGAGAGTAACATTCCTTCATCCAATTTTCCCCCAACAATGATCCATGAAGTGGGTTGGGTAGAATGTTCTTGCTGTTTTGTCCATCTATGTGATCAGAGTGGCATGAAAGAACTCTCTGGTGTGGATTGCAATTTGTTTGCTATGTGTTCTGATGACAAAGTTATTTATATATGCTTCAACCTGGATGCTATCATTTCTGGCTGCTACAGAGTCCATTAGTAGGGTGGGTTCATTTCTAAATCCTATGCTCTTGGATGACTTTCAGAGGTTCCAACTGAAATTAGTTGATAAAGAAGTGGGACTTATTACTGTCATTTCTCCAAGATATACCCTACGTGAAAACCAACAACAATATGGAAATTAATGGTATTTTTATTATATAGTTACAGTAATAGAATCTTGTAAGTCTGAAGGCCCTTTCCCACCTCCTTTCTTTATTTTCATGAGAATTAGGGAAGGTCGTGTCTGACAATACTTTCTCAAATTATATTTCTATCCTGGACTCAGATTTATTTGAGCCTGACCATTGAATTGGTTGCGGCTCTTCTGCCTGTTATTCAAGGTTATTCCTGCTGCCCATTCTAATTACTTATTTGATCAACCACTTCCTTTAATGGTTTATTGCATAGGCAAACTGATACATTTTGGGGAGTCATCTCCATAATTATTAATCACAGGCTATTAGCTAGGGCAATTTGGGTGTATAGTGTGGTCCCAAATATTCAGAAGGGTTTTAATAATAAGCAAGAAGAGTCTCACCAGATGGATCTAAATAACCTATGCCAGACTTCATCTAAGGCAGGGCTGTCAAACTTGTGGCCCTCAGGCCGGATGTGTTATGCTCACGTCCGGTTTAGCAAAGGGGAAAAAAGTCCTGATATGTCACATGATGCCACCATGACACACAAGTTTGACACCGGTGATCTAAGGAAATCTTCCTTAGACCAAGAATAAAATCACAAACAGCTTTCATATAATTCCAGCCATTCTTGGATAAGTTCATTATATGGATTCCTACAGTTTGGTTTTAGGTTTTACAATTTGTAATCATGTATATAACTTTGAAGTATCTCAGATCTGATACCAGTCTTGTAGTTTATTTATTTATTTATTTATTTATTTGATTTGTCAATTGTTTACAAGATAATAAGTACAAGTGTATACATAGTTGTGAATATATGAAATGGGTACATATAAGAAAAATAAAAGAATAAGAGAAACAATAGGACAGGGACGGTAGGCACGTTGGTGCGCTTTATGCACGCCCCCTACAGACCTCTTAGGAAAGGGGTGAGGTCAATAGTAGACAGTCTAAGGTTAAAGTTTTTGGGGTTTGGGAAGAGACTACAGAGTCGGGTAGAGTATTCCAGACATTGACCACTCTATTGCTGAAGTCGTATTTCCTGCAATCAAGTTTGGTGCGGTTTACTTTGAGTTTGTATCTGTTGTGTGCTCTTGTGTTGTTATGGTTAAAGCTGACAACATAGTTGTTGTCTTTAGTCTTGTGTACTACTACTATCAGCCTGTTGCTAGGTAAACCTTGCAAAAGGGAAAAAATTAAGCAGATAGTAAGATGAAGCAGTAATATAATCATATATTGACCATACTTTAGCCATCATTAGAATGACCAGATGCAGACAAGGATGGAGCGTGTGACATGTTAGTTGAAAAGGGAATTGCAATAAACATGACTTAGATGAAAAGCAATACTAGCTGAAATTGTGGTTGTTGCACAACTGCTTTGTATCCTCTTCTCTACTGCATCAGATCAACAGAGCCATGATAACTACAAAATTGCCTTTGTGGTTTCGTCTTGTTATTAGAAAGCCAGGAAATATGTTTCTTGATATGTCACTAGATGAGACCAGTGGTCACAGGGAACTTCTTGAAGTAGCCTCCAGTTATATGCTCAAAAAGATGGCACTACAATCTGGGTCTTTACAAGTAGCCTAAAGACAAAAAAAATGAAGCAGCTTTTGAAGATTCCATTTTAAACATATTAAAAATAAATGAAAAATTTCCAAAACTGAAAGCATTTTGAAGAAAAAGGTTGGAACTAAATTAATAGATCACTCCGAGTAGATACACTTTACCCTGTTCTTTGCCCTTTTGTGCATTGTCTGTACTCTAACCTAAAACCTGTTTCTATATAAATTAAGCGAAAAGAGGCAGATTTTAGATAATCAAATAGCATCTAACAGTAATAGATAGTAAAACTATCACCCATTCTGTAATTAAACTATATATCACTGGTGCACTTTAGAACATAAACCAGAACAAATCCTTATCTGGGGGAGTTTCTGAGTAACATGTGTGCAGTTTATTCTTCACCAGAGATTGTTGCAATATACAGGGTGAGCCTGTTTTAATTGAACACATAAATGTAACTGATAGCCATTTTCAGTCCCTACCTATTCAATATCTTCTGGGGTGCTGCTAACAAAACATTCAGTATAAGGTGCAAGCAATGTGAAGCAACAATTGTGGATAAAATCAATACAGGTAGTATTTAATGTTTGAGCCTGGAATTACAGTCATAAGTCCTTGCAGTCACTAAGTAGGTCACCACATCACCGTGCCAAATTTACAACTTTTGTGGCAATTGTTAAATGAACACTGAAGTTATTAAAGAAACTCCACTGTCATTAAGCAAATCTTGTTTATCCAATTGGATAAAACCATAAAGTAAATATCCCAAAAATTATAGTCATTTGACAGCAGGATATTGCGAACTGGTGTAATTGCAAGCCTGTTGCCCCAAATGTAATCACGTAACCATGAGGGTGTGTGAAACTGTCAAAATTGTGAAATCAAATTATACCTTTTGGGGAGGCCCATTGTAATTTTGATAGTCATTAAGCAAGAATTACCTGCAAACATTTTAAATGTCTGCAAAAGTATCATAAAAAACTTTCTAAAAGTGTATTTATTCACATTTTCTTAAAATGAAGGTTCTTAAATGAAGAAATCAAACACATGATATTAACATTCTTATGTTTTGGGAATGTTGATTTTTTTTAATGTCATGTTCAAAGTTGACAAAAAAACATACCCGAATCTTTCAAATATTTAATCTGAACATATCAAGTGATCATATTTAGGGCTCTTATGCTGTATCGTAATACTTTCAGTGGTAGTTTTAGTCTAGCATTGGTTTCCTTGTATTAATAACTGTAATTTCCAGTCTGTTACTCTACTCTGATGGTCTTTGTGGCTCTTCCTGTGAGGATAGGATTAAAAAACAGACATTGTGCTCAACATTTTGCAATGTAAATAAATGAATAATCAATATCACGAAGACATAAAATGCACTTACATTCCAGTTCCACCTGTTGAAGCTTTAAATGAAACCCTATGCCAATATATTCATGGACAGTTCAATAACTATTCTTGTTTTATTTATGTCATGCCCCTGGTGGAGACTGACTTTGAGAGAGAGGAGGAACAGACGACAGGGAGCGGAGGTGTGGCTCCGGAGGTTGTGGAGGAGGCTGGGGAAGGGCAGAGGCTGGCTGGGCAGTCAGAGGAAGACCCAGGCCCATCCCCTCTCCATCCTAGGGCACGCAGGGAGGAGAGGATAAGGGAGAGATGTGGTCTACTCGGGAGGAGAGGGCCTTGATCCTCTTCATGGGCTGCAGCTGTGGCAACTGGATAAGAGGACGGACATGAGTACGGGCCAGTGCTGGAAACAAAGCATGGAAATATCTCTAGTTTATTGTTCCTCTCTGAGTTTGGTGTCCTTCCCAATGTGTGTTCTGATATCTGTGAATGTCTTCAAGGCCTTATCTTGCCTGGTTTGTGTTGTTTTTTAATCTTTATAATTTAAACGGCATTTCCTCCTTCTTGTAACTGCTTGTGTGGGAGTTTATTGTCTCCAGTCAAGGATATTTGGAGCTTGGAAGCAAAGTGAAGGAATAAAAGGGGTTCACCTGTTTTTTGTGACTGTGTTTTTTTGTATCCCACCTTGAGACATCACAATTTAGCTATGGCTTTTTAGCTAATAGTGCAATAGGATTTTTTAAAAATCATCATCACCACCATTACATGCATTGCCTCCATTGCCTAGTGATGGAAGAACATGGTATTTTATATGGGCTAACCTGTTCAACATGTCCCAGTCTTTCATTTGGTAAATGAATCAGTCAGAAGGCTACATATCCTGAGAATGTACACTGAAAGATGTTTGTGATAGAGCAACCTATGAAATTCAGAATACAGTGATCTGAAGACAACAAAAGTCCCATTGTAGAATCCAGCTTCTTAACACATGGGAAGTATCTGAAGTAAGACTCAGTGTTACAGGTCTTATAAACCAATACTAAAAATACAGCATACGAAAGGGTTTTCAACTTTGAAAACCCTTGAAACTTTGGAACAACTCTGGGATTGGGTCTTTATGGAAAAGAAAATCCATAAATCTTTTAGAGAAACACAGTGCAGACTTAGTGTTAATGCAGACTGGAATGATTTTAGCTCATTCTGAGATTTATAGCAACTACAAAAATTCCAGATGTTTTCCTAAATCTGGGTAACAATGAAATGTGGTGGAAGAAATGTATATGTCTGAAGCAATTTCATTGAATTATATAATAGATATTTGGAGATCTATATATGACATGGGGTAAATAACTTAATGGCTATAAACATATAAATAAGGTTCTTCTTTCTGAAAGCAAGTTATGTATAGCAGATCGTGGTTCTCAGCCAGTGGCAACCCTAAGTAGTGCTTAAAAATACTCTCAATGGATCACAGTTTAAAAAAAAAAGAATGTGTTTGAAACTGACTGTAAATAAACAATGCCTGTAAACACCATGATTTCCTCAATTTGTTTCCATTATGATGAGACCCAAATTCTTTGACTGAGTGATTAGTGGGGCATCACTACTATAGAAAAATACTTCCAGACCAAATTCTTTCAGTTGGTTTAGATAAGAAAGCATATCCAGATATTGCAGAAGAAACCAATCAAATTCTGACTTTAAAATTCCTATATTTGAGCAGACTTGATTCTGTCAGTTCAAAAGAATATCTGAATGGAACATCCTGCTTCTGGCTATACTGATGTCCATCATGTGGGAGAGACTGATTTCATTCGCATTTTAGTTATAAACTGTTTAATTTTCGTATCTGAACCAGTGGTGGGATTCAAAATTTTTTACTACCGGTTCTATGGGTGTGGCTTGGTGGGTGTGGTGTGGCTTGGTGGGTGTGGCTTGGTGGGTATGGCAGGAGAATGATACTGCAAAATCCCCATTCCCTCCCCACCCAGGGGAAGGATACTGTAACATCCCCATTTTCTTCCCACCCCACTAACCTGCTTTCCAGCTCCGTTCTCCTGTACAGGGCAACAAAAGAAGACCCAGCCGATCAGCTGGGACTTGGCAGGCAGATAATAGATGAGGGTGTGGCCAGTCAGAGGTGGTACTCTGAACTACTCAAAATTTCTGCTACCGGTTCTCCAAACTACTCAAATTTTCCACTACCAGTTCTCCAGAACTGGTCAGAACCTGCTGAATACCACCTCTGATCTGAACCATAAATATGAATCAGAACATAACTATACATTTGTATTGATTGACTGAATAAATATTTATATCTACGTCTTTCCTAATATTGTGATACATTTTGTATTTTTTCTAAAGTATACAAAAGTATTTATTCTATGTACATTGATGCATACATTTACAGAAGAGTGAATCTCAAAATATTAAGGACAGGTTTCGGGCAAAAATGTCTGTATTAAAACATGTGTACTAAAAATACATATAAATGTATTTAGTGAGAGAAATGCACTTAAACACGAATTTTTGTAAGATTTTCATAAGATTCTTCATGCTTCGTGGTTTTTCAGGAAAAAAGACCAAAAATCCCTTAGAGGATAGGATACTCTAGAGTTTACATGGAGACCTGTTGCAGTCTTCCATGTTGAATTACAGAGGACAAACTTTGAAACCATGGACAAACTCCTGAGAGGGAGGTGGCATTTCAAGTAATCCTTCATAAAAATTTCAAAGGGAGATATGATGAGCTTTATAAAGGACAGCTGGCTGAAAGGACTTGAAGTGATTCTCAAGCGTAGGAATGAGTGTACAACAGACGCCACAGACCCCTGAAGTATAAAGTGATCATTATGCCTAACATGTACACCATGTGATCATATCGTAATTCCAGTCTTATATTTATGCATATAATTTCAGATACAATATGTTTTTGTTACACGGCAAGATTCATATTTATACAGTTTCAGATTGCAAATGTTTATACATTTCAAATATTTGTTTATATGTGTAAGTGCATAATTAATAAAGGATGCATAAGCTTCATGATAAAAGACAGCTGGGTTATCTACAATAACATAATAAAGCCATTATAATAGATTGTGAAACAGAAGAAAAATATACCCTGGCTTGAATTTCAACTCCAGCAAACTAATTATTTTTTCAATAGAAATCACTTCAACCAGTCATCATCGCTTACACATATGGAACTTTCTATCTATAGTTTCTTAACATTTTTCTTTAGGGACATGGAATATACTATAAGTGAATTTATTAACTAGTGCTCAATACAAAATAAAATCACCAGCCAGTGAGTCAGAGAAAATAGTGGACTAAAATGTCTGAAATTCATAAATGATCTAATAGTTTTTTTTTCATTTTGTCAAAAAGAAATGAATCAGAGGGCTTAAATCACTATTATAAGGTTGACTATATATATTATGCATATCATATTCAAAGTACTTTTGAATAGGTGTTTTATTGCCAATCAAGCATGAAAGGTAGATTCCTATTTCTCATTTTATAAAATAGAAATTAGGCTGATTTAGTTAAAAATCTTCCAGGTGGTCATTTTACTAAACTACCAGAGTATCTTATTTACCAATTATTCTGGTGATCCCACTATGTGTAATAAGTAGTCTGATATATATATATATGTGTCCTTCTCCCTTATATCTGTTATCTCTTACAATAAGCTGTCCAGAGTTAACTTGGGTAGCCAATAAATTTTACAAACAAACAAACAAACAAACAAATAAATCCACATCGCAGACAAACACAAACAAGCATCAGGTATCTACTAAATTCCTGATATTCCAATTGTCTAGAACAGGGCTGTCAAACTCACATCGTCACGTCATCATCACATGACGTATTGGGACTTTTCCCCCCCTTTGCTAAATTGGGGGTGGGCGTGGCCAGCATGTGACGCTTCCAGCCCGTGGAAGTTTGACACCCCTAGTCTAATAAGTCTTCCTTTTTGGAGAGTACTTCTTCTAAGGTGTCATATCCAAATACTGCAGTTTTTCACAATCTCATGTTATTATATTTCCTCCCCCTTTAGAGCTCATTTGCTCATCTAACTTCTTGTGGCTTGTGTTACATTTACTGTGGAGAGTTAGACAGTTGTGGTGGTGGAGAGGAGAGTGTAAATAGGAAGCAAACTGCTGGCAAATTCTGGTTTTACATTCTGTAAAGGGAGGCATCGATTTCAAGATCTGGTTTTGCTCACATCAAAACAGGGAGGGACCAACAAATAAACTTAAGTGTTGATTTAGCTCAGAGGGAAGACTGACTGACTCTTGGCTCTGTTCTCATCCACTGAGGTAGGCAAAGAACAATGTTATGAATTTGAGAAGAGTAATGAGAAAGTGCAGATGTCCAAAAGCAAATCTAACAACAAGGTCTGAATAATTCTGAGATGATTGTTCAGAATATCTGGGCCTATCCACACTGCCAGCTTGCCTTGCCATGAGTATGGCCCACCAACTGTTTTTGGAAGGCAGGAATAGAAGTTGTCATACATATCCTCAATCCACCATAAATGCTATTTTCTTGCTCCAAAGGGAAAGGAGTGTTTTCTGGCCTGTGGTAGCTAAAGAATTGCTTTCATTTTGCTTGATGCACTTCCCCCTTTTTCCCCCTAGACAGCCTCCTGCATTTATTAGCACACACCCATCTGGTTTAGTGATCACTACCCTATTGTTTTTTTGCTTCTACTGCAACTGTCACCAATGCAATAGCATTGTGGCTATAACACTCACCGACATGCAGTGGCTTACTGTTTTAAAACCCGCCTGATAATAATAATAGTAATATCCGGAGACAGCAGAATAGAAGAGAAAGACCTGGAGAAAAATCACAAAATAAAAAGACATGCAAATAGAAGTAGGGCAACTGTGGCAAAGATAGTACCAATAAGTAATTAGGTGCCTAAATCCCAAAATATCTGGAGCACCATTTGAAAAACCTTCGATATTCACAAAATCCCCATCACTCAATTGCAAAAGGTAGCTTTACTTGCAGTGTTTACATCCTGTGGCAATATCTTTAACACCATCAAACAACATCTCCTTATCCCAGGTCCTTGAAGCAGCCTCAATAGGTGAATGCCAAATCCAGTCTGAACATCTGACTGACTGTGCAGTGAACCATATTATAAGAATATAGTTGAAACCTCTATTTGTACCACAACACGGGGGTGGGGGGAGGTCAAAACCCTCCCCAAACATGTCACAGATCTTAGTTTCCTAGGTCAAATTTCAACATGAATCTGCTCACTACAAAGCAGGAAAAAAAAATGGAAACATAATAATGCTGAACATGGTTGATCTCTCTCTCTCTCTCTCTCTCTCTCTCTCTGTGTGTGTGTGTGTGTGTGTGTGGGTGTTCAAAATACTTTATGCAGACTTGAAAATTATAAAAGTATACCCTGTGGTGTTCATCTTCAGGCTTTTTTTATTGGATCAAGTGCCATTGGGAATTGTGTCAGTTTACACTTTGGGAAATGAAAGCAGAAAACATCCATTCTGAAAGAATACAATGCAATACACAAGACCCTCATTCAATCTAACTCAGGCTTACCAGAAGAGCCAGGCTTTCACAGTAGGAGTAAGGGCAGAGGTCTTCACTCTTTCCCCATTTGTTTGTGCAAACTAGTAAGTCGATGAAGCGAAGGGGAAACAAATTGAGGTAGCTAAACGCACTTTTTCCCCTTTGCCTGGAAGAGTGAATTTACCCATTTGAGGTTGCTGTCATTTCACTAGTGTAAGGAGTAAGTTTTGAAGGACCACTGATAGTAATCAGGACTTTCAGCCTATTACAACTTTTTCAAAACACACCAAGCCTATATCAAACCATCTCATACAGTTGTTTTATGTTCACGATCCCTGTACTAGTTTTTCATAGGCACAGATCTATTCTGGAATATTACCCAGTGAATAAGTGCTTTTTTAAGGAACTCTGTTAAATGTAGGCCTAAACATTTTAGGAAGCAGACCATCCAAACATTTTAGGAAGCAGACCATCCAAATCCGTCCTCAGAGAATCTGAATCATCTTCATCCAAATGTCAATGAACTGCCTCTCTCAGTTTTGGCTGGTGGCAGGAAGATTCTGAAAGTTGGCATCCAAGGACAACCAGTCTAATGAAAAGAATGAATAAGAAAACGGGTGATATTTGACCAAAGCTTGCATCATTGCCCTTTTGGTCAATACACCTGTTTGGTCCAGCCTAACCAGTTTCTGTCTTCAAATAAACCTCATCTCCTGAATGCTCCAAATCCTCCCATTTTAATTTCTATGCCTAGCTCTTTTTAAAAAAGAAATAAAAATAAAATTCAACTTTTCCTATATGCCTTAGTGATACTTCCATTCATCTAGAAATCTTGTTAACTTCTAAAATACATTATAAAGCAAGAAACTTGACAATTAATAATTATAGTCAATTTATCAAACGTATCTCTCCTTATACATGGCAAGTCACATGTAAGTGACTTTTTTTCAAATATCTAAGGCAGGGGTGTCCAACCTTGGCAACTTTAAGACTTGTGGACTTCAACTCCCACTTGAAGTCCACAAGTCTTAAAGTTGCCAAGGTTGGACACCTCTGATCTAAGGCATACCTCTAAAATATATGAAACAGACAGGATCCAAATTTAATTTGTCATTTTGAAATCCTGCTGATCTCAGCAGGAGAGATGTTGGCATGTGCTTAATCGTTTTTCTAAAATCAACTTAAGTTAAATTGCTGGTTGGCTGAAGTCAAGCCACTTTGAGTCATCCTGGGAAGTGATGTTGGAAGTCAACATATAGAGGGCTTGATCCTAAAATAATGGATATATAAAGTCATTCTTCAAGGCTCATTGTCATAAGAAAATTAGGAATTTCAGAGGAACTTATTATTGCATTTTTCAGATTCAATGGCAAGAGAGAGGGAGGGAGAGAGAACTAAAAACTAAAAAAAAACTTTAAAAAATTAAATAGAATTCTCCTTCCAACAAGTCAGATAATCTCTGCAACAGCACACTACTGTCATAATGCAAACAATCCTAAAGGATGTGATCAACTGTTTCTTCCGGTCCACAAACATCACATGATCTTGTTGCATCCATTTCAGTTCTCCAAAGATCCTTCCTTAATGCACAATGATTTGAGAGGCCTTTGAAAAGTCGAATTTATTTTACCCAGTTGACGGTTAACATCCTGAAAATTCAGTCAAATATGACAGAATAAATTGTCCTCCCAGTATAGCCCAGCATCACTGTCTCGACTCTTCACTTTAATCTGTTTAATCCTGTATCAAATGAGGTTACAGGGAGGTATTGATACCAACATGACAGTAATCCTCCTTAGCTACTTTTTAATTTCCCTGCTCCGAAATGGAGGATCTAATAGAAGAGAATTGAAAAATCCAGTATCTACCATTCTGTGTCAATTTCATCCACCATTATAGACAATTGTATTCTCTGGTATACAATCACCATAATATTACTGGGCTTTCAGTTTGAACCTCCCTAAGCTATTGCAAAACTAACAACTCTCTTACATCCATAATACAAGGAACCCCAAAAATATGCACTTGTGCTCTCAAATCCTGTGTACCTTGAACTATCAGGATAGATTTGAAAAATATTGACTCAAGTGCTCAGGTAGATAATTTAGAATTTCAGTTTTAGATTCTGTAGACCAAAGACAGAGAACCAGTGTAATGGTTAAAGGGCTGGGCTAGAAACCAGGAGACTGTGAGTTCTAGTCTTTTCTGGAATGAAGCTGGCTGGGCTACCTTGGGCAGTTCCTCTATCCGTCTTAGAAAGCAGGCCAAGGAAAACCACTATTGGAAAATCTTGCCAAGAAAACTGCAGGAACTGGTTCAGGATGTTGCCAAGCATCAACAATGACTCAAAGGCAGAAAAAGGGAGAAAAAGACACCAAAAAATGTTTTCTTGACCCCTCCCCCCCCCCCCAATTCATATTTACCACCAGAGGCCTCTATGTCCCTGCCAGGAAGAAAACCACCTTCACAGAAAGTGTATTCTCATCAAAATCTTCCTATGTGGGAGGGAGCGGTGCATAGCATCATTTCTCCCAAAGGGGAGTAGTACTTTAGAATGGAAAATTTAATGTTTAATTTCTCAGATCAAATATTTGACCTCATTTGGCAAAACTGGTCTTTCTAAGTATCTTTTAGAACATTTCACTTCGGTTTGCCAGATTCTGAAGTCTTTTTGGAAGAGCTAAACTGAAGGGTGCTAATATACAATAGTGGTGGTAGGGAATCTAGTGGAGCTATTTAATGGAAGATGAATGTTCTCCAAGGCTACTACACATTGAATATTTATTCTCGAGTACTCTCCATTGCCTTTTTCTACTTAATCAGTCAGGACATTGATGCCACAATGACCCTGCCTATCTATGACATTCTATGCCTATCTTTGTAAATTACAGCAGATTGAGTCATCCTTCCCCCAAGGCCACTTTCTTTCATCCCCAGTGCCCAAATGGGATAATTCAATCGCTCATCTCCCTGCCTTTTTTAATGCTCCCATTTGTCACCAAGGAGGTTAGAAGGTCGACATTTTGCCTGTAGCCATTTTTATTCTTTCCAGCCTAATGGAATGTCGTCTTTGAGACTCCCCCTTACGTGGTCAAGATAAATGTAATGATAAAAATGGAATGGAACCAATTCTGGGGGTGGACTGAGTTGCAAAGAGTTTGGGTGTGGCTGGGGATTGTGGAGGAAAAGAAAATCCCCAGAGCAGAGAAATTGGGCATTGACTGTTGTATTCTTAAACTCCCAGGGCTCATAACTTACTCAGCATAGAAGTACTATTAAGGGGTCTAAACAATAATACACATCACATTCTGCATTCTTATCCTATCTTGAATTTATGCATGTATGTGTGTTGTGAATGTATGTATGTATGTATTGTGTATGTATATGTGTGTCTCTGTGTGTTTACTGGTTTGAGGAGAAAGAAATGAAATAAGAAGTGAATAAGGTTTCTTTGTTCACCAATATATGTCTGCCTGTCTATCGACCCTATTTACCCAAAAATAAGGCCAACCAGAAAATAACCCCTAGCATGATTTTTAGGATGCCCATAATATAAGCCCTGTCCCCAAAATAAGCCCCAGTTCAGATTGTCAGCCAGATGGATGCATTTAATATTGTATTTCCTTACTTATTGTATTGACCTAACTGGAAAATATACCCTAATTAATCTTTTGAAGCAAAAATGAATATAAGACCTGGCCTTATTTTGGGGGATATATGGTATCTATATCTATCTATCTATCTATCTATCTATCTATCTATCTATCTATCTATCTATCTATCTATCTATCAATCATCTACCACCCATCATCCACTATCCATCATCTATCATTTATCTATAATGGTACAGTGAACAGAATCAATGAAACCATATTCACTCCTATTTCACTTCTCTCTCCTCCTCACCAATGTGGCCATGAGGTATAGAAGCTTAAATGACCATTCAGACCAGAGAAGTCCTGTGATGTGGAAAGAAGCACTTTTGTCAAATCCCCCAATTACTCCATTTAGCTATTGGGATGGTACAGTTGATGGAGGAGAGTTAGTTTAACCCAGAAAAACCTCATGTTAACCTCCTCATAACCCAGTTATGTGCTCTATCTGGAAGGTCCAATAAGTAACGTATTATGGAGAAGGTATTATGGGGGGTCATAATATGTGAGTTATAATACAAAGCCCTAGATTGATAAAGGAAATAATAATAGAAATCCATGAAAGAATTTCCATAAGTTAATGGAAATAGTATGTAGCCAAACTGATAGTATAAAGTTCCTTTTTGAATTTTAAATAAGAATCCAAGGATGTCTAACCTCTGCCTATATTTCTTTCTGCTATTTATTATCACTTAAAAATGGCAAGGACAAGTTGAATCATAAACTGAGTTATGGTTCAGTTTGTACTGAAGATATTAGGATTTTTTATTAGGATATTTACCAGCAGCTTTAATGGTGGTGACAGCAACTTTACAATATCATAAAAAAAATAGTTGTAGCATTTTAATTAAAAATGAAGAGGTTGGGACTGGTCTTTCTCCATCCAGTTATTCCAATGTTTCCTTTGACCATTTACTTCATTTAGCAATAATTTTATCGAACTTTCGTGAGTTTGATTTCCTTATATGATGAGTTGGTATGCCATTAACACATTTACCTAATTGAAAATACATTAAAGGTAATCTTCAACATACAATATTTGTTAGTGACCATTGAAAATTACATTTGCACTGAAAAAGTGATTTATTACTATTTACCATTTTTCATACTTATGACCGTTGCATCATCCCCACAGTCATGTGATCAAAATTTGGATGCTTGGCAATTGGCATGTATTTATGATGGTTACAGTGTCCTGGGGTCATGTGATTGACCTTTTGTGACCTTCTGACAAGCAAAGTCAATGAGGAAGCCAGATTCACTTAACAACCATGTTACCAACTGCAGAGATTCACTTAACAGCTGTGACAAGAAAGATCATAAAATGGGGCAAAATTCATTTAACAACTGCCTTGCTTAGCAACAGAAATTTTGGGCTCAATTGTGATTGTAAGTAAGAGTGGCATGGTAGCATAGTAGTGAAGACACTTGCCTCTCACTCAGTAGGTTGCAAGTTCAATCCTAGTGGCAGATATTTTCTCCCTTAGTGGACAAAGAAAAAATGCTTCAAACTCCATGTAGGTGTCAGGAAGGGCATCCAGCCAGTAATGCTCAGCTCCATTTAGTCACCCTTACTCTACCCTGAATTCAGGGACTAAAGTGTCAGAAAAAAAATGTGGTTTAAGTTGAGGACTACCTGTATTGGCTGTTTTCAAGAATAATTTCACATTATCCTCATAAAATACTTTCATCTTTACTTCAGATAAAAAAATAATAGATTGGGAAAGCTTCTACTACACTTCATAAGGAAACAAATAAATGGTATGTGCATGGATATATATTATGGATATCAGTATATATCAAAAAATGTAGGGTATCTTCAGCTGTCCCTTACTTTTACCTTACCAAATACTGCTGCATTTTATCCAGTCCTAAAAATACACTATCCTATAACATCAACAGTATAGACATTCCAAAACAATAACGTTGGTATCTGAATTCAAGAAGAACTGATATCCTGGTATCTTAAAATGAGATAGATTATAGCTATTGGCTTGCACCTGAAGCTAAAATTAAGTCATTAACAATATCCAAACTATATTAATTCTCTCTCTGTCCCACTCCCTCCCTCCCTCCCTCCCTGCCTCTCTCCTATCCTCCTTCCTTTCAAGTTTATTATGGATAAGTACTAAAGGTTGAAAATGGCCAGGTCTCTCTAGAATTCTATCAAGGTTTCAGGATCTCCCAAAAACAGTGTAAGCAGTGTAACCTTTGTAATTCTTCAATCTGCAAACAACTTTCTCTTAATGGACTAATTGTGGGAAGGATGTATCCTTCATTCATAAATTGTGTGTTAAATATGAAAGTATATAATTGCAGTGATTTGTGCCAATTTGTGTGATGAAATGATTATGAAAATGACATAAACTAAAGCAAATAATGTGAAGACATCCTGAGGTAATTTGTTATGGAAATTTGGTCTTTGGTCTGTGGCTTGCGAAGTCTGTTGTACCAAGAACCACTCAGTTGAGGTTTCCCTGCCTAATTATATTTCAGGGAACTTGAAGCACTTGGTAACAGTTGAAATGCTAGAAACCAGAAACCAGCAGGTTCTGTGCCAATGGTGCATATTGTATTTCACTGTGTATGCCATATAATATGGAGTACTTTGAATACTATCTTTACAGTAGAAGACAGTAAACTGTGCCTGATTTTTTCTCTATTTTCATTCAACCTGATGGAAAATAAAATACTTACTACCCTTGCCCCCCACAAGAAGAAAAAGAATTCATTGAAAATCATTCCAATGGGTGTGTGTGTGTGTGTGTTTGACTGGTCTTTCTTTGTATAATCATTTCTCTAGGACTAAGCTTCCTTTATCTCAATTAAATCCAAAAAGTGGCTGTCAGGAAAGGACACTTTGACTGGACTTTCCAAATGAAGGACACTCAAGTGGTTCCAGAGGAGCGATCTCAGAACTCTTCAGCTCATTGACTCTTCATAAAATTTCAGGTTGTTCCTTGCCCCCAAACTTTTATTATATGAAAATAATTTAATAAATACTACTTTGATAGTACTGTGAAGAATAATAACAACAACAGCAATGTTTTAAGAGAAATTAAGAGAAAACTCAAGGCCAGACTTGCTGGTGACTGACAATCTAACCCAGAGTAACTCTGTCTTGCCAATAAGCCACTTCACCTTCAGGCCTAGGCATGGAGCTCTACAGAGAGGATTTGATTCCAACTGGCCTTCCATTGTTTATTGACCATCTATTGACCCCCCATATATTTTCTTTGAACCCAGACATTTATTGAATCCTTGGATACTCCCTTCCACCATTGGGACTGATACTGACCACTTTGGGAAACCCTGCTCTATAGGCACATAAGTAATATAAAAGTAAGCAATAACAACTACCTGTGTTTCCCTGAAAATATAACCTACCCAGAAAACAAGCCCTAGCCCAATTTTTACACCTGTGCCTAATATAAGTCCTAGTTAAGCTCCACCCATGCAGCCTGCTGTTGTGAGTGATGGCACTGGTGCAATGATCCACGCAACATCTGGCCGTGAGAGATAGCAGAAGTTGGGCAGTGGCATAACAGGTGTCAGAGTGTGGGAGGCTTGACTGCAGTGGTCCTAAGGTAAGCGGGTAAGACACCCCCCCCCAGACCTGTCTTATTTTTGGGGAAACATCCTCATATTTTTGCATCCTCAGCCACTTTATGATAATGTGGAAATTCAAAATCACTGCTAAAAGCAGATACAAATAATGTGTAAAGCACCCTGAGAGGAAGGTAGACAAGTCAGAAATCTGTTTTGCAGTAGAAGAAATTGGGATTTGGCAGATTGTATGTCTGACATATTTCCATGATATATGATTATTTAGTTTATTATTATTAAGTTTATTTAAACTTGCATGCCACCTAACTCAATATTATATTTAGGCATGTATTTATTTATTTATTTTGAAAAATCATATCAAATGAACCTATAATGAAAATAATACAGAAACAAAACTGATACAAATCAATTTAAAACCACAATAGATCCCAGGATGGCTTTGGAAATAACAGCTTGAGAGATAAACCTGACCAATAATTAATGGGAATATATGTAAATTTTATGTATGAACAGAAATGATGTGTGAATTTGAATCACTTTTCTATACAGATATTTATTTGGTCTAAGTATTGATTTGCAGCTCAAGGGTGCTACTTTTTTCTTAAAATTTCAGTCATGTAATAATTAAGTCATCTTTCGTTATCTGGATAGACTGGATTGCAGGAGACTAACTAATAATCATGTATGATTTTCCTGCAAAAATTTATCATGCTTTAGGCAAGAGCCAAAGACAAAGCAATTACAAACTTTTATTAGAAGATCAGAGTAATAGATGAACATTATAGTATCAGAGGAACAATTGAAACAGCAGCATTTCAAAACACTATTTGTAGAATATTGGGATCTTAAGCAAGTTTAAAAGAGAGAAAGAAAGTTATATATGAGGGCCATGACACTTCCTAAACCAAATGAAGCTCCTTCCTGATCTAATTCCTCTTAATGAGCATGCAATTTCAAGCATTGCTTATTTCTTTATAAAAGGACAGGGGTATATTTAACTGAGCAGTTTCAGAAATAAATTGCCTTATGGCATAAACCTGTATGACTTATTTATTTTTAAGCCACTTATGTTGGAGAGTCATTCTGAATAGTAGAAAACCACAGTTGGGTCATAGCTTTATTATAAGTCAGCACATTACAATGCAGTCAAATTTCAAACCTGAATCTAATTAGATTCCTTGGGAGATTAATTTTGCCCTTCCGAACATGATTGTTAAGCATTAACTAACAAAGGCAGATGAAGACAATAATTTTATAGAAGATAATGCTTATCATGTGAAGAGGGCCACAAAGACTGAACAAGTAGGGTAGAGCAAATTTTTTTACTACCAGTTCTGTGGGCATGGCTTGGTGGGCGTGGCGTGGCATGGCAGGCGTGGCTTGGTGGGTGGGGCAGGGAAAGGATACTGCAAAATCTCCATTTTCACCCCGCTCCAGGGGAAGGATGCTGTAAAATCTCCATTTCCTTCCCACTCCTGGGGGAAGGTTACTGCAAAATCCCATTCTCTCCCCACCCCACTAACCTGCTTTCCAGCTCCGTTCTCCAGTGCAGGGCAACAAAAGAAGACCCAGCCGATCAGCTGGGACTCAGGAGGCAGAGATTAGATGGGGGTGGGGCCAGTCAGAGGTGGTATTTGCCGGTTCTCCAAGCTATTCAAAATTTCCGCTACCGGTTCTCCAGAACTTGTCAGAACCTGCTGAATACCACCTCTGGGGTAGAGCATGTTTCAAAAGCAAAAAAGGGAAATCATGTCCTGATGTTTTACATAGTATTTTTAATCCACATATGTCTCTTAAATTAATCCTGCTTTGTGTTGGAGGTTTGAATTCAGCAAGAGCTCTTATTAGACTCTTATACAGCTTGTCCTCAACTTACAACAGTTCATTTAGTGACCATTCAAAGTTACAATGGCACTGAAAAAAAAAGTGACTTATGGCCATTTTTCACAGTTACAACCTTTGTAGAGTCCACATGATCATGTGATCAAAATTCAGATGGTTCATACTTAGGCCCATTGCTGTGTCCCAGGGTCATGTGATCTCCTTTTGCAACCTTTTGACAAGCAGAGTCAAAGGGGAAGCCAAATTCACTTAACAACCAGGTTACTAACTTATCAATTACAGTTATTCACTAAACAACTGTGGCAATAAATTCACTTAACAAATGTTTCACTTAACAACATAATATTTGGGCTCAGTTTGAGGACTACCTCTACTCTTGAGCATATGAGGAGTGCTAAAAAAGAAAAAAAATGGCAGGGTATATTATCAAGCAGGATATTTTAATAATCATATAATAAATCCCTTCTGTTCTTTCTCACTGAAAAAGAGCACGCTCCACAAGTACTCAGAATGGGTATGTATATTAACCATAGCAAAATCAGTATTCTAGTTTTCCAGCAAAGCTCCGGTAAGGCAAATTAAAGTAGCTATAATGGGAGAAGCATAAAATCCTTCCTTAATAAGAGGCTCTCAAGTGGAAATGCCAAACAGCCCCACCGTGCAGAGCCAATCTGAGGATTCGTCCTGATGATGTTTATATTTCTCAGGAAAGTTTGAAAATTGGGCCTATTTAAGTTCATTCTCCCTGCTTCTCTTATTTACGATCATTCTCAATGTGGAATAATAGTTTTAAGGTGGATACAAATATTGCTTGCATGAATGCTCTCCTATGTTGAATTCCATGGTATGTACAAATGAGTCCATTTGCTATCTAGCATCCAAGAAGACCAAATTGTTATGGCTGACAAAATGCCCAACTTTTGCTTCCCACTGGTGAATGGCTGTGAGGTGCCTCATTCAGGACCAGCAAGATACATTTCCTGAGCCAAAGCCACATAAAGGAACACAATTCACATTTGAGTAAAGTTGTAGGGGGAAGAGCAAGATTGGTTACATGACTGGGAACCCCATAGGAAACAGGAAACTGTGTCAAAATGACATTTACTTTGCAAACGGAAGTACAGCAGTGCTGGTGGGAGGGATGGCCTTTGTGCTAGAGCAGAATTCCAGAGCACAGAAGGATTAGACAGTAAACCACATAGATATTAAGAACATCCAGGGGTGGACTGCTGGGGGTTCATAGGGGTTCAGGAGAGACCCTAGCTAAGAGTCTTTTTTAAATATATTTTTTATTTTTTACAACTATAAGTATCAAGCACAGCACAACCGTTTTGCCATTATATACAAAAATATCACCAAACCATTAACATTCCTATTATTGGTACAATATTTACATTTTGATTCTAATCATCCTAGCTATTTTTGTTCCAACCTTCCCTTCTTTTTTGCAACCACAGGTAAAACTTATTCCAGGTATTATAATATTCTGATTCCCCCTTATTTTTCAGTATTAAGGTAAATCTATCAGATTCTGCACAAGCCATTATTTTCCTTATTATCTCTCTTTTCGGTGGTATACTTTCATTCTTCCAGTATTGTGCATAAACCATTCTTGCCGCTGTCAATACATGTCTTGTTAAATATGATATACCTTTGCTGTGACCTTCTGTCATTATTCCTAAGAGAAATATTTCTGGTTTAAATCCCTAGCTAAGATTCTGTGCAGTTTGGAGAACCCCCAAATCCCACTCCTGGCTGGCCCTGCTATGATGACTCCTCTGGACACTTCCTGTCATGCCCTTGTTGGAGTCTGATTCTGAGGGGGAGATTGAGCAGCTGACAGGGAGTGGGAGTGTGGCTCCGGTGGCTGTGGAAGAAATGGGAGAAGGACACAGTCCATCTGGGCATTCAGAGGAAGACCCAGGGCCATCCCCTCTCCATCCTAGGGCACACAGGGAGGAATGGAGAAGGGAGCAATGTGGCTTACGGGAGAGAAAAAGGCCCTGATCCCTTTCATTAGTTACAGCTGGGAGAACAGGATATAAGTGGGGCATTTTACATAGCTCCTTGCTGGAAGCAAAGTGTGCATTATCTTTGTCGAGGCTTATCTAGGTTTTGGCGTCCTCCCAACTGAGGTTGCTGCATTATCTTGTGGAAGTCTGCAATTTATCATCCTGGCCTGCCGTGTTAATTACTTCACTGTGGTTTGTGTTGGTTGTTTTTATTTTTAATTATCTTTACTTTGGGTTCAGACTGCATTTACTCCCTTCGTAGACTGTTTTTGGAAGAGTTTGATATCCAGCCAAGGATAATTGAACATTGGGGACCAAGTTGGAAGCATTAAAGGGAATTTATCCTACTTTTGTGACTTTGTTATTTTTGTGTCATGCCCCGGGTCATCACACTTCCCAAGATACCTCTCCAGATGTCAGCATGGAGAAAGATGAACCAGTTCCAGGCACGTCTAGAAGGAAGTTGATCAGTGGATCCAAGCAGGCATCTGGGAGGAATTTGGCTGAAGCACAACTGCAGCAGGACAGCCCTGAGGCTGTCTGGTGGGTTTATGTTGATTGGGAAACTTTCAAGTGCCTTGTGGATTCATTGGCCATTGCTCTGTGGAATAGCACTGGTCTGGACTTAATTGGGACAGTTCTAGGTTTTTGGTGAAGGGAATTGCTGGAGTATATTACTAAACCCACTAAACCAGTGGGTCTCCAACCTTGGTAACTTTAAGCCTGGAGGACTTCAACTCCCAGAATTCCCCAGCCAGCTTTGTTGAGACCCCTGTACTAAATCACAGTTATGTGTATATGTGTCAGAGATGGTATTCAGCAGGTTCTGACCAGTTCTGGAGAACCGGTAACGGACATTTTGAGTAGTTTAGAGAACCAGCAAATATCACCTCTGACTGGAGATTTTACAGTATCCTTCCCCTGTCATGCTCACCAAGCCACGCCCACAGAACCAGTAGAAAAAAAAATTGAATCCCACTACTGATATGTGTGTGTGAGAGTGAGAGAGGGACAGCACAAGAATGAAGCCAATGATTCAGCAAAGCAGGTAGAAATTTAGCTCTGGGCCTGACTTAACTGGGGGCCTCCCCTTCAGAAAACAAGAAGCAACAGAGAATGTCTGCTTCTGTATGGATCCTACCAATGGACTGCTTTCCTAGAGATTTTTTTTTACACAGAACAGAATTAAGTGTAATTGTGACTTCTGAATCCTTGAGATCTGCCCCAGGGAACAAATTATTCCAGTACCACGATAATTCATACATACAGAAGGCATCAAAATTCTCTTCACAGTACCTCTCTATTTAATAATTCCATGTAAACTCAGTATCTTTGAGAGTGAGAGCATCACATGTCAATGGAAACTCTGTTGGCAGTTACAATAATGTCACCTGTGAGTGGCATATGTTTCTGAAATAATTATTTTTAGGGAAAGCATTAGAAGGGATTCACTTCCCAGCTGAGGAAGGCTTAATTTCAAGGACCCATAAGAAGTAAAGGACTGGCTCAGGATGAATACGAAGTCATAGCACGCTTATGGAAACAATAAAATGTAAAAGTTAAGTATTCTTCATCTAAGATTGGCTACAATACAGTAAAGTTCTACAGCCGCCAGGATTTGGATAGTATAATCTCTAAATCAGGTATAGGGAGATGAAATAGAATTAGAACTTCTTTTCAATGCTGCATGAGATGGAGGGTAAGTGACAGGTAGCCTAGTCATACCATAGATTCTGCTTAAAAATTAAGGCTTAGCAGAGATATATGACCTAGCTTCCTTCTTCGTGTATTCAGACAAAGGGGGTACTTACTGAAGAGGTGATGTTAGACAGGGTGTCAGCAACCTGCGGTTCTGGAGCCATATGCGGCTCTTTGGACACTCGGCTGTGGCTCCCTGTTGGATGATCCCACCACTGGCTGGCCCTGCCTCTCACCCTCCCCTCCTAGTCACTCCTCACCTGGCCTGAGAAGGTAAAACCCAAAAACAGAAATGAGAGGGAGGGAGGGGGAGGGAGGGAGGGGGAGGAGAGAGAGAGAGAGAGAGAGAGAGAGAGAGAGAGAGAGAGAGAGAGAGAGAGAGAGAGATCCATTTCCCACAGAAAACACCTGGGGCCACAAAACCTGGGTAGGCGTGGTGGGGTGGGTGGGTCATGTGACTGGGTGGGAGTGACATTGAGTTGGCCATACGCACCCAGGTCTTGAGGCTCCCAGTGTTTTCTTTTCTGTGGGAAACAAGTCCAAATGGCTCTTTGAGTGTCTAAGGTTGCAGTCCCCTATGTTATACCATCCAAGTAATCCAGACATGAAGTACAACTAGGAGTACTGGCCTTATCTTTATTGTAAGGTTGTAAGATTGAAAGTATTTCTCTCCTCCTTTTCTTTTCCTTATCGGAAGACTAGGAAATATCCCTTCTGAAACATTTTCTATGCCCCCCTCTTTCTGTGGGTTGAAACAACTTTTTACAGCCTTCTATGGGCTGAAACATCTTTACATGCCAGTTGTCTAGTCTATGGTTCTCCTCCTGTCTCCCAAAATAATTCCCACATACCATTACAGGTAATTAGGAAGGGCGAGTGGGAGGGAGGGAGGCAGGGAGGGAGGGAGGAAGGAAGGAAGGAAGGAAGGAAGGAAGGAAGGAAGGAAGGAAGGAAGGAGCAAAGGAAGGAAGGAAGAAAGGAAGAAAGGAAAGGAAGGAAGGAAGGAAGGAAGGAAGGAAGGAAGGAGCAAAGGAAGGAAGGAAGGAAGGAAGGAAGGAAGGAAGGAAGGAAGGAAGGAAGGAAGGAAGGAAATTTTGCTGCTTTATATGTGGGCTTATGCCTGGTGAATAGAAGGGGAAAGCAGACAGAATTTAACTCTTACTCCTTTAGTGTAGGAAAATACTTGTAAAGATTCCCAAACAGTCAGAATTATTTAGATCAATACTGTCCGTATTCTCAAATGAAATTGGCAGAGCAGTGCATCATATGCATAGAAAAGCACATAAATAACATCAACATAAGTTAGGGTAGTTGTTGAGTAGAAGGACCTGTAAAGTTGTCATGCTACTTTTCCCTTTACAGAGCCATGAAAAGAGTGCTCTGCTACTTAAGCTCCTGAATCAGAAGACGGGGTGATGCAGGAGTTTTTCACAGTGGGGGGGATCAGATAGACACTACAAAGAAATTCACTTTTTTTTCTGCCATCACCAGCTACAGAATGCAGACGATAACATGAGAATATTGGTCTAGAGTTGATTCAGAGGAGTGTAAAGATTTTATAGACCCGCCCACTGCCAGCTTCAATCTTCTTCTCCTTGCCTTTCTTGTAATGTCTGGTAATCATGTAGTTGCTCATATGATTCTCATCTTACTGACGTCATTGTTCATTTTTTTTCCAGTAAACTTTTTGATAGGAAATTTTGCTTCCCAAACTGTATGCCTTGAAGCACAAGGGTGGGGAACACAGAATGTGCATCTGGAATAACAGATCAGAATGAGATCAAAAAGGAAGATGATTGGGGAGTGGGGGAAAGAGGCAGGAAATTGGAGTTTAAGAAGAATGACAGGTGAGCATGAGGAGAGACAATAGTCTGTGGAGAAAAGATGAATGGTTTGTAGAGAAAAGATGAATTTGGTCTATACAGTTATTTATCGTTGAGCTATTTAATCCTTAAAGCCTTGGCTACAAAGCTTTATCTGTCTTTGAACAAGCCTGGGCCTCCAATAAGGCACTATGAAACCACATATGTTACAGATCAGCTTGGTGGTCCTGGTATTCCTCCCCAGCTCTCTCACTGCTGCCCTCACCTGGAGAACAGGTGTACCTAGACTATGGGTTTCCAACCTTGACAACTTTAAGACCTGTGGCCTTCAATTCCCAGAATTCTAGGCATTTTGAGCTGGCTGGAGAATTCTGGGAGTTAAAGTCCACAGGTCTTAAAGTTGTCAAGGTTGGACACCTCTAGCCTAGACAGAGAAATTTTCAAAATTTTGATTCACATTCTGTTAGAAAACATTCAGAGAAAACAAAAAAACAACAACTTTTTCTCCCTAAGAAATGGCTATCATGCTCAATATTCCTCAATATTTTTTTCAATATTGGGAAATGTTTAGGGAAAATAGTATTTTTTTAATGACGCAATATACTTAAAGAAAATAAAAGGTTTTAGATTGTGTGGGGAAATGTGCACTTCTTGGCTATTTTTTTTTTAAATTAATGTAATTGATTTGTTCTTCTTTATGAGTGAGATGTCTAATGTAGAAACACATTTCCTGGCAGTGAAGTTTTAATTGCTATGTATAATTTAACTAACTCTATTAAACATATAGGCGGGGATACCTCATTTTGTTTGAAAGAATGTAAACTATATTTACTTAGAGAAAATATTACTTGGAAATATCTGGCCACTTGTTATGGACACGTGCATGTCTTTCATCATTTGCAATGCAAAGTGTGTTATACTAAAAACAGTGATAACTTGTTTCAAATACATTCCACACTTAAAAGCAAATATAATCAGGAAGACAGCATGATTACACACCATGAAAGATCTCTGCAAGATTATTAGTCTTGTCTGGGTTCTTTCAGAGACTTCCTGGATCTTAAAAAAATCCCAATTTAGTTAGAAATGTAACACAATGAATACAACTGGGTTTAAATCAGGGGGCGGCAATTAATTTTCCCAAGGGGCCACATGAAAAACTGGGATGGTTGTGGAGGTTTGCTGCTGATACCCTGCCCCCCTCCCCCGCTGATACTCCCCCAATGCCCCAATGCTGTGGGCTGGAGAGGGACAGCCAAAGGGCCAGATGTGGCCCTACAAGCTATAAAGCAGGGGTCGCAACCACCGGTCTGCGGACCGGTACCGGTCCATGGAACAAGTCCTACCGGGCCGCTGGCTTGCTGGGCGCCGCCATCTTTTTTTGATGAGAAAGTGCTTCCGGTGAGCTTTTCCGGTAGAGCTCACCGGAAGCACTTTTCATCAAAAAGATGGCGGCGCTAGCGCTTCAGTGAGCTTTTCCGGGTAGAAAGCCATTTCTGCCCGGAAAAGCTCACCGGAAGCGCTGGCGCCGCCATCTTTTTTTGATGAAAAAGTGCTTCCGTTGACCTCACCGGAAGCACTTTTTCATCAAAAAAGATGGAGGCGCCCAGCTAATGCCGGTACCGGGCCGCGCCATAAAAAGGTTGGGGATACCAGGCCGCAGCGTAAAAAAAGTTGGGGATCACTGCTATAAAGTACCCAGCTTTAAAATACCCAATCCCAGATACAGCAGAGATCATAGTATTCCGAAGTGTTTAAGTTATGGCAACAATTGTGAAAATCAGTAACATTTATTTCTAGTGGGAAAAGGGATTGTTAGTTAAAGGTTATGGTTGCTCCCAATAATAACAATGAAATAAGTAACAACAGTACAGAACATTTGTATAAATAGCACTAGCACTTAGACTTATATACTGCTCCATAGAGCTTTAACACTCTTTAAACCAGGGGTCGCCAGCCTTTTGGACCTCAGGGACCACCAAATTCATACTTTTAAATCCCAAGGCCCACTAATATGATATTTTTTTAAAAAAAAAGATAATATATTTAATATAAAAAATTTATTTTTATATCAAACATAAACATAAATGGGAACTGTGGGGCAGAGCGAAGGGAAAGGCAGGGCTTCTCTCATCCTTTGGGTTTGGGGGGTGTTTTGTCTTTGTTAAGAGTAATGTGCAACTAGTATTTTTTCCCCTATACTTTCACACTTATGAAAGTTTGTCAGCAAGCACGAAATACCCATTTCCACTCCATTTTCATTCCAGTCATTACAGGACAAACATTTGAATGCACAGTACTATCTAACATTTTCCTGATATAGGTCACTCCGTAGCAGTCAAGCCATGCAAATTTCCCCCCCTGTGAATTTAATTCCCCAGCAGCGTTGGCTTGCTCCTTCCTCTCTCTCTTGCTCTCTCTTCCTTCCATTCCCCCTCCACCCACCTTGAGGCTGGAAAGAAAAGACACAGAGACATGCAAATCTCTCCCCTCCCCATGAATTTAATTCCCCAGCAGCGTTGGATCGCACGCACACACACACACACACACACACTCCTCACACCCCTCACACACCCCCACCCCTTCCAAGGCAGCCCCATTCCTAGCCTGCTTTGAGCTCCATTCTCAGACGGAGCAGGGATGGAGATCGAACTAACCTGAGGGCTGGTGGTTTTCTTTCTCTTTCTCTCTCTCTCTCACACCCCCTCCAAGGCAGCCCCATTCCTAGCCTGCTTTGAATTCTCAGGCTGCACGCAAGGAAAGCAGCAGAAGCCTTTCTTTCTCTCACCCCAAACTCCACAAGAAATGAGTCTTTGCGGCCTCTTGGAGCAGGATGCCTTGCAGGGTCCCAAAGACTCATTTCTGGTGGAGTTTGGGGGATAAAAAGAAAAAAAACTTTTGCTGCTTTCCTTGCGTGCAGCCAAAAGCAGAAGATGAAAGAAGCGGAAAGAAGCAACCCGGTGGCCAGGCAAGTTCTCCCCTCCCCCCTTTCCCCTCTCCCCTCACTACCTCGTGTTGTTCCCAATGCAAGTGATGCAAGCCTTGTGTTCCCGGGCCATGTGGGTGGCACAGCCTTGTGTTCCCGTGCAGCCTGGATTAATTGCTTTGGGGGTGGCATTTCTCTGTGGACCACCAAAATTTTCTTGTGGACCACCAGTGGGCTGCGGCCCACCGGTTGGCGACTGCTGCTTTAAATTATTTACAGAGTCAGCATATTGCCCCCAACAATCTGGGTCCTCATTTTACCGATCTTGGAAGGATGGAAGGATGAGTCAACCTTGAGCTGGTCAGAATCGAACTCCTGGCAGTGAGCAGGGATTTAGCCTGCAATACTGCATTCTAATCCCTGCACCACTACTCAGTGGTTAAACATTAAAACATTTTGAGCACCTGTATTTTTTTCTTAATAACTGTTAGCATATTGAGAACCATTACTATTAGGGTTTTGTGGGTTGGTTTTGAGAGAAAGGGACTAGCCCAAGGTCAACCAGGTGGCTTTTAGCCTAAGGTAGACAAGAACTCAAGGTCTCCTTGTTTCTGGCTTCACTGCATCTCTTTAACTTCTTTATGAGTTGTCCTTGACAGTCACTTTTTTTAATTGATCACCCCATAAGGGAGACTACTGGACTGACTGCCTCCAGTTGTACATTTTGTATTCCAATCTAGAGGGTTCTCCAACTCGCAGGAGTAAATCTTTTGGAAACCAGAAGGAGCCTGAACTGCTGAGGAAACTTCAAATCCCCTGTAGAAATGTGCCCGGCTGGAATTCTACCTACAAGAACAAAATGCAATTACGGTCATTTCTGAAGTTCTGTCTCTCTCAAATTCAGCTCTTTGTTGTGATTGTGTTGAGAACAGCTTGGTAATGTCAAATCTTTCTGATTTGATTTGTGTGGGACCAGATGTCAACAAATTGAAATTTAATGTGGTTGAAGCAGATGACAATGTTGGAAACATAAAAGGCTTTCATGCCAGTAACAATCAGAAGAAAATATTTGCATCTTGTTACCAACTATTATATTGTCTATAATTAAGGTGTATTACAATACCAGAAAAACAATTCATATGTTAATTCCCCCCCCCCCATCCTGCAAATTAAAATTAAGCCGAAGCATTTTGGTCTGCTTTTTCAAACAACCTGAAAAATATGTGCAGATTTTCAAGATAATATTCTATCAACCTAGGAGTCTATATAAATATTCCCTACAAAGCATCAGACTGGTTGCTTGTATGCTATCTAAATAGCCTCAGGGAGAAAAAAAATCTTTCAACAAGTTTTCATATTTACAAGGCTGAATGAAAACTAATGCTTCTACCTCCATACATTTAATTTGAATAGGGATATTTTAATAAATAAAACAAGAAAATGATCCTTGAAATGAACTACCGTATTTATCGGCGTATAACACGCACAGGCGTATAACACGCATCTTCATTTTAAGAGGAAATTTCAGGAAAGCGCCCGTTCACCCCCACTCCCACCCCCGCGCGCTTCAATCCACAGTGTCCCATTCTGCCTGCCTGCCTGCCTGCCTTAGTTTCTGGTTGTTTGGGAGCAGCTTCGGCTGAGAATAATAACTATTCGCCTCTTTTACTCAGCCGAAGCTGTTCCGATTCAACCATTAACGAAGGCAGGCAGGCAGGCAGAACTGGAGTACTGCGGGCGGGCGGGCGGGGTGGGGAGAAACGAGCGCTTCAGGAAGCCCCGCTTCTTTGAAGCAGTTTCTTCCCTGTGCTGGTGGAGGAGCGAGAGAGCGACTGACAGAGCTGACCCAGAGAGAAGGACAGGCTTGGTTGCTTCCTCCTCCCCTTCTTTCATTTGTGTCCTTGATCCCGATCCCAGCAGCATTCACCGAAGGCTTCTTAACATTATATCGGCGTATAACACGCATACATCATTTGCCCCCTATTTTCAGGGGTAAAAAGTGCGTGTTATACGCCGATAAATACTGATATTTTACTTCTATTTACATTTCCATATAATGGCCATATTTGCCACACACTTCCAGACAAGTTTTTTAAGTCATCACAAAAGAACTCCACACTTCAATCAGATCCTGAGAGCCCTTTCTACCTCTTTATTTGTCTCAAACAGATGCCCACAAAACTATTCCTTCAATTTGGGGAAAAATGGAAATCACCTGACACCACATTTGGATTGTATGATGGAGAGGGCAAGACGGTGTGATCCAACTTTGCAGTTGTCCCTTGGGTAGCTCATGATGAATGAGGCTTAGTGTTATCATGTGTAGCAAAATTTCTTTCTTGATTTCCAAATTCTGCTTAATCATTGTTTCAGAGTTTTGTCTGTCCTACCATCTGAACTGATAGCATTACCAGATTCAAGAAATGCAGGTCAATAATTCAGGGAATCCACTTGTCTCCCAAAAACTGTAGCCATGAGTTTTCCTATTGAAGCCTAAGTTTTGAATTTGGTTGCTGATACAGGTTGATCACTTTGTTCTTGATCTTACAGATCTGGTGTTCCCAGGTCAACATCTTTACATATTTTTTTTGCGCAATAATGCAGAGTCATCAGAAAGTGAATAACCCCATTCATTCCATCCATCTATTCCAGACATCCACATAAATAAACAAAATAAAGAAAGTATGCAGAACATCCATAATAAGTTCCAGAAACAAATTTCTTGGAACTTATTATGAATGTTCCATATGATCTTTTATTTTTAATACTGATTTGGATTAATTGGTATGCTATATCAGATGAGCAATAAGATATTTGTGCATATTACTAGCAGGAGCAGAATACAAATTGTTAATTATATGCTAATAATTACGTATCTTCAACACCATATTAGTATATGTAATAAAACAGTTTGGATATTTATTGTGTTATTCAATTAACTGCAATGTATCTTATATGCTATCTGATCTGATATTTAAAAGGGCTAAATGATTTTGACATGTAATATGTTTTTGTTGTTTCTTTGTTGTTGTGTCCTCCCATTTCCTCTCTTTCCTCTCTTTTCTTTTTTTTATTAAAGTGATAAAAAGCCATTTCCAACATCTTTAAATATCTGGTGTTGAAGATTTAATATACTATTATTCAGCTAATAATTACACACACAGAGGCCAGGTCAACTTAATTTAATCTGACATGACTATAGGGTTGTAGTGGCCTTTATTTGTTAAGTTATGCTTCTGAATAGAAACAAGAAAATAAATTGTTTGCTCAGGATTCAAAATTATGTCTACTGCAGAGATGTATGTTGGGCTGATGTGAACTACTTGAGCTTATAGGGAATAAAAAAAATCAAAGCATCCAAAATGGGAGCTACTCTGATATTGGCCAAAGGGTTGATGTATTTTGGGTGAATCAAAAATCTGATGCTATGTAAATAGAAGACAGAGAAAATAATAATATTATCTAATCAGTGAGTATTTTGATCAATCACAACCTTACATTGTGAGAGTGTGTGCATGTCTTTATCTTCCACTAGACATTCTTGCAGAGTCAAACATTGATGGGTGATGTCAAGAATTGTGCTTAATCTTCAACAGCCTTATTGAAAGTGACAGGCCTCTTCAGGCAGAAGAAAATGTGAGAGAAGTGCAATTTTGTACGTAATAGCTTCAGTGCATACTCTTCTAAATAATTCAGCAGATAATTCTCATCAAAGCTGAGCCTAATGAAGCTAATTTAAAACAAGGGCAATCATGCTGGGTATTCTTGCAAAGTAAATTTTATACATTAGTAAACTATTAATAATATTGGCATTACTCTACATAGCAAAGAGAGGACTACTTATAAAGAGTCTGGAAGATCACTTGATGGAGCTATGCCAATTCCATTGTCAAGGCAATAAAATCTAAAACATTTTTAAAATCCAGGTAATGTTTGGAAGAAGCTCAGACAGACACTTGCAGAATTCACTGAATTATAAGAAGCAAAAGGAGGTACATCAAAATGCAATATTCTGTTATCATAGTTAACCTCAATATAAGTAGTTGTTGATAACCTGTAAAGTTGATTTCACTGTGTGGTCTACTTAGTAGAGACTATCTCTTATCTAAAAACAAGTAAAATATTGATCTGTTGGTACAGTTTTTGCAAACTTTAAGAGGGTTATTTTATACACAGATATCAACTGTAATTAAAGAATCTATTACAGGGCTGTCAAACTCACAGTGTCATGTGCTGGCCCTGCCCCCGCCCAGTTTAGCAAAGGGGAAAAAAGTCCTGATACGTCATGTGACGCCACTGTGACATCGCGAGTTTGACATCCCTGATCTATTACATAGGAATCCACCCAATTGTTAGTAATCCTTTACACCCAGTTAATTTAATCCCATGCCTTACAGCATGGAAGAAACATTTTGGGTGATAAAAGGGATGCATGCTGAGAGCTGCCAAATAGAGGGAGTCACATTCCTTTTGTGGGTATGTTTGAGTTGTAGGGAATGTAAAAATATCTGTAACCAACTTAAACATCAACATGGTAATTACCAGAAGTCAGAGTGGATTTGTCAAGAACAAATCTTGCAGACTAATCTTATTTCATTTTCTGATTAGATTAAGAGATTGTGAAAATACTGTATTTATAACTCAGCTTCAGGGAACCATGTAACAACATACTACATGGCATGCTGATTAAACAAATTAGTTAAATATAGCTAAGTTAGTATGGCAATTAAGTGGATACATTGTTGACTTGAAAATCTCATTAGAGTGCTTATTAGTGGTTTCTCCTGGGGAGAAGTATCTCCTGTGACACAAGGATCCTCTACTCTTCAATATTATCATTAACAATATTGATGGAGAGGTAGAAAGATTACTCATTAGATTTGCAGATGACACAGCATTGTGTCGGATTGTTAATATTCCAGACTACAGAAATAAAGTTTGAAAGTTTGAAATGGAGAAATGGGCTGCAACTAATTTAATAGAGACAAGTGCAAAATTCTTCACGGGCTTAAAAATCTAATCAAGGTATAAAGAAGGAAGAAATAATATTACATATGTTCATAATCATGAGTTATTTATGAAAATAATAAAGATGGGGAAGGAAGGAAGGAAGGAAGGAGATACCTGGCTTGTTAATGTTACTTGCAAGATGTGTGTGTGTGTGTGTGTGTGTGTGTGTGTGTTTGAATAGTAGTGGAATGCAAAGTCAGTATGAGGCAGTGGTGTGACATAATTGCTAAAGGCAATTTTAGGTTGTATCAAACAGAAGTATAATTCTAAAGCACAGGAAGTTATTGTTCTGTATTACTCTGGTTGACCTAGGTGACCCAAAATGGTGTCTTCCAATTTTATGATTATCTGAATTCTCCCTCCAAGGGGTATAAAGTCCTTTGGAACACTTCACTGCTTGGAAAAGTAGAATGTGAAGTAATAACGATCTTCAGTATCTAGAAAAATGCAGAGACTCTATGGAATAAGTTTGTCTAAGATTACTGCCATTGCTAGAAACTCAATTGGGTCTTCTATGAGTAGAAAATCGGTGAGGGACTAGCTGCTGGTTATTATCTAACTCTTCAGCTAAGCTTTAAAGCATGAAAGCTTAATTTTGTCCTGGACTGAGCTAGATTCCCAAACCAAACTAACATAATCAAAAGTATGGTTCAATGGAAAATGCATCCCAGCTGCTGATAAACTCTGAAGTTGCTCCATTGCAAAAGAATAAATTAACCATAATACAGAATATTTGCATCCCACACGTAGTTTGGCCTTAACTAAAGCAATGTTGCAGTCCATGCTACTATTTTCATATATGCCTTCAAGACATAGGATTTTGAATATACTTTTCAAGAAATGCCGGGTATTTGAGAATTGGAGGTTTTGTGCAATAAGTCATGTGCATAGTTAGGGGTGTTGCTTTCTAACTTTGCAAACAGGGTATTAAGGATAACTTCCTTTCTATGGATGGAAAAGGTCAGGGAAGATGTTTAAAAAGATGGGGAAAGTGTAGCATTATCCTGATACCCAAAGGTGCTTTTTTTTCAAAAGGCAACTGGACTTTCTTGTTTTTCTTTGAAGATGTTTCACTTCTCATGCAAGAAGCTTCTTTAACTCTGACTGGATAGTGGGAAATAGAAGGATCTATACTCCTTGCGGACAGCTGGTCATTTGCATTCTTTTAGCAAGTTGTTAAGGCCACCTGGAGAAGCTTCTTAGATGAGAAGCTAAACGACTTCAAAGAAAAACAAGAAAGTCCAGTTGTCTCTTGAAAAAAGCATCTTTGGGACAGCCATGACCTGAATAACTGAGAATCTTCATAGACATTATCCTGATATGAGGCTTCTAAGGAGGTAGCAAAAAAATACCACAATCTTCAAGGTTCACTTAAAGAGAAAAAAAACATCTTCTGGGATTGCCCTTTTCCTTTACTCCAATATGGGCTTCTTCTGCAGTCTGCAGAGCAATTACATTTGCAGAGAATTTTACAAGTCTGAATATTCTCAGAAGTAAATTTAAATGACATCTGAAGCCTCTGCAACTCTTAACTCATCTCCAATATGCAGAACTGCATCAAGAAGGTCATAGGTAACCCTGGTAATTGTTATGACTATTGCCCCTACATTACTTATCAGTTAATTTTCTAGGGCTTTGGTCTAACTATTGATTAAATTATCTTAAAGATTGCTACTGGCAGAATGATTCAATGGAAAATACGTCAGTCCCCATCTGCATCACATGGCCACAATCTTCACATTAAACAAAACCAAGACATGTTAATTGCCTGGTATGGAAGGTAGCATACAAATTGTCTTGATTTTATTTATTTGTATCTCACATCTTTATTTTTCTTACAAATAACTCAAGGCGATGAACATATCCAACACCCCTTTCCCCTTCTATTTTTCCCCATAACGACAATCCTGTGAGGTGGGTTGGGCTGAGAAAGAGTGACTGGCCCAAGATCATCATGGTTTCAGCTATGGCTTTCATGGCTATGGCAGGACTACAACCCCAGTCTTTCACTCTCTAGCCTGGTGCCTTCACCACTGGACCAAACTGGCTCTTTGCTGATGTAGGTAGTCCTTGCTTAATTACCTGAGCCAGCAGTGTGCAGCAGCAGCCAGAAAAGCTAATGTAGTCCTAAGTTGCATTAACAGAGGGATACAATCAAGATCAAGTGAGGTTTCTAATACCACTCTATAAAACATTAGTAAGATCACACCTAGAGTACTGCATCCAGTTTTGGTCACTACACTATAAAAATGATGTTGAGACAGTGTTCCAATATTTGAGGGGCTGCCACAGAGAGGAAGGGGTCAAGCTATTTTCTAAAGCTCCTGTAGGCCAGACAAGGAATAATGGATGGAAACTGAACAAGGAGAGATTTAACCTGGAAATAAGGAGAAACTTTTTGACAGTGAGAACAATCAACCAATGGAACAGCTTGCCCTGGGAAGTTGTGGGAGCGCCATCACTTGAGACTTTCAAGAAGAGATTGGACTGCCATTTGTCAGAAATGGTGTAGGATCTCCTGCTTGGGCAGGGGGTTGGACTAGATGATCTACAAGGTCCTTTCCAACTCTAATTATCTGTTACCTTAGGATCAGAATTTAATTACCTTAATTATCTCAAGACCAGAATTTCCACCGCTAAGTGAAGCAGTCATTAGGCAGAATTCATGTGACACCTCTCCTCATGTGACTCACACCATTTAGTGACAGCAATTCCTCCCATTATTGAAGAGGCACACCTAACGAAGATAGTGCTGGCCATTCACAAGGCCAATGCAAGGAAGATTTAGCTTTTTAAACTCAAAGTTCACACCCCAAGTGCAACTCTTAGAAACAATTAGTCTGCTTTGTCTTAACCAGGACAACAATCATAGAAGGTGAGTACATTGAGAAGAGAATTCAGCAGAACCATTCTAGATATTACAGATAACATTGTGGAACACCAAGGAGGGAGATTCCTTGTCTGGACTTTGAAAGCAGGATTAGGCCTGGTTAATTCTTAGATGACACCTAGCAGGAAATGCCAAGGCTGTAGGTTAGAAGAATAAGGCAACTGTGAATTGTTGCTAAGATAATTGCATGGATAAATTACATATGTAATTCAATAGAGTAGAGTTATCTGCAGAGAAGTGGTCAAAACAATATACATCAGAGGTGTCACACTCATGTCACAGTGGCATCATGTGACATACTGGGACTTCCCCCCCCCTTTGCTAAACTGGGCATGGGCAAGGTCAGCATGTGACACATCTGGCCCATGGGTCAGGAGTTTGACAGTCCTGATTTACATTATAAGGGGTGAGGCTTTGATCATGTGGTCATTTTTTTCATTTTTTAATAGACTTCTTTAGGTTCAAAAGCAAAGGTAAGCAATAATTCAAATGTCTGAGTAACATATCTGGAAAATCCTTAGTGTGGCCATATGGATATCATCCTTGATATAACCATAATAAATATATTTGATAATGTAAATATATTAAAACACTTAATTGACAATATTTAAAAAAAAACTTGTTCACATATTTCTTGTTTCATCACACATTTTGAGCAATTAGTAATCAGAATTATATCTTTACCAATTTATAGTTTTTCCATATAATAAGGAAAAAACAAACAAACAGGTGACATGAAGAACTAACACCACTCAAAATACAACAAATAAGGAAAAGAAAAAATAAAAAGAGAAAAAAGCCAGAAATCAATCAGTAAAAAACCCAAGCAAACCACAAAGCAAAAACTAAGGTGAGCGTTATAAAGCCCCCACAACTTTATTGGGACTTATACAGTGCATGGAAATAAAGTACATTAAGTGCCTCCCTATGTCTCTATACCAGCCAGGACAACTAATATTTCCCTTTAAAAACCTACAGTTTCTTTATTTCAGGTGTCAATAACCCCCCCCAGCAGCTGTGATCTGTTTGAGGAACAGAGGAATAATAAAAACATGCTCTTATGTTACTATGTCAGAAGGAAGATTTCATCAACCTCCTCACCTTACAGAATCTTGTCCCTTCAGAAGTGAGCTTGGCTTATTAAATAACACATGTTACATATAATCACTTAAAAAAGTATGTTGCCCAGAATCATTTTGTGTGTGTATGTGTGTGTGAAATGAGCAGCCACACAATTTTGTTTAAACAAATAAAATCCTCTTTACATGTAATAATTGAAAAGAAAGAAGTGTTGGAGCACCATTCATTTAATGAGTGTCACATAGACACAACGTCATATTTGTGTGCTGGAGAGTTCTTGAGCTAAAGAAAGGTAGTGACATTAATGAACAATTCATTACACGAAGTTGCCCACAAACCTAGTATAAAGCAGACACTGACGGAAGACGAGTTCATCAAAATGTTAAAAGAAAAGCCTTTCTGTCTGAACTTACCTCCAGACTTTCCTTTCCTCTCCTTTCCTCTCCTCTTTTCTTTCCTTTCTGCTTTTCTTTCCTCTCCTTTCCTCTTTCCTTTCCTTTCATCTTTCCTCTTTCTTTTCCTTTCCTTTCCTCTTTCCTTTCTCATTTACTTTCCTCTTTCCTCTCCTTTCCTCTTTCTTTTCCTTTCCTCTTTCCTTTCCTCTTTCTTTTCCTTTCCTCTTTCCTCTCCTTTCCTCTCTTTCCTCTTTCCTTTCCTCTTTCCTTTCCTCTTTCCTTTCCTTTCATCTTTCCTGTTTCTTTTCCTTTCCTTTCCTCTTTCCTTTCTCATTTCCTTTCCTCTTTCCTTTCCTCTTTCCTTTCCTCTTTCCTCTTTCTTTTCCTTTCCTTTCCTCTTTCCTTTCCTCTTTCCTTTCTCTTTACTTTCCTCTCCTTTCCTCTTTCCTTTCCTCTTTCCTTTCCTCTTTCCTTTCCTCTTTCCTTTCCTTTCATCTCCTTCCCTCTTTCTTTTCCTTTCCTCTTTCCTTTCCTCTTTCCTTTCCTTTCATCTCCTTCCCTCTATCTTTTCCTTTCCTCTTTCCTCTCCTTTCCTCTCTCCTTTCCTCTTTCCTCTCTCCTTTCCTCTTTCCTCTCCTCTTTCCTTTCTCTCTCCTTTCCTCTTTCTTTTCATTTCCTCTTTCCTTTCCTTTCCTCTTTCCTCTTTTCTTTCCTTTCCTCTTTCCTTTCCTCTCTCCTTTCCTCTTTCCTTTCCTCTTTCCTTTCCTCTCCTCTCCTCTTTCCTTTCCTTTCCTCCTCCTTTCCTCTTTCCTCTCCTCTTTCCTTTCCTCTTTCCTTTCCTCTCCTCTCCTCTTTCCTTTCCTTTCCTCTTTCTTTTCCTTTCCTTTTGTTTTGGAGTTAGTATTGATTCCTGAAAGTGCCTAGACAAATTCCTGCAGTTTTCTTGGGGATATTTTTGGGAAACACCCACCTAAGTAGGTAAGGGGGGAGCCTCAAAGTACAGAATTTTGTCAAGTCTTTGTGTAGCAGCAAGAGGTCCAGAACTGACTCCCTCTTAAGCTCCCTGGAATTTTATCTATCTGTTCCCAGGTTAAAGCTAGCATTCTCGAGAGATACCTGAATAATATGCAGAATATAATAAAGTACTGAGTTTGAACCTTATAGATGTAGGTCTGGTTACTAAATGCCTGATGGAATCCTTACCTATGTTTGCCTTGTTTCCTTCTTCCTTCTAATGCATCTGCTTATGGATCTTGTCTTCTTGGTTAAAAAGTGGATGACATGGACTTACTATATTTTTCAAGCCATTCTGGAGGTCTTTTTTTATTGAACAACATAAAAATGCTCAGAATGAATAGATAGCTGGATGAATAAAAATGTAAACAAGCATTTATTTAGACCGATCATAAAATTCAAACTTTTCCTTTTTTAATTTTTATTTTGAGGATATAATTAAGGATCTGGGCATATAGTGCAAAGAATGCTTCCATGGCTTAATCCAAATGATTATGGTGTTTCAACCTGAGATGTATTCTGCACACAATGATAAACACGTTGATGCATAAAATATATTTGCAAGGTGTGACTGACTGTTTTGTTGTTACTTGATATTGGGAGGCCATTTTATATTTATGATTCAGTAAGACTCAGGCAAGTCCTTATAAAATAATCATAAACATAACATGGTACTTAGATTATATTATGATTCAAGCCTGATTAACCATGAATATAATTATCTTGGACACATCTTTTAACTGATTTTCCTTCTTGACAAGATGCAAAATAAAAGATGAAGGGGGCCCTCTAGTGGGAAAGAGAAGGAAAAAGATTTTACACTGGTGATAAAAAGAGCCTTGTTAAGTTCCAACTTCATGGACTATGGAGTCCTGTGCCAGTTTTCTCGCTTAATGCCCTACCACAATTTAATATCATCCTATAACTATATATTATCTTGTTTTTTTTTCAGACAAAGCATTCATTTCTTTTATTTTCATCAATATACCAATGCTGCAAAATGCTTACTGAAAACTTCTTAAATTCCTCTCAAGACTGATTATAGAAATTAGTGCTATTAAGGTTGCTAACTCCTTCCTGAGGAAACATACAATCAAACTGGTTTTGGTATAGACATATCTTCCTTCCAATTTTTTCATCTGAAAACAACAGGGACATTTGTATAATTCACACTTCATTTTCCCCATTTTTCTTTTTGTGTTAGCATGTAAGTATCTATCACCCAACTACTGATGTAGATGCATAAAAAAATGGGCAGGGCTTCAAGTGTGATGCCACACCAGCTATCTTCAGATGTTTATTTCCCCCATCCCTTCGAACCCACAGATTTTCATGACATTACTCTGGTATTTTTGGAACAAAGAAACAAAATTGTTTATTTATTTGTTTGCAAGTGCTGTACAACTAGCAAAAGAGTAAAGAGTTAAATTTCTGGGGGGGAAAACGAAATGATAGAGTGACCCTATGAGGATAGGGTGAACATGGGAGTCAAAGAAGCAAACTTTTCTGTGTTTGAAATTATTTGGGTAAAATATGAGAGGTCATGCAGCAAAAAGCTTAAGAAGGCAAAATGAATGGGAAGAAAGGCTGAGACAGAATAAGACAGATCCTGGGATCGGGGACAAGTGCTTTAATTATTGATTGAAAGAGGGAATACAAATCAGATATTGCTTAGTAGTTGAGATCACACCAGAGGTGGTATTCAGTAGATTCTGACTAGTTCTGGAGAATCAGGAGCAGAAATTTTGAGTAGTTCAGAGAACCGGCAAATACCACCTCTGACTGGAGACTTTACATTATCCTTCCCCTGCCACGCCCACCAAGCCATGCGCATAGGACTGGTAGTAAAAACATTTGAATCACACCATTGGATCACACACTCATCAAACATTCAAAATTAGAGAGACAAACATGTGCTGGAAGAACCACAGAGAAGAGAATGGAATACACACACATATACACACACACAGTGATACCTGTGTCATCAATTGGAAATGTGAATTCAGTGACACTAACGCTTCTGCCGCTTATGACCTACTCACCAGGAGGCTGTAGATACAGGGCAAAGACTTGATTGCTTGTTCCTTCTTTTTAAAAAAATCTGCCTGCTTTTTTGACTAAGAGATGGTTAACCATGGGTCATTTCCTTCCTGGACTAACATCTGAATCTTTGAATCTTCTCTGTGTAGGGTGTAATCAGCTAGATCAGGGGTGGACAACTATGGCCTCTTTCCAACCTGTGAAGTTCAGTTCTCACTTATTCTCACTCACATGTTTTGAATATATTATTTTACTATAATAATCTGGTGAATGCTTATGATAATCAGAATAGTCAGAGGAAGTACTGTATAATGCTAAACATCAGCAAATAAGTTATTTTTAAGGGATGTCAAACTCGTGGCGTCACATGATATATCGCAACTTTTCCCCCCCTTCGCTAAACCGGGTGTGGGTGTGGCCAGTGCGTGATGCATCTGGCCCACGGACCACGAGTTTGACAGCCTTGTTCTATATAGATAGCCCTTAGTTAATGACTGCCTTGTTCAAAGACCATTCAAACTTATGATGGTGCTGAAAAAATAGAGTTATTAGCAGTCCTCAGCCTTACAGCTGTTGCAGTCATGTGATTGAAGTTTGGGTAATTGTCAACTGGAACACACAACTATTGCAGCGTCCTGTCGTCATGTACTGCTATTTTGTGCCTCTCAGAGTCAAAGAGAAGTTGGCGGGATGTCGCAAGGCATAGTCACATGAAGTTACGCTTAACAGTTGTGGGTGATCTGCTTAACGATCACAGCTAAACTGACGGCATACATCAGGTGCATTCACATGATGTTTTATTTAATGACTACATCATTTTACGACAGAGCTGCTGGTCCCAATTGTGGTTGTTAAGCGAGGACTACTTTTTGTTTATATTCTGAGACCTTCTAGAAACATCGCACTAACTAGGGATGGAAACAAGAATAAATGACAGAATGGAGAGAACTTCCGGTTGCAAGGCTTCGGCGGCGGCAGGAATCCGCGATCGTGCGCAGTTCCTGCTGCGCTCGCTGCTGAAGTGCCTCCAATCCAGCTGGGTTTGGAGGCTGTCGTTACCCCATAGAGGTAATGGAAGACAGAGGAGATCCGGGCAGGGGTCTGGGGATATCGCAACCCCTTTCCCCAGCCGGCTAGACTCCTTTTTCCTAAGGCGGTGGAGCGGCGGTCAGCAATGGCCGCCACAAAGAAACCTTCAGCCGGACAAGATCGCGCAGGAGGAAGTGTCAGAAAGTGAAGGTTCTTTGGCTGAACCGGGACTCTAAGATATATCTAAAAACCCTGGAACTAAAAAATTTTTTTTTTGAATGATATATTGTTTCCAAAGGAGACTGTGAAAGCGGTGAATGAAAGTGTTAAAAGGGAAAGTTCACTCTCCTTCCTTACGGAGATAGCAAATGGACATTGAAAAACCTGCTTTGGCACAGAAGGTAAAAATCAAAAGTTTTTTTTTTGCTATAAGTGGGAAGGGAGAGGTAAAAAAAAAAACTTATATTAAGATCTTGCTGGAGGAGACGGCTTGGAATTTATAAGATTAGAAATTAACTGCAATAAGACTTCAAAAATATATTTTGGAACTTTGTAATTGATATTGCCCCAGGAGGAGAAAGTGTGAAGAGAAGAAAGTGCTAAATGAAACATTTTGTGTTTGTTTGGATTGCTTGATGACTTTGGGACTTTTGGAACCTACTCTAAGATTAAAAACATTTGGGTAGTTTAAAAAAAAAGACGAAAAAAACTTACAATGGCATTATCTGTGGAAGAATTAAAAATGGAATTTGAAAAATTAAAAGAAGAGGAACAAGAAGGCAAGGGCTCTTTTGGATCTGTTTTTCATTTCTTAGAAATGGCGATTTCTACCTACCAGCAAATACAACAACAACAAGAAGAAGAAGCCATCTTTAATGGACAAATAACTTTAGCCAAGAAAGAAGGGAGGAAGAGGGGAAGGAAAATGGAGAATCTGAGACTCAAAAAAACAACCAAGAAAGAGAAAAATAAGGTGAAAAATCAATACAATGTCAGAAAGCAACAGAAAAGAGGAATACAACAGAGAGGGGAGGTTAAAAGGCGGAGGTTAAGAGAGGGGGGGTAAAAAGGCCAGATTGGATAAGAAAGGAAGGGAAAAAGGGAAAAGAAGTCATAAAGGCTTGAAACAAGATGGGAAAAAGCAAAATTTTTTTAGAGACAAAGGGTAAAGTATAATTAAAAAGAGATTCTGCAAAAATACACAAGATTGTATTGTAGTATTTGTATTTGAAATAGAAAATTGGAATATTATAAGATTTAATAAAATGTTAAAATATTAAAATGCTTAAGATTTAATGATAGATTTTAATATTTAATAAAATATTAAAGGGAATGTGTAAAATGTCCAAGATTTAATGATAGAGTTTAATTTGCTATTGTTTTAATGTCATTATAAACTTGTCATTTTCTTATTTTCTTATTTTAAAGGGTAGTATCTAAAATGTATTAAGCAGAATCAGAATGGAAATTATATATCTAACTATATTATAGGTTTGTTGTTTTCTTATTTTAAAATGTAGTATTTAGAGTGTACTAAGCAGAATTAGAATGGAAATTATGTATTATTTTAAATGTTAAATTTTGGGGAAAGATAGAAAGGCGTCATACTTCAATTAGTGATTACAGGAGAAATTTTGTGTTAAAGAGAAGAGATAAATAGATAATTGGAAAAGAACGGACAAAAGATACAAGTATAATGATTTAAATTAAGATGAAATAAATAAAATAGAATTAAGAGAGTGAAAAGAGGGGAGAAGTTATATAGAAAATATAGAATGGTAAATAAGATAAGTAATGGTATACAAGATGAGCATGAATTTGATTTAGGTCTGTACAAAAAGATGTAACCCAGGGTTAAGCCACTTTCCAAAAAGAAGTTTTATGTTTCTATGTTTTGTGTTTCTGTGTGTTTATGTTTGATTGAGAATTAATAAAACCTTGGAGGAATGTTAGAAGAGAATAATTGTAAACAAGTCAGATGAAAATATAAGTATAATGAATAAAAACATATAAAATAGATAAATATAGAAAAGAAATATAATTGAATAAAAGTAAAGGGAGAAATAATGAGAAATTTGAAAAAGATATGTATGTGTTTATATGGAAATGTGTTAATGCTGCATAAAACAATGTTTTATTTGCCTTGTTAAAATTTACAAGTAGCTTTCAGAAAAGAGGTTTTATGTTATGTTTTATGTTTTGTTTGTCTTTAAAAACTAATAAAATTTGTTTAAAAAAAAAGAATAAATGACAGAATGGCTAGCACAAGAGTTTTTATATTTTAATCCTGTTTTTCTTTTAAAAAAAACACCAAACATTCTTACATTTTGGATAATCAATTGATGGTCAGAAAGAAAAACTAAATTGTGAGCTTCCATAATATCTTATATTTAACCACTCTACTATGCTAGATTTCAAAAGAGAAGGGAAATAGAAAAATGTAATACTCTTATGATTGCTTATGCCGCCACAACCTTTTGGCACCTGTCCAAAAAAAAAAATACAGCCTTCATGTGGTTGAGGTGTTATGCTCTAGCAACTATCCAAACAGCATTAAAAATGACCGAAATACCGTTAAAATTGTTTTGTATTTTTAGCTAACGTGTGAAAGGGTTTTTGGTAAGATATGTAATATAATATGACTATAGCCTAGCCCCAGCCCCCTCTCAGAAATTGCCATATATATATGTATGTGTAGATGTATCAATAGAATCTCAATAATACCCTGGTTAGAAGATTGTGAAGTTTCAGAATCTTACAAATAAGTCCATGTCTCAGAGATGGTATTCAGCAGGTTCTGACTAGTTCTGGAAAACCAGTAGCGGAAATTTTGAGTAGTTGGAGAACCGGCAAATACCACCTCTGAATGGAGATTTTACAGTATCCTTCCCCTGCCACATCCACCAAGCCATGCCCACAGAACCGGTAATAAATTTTTTTGAATCCCACCACTGCCATGTCTTCCTCTCTCCCTACACTTCTTTCCTTTCTGGTCTTCTATAACTTTCTATAACTTTTTTGAGATGGTGATGGCTCTACCCTAGCACATAATAGCACCATAAAGAAAACAATGAATAAGGCCTTTTCTGATTCCCTAATATTCACCTGAGATTACGGAAATTGCTTCCCTCAAGTCGTGTTTGCGTTCCTTTGGTCATAAAATAGGCAACAGCACCATCCTGTGGTCTTTTTCTTTTCAGACTATGGGATTGCTAAGAATGTAAAACTTCCAAGAAAATTGAACATTGCTTAAGAATAAGCAATTGTTCCAGTTCAAGAAGCCACACCCACCCAGTCACATGGTCACGTCCACGTAGCCATGCCCACAGAACCAGTTGTTAAAAAATTTGAATCTTACCCCTAGAACCGGGGATATTTAGTTTAACAAAGGACTAGGGATGACATGAAAGCTGCCTTCTTCTAATGTTTGAGGGGCTGTCTCAGAGAAGGAGGGAGACAACTTATTCTCTAAAGCACCTGATGGCAAGAGAAGTAATGGATGGAAACTTACCAAAGAGAGATCCAATCTAGAATTAAGAATAAATTTGATGACAGTGAGAACAATTAATCAGTGGAACGGCTTGCCTTCAGAAATTGTAGAAACACCAACACTGGAGCTTTTAAAAAAGAGATTGAACAGCCATTTTCTGGAAGGATAGGGTCTCCCGCTCCAGCAGGGGGTTGGATAGAGGACCTCCAAGGTCCCTTCCAACTCTGTTATTCTGCTAAGGTCTACACTTTTCTTGACAAGGTTTTGAAAACAGATTTTCTTTACTTGCGTCCTAGGTCTAAGAGAGATGGATTGGCCCAAGGTCACACAAGATACAATGGAATTAGATCTCATGGTTTCTAAATCTAAGGGTGTACAAAATGTTTGGAGCTTGAAGTGGTCATTTCGATTTTACCAATAGAAAAGAACATAGTTTAATCAGACTTTCATTTGGGTCAACACCCCAAAAGATACTGTTTGATCCTCTATTCAGAACAAACACCAATTTCAGTGTTGTTTCAAGTGTTACAATCATCCCAAGTCCTGTGATTGGCGTGTTCTTTTGGGTATCTGAAGGACTGTTACAATTGAAGGGGTGGGGGAGGGATCTCATTTTTTGTGTGCATCCTGAAGTCCCATTTTTCCTTCTCTTCACCTTGCGTCACATCAGACTGGTTGCCATTCTTTTATGAATTCTTTTTATGAAGTTGGAAAATTGTTTCAAAACAGCCTTGTTTCCAGACATCGTGCTCATCAACTTAGTTAATAATATATTTCTCCTCTGCCTCCAAGTTCTGTGCTAGATTATTGGGCAATTGAATTCTTTCAATCAGGTATTGTCTATATCAGTGATCCCCAACCTTTTTTATGCCGCAGCCTGGTACCGGCATCAGCTGGGCGCCGCCATCTTTTTTTGATGAAAAAGTGCTTCCGGTGACGTCACCGGAAGCACTTTTTCATCAAAAAAAGATGGCGGCGCCCAGCAAACCAGCGGCCCGGTAGGACTTGTTCCACAGACCGGTACCGGTCCGCGGACTGGTGGTTGGGGACCCCTGGTCTATATGATGGCATTGTTAAGCTACTCCTATAGTGACTAACGGGACCTCCGTCCTGCTAGAGCCAAACCCAAGTAGGTGTTGCTTTACACAAAGCAGTAGATGAAGTTCAACAGTGTTGTCTTTTAAAAATGATATGTGTTTGGCTGAGCTTCTGAACAGTTTTTAAAAGTGAAAAAAGATCTACACTGGTTTGGTTGCTTTCGTATTATTTAGAAAGCGATTTTTTAATCCCACCTTTATTCTATATATATCAGGGGTCCCCAACCCGCAGCCCAGAAACCAGCCTGCACAAACAAGTGAAGCCCCATCCACAGGATGAGGCAGCACATGAAACAATGCCACTGGTCTGTGGAAAAAACCCTCTATGGAACCGGTCCCTGGTGACAAAAGGTTAGGGGCTGCTGCTTTAATTAACTCAAGGGAGAAAACATTATCTAATAATCCTTCCTCTTCCTATTTTCTTCACAACAATCCTGTGAGGTTGAGTTAGGCTAAGAGATTTTTTTAGAACCTTCACCTTGGCTAGTTTTTAAACTCTATTTACTGGGTGGTAAAGTAGCAGTTTGTCAGTATGAACTCATGTATTTTTAAGCTTTGGGATAAAAAAAAGAGGGAAGTTTCCTTGATTTGTGATTGCTTTCTCTAGGTGTGAAATGTTTTGTGTTGTTCTGCAAAATAAAAGCCAGCCAAAACGGAATATACCAGATCTCAGGGCAAAGGGGAATAATGCATTGTCCTGCCCTAAATATGGTGGGAAAAAGATCTGTTCTAACAGGAGTGAAAAACTAAGGCATTACCAAATTATAACTCACAGCAGCCTCAGATGGTTGTCAATGGTAAAGTATGTTGACAGCTTTATTCCTCAACCTCTGGAAAATTACAGTAACATATCTATCCTTTTATCAACATAATTCTCTGCAAAGGACCTATCAGGGAGATTCTATTTATTCCTTCCTATTCATATAGCATAGTTTAGTAATTAGAAAAGACCTGTGTACACCTCATGAGCAAATCAGTGCTCATGCTAAGCACCCAGCTTCCAAATGCATGAAGGTATTTCAATGAGCAACCTAATGAGCATTGAACTGAAGTGATTAGTGGGCCACCATGGAGGCATCATTAATCTTTAAAGGCTGTCACATTCACATAGCAGAGACGGTTTTATTTATAAAGATAGTTTTTATTTTTCATGTAGACAAACAAATATTTAAGTATTTACAATTATATACATTTCTAGGCAACTTTACCTAGTAATGAAAATGAAATGGTACAGGACAACACTATTTCAGCAGCTATCAGGACAAGTGTGGTTATAAAAACTTCTCCTATTTATATATTTAATCTTTTAATCAGATGAAATTCAGTTAATAAAAATTTGGCATTGCAAATACATTAAATATCATTTGCTTATTATAGATTGTACTGTAAAAACTCTGAAAGGCATTTTATAAAGGCATGAAGTTAGAGGCCATATAAAAACTTTAAAAAATAATTTGGGGGTAGCAACGGTAACATTTAATTAAAATCCACTGTTAGTCTATTTGCTAAGTCAGGGTTGTCATGTTCAATTCCCATGTAAACCTAGTAGTTTAAAAATTCTGTTGAACATCCTTCTAAAAAGGGGAGAGGAAGACATCTGAAAAAAAATTTAAAATTGATTTTAAAAATATCACTGCATTTTTTAAATTAGACCACAACTTTCACATTCACTCCTCTTCTGAACCTATAAGCAAAATATGATACCCGAGCTAAAATTTATGTCAGGAAAATTATAGCCTCCGTAAATTCTGTTTGCTTTTTTTGCTACAAGGAAGAGGTCCTAGTCTGAAAGACGTTTTTACAGGCTTTCCAATGATGCAATCCGTGGCACTATGGTAGCTGCACAAGCACTTTGTGCAAAAGTCAAAACCACAGCTTTCTCGGACACACGTTGCCCTTTGCAGATGGGAATCGTATTTTGCAGGGGAACCACAGCGATGGCAAACTTTCAGACTTTCAGTATTTTTCAAAGTCTTTGCAACCTAAAAACAAAACAAAACACATAATCCAGCATGTATTTTTGAAGTTGTTTTTTTTAACCAATTTCCTAGAATAAACCATATGGAACATGTTTAGAAAATTCTAAGATAGGTTCACTCTGTCCTTGTTTAATGACCAATCTGTTTGTGATTTTCTCAATAGGTAAAATGACTCCTAACCAACATGTGATTGAGAAAGATGCTGTAAAGATCACTGGTTGTTGCCATCTCATCCAGATGAAGTTCTCTTGTACAACGCCTTGTGCCTGATTTATTTTCCCTCCATCACAAGATAGAGATTGCCTAAATAGGCTATAGCTTCCAGAGTTGCTTTTCTTTGTAACATAGCATTTTCTTAAGCCCTAACTTCAAGCTAATAAGCTCAGTTCTGTGACCTTAAATTAGTTGATTAAGTCTCTAGCCAGCTGGCACTGCAGCTTCAAACTGACCAGATGATAATCAGTTTCACACTGAAAGCTTTTGTTGTCAGACACGTGAAATTTGGCTGTATATACTCCACTGAGCTCTGGAGGTGCAGTAGTTAAAATGTAGTATTGCAGGCAAAATTCTGCCCGCATTCTGAGTTCTATCCTGACAGAGGTCAAGATTGATTCACCCTTCCATCCTTCTGAGATCAGTAAAATGAGGATCCAGATTGTTGAGGGTAATATGCAAATACTGCTTCTACATTGTAAACACCCAGGGACTGCTCTAAAGCATTATGGGGCAGTTATATAAGTCTAAATGCTATTGCTATTGGTTGGGGAATGATTTTTTATTACTGTCTTATTTACAAATGGTCACTAGCTATGGTAGTCCCTAAAATTGGAGTATTGTACCAATAATTTACCATTGTAAAATGTAATTACTGCTCAGCTCCCAGGGACTCTGGGAAATTTACAAATTGTTTAAAACATTAAAATTAAGAATTGGGGCAACTTCTTGTCCACGTTGCCAATGATTTGATTGAATCATTCAAACTAAGTTTATCACTTTTCATTGTGACATGTTAATCAGTGTATATCAAAGGTTCCCAAACTTTGTGATACTAAAACTCCCTGCTATGAGCGTGCCCAAAGGCATAGTCAAATTTTTCTCCTGCCTTTGAGTTTGCTTATGCTCCAAAAGATTCTTCAGCTCAGTCTGACAATCTTAATAAGTGGTTTCCTGTACTTTCAGTATATATTAAATCAAGATTAAAATATTTGTATTTTATATTACCTCAGAAAATTGTGAATGCCGGCTGAAAGAAGAGCTCTGATTTTTCTGGGCGTTTGCTTTCATTCGGGATGTTTTTTTAGAAAAGTTGATTTGTGTCGATGCTACTTTCTGAATATACGTTAATGGTTCACGATGGAGAGCATACTCCCGTGTATCAGACTGTTTGGCAGCTACTGTGTTGCTATTCTGTGGAGAAAAGAAAATTTTAATAAACCATTAGTAAATCATTAAACAATGATTTGCTTCTGTCTGAAAATACAGTAACTCATTACTATACTTGCACATAACATGTTTTCATCTCTCCATATACTGCATAGTAAATAAGCCTTTCAGAAATGACTGGGGAATTGAACATTTAACTAATATTTTTTTTCCTTTACAATCCCCAACTTGATTCCCTCTGGAGAAAAGTCTGTTTGTCATAAAACTAACCTATGTTATAGAATTTAAAGTGGTTTCTTAGTTTAGCCTTTTTACCCACTCGACCTCAAACCAGTCATAGTTTGGGACCACATATTGGATGATATTGTCTACCCATTACACCTTCAGGCAGACATTCAGTATAAACAGTAATGTTTGGAGAAAGCAATTCTCCAGGAAGATCTCCCTGATGGCTCTTTTGGCAAATTTATTTTCTTGCACATCATTTTTCAGTTTAAAAAAATATTTACATACAAAAATTAAATTTTTGTGATACATTGTTCTTTATATTATTTTAACCACTTCTACTGTTTAGAAACAGAAACTGAATGTTACAGCTACATCCTGCTGTATGATTTACAGGGATTTGGTTTATAAAAATTCAGGTCTCTGTGATAAACATTGAGAAGCTCTAGACTTACCAAACTGAGTTTTAGTGCTTCGTTATACATCTGGAAAGCCCACTTGTCACTAAGAAGAATTTTCTTCCATGTAATGCTAACTTTAGCCATGCTGTTGTGGAAAGAAAACGCATAGTTAAAATCAGGCAGCATTCTAATTATTACTTAACAGAAACCATAGAAACATCCAATATACATATAGCATAAATATAAGCGTTTGTTTGTTTGTTTTTTTAAAAAAACAGTCCTTTACTGCTTTCAGTGAACTTGCTTCCTTAAAGATATAGAAAAGTATCAACTAGAGCAGTGCTGTCAAACTTCCGGCCTGTAGGCCAGATGCATCACGCACCAATGTCTGGTTTAACAAAGGGGAAAAGTCCCACTATGTCACATGATGTGGATTTGACACCCCTGAACTAGAGCAATGTAGACACTGGAAAACTCTTCATCCTTTTCTGAAATGGGTCTCCATTTCATTAAACATGTAGAAAAGAAAAATGATAAATATTTTCATTGCTTAACCTTTAGGAATGCATTTTCTTTTGCCCCAACAATGACTTTGTGAGTTATATCTAAAGCTCATCCTAGTATATTTGCAAATGTCAGAATTCTCTTCAGTACTGTAGCGCTAATGCTATAACTAGAAAAAAAATAGTTATTTTATGTGAGCATACAGCCCATGTCTTGTTCCATTTATGAAATACATTTTTGATATAGCTTCAGTCTTCTTGTGAAATATTTTCACGTAATGAAAACTAGCATTTTGCCCAAGAAAGCATATCATGGGCTTTAAGAAAATCTTTAAATTTAATACAGTATAGGTTAACCTGTATTTATTTTGCCAAGGGAAAACACAACATTGTGAACTTACTTTATCAAGTCTTTATGGTTAAGGTGTATTAAGATGTTTGCTAACAGATGTCTGAATTTCCCATGAAATAATTCTCCAATAATATCTAGCTTATCTAATCCCATTTTTTTGCCAATCAGATTCACAAATTCCATTTTCCTTGAAGCCATTTTATCTAAGACAAGGGCCCATGACTTTGGATTCCGTTTGCTAGCTTTTTTCAAAGTTGAGCAGACAAGTTCTTCAAAATGGAGGACTGGTAGTAAATTCTTTCTTGGACTGAAACTATGATTTGGTATATTGTTGATATTCCCTGCTAATAGCACACTGTCATCATTATCATTGGGTTTGTGCTGAATACCCAACAAAGAGGAATAGCCACTGTCTTCGTTTTCATTGTCAATTTCATTGGCACTTTCAATATGGCCCCATGATACTTTTTTGTTTTCTTTATTATGCATATGCTTTTCTCCACTTTTGAGGTTGAAATTCTTGGGACTTCCATGATGCAGGTCACCATAGAACAGCTTTTCTTTGGTACAGCCTTTGCATTTTTCACTGTAACTCTCAGAGCAAGGCTCTTCTGGTGTTGCTTCTGTTCCAGTTAGTTTTAATGGTAAAGATCCACAGTAAACATGGGTATAATTAAAATCGCGTTTCATTTTCAGTGGTTAGGGTAGCTTTTCAAATGTTCCCTGAAATTAAGAAATATATATTAGTCCAAATCATTATTTTAAACTAGAGAATGGTTGAAAGTAAAGAACAGGTTTTTTTTTAAACAAAATCAACAAATTGTTGCCTTCATTTTGATAATTCTTGATTATTTTGTTGATAATTGTAAATAGAAATGTGGCATTCTATAGAAAGGGTTAATATAAGGGGCAAGGTATTTGGCTTCTGACAAAACAGTAATCATAATGTTTTATTCTGCATATATGCAACTTAGTAAGATATCCATACAGACCAATTCAACAGAACTCAAATTAAAGATGGCAATAAATATGGTATGTTTATCACAAATTTGATTAGAGGAACCCAAGTTACACAATGTTGGTATATAATAACCTATTAAGTAGTTAATAAATCATATCTACTTAAGGATTGTGAGTTTTCCAAGCCATTCTGTAGCAGTGGTTTTCCTGCATTGGCAAGGTGTTAGCAAATCACATCTGCTTAAGGACTCTGAATTTGGTCAGCCATTTTTCAGACTCTAACAGTGGTTTTCCTGTATGGGCAAAATTGAATAGTCTTTGATCTATTTTTTTTTTTAATCAGAACACATGGCACTAGCTTTGTCTAACATTTTCCAATTGTTCTTGTGCTAAAAACTGCTTCAGTAAAGGTTAGTACTCAACTTTCTTTTATCTCAAAATACAAACTTTTTTCTAGGAAGCTAGCAATGCAATTTAGATATCTTTTTCCATAGAGCTGGATTTGGCAGACTCCAACTAAGCATGAATAACTCTCATTCACATTACAATTTTTTTCTCCCTTCTGTTTCCCGGGTTGTATAGATGTGGAGGTTACACAAGGGAGGAAAAATTACCTTACCCCAATCTGCTAATGGAAGTCATTCCAGAAGTATTTTAATAGGCTCTACACATTTCATTCAGTGAATTTGAAAAAGGATCAATTGCAGGTATTATTTATGGATAGTATAATGCAGTCATCAGGATATGCTCTTTGGTTCTAACCTACTTATAGTGCCTTCATCTATGTGAGACAATGAAGTCTGTCTGTTTCAGAACCATTTTTGAAACTGCCTGAATTGCACAACTGCTGCATGGCAACAGCTATTTAAAGACATGTGCTTTGGGTGAATACCTTATTAATCAATGGGGATGAGAAGAATACTCAGATTTCTATAAGCTCAAGGAGTTAAAAGAAAATGGGGAGCCATAAAGGTAATTTCAAAGGTATTATTTTATTATTAAGGGATTATTGATAAGGGAACCAGGAAGGACAGCACAAGAGGCCACACACCAACCCTCTCTTTTTGCTTGGCCTGGTGGGATTAATTTTTGTTCTCCCTCCCAAAATTTTCAAAGCTTCCAGCTTGACAGAAAAGATCCCTTTAAATGCAGAGGACGAACTGGAGGGCGGGAGTTCTTTCTGCCCCTGCTAAGTTTTTTGCTCGGGGCCTTTCAAAATCTAGCTTCTCTACCCCACCCCACCCCCACCCGCCCGGTTTCTTTTAGGAAAGTGCTCAATCAAGGTCGGGCTGGTGGTGGAAGGAAAGCTCAGTGGCCGCAGAAGTCACGCCAACTGCCCTTGCCATCCAATCTGGCTTACTGGCGCGCTCCAGCAAAAAGCGAGGGAGCTCTCAAACCCGCCCTGAGCTCTTTAGAAATGGAGCCCGCCGGGCGCGCTTGACTCCGCGAGGCGGCTTCCAAGAAAGAGATTTGGGAGGGGGCGGGAGAGAGAAAGAAGGAACCGTCCCACAACCGGATCCAAGTCGTTCCCCCCTCCCATCGCAAAGGGGCACCCATTTTTTTTGCCCTCAGGGATGCATTTTTGGAAAGGAAAAAAAAAAGAGACAATTGGGGGCATTGGGGTGGAGAAAATGATCGCCCACCCCCAGAATGGTTTTTTTTACCCGGTGCAGTAGATCAAGGATATGCTGGGGAGTGATGCAGGTTTTCCTGCAGGCACCCCCGGCCAAGACGCGGGAGGAAGCCGATAGGCTTGTTCCGCTGGCGGGACTTTCTGCCCGAGTCAGTTTCTCAATCCGTGGCGATTGAGGCGGGAGGGTTGTGGGTTTTTTTTTTTTTTATCGCTGCAGTCCCGTATTCCTTCTCTTCCCCCACCCCGCAGAACTGAGTACCCCTTATCGGCCAGTCCATTCATTCGAGTCTCGTGGTCGTGGGGATCGGAGCCGAGCTTGCTTTATGAGCAATCCGCTTAGGGCCGCATCATGGAACAAGAGCCACGGTTCTCCCGCAAAATAAGCATCCAAAAAGCCCCGGTACCTGAAGTAGCTGGTTTTCTAGCCGGCAAAAAGCGCTGCTTCCTTTCGCGCTTTCTTTCTTTTTTCCCCCCCTCCCCAGTCAGTCAGCCTCCGTCTGCTCTGGGTGGAATCTCCTTTCCGGGCACTTTTAAAAGGTTTAAATCTGGTATCCAAAACCCGAAGAGCCAATTAGGAGGAGCTCTAGCCAAAGCCGGCAGCCAATCAACGAGAAGCGAGTGGCGGCGGCCAATGCCGGTTCGCGAGGTGTGCCTTGCCGTTGAAAGGGACTCCCTCTCTCCCCGCCCCCCTCCCATTTCTGCCCGCCAGCCTTCAGCTCCAGCCAAGGGATTTAAAAGACTGAGCGCGCGCGCGGGGAAAGGGGGAGGGGGAAAAAAAAGAGGCCGGCTAGCGCGCGCTCCTGCCCTCTCTTGGGCGTGGTGGTGGGTGGTGTAGATTTAAGGCACCGCCAGAGCGCGGGAGATGCTGCGGCGCTTGCCCAGGAGTGCGACAAGGCTCGCGCGCTCTCCCTCTGTTCGGGGACGTTCTATTGGACGTGGCCCTTTGGGTGTCTCGTGCCCATCCCCCGGGTTCCTGAGACGACGAGCGCGGGGACGGGATGTGGCTACAGGGCGCGAAGGGGAAAAAAAAAAGAGAGAGAGAGAGAGCCTGTGGCCGGATTGTTAAGGCACCGATCCCATCTCTTTTCGGTCTTGTTTTTTTTTTTTTTTTTTAAACTGGCCGTTAAGGGGGAAACTCGTTTATTCGGGCCGCCGCGATTCTTAGCACGTTTTCTAAAGTAACTCAACTTGGATGCAAGTTGGTCCTTTTTTAATTTTAATGTGGTAAGATGGAGCTACAGTCTATTCCGAATGGCACCTGATTTGGAAAGTATTCCCTGTAATATTCGAGGACCCCGTCCTATATATTTTACCCTAAACTTCCAAGAAAATTAATGCTTTTTTAAAAAAAAAAATTCGGGACGCAAGCTATGGTCATCCAAACAAAGCATTGGACCGATAGAAAGTTCCTTGACCCTCCCCACAGTGACCCTGCGTTATCTTACTGTTTGCCAGTATTATTTGAGGAATCATGCTTTCTCATTCAATTAAGTAGGCACGATTTGTGACTTAAGTACAAGAGTCTTCAAACTTGGCAAGTTTAAGGCTTGTGGACTTCAACTCCCAGAATTCCTGAGCAAACATGACTGGAGGAGGAATTCTGGGAGTTGAAGTCCACAAGTCTTAAAGCTGTCAAGTTTGAAGACCCCTGCTTTAGAATGATGCACTTATTTCCCACAATTATTTACATCCTTCAAAGGAAGGGCATTGATCAGAAATGACCCTTTCACAGTAACAAGCGCACACGTAAAAAACTTCAAGATAGGATTCCCTTTGTTTTTACATTATATATTTTAAAAATCCAAGGCGATTTAAGAGCCCATGTAGAATATGTTATCAATGAAGAAATCCCATCATATTTAGTAAAGTTAAACATATATCCCTGAACTATGCTTCAACTTTTCATTAAAATTTCTTTGGAGATGACCTGGCAATATCATTAAGAGAGCTAATGCGTATGTAAAGGGATATAATCCTCTTTATTTTTGGTAGGGTAGTGCTACAGTTAAATGTCTAATGGGAGAGGTTGCTGGGAAGCGTTTGATCTTTTACAAGTAAGCTGTTTTCATCATTTACACTGTCCTGTTTATTTTTTTTGTTCAAAAACAGGAGACAAAGTAAGACAATAAATAGAAGCATGAATGCAAACCTGAATCTGCCTCTGAATAAAGGTTGCATAGTCAAGGAATTTTTTCTGTTTTAATATTCAGAAAAATCCAATTCTCAAAAGACAATTCTCAATGTAATTTATTTCAAGTAAAAATTGTTACAAAATATACATTCCTTATCATTTACACAGGGACTCCTTTTCTTAACATAGACTTTGACTTGCCTTTCACAAGTATATGTGACTACCTAAATGGAAAAGGAGACCTGAGAGCAAAATTCATTACTAGCACTAATGATGTTACCTAACTTGGGTAATGAAACATTTGTAGGAAAATGTTTCTGCCCACAAGGTCAGGAAGCACCTCAGAGTGTTTCCCCTCAAATGGAAAAAGAATTTGGAAAAAACGTTGCTGCTACTCAGGAGCACCCTTTTAAAAGATTTTAAAAAATGAAAGCCGCTAGATCTGTAAAGTCCTGGATTCCCCCATCTTTGATGAAACACAGACAAAATCTATTATATGTAAGATAAGGAACCCCACCTATAATTATTAGCAAACAGTAAATTCTTAAGGGAAATGATTTCAATCAGGCTGACTGAGTGCAGTTTTGAACATGGACATGTCCAAAAAATAAGGTTCGAACTTTGCCCGATATATCCAAAGTAGTCTGGATAATTCACTTATATCCATCAATTTCTACCCTTTTCATTTATGTACTCATGCAACATTGCAAAGACTTAATTAGATCAAGACCTGGTTAAAATCTGGTTATTTCCATCAAGTACAGGAGGGTATGCTGTGTTTGAAAATGTTAATTTGGCAGACAAGGTCTATGTTCATTTTTTGTACAATTTTGATACTATATTTAGTTTACTATTTGAAAGCTTACTGGTGTTTCTTACTGTTACTTGCCCAGAGCCATCTAGAATGGACTGCCTAGAAATAAAACAAATACATAAACACTTCAACTGCACAGTTGACTATGAGCAAGTACTTGAAAACTGGCATATTCTCAGTTTTCCCACTTCTCACCATTATCCAAGTATGGAAGCTATAACCCAGTTTTTAGAATTTGGCTTCTTGGTTGTGTTAGTGATTTGGGTTATTGTTTCTTGGCTGCCTGAATTTTTAATGTTTATAATGTTCGCTATTGTTTTTGTTCTATTTTAATTCTGTTAACCAGAATTATAGATTCGCTGGAGTTACTCATTGAGATGGGCAGCTGTATAAATTAAATAAATAAATATATTTAACACAATGTTTCTACCTGAAACATTGATGCTTTTTCACAACAGTAATAACTTTCATGCCATTCAGAGTCACTGGAAATTAGGCAGCATATACATTTAATATACACATCAAAATCCTTCAAAAACAAAATAGAAAACAGACAAACTTAGCCATTTAGTCTCAGCATGCTTTTAGCCTTGCCCATTTGACTTCTGCTTGTTGCTCTAGGTGCCAGTATGCTTCTGGATGCAATTTAAAGTGCTACCGTAGTTATCACCTATAAAACCCTACATGGCATGGGCCTGGTTGTTTGAGAGAGTGCCTATTTCTTGTGGTTTCTGCCCAGTCAGTAAGATACAACAGAGTGGGCAAGCTCCAGGTCCCTTTGATCACTGTCATTTTTTAGGACCTGGGAAGCATAGCTTCTCTTGTAACACCTGTTCTGTGGAATTATTTCCCCCTAAGCTATGGACAGCTTGTATCATGGCATTTAGGAATGCCTTAAATACCTGACTTCTCCCAGGCCATGGGGTAGGGTGCATTCAACCCCCTTGTTAGAGGTAATCAGTATTTGTTGTTTGGGTGTTAAGCAGCACCAAAATAAATTGATATATGGGATTGTAAATCAATTCTGTGCAAGCAAACATATGCAGTGAACTAGTTTGAAAGCACTTTCCTACCTATGGTCTAGGATTTGATGAAGGTCATTTTGGTCTGCTTGCATCATTTTCTGAAATAACTTCCATTAACACCTCATATTCACTGTATCTTCTTAGAGACTCTATCATTTCATCTAGCAGTTCTTCTCCCAGCATGAATCTTTGGATGTGATGTACTGACTTGCCTATTCTATGGTCAGTAACCCGATCCTGGGAAAAATTGTAAGTTCTGATTTTCTCTGATCTTCCTTTGGTCCCAATCTAAACAGGGGAAAAAATTAATCAGTAAAGTTTTTACATGTCTGGAAAGTTTAGTATTTAGGAAATGTTCCCAATCCAACAAAATGTGTGCATTTGTGTATCCATGAAAAAAGTAAATCATCAATATATACAGCCCTTTATAAAGTGAATATAAGCAAAAACTACACAAAACATAAATACACTGTTCTGAAGAGCTTCCAGTCTAAACTGCTCAAGAAAGGGACAGGAAATCTGGAGGAAGGTTAGTGAACTTTTGTTAAATTTACCCATAGAGGGCAATTATTTTAAGCATGACACACTTGCATAATACCTCTTGTACATATCTCCATCTAAACATGCTTTTTCTCAATCAGGGAGAAATGTTGAATAAAGTGGATAGGAAAAGAGAAAAAAGTAAAGAATTCAAGACAAAACAATTTAAACAATTATCCTCCCTCAAAATGTCTTGGGCCACAATTTTCATAATTACCCAGCTTCTTGGCTGGAAATTTTGAAAGACCAACAAACAGAGGGCACCAATTTGGCAGAATGCTGTTCTACATAACCACATCTTCTTTCCTCCTACCAATGCTCAGTAACATTCAGGATTCACACTGCGTCACTTGTATTTCAACTATATCCAAATTATAATCCAGGTCTTTTCAACATGAGCTGGTTTAGCCAACACCACAAAAAATGGCTTGTTAACAAAGCAGTCTGCTGGTGTCTGCTATTTAGATCATGCTCACTGAGGTTCTTTGACAAGGTACAGCAAATAAATCATGGAAGGTATTGTCAACTATTTTTATTTCTTTTATGATGTTAGCAAAAACAGTTTTTCTCACCAGTTCTGATTTTTCTTTGTAACTGAGGCTTCAGTGAAACAATGTGTATCAGGGCACTGCTGATTTGCTTTCAGAAAAATCTGGTAGTGCCAGGTGCAAGGAACCAGAATGACACAATGAGCTGAATCTACAAGAATCTCCCTAGGCTAACTGCAATCTCTTGAGAACAACCAGACAAGCACTTCAGATAGATAGATAGATAGATAGATAGATAGATAGATAGATAGATAGATAGATAGATAGATAGATAGATAGATAGATAGATAGATAGATAGATGTTTGGGGGAGGGAGGGTGGTCAAGTTTCCATTGCTTTCTCTTCTGCAAAGACTCCAAGCTAGCCAGTCTTAACTCCATCCCTCACCCCAGCTGCAAATTCAGCCATAGTTATTACAGCAGAACATCCTTAGATCTGAAGAACAATGCAGCACATTTTACCTGAATCTTTCTGGCAGTATGTATCTTTGCTGTTTGTTCTTCAAGTTTGATGCTATATAGTTTAGCATGAAGAAGCTCCATAGCTTTTTCTTTATTTCTAATTTGAGATCTTTCTTGTTGACATTCAGATACTATACCTACAACAGAGGAGATGTAGAAGTTAGGCAAAAACAAAACAAAAACAAAAACAGAAGCATGTAAAGTACAACAATGTATGTTATATGTTAAGATATAATTAGTACAGAAGACTATTTCGCATTTTTAGTTAAATGATACAACTGAATTATTATGCTCTATTTTTAAATTTAAGAATAGGATGCCAGAATTTGGAAACAAATATGCTATTGAACTGTAGCAAAATCAGCACAAGTCTTGACTGGAATGACAAATTTTGTTATATATTTTTATATATGTGCTTTATATTCTACCAGAAGCCAATGATCTTTTTATGGTTTTTTTTTGTAAGTTTGTATGCAGTGAAAGATATAATGTACTATACATCATTAGTTCTAAGAAAATGAATATAGTAGTAGAGGTACAAGTAAAAAAAGAGAAAGTTTGAAAGAGATTATTGAGGGAAGGCTGCAAATAAAATGTACTGGACTGCATTGTTAGCAATGTATAATCTCATTTCACATAATATATGTATAGTATGTATGCAAAATTAGCATTCTCTAATTTATACATTACATCATCCTTTCCAAAGCAAGAACATTTTTCATATTTTTTTTTTTCTTCAGTGTTCCCCGGTCTTAACTGGAACACTGAAAAAACAGACTCCAGGTCATGTACTTCCACAACTTCAGAGTGAGAATTCACTAGAGCTTATCTTGGTTGGTTAGCTTCCTGATCTTACGCTACAGTGCTGAAATTTTCTATATCCCATAACATCCTCAGCCCAAATTGTAGACAACACTTATAGCTAAGATTTTCTATAAAGCATGTATCTTTTTACTGAGCATCATCATATAAAACATGAGACCGTTTAAAAAAAAAGTCCACTCATTTGAAAGTCATGTTCCAATACCTGAGGGAATATGAACTATCCGTACGGCACTATCAGTAGTATTCACATGCTGGCCACCGGCTCCACTGGCTCTTTTAGTTTCAATACATAAGTCTTTAGGATTAATTGTGAGAGTTATCTAGAACAGGAAAGAGACACTTTGCTTATTCTCTAACAGACTATTTGCAAATCATCCCAAATTCAATAAAATTTATAAATTATTTATGCTGTAAGATTTTGTGATTTTATTAATGCTGCTAATTAGTCTTCATGTTCTAAATAGGTAGGAAAAAAGTGTTATTGAATGGAATTCTCTTATCTGAATGCAGAAGGTTGGTCCAAATACTTATAGTAACTGCCTACCTCACTTGGCTGTGGTAATATTGCTACAGTCGTTGTGCTGGTATGAATGCGGCCTTGCTTCTCAGTCTTTGGCACGCGTTGAACACGGTGTACTCCTCCTTCAAACTTCAATTGTCCATATGCTTCAAGGCCTTTTATACTGGCAGATGCATGTCTTAAACCACCTTGATTAAAAAAAAACAATAAAAGCAATCACAAAGTATACGTCTCTAGAAAAAAAATTATTCAAAAGTTCAGAAACACAAAAAGAGTGCCTGCTTGCCTGTCTATCTACCTATCGTGTGTGTTCATAAGTGTCTTCTGTTGAGCTATGATCCACCTAATTGCAGTTTATTGGAGGTCTATATCTTACAATGGTGTGCAGGGCATGCAGATGTAGGCATTCATGAAGAAAGAATAGTTTTTTCATGTAGGTTTATGTGTCCCATTTGCATGTGTCCCATTTGCCTGACCTCTGACATACAATGGCCTTACATGGATCTAGTATTTTGTTTATTTCCCTTATTGTATTTTTATTGTGCTGTGTTTGTGTTGTACTTATATTGTGAGCTACCTGGAGAAAGGCAGTGTCAAAGTAAAATAAAAATATGCCACTACATGAGATACCTCTAGAATTCTTAAGACTCTTAAGCTCTCTAAAACAACCGCACTGAAATAATATGATTCTCCATCTTAGGGGAGGATACTGAAGATGAGAATCTTCACCCTCTGTTACATACTATAGAGTTTGGAAATTTCTTTTGTAATCTCAAGACAACTCGCTGATAGGACTGGAAGTACATGCCAGAATTTCAAAAGGTTACTTGCCTATAACACTGGAAGCATATGTCAGCGTATCAAAAGTCCAATTTTTATATGCCGCATACTGTTGATACATATCAAACATCTCAGCAGTGAACAACATTGCTTCCAGCCCTCCAACTCCAGAAGTCACTTCTATGACAAGATCATTTTTGTCAGTTTCCGCTGAAGGAATCAAAAGTGATACTATCTGAAATACATAAAAATACCTTTTTATTTAAGTAAAATTTCCTTCAGCAAGGAATGCTGCCTGGAATGGGCTGAAATAAAAAGAGTATAGTACACATATTTTAAACATTATGTAATGTATTAAAATTGTTAAAAATATTTTTCCCTAATTCCAATGGATACATCTACCATAAAGTTGGTTAGTCTTAGTTGACAAATTAATTTAGACGACTTAAGTGTACATAAGATTCAACATCAAATTGCTACCAATTCACTGAAACTGTAGAATGGTAATGAAACATCTTCAAGAAACCAACTAAGCTCGGAAAGCATCAATAACGGTTCACTCCTAAACCATACATATTCTCTTTTATTAATAACAAAAATTCTTCCAGATTCATGGGATTCCTCCCTGAAACTAAATCCTGAAAAGAACCAAAATTCAGCAGTGGGGGGCCGGGAGCAGGGGGGGTGGGGCAGACATGAAATGGGGCAGCAGAGGAAGACTGCCAAATAATAGCATTTGACAGTACATTATCAAAATAGAAGTTAGTTAGTCTTGTATTTAAATGTCATGCTTCAGTAAGTGATTTACCTGATGTCTCAATTCTTCTATCTCTTCCTCACAGGAAATAATTTCCTTTTCTGCAAGCTTCCGCAAGTCTTCATTTTCATCTAGAATAGGATTGCACACTATTATCATAATAGTATTAATCTTTTTTCTCTGGTTCATACTTTCTTTCCTGTCTCTTGGCTATTTAGTATTTTTAACTCTTCTCCTATTCAGATATCAACCACAAATATTAAAGGTATACATCTAGTCCTCGACTTAACTACTCATTTAGTGACAGTTCAAACTTACAGTGCCATTGAAAAAAGTGACTTATGACCATTTTTCATGCTTACGACCATTGCAGCATTCCCCATGATCATGTGATCAAAATTTGGAAGCTTGGCAACTGGCATTATTTTAAGCCAGATTCACAACCACATTACTAACTTAACAACTGCAGTGATTCACTTAAAAACACTGACAAGAAAGGTTATAAAACTCTCTTAACTGTGTTGCTTAACAATGGAAATTTTGGGCTCAACTGTGGTCATAAATCCAGGATTACCTGTAATAAACTAACATTTAATTCAGAAACCTGGCCAAGGCATTCTGTCTCAGGTTACCATCTGCTTTTAAAACAAAATTTAAATTTAGAGTGAACCAGACCAAATGTTTATGTTTATTCACTGCTAGTGAGTCTGGTTACCGTTTATTTACCATTTTGGAGTTATATTTATTGCACGCTTTCTTTAAATTGCTGATAAAGCAGTATAACAATTCAATATTTTCAAACATTTGGAACTAGGGCACTAAATATCTCAGAGCAGGGAAGCTAGAAATCACTACATAAAAACATACAAGTCTTGAGTTTCATAGGAAGATGCGTCTTTTTTTATTGAATGATGGAACTGAATTTGGTGGTTAGCACATTATAACTAGATAAAGAAAAATGATGATCCAGCCCCTTGCGGCGAAAGATGAAATAGGAAGATCATGTCAGGGAACAGAATAACGGAGTTGGAAGGGACCTTGTAGGTCATCCAGCCCGATCCCCTGCTCAAGCAGGAGACCCTATACCATTTCTGACAGGTAGCAAGCAGTCCAGTCTTTTCTTGAAAGCTCCCACAACTTCTGAAGGCTAAGCTCTTCCACTGGTTGATTGTTGCCACTGTCAGAAAAATTCTCATTTTTCGGTTGAATCTCTCCTTTATGTAGGGACTGAGTCAACACTAATTTGATAGCACATAAACCGTCAACCCTGAGTGGACTTGAAAAATACTAAGCCCAGCAGCACTTTATATTATTTATAATATATTTATATTGTATGTATATATATAATTTATATATTTACAGAGCCCTCACATCCTGGACATAAACTGTTTCAACTCCTACCCTCAAAACGACGCTATAGAGCACTGCACACCAGAACAACTAGACACAAGGACAGTTTTTCCCTGAACGCCATCACTCTGCTAAACAAATAATTCCCACAACACTGTCCAACTATTTACTAAGTCGGCATTACTATTACTATTAAGCCTCCCATCCTTCCTTTCACCCATCTCCTCCCACTTATGACTGTATGACTGTAACCTTGTTGCTTGTATCCTAAGGATTTTTACTGACTGTTTCCTGTATGATTTGATTGCTTATTATACCCTATGACTATTAAGTGTTTGTACCTTATGATTCTTGACTCTTGACTAATGTATCCTTTCTTTAATGTACACTGAGAGCATTTGCACCAAGACCTTGTATGTCCAATCACATTTGGCCAATTCAATTCAATTTATTCTATTCTATATCCTATCCTATTCTATGCAAATCGGGATGTTTGCAGAAAGGAAAGCTTATTCCATTCAGTTGGGAAACACTAGTTCCCTAACAGATTGGTCTGATCCAGCTTCAGTCTTCCTAATCAGAAGATTGGCCCAAGTGGCAGCTCCAATGTGACAGAACGTGTCCTCAATAACAGGTAAGCTGACCACTTTGGAACCCCGCAGGCGAGTCCTTACTTTATACAAACACTTTTGAGAGCACCAATATATTTTATCAGACATATATATATATATATATCTCAATATAGAATATTGCATTAGAATAGACCACTGAGAAATAAACCATCCTGGGGAGGGGTGGAGAAGAGCAAGATCTGCCCTCAAAGACCACTGAAGACTAAGACTTAATGACTATCAAGTGTTGTATGTTATGATTCTTGATTCTTAACGAATGTACTTTTTCTTTATGTATACTGAGAGTATTGACACCAAGACAAATTCCTTGTGTGTCCAACCACATTTGGCCAATAAAGTATTCTATTCTATTCTATTCTATTCTATTCTATTCTATTCTATTCTATTCTATTCTATTCGGAAACTTCAACTTCAGAATCGGGCTGCGCGAATACGCTAGTAGTGTGGCGCAATGGTTAGAGTGCAAGCACAGTTCGCCAGTTCGAATCCGTTCAGGGACCCTGGCAGGCGGGCTGGTTGCTGTCACCCAGCGCAAGGGTCTCCAACCTTGGCTACTTTAAGACTTGTGGACTTCAACTCCCAGAATTCTTCAAAGCTGGCTGAGGAAATCTGGGAGTTGAAGTCCACAAGTCTTAAAGTGGCCAAGGTTGGAGACCCCGATTCCCAGCGCGCACCGTCCTCTTCCAATCCAACCATCCGGCAGCGGTCCGTCAGGCGGAGACCGTCTCACCTTCTCGCGCCAGCCGCTCCGTCTCGCGCAGCTCCTCTTCTTTGTCTCCCAAGAGGCGAATCCGCGCCGCCAACGCCGAACGGAAGCCTCCGGGCTGCTCTTCCGGCTGGCAGTGCTGATCCAAGAAACGCCGAAGCGCCGGTCTGGCGAACAACTCCCGCAAATCCGGCTGGCTGCTGAGCCAACGTCGCGGCAGGATTTGGCCGCCCCATCGCGAACGAGCGGCAGGCGCCGAGGGAAAAGAAACGGCGAACTTCCGCCAGGCCGCTCGACTCCGGCCGAAGCACCACCACATGCCAGGATCAAACTCAGCGTCAAAGTTCCGCTTCCCGTCCCCGTCGCTTGGAGCAATGACTATCGAAAGTCGCCGCTCTTTCCTCCGCTCTCGCTGATAGATACCAAGAAATGCGAAACAAATGAGGACGAGAGTTAGTTCAGGTTGTAGTTCGCGTTTCTATGCGGGGCACTGTCATATCACAAAAGAGGGAACATCTGCCCTTTAGAATAGAATAGAGCTGGAAGGGACCTCGGAGGTCTTCTAGTCCAGCCCTCTGCTCAAGCAGGAGAACCTATACAATCTCAGACAATGCCAGTTGCCAAGCTTCCAAATGTTGATCATGGGGATGCTGCAACGGTCATAAGCATGAAAAATGTGACTGTCCAGTCTCTTCTTAAAAACCTCCAGTGATGGAGCGCCCATTATTTCTGGAGGCAAGCTGTTCCACTGGTTAATTCTCCTCACTGTTAGGAAGTTTCTCCTTAATTCCAGGTTGCTTCTCTCTTTGGTTAGTTTCCAACCATTGTTTGTTGCCCTGCCCTCTGGTGCTTTGTAGAATAATTTGACCTCCTCTTCTTTGTGGCAGCTCCTCAAATCTGGAATACTGCTATCATGTCGCCCCTACCCCCAAATCTTCTTAAGGAAAGAATGGGGTTGAAGAAGAGCTGAAGAAGCTTCTTGGTTGAGAAGTGAAACGTCACTGAAGGCTTTTAAGAAGAGATTGGACTGCCATTCGTCAGAAATGGTGTAGAGTCTCCTGCTTGGGGGGGGCGGGGGTTGGACTAGATGACCTAAAAGGTCCCTTCCAACTCTCTTAATCTGTCTGTCTTCAAAGATGTTTTTTTTTTCCCGCTTGTGAACATGAAGTATAATGTTTGGGTGATATCACCATCTCTCTTTGTCAATTTATTTAAGAATCTGAGAGAGAGCGAGCGCTAGGGCCAGGCTAATTGGTCCTCGATGGCGTTCACGGTTCGAAGAACTACGACAAATGCCGAAAATTGCCGAAGGTAGTTCCGAAGCTTGACTAGCTTCCTATGGTTAGTTCGGCAATGATCGGAAATGCGCTGGTTTTAGCCGGGCTCGGATGGGTCGGAAGCGAGATGAATGCCGAAGCTACGTGGCGTGTGGGGGACTATTGAATTAGACTACTAGAGCTTTATTTAGTTTTTTCCACAACTGCGCTTAGGCATCCCTGTTTGCTGGTCTTTCAGAAAGTCACAAAATCTCACAAAATCCAAACTATTTCAGAGAACTTTCCCTGATGAGACTGCTGCTGCCAACTCTACTTGTATAGATCTTATCTGGACTTATATGGCATGGTTTTCATTTTCATATTGTTGCAGTTGTGTTAATCTTATCATGGATATTTCAACTTGTGTTGGTGCTGTGTAAGCCAGGGAAAGTCAGTCTTTCTTTCTTTCTTTCTTTCTTTCTTTCTTTCTTTCTTTCTTTCTTTCTTTCTTTCTTTCTTTCTTTCTTTCTTTCTTTCTTTCTTTCTTTCTTTCTTTCTTTCTTTCTTTCTTTTTCTTTCTTTCTTTCTTTCTTTCTTTCTTTCTTTCTTTCTTTTTATATTTATATTTATATTTATATATTTAAGGCAGAGGCATAGAAATATGTTTAATTAGTACATTATGACCATCATTTCAGTCCATAACAAATAATAGGGGAAGAGGGAAGAATTGGGAAACAGCTGGGTACAATGGACTGGCTGACTAAATTACTCAGGGACCTCAAGAGATCAAAGTCATACGGAGTTATCTTTAAATCTCTCCCAAGTACAACCATAGAGAAATGTTACAGCTGTCCTTAAAAAAAAGAAAAAGAAAGGTTACAGCTGTCCTTAAAAACAAAACAAAACCCTTTTCTAAATCAAACAAACTGTGACAGAATTAGAGGAATAAATTTAAAAGGAATATGTCCTGTCTGCCAGAAGGCATTAATACTGGAGGGAAGGAAAACTTCATGTGCTCTTATGTTTTTTAATCCTCGTTGAAGATGTATTTATTTGATTTCTATAGCTGCCCATCTCAGCCAATGAATCTGGCCAGCTCACAGTTCAAAATCATATATTACAATTAAAATCTTAAAAACATCTTAAAACAATAAAAACAATAAAAAAGCAAAAAGCATAAAAACATTAAAACGTCTAATTCAAGTACAAACAAATAAGACATCTGGCCTGTTAACATTATAGCCAGGAGGCCTTGTATCACCCTAGCCTCGGGAACATAGCCGGCCTTTTAAAACTTTACAGAAGACTAATAGGTTTGGGGCTATTCTAATTTTCGAAGGGAGGATGTTCCACAGAGTAGGGGCTGCTGTAGAAAAAGTTTGTCTTCTAGTTCCCCTCAGCTGACATTGTTTCTGACATAATCTGCAGCATGCTCATCCTGTTTGATCTAGCTGGAGGGTAGAAGCTCTAGAAAACAAGGCGATCCCTCAGGTACCCTGATCCCAGGTCATGTAGGGCTTTGTAGGTGACCACCAGCACCTTGAATTGCACCTAGAAACCCCCTGGTAACCAGGGCAATTCATGCACAAATGGTGTTACGTATGCTGTATATCTAGCACCAGTTACTAGCAATAGCACTTACTTACATACTGCTTCTAGTTGAAGTTTCCTCGGTGGTCTTTAAGGGCAGATCTTGCTCTTCTCCACCCCTCTCAATGATAGTTTAGTTCTCAGTTGTCTATTCTGTGTATCTGATAAAATATACTGGCACTCCCAAAAGTGTTCCAAAGTGGTCAGCTTACCTGTTATTGAGGATATGTTCTCTCACATTGGACCATTCTTCTGTTATAAGAAGACTGAAGCTGGGTCAGACCAATCTGTTAGGGAACTAGTGTTTTCCAACTGAATGGAACAAGCTTTCCTCTCTGCAAACATCCCAATTTGCATGGAAGAGAATATAAAAGTGCTGCAGGGCTTAATACTTTTCAGGTCCACTCAGGGTTGACTGTTTATGTGCTAACAAGTTAGTGTTGACTCAGTCCCCTCATAAAGGAGAGATTCAACCTAGAAATAAGAAATTTCCTGACAGTGAGAACAATCAACCAGTGGGACAGCTTTGCCTTCAGAAGTTGTGGGAGCTTCATCACTGGAGGTTTTAAAGAAGAGATTGGACTGCCATCTGCCAGAAATGTTGTAGGGTCTCCCGCTTGGGCAGGGGGTTGGACTAGATGATCTACAAGGTCCCTTCCATTTCTGTTTATTCTATTCCCTGATGTGATCTTCCTATTTCATCTTTCACTGCAGGGGCTGGATCATCATAGTTACAATGTGCTGACCACTAAATTCAGTTCCGTCAGTCAATAGAAAAGATGCGTCTCCCTAGGAAACTTGTATGTTATTAGCTTCCCTGCTCTCAGGTATTTAGTGCCCTAGTTCCAAATGTTTCAAAATATAGAATTGTTATACTTATCAGCAACTTAGAACTAGTGCTTTCCATCTGAATGGAACAAGCCTTCCTTCTTCCTGCAAAGAAACGTCCCAAGAATATAATGGAGGTCGAGCAATTGCATGGCTTTACTGCAGTGGTGGGATTCAATTTTTTTTACTACCGGTTCTGTGGGTGTGGCTTGGTGGGCATGGCAGGGGAAGGATACTGTAAAATCTCCAGTCAGAGGTGGGATTTGCCGGTTCTCTGAACTACTAAAAATTTCCGTTACTGGTTCTCCAGAAATGGTCAGAACCTACTGAATACCACCTCTGCTTTACTGGGCCTGCTACAGGACTGCTTCCTCTCATCCAACCACGAAGCTGTGTGAGCATTTCTTTCTCATCTATCAGAGAAGACAGCCTTCTCCAGCAGCCGATATCACCCCCACCCCGCTTTTTTATGACTGTTGACCTGATGGAAGATATTTCACAAGGTCAGCATTACTATTGCTAGATTCAGCGGCCTTCATGTGAGAGAAGCAAGTTTGCTGAGCATCTTTTCCAGGTCTGGTAAAAGAACTACAACAATTTTTCTACTTTCCACCTGTCCCAAGGGTGGGAGCAGGGCATCCCACCAGGATATGAGGAAGGGCCTTAAATCTTCAGTGTGTCACTTTTCTTTCATTTCCTGCTGAAAATCTGAGGGAAATAAAGCAGCAATTGTTTGATACTCTGCTGCTGAACTCAGGGATAACACAAGAGCCTTGCATTGTTTATCCTGTTTAGTATGAAACAGATGTTTACCCAACCTAGGATGCAAGTGTTTTTTTCTGCACAGTTCTTCCAACTTCCAGGCTTTTACTGTGTCTCTTGCAAAAAAAATCTGAAAGTCTGATAGACTTAAGCAAATTGTGCAATTCAGCACATATTTACTTTGGAGAAAGTGCGATAAAAGTGCAGTGTATATAACCTAAATGTGAAGATTAAAACTTGCTTATATTTGAGTGTTGTTATCTGTAAATCTGTTAGGCACTCTTAAACTATAATCAGTTGGAACAATTACATCTGATTATACCACTCCCTTTTATATTAACAATTTAAACGAACTTCGTGTATTAATTTAGATTGGCTTAGAGAGAAATTTAGAGAAGACTAGTTTAATAACCAATTATTTCTAATGCACTAGAGAGAACTCTGAGCTTGTTTAATCCCCAGGGGAGCAGATTATATGATTTGTATAAAGTAATTTGGATTTCTAATTCGGTCAGTAAACATTTACAGAGTATTTTCAAGAAAGGCTCAGTATCCGAGCTCCTGAGGAAACAAGAGCTCTGCTGTTTACAGACCAGCAGGTGAAAGTCTCTGTGGAGAGGTATTTCTTATTTCCTCCTGGGAAGTCATTCCCCCCCCCCACCCACCCCAGGGATAATTACAAGAAATAGAATCATTGGAAATAATTTATGCCCTCTCACTAGCTTGTTTAGAATTTTCCTTGAATGGAGAAGCCCAGGTAAAATAAACCAGGAATGAACTTGAAAAGATTCTTTCAAAAGGAAGGAATCACTGCAACATGCCAGGCCACTGTTTTAAGCTTTTTTTATCTTTTCATCTCCCCGTTATTATTTAGGGGTCTGTAGAAGGGGATAGTTTCTGATACTCAAGTCTGGAGATGCGTCTCCAACCACAAAGAAATCTGGTTGTGGTTGTGGGTTTGTGCTCCTTAGGACAGGTCTCTTGGATGTCAGATGGGCGGCTGCCTAAATGGACAGGATTCATACACTCAGCTACAGAAGATCACTAGGTGGTGTTAAGCCAGTCATCTCTCTCAACCCAGCCCATCTCCAAGGATTATTGTTGTGGAGACAAGCAGGAGAAGAGGACACTACCTATGCCATCATAAGCTCATGTACAAAAGCTCATGTATGTGTGTGTGTGTGTGTGTGTGTGTGTGTGTGTGTATATATATATATATATATATATATATATATATATATATATATATATATATATATATATATATATATTCATTCATTCATTCATTCATTCATTCATTCATTCTGAGGTTCTCGCGGTATTTGTATGTGGATCTTTGGTTATTCGGGTTTCTCCGCGTAAGATTGGAAGTATCTAGGCAATGTTTGATGAAGTCTCATTCATCATCTTCAGGCTTGTGTCTTCAGCTCTGTGCTTCTCAGAGTGATGTGAGCTTGCAACTGCTTCTTCCTTTTAACTGCTAGTGGGAATGTGACTTGATTGGATGTTGCCTAGATATTTCCAATCTTACGCGGAGAAAACCTGAATAACCAAAGATATATATATATATATATATATATATATATATATATATATATATATATATATATATATATTATATATATATATTATTGTTTTTTCTAAGTTTTCAGTACTTACATGTATGGTATTCAGCTTTGTTCGTGTATTTTCCAACGTCATTATAGTTGTGCTTTTAAAGCTGTAGTAACGTTTCGGCAGAACCTCATCTGCCATCATCAGGCTTCTGTATCGTGTTCGTCTGTTAGACGAACACAACGCAATCAGACGAACACAACACAGAAGCCTGATGATGGCAGATGAGATTCTGCCGAAACGTTGCTACAAGTTTAAAAGCACAACTATAATGACGTGGGAAAATACCCAAACAAAGCTGAATACCATAATTTATAATTTATAATAAAAACTTAAGTTGGATTTAAAGAGTTGCCTCCAACTATGAGATGGGCAGCAAATAGACAGACAGACAGATAGATAGATATAGGCAGGCAGACAGACAGATTTAGTTTGTGCTTGGAAACTAAACAGGGTGGATTTCACTTAGTACTTGGATGAGAGACCTCTTAGGAGTTTTAGTGTGAGACGATATGGGCAGTGAGAATTGTCCCAGGAAGAAAAGAGGAAAACCCCTTCTGTATTTTCCTAACAAGTCCAAATGTTGTTACTTCAATGTAATTTAATGCGGCAGAAGAAAACTGCCAAGAAAACTATCTTGGTCTCACTATGAAGTAACAAGGAATTCAGCTTGTCTCTAAAGGTACTTGACCATGCATTCAGAATTTTCCCACTTCTGTTCCATTAAATTAAAATTGAAGTAGCAACATTTGGTCTTCTTGGGAATACATTGGCTCAAATAGCTCATTCTGCAATGTATGGCCTTGATCTAGGACAGGGGGAGAGTGGGATGCCAGCAAAGATTTTTCTTGACATTCCTCTGTTTTCATTGTTATAAGATTCTTTTAACTGAAAAAAAAATCAATGAAGGATTAGAAATCTGGAATGGGCACAGCAAAGCATGTGGCATGTGGGATGCCTGTGAGATTTTAAAAGATAAAAATGTTGGGGTCTTCCGGTTTGAGTTTCTTTGGCGACAGACCGAAACCTCGTATCTGCGAGGCTTCGATCCGTGCTCACCGCTGGAGCGCCCCAAGCTGGCTGGTTTCGGGGCTAAGCCACCCCGTAGAGGTGGTGAAGAGGGGGGAAGACTGCCTGCAGGGTTGAGGAGAGCCGCATCTCTCCTCCCCAGCTGGCCATTACTCCCTTTCCCAACAGCGGTTGTAGCGGTGGTCAGAAATAGCCACCACAAAGAAGAACTCGACCGGAAAAGAATGTGCAGGAGGAAGATAAGAAGAGAAAGTTTTGGTTGACCGGGTCAAACAGCAAAAGCAACAAATAAGGTACCCTGGAATTGAAACTATTAAAAAAAACCAATAACATTGTTCCCTAAGAAAAATTTTAAGCTGCGAAGGAGAGAGAAAAGGGAAAAGATTTGGGGTTTTTTTCTCCTTTTCCTATACTGACAGCTAAGAGACTTAAGCAAGAAATTGGGAAAAAAATCCACTTTGACATTAATAGGCATTTAATGCTGAAAATAAAAAGTCAAAGGGATAATAAAGATTTCTGGATAATCAAAAGCTTTTGAAAACAGGAAAGGAGAGAAAAAGAATAAAAGGGCAGGATCTGGAAGGGAGGAGACTGCCTGGAATTAAAAAAGAACTTACAGCAAAATCTCAACAAGACTTCCAAAAGATACATTCTAACTGAAATATCGCAACAAAAACCCCAGGAAGAGAAAGTGGAAAAAGAAATAAGAAGATATAACTCGGGACTATTTGGATTACTTGATGATTTCTGGATTTTTGGTTATTGTATTTGAATGACTAAAATCAATCGGGTGGTGTTTAAAACTGTTTAAAATGGCTCCACTTTTAGAAGAACTGAAAATGGAACTTAAAAAGTACAAAGGAGATGCACAAGAAGGGAGAGGTTCTTTTGGCTTCGTATTTCAGTTTTTAGAAATGGAGATTTGGAATTATGAGAAAACAACTAGAAATGTCTTCAGAACAAGAAGATTGCGACAAAGAAGAAGCCATCTTTAATGAACAAGTAATCTTGGATGGGGGGGGGGAGGAAAGGGGGGAAAGAGAATGGAAAGTTTAAGATTGGGAAAAACAACTCCAAAAAAAAAAAAAAAAGAGAGAGTGAAAAATAAGTATAAAATCAGAAAGCAACAGAAGAGGGAAATGCAGAAGAGAGAATTGGAAGTAGAGAGCCAAGGGGGTAAAAAGGGGAGGGAGAAGATGAGAGGGAAGAAAGAAAGGAAAAGAGGTTATAAAGGACAGAAACAAAATATAGAGAAACAGGGCCTATTTAGAAATAATGGGTGAAAATTTAATGGAAAAAGGGATTCTGCAAAGGTACATAAAATAGTATGGTTATATTAGAAGCAGAAATAATTTTAGAAAATATGAAACAATGTATGATTAAAATGTCTGATAAAATAGCTATCGTAATTCAGTGGAATGCTTGTCAATAAATAAATGTAACAAAAGGTATATTTAGTGATTTATAAAACATATGTGAAGAGAAATAAGGGGGAAATTAATTATGGAGATTATATGTTTTTTAAGGAAGTATTATATTTAATTGAAAAGAAGTGTTAAAGATGTTAAGATTTTAATAATTATTAATGATAGAACTGAATTGGAATGGAATGAGGATTTATAATTACATATATTTATAATCTTTTTTTTTTAAGAATATAGTGTGTATTATAAGAATGTACCAAGCAAAATTCGATTGAAAGTTATGTATTATGTATTATATTGAAGGTCATAACCTTAAGGTATATATTGAAGTTTAAATAAGAGTTGAATGGATGTAATTAAAAGATATAAAGGTGTCATACTCCAATTAGTAACTACAGGAGCAAATTTGTTTAATGAGAAAAGGTAATATGAAATTGAAACAGAACAGACAAAAGTATAAATATAATGATTTGAATTGAGATGAGATAATCAAAATAAAATTGAGAAAATTAAAAAAGGGGAAAAACTAAATAGAAAATGTAGAATAGTATAAGATATGGAATAGAACACAAAAAGGAGCATGAAATTGAGTTTTGTGTCTGTATAAAGGAGTTCAACCCGGGACCATGCTATTTTCAAAAAAGATGTTTTACTTGTATTTTGTATGTGTGAAAACCCAAATAAAACTTTATTAAAAAAAAAAAGATAAAATGTTGGGTGACTATAGCCCAGTGCATTCTTTGAAAGTATATGTTTGTCGAGGAAAAAAAAAGTAAAGCTATACATGAAGAAGTGGCAGAGAACAGCTTCATTAGTTTCCTTTCTAAAGCAGGGGTATCTACCCGTGGCAACTTTAAGACCTGTGGACTTCAATTTCCAGAACTCCCTAATCATCATGAAGTAGGAGTTGAAGTCCACAGCTCTTAAACGTTCCCAAGGGTGGAGACACCCCTGTTTTAAAGGCTTTTATGACTGGCCTTGTGATTGGGCAGCACTCCCCAATGGCAGCTCTTCTATGAAAGTGCAGATGACACACAAAACTAAAAAAGAAAAAGTCACCCACCCACTACTCTCCAGAAAATATTCCAGAAACAGTGTAGCCTCTTATTTTGCAAAACCTCATTGCTGCTATAGATATTGTAGTGCAAAGAAAGAATGCATTATAAAAGGATTTCATTCATTTTCAAAACCCAAATAGAATACGATTCCTGGTAACTTCATAGACATATCCATGGGCTTCTCATGACAACAATAATGTTGTTAGTTGTGAAATTTGACCCATAGCGTCCAGGCTATGTTGTCCAACAACAATATAGAACCTATGTTTAACCATCACTCCGTCACACACCATTCTAGTTCCTATTAAACTGTGTCCCCTTTTAATTCTTGCAAAGATTCATATTTTTCCCCTAAACTGAAAACTTTCCTGAAAGCATGAATTCATGAAAGGATTAGCATCTATACTTTTTAACTGTTCTACAAGCAACAAATAGGTTTGTTGCTGTCTTGTTGTCATATGGTAACTATATGATGTTGGAATCATTCAGATTCTAACGCTGGGCATTTCTTTTTCCTTCTTTTATAATTGGGTAAATTGGAAACCTTCAATTAATTGATATTAATAAAACAATTCCTGCTCCACATCCATAGAAAAGTTAATGGGACTTTTATTTATCTAGTAACAACATAATGATTATTTAGTAAGAGAAGAAATATGATACGAAATGGCATCAGTATGGAGAGAGGGAGTAACTACAACTTAGACCCCACTTTTAATTACCATAATTCTCCCTTCCCTATGAAGGGATGACTATGAAAAACATTATTTGTGGGTCAAGGGCCTACCAGGAAGACATTAAAAAAAGACAATTGTAGAATCATCAACTGCACTTAGATGAATGAAAGACCTGAATGATATTTTCATGACCACTTGTACATATAACTTAGTCACAATGATCTGTTAATCAAAAGCATTATATTTATTTTATATATTTGTGTTCTCATTAAAATCCCAAAACAAGAAGTAAATACATCTTCAGTCTATTTCTGTCTGTGGTAAGTATAATTAAGCAATTCATTTATATTAAAAGTATTGTATAGTACATGCACAAATAACCATTTTAGAAGTGTGATCATTGGCTGCTCATATGTTGCAAATTGACTGAGAGCAATGAGATTATGTTGTCATTTAAAACACTGTCAATATTCCTTTCAGAGAACTGAAAATTGAGGTATGCAAAAGTGGAATAAGATAAATTTGGCTATTCCTTTTAGTTGCAGAAAGTTTTTGTATATCTTTAAATGACCCAAGGGTTATGTGGTGTGGGTGTATACGTTTATTTGCCAGATGGATTTAAAATATACATTCATTCCTAGGAAGGATATATAAAATGCAGAGTGCTCAATAGGCCAACCTATAAATCCAGTAAAATTCAGGATTTAGGCTCTTATGGTAACATAGTCTCACTGCAACAACATACTTAGTAATTTTGGAAACAGTTCAAATGCGACATCTTATTCCAAGTGATATCTCCCATATCATGACCAAAATACTCATAAAAGGAAGTCTAGTACCATAATGCTAAGTGCTATTGGCAAATCCTCACAAATTTTATTTGGTTAAGGTTTCTCAGGAAAGGTGTCCTGTCAAACTGACATCTCCCTTACTATAGTAAAAGTATCTTATAAAGATAGCTTCTGGTTAACAGGTCACCATCAAATAGTAACATTGAAAATATGAAATCTCAATAATTGAATACATGCACAATATTTTCTAATTACATAGACCTAGTTGTGTGCACCAGAGATAGTTGCATCTCAAACACGATAATAAACCAGAATCCACGTCATATAAATATGTACAGACAGAAAATATATATACATATACATATACATATACATATACATATACATATACATATACATATACATATACATATACATATACATATATATATATATATATATATATATATATATATATATATATATAGTACCATAGGAAATGTAACTTGTACTGTGGTGTTATAAATATGTAATACCACAGTTATTTCAGATAATGAGCATTAAATTATTTCATTATGAGAAATTCACAGTAGGAGAAGGCAGATATTTGTTTTTTTTTCCTTGCTACTTTCTCCTTTAGAAAAAAAGTTGTTTTTGTAAACATCTTCAAAGATATGATTCTATCAATATACCTTTAAATTTATTCATAATGGTAAATTAATAACCAACATGAATAAAGTATATCATAACACAATAACACTTTTCAGATAAAACAGGTATTTATTAAAAGAATGTCCTTTATAAATAATTTGTCTTGCATTTTAAACTACATTTTCATACACGACAATATTTAAAAGTGCTGAGTATGGTAGGATAGTCAGCAAACGCCAGTGTAAACAGACCTTTTATTTTTCCTGCTTTGCAGAATTTTCTCTTACTTTTTTGCCTTTTTTTTAAAATCCCATTTTGTCAAACACTACAACAGTTAAAAGAGTTGCATAGGGAATAAAGAATAGCCCTTTTTTTTTGTTTTACAAAAGTCTTGTCTCCTGAATTCTGTATAAATTACAAAACCAAAAGATCTTAAGAAATGGTTAGCTAAATTATCCACATCTCCCCACCACACCTCTTAAGCTTACAGATTTCAAGTATTGTAAGTAAAGTAATAGGTATATTCCCAACCACACATACTTCTGCCCTTTGACACATGTTCAATAAATTAAATATGAAGAGGTAGTGAAAGAGATAAAGAATGAGTCCCTTCCAAAATAAATCAATGGCATAATTGCTAGCAACGAAGGACTTATACTGGGGAAATATAGCTCTCAAGGACACTAGATGATCAAGAGATTCCAGTATTATGCAAGCATGTGGGGGAGGGGCACTGTTGGCACAGATGTTTAGGACTAGAATGAACAATCCAGTACTTAATGTGATCTATACATTATTTTCTTTTGGCCACTGCAACCACAGAGGGCAAAATTCACAACTTTGCTCCAGCAAAAATTCCCCTTTAATGAATGAGACTTGGAATGCTTAGTGAATGCATCCACATTAAGATGTAGATGAACTCAGGAATAACTTGCAGGCAAGCAGCTAACATTAAAGAACTTGATTCTATTTGTTTAACACCATATCTTCATCATGGACAGCAACGAGAAGTTCACTTCGAGGAGAAGAATCGGTTTATAGAATGTCCCCAAGCATCAAATCTAAAGTTCATAATAATACGTTCAATATGTATCTGTTTTGTGGCACCTTAACAATTCTTCAAATAAAATCTCAAGACTGAATATTAAAATGAACAGGTTCTAAGAACAGGGCGGGGTTTTTTTGGTTGTTTGTTTAGAAATTTTGCTATTTCTTTTTAAAGATGCAAGCACTTAGGGAAATTAGGATTTAAAAAAAATCAGGTAGCTACTTACAAAACTGAACTAGCAGCAAAGGAAAGGATCTCCAAGGGATTTTTCAATTGCACATTTGGGAAAATGGGAGTTTCACAAGAGAAAAACAGCTCTTGGCTAAATCCACATTCATTATAGGATGGTTTGTGCAAAAGATTGACCCTGGCAAATTCAACTCAAGGTAAATAGAGGACCCCATACTGTCTTCATTTTTACTGGTGCTTACAAAGATGTTTATTTTAAAGAGAAAAAAGAACAACTCTTGCCACTATTTTTGGGCCAGTAGGTTTGAATTTAATATTTATTAAATCTCCACAACACTGACCCATAAATGAACCTTTCAAATTAGGAATGCCAGAAGATATTCTTCCTTAGCTTTTTCTTTAAAAATATAAATTTTCCTTTTCATAGGACAGAACTTTTAAGAAAAGCAAATATATAGACAAATGCTAGTCTCCAATGCTGACCAAAATGCTACATTTATGCATTTTTTTTAAAAAAATTATCTTTTAAATTAAAACCATAAATTTTTCTAGACTTGATTCTGTGAATGGAAGATTTTTTTTGTCTTGTTTCTTTCCTTTTGTGAATTACATAACATTACACAACAATTTTAGATAACTGGATAGCCAGTCTTTAATAAATCCATTACAGTATCTGACATCTGAAATGTACATTGATTATCTGTTTTTATAACAATTATAAACAATGTCAGCTTATAGACTCTGTCTCTCCATTTGATTTTTTTTCATGTAGCTTGTGCTTTGATGTTTGTTGTTAGTTTTGACATTTCTGTAATGAAAGTACCACAATTCTGGCAGTCAATAACCAGAGGAATCCTCTGTTTTGAATTTTAAATAAATGATGATAAATAACATTCACTTCTTGCTCTTTTTCTTACATAGAAATGTTGTCTGTCTTATATAGCAATGGATTTTTCTCCACAGAACATGGGGAATAACATTGCTAAATCCAAGTCAGATTGTTTTCTGGTTCACTCCAATAATCCCTACGTGTGTACCATAAGACCATATTGCACACAATGTTCTTAAATATAGATATAATTTATGTTGTTGGATTAAATATTGCAACAACTAAGTGATAAAGTGAAGCAGTTTTGCTTTGCACATGCAGTGTGAGGATACACAAGGAAACTCTCCATTAAAACGACAAGAACATCATTGTAATCTTAACTGCAGGTGTAAAAGTATTTGAATAAGTGTGATTTGGCAAATCTACTTTCCCTCCCTTCCAAAAATCAAGAATGATAGACCTTGATAAATGTAGACGAAGACCTTTGTATGTATTTTGTTTGATTCACAGTAGCCAGAGTCGTGCCAAACTGTAGTTCTCCAGGAACTCAGTTCCAGGTGTTATTGAACTACTAAGGTGAAGACAGATGTAATATAAAAAGAGAGCTTTCAGTTCACCCCTTAGCTCTGGTTGAACCCATCTTCCCATCAGAATCAGCACCTGAAATGGCAGCCGTGAAGAACAATGAATTGAAAAACTGGCACGCTTTCCAGTCTTGTCTCTTTCCCTACCTACCCCTGTCCACCCAAAACAAAAGGACAGATGGACATTAGGCCATTTAATCTGTTTATTTCCTGCCTTCTTCATTTACAAAGGAAACTCTTCTTAAAGTGCAAAATTGTTCCAGCTATGGCAGGGGAGGTTTCTTGGTGACATCGTGGGGGTGGGGCTTCACAAATCAGCACCATGCATAGCCGGCTCCTGCTCCAAGAGGCAGGACCGGATTTTCCAGAGCTTGACTCTGGAGTGGAAGGGTACATTTTGGACTAAATGCAGTGAAGGTGCTTCCAGAGCAGCCTGTTGCTTTAAAAATTTTTACGTCTGTCTTCATCTTAATAGTCCTTACCCCACCCATTCCCCAAAAGCTAAATCAAGATTTCAAATCCCCAAATCATTTTTAAGTCTCAGAAGTAGAGCTCCTTGTACTTTCGAGAAGAGATTTATAGATCTGAGAGTTCAAAAACCTAGGGAAAGAGTCTCTGTGCATTAAGGTGTAGATTTGAAGTTGAGCATCTTCATACATATGACAGTTGGGGTCCAACAAATTTCTGTTGATCACTTCTCGTACCCGTGAATCTAAGCTAACCTAAGGAAGAGAGGAAAAGACAATAAAATTTTCACCTCGAAGAACTGCAGATCCATCAGCATATTTTTAAATTAAGTACAACTGGACTTATTGGGACTTTACCTATAAAGAATTCTCTTCGTAAGCCCAATTGCAATTGGTACACCATATATATTCTCCAGGGTGTCTTCAAATCAATGAAACCAAAATTAAATCTATAAATTTAACTTGTCTGGACTAGAGAAGTGTTTGCCTTAGTGTAATGTCTTCACAACACTGATATTAAATATAGTATTCTTTAAGCCCAGGACATATGTAGAAACCATATTATCGCCAAAAGCAAATTGCCATTGAATCTTTAACTGGGAAAACGTTTATATTTGCCTTGGTACCAAATATCATACTTCAGTTTTTTTTTAAAAAATCAGTGAAATTATAACTGAAACAAAACACTAATATTCATTTGACGACAAGGATTCTGAAATGTGTAAGTTAAATAATGCTACCTCATCTTATCCAATCTCTACTAAGTGAGTTAAATTTGCTACAGATGTTTAATGTCAATGTAAATACTGTAGTTCCACAGGGAACTGGACTTGGTTTTTTTCTTGGAAAGCATTCCACTTCTCATCCAAGAAGCTTCTTTAGTTCTAACAAGAAGTTTCTTGGATGAGAAGTGGAATCTTTTCAAAGAAAAACAAACAAACAGTCAAGTTGCCTTTTGGAAAAGCAGCTTTGGGATAATAATGACCTGGATGATTGAGAATCTCTATAGACATCAATGTATGTAATTAATGTTATGCTACAGTAAAAAAAGAAAAAAGTAATTGCTTAATGGACGCGAGAGGAAATTATGTTAAAAATGTAAGCCTGCACTCCTAAACACTTTTACACTGTAGAATAAATCCATCTGAATTGTTTGGATCCAGAGTTTCCTGTCACTAGTAGAAAGAAATCAAGAGTTCCTCCTGTTGGAAGAAATGGAAGGATGAGAAGTCATGTATTCTGGGAATATAAAGACAGATAGATTAGCGGAAAATTGCTTTCAGAGTTTTGCTCATGGAAATTCTGGATCCATTACAAAGATCCTATTATACACAGGGGTGGGATTCTACCAGTTCTCACCTATTCGCTAGAACCGTTTGTTAACATTCCAAGCAATTCGGAGAACCGGTTGTTAAAAGAAATTACTGGCCTAATCCTAAAAAAGGCAGGAAGGAAACATTCTGGTGTTGCTTACAGAAACTTCCTCTCCGTTAACCCTTATTACATTCTTGGCAGGACTAGACTTCCTGTCTCAGGAACGTCTCTGGAGTTTTTTTTCCCTTCCTTTGCTGGTACTTTGCTTGTGTGGAGTGTCCATTCAAAGTTACAATGGCCCTGAAAAAAGTGACTTATGACCATATTTCACACTTATAACTGTTGCAGCATCCCCACAGTCATGAGAGGCCAGGTGAGGAAATGCATGCCTCGATGTGAGTGATATTGAGTTGGCCATGCCCAGCCAATAACATGACCACCAAACCACGCCCACCAACTAAGCCACACCCACAGAACCGGTTGTTAAAAAATTTGAATCCCACCCGATTATACACATATTAAATATAAACACACACACACACGCACACGCTTCCATGACTGAAGGTATATTCAAACCTTAGCTTAACATCTAGGATTATTCCAACAGTTTATTCATTATACCGCCCTACTATCCATCATATGGTATCATTTTCTGACAGTGATTTCTGGTGGTGAGAAATATTCTAAACGTATCACACTGTACATGCAAACAGAGCATTGTGCACATCCAATATTCTTTGGTGGGTTTTAAAAACTACCTCTTTTGGCGATAGTATAGAGATGTAGTCTTCATATATAAGTCTGGCTTTTTCTTCAATAGCGTCCTTGTTCTGTTCTTTTTTCAGGTCTTCACATGCTAACCAGAATAGGAGGTTCTCTTCGCTGTACTCTGTTCGAAGAAATTCTCTGAAAATATTCCTACCGGCTGGTGTTTTCATCATCTTGTCAAAATTCTGAGCCCAAGATAGAATTTCATCAGCAGTAGGATTTTGGCTGCAAAAAAATAGCAATCACAAAGACAATACCCGAAAGTGTCAAACCAGTACAAATATTGCCATATAGGAGTGTGATTTGCAGCTGGTCTTATATTGTTTAATGGGATTTATCCCAATGAAGTAGACATAGTGTTGTAAACCTGAGTCCTTGAAGAAGCCATATTGTTTAAGCCAGTTACAACTAACTTGTTTCTCTAGAAGGTGTATCTCCTGGGCCACATTGTGTAGTCTACAACCTCACGAAATGCTCTTTATTTTCCATTGGACTTTGCTTAATAATAATACTGGGCTGAAATGTCTTCAAATTTCCCCAATTTTTCCTTACCAAATGGTTATTTGTGAGGCATCCTGCTGCCTCTTGGTCAGAAGCTCAGTGCCTTCCAAGCACTCCTTCTTATTATTTTTTCCCCACAAGAATCACCCTGTGAGAGGTAAATTGGGCTGAGCGAGATGGTGGCTGGCCCAAAGTCACTCAGAGAATTTCTGTGGCTGAGGATACACTAGACCAGAAGTGGAGAACAATGGCCTTTTAATGACTTGTGGACTACAACTCCCAGAATTCCTGAGCCACTGTTGCTGGCTCAGGAATTCTGGGACTTGAAGACTACAAGTCATAAAAGGGCCATGGTTCCCCACTCCTGCACTAGACTCTAGATCCGTGATGGCAAACCTATAGCACGCATGCCAGAGGTGGCACACAGAGCCCTCTCTGTGGACACCCATCATCACCGGCCCTTCTAGTTTCTGGCCAGCTGCCTTCGCTGGTGCTGGAGCACCAGAAAACAGCCCAAAAATCAGCCAAAAAACAGGGTGTTTTGGGGGTGTTTTGGGGGCTTTTTCAGGCCATGTTTCAGGCCATTTTGGGTTGTTGGGGGGGGGGGGCAAAAATGGCCTGAAAACATCCTGGAAACATCCTGAAAATGTTCCCCAAAACAGCCCAAAAATGGCCTGAAAAACAGCCTGAAAATGCCCCCCAAAATGGCCAAAATCAGGTTATTTTCCAGGCCAGTTTCAGGCCAGCTTTGACCCAAAAAATGGCCTGAAAATGGCCAAAAGCAGCCAAAAAAACCCAGGTATGCACACACCGACCAGCTGGTCTTCGGTTTTCTGGCGCTCTGGCACGTGCCCTGAACATGCATGCACACGAGTTCCGGTTTGGGCACTCAGTGCCAAAAAGGTTTGCCATCGCTGCTCTAGATCTCCCTTTTGCCAGTCCAACATCTTCACCACTATACTGCACTATCCTTCAATTTCTTTTAGTTGTATTTTTGAGTTTATTGTTGTGAGACAGTAGAGTATGTTGATACTGAGTTGTTGTTTTTTTTACTCCTTATTAGCTAGTTTTTCACCACTTTGCAACTTGCCTGACTTGTCAAAAATACAAAACATTAGAACTGCCTGTTAATGTATTTCTTTGGGATTTAATTGGCATGGGAAGTAAAAAAAAAAAAACAGCACTGGAAGACTTTACAATGAAATGCAGGATATGAACTCATACCTGAACCATCTTCTAACTTTCCTTTGAAGAGGGCCTGAAAGTGATTTATCTTTCTTCCAACTGGATTAAAAAATAATAGACTGTGCAGGAAAGATGCTTCACACGCTGTGAATTATGAGTCAAAGCCCACCAAAAAAATTTGCATCTAATCAGTGAAACTGCTCCTGCATCAGCATCAAAGTATACGTCTAATCACAAATTATCTTTCAAGTATGCACCAATGAAACATTATAAGGCTGCTTGGAATGGATAGCTTTTTGGCCTCAAGGGTTGCCTTTTAGTTCTTTTCAGCAAGAATATGTGGTTGAAACAGTTGGCAGAGAAAGGAAGAAAGGAAGGAAGGGAAAGAAAGAAATAACAACGGAAAGAGAAATCCCAGTGCGCTACCAAAAACCTTTGTTAGATAATGAATATTTAACATGTACCTGTTTCTTTTTTATATTGACCCGAGCACCTCCATAGTTCTCTTGATTTAGACCTACTGGCTTGAATGATATTCAATTAGCAGGTATTTCTTTTGAGAAGAAAAAATATAAATGTTTCCACAATACAGAAGAGGAAATGGGAAGACCGCCACCATTTCATCCTCAAATTAAGGACGCTTCCTTCATCTTGAGATATGCTTGGAATACTAACTTAAAAAACATCATTGTGCACAGGCATCTGAAACCTTATTCAGGTTAGCTTTAACACCCATAATGGAAACAGTGAGAAAAAACCAATGCGTGCTTCAAGGTGACATGAAAAATTGTACCCAGTCTATAAATCATACCTATGCAACTTACGGCTTAGTTCATATTGTGTGGTTTATAGGCTCACTGATCCTTTCTGGCTACCATTTGTTCTGAGAGAGACCTACTACTGCGACCAAGAAAGTCAATTGGATTAATTCCCAATTGAATTCATGATGGAATGATGAGAAATTCCTTAATGCCAAATGCTTCAACCATTGTTTTTGTAACAAATATCTTTTAATGTGTCCCTCTGCTTCAATCTGTTTATCTTGGCTTTTAATGAAAAATAAAACATCTTCCTTTTATTTAGGAAGAAAATATATCTTTTATCATTAAAAGAAGTGGGAAGATTGATGATGTACAATATATTTACTCTGTGTATGTGTGATAATATTCACCATACATTTTGATAAACTTATGCATGTTTATGTTTTTTAAAACAGTTTTATAATCCAAATATGGATTGCAATTTTTTAAATAAACAATTTATGGTTTCTTTGGCACTTTGATCTTTGTTTGTTCTCTTTATTGGCAGTGGAATTATCAGGGAATAAAAAAAAATCACCATCAATTGATAGGGACAGGTGAACTTAAAGAGATAGAAAAACAATCACTATTTATTCCACTGGGAGCAAATTTGTATGCTTTGTTCTTATCAGAGTTTATAATGGCATATTGACATCAAAGCAGACTATTATTTATTATTCCCTGATGAATTTCTGAATTTGGATGCATCAGACTTTGCTGTTGTATAGTCTATTGGTTTTATGTTTCCCAGATCAAAACTTGTTCAAAAACATCTTTTCAAAAGTATGCTAATGGATGCTATGTGCAAACAGCTGCAGATATTACCTTTTATAAATAGTTTAAATTTTAAAGCTATCTTTGCAGAATTGAAGTGCCAAAGAACAAGTAGGACATTTTGTGTGGTTTTTTTTTTTTTAAAAATAAACATTTCTTCAGAAATGGATATTTATATACTGTAGGAAGTTAGCACCCACCCGCTTCCTTGAAAAATGAATTATCCTGGGAAATACCGTGTTTCTCATATAATAAGGCCGGGTCTTATTTTTTTGAGCCCCGAAAAATGGCTAGGCCGTCTTTTCGGGGTGACTTAATTCCTCCCCCTTGCATCTTTGGGCGGGCGGCGATGGCTTGGATGTTGACCTCGGCGTTGGTGGGGCACTTCAGATCGGGGTCAACGCAGGCAGCATCATATCCAGGTGTGCAACAAAAGTACTTCCTAATGGCAAGCCCCCCACCATTCCCCCATTTTGCATGTTTTAATATAGGCCTTAATTTGGGGGAGGGCTTAATTTCATTTCATGCCTATAAAACATGCTGGGACTTCCTATTGGGGAGGCCGTATTGTTGGAGAAACAGGGTATTAAAAGGCAGAATATTTCCCCGAAAAAGAGTAGAAACTCAGAAGCAGAAACTCACCTCAGAAGCAGAAGCTCACCCCCACCTTTGTTAATGGCTGGGCCATTAAGGCCTGGGCCAGAATACTTTACATAACAAAGATCTCCAGGTAAAGCTATAGCAATTGCTCAAAAGCCCTTTCAGTGCATCATTATCCAGCAAGGCTCAACCAAGCCTGGAACTCAGGACAGCCTACAGAGTTGCCCCTGCATGGCCCCATGGGACTCTGACCAACCAATCAGAATACAAGCTTCAATTCAAATCCCAACAAAGGTTATAAAACCCAGGCACTCTCAGCACCTCAGCCCCTTTCTTGATCTCTTCCTTCACCTTGAAGCATGTGATCATCCTTCCTTTTCACTCTGGAGCTCCAGGCCATGTGGTCCTGTTCACCATTAAACCTTCCAAACAGCCTCCATGTTTCCAGTGTCTTTTTCCCCACTTGGAACTGAACCCAGAAGGATAATTCTTCCAACAATACATTAGGAAAACTGTGTGCAAAATCTCTATATAAGAAGATGCAAATGATTCTTTTTATTTTACATTTAGAACATTCTTTTAAAAAAACCTGAAACTCAAATACTGTCCTGATAAACTGGTAATAAAGACGACAGCGTTGTTTTTCAGTTGTGCCCGACTCTGACACCATGGACCATAGCATGCCAGCCCCTCTCCCCTCTATCCTCCACTATCTCCCAGAGTTTGTCCAAATTCATGTTCATTGTGTTGTTGATATTACCTAACTGTCTCTTCCTCTGACATCCCCTTCTCCTTTAGTAATTTATGCTGCAGTATGCAGTCTAAAAAATGTCTCACAGTAGTAGGTGGCAATAATTGCCTAACTTTTGTTTGGATTTAGAAACTAAACAGGGTTGACTCTGGTTCCTACTTGGATGAGAAATTACAATGGAATTCTAGGCATGTAATTTAAATTGGGAAGTTGGAATAATCTGAAAGGAGGCATGGGAGAATCAGTTTCTTGTTGCTGTCAAGAAAATAGCAAGGATGTGTCTTTACAGTCAAGCATGATTTGAAGCTTTTCATACACACACACATGCGGGCACACCCACATACTCACATCAGGACTTCTGATATATGTATGAATGAATTTCAAAATGTATATTGCCATCTATTTGTGTGGAGAAATACATTATCTAAATAGTATAAAGGATGAAAAAAATGAATCCGTGGCAGTTGATAATAGGGAAACTGCTTTGAAATTAGACACAGTATTACAGAAACATACTTTGACCACAAGATGGCACTGTGATGAAGTGCAAAGCCAGAGAAAACTAGGAATGAAAATTGTAAATACATTTTCACTTTAAGAAAAGCGGCTTTAAAAAAGCACCTACAATTGGAAAATGTATAGCAGACAGAGTATTTGAGAAATATTTCAGAATTATGCCGATAAACCCAAGTTAGAAGTGAATGCACCAAAATGAGAATTGTTATAATTTAATGGAGGAAATGATGAGTAATTCTCTGTCTGAGAAAGAAACGTTGAGAAGTTTTTTTGCTACAAGAGTGATGTAAATGCTTTCTGCCTTCCAAAAATCTCACCTGAAAAAAATAATCTCTGTGAATTTTAGACATTTCCTCCATTCTTATTGGGATATTTTAAAGTAAGCTATTTAACAAACCATTGTGTGTCGTTGTATGTATGTAAAGTACATATGTCCTCTTTCTTCTATGCCTTAATCGTTCTTTTATTGTTATGGAAGAAAAGCTTATTCTGATTTGGGGCATTTTGGTTACATAAGGTAATTTATTATTACCCCTCCCAATTTAAAAAATATATATCACTTTATACTTTGAAGTATACTAGTTTAGATTGTATTTTAAAATGTATTTTTAAAGAAAAAGGCAAGCAGTTGAAAACGTAGATTCCTGGTTGAAATTTTATATGACTTTTTCTTATGTATGTGTATGCATAGGAAAATCTCTGTGGACTTAACATCAGGTAAGGCATACAGCCACTCATGATTTAGCAACTACCTTAGATAGTGACTATTTGCAGATAAATGGTAATAAACAGTAATAAAAAAAATCATTTTCTAACCAGTGTGTGCATTAATAACAGCAAGAGCCTTCAGTGTGAAACTGATTAAGGCCTGATCAGTTTCAGGCAGCAGTGGGAGGCAGGAATGTTCTAATCAACTAATTAAGGTCACAGAGCTCAGCTTGTTAACTTCCCATTAGCATTTCTTAAGAAAGCACTTTGCCATGGAGAAAAGTAGCTCAGGAGGAAGACTGCAGTTGATGTAAGCAAGCTCTCCCCCTTGTGAAGGGACAAAAAAGGTGAATAAACAGGTCAGCCACAGGACATGACCTCCTCATTCAGATGAAGTTGAGAGAACCTTATCTGAATGAGACTATAGTCTCAAAGGAGCTTTTTCCAGAGGCAAGTGGACTTTCTGGTTTTTCTTTGAAGATGTTTCACTTCTCATTCAAGAATTTTCTTCAGCTCTGACTGAATGGTAGGAGATGGAGTTGAAGAAGCTTCTCAGATGAGAAGCAAAATGTCTTCAAAGAAAAACCAGAAAGTCCAGCTGCCTCTTGAAAAAGCTCCTTTGGGACAGCCATGACCTGGATGACTGAGAATCTCCATAGAACGAGACAATAGCAACCTGGGTTCTCCCCAGCATCTCTCTCTCTTTCTCTCTCCCCCGCTCGCTTCCTCTTCCTCTCCCTCCCTACATCCTCCCTCTCCTACCCCCTGCCATCATATGCTCACTTATGGCCATTTTATTTAAAAACTGGAATGGAATATGATTAATAAACAAGGAGAGAGTAAGAATGAACCTCAGCACTTTCCCCAGATAATACAAATGAAAAACTTACCCCTCTTCAATGACCTGGATGCTCTCCAGTTTGCTAGTGTGTGTCGGTCTTCCTGTGCTGTCCCCTCTGTCTTCATTCCTAACAGTGAGGCTGCAATGTAGTACAACACTTTATTTTGTCTAGAGAAAATTAATGTAAAGTAATGAATGTAAAACATATAAAACAAGCCAGAGCTTTAAGAGAAATGGCAGAATTAAGGCGAGACTTTTCCGTGAGCAAGTGAAAACCAATGGTTGACTCCCCCATAAGAAATTTCCCTGGTCTTGGAAGGCTTCCATTTAGAATATTTCCTCAACTGACATAATAAGTTCAAGAGAAGGAGAATATGCCTTTTTATAAAAATACATACAATTTCCATAACATTTCATTCAATGGCATCATTTAAATCTCTCCGATACATCTTTCTATCTACATTAAGTAAAATCACATGCATAGAAACATGCTGAGAAAGGAAAAAATATAGGTGTTTTATTATGCTCTAATTGAAGACTAAGCAGAAGAATTAAAAACCACTACCTAAATTCTAACTGAAGCATTTATTTTTTTGCATATTTTAATAGCTCTAATTTAGCAGTGCTATTAGTCAGTTCATAGCTCCTCTATTGCAGTGGCTACTGGTCTTTAATTTCCAAAAAATTGAAGTCATAACATTTTCCTTCCTTTTCCTATGAAAGGGGCTTGGATTTTTTTCCCTTTAAATTAAAGCTGATCTGAGCCTCTGCTTAATTCCCATCCTTTACGCACAATATTTGTATTTTTATATTGCATGCATATATAACATAAGGCAGCGACAAACACCATTTAAGACATGATTCACTGTCCTTGTGCTGTGCCATTAGTTCTCTTACACCAGGGCTGTCAAACTCCTGACCTCTGGGCCAGATGCGCCACACACTGGCCACGCCCACCCGCAGTTCAGCAAAGGGGAAAAAAGTACCAATACATCACATGACACCACCATGATGACATGAGTTTGACACTCCTGTTTTACACATTTTGGAAACCCCATAATCCAGGGAAGAGTGGACAGATGAGGATCCTAGAGGCAGGATGGGAAAAATCTACACAGACTTCTGTACAGTCTTTGATTCAGTGGTATACGACAAACTACTCCTAAAACTAAAATCTTATGGTATCTCTGGACACCTGCATAACTGGATAAAAGCATTCCTGTCAAACAGACAACAAATGGTCAAAATTGGGAGCGTCCTATCAAATTCTGTACCTGTCAACAGTGGTGTCCCCCAAGGCAGTGTTCTAGGACCAACTCTCTTCATACTCTACATAAATGATCTCTGTGATCATATCAAGAGCAACTGCATTCTCATCGCTGATGATGTAAAGCTATTCAACACCACAGAAAATACTGCTACCCTTCAAAAAGGCCTCGACTATGTATCAGAATGGTCAAACAAATGGCAACTTCAAATCTCAACAAATAAATGCTCTGTTTTACATATTGGCAAAAAAAAAATAGAAAATAAAATACAGGCTGAATAGTCAAGACCTTGCTGATGATCCAAACTCTGTCAAGGACCTTGGAGTACTCATCTCTAATGATCTAAGTGCTAGAGCCCACTGTAACTACATAGCCAAAAAGGCATTAAGAGTTGTTAACCTAATCCTATGTAGCTTTTTCTCTGATAATATCACACTACTAACTAGAGCATACAAAACATTTGCTAGACCAATACTTGACTACAGCTCATCAGTCTGGTACCCACATTACATATCTGATATTAACACAGTTGAGAAAGTCCAGAAATATTTCACAAGAAGAGTTCTCCACTCCGCTACTCATTGCAGAATACCTTATGCCACCAGACTTGAAATTCTAGACCTAGAAAACCTAGAACTACACCACCTTCGGTTTGATCTAAGTATAGTATATAAAATCATACATTGCAATGTCTTACCTGTCAATGAATACTTCAGCTTTAACCATAACAATACAAGAGCACACAATAGATACAAACTCAAGGTAAACCGTACCAAACTTGATTGCAGGAAATACGACTTCAGCAATAGAGTGGTCAATGTCTGGAATACTCTACCTCAGTAGTCCCCAACCTTTTTTGTACCAGGGACCAGTTTCATGCAGAAACACTTTTTCAAGGACCGACTAGTGGGGGTGGAGTCCGAGTTTGGTGGTTTGCTTGCAGACGTTTCATTACCTGACTAGGTTGTTACCTAGTCGGGTAATAAAACATCTGCCAGCAAACCACCAAGTTCAGGGAGCGCCAAGGCCTCCTCATTGCAACCCTGAGCGACAGATATTCTCTTCTATTGGGACATTTAAAACGGAGGGTTTCAGCTGCAGATTCAGGAACTGTGCCTGGCTAAGGAGCACCTTCAAAACTGAGCGCTGGGCGGCGGCGGCCCATGGCTGATTGATATATATATATAAAAAAACCAAATGAAGGAGTTCCTAGTTCAAGACCCAAGGTCTTCAGTTAGGGGCGGGGAGATTAGGGAAGGCAAGGTGATGGCCACCATTTTGACTTTTTTGACCGCATCCTAAGGACCCCCCCTCCCAGGCCACCTGCACCCGTTTCAAGGATTTATGACCCGGCTCCGTTGCCAGGAGCAAGGCAACCCCCAGTTCTCTCCCCACTCCCCCATTTTCTCCTTTTACTCCAGGGTTAACGGGGGGGGGGGTAATTGAGAAGCGCATCTTTAGCCCCCCTCTCAGAGGGCCGGTGCGCGCATCGTACCCGTGTTGGCCGACTCCACATGTTCCCGCTTGCCAGCCACGATGGGTGCCGCGGGGGGCATGGCCGCGCAGCCCCAGAGCACGTGGTCGAAATTCCCGCCCCTCTCCCTTCCCAGCAGAGGCAACGGTTGGTTTTGTGCACCTCTCACCGCTGCCAGCGCCACCACCTCCTCCAACGTCCCTGCAGGATGGCTGAGAAGCCCCGCCTCTTGGCCCTGCCTTCCTCAGCCTCATCCCTCAGGTGTCTCCCTCCCTTTAATAACTATTCGCCTCTTTTTCTCAGCCGAAGCTGCTCCGAAACAACCAGAAACGAAGGCAGGCAGGCAGGCAGGCAGAACAGAGCACTAGATTGAACCGCGGGCGGCTGTGTGGGGGTGAACGGGCGCTTTTGAGGAGCTGCGCTGACAGGAAAAGCCACTCTGCCGGCTTCTTTGAAGCAGTTTCTTCCTGGGCTGGTGGAGGAGCGAGAGAGCGACTGAGAGAGGAACGAGGTGGGAGGAAACCGAAGCCACTGAGCTGGAGAGCAGGACAGGCTTTGGTTGCTTCCTCCCTCCCCTTCTTTCCTTTGTGTTCTTGATCCCTGATCCCAGCAGCATTCACCAAAGGTGAAGAAAGCCGCCATTTTAATTTTATTTTTATTTTCTTTGCGGCCCAGTACAAAATGATCCACGGACCGGTACCGGTCCGGGGCCCGGTGGTTGGGGACCCCTGCTCTACCTGACTCTGTGGTTTCTTCCCCAAACCACAAAAACTTTGACCTTAGACTGTCTACTATTGACCTCACCCCTTTCCTAAGAGGTCTGTAGGAGGCGTGCATAAGCGCAACAACGTGCCTACCATTCCTGTCCTATTATTTCTTTTTATTTTCCTTATATGTATCCATTTCATGTATTTATAACTATGTTTATACTTATACCTGTTATCTTGCAAGCGATTGACAAATCAAATAAATAAATAAAAAATAAATAAATAAAAATCTGCCTCAAAGCTGTAGTGTTAATCCTGAAAAATTGTCTTCAGTATTTTAATTAATGCTACGGTGGAACTGGAAGTTAAGTGTTTCTGTGTTGAAAATTTGCTGAAGGGATTCCCTACAGGCACAAATGCCATGTATGGGCATCCCCATAATAGGCCAAGACCAGAGCAGAAAACTCATGTTGCAGAAGGATAAAGTGAAGAACAAACTAACTGAGATCACAGAATAGCCATAACATAAACATGTGTTAAGGTTCAGCTATTAAGACTTGAGGATAAGAAAAACCACACCCAGTCTAAACTCCCTCTGTGTCAAATGCAAAAGCTGTGTTCAACGTATATCTGTAAGGAGTTAAATTATTCTCCAAAAAAGTAAGAACAAGGGGAAAAAGTACAATAGTATTTCCCCAGCAGTATGAAGAGCTTGTCATAGAATGATTCATGACATTGTCCTGAGAATTAATCAAGTTATATATCATTTTAAATGAATAAAACATATGCCTCTAGGTGCGTGCAATCATATGTATATGTGTATGTATGTATATGTATGTATGTGTGTGTGTGTGTGTGTGTGTGTGTGTGTGTGTATATGTATATGTATATATATATATATATATATATATATATATATATATATATATATATATATATTATGTGTGTGTGGGCACACACACACACCACTGTATATATTAAGATGAGAGGATTCCTTGGCAGAAGGTACTCAATATATACTATGAAAATGATGAATAGCATTTGATCCAGAAACTTTGCCAATATAAATTTGTTTATTTTAATAATAAACTACTTCCTATTATTAGATCTGGAAAATACTAATGTATTTATATTTTTATTATTGATATTTCTGTATCACTTCACTCTAAACAGATCTGAGGAAAAATAAGCACGAAAACAATAAAACATAATGTTATCATCCAAAAGAAACAGATCCCAAGCTTAACATGTCCTCAATGTTCTCTACCAGAGCAAGATATTTATTTCTCAGAAGCTAAACATGGAAGTGGTGTGATCCATATCTATGAGGGCATATTATTCACAAGATAATATCTTTGTCCAACATTTTTTATTAGAAGTTTGAGTAATTTCTAATAAAAACTGAGAGTCAATGCAGCTCACATGAAACATTTTTTGTGTTACAAAGAGTTGAGTTCAACTCAAAGGAAACGTTGCCCTCCATAAATGGTTACAATCACAATCAAACAGGATGCATGGATAGCATTTTAATACCCCTGAAAAAGAACAACACTTTTAAGACTGAGGAAAAAACATTGAGACAACTACTAATTTATGTGGACAATCATGAAAAGGCAGAAAAGGATTATTATTTTTTTGAGAGGTCTTTGGCTATTTTATATTTAGATGCCACCTGTGCTTTTTCGCACACTGAACGAATGGTGTATGGAGGATTTGTTACTCCTTAGAATATCTTGGTCTGATACCAAATTATTCTCTAATGTGGAGGTTTTGCATTGGAAAGTATTATAACCATGGTCTAGTGCATACAGTAAACTGTAATTCCAAGATTTTTAATTTATCTTTAACCGATGCTATGCTGTGATTGAGCTGTGTGTGCTAAAATGTACTTTTCCAAAGTATGAATTTTCTGAACATGTTCCGTCCTTCCAGGCACCATAATGTTGGTACACAATAATGCCATGGCTCAAGCAGATTTCAGATAAGTGACTGTCCAGTCTCTTCTTAAAAACCTCCAATGATGGAGCGCCCATTATTTCTGGAGGCAAGCTGTTCCACTGGTTAATTCTCCTCACTGTTAGGAAGTTTCTCCTTAATTCCAGGTTGCTCCTCTCCTTGATTAGTTTCCAACCATTGTTTGTTGCCCTGCCCTCTGGTGCTTTGTAGAATAATTTGACCTCCTCTTCTTTGTGGCATTCCCTCAAATACTGGAATACTGCTACCATGCCATCCCTAATTCTTCTTTCTTTAGACTAGCCAAATCCAAATCCTGCAGCCATTCTTCATACGTTTCAGTCTCCAGGTCTTTGATCATTTTAGTTGCTCTTCTCTGAACTTCCCCCAAAGTCTAAGCAATGCAGACAACTGGCATCCTATGTCAAAATATTTATAGTAATATATTCAGCAATGTTTGCAACCTTCTGAGGTTTCTTGGTCTGGTCATGTTTCTTGGTCTGGATTATCCTACTATTATTGCGGCCAATTTTTTAAAAAAATATAAGTGGATGTGAACACATTGATGTGAAAAGTAGCAGTAGTGGATTGAGAACAACAGGAGACAGGTAGAAAAAATAAAGTACTTGGAAAAAGGACTGAATATGCTTGTTTTGTAAGGAGACAGATGTTGAAATGTATGTAAAGAAACTGCTTCCTGAGTGAAGCTTGTGCCTTGTGACTATTGGCATTCCTGAGAAAATTGCCTTCTGGGGGATTAAGATATTGAGCAATAATGCACAGGTACACTAACTGTTAACACTTGGTGTATGTGTGTGTATTTCCAGGCTTTTTCTTGTCAGAAGGTAATATCTTAGGTAAATACTTTCGTTTATTTTATTACTATATGGCTCTTTCTCCCATGAAGAACGGGGAATGTCCCAGAACAGTATACAAAAGCAAAAATCATAAAACAATTCAATAAAAGAATCTACAGTAAAAAAAAAAGCACGCTGTTTAGCTGTTTAAATATTTAAAACAAAATTCAATTAAAAGGCAGATGGGTCCGGGAGTAGTTGTTATGCTGCCTAGCTGAACAGGATCTTGAGCTGTTCTTTGACAACTGGATAGGATAGGGGCCAGCTGAACCTCTCCCAGGAGATTGGCAAATAGACATATTTCCAGAGTGTAATAGAAGAGTCATGGTCTGCTTAAAGGAAACAAGAACTGTGATCAATTTTGGCTTGCCAGTCTCCCAAGTTTCAGTTCCAACCACTGAGCCTTCGACTTGATGCCTAGATTGTTTTCTTTTCATTACCCAAACTAGATAACATCATCAGTGCTGGAAGAGAGTGAGGTCTGATCTTGTTTTATATTCTAGTGGCTTGCTCTGTCAGCGTTAGGAAGTCTTGGAGGTTTTTTGATTGGCCTGTTTACTGTTAACTTATTTGATAGTTCCTTGATTGGGATTATTTACTTCTTGTTTATTGGTCTGATATTAAACTTGGCATTAATCTCTGCTCATCTGGGTGTTGATTACAGGTGGGAGGTTGTTTTGATCTCTCCCCTCTTTTTTTTGGCTTGTTGATTATCTCTTTTGAATGATATGTAAATGAAGTTTATGTCTGTGTGCCCATTGATGGCCAATTTGTCAGAGTACCAGGCTTCTGCACCGTTTTGGGACTTTGCTTAGTCCAGGATGGTCACAGTTCCCCAGATGAAACTACGTCTAAGTCTCTCCGTGTATTGTGAAATTAAGGAGTTTGCCTTGATTGTTGAATTTTATCAGCCTTGAAAGCTTGCAAAAGGATGGCTCCTCATATAGCCTGAAGGGAAAGGGATAGAACCGCTGTGAAATGTGGCAGGTTGTTGTTTTGAGGATGGACTGCTTGGCTATGAACAAAGTACTTGAGCAGTAAGGGAGGTAACAAGGAGTCCCATTGTCCTTCCCTATCCATCACCCGAGGCAAACGCTTATTGTAGGGATTTAAGTACAGATTGAAATAGGGCTGTTTTAAGCTTTTTACATTGCTGTTGGGAGGAAATACTCCCCTGGAAATACTTCCAGCTGGCATGCAATGATCAGCACTTTGAAGAAATAATTGAATAACGAAGCAGAGCTGCAGAAAGAAGCTTTTTAATGACAAGGAACCAAGATGGGTGACATTCAGCAAGGCTTCTTGGCTAACTAGAAAGATTGACATTCAAATGTGAGTTTACATACGCTTTCTGAGGTTTGGTCTAAAACGAGTTTTTGGTGAAGTTTAATTCTGTCCTTGGTGATGCTTAATCCTGTATTTATTGATGGGATAATTTTCCCTATTCAGCTTTGTTTAGAAGGAAAAAGATTAATCTCTGTTCCTGAAAAGAATCTGGGTTGAGAAATATGGCTACTTCCTGTGTCTATTTATTCTGGTAATTGGTTTAACAAGCAACAGCTACTCTTGTGATTTAATTATTTGTATTGTGTTTGAATTTTTTCCTGTCTCATGTTTTCTTTTTCTATCTGGGAAGGGGTTCTTCCTTCACTGCAGTACTATCTGACACTGTCCTTTGGGGTCTACTTCCAAGAGGCAGGATGCAAGCTTGGCACTGATTTTTTTTATACTGCCTTTCTGGGGGAATGTGACCTTTCCTTAAATCTGGATGATTTCTTTAGGATATCTTGTGAGGTGAGAGAGACCAGCTGGTATCATTAAGTGGTGCAAATGGATCTAAGGATTGCTTCTCCTGGGTGTGCTCTTTCTGGAGAGCTTAAATGACCTCTCTGCTAAAGGACTTCACTTTATGAGCAAGAGTTGGCTGCTGATAATTATCACTGCATTTTAACTATTTTCATTCCTCAAGGTGCTCTGGCACCGTGCCTGATTTGTAACTCTGGCTTGCAGGTATTTTTAATCTAATGATTGTTATTTAGGACAGGTTTTTGCAAGCAAAGACGCTTTTTGTATTTTTCTATAGGTAATCCTTGACTTACAACAGTTCATTTAGTGACCATTCAAAGTTACCATGGCATTGAAAAAAGTGACATGATCGTTTTTCACACCGCCGTTGCATTCATCCCCGCTGTCATGAGAGGCCAGGTGAGGAGAAGCGCCCCTTGAGTGACGCCGAGTTGGCTACGGTCACCCAGTCACATGACCACCAAACCACACCCACTAACTAAGCCACGCCCACAGAACCGGTTGTTAAAAAAATTGAATCCCACCCCTGGGCTAGTTATAATTGTTTCCTACTGACAGATAGGCCCTTTTACATAACTTCTTTCCAACACTCATTCAACTGAATGAATAAAACAAATGCAACCGTGAAGGGGGAAAAAAAGTAAGAAAAGGGAAAAAAAAAACTCTGGGCCACTGAGGTGCTTAAATGAAAATAAACATACATTATGTGAGACTGTGTGAAAGTTTCTTTAAGCAAACCGGTTGAGTCTGTGCAGTGAAGGAGTTATTTATATTCTACCAGATTTCTAAGAAGGGCAAAAGCTGACAGCAATGCTTCTTTTTAACTGAGAGATTTCATAAGTTTCTTTGGTTTATAAGAAAAGAGGCAGTCTTGAAAGACTTGCCTAATTCTATTGTTTCCAAAAATAGTACTTTAGTTCCAGAATTCAAGACTGTTATTTTTGCTGTAACTGACATATTAAGCTGATTTGGAATGATATGTGGTTAGACAATATACCTTCCGCAAGTAGGAAATTGGCTATGAGATAATAAGTTTGTCAAAAAGTTTCACATTTCACTGCTGGGGGGTTGGATGGTAATTTTTCTTTATCTGGTCATAACGCACAAAGCACTAAATTCTGCTCAGCTATTCAGTAAAACCAGATGTGCATCCCTATGAAACTCTAGACTTTTAGTTTATTAAGTAGTGATTTCTAGCTTCACTGCTCCGAGATATTTAATGCCCTAGCTCCAAGTGTTTAAAAATATTGAACTGTTATTTATACTGTTTTATCAACAATTCTTAGAAACAGTGCCATAAGTAGAACTCCAAACCGGTAAATAAATATTAACCAGATAATCTGGTCTGATTTAACTCTAAACATTTAACAGCAGATGGTAATCAGACATGGTCAGGTTTCTGAATTAAATGTGCTAGGTTATTACAGGTAGTCCTCAACTTATGGCCACAACTAAGCCCAAAAGTTCCATTACTAAGCAAGATGGTGGTTAAGAGAGTTTTGAATAGAATAGAATAGAATTCTTTATTGGCCAAGTGTGGTTGGACACACAAGGAATTTGTTTTAGTGCAAATACTCTCAGTATACATAAAAGAAAAGATACATTCATCAAAAGTCAAGAATCATAAGGTACAACACTTAATAATGGTCATAAGGTACAATAAGCAATCAAATCATACTAGGAAACAGTCAATAAAATATTTAGGATACAAGCAACAGTCATACAGTCATAAATGGGAGGAGATGGGTGAAAGGAAGGATGGGAGGATTAATAGGAATGGTAGTGCAGTCTTAGTAAATAGTTGGACACTGTTGAGGGAATTATTTATTTAGCAGAGAGTGATGACATTCAGGGGAAAACTGCTCTTGTGTCTAGTTGTTCTGGTGTGCAGTGCTCTATAGCGTCGTTTTGAGGGAAGGAGTTGAAACAGGATGTGTCCAGGATGTGAGGGGTCTGTAAATGTTTCCACAGCCCTTTTTTTGACTCATGCAATATACAGGTCTTCGATTGAAGGCAGGTGGGTAGTAATTGTTTTTTTCTGCAGTCCTAATTATCCTCTGAAGTCTGTGTCTGTCCTGTTGGGTTGCAGAACCAAACCAGACAGTTATAGAGGTGCAGATGACAGACTCAATCATTCCTCTGTAGAACTGGATCAGCAGCCCCATTTTGCCCCATTTTATGACCTTTCTTACCACAGTGGTCAAGTGAATCACTGCAGGTATTAAATTAGTAACCCGGTTGTTAAGTGAATCTGGATTCCCCATTGACTTTTGCTCATCAGAAGGTTGCAAAAGGTGTTCACATGACCCTGGGACATTGCAACCGTCATAAATACACACCACTTATCAAGCATTTCAATCTGTGTGAAAGTTGAAATCGAAAATATTGTAAGTGTGAAAAATGGTTACAAGTCATTTTTTTTTCAGGACTGTTGTAACTTCGAATAGTCACTAAACAAATGGTTGTAAGTTGAGCACCACCTGTACTTAGGAACCTGGTGCTCAAACAATTGCCCTGGCTGTCTTTCTGAAACTAGAAACCAGAATCTAAGGCTTTGCTATTAGCATCTAACAGCCTAAGAATTAGGGCTGGATTATGCTATTCCCATATACTTTGTGAGTATACCCCTCTGTGTCTCATTTTAAAGACGTTTACATTAGGTGTATTAATGTTGGGAGTGTCATATTGCCATATCTTAATTAGTTTTTAAATACTAAATCTAAAAACTTATTTATTTATTTGATTTGTCAATCGCTTACAACAGGGGTCCCCAACCATCGGTCCCCGGACTGGTACCGGTCCGTGGATCATTTTTTACCGGGCCGCAACGCTTGGGTGCTGCCATCTTGTTTTGACAGCACTTCCGGGTTTTCGGTTGCTTCCGCGTTTTGGGTTGGAAAGTGCTTCCGGTTTTTCAGTTGGAAAGCGGCATTTGGGTGCTCGTGCCTTAGTTTCATCGAAGGGGGGGCGGCTTCGAACAAAGAGCCATCCTGATGGCGGTGGAGTCTCACGTTACTCAGGTACCAGTCCGTGGAAGAATAAATAATCATGAAACCGGTCCCTGGTTCGAAAAAGGTTGGGGGCCACTGGCTTACAAGATAATAGGTAAAAGTATAAACATGAGTAAGAATACAGGGAATAGGTACGAATAAATGGGGACAATAGGACAGGGACGGGAGGCACAATGGTACACTTATGCACGCCCCTTATAGACCTCTTAGGAATGGGGTGAGGTCAATAGTGGATAGTTTGAGGTTAAAGGAGTGGGGGTTAGAGGATGTAGCAACAGAGTCAGGTAGTGCATTCCAGGCATTGACCACTCTGTTGCTGAAGTCGTACTTTCTGCAATCGAGTTTGAAGTGGTTTACATTGAGTTTGTATCTGTTGTGTGCTCTTGTATTGTTATGTTTGAAGCTGAAGTAGTCATTGACTGGTAGGACATTGTAGCAGATAATTTTGTGCGCTACACTTAAGTCTAACCATAGGTGGCGTAGTTCAAGGTTGTCCAAGCCCAAAATCTCAAGCCTGGTGATATAGGGTATGATATAGGGTATTTAAACTTATTTTAAAAAATAAAATAAAAATTAAGCCTAGAAATAAAGAGAAATTTTCTGACAGCGAAAGCAATTAACCAATGGACTAGGTTCCTGGGTTGTGGGTGCTCTATCACTGGAGGTTTTCAAAAATAGACTGGACAACCATTTGACCAGGATGGCATAAGGTTTCTGCCTTGATCAGGGAGTTGGACTAGAAGAGCTCTGAGATACCTTATGATTCTATGCAAAGCTTCCGGATATTCTGGGCATTGGAAACACTATAAATCAGGGATCCCCAACCTTTTCGACGCCGCGCCCGGTTCCGGCGTCAGCTGGGCGCCGCATGCCGGTTCGGCGTCAGCTGGGCGCCGCCATCTTTTTGGCGAAAATCACTTCCGGTGACGTCACGGAAGTGATTTTCGTCAAAATCGGCGCCAGCGCTTCTGGTGAGCTTTTTCGGGTAGAAATGGCTTTCTACCGGAAAAGCTCACCAGCGCTAGCGCCGCCATCTTTTTGATAAAAATTGCTTTTTTACCAAAAAGATGGCGGCGCCCAGCAACCAGCGGCCCGGTAAGGCTTGTTCCGCGGCCGGTGCACGGTCCGCGGACCGGCGGTTGGGGACCCCTGCTATAAATGAATTAGAAATGCAGTAAATAAATGATCTGCAAAAATGATCCCTATCTAAAAAGGATCTACTATCCAAAAAAAGACATAGTTAATCAAGTGTTGAAACTTTCCATTTTCCTGCAGAATTTAAGCAATTACACATAGCATTCCACACACTCACCCATCACAGTGATAATCAAGAATCATGGTTCTTCAGCAAAATTGGCACCTAATGGGTTTTTGGATTGGGCCTCCAAGTTGATGCAGATCATGGTGCTTACAAAGCACAAACACAGTTGTCTGCCTGAGGATTCCTAATAAAATGTTTTTGAACAGCTGGTCTTAAAAAATGCATCAGAGATATTGGTTGAATTTAAACCACAGCATGCAATTTCAGTCTTGTTGTGAAAGGCGGCCATAAAAGACAAAAAAAATATCAAAAACTAATCATTCATATCAGATAAAAGAGATTAACATTTTAATCATTATCGCCAAGCCTGATTTTTCTATTTTAAAAATGCCTTACAGAAAACAGTTCCTCAACCAGAACTTATTGTAGATTTGCAGAGTAAATATTTGACAGGTGGAGTTATAGGCCATCAACCTTGGGCACCGCACCCAAGTTGCTAAGAGTTTCTCAGTAGTAAGATCAAATTTGGCTCTGAATGTAATCATTCTGATTCATGCCCAAGAAAACATTGCCAGTATGTTTGATGGGTTCAATTTATTAGGAAATCATAAATAAATATGTTGGTCACATTAAGTTGATTGATTCTAGGAATGCCACACAAATGAACATAATTGAAAAGTAGCAATTGTTTCTGGAAATATATTCCATCTTTAAAGAAGCTGTAGATGGCAGCGTATTGAAATAATTGTTAAGGAGCGCTGCTTGGCTTTTGTTCTTATAGGCAGGGAACATTTTCACTATCATATCTTATAGCTTCTTGATCTGTTTTTAAAAATGTGAAGCCAACAATGTGATTCTCCTATGACCGGAAAAATTTCCTTGGAAATGATTATTCAGTGAACATCTTACAATGGATTCATAAGCATTGCTACTTCAGTTCTTCTAAAATCTTGCCTCACACAAAGTAGGTTTGTGCTCAGTAGGTTGGGTTCTTAGTTCTAATGGGTGTAGCAAACCTGGCCTCTCTCTCTCTGTGTGTGTGAGGGGGTGGGGGGGAATGTATATTGTGTTTGCACCACAGACGTCTCTGCAGGATAGTAAATACCTATGCTGTAAATCATGATTCACATTCTCATTTTGCAACTAGTAACACTTAACAACTTTGCTGAATGAAATCCAAGGATGCTACAACAAGATACTAAGCAGTCAGTTCACCCTGTTCAGTCATAAATGTCAGCCAACATCACAGCAGTATTTTCTCATCTTCTCTATCAAATTGCCAGTCAGATTGTTGCATAATGATTTGCACAACTGTGTGCTCTTGCCAGAGGAAGAGGCCCAAATCACTGGATGCCTTGAGACAGATTGGATTAAAAGAAGCTGTGAGAAAGCATGGGAGGGTTCCAAAGGGAAAACTGAGGAAGTAAGTGACATCATATGCCTCATGATGTCATCAGTGTTGTACCTATATGTATAGATATATCAGTGACACCTCTGTATACGTCTCAACCCAAATAAAATGTGATGCCTGAAATGGGACAACTGCATAATAATTTGCAATAATAACCATGCAAATACACATAATCAAGGACAAGGCTGTCAAACTCCCAGCCCACAGGCCAGATGCGTCATGCACTGGCCATGCCCATGCCCGGTTTAGCGAAGGGGGAAAAAGTCCTGATACAACATGTGATGACAGCGTGATGTGAATTTGACACCCCCTGATCAAGGAGGTACAAATACTAAATTTCTGAGGGAAACCAGCACCAACCGAATTACATGTTGTTTTGGAAAAGTCTGTTCACTTGATTTTTAAAAAAATCATAATAAAACTTATATGGAAGGAACGCAAAGATTTAAACCTACACAAGGGAAATAGTCCTTTTAATAACATACTTAGATTTGTGTAATGAGGTCAGGAAGAAGTGCTTTCAGATTATCAAAGCAGTGTGAGGGAAAGACATCAGTTTTGTTTTTGGGTTTCAATGCCAGCTGATGATTCCAAATTCTTAGTTCGCTCTTGGAAGCTTTTGGGATCTCGAGTTCCAACACTGGTATGCTGCCGTTATAGGCCCCAAAATATCCATTCCCGAAGCTGGCTAAAAATACATATATATCTATGTGTCATTTGGAAAGCTAGGGATCCTCAACCAATTTGGAAAAACTGCAATTTCACATCGTACAGCTAAAGTGTCAACCTCTCTCTTTCCTTTCAGTCTTTCCCTTTCAGGATTTTGAATAATACTTTGTTTTGATCGTAGCAAAGCTTTACAAACACTATGTGTGAAAAATCTATGCAAAACCTTTATGCAAATCTCATATTTGCTACCTGAGAGTGGTTCTTCTCTTCACTCAAACAAATACAGTCACCTTTCCCGGTAACATTTCTTCCTGGAACAGGCAAAACGGTTATTAGATGTTGGTATGGGTTCAGGAAGGCCAGCGCAATATGAGTAGTGAAGGAAAGACAGCAGCCAAGGAAGAAGGCCTAGCCATAGGCCAAAAATATAAGAAGACATTTTCCACCTTGTGAAAAACATAGTTTCTTTTTCCTCTTTCATTGTCTCAATTGTTGGCTCTTAAGCGGAAGTTGCTTGCCATTAGAGAAACAGGGAGTGCTGTACATCTTCTTACACAGTAGGAAGAGTAGCTGAGTCTTTCTATCCAAGACGAAATGAAGATGGCTTGTCCCTCTAGTTGTTTAGGCTAAAGTTAGTTATTGTTGGGGAATAGGTATGATGCAACTAATGGCTCTGGCTACCTGTAAAATATAGGCTTAACCATCTTAACCAGCTCAGATTTTGTTTATCAAACTGTTGTCTAGGCTGTAGCTCTTCCTCCTGTCTCCCAAGGCCATTCCCACACACTGTTGCTGATTGGGTGGCTGCAACTTTAGGAATGGAGGTTCTTGCTTCCATTGAGGAAAAAAATGCCACTAAAGCTGTCATCCTAACTGAATGGGAAAAGAGCATCTACCTTAGCTGATCTCAGATGAAAGTTATTATCTTTCTATAAGCCATGGAATATAAACTGGATGAATACAGATATGATTTATTACTTTGCAGCTGAAATCAAGAAAATAAAATTTTAAAAATTGAATAAACTTACATCTTTGTGTGTGCTTCTTTCTTCTTTTCCTTTCCTTAATATTTTACCAAATTTTTACTACTGTACTATAAGCTATGTTACTAAAGTCTTATATTTATATTATTTCTGCCTCATTTTTAGGGATAGACCTCTCTGTATGAAAAGTATACTGTGATAGTTGGTAAGGAAATGAAGATATGACTCATCACCCAATTTAGTGACTGAATAATTGAACCATGTCAAACATGTGAATCAGCACAGGAAGAAAAAGAACCAATTACATTGTTCATCTTGCACATACTGCCTTTCCAGAGTCCGGAAATGTTAAAGTATAGAAGTGCTCAATCGTAACATTCTCTCACTTTCAGCCTCAAATCTCTAAGATAATTATACCAAGTTGGGAGGGCGCTGTAATATGTAGGTGACTTTTAGACAGAATACAAATACAAAAGACTTAATACTTCCTTAATTGGGAAAGTTCACAAAAATGCTGAAGAACCTTGATTCAATAATGAACTCTTTCCAGCCCGTAGAAGATGTATAAGAAGGATTATTTGTCCTTTTTAAAAAATGAAATAATCTTTTTGCTTTGTTCTTAGCTTCCATGGCTCAGTGTACCTTACTGCATAAATAGTCTAGCGGTAGTAGTTTCCTAATATCAAAGCAATTTAAAAGATAGAATAAAACAGAGGCGCCCTTAAATGGCAAAACTCTGTTCACCCATATCTAGTATTTCTATTCATGGCATAAGGGTACCATCCACTAAAGAAGGTATGAATTATTTAACTATAAAGATAGAACAGTTCATTCTCAATCTGACTGAAACTGTGGCTGGAGTGAACGCTCCTTTCTATTCTGCCAATCCAACTCTCAATCAAAAGTTTACTGCAGAGATACAGCCTTAGGCTGAATCAATAATATCGCTCAAGCATTCAGCATACCCTTGGCTCATTTGTATTGCTCTGTTCCAAAAAATGTAGCTATTAAACTCTGTCTTCTGATTAACAATGTATTTTATAATTCCTTAATAAATATGAACTTGAAAATTCTCACTGCTACTGATTAAGACAGGAGGAGGTGCTCGGAAGAAAAAGCTTCTGATCTAGACTTTCTCCAAGCTGGCACTTTCCAGATGTATTCAAAGTTATTGTGCCAATTAATTGGGGTTTATGGGGGATCCAGATGGAGAAAGGTGATCTGAATTCTGCTCCAAACAAGTTGCTTTGATCTTTTCTTGCTTTATTGGTAATCAAATCTATGTGTCTTAATCCACCAGAACTATCTTCCATGAACATCCTTAAATCACTCAGAGTGGCTTGCTTTTGGATGCATAGGTATAGCCACCCAATGGCAGGATAGATCTGGTGCTGAATTCCACGCCCTGATGAGGATATAAATATCCGGATGCCCACTGAATGGCAACAGAGATGAAAAAAACAAAAATTCTGCTGCCATTTGGTTGATACCTGGATTTTTGCAGCCCAGAGAGTCCTGTCCAACTTTTTTGAAGATACAGGATAAGGGAGGAGAAGGAACTGCTTCATTTTCTCTACACCACTATGATTTCACCCCCTCTGCATCTCTCCTTTTCCTCTTGGCACCCAGCTGATTTCATGACTAATGCAGAACTAGAATTCCCAGTCTCCCACTTTCTAGCTTCATGGCTTTAATCATTCCACCCAATTGGCTCTCCTGAATTCCTTTACCAAGAAAAAGGAATTCCTTTATTTCAATTCTTCAGTCCCCAACTTAGAAGAACTGATTATTCAAGATAGTCTTCAATTGGCATAATCATATTCCTAGCTGAAAGAACATGAATTAAAAACAAAGTATAGGCACTTCTGGTTTTAAAACAAAACAACAGACCAAGAAAACAGCTTTAGATCTAACCATGCTAGGATTCTACAGATTCCGTTGACAAGGCATTAGAACTGATATCAGTGACTAACCTTTATTTGTGCAATACAATCTCTACATAGTCTATAGAGATTCTCGGTCATCCAGGTCATGGTTGTCCCAAAGGTGCATTTTCAAGAGGCAACTGGACTTTCTATTTTTTCTTTGATGACATTTTGTTTCACTTCTCATCCAAGAAGCTTCTTCAGCTCTGACTGGATGGTGGGGAATGCAAGGATTTATACTCTTTGCAGACAGCTGGTCATTTGCATTCTTTTATAGAGGCGTTGAGGCCATGTGGAGGTTTATCTGTGTCATCCCCACCAATCCAGTCAGAGCTGAACAAGCTTCTTGCATGAGAAGCAAAACATCTTCAAAGAAAAACCAGAAAGTTTTCTCTTTCAAGTTTTTCAAGTTGCCTCTTGAAAAAGCATCTTTGGGATCGGACCGAAGGCGGCGTAGTTGTAGGTTTTCTAGGTCTAGAATTTCAAGTCTGGTGGCATAAGGTATTCTACAACGAGTAGAGGAGTGGAGAACTCTTCTTGTGAAATATTTCTGGACTTTCTCAACTGTTCTAATATCAGATATGTAATGTGGGTTCCAGACTGATGAGCTGTATTTGAGTATTGGTCTAGCAAATGTTTTGTATGCTCTAATTAGTAGTGTGATATTACCAGAGAAAAAGCTACATAGGATTAGGTTAACAACTCTTAATGCCTTTTTGGCTATGTAGTTACAGTGGTCTCTAGCACTTAGGTCATTAGAGATGAGTACTCCAAGATCCTTGACAGAGTTTGGATCATCAACAAGGTCTTGACTATTCAGCCTGTATTTTATTTTCTGATTTTTTTTTTGCCAATAGGAGACTGCTGGAGAAGGAACAAATTGCTCCTGCCAGGGCTCTGAGCTGATTTTTTGGCAGAGGTCTTTCAAAACTGGGTTGAGAGCTCTACAAAATTATGCTGGAAGCTGCAGCTTACCAGTCCCAGTGCTACAGTGCAAAGAAATTTTGGAAATGGAATTTCACAGAAAGAGAGAGAGAAAGAGAGAGAAAAGGTTATGTCAGTTGTATGGAACCCCTCAGTAAGTGAAATAGCTGTAGAGCCTTGTTGATGTCGCTGGACTCTTTCACACGCATATAAATCTTCTTACATTAAAGTTTTATATGCTTTAGTGACAGGCACCCTGGACATACTGGAAATATCACATGATTATCTGAGGTTATTTTAAAGACAGAAAATAAACACTGATTTCAGCCTGAGATTTCCTGAGCTGGTGATTCGTTTAGGAAGAGCTGAGTAGCAACAATTTTCCTGGCCCCATCCCCATTAAAATGGTGGCCTTTTGCCAGCTGAAGAATCTCGGTGGAATTTGAATGTTTCCAGACTATAAATATATTCTGTAGGTTATTAATCAAATTATCAAATAGTAATAAACAGGATGATCCTGCCCATATTTGTCTTTCATTCAACATGCACTGGCTTTCTCTCTATTCCTCCTCATTCCCTCACCCAACCCCAGCTGCACCCCAAGAATTGGAATCACTTCAAAAATAAAAAAAAACTTCAGCATAAGTTTGCTAAGCTAGGTCCAAACTTTCTCCCCTTCTTTGTGAGAACTCAGTGGGAGTTATCACATATTTATTTTATGAAAACATAGCAATATTAAGATCACAGAAGGAAGACTGATCAAATACCCCAGGTTTTAAGGCACCTTACAAGTGATCTAATTTTTACAATAACAATTAATAAAACCAAGTTGTATACAAAGTGTGAAAACACCCAAACGAAACCTCCTCAGATATGAATGTATTCTTGGAGGTAGCAATGCTTTTGCCATATCTGGGCTGCCAACTAATCACATTTTTGAAGCCACACAAAGGTCACAACAAACAAAAACATAAGGAAAACACAAGCATTTTTTTCACAACAAATCAGCACCAAAGGAGCACCTGTTGTGCAATGTCTTTTCTATGCAGAACATCCCTGTTCCCCTCTCCCCCAATTAGTTTCTGCATCAGGTAACTGGTGGTTTGGAGCCGTCATATAACCTATGGAAAAGGTACTCAAGAGATGGCATGACATACCATGAACAGCTGCAACAACAGCACCAGCAGAAGCAACACGTGTTGTTGGCTCTTTGGTTTCCAGGAGCTTGAGACACAGCCGATGTTCCTTCATTTTGGGACTGTTGCCTTTTTCTCATTTCAGCTACTTCAGCACCCCTGTGGCTACAAGAATGTAGACATAAGAGAAAATCAAGGGAATGCAGCTAAATATATCCCAATAGCTCAGACCCACCTTCAAGCTCAAAACTACAGATGCCATCAACCACAGCTGGGTTTAAGAGACTTAACAGGGGCCAAATTTAATCTCAGTAGTTTTGCTGTCCCTAATTAATAAATCAGGATTTCCTTTGGCAGAAAAAAGGAGGGAAAATGGCAGGGTAGTAATCATAAAGGACCTCTATCCTTGCAGGAAATGTTCAGGGAACCAAAAGATTTTTCTTTCCTTTCAAATACTTTCATGTCTGTGGGGAATAAGACTTGGTAGTATTTATCTACCCACTGGACAATTTTACCTTTCTCCCAATTCAAGTTTTGCCCTTCAGACCAAGAGAGAAAGAATTCAGGTTTAAGGACATTTTATCCATCCATGAGATGCTTGGAAGATGGTTCCTTCCTTCAGCAAAATAATTACTTTGTGTGGGTATTGAGATTGGATGGAGAAGCAAAAGGGTGACATGGCAAACTTCTTTGCCTGCCCAGATATTTTTGAGGAGCAGGGCTGGGATAGACAAGGTGTTCCTGCACAGAGATCTTGGACTTCAACTCTAATCAGCCCACCCAATGGCAATTAGTTGTGAGAACAAAAACAGCCAACTGCCTATTATTGGCCCAGAAGCAGTGATATTAGGCTTTCAGATTCAAACTGCAGAACTCTACTCTACCTGACTCTATGGTTTCTTCCCCAAACCTCAAAAACTTTAACCTTACACTGTCTACTATTGACCTCACCCTTTTCCTAAGAGGTCTGTAGGGGGTGTGCATAAGCGCACCAACGTGCCTACCGTCCCTGTCCTATTATTTCTTTTATTTTTATTTTTATTATATGTATCCATGTAACTTAACTAAAATCCTTCACAGGTCCTTTCTTATTATTCAATATTCATTTAGCTCCAGGAACTCTTTTTCTTATTCATAATCTCTGAAGTGCATCTCACAGTTTATGTAACACTAGGTAATATTTAAGACAAAGTGATAAAACTGTTGTAGCATTTTGCATTTTCTGTTCAGAAAAAGAATTGTACTGGAGATACACAGATGTAGGCATTGTTTACATCAAAAGTGACAATGAACAACAGAAAAGTATATTGAATATCTAGGTAATAGAGGAGATTAGGGTACTGTACAATTCAGCTTTATAACATACAAAATGAGATGTATGCTACCATCTAGAAAGTCTGTTCTGCCAGATCCTTGGTTATGTCATTGTTATTATTATTACAGGCAGAATATATTTGTTCAGATTCTGATGGTCCATACATGTAGCAGTTGAATTCAGCTGGATGATGCATAGGTCTGTATAATGAAGGTAACACTGTTTAATGCTGAGTATCCCTGCTGCCTCCCCCATCGCCAAATTATCGGAGCAAGATTCTCCAGTCTTAAAGAGACAATTCTGCATTTTTTGTATCCTTTAGAGATAGATATCCATAACAGTTAAACTGGGTTAAAGCCAATTAAGTGTTCTCTTAATTGGTTTTGGCAGAAATCTGTCAATAACCACATTCAGTATATCATGTTATGTTTTTCCTTTCTTTTTGTCTGGTCCTATATATATGTTTTCAATATCTAAAGAAACAGGAAGACCATATTTAGAAGATCCAATATATTAGTTGCTGTCTGGAGCCTAAGCAAATTTATGAATGGCTTTAAAAACCCATCAAGGATAGATGGATGAATAGATAAAACAATTTCCTATAGTTCACATCCATATCTACTTATGTCCCAAAATATATCCTATAGATTTCAGTAGTCTAAACCTTTATATGATTTCTACTTTAGGTGCATAGGGTCCAAGGAATAGATTGAGTGTTTATGGGCAACATATTGATAGTGAAACAACCAAGTATTTCTATTTCTCAGAGAAGCACAACTGCACCTATAATTTATTCCAGCAACATCCTCTCTTAGTTGCCACTAATATTGGTATTGTCATTTCTACTTAGAGAAGCAATCAATCACCTGAGCCACTGATGGACACCATTAAGCAGAAGCAAGTTAGAGAAACATTATTAATTTCATTCATAGACCAAGATTGTTCTGTGATCCTTTATAATTAAACAGCAAGCTGCCCTATGAAGCATAGTCCATTGTAAACTGCATAGAAGTTGCCCAACGCCTTCTGCCATATTTAGGAATAATTAATTTCCACATACTGCATTCTGCCCATAAAAGCAATTAGCATGGAACAATCCCTGTGGCCTTGAAACAATGTCATGAAATGGAATCTTGACAGATATAAGACTGCCACCAGCACTGTTAACCTATATATTCACGCATGCTCCGCCCTCCTCATTAACATTTACAATTCTATGACTAGACAAAGTGTAAAGACCGTAGCCAGGGCCAGTTCTACAGTTAGACAGAGTGTGTCTCAGATAACAGTTTCTGAGAAGCCATAAACCCTTTCTCACTGAAGACAAAATTGTGCCTGCCACAAAATCTATCCTGTCCATTCCATTCCACAAATTAGTTGCTGCCTCGGGGGCAAAGGAAGATGCTTTTCATTACTAAGGCTGAATTCAGGGATGGGATTCAGTTTTTTTAACAACTGGTTCTGTGGGCGTGGCTTAGTTGGTGGGTGTGGCTTGGTAGTCATGTGAATGGGTAGGCATGGCCAACTCAACATCACTCATGTCAAGGGTCACTTCTCCTCGCCTGGCCTCTCATGACAGTGGGGATGCTGCAACGGTCATAAGTGTGAAAAATGGCCATAAATCATTTTTTTCAGTGCCATTGTAACTGAATGGTCACTAAGTGAACTGTTGTAAGTCAAGGATTACCTGTACAAAAATACAAAAAGCTTCTTTGCTTGCAAAAACCTTCCCTAAATACCAATCATTAGATTAAAAATACCTGCAAGCCGGAGTTACAAATCGGGCAGGGTGCCAGAGCACCTTGAGGAATGAAAATAGTTAAAATGCAGTGATAATTATCAGCAGCCAACTCTTGTTCATAAAGTGAAGTCCTTTAGCAGAGAGGTCATTTAAGCTCTCCAGAAAGAGCACACCCAGGAAAAGCAATCCTTAGATCCATTTGCACCACTTAATGATACCAGCTGGTCTCACTCACCTCACAAGATATCCTAAGGAAATCATCCAGATTTAAGGAAAGGTCACATTCCCCCAGAAAGGCAGTATAAAAAAAATCAGTGCCAAGCTTGCACCCTGCCTCTTGGAAGTATACCCCAAAAGGACAGTGTCAGATAGTACTGCAGTGAAGGAAGACCCCTTCCCAGATAGAAAAAGAAACCATGAGGCAGGAAAAAATTCAAACATAATACAAATAATTAAATCACAACAGTAGCTGTTGCTTGTTGAAGCTGAATAGGGAAAATTTTCCCACCAATAAACACAGGATTAAACGTCACCAAGCACAGAATTAAGCTTCACCAAACACCAGTTTTAGGCCAAAACTCAGAAAGGGTTTGTAAATTCACATTTGAATGTCAATCTTTCTAGCTAGCCAAGAAGCCTTGCTGAATGTCACTAATCTTCGTTCCCTGTCACTAAAAGCTTTGCTTCATTATTCAATGATTTCTTCAAAGTGCTGATTGTCCAGGGAAGTATTTCCTCCCAACAACAGTGTAAAAATCTTAAAACAACCTTTTCCCTTTAAGAAAGCCTCAGAAGCTCCGGAGACAGGAAGTCTAGGCTTTCTGCCAAGAATGTAATAAGGGTGGAAAAAAACAAAAGGAGATTGCTTCTAACTATGGGTTCTTCAAACTGCTTAGAAAGTTAACAAGGGGTTCTATAGAACCAGATAGAATCGGTAGAATCCCACCCCTGGCTGAATTAGAATTAGACCACAATTCTGCTGATTTCTCTGTCTCAAGCAGCAAAACGTCTTGAGATGATCCTGATTCTGGTTGCGAAAATCTGGTTCCAGTGCATTATTGATTTAATTCTTTATTAAATCTGAAAATGGGACAATGGCCAACAGGTCAAAACTTAAAGCAAATCAATTCAGAATGAATATTAGGATGTATTTCCCAACAGAACAGATAAGAAGCCTTTCCCTCTAAATATTTTTAAATTTATTTTATGGATTCCTCCATTGAACAGGCATTGGACTAAATAGCAGTAGGCTTATATATCGCTTCATAATGCTTTACAGTCCCCTCTAAGCAGTTTACAGAGTCAGCATATTGCCCCCAACAATTTGGGTCCTCATTTTACTGACCTGGGAAGGATATAAGGCTGAATCAACCTTGAGACAGTTAGAATCAAACTCTGACAGTGAACAGTGAATTAGCTTGCAATACTGCATTCTAACTACTGCATCACCTCTTCATAAATTCTGAGTCTATGACTTTCTGCATCAGGATAGACAACCTACTTCAGGTGATTTGAATTAAAACTCTTATAAATTTCAATAGTCAGGAACTATGCAAGTGGCATCTAAAACATCTCGGTCTATGCACTTCTATTTCCTACAGTCATAGCCGTAATTCCTTTTGCAGAAAGCTATGGTATGACCTGACCTTTGATTATAGCATCATTATACCAGAAACAGCATCAACTACCACATGCAAACAGAAAAAAAATCATGAATAAAGGCGGAAAAAAAATACTGAGAAAATTCAACTTCAATACTGATTTGATTTGAAAAATAAATCTGATTTGATTCAGATGTTCATACCAAGCCATCAGCTTAGATTGATTCAATTCAGATTACCAAACTAATTTAGGAAAAGCCATTGTTGTTGCATATACAAAATTATCTGTATTGATTCTAAAGAATCTCATTTGATAATTCAGATCAACTATCCAATTCAATTTGGAAAGCTGGTTTGATTTGAATATTTGATTGGGCCTTTGACTTGAACATCTAAACCGGGGTAGTCAACCTTTTTATACCTACCGCCCACTTTTGTATCTCTGTTAGTAACAAAGTTTTCTCTAACTGCCCACCGGTTCCACAGTAATGGTGATTTATAAAGTAAGGGACAAAACCCCTACCGCCCACCATGAAAGCTGGAACGCCCGTTAGTGGGCGGTAGGGACCAGGTTGACTACCACTGGTCTAAACTAATCTATAATAGTATAGTCTTAATATTTATCTTCCATTCAGCCCTTATTGCATTCATTTCCCAAAGAAGTCAAAGACTGGTTATTTTAACTCCAGATTAATCCCAGATACTTCAGAGAGTACAATTCCCTAATGCATGTGTCCAGGATTACAGTCAAATGTAGTATTCCTTCTCAACCTATTTCACTTCAGTAGGATAGCCATTGTTCTATGACCATTTTAAATCAAGTTTTTTCCTCTTTTGTCAATTAGATTCTAAAGAACCATTAGCAAAGCTTACCAATATTAAATATGCACTATCTGGCAAACAAGAAGAGTTTTTAAAATGATACTTTTCTTGTTTGAAGTTATGCCACATATACACACAAAACTTTTTCTTGACAGAAAATAGCCTTTAAAAACTGTTGGGTTTTCTGTTTTTGCTTCTGCTTCCTTCACTTTTTATATGTCTCTCCACTCTTCATTTAATAACACTTTTAATTCAATATTACACATGGAATATTTTTTTAGTCCCACTTTGATCAGAACTTTCTACAAAGTGGACAGTTCAAATATCATAATGAAAGTTGTCTAGGAGTGGTCATGTATTGAAGCAAATATTCTTTTCTACTTTTGTATTCTCCTCTTTTTTAAATACAAAACCTAGTACAACATCCTAGAATGACAAGACCACCTCTTAGTAGAAAGAACAATGTATATGTTTTTGACTAAAATTGCCATATCCTTTCCCAAAATCAATACTAGTGGAGAGAAAAAGTGCTGTAGGGGAAAATACTCTAGAAATAATGGAATTGTTATAAAGAAAAATACAAGGAAAGCAAGTGGGCAACAGAAATTGGAAATGGATTTAAGTTGAAAACTCTTCCAGTCTCATATAGGTTTTTCTGGATAATCCTAATAGTAGAATAAGAGGGGAAAGTTATTAATTTTTTTCTATACCATGTGTGATTCCTTTCACTCCTCCTTGAATTAATCCTCCTCTCAACATTCACATTTCTCTACAGAAGTACCAATATCACTTTTATTAAATCAAGAATATAGATTTAGTTTAAAAAGAAAAGTTTTTTGGTATCCTTAAGAAGCCTTGGGCTTCTTAAGCCTTGGGATGATATTCCATGGAAGAGGAAGATTTACTCAAGTGTCAATCATTTGGAGCCCTAGGTGATAAGAAGAGAAACAATGCTGTCATCTGTCCCAGCCCTAGTCTAAAATTAGGATAATTGTTATAAAGGATCACTAAATAATACAAACAAAAAAGCCCTTGATAGTCTCTATAAATATATGTTAAATCAATTCAATATGCAAATAGGAATAGGAGATCTCTATTTTAACTAATACATGAAAACTTTTAACCTCAGTACCAAAAATCTCAACAGTTCTGAAATTATGACTTATTTGAACAACTTCATTAAAATATGTTTTTGTAATGTCCTAAAGTTATTATGTTCTGGGATGAAGTAATTGTATATCTTGATCTGAGGCAAAGTTTAACATTTAGATGCTTACATTCTTTTTGAATGACATTCCTACTGACAGCCGGACAATAGAAATGGATTCTTTGTGCCTTCTTATTGTTAAAGGACTAGAATTTCAACATTGGACAGACAAATGCATGGCCCAGTTAGTTAATGGACTGAAGAGCTGATGACATTTATGGCACTAGAATGAGTGGTTTATGAAGGTTTATATGGTGGTTTATATGGACCATTGCAATGAAATATAGTCATCTATGTAAAACTGCATGTATGCTTGAGAAACCCTCATATATAATGTTTCAACTATTTCTTTCCTGAGCTTCACTTTAATTCACTGAATTTTCTAAATTCATCTAAAATTTGACTGTTATTCAGTACCTTTGATTAATGGGCACCCATCACTCTTTCTTTTATGTATATTTATGGGCAAGTGCATATTAGAATAAAAATGGCACATCATTCTCATTAGTTATGGACACCCTTTAACTTAAATTAATTGACATGTGCAAGTGTACATTTATCTGCCGCTTTTTCTCATTTGGAAAATAATTTAAACATTGAGATGAATGCTGCAAACAAGAAGAGACCATGATTTCCTCATCCTTTGAACAAATGTATATGAAGGAGAATAGGATTTGTATAATGGTTCACAGACTAAAGTTCTATGATCTTTTCAGTATGAAGTTTTAAGAAAACAATATATCAAAAGAAAACATCATAGACGGCTGTGAGCAAGTTACATGCTTGTCACTGTGACTGATCTCAACTTACTTTTAACACCATGAAAAAAGGATATGCTACCCAGAAGTCATACTGTACCAAACTGGAATAATTACAACAAGCAGATTTTCTTAAGTTAGGGAATAAGGGCTACCTTGACAGCCATGACACAAGAAAGCCAAGCTGATATCTCCTCTCTTTATTTTCCCCACTTCAAAAATGAACCCGTGTGTGTGTGTGTGCGTGTGCGCACGCGCACATGTACACATATATACAGTATATATGTATACAGTATGTATATGTATACATACACACACACACACACACACACATTTATTTATACTGTGTGTATGCACGCACACATAATTTAGTGATATGCTTCACAGTAAGATAAGGGCATCCCTAGCCTCATTGGTGGAACAGCTGTGGATCTAAAAATTTGCACTCCAGGCTAGTGCCTACACACTTTTGGGCTAAAGCCAGCCCTAATTCTACCGACATCTACATCAACATTTTTGTGAGTTCATTATGGTTTACTCCAAAGAAAATACTTCATTTCCTTAATTGTTTTATGAATTCAATGCTGAAATGAGTAAAATCTTTTGTAGCCCAGGAAAAATCAGTATCTACCAGTTTAAATGCTATTCCCAAAATTTACTAGAGACAGTAGAATTCTTTCCAATTTCTTTGTACATCAGTTTTAAAATATGCAAGATTAATTTTGCTAACAATATTTAAGAAAGTGATGGACTTGAAGTTGTTTTCTAGTGATTTAATTCAAAGACTAACTCTATCTCTAATTATTGTACCACTGGTGAGTAATTTCATATTAAGAAAGTTTTTTTTTTATATAATTTATGTAATGCTTGAATTTTTTTTTCTTGAAATGAAATTACTCACTAGTGGTGCAAAAATTAGAAATCGGTTAAGGATAGTCAGAGGTGGTATTTGCTGGTTCTCCGAACTACTCAAAATTCCCATTACCAATTCTCCAGAACTGGTCAGAACCTGCTGAATACCACCTCTGGTCCTCAGTGCTCACTTTCCATCTTCCTTTCACATCTAGACACTCTGATGATTCTAGAAATTACAGTATGTCTTTTATAATTATTTCCATTTTTTGGCAAATGCTTGAGGATGCATCAACATTGTCCTTCTCTGAACAGTGTACTAGAATTTCCTAAAACTTTCAGGGTCCCCCCCCCCCCGCCACCAGACCTAAGCAGAAGCCTGTTGAGGATTAACATAAAGAATAACAGTAGAGTTGGAGGAAGCCAGTTTGATCTAATAGTTAAAAGTGCTTGATTAGAACCTGGGGGTTCTGAATTTTAGTTCTGCCTTTGGCATAAAAGCCAGCTGGGTGACTATGTGCCAGTCTCTATGTCCTAAGAAAATACTGGTGAACTATTTATTAAGAAAACTGCAGGAAATTGTCCCTATGGTCACCAGGAGTCAAGAGTTGAATTGATAGATCATAACATCAACCAAAATGCAGCTACGTTAAATCATAAGACATGTAGTGTAAACCCATTGCTTAGAATGAGAGGATAATTCAATGAAAAGGCCTCAGGTTCAGTCCCTGGCGTTTCGACTTATAAAGCATCAAGTAATAAAATATTGAGTAATAAGTGGCAGATCAAACTGAGCTAGTTGAATTGATACTTACTGAACCAAACATATTGTGTTGCACCATTGTGAGCAACTAGGCTGAGCAGAAATACAATGAGAAAGAGAAACTTTTGTTTTTAACCTACGTTTAAAGTCCTAGAAAATCTAGCTGAGCTATAAATGAAGCTCCAGCCAACCCTATAGCAGGGGCAATATAAGTCCCATTAGGTCAGGGAAGCAAATGGCTAGAAGGACAGGGGAAAACATCACTCTGAAAGAAATGAGGAATTTGCTGCAATTACAGAGGGAAGTTGACTGATAATTTATTTGTCTTACTAATAATCAGGTGATACCTTTCATTGTGACAAGAGGCAGAGCTATCTATAATTTTCTCCAAATCAAGGCTCTGGCCTTTTTTTTTTTTCAGTGTCCATGGTTGCCAACCCTTTGATTAGTTGTTAGACGTACATTCCGCAAAACAACCTGTCTTTGTGAAGTGCAAGATATTTTTTTTGAACGATGCTGCACTTGCTTTTCTTTAAAGCATTTTGTTTTATAAAAAGGTTATTGCCAATAACTACACACTTGACATTTCCAAACTGATTTTTAAAAAAATGAGTTAATTTCCAGACTGAAAATGCTATTTTTGGATTGAGCCAAATTTTCAAGCCTGTTTTCCAGGTTAGTTTTCTTTTTCTATCAATATTCGTGTTACAGTAAACACTAGGGGAAGAGAGAAGAGCAAAGTAACAGGAGATCAGGTCTAGATCCATTGAAACCTAAACAAAGAAGGACAGCGGGGCACTCTTCACATCATTAGGGATGTGGATGGCCAGTAGTCCAGGAGACTGAAGAAAACTGAGGAAGGAGCAAAGTTGAAGTTCAGAGTTAAAAAAAAGATACAAAAGATATGGAGCTGTAGCAGAGGTGGTGCCATGCTCCTGTCAGAATCTGAGTCAGAGGAGGAAGCCAAACAGCTGACAGGAAGTGGGAGTGTGGCTCCGTCGGCTGTGGAAGAAACTGGAAAAGGGCAAAGTCCGGATGGGCAAAGCAAGGGAGAGATAGAACAAGGGATTCAGAGGAAGACCCAGGCCCACTCCCTCTCCTCATCCTAGGGCACGCAGGGAGAAATGGAGAAGAGAGCAGCATAGATTGCATGCCTTACGGGGCAAGAAAGGGCCCTGATTCCCTTCTTTAGCTGCAGCTGGGAACAGTTTATAAAAAAGGCAAGCTGTGTGCAGCAGGCTATTGGGAGCAAATGTGACTTTATCTTGTGTCATTGTGGCTTATCTGTGTTCCTGGCATCTTCTCAATTATGTGAGTTTTGCCGTGCTTTCAAGTTTGAAATTCCTGCTCCTGCCCTGCCAAACTAATTACTTCAGTTTGATTTGTTTGGATTTTAAGTAACAGTATGTGTGTACCTTGTTTTGTACAGAATTTTCTCTAGTCAAAGGCTGTTTCTGGGAGAGTTTTTCTCCAGCCTGAAGGTTACCTGGGCATTGGGGGCAAAGTTGGAGATAATAAAGGGACTCTTATTGCTTATCTGACTGTGTTGCCTTTGTGCCATGCCCTGGGTCATCACATGTAATATTCAGCAGGTACTGATCAGTTCTAGAGAACTGATAGCAGAAAGTTCAGAGAACCGGCAAATACCACCTTTAACTGGCTCCGCCTCCATCTATTCTCTGCCTCCCAAGTCCCAGCTGATCACCTGGGTCTTCTTTTGTTGCACCGCACAGGAGAACAGAGCTGGAAAGCAAGTTAGTGGGGTGGAGAGGGAATGGGGATTTTGCAGTATCCTTCCCCTGCCATGCCCATCAAGCCACGCCCATCAAGCCATGCTCACAGAACCAGTAGTAAAATATTTTGAATCCCACCACTGAGGTGTAGGTGCAAAAGCATGAATGCAGACCTAGGTACATGGAAAGCACATAGACCAAGGGGCCTGATCCAACCACGCCTGACCAAGCCAGGAAGACTGGTTGGGAAAAGAAAAGGAAGTGGCTAGCTTAGCAAAGAAGAGTCAATTTAAAAAAAAAAAATACAGGAGCATTACTCAGGAGAAAGGGGGCAAAGCTTTAAAATGAGAGAAAGATTACTCATAAATCAGACAGCTTAAGAAGAAGAAAAAAGGAACATAGGAAACAAAACATTCTGGATTGACATAAATGTTACTTGTAAGAGATAAAACGCACATTCTGCCAGCCACTGTGTGCCCTGCTTGTGGATCTGCCTGTAGTTTGGGTTCAAGGTAGGTAGACTGTCAAGTAAGTTCCACCAACAAAAAGTATCCTTTTGGTGTGTCAGTTGGAGAAAGACTGAGGAACATTAGTGTGTGGATTAAGATTTAAATAGCTGGCATGGATTTGGATTATGGCCAGAGAAGAGTAGGCATAAGAGGTATCAAACTAAGTCAAGAAGAGAGGAAAAAACTGCTTGTAGATTTGTATGCTTAATGATTATGGTATGTTTTGTTCTTTTAAGTGAGTTTAATGGAAAGCTTCTGATTTCATAGATTTGCTCCTACAGTTCCAAGTGTTTGTCAAGATACTCTATATGTTTAGAGTCTCTGTGGTTAAACTGGGAGAAGATTAAAAGACAATGTTATTTGAAAATTCCAGTCTGGTTATCGACTATTGAAGCATTTTCTTATCCTATAATATACAAAAAGGAACAAACAGTTAGATATGGTGAAATACTGAATGAAAAGGGTGAACTTAAATCTATGCAAAAACTAGAGGAACAAGGTATAAAGATGAATTGGTTTTCATATGCGCAAATACATTCAAGGTATGATAAAGATTCTAAAACAGAAGGTTTCTATGATAAACTGACTGACTTAGATAAGATTTTGACAGGTACTGATGAAAAGGTGATTAAAAAATTGTATGGATATTTATTAGAAATTAAACTAGAAGAAGAACAAGTTAAAGAAACTATGATTGCTTGGGGGAAGAATTTTGGATATGGGATCGATTTAGAGAAATGGCAAAAATTGTGGTCTCAAAATTATAAAATGACAATGTCAACAGCATATAAAGAAAATTTGTATAAGATGTTTTACAGGTGGCATTTTCCCCCAACAATAGCAAGAATGTTCAAGAATAAATCCAAAAAATGTTGGAAATGTCATCAGACACCTGGCTCATATTACCATATGTGGTGGACTTGTGCGGATGCTAAAAAATACTGGACTAAAATCCACATGTGGTTGGAAAAAATGACAAAAAAACATATAGACTTGAAACCAGAGATATTTTTATTGGAAATTTTACCTGAAATATATAGTAAAAACTTGAAATACCTGATTGTAAATGTATTAACAGCGGCTAGGATTGTATTTGCTAAAAACTGGAAAAATAAGAAAATACCATCACAGGAGGAAATTATTAAGAAAATATTGGAATGTGCTGAAATGAATAGATTGACATTTGAAATTAGAGAACAAGAGGATAAACAATTTTATAAAATTTGGGATCTTTTCTATCAATGGTTAGACAATAAAATACAGTAATGAAATACGTAGACTTTTAGAAAATAATAAATATATAAAGATGTACTCTTTTCTTATTATAACTACAAAATGATTTTAGGATAGATTTGGGATGATAATATGAACTGTTATAAAATAAACTAAGTAAATTATGATTATCCTGTAAAACATGAATTAATAAAAGTATAGTCAAATGATTAATAATGATACTAAGGTATTTAATTTTTGATTGACAATATGAGACCATATGCAATGTAATTGTAATTGAAGACTATGAAATGGAACCACAAAACAATTTGTAAACCAACCGGCACACTGTATGTACACCTGTGGAAGATAGCTTGATGTTTTTATGTTTTGTTTGTTTATGTTTGTTTTTAAAAACCAAATTTATATATATATAAAAAAATACCCTATATGTTTCCTGGTTGGCTAATGCAAATGACTGTGATGATGGAAAGATAACCCCTAAATTAGAAATCCTAGCTTGTGTAGAATGATGTGAACATGCTCAGAGTCACAAAAACCAAAAAAAAAAAAAAAAAAAATTTAAAAAAAAAAAAAAAAAAAAAAATAAAAAAACTAACAAAAAAAAAAAAAAAAAAAAAAAAAAAAAAAAAAAAAATAAAAAAAAAATAAAAAAAAAAAAAAAAAAAAAAAAAAACAAAAAAAAAAAAACAAAAAAAAAAAAAAAAAAAAAAAAAAAAAAAAAAAAAAAAAAAAAAACAAAAAAAAAAAAACCACAAAAACAAAAAAAAAAAACCCAAACCCCATCTAAGCTGTGGTTGTGCTTATCTACTGGCTACCTTGTGCCAAAAGCTACCAGCTATCAAGAGCAGGAAATTGTAGGAGATGATCAGGCTGAATCGGAGAGAGGGGTCAAACGCATCATAACTCATGAGTCCCTGCATGCCCACAAGAGATCTGAGTCTAGCCTACCTTGAATGCTTGTCTTATCTCCCGCTCATTTCCCTTGACTGTTAGTTGGTCAGATTCTTGTAGAGACCTTAAGCTTGCAATAAATCTTTATACTCATTTGAACTGCCTGCATCTCCTGATTTTCCCTGTGCTTGACAGAAATGCTGCATATGGTATTGCTGTGGCTGAGATAGGAAGCTAGTTTACTTCTTTCTCCATCTTACTGAAAAACATTTTGCTCATGATGAGCAGTAAAAGTCAATGTATAGACTCATCTAAGGCGACTCCAGTACACGAAAACACAAAAATAGGTTGAATGCAGTGATGAGGATTTGCGTAGAAAATATATGTGCTAAAATAAAAATTGATAGACTCAAGAATCATTTATGAGATAAACGAATGAGGACAAAATAATAGTCTAAAAGAAGTATAAGTAGTCTTTCTTTCAGCAACTCGTTTAGTGACTGTTTGCAATTACAGCGGTGATGAAAAAGTAATTTGATTTTAAACTGGACATGGTTAATTTCCTCTTTTTTTCTTTTACCCCTTATCTTTTGACTACCCCTTCTCTTTTTTGCACTTTGTATAATATTGCTTATTCCCAAAAGGTAATGGTGTGATAGGTTATGTGGACAGTTTTTTCCTATTTAATTTGCTACTGTTTTATATAGGCTGAGCCAATTTTAACATTCATCATAGAAATGTAATATTTCTAAGTTTTATATAACTGATATTTTTTAAAAATAGGTATTTAACTGTTGGAAATAGTGCTATTTTTTTCTGATTTTGATATACTCATGAAAGAGTGGTGATATACAAATACACTGTTTTATGCAATTTCTCTTTTTCCCCCCAATTTTTTCTGGGACGTGATGCAAACTGAGATCATGTAGTGAGCACAATTTAGCTTGGTGACAATTTGATGGGACACTTGTCCTCATTTTGATGAAACAAAATGGGGGGGAGGGATAACTGGGTCCAATCAGCTGTCCTTCCTTGTCTTGTCCGTTTCTCTAATGTAGTGTTTCTCAACTTTAGCAACTTTAGCAAGATGTGGGGAGTTCAACTCCCAGAATTCCCTTGCTGGCCTGGGAATTCTGGGAATTGAAGTCCATACATTTTAAAATTGCCAAGGTTGAGAAACACTGCATTAGAGAAATGGACAAGACAATGGATAAGAGTTAGTGTCAGGGCTCCAACAAATCCCCCTCATTCAAAGCAAAAGTCTCTAGCTGCTTCTCAGAAAAAAATAAATTGGTTTATTAGAAATTGCCATGTTGGCGTGTGGCTGGGTGCAGCCGGTACTAAATCACATCATACATTTTCCCCTTGACCCTGGTCTTTCCACCACCCCCTGGATGTGACTTCTTCAATAGGACACATCCGTCTCCAAGAGTCATCCATCATTCTCTCCAATAACCTTCTTATGCTCCAACAACTTTGGGCTGCTGAGTTGATATCTAGGCATTTCAAGAATGCCTTGTTTTCCCCCACTCCCTTTTTCTGGCAGCTAAAAAGACCAAAGGAGTATGTTTTTAGTTGACAATTAGCTGTTTGGAAAGTCATTAAATGGCAACTTTAAAATGTGTGGACTTCAATTTCCAGAATTCCCCAGCCAGCAAGGCTAGCCGGGGAATTCTGGGAGTTGAAGTTCACACATCTTAAAAGTTGCTAAGATTGAAAAACACTGATCTACTCTGTTCCCTGTGCAACGGTTCCAAAATAATTCATTTTGCTTTTACCCAAAATCAAGCTTCATGATCACCTGCATGCCAGGCAGGCAAGAATGTCAATTTGTGTGCATATCTGCTTATGTACTTAATGAAAGTTATGTGCTGTGGATGAGTAATAACTGCTTTCCATTGTGAAACGTGATCCACACTCCAGGATGGGGCTCTCATTTCTCTATCTGTGCTACATCCTTTTCAGTGGCATGTACATTTCCAAGCGGAAACTCTGCCTCGATTCAATATTCTAACACTAAGGACCACAGAGACGCAATTCCTCTCCTTTCTGAAGTTTATTCCTGTGCAAATAGTTTTCACAGCTATTTTCAAACCAATTTGGTGGGAAAAAATACATGAAGAAAGGAGAGTGGAAGGGAGGTAAAGTTGTTTGTTGGGGAAGGCATTGTTCCTCCCTTCTTTGCCTAGCCATAGTTTAGGAAACTGAAAACTTTATACTCCAGGTCTTCGTAACTTAATTATCATCTGCAGAAAGTTGTTAATCACAACAACAAGAAGGAAAAAAGTCCTCTGTGAATTACGGTGATGCTAACTTTGTAGAACGGGGATGTCAAACTGGACTTCATTGAGGGCCGCATCAGGGCTGTGCTTGGCTTTGTGTGTGTGTGTGTGGAGTGGGCATGGCTAGGATAAGCATGATCAGCTTGACATCACTTGTGTCAGGGGCGCCTGTGATGCCAGAGAAAATGGGCTCCCAAGCTCTGTTTTTGGCTTCAACGGCCTCCTGCAACCCTCTACTACAGAAAACGGAGTTCTACAGTCCAGTCCTTCATTATTTCCAGGGTGTCCCCGTGGGCCAGATCTAAGCACCCCGTGGGCTGGATCCACCCCCCGGGGCCTTGAGTTTGACACTCCTGTTGTAGAAGGTTGGAACTAGAACCTGTTTCCCAGGTTAATACAAATCATGTGCTCCAACCTTCTTCTTGTCCACAAACACCAGAGAATGCAGTTGAGTCTAAAGAAATGGAAAACGATCTGATGCATAAGAGAGAAAAGAAAACAACAAACAAGAATTGGCATTTTTGACCACATCTACAGTATGTGCTTGTATACACTCTACTGACATGAAGCAATGTAGTTGGTGATTCCCCCCCCCCACTACAAAAGGTGCCGGTTTTGAATAATATGTTTCAAGGTAATGTTACAAGCATATATTGCTTTCTCTTTGCAAGGTAGCACAATTATTAATATTGAAGAATGCAATGAAATTCTCAGTGAAAGGATTTATACTCCAATTTGGATTATGTTTAAACATAAAATTAATCTAGCATGTTGGAAGTAATCTTTCTAGAAGCACACTAACAAATGCTAAAAATATTTGCATTTTCCAAGCATTCTTAAAATACTTAAAGGTAAACTCAGATATACCATATAAGGAATAAACTGAGCTTTATTTCTTGGCTATGGGAGATTAAAGCTGCAGAATTATCACTTTTACTTTATGGAATTAAGGCAAATAATTAAACATTACATATTTTCAAGGAAAAATGGAGGAAGGAAGAAAGGAAGGAAGGAAGGAAGGAAGGAAGGAAGGAAGGAAGGAAGGAAGGAAGGAAGGAAGGAAGGAAGGAAGGTTGTTTCCAGAATAGAGATTCCCAAATTCCTATTTTGATTTTGTTACTATGATTTAATCTTAGCTTCCATTGAAAGTACAGTTACATTGGAAATTTTCTTTTCTATCCATGGATTCAGTGGTGGGATTCAATTTTTTTTTACTACCAGTTCTGTGGGTGTGGCTTGGTGGGCATGGCAGGGGAAGGATACTGTAAAATATCCAGTCAGAGGTGGTATTTGCTGGTTCTCCGAACTACTCAAAATTTCTGCTACTGGTTCTCCAGAACTGGTCAGAACTTGCTGAATACTACCTCTGCATGGATTTCAATGTAGATATTAACTTTTCTGTCTCTCTTCAAAAGTCAGGATATAGTGGTATTTGCCGGTTCTCCGAACTACTCAAAATTTCCGCTACCGGTTCTCCAGAACTGGTCAGAACCTGCTGAATACTACCTCTGCATGGATTTCAATATAGATATTAACTTTTCTGTCTCTCTTCAAAAGTCAGGATATAGTGATGTGCCAGGGGTGAATGCTCACAATTATTTTCCCATTATCTCTAGAGGTATCAGCAAGTTTATTAGAAAGTGAAACTCAGAGACCTGTATTAGTGTATCTTCATATTCTATGTAGATCTGTAAGACTGGACAATTTAGTCTAGGAAAATTAGCATAGCATTTTCAAAACACCTCCCCTGGGAAAGTTCAGACTGAAAACCCAAACAGAAATTATACAAGTCGTTCTTTGGGCTACTAAAAACATTGGACATTGTATCTTACTGGAATTTAGGTTAGTTTAAATATTCTTGGGACTTATACTCCCTAAGCAACAGACAATTTGCAACATAATATCAAATCCCAGAGGATATCTAATAATATACAAACTTGATTATTAATAGCTTTCCCAGCATTTTTTTTTATATGAACTGAAATCCAGTCCAGTGAAATTCAATGTCCAATGCAACTATAGTCTTTAGAAAACATTCAAAGGACAAATGAAATACAGACTGTGTACTGCATTATCAATTCCTGTCTGTCTGTCTGGTCTGTCTGTCCCCCCACTCCTCTCCATACCTATCAACCAACTATCTGTCACCTATTATAAAAAAGAAATATCATTGCATCAGGGTTGATTCATGATTATATGAACAGAATGCTTTTCCTATTTTGCTCTCCTACACAACTCTGTAGTGGTACCTAACAAGACTAGTCAGTCCCACTGCAGGAATGAACAGTATGCAACAGAATATGGCCAAGAAGACTTAGCAGAACACAGGGGAAAAGATGGCAGACTACTAGGCATAAAAACTGTGAAATTAAATGGAATAATTATATTGCATAATAGTACAGGAGATTCATTTTTAAAGTATAAAGTGTCTGTTTGCCAAAGTACCTTTCAAATAAGATGTAAATAGGTCTTACTCAGTGCTATGAATGATAGCATTTACTGCAATTCTATCTTGCCATTATTCCACGTTCAGACTTAATTGAGAACGTTCTCAAATGGACTGAATGGTTGGGCTCTGCACAGAATATAAAAGAGATGGTTTGTAAGGCACTTCAGGATGAAAAAGCACTTCTTGTTGAAGCATTAAAACAGGCATGTCCTTTGCAAGGCTCACCAGCTGCTTTGACAGCTGCCTGCAGTGCCTGAACATGGGTGTGCATGCAGAGACACTATTTCCACTGGACTGCTGGCAAAACACAAGTGCTTGTGTGCAACCCCATGAAACGGCTTTTGAAGCAAACATGCAACTAAGTACTCTCTCCCTTCTAAGAGAGGGGCATTATTTGCAGTAACATGCTTTGCGCAGCATCTTTGCCCAGCCTTACTGAATAGAAACAGAGAGTTAATAATAAGTCAGGGAACACGTGCAGATCACGACTTCTGGACTTCTTTTCAGTCCTTTAATACTAGCTCAGTTCTAGGTCATTTGATGGGGAGGATAGAAGGGGCTTCAAATCAGCATCATTTCACTGTGCTGCTGAAGTAAGTGCCTTTCCCGTTAGAAGGCATGGTATTTCTGGATTTGTTTTTCCACTGTTACCTTCATTTTTTGAATTCAATTGTTCTTTCCCCACCATTCCTCCTTATGCCATGTTTGTTAAGTTTTCAGAGTGTTTTTGTGCCAACAAGAGATCTGACACACCCACACCCCTACACCTTTACATAATTTTATTCCGACATTCTGTTGGCTTGGAAAGAAGAAACGATGTGAGGAAAGCATGCACAATACAGTGGCTGGAAATTCTTCCCAGGTTGCTTTACCAGCAACAGCCAAAGCAAGGATCTTCTTTGGGACAAAGTAACACGATGGGTGGGTTTGTTATTGCTTTCCCCATGTTATTGCATGTTTTTGAGTGAACCGGGAAGCACAGAGTGGGCTGCAGGTGCTTTGCTCTGAGTCATATGACCAGGAGGGAAAAGAGAGGTGAACTTACAATGGATGTCTTCTTCAACTGTCTGAGCTATTGTCCAATTGGCTCTCCCATTGTTGTGAACAATAAACTTAATAGAACAGAAAGAGAAAAACATACAGGAAAAGTTCTGTGAGAATTGTGTAATTTCACCGAGCTGTGAAAGATGAAAAATGAATCTCCAGAATGGCTGCTCAATACAGGTAGTCCTTGACTTACAACAGGTTATTTAGTGACTGTTCAAAGTTACAACGGCACTGAAAATAGTGACTTATGACCGCTTTTCACAGTTACAACCTTTGCAGCATCCCCATGGATCATGCGATCAAAATTCAGATGCTTGGCAGCTGGGGTTCATATTTATGATTGTTGCAGTGTTCCAGGGTCCTGTGAATACTTTTTGCCATCTTCTGACAAGCAAAGTCAATGGGGAAGCCAGATTCACTTAACAGCCAGATTACTAATTTATCAACTGCAACGATTCACAAGAAAGGTCATAAAAAGGGGGCAAAACTCACTTCACAAATTCTCACTTAACAACATAAATTTTGGGCTCAATTGTGGTCACAAGTTGAGGACTATCTGTACAAGGAATTCTAATGAAAGGAGAATATTTGTAGCTCAGGGCTGATATGATGTGTCCTTGGTGGTCTCTGAGCTTCCTTGTTTTAATGCAGATGGTTATATTGCCCAAACTAGGTAACATCATGATCATGTTGCATTATCATGATGCAAGGAAACAAGCCAGCTCAAAGAGCACCAAGGACCCCACAAGGGATACTTCCTGTTTGTGCACTGTGTTGGGTTAGATGAATGCTTCCTGCTGAATAATCTGGACACTTCCTATGAACAGGTTAGTCCTGGAGTCAACAAAAAGTATTCCCACACAGATTGCACTCACCTCATGGCTGAGCCTTATTGTGCCTCACCAGTGAGGGTCCATCAAGGATGATTTTCTTTAAGTTTTTATTTATTTATTTTATTAAATTTATACGCCATCCCTCTTACTATTACAGACTCTGGGTGCCTTAAAACACAATAAAAGGATAATACAAAACAATTAAAAATTTAGAAAGATTAAATCATGACTAAAACCCAAGAGGACAGGAAACGTTGAAATGGAGACGGGCAATTTTAATGTGGGACTGTGTGAAGACAGGGATACGAGATGTCCCTACTTCCCTCTCCCCCCCTTCTCAAACACCTACAAACAATTATCAAATCATTTTCTAGAATGTATCAATAATGTTGGGAAACTCTGGGTATTTTTTGGCACATTGCATGCCTTACTGGTGGGTCCCTCCCCTTCTCATAGGTCTGCCAATCTCCTGAGATTAAAATCAAACCCAAACAAAATGCCCCCTCTTCCTTAAGAATCAGAAATCAATTCTTTATGTCAGAAAGTAATAGTTCACTGATAATCAGCAGGGATCTGGTATCACCTTTTCAGTAACAAATTTTATTAAAAGAAAAATTTAGCAACATCTCCTTGGATGCAAGTCTCACGGGGCTTATAGCCTTGTAAAAGATTGACATCAAATGTTGTAACGTTGAGACCACATCTTTAACTTGACAGAACCTTTTCTCTTTAGGCAAATGTTTTATCCTCCTTCCCAGCCCTATTGCCCCTTTGTTTTTTTCCTTAATTCTCTGCTTCATATCTCTACCACATCTATTTGCATTGGAAAGTCTACTCAGCTAAGATACGAGTTGCTGAAGTCGAGAAACACTGCTGTACCCCATAAGAAAATTAAAAGGGATCCATGATAGTTGGTGATTCATTACTAAGAGAAACTGAAGCAAACATATATCAGCTGGACCCAACCATTCCGAAGATGAGTTGTCTACAAGATCAAGGACATGACAAAACAGCTTTCAAGGCTTACCAAGTCTGTGGCCAATTATCCATTCCAACTGATACATGTGGGAACAAATTACATATCAAAGAATGATGATAATTGTAATATCACAAAATGAACATTTTAGAAGGAAGCCCCTGGGGCTCAGGAAGTATGCTGGTACATCCTTCTGGTCTATGGATTAAAAATAAAAAAGGAAACAAATATTGCCAGTCAGTGAGTCTCTATGCAAGTTGTGCTGCTGGGAAATATTCAAATATAGCAAGATATAATTTGTTCACTGGACCTCTTTACAATACTAGATTTTATTTTTAATGTTATTTAGGCAAGACAATTGTTTATTGTGAAATAAACTAAATTTGGATACTTTGTAATACTCACTACCCTTGTCTTAAACACATATCCTCCTCAGCAGTTGTTGATTACAAATAGATGTAATTATGAAAATGAAATATTTTTAAACATGTAGCCAAAATATAACAGCCAAGTTTGAAATTTTGGGAGTGGAAGCAGTTATATTCAGGAAATGTGTTACAAAAGAGTTTTGTGAGACAGAGACAAGACAATGACAAAAATGGGATAGGTGGGCTAAATATGCAATTAAAGAGAAAACAACCATTAAAAAAGTTTGAATAAGATCTATTCAGTAATAAGTTCCACCGAATTAAGTCGCATCAGTGGATGTAGGGATGGTGTCCAAATTTATTTTCCTGGCACCAAAGTTAAGTACATTTATTGAAAAGAGTTATGACATCATTGAATACAGAAAGGGACAGGATTGCTGGCAATGTGATCAAACGCATCTAATGTTCTCATTGATCTGCTGTTCACTCCCGAGACAACCAGGGCAATCTATGCAGGTGGCCTTCAACCTAATTTATGAAGGTCAGAGGATCCCAAATTGAGAGAAAGGTGGAAGAGGGAAAAAAATACATAGGCTTGAGATTCCAAAAAAAGAAAAGACAAGACTGAGCTAAAGGAAGGAGGAAGGAAGCTGTCTGAAGGCAATGAAAGGAAGGAAAAAGAGAGAGTGAGTGGGTGGGATTCAACAAAAAGGAGTAATGGAAAAAAGAAAGCCATCTGCAAATCATCCATCCAGACATGTTGAAAGTACTGGCTAATATTTATGTAAATTGAAAGCTGACATACCAGATTGGAAAGGCTGAAGTATTTAATTTTGTTGGAGTGCAGAATGGTAGCCTGAGATACCCACCATCAATTCCTATAGTGACACCTTTATGATTCAAAAGGAAGTATTATGGCAGAAGGAAGCTATCATCACTTATGTATCTAATGTGATGACAAGCTGTTTTGAAACAGTAGTTATCATTTGAGTACTTATCAAGTAATTATTGTCAAGAAGGTCCAAGAAGTACCTATCCCAGTTTGGGTTTGCTCATCACTTTCATTGATGATTTGAACTTGGGGCTAAATAGATGTGCTCATCAAATTAATACACCCAATAAATATGAAGGGTTGCCTATGTTTTTGATATTAGGGAGGGAGGGAAGGAGGGAAGAAGGAAGGAAGAAAGAAAGAAGTTTTCAGTCACATCAGTTCCAAACTTTCACAATAAAAGTAGTAGTTTTCATTTTTAAACCCTTTGTCTCTTTGCAGGAAACTTTGCTCTTTGATCACTTCCTCTCCCTTATTATATATGTGGTGTGTTCAATTAACCCTATTGAGCGAACAGCGATGTCCCCCACGAACCAAACAAGTATTTTGGATCCAAATATAAATCTGCTATTTTTGTAGATATTGAATAGTGTATATGAACTGCTCTGAACATTCTATGATTATATAATACTAAATACTGATCACAAGGATTTGAAACCACTTACAAAACAGATAATCAAAATCTCGTTAAAACATAAGCTTTAAAATAACATGCATTCTTTCTCTGCAAGCAATTCTCAGCTCATACAGAATTCTATTCTTTCTTCCTGAAATTATCCTGGTATTGAACTGATGAAATGAAACAAATGATTTCTCTTCCCTCCCAAGGGACTATATAACACGAGAACTAAATGAATGGAACTAAATATACCACCTTGCACATGGTAATTAGTGGAGAACAGTACTATGCAGTGAATGAAGGAGGTCAGCATCAGTCCAATGTCTGCAATGTGAAGCCTTTATAATCTTTGTAAAAAGAAAAATGTGCACTAGATGAACAGCTCCTGAGTTCAAAAGGCATTTTTACTGTAAAAGCCTGTCAACCCGGATTTTTTCATTCGCTCTGAATTCTTCTATCAATTTCATTGCATGAATCAATGCATGTTCAAGAGCTCTGCAGTCTAAATCTTAGGGGGATGCTAAGGAAAATCTGTTCCAACATAGAACCAATGGATGGAAATTAACCAAGGAGAGAACTAACTTAGAACTAAAGAGAAATTTCCTCACAGTTAGAACAATTAATCAGTGGAATGACTTGCCTCCAGAATTGTAGGTGTTCCAATACGAGATTTTAAAGAATTTGTCTGGAATGATATAGGGTTTTGATATTGTTGATGAGGGTTTTGATATTGTTGATATAGGGTTGATGAGGGTTTTGATATTGTTTTGATATTGATGAGGGTTTTGATATTGTTGATATAGGGTTTTGATATTGTTGATGAGGGTTTTGATATTGTTGATGATATAGGAATTTGTCTGGAATGATATAGGGTTTTCTGCTTAAGTAGAGGGTTGGACTAGAACAGGGGGGTTAAACTGGATTTCATTGAGGGCAGCATTATGGTTGTGTTTGACCTCAGGGGAAGGGGTGTGTGGCCAGGGGGCATGGCCAGCTCGAGGTCACTCATGTCAGAGGCGCCTGTGGTGGCCCAAGTGCTCTGTCAGCAAAAAAGGGCTCCTGAGCTCTGTTTCCGGCTGCAACGGCCTCCTGCTAGCAAAAACAGAACTTGGATGGCTGCCCACAGCCCTCCTGAGCTCCATTTTTGCTGGCAGAGGCACCGCGGGCTGGTCCTTCGCTGTCTCCAGGGTGACCCCGCGAGCCAGATTTAAGCACCCCGTGGGCCAGATCAGGCCCACGGGCCTTGAGTTTGACACCCCTGGACTAGAAGGTCTCCAAGCTCCTTTCCAACTCTGTCATTCTGTTACTTTATGTCGGAAGGTTTTGGATTTCCCATTGAAAGGTGCAGAAGGTTGTTTTAAAGATAGCATCATCATTTGAATTTGTAATTTCTGAGTTAAACCAGGTCATCATTTGGCTGCCTCAGCAAGATGCTGCTTTTATCTATTGTATGCTTATATATAAAAGCAATTGGATTGGCAGCTGAATACTAACTACTAGAACTAAGTAGTCCAGTTTAGGATGACCAGACTAAGTTATAAAACTTATTTAGCTAAGGGGAACAATAGAAGGGCTATCACATATGCTTCCCTGCATGAAATGTTTTTTTTTATATTCTGCTTTGTGATATGGATCTGAGCATTAATACATCCAAAAAATTGCATAAAGACCTTGAAAGATATGACACTGTGGTGAACAATATTAAGAACTTCTAAGTGGCAGATTTCTCAGCTGAATTTCCAGCCCATTGTTATATAATTCCAAGAGAAGATACAGCAAAAAAGAGCAATTAAAGAGGAATTATTAAAAACAATATATATTGCAGGGCAGTATCAGCTATATTGCTATATTTTTAAAAAAGCATTAAAAATAATTTAAACATCTGCTGCTGAATAGCTGGCCATGTTCTAATTTCTTTGGTTTATTTGAATTAAACTTGCATTCTAAGCAAATGCTTAGAAAATTATTTTAAATAACTTTCAACTGAATAAATAATTCAACTAAAATATTTGGTAAGGAAAAAAATGAAAATGCTTAGTGGTACTTAAAGCTAGAATCAAATAAACTCAGATTTTCACTTTGAAATTGTTTTAAAGCCTGACCACTCAATAGGAAATATTTTTCTTATAAAATATATTTTAAGAATGAAAACTAAAATTCTTTTGATTTTAGAATATCTGAAAAACTTACTTTCTCTAGAAAGTGTTTTGCAATTGAAGATTTCTCTATAAGAACATAATTTCCAGTTGCAAAATTTGTCTTACTTTTTACCAATCCATAACATTACTAATAAATTTTACAAAATGACATTTCCCCCCCCCCCAAAAGATAAAACTAGTAGAAACATTTGGAAATTTCTTCCTTATGGACATCTCCTCAGAACAAGAATTAAAAAGATACAATCTAAGGGCTCATCCTCACGGGATATTCAAGTGTGTTCCTTCAGTCCATGAAAAATACACCAATGCAATTTCCAGGGACCTCACGGATGTGATTTGTTCTGCTTTACTAGTGAGGCTACTTAATCAGAGGTGGTATTCAGCAGGTTCTGACCAGTTCTGGAGAACCGGTAGCGGAAATTTTGAGTGGTTCGGAGAACTAGTAACGAAATTTTGAGTAGTTCAGAGAACCGGTAGCAGAAATTTTAAGTAATTCAGAGAACTGGTAGTAGAAATTTTGAGTAGTTTGGAGAACCAGTAGCAGAAATTTTGAGTAGTTTGGAATACCACCTCTGACTGGCCCCACCCCCATCTATTCTCTTCCTCCCGAGTCCCAGCTGATCGACTGCATCTTCTTTTGTTGCCCTGCACAGGAGAACGGAGCTGGAAAGAAGGTTACTGGGAGGGGGGATTTTGAAGTAATCTTCCCCCTGGAGTGGGGAGGGAATGGGTTTTTTTCAGTATTCTTCCTCTGCCACGCCCACCAAGCCACACCTACCAAGCCAAGCCACATCCACCAAGCCACGCCCACAGAACCGGTAGTAAAAATATTTGAATCCCACCACTGTACTTAATGGTCCTGTTTTTGCAACCTTGCCTTGCCACAATTGCAAAGCAGATTCTTCAGGCTATGTTTTCTTTCCTACTCAGCATTCCCAGCTATTGGGAAAAATAACCATTCATTGCTTTCTTTGAAGTGTGCTGCTGGGGAAGGTTTGGTGAATGTGGACAGATGCCTGGGATTCAAGGTCCAGCCACCATCCATGATATGACAGATTGCCAGCACAGAAATGCACCACAACAGTAAACTGTCACTTAGGCCACTGGGGTCCCCAACCCCTGGTCCAATGGAGCGGCATCGGGCCACAACATGCCAGAAACTGGGCTGTGCAAATAAGCAAAGCCCTATCTGTGAGATGCAGGCAGTACACAAAATCACGCCCCTTCTGGTCCTCAGAAAAACCTATGTCCACAGAACTGTTTCCTGGTGCCCAAAAGGTTGGAGGCCACTGACTTAGGCTGAACATGGGTCAGAATTGCCATGTATCAACACACAATTGATATGTGCTGTGCCAGTGTTCTGGAAGATCAGTAAGGTTGAGCATTCTCTCATTTCATCCCAATTTGTCTTTCACTACAGACCAGCTGATTGGGCTAATCTTGGTCTGAGGTTTGCCAACATGCCAGAACAGATAAGACAGGTTTACTGACTTCCTGTCACCTGGGCTAGAAAAGGAAACTGGCCCAAAGCACAACAATTTCATCCCAGTTCCTAAATAAGCAAACTGGCAAGGACGCTTACAAGTGAATGTCAGAACTGGCAATGAGTGGCTGCATTTGACAACAACCGGATGTATCTCACAAAGATAATGTATTTCAAATGCTGGTAGAATAGGCAAAATGACACTGCTTCTTTCCCAAAATAATAACAGAAAGCATTGCTATGCAAAACTGCTTGGCAGAGTTGAATGCAAATAGGATGGGGCCAGGAATGTATCCATCTCTTAGTTTAAATGGCTGGATCTTTTAAAACAATCCTTTTTAAACCACTGAATATGTGCTCAATAACAGCGCCAACAGTTTTGCAGAGCATTTAAATGCAGGTAGTCCTTAACTTTTGACCTCAGTGGAGCCCAAAATTTCTGTTGTTAAACCAGACATTTGTTAAGTGAGTTTTGCTCCATTTTACCACCTTTCTTGCCAATTGTTAAGTGAATCACTGCAGTTGTTAACTTAGTAACACGGTTGTTAGGCAAATCTGGTTTCCGTATTGATTTTGCTTATCAAAAGGTCACAAAAGGTCACATGGCCTTGGGACACAGCAACGGTCATAAATATGAACCAGTTGCTAAGCATCTGAATTTTGATCACATGATTATGGGGATGCTGTAATGATTGTAACGGTGAAAAACAGACACAAGTCACTTTTCTCAGTGCCGCTGTAACTTTGGGCAGTCACCAAATGAATCGTTGTAAGTCAAGGACTACCTGTACATATGAAGTCTGCATAATACCTGAATGGAACATTGCACCTTAAGTGAGGTGATGTTGTATCCTGTGATCCAAAGCAAAGCAACCATGGATGTAGGGGCTAGTAGCCAGAATGGAAGAGGCATGTCCACACACACACACTTTAGCCTTTCAACAGAAATCGGTAGGTGGCCAAGATTTTGAAGATTGTAGACACACCCAGAATTGTATTGGGAAAGACAGAAAACAGTGTTTTAAAATTGGACATAGGCAGCCAGTGGTGGGATTAAAATAATATAACAACCGCTTCTCTGCCCTAATGATTTCTTCCAACAACCAGTTCACCAAACTGCTCAGAAAGTTAACAACCGGTTCTTCTGAACTGGTGCGAACTGGCTGAATCCCACCACTGCAGGCAGCTAAGAATTAAGAGTAGGCTGAGAGAAGACAAAGGCTGAATCCTGAGAATGTGTCCTCTAAAAACTGTTAGAGGACCATTTCTAAACTGGGGTTCAGGACATCTAAATGTCTTTGTAGCACGATTGAAAAAGAAAAGAAACAATAACATTTTCCATTTAATTAGCTGTAAAAAAATAAAAAGGCCAGGCAAGGCATATTTATGCCATTATTTTCTTTCCCATAAAGGCCAACTAGTGTCGGAGGGTAACCTACGAAGAGGACATGACTGCAGTAGCATCCTTCTCATTAAGTCCTTCCGCCACTGACATTGATTCTGAGAAAGAGTATGTATCCTGAGTGGGAGCTACTAATTGTCATATAGTCTTGGAAGCATGCTTCTGTTTCACTTCCTAGAAAATATTAATGGTTTTCAAGTTCAGGACAAAAAAGCCCCATCCTTGTTCCTAGCTTTTCGTTCTTGATAACCTCCTGCTTTTATCATTTAACTCAAATAGGTAGGAAAAAAGAAATAAACCAAGTCTAAGTGCAATATCCTTACCTTGGCAGGTCACAACCTGGGAAGGCCTGCTTTAAGTCAACCATAACAAGAAAAGGCAGATAACTGTGGACCATTTTTCTCCTGGGAATTGAGAAAAGTGGAAGAAGGAGACTAATGCACTCCACAGAAGGTGCAGCTGCGATTTCATGCTGCTGCTGATCGTTTGGGCCATGACAGGTCCATCGATACAGACAATTGGATGTAAAGCCGTATGTTTCTTTTATGATTTCCATATTATTATTATATCAAAAACATCCGTAATTTTAACTTTGACACTATTTTAATAAAAGCAACCTGCATCCTTTCTGTGCTTATTGGGGATATCTTGTATGATTTATTTCCTCTATGTTAATGAGGAGCAACGGATAAAAATGCTCTTCTCATTAAAAAAAACACACACACACACTCACACACACACACACACACACCCTGAAATGTTGATTTCAATGTTTATCACAAACGTTTCTACTGGTTTAATAGAACCTGACCAATTCTGTCTGGGCTGAGGAGCTTACCTCAGTTTTACATTTTATTATTTTACATCAGTTGTAAAATAACCAAAAGCAAACACTTTTGTACTGCTGCCAAAGAAACTACCTGGTCCCGTCATGAAGGTACCAAGACATGTGTTCACCCTGAAGAAGCTTTACTTACTTTTGGCAAAATGCAAACAAAATTAGAAACGGAAAGCTTAGCATTCGGTCCTTTCATACTGTTCTTATTGCTGGTAGGGCACAGACAAGATGCTTGGATGATTCATTAGAAATGTCCAGAATCTTAATGTATGCATCATTGCTATCATTCAACAAAGCCCAGATTCTGCTAAACAAGATAGCTTGATAGTATGGGAAAGATATAAATTCAACTAGAAACAATGGCTGAGCCTCCTTCCTGTAAAATTTTATTATGGGATTCTACTAATCAGCTCTCTGGCCAAACCAACATCTAAATCGTTGGTTTTTCTTGCATTTGATATCACCATGCTTTGTCCTTGGACATGCACATCCTCAGGCTCCTGCTACTTTTGTCCAAATGATAAAAGTGTCACACGATCAACTGCAAATTCTACCCATTTTGGACATACGTTCTCCAGTTTATGCTCACAATTGAACAATGCTGTTTTAATTAGACTGACGTGTTTGATACCCTCTCTTCTGACTTGAGGATACCATTGTCCCAAATTCATAGATATTTGCAGAACCTATGCCATTAATTTGGACTCAGCTAAAAGGCATGTCAAGAGATATTTATCATATGGGTAAAGTAAATCCTTCTGCTAAGATGACCATCACGTGAATAGAATGTTCTGCTAACAAGAAGTCAAATCACATGTAGTGAATCATTGATAATCAGCCATTGCTACTTAATCAGCATGATTCATATTGCCATAAATCTCATACACATGATACACATACCTAGAATACATCCCAAAACTAGAATACAAAGGGGATTTAATTCAGGTGTACTAAGACTGGGTTCTTTTCCAGGAAAATATTACAATCACAGATTTGTATACAGGAAAATTCCTTTTGCTATCATTGGTAGCTTAAAGGGTCATGGAAAAAACATAGAAGTATATGGAATGGCAAGGTGTCTAGCATGGGTAAACAGCATGCAACTCTTGGGTGTGTCTAGCCCCAAAAGATTTCAACAAAGCATTCAAAGGAAAACAATTCCTGATACCCACAGAAAAGAACATCAAAGGAGCCAAAAATAAAAACCACCCCACCATATCTTCACCATCTCAGATGAGAAAGGTTATTATGAATAAATATCCCTAGATGCAACATGAACGTAGCTATGCACACTGAACTCTCCATTGAGGCAGCATAGTTTAATTACATTATCTTTGTATCATCAAATCAACACAGTGAAATATTCTAAGAAAATAACCATGAATGTTTTGAAAATATCAAAGAATTGCACATGATGATCTGATAACTGCTGCTTCTACAAAGCGGAGCATGATGACCTTCTGAAGAAGGTGATGGAGAATCCTCTGGCAATGGGTGTTTCAACAAAGACAAAATACAGTTTATCATTAAAAAAGAGAGAGCTGTAAAGCATTGTGAAGCAGGATATAAGCCTAAGTGCTATTGCTATCATCAATGAAGTGAACTACATCAGACACATATCATCACTAAAGTAATGTGAAAGTGGGTAAGAACTAAGTGGAGGCCATAACCAAGACGATCACCAGCACTTGGAAGACAAAAAAGATGCATCCCAGTCAAGGTATCCAGAGATCATAAACTCCAAAGATATGCATTATGAATCCTATTTATAGGAGTGTTGATCCCAAATAGAACTCATATAGGAAAAAACAAGGTATTCAAGAAGAGATTTGGCCACTGCTATGGTACACCCGAGAGTCCATTAGAATCCTTAGAATCCTTAGAATCAGATGCGAGATTAATTTTCCCCACTCTTAACCAAGACTCAGGAGGAATTGCTACATGTGTCCACTGTGGCAAGCAATGCTCTTGAAAAGATGAGTTTGCATGATTACCTAACAAGAATAAAGCCTACAATATGAGTCAACTGTAAATAGAGGCTGAGCTTCGCCAAGAGTCAAGGATTTAGTAACTACCTACTCTGTACTGATAACACCGTCGAAGTCAAGAAAAACAGATATACTTCAGAATTGAAAAAAGGCAGATGTGATGTTTTGTTACTGCGCCTTTAAGAAAATGGGCTGCAATATAAATTCCCTGTGGTTCTTTTGCCTGCTGAGTTTTTAAAAAAACTTTTCCTACACCCTGTTTAAAGAACTATCTGATTTGAGAATGTGCTGGTCAATGACACAACAGAAAATAAGAACACTTCTTTTTCAGAGAAAAACAACCTGAGAAATGTTTTGAGAAGTTTAGATAAATAGTCCAGTGGCTCAGATAAATATGTCAAAGAGCAGAGTTCCAAAGAAATTTTTGAAATAAGGTAATCACATTCAGATAAGAGAAAAAAAAGAAAGCGGAAAGAGGTCTGCACTGTCTTTAAAAGTTATGGACTCCATAACAGTGATTCCTAAATATTTCCATTCCTTCCATTATTATTTGAAGACAATTGCAAAACCCAAAAGAATCTGCAGTATAATGCCTATGGCACCATAGCACAATGACCCATCTCAGCAGTGTCCACAGACCCCGATATTATTTTTTGAAGGCTGAAATACCACGAGACTGCCAAATCTCAAAATATGTCAAGCTTTCCTACCTGAAATTTTGCAAAATGCTTTAACCTCTCAAAAGATTTGGTAATTTTCTGACATTTTTGCCATTTAATATTTTTTTTTCCCATAAAATTTCATTGTGTATCCTTCCAGGGGCCCCTAGCATTATTTTCATGAATTGCTTCTAGTTCCTGCAATACAAGTTTGGATTTATTGTTTTGGAATACTCCAATCAAAAGTGCAGACCATGAAAATAGTAAACCTTCCATCCTTCTAAGGTCAGTAAAATGTGGACCCAGACTGCTGAGGGCAATATGCTGACTCTGTAAACAGCTTAGAGAGGGCTGTAAAGGATTTTGAAGCGGTATATAAGTCTAAGTTATATTGCTATTGCTGTCTTGGATTACCTTTCTATCCTGTTTGTTCAGATACACTCATATTCGTAGAACAGTACCAAGAGTTGGCTCCTTTGTAAGTAGCAGTGCTTAGAGAAAAGCTCTCTTTATTGATTAAACTCAAAGTAGAATATATCCTAGAAGAGTATTAGTACAAAGGGTCAATAGCAACTTGCTTATAATCTCTTAAATTTAAGAGTCTCAGTCAGCAGCCTGATTGGGAATTAAATGGAAGTATTGGATTTTTCCAACTAAGAGCAAATGTATTGAGCAAGACAGGCAAGGCTGATGTTTTTATATCTAATGCTTTCCTTTGTGACATTACTTATGTTTAGAAGAAGCATTATGTTCTGCAACTATACTCCGCATTTTTGAGCTGGGAATTACAGGGAAAATAAAAACGAAACTTCTATAGTAAACCTAGTAAATTATAACTCAGGTGACTCTCTAGCTTTTAGCAAAAAGTGGAATGGGATAAAGTATCAGTTAGGCAAAATCTAACTTCGTTGGTGTCTCAAATGTAAAATTCGCCTTTTTGACACTGGTGATATCTATATGTATCATAAATAGGTCTGATTTATACAGGGACAATGTGAGAACTTCCACATACTTCACATAGCTTCAAAAATATTTTATTTTATGTTTATAAATATTTTACCTACTACCTTTCAACACAATTTCCAAAGTAGTTAAAAGTGACACGTTGTCACACAGGCATGAGAAACACAAAATGTGGAACCTAGGAAGATCTTAACAATGAGTCACACTGAAGAGACTGCCAAATTGAGGAACAGTTGTGTGAAGCTTTGCTATCCCAACACTCATGAACAGAACATTTCGGATCATACAGCGATCAAATTCTATTACCCACTGAAATTTATTCATACAGTTTTCACTCATATAAAACACAGTTTGTGGCAGAACTCTTCCATGAATGCTTAATCTTAGCTAATCTGTTTTTTTTAATAAAGGGATCATAAAGGAATTGACTTTTCTAATTTCAATCTAAAACTGTAGTCCTATCAACATCCATCTGGAAATAACTCTTACTGAACTCAGTGTGGCTCATTTGAATAAATATGCAAGAGAAGGGAGATAGGAAGCAGAAGGTAAATTTCAGATAATACAAGATGAAATGAAATAACCACACTGATATTAATTTCCCAATAAATTCCACCTTACTATTTCCGAGTAAACTATCTACTAAAACACATGATAGAATATCATTGTGATGATTATTTACATTTATAGGCTACTGAATCCCTAAGGACTCTCAATAGGAGAAGATAACTCCATCTGAGCTGGACACTGGGTGGATCCCAAGCCTGGATAAAGGAGGAGAGTTAGGCATAGGGCTAGAACCCTACCCTATAAAAACTTGACTGCTATGGAAACAGCAAGTAGAAACCAAAACTACACCGAAACTGGGTTACCAACACAGACCCATTCTTGATGATGGTGCTGAAGCACCCAGTGCAGGAGGGTTTGATGTTGAATGCCAAAACTACCATAAGAATAAGAAAAGATACATAAGTGTTAGAAACCCACAAATTAATGAAAACCACAGATAAGATTAAATTAACCAAATCAAACTGTAACCAAACCATGATGAATCAAGGCTCAAATGCTTTCTGTTTATAGGAACTTTTATTAAAATGACCACATTTAACCTTAGACTGTCTACTATTGACCTCACCCCTTTCCTGTAGGGGGCGTGCATAAGCGCACCAACGTGCCTACCATCCCTGTCCTATTGTTTCTTTTTTATATATATAAAAGAATATATATATTATGTGTATCCATGTATTCATAACTATGTTTTTACTTATACCTATTATCTTGTAAGCAATTGACAAACCAAATAAATAAAATAAATATAAATAAATAAAATAAATAAACATTCAGAACAGGTTGGAGACTGGCTAGGGGCTACCCTAGGTATACGTGCCTCTACGAACACTAGAATAACAAGAATCATTATTAGAAAGTAAGATTCTGTGACGCACATTTACAAATATATTGTACTTGAAGGCTCAATAGGCTTTTTGGGGGGAAACACACCCACTGGCCCATATTAAGTCTGAATATGATCCCTGATGTAGGCATTTAAAATAGCATCATAACAGCAATTCTGGAGTGATCTGTAACACAACAGATTATAATGAGAACTATACGTAAAAGTAGTCGCTTTTGATTCCCTCTCTTTAAAAGTTAGTTCGAAAGAAAAGATGTTGAGCCACCCCTCTATCTAAACCTGCTGGAGAGATTACAGCAATCTGAAACTACAAAAGGAACAACAGAAGCAGAGTAGGTAGTTACAAATAAAGCATGTTGATTCATTGGACTCTGCTATATCCTGGAGGGAAAGATGGAGATTCTGAAAGGAAAAAAGCTATCGATCAAAAATCCAGGCCCTTCCCTCCTTTCTTTGCATTTCAATACCAGCAGAGTGGTCAAGCTAACCTGCTAAGGCAATCTATGAAGCAGCCTTTCAGATGCCACTTCCAATGAGTGGCAAGAGCGGTGTGGCAGATTTTGACTCAACCTCGCTAGACCCCCTTCTGGTGCTCTTCTTGCCTAATCAGAAACAACCATCCTGTTGGTTGCCTGTCTCTACAGCAGCCACTATTCCCCCCCCCGCCGCCACCCTCATTTGACATCTTTGGGTCCCTAAATGGAGCCAAGCCTTTCCTCCAACTTCATGCGTCCTCAGAAGAGCAGCCGGGGAGAAGGCACTAAATAGGTGGCAGCCAAGTAGAAGAAACTCCAATGGACTGGCAAAGGCAGGAAATGTTTTCTTGGCTGACCTTAGGAATGACAAGGAAAAACTCTGCACCCCACCTCCTCAGTTACGTGTGTGTGTGTGTGTGTGTGTGTGTGTGTGTGTGTGTGTGTGTGTGATATGTGGGCACTTCAAAACTGCTACTCTAGGATTCATTTCTTTTCCTTTCCTTCTGACCAATTCTACCATGTTTTGAAGAATGGTTTGTTTTCAGGAAAGAATGCCATTTCCTTTTAGAGACTGGTGGAAAGGAGAGTGGTAGAGGAGATAAAATTTGGAAGGAAGGAAGGGAGAGGAGAGAAGAGAAGATGATTCTATAGCTGCCAAAGAGATTGGAGAAGGCAAAGCAAGTTCCAACATTGCATTATCTCCTGGTGGGAAGGAGGGGATGTCTCTTTTTACATCTGCAAAGGACGTTTGTACTCCTATGGAGCTTCTTCCCCTTCTCTCCTACCTCCGCTCCTTTCTCTCTCTTCCTTTCCTAAGATCCTTTTCCAGCGCTTCCAATCTCTTCTTCCTTCCTGACTCGGTCAGGTTCAAGTCCTTCGCTCCAACATCCCTCAGCATCTTCCCGCCGGCAGCACCGAGCGTGAGGAGGGCAGGTCCAGGAAAGCCACCACGCCGAGCCTCTCCCCTCTTCTCCCCTCCCTCCCACCCCTTTCTGCATCACTGGAAAGAAACAACATTTCCCCCCACACACACACCACCACCACACGAAAACACACACACACACACACACACACTTCGAACACACTCGCGCGCGCGCGCCCTCGCTCACACATTCTCTCTCTCTCTCTCTCTCTCTCTCACACACACACACATTGAGCGCACCCAAGAAACCCAGGCGTGCACCTCTGGCCGCCGTCAGCCCCACCAGTTTCTAGCTTTCGCACTCCACGCAGGCAGGCAGGCAGGCAGCCCCTCCCTCCCTCCCTCCCGGTTCGCCTGGTCGAGATCGAGGTCTATTTCCAAGCACCGGTCTATAAAGCAGACATTTTGGTGCCAGCGATTTGTCCAAGGCGGAGGGTTGAAAGGAGACAGAGACGGCGGAGGGGGGGGAGGGAGAGAGAGAGAGAGAGAGAGAGAGAGAGAAAAGCGGTCCATCTTACCCACCCCCGCCTGGTGGTGTGTGCTTGGCACTGAACGATCCCGGGGAAAAGGCTGGTGCTGCTGGTCCCTAGCGGAGCTGGTTTGCTGCCATCCGCCCAACTTCAGCACCCAGCCGGCAGGGAAAGACAGAGAGCAAGAGAGAGAGAGAGAGAAAGAGAGAGAGGGAGTGAGAGAGAGAGAGAGGGAGGGAGGGAAAGGAAGGAGGGAGGGAGGAAGGAAAGGAGGGAGAGGGGAAAGCGAGGAAGGGAGGGTGGGGAGCAGAGCAGAGGCTCCGGGCGCGCATGCGCTTTTTAATCGCGTTGGCCTCGGCGGAGGAGCTGGAGTTTCCCTGCTTCGCTCCAGCGTGACTCATTCCGCGTTTCCCCCCCCCCGCCCCCGCCCACCCTCGGCTTCTTCCTTTGCCCCCGGAGATTCCACGGAGGAAGTGGGGGGCGAGGGCAAGCGGGGAGTCGGCGAAGAGGGAGAGCAGCCGGCCCTTAGAATCTGCGGGCAGGAGACGCGGGGGAAGGAATTGGAAGATCTCCGTCTCTCTCTCTCTCTCTCTCTCTAGCAAGCCTCTGCGTGGCGGGGCGGCTGGCCACGTGTTTTTTAGTGGGATGCAGGCTCTCGCGTACAGGTGAGCGGCGTGTGACAAGCGGCAGGGAGATGCTGTGGAAGGGAACCCAAACGCTGCCGTAGAGGCGAACAGGGTTTCCACGGTACTCTTGAAGTTGGACAGGGGAGAGGCAGGGAATCTCAGCGTGATGCCACCCACACTAACCAGAAGGCCTTTAAAAAAATAAAAATGTTTAAAACTAACGGAGGGCGATCTAATCAGTGCTTGCGACATACTTGGGTTTTTGTTTTTTGTTTTTGTTTAGAATGGGATGTGTCCACCCAGGGAGATTTGGAGAGAAACTAGCAAAACAGATGGCCCTTGATTGTCCTCACACCTGGTCCCTGTAGAACAGAGCCCCCACAAACTTATTTTTAATTTTATTTAATTTTATTTTTATTTTGTCAAGCGATTATAAGATAACAGGTATAAGTATAAACGTAGTTATGAATACATGAAATGGATACATACGAGAAAACTAAAAAGAAACAATAGGACAGGGATGGTAGGCACGTTGGTGCACCCTACAGACCTCTTAGGAAAGGGGTGAGGTCAATAGTAGACAGTCTAAGGTTAAAGTTTTTGGGGTTTGGGGAAGAAACCACAGAGTCAGGTAGAGTATTCCAAACATTGACCACTCTATTGCTGAAGTCGTATTTCCTGCAATCAAGTTTGGTGCGGTTAACTTTGAGTTTGTATCTATTGTGTGCTCTTGTGTTGTTATGGTTGACGCTGAAGTATTCATTGACAGGTAGGACATTGCAATGTATGATTTTATGTACTATACTTAGATCGGACCGAAGGCGGCGTAGTTCTAGGTTTTCTAGGTCTAGAATTTCAAGTCTGGTGGCATAAGGTATTCTGCAAGGAGTAGACTTGTTTTGGCTCCAGAGAAAGCTGAATGCCCTTTTATTCCGGGAAAGAGAAAGGATAGGAAGGTGGAAGTTGAGATTGGTGGCTTGCTCAGGGTTGTCTCCTCTTTGCTGAGAAGCTAAGCAGGGTCAGGTTAGTGCTTGGCAGGGACACAATCCAATCTTCCAACCCTCTGGTGGGGGGCAGGTTTTGAAGTATTTCCAGCAGGACCTCTGGTAAACTCACAAGATTTGTTTCTCTCGCCATGTGCATGTATATGTTCAAACTAGATTCTGTTATTTCTCCGTGTCACATAATACATATGGCAGAGCTGGCATTCAGCAGGTTCTCACCAGTTCTGGAGATCTGGTAGTGGAAATTTTGAGTAGTTCGGAGAACCGGCAAATACCGCCTCTGACTGGCCCCGCCCCCATCTATTCTGTGCCTCCTGAGTCCCAGCTGATTGGCTGGGTCTTCTTTTGTTGCCCTGCACAGGAGAACGGAGCTGGAAAGCAGGTTAGTGGGGTGGGGAGGGAATGGGGATTTTAAAGTATCCTTTCCCTGCCATGCCACCAAGCCATGCCCACCAAGCCACGCCCACAGAACTGGTAGTAAACTTTTTTGAATCCCACCACTGATATGTGGGGTACATGTATAATTTTGTATTTATTTATCTTGTCATGTTTATGTAGTGTATATTAGAGGTAGAGACCCTCTGAGAGCTGTATGCAACAAAATTTCATTTTAATGTATGCCGATTAGTGTACATTCAAAGTGACAATAAAGTTATTCTAAGTCTAAGTTCAGGCTAGACTGGCAAGTTGAACAAGCATCCTGAAAGAAACAGTATATGACTGCACAGTTGTGGGGTCCATGAAGTCCTCGGTCCTGTGTTCAACATTGCCTTTAATTAATCAAACCATTGGCCTAAGCTTATTAGTATTAATTTCCTCTCATTATCAAGATTGATAATAGGATTGATTGATAGTAGTAGATTGTAGTCTACATCCCACCAAAAAAAAAGAAAGGAAGAGATTTTCCTTCATTGTCAGATTGCTATTTTTTTCTGTTCAGGGAGAAAGGTTATTTTTTTTTGGTAGAGAAGAGACTTGGAACAATCTGACCAGGAAGGAAAAAAAAATCCTGGGAAAAAAATCAGAGATGTTCTCCCTGGTACAGCTCTCCAGAATAGTAAGTAAGATATTTTTCAACCTGTGTAAGCAAGTTCTTACTGCTTTCCTCTTTCCTGATTGATCCTCAAAGGGTGTGCAACTTTTAAGAATGTATACTGAGATGGGCAACTAATTAATTAAATAAAATGCAGATCAAGTGTGGAACATATGGATATTGGTGCATGAAGGCAACTTCTTGGAAGCCAGAAATATAATGTGGTTCATCACATTTTCCACACACATTGTTATCCTCTGTATTTTGGTTTGATGTGCTAGCTAAGTCTGCTCCCTTTTTTTTTTAATGTTATGAATGCAACATTAAGCATATTGCACAGAAGCATTGGGGAATATGTCAAGTTCAACATTTGTGAGTTTTCTTCCTTGACTTAGGTTTGGGAAATAAAATAAATTTTAATTAAAACACAAACAAAGGTGCTTGTCATGTGTAAATTTTAAACGCAAAATCAATGCAACTTTGATTTAAAAACTTCTGAATCGAGGATTAAATGTGATTCTAAGACCCTTAAGGTAAAAAAAGGACCTTGATCTGACATGCTTTATTCAGAACTAATCCATAAGAATTGTAGTATTCATTAAGTTGAGAATGTTTATACCTACTGATCATTAAATATTATATGGTAAATAACCATATATACATCATCACTAGGGGTGGAGTCCGACCAGTGTAACTACTGGTTTGGTGATTTACGACTTGCTGCCTGGACAGCTGAGCAGCGCCGCGCGTAGGTGCGCAGTGGTTGAAAAAACACTTTTTTCTTGCTTTTTCAACCGCAGCTGTGCTGCACAAAGCAGCTGCGGTTGAAAAATCAGGAAATAAAGGTCAGGTAAGAGCCCAGGCAGGTGGGTGGGCCAAAACAGCAGCAGACATAGAACCGGTTCTATGTCTGCTGCTCTTCAGAGCTACCGGTTTTCTACAGAGCTGGATAGAACCGGTAGAATCCCACCCCGATCATCACATAAAATACCACTCAGACAAGTGGCTGTCCAGTCTTTTCTTAAAAACCTCCAGTGATGAAGCACTTACAATTTCTGAAGGCAATAATCATGTAATTTTAATACCGGCGTGGTCTTACATTCTAAAAGAATTAAATTGCACATTAAGATTAAGAATACTTCTCCAAGAACTGACTTAATTTTTTAGTTTCCAAGATAATTAATTTATTGTCCATTTGACCCAAGCACAGGAAACCAAATGAACTTTCATATCATCTACTGTTATCACATGTGAATTAGCTTTAAAATTAGAAGTACCTGAGTGTGAGGATGAGTTTACAACATCCGCTGATGCTTTATTTGCAAGACCAAAGTGATATAATCAAGCAACTACTTATATGTGACTGTAATTGTAACCATAACATTTTCATAATCCACATTTCATTTAATACTTAAAATGACTGTGTGCAGGCTAAGTAAAAACGACTAAGGCAGGCTTTAGAATGATTTCAAGAATTCAGTAGTTTGTGTTTTGAAGCTCTGCCTTGTGTTTGCACTTTTACTCTTTTGTAGACAAGATTAACACATGCTAATGATGGTTTGATTACTTCTGGTTTATTGTTAAGCCAACAACCATGGTTTATAAACCATAGTGCTTCTCTAGTGTTCACTAGCCTCAAACTAAAATGGTTTAACATAATATTTTAACCCCATCCTAGACTGCTGCGGTCTCATTCAGCAAAAAGGAACTCATTCTACTCTCCCCACACCTCCCCACTGGATCCATATTGCCTAGTGTAGGGGTGTGCAACCTGTGGCTCTGGAGCAGCATGCAGCTCCTTCGGCCCTCTACTGTGGCTCCCTGTTGGCTAATCCCACCACTGGCTGGCCCCATTCTTCCCCTCCCTGTCTCTTCTCACCTGGCCTGAGAAGATAATGATGATGGCAGAGGGTGGAAATAACTCCATATTCCACAGCAGGGAGTGACTGGGTGGGAGTGAGTGATGCTGAATTGGCCACGCCCACCCAGTCACGCTGGTTGTTAAATTATTGGCTCCTGGTATTTTCTGTGGGAAATGGATCCAAATGGCTCTTTGAGTGTTTTAAGGTTGCAGACCCTTGGCCTAATGTTTGGGGAAGATCTCTTATCTAACTTGTATAAAGAGAAAAGAAGCAAACATTAATTCCTCGTGCTCTAGGCAAAGTTTTGAGGCTGCTATGACCATAGCATGGACAACTGATGTCTATCATACAGCCATGACATTAAGGATAGGTTGAAAGCCTAGCCCTAGATTGAAGTTATATATGAATGAAGATCGATTATTGCCTGTGAGGTGGGGTAGTTGGATAAGGGGGATTATAGTGTGGTTCATTGGGAAGATGCTAGGCTGGGTATTGTTGCTTTATTATATGAAGGAACATCATTTTTTTTTTTTTCTAAAGACAATATCTCTTGTAATATTAGCCTGCAATATTGCTATGATGGTTCAAATTTAGTGCCTTCCACTAAGAATAAATGGATACAAATTTAGTGCCTTCCACTAAGAATAAATGGCAACTGAAGAACTCTCTTTTTGAGGGAAATGGGCAGTCTTGAATCATGATAAGTAAGTAAATAAGTAAGTAAGTAATTCTGAGATTTTTGGTCATTTGCATATGTCAGTCATGTGCTTATCTTCCATTGTATTTGTGATGCAAAGATTTAAATGCAGCAAGAAGGAATAACAAATGTTTACTGGTGTTTCAGAACCAAACTATTGTTTCAGAACTACTCTATTGAGTAGGAAAATGAGCATTTAATCTTCCAAGCGTACCCACTTATTTTTGGAGTTATAAATAACAACATCATTTGGAAAGATATTGGATCAGTTTCTTAGCAATCAAAGATGGCTGTAAACAAATCGTTGATTCTCAGAATGGAAGGACAAAACAGTGAAGGTAATTGGATTCTACTGTCCTGTTTTCTGAAGTTGCTTCTCCAGCTTTCCTTTTTCCCTCTAGTATTTAAGTCTCCATCATCAAGCTTCATCATACTTGCAGAATTTCAAATGGAGCAAAGATCAATTGACTAATGTGCCTTAAAATGTACCTGAGACAGGATTTTTAAAAAAACAAACAAACAGAAAAACACTTTGTTACAATGTTTTTCATGTAGAATAATTTTATATTACTAATTCTGAGTCCTGTAGTATAACCATTAATGTTAATCTGGGAGGAAATTTAGTTCCTCTTGAGTTCAAACCATAGCTCAGCCATTCAGTGTTGTTGTGCAGATTAAAATGATGTTTGCATGGGAAGGATGGAATAAAAAGTAATGTTAATAATCTGAAATGGGAATTTCTTCCTAGGCACCACATGTTGGTGAGTTGTTATTATAATATTATTATTAAAATTGCAATTGCAACAATAAAAAGTAACACAAACAAAAAATAAAAGGTGCAGAAAAGATAAAAAGGAAAACAATAGAAAAAATAGAAAAGAAAGAAAAATCAAAAGTGTAGAAAAGAAAAAAAGAAATATATAAAGAAATGACTTCTCCCTTGATCATCAAACAAACAGAAACAATTTTAGTAAGTTATCATCTTAAAATATACAAATGGTCTCCTTTTCCCATATCCCATCTCTCATTAGTTCTGATGTCAGCAAATGTTCATTAAGATTACCAGAGATAACAACAGATCTATTTTAACCTTAATCAGATAAGCCAACTTTATATTCTTTCCTTTTACTTCTTCCAATCTTGATATTAGTCTCTCAAAAATAATTTTCTAGAATTTGATTTCTTTTCATTTTTTTTGTCCCATCTCATAAAATTCTTCAAAGCTTTAAGTAAGTAAGCTTTGATAAATCCAATTTAGGAAAATTATCCAGGTTATATTCTTCTTTTATGTTATTTCTATATCCTTTTTAATTATTAAAACATCAATCAATTCCCTTTGAATGTACAGTATAACATCTTTTTCTATGTTTTCTTCTAGACTGTTATTTTAAAATCCACTTTCAAATCAGTCTAAATCTTCTCAGGTAAAATATGTTCCTCTTCCTTAATATCTTTTAAATACAACGTATCAATAGAGACAGACACTCTTAAAATTAACTTCTGGGTCCATTATTTAAACATATTCTTCAACATGCTTAAGGTTGAAATATTTTTCTTCATTCTGTATTTGTAAGTTAACTTTGTTTTTCTTCTTTAATTGTAACCTTTAAGTCCTTCTAGTTCCCTCTAGTGTTCAATTTTTAAAGTCTTCTTAAGAATTCAAAACAAAAGCATTTTCCCATGGGGAGGATTCTTTATAGTCAATTCCAAAATCTTATTTCAAATTTATTATGGACCCATAGTCCATTACTAAACTTTCTGGACCAACATTTTAAATCACAAGTGCTTAGAAAAGGAAATATATGAACTCAGGGGGCTTTCAAAGAACCCAACTATGGTTTGAGCACAATTGCTGTTTCCCCATCTCCCAGTACTCTAAATCCATTGGAAACTGCTGCATTGCTTCTAGCAGAGCCTTAATCAGTTTTCCATTTCTTCCCTGAAGGTCAGTCTTTTTTTTTTTTTTTTCCCAAAGGCCCTTGTTACAGAAAACTAATTGCAGGCAAGGGCATCATTCATCACTGTTCACATACCTTTTAAATATATTTGGAAAGATATCTGTAATACACACTACCAACATCAAATAGTGGTTGTAGCTTTGGGCCTTGACATAAGAAATATATGTTTACCTTCATCACTGGATGACTTTGCTGAAGACACTTTCTTTCCATCCAAATTCCCTCAGAGAATAATACGGATAAAAGTAACAGAGATCACGCATGCCATCTAGAGCTCCAAAGGAAAGAACATGATGTAAATATAAGAAGTATTTTTTGTTGAATTTGAAAGGCTTAGAAAGCAATAAATGAAATACCTTTATTTAAATTAGTATTTCTTAAACTTGGCCACTCTAAGATGTGGAATTCAGCTCTTCGGGAATGACTCCATACACCAACTTTGAGAAACACCAATTTGTCACCTACGTGTGGGTTCAGTGTCCACATGTAACACACATGTTACATATGCACATGCTGCAACCCCACTTTTATTGATGGGTTGTCTGGCCAGCAGCCAGCATTTGAACTACAATCCACATTTAAGAAGGAAATTTGTCCTTTGTCCCTCAGGCAGGAGAGATGGTGTTGCCATGTAGGCCTGGGTTAAAAAAAAAGTGTTCTTTTAAGAACGTGAAGAGAAATGGAGTAACACATTGCTGTGCCTGAAATGGGAAAGGGTACCATGCCCTCATAGCTCAGACTGATGGCTGGAGTTTTCCTCAAGAAGCCTAAGAAGATCCAGGAGAATAAGAAGAAAATATTTGCTTTGAAAGGGCTTTGTTTAGGAAGTAATCATGTTTAGCCAGGACAGTGAACATTTTAATCTTTGTGTGTGTGTGTACATGTGCTAGTTATATCTTACTGTCCCTTGAGTTTTTGTTTTTTCTCTGCACAGTTAAGAGTATTCTGAGTAATGTTTGGATACGGCAAAGATTTTTTTTGGCATTTATTAAATTCTTGTGCTCTAGAATTTAATTTGGAAGCAGAGATCCTGCCTAGCTCATTAATTATAGAGGGCACGCATCATATTATGGTTTGCCAAAACTACTGCATTTACCATTGCATATCAAATTTCATATATCTTATATTTCAATCTTGTTTTTTTTCCAAAGTTTAATTTTGTTTATATCCATTCATTTAACTCCTTTCATGTAGACTTTCATTTGTCCAAAGGACAGGACAAAGTACGGGAGCCTTATCTATGTTAGTTGAAGGACCACCTGAAAGGTAGTTGGTCACAGGAGTAATCACCAACAATTAAACCAAGGTGGGAAGCAAGTCAAGATGCATTGATCCAGACTGTTCAGAGTATTGCAGCATAAATTCAGCACCAGAAAATTAAATACAGATGGCTGAGGCTTCATTTAACTTCTTTATAAACATATAAAGTAAATTTTACAATACCAGTTATAGATTCCTCCAACATGGAGCAAACTCAAACAGAAGTAGACATGTTACAGATTCAGAGCAGAACAGCAACTCGGGAGCTCAGAAACATACCGTATTTGCCGGCGTATAAGACGACTTTTTGCCCTGAAAAACATGCCTCCAAGTGGGGGGTGCGTCTTATACAGTATATAACAAAGGTCGTCTTATACGCCGGCAAATACGTTGTTGTCACTCGGGTGCAAGAAGCGACGGGAGGCGGAGCTCCGCAACTTGCGAAGCCCCTTCAAGCCCAGCCGGAGTCTCTCTTCCTCCTCCTCCCCCACCCACCACCCACCCACTCCGCTCGTGCGGCCGGACAGGCGGAGGAGCGGAATGACATCCTTTGCTTTCTCCCAAGCGGGGTTTATTATCCCTCCTGTAGAAGCACCACACCAAAGGAAAACGAGGAAAAAGCCAGGGAAGAAGATTTCCCCCCCCCCTCCCCCCCCCCCTCTCTCTGAAATAATTAATGAATCAGTGGGGCCCCTTGAGAAAAGTTGGGAGGTGAAGATGAAACACTCGACTGTTTTTCAGTTTTTTTTTTTTTTTTTTTCCCTGAAAAAGGATCGCCACGGGCCAAGAAAGGGGGGTGCCACCGAGAAGCGGCTGCTCTCAGCATTTGGTGGCTTTGGTTGGGGAAAGCGGGGTGTCCAAGAATTACCAGATCCCTGTTCACTCCGTTTCCGCGTGTGGATGCTTTCCTAAGCCCAAGGGGGGTCGTCTGCCCTATGAGAAGGGGCCCCGTTGTACATCAGTTTCACTTTAGTTCAGAAGGCAAGCAAGCAAATTAGTTTCTCTTTCACTTTACAGCTGAGCACAGAACAGAGATAAACCAATCCCAGATTCTCTCTTTAAGTTTCAGCCCTCAATTCTGCTCTCATTGGCTGATCTTGTTACTAAGCTCTATTCCAGTTCATGAATATACTCTGATACAGACAAACTCCATGAGAGGAGGTTTGTACCCTCCAGCCTCTTATTCTGTAGGCTCATCCTTTCACTGCAAGGTGAACTTTAGCATATCCCACTGTAACTCTTGGTCCTTCATATGGTCAAAACAAAATACATCTAGGTAAGGAAGTATCCTTGTCTAAACAGATCAATAGCTCGTGGTAGTGTTTCAGTTATTAGTTTTGACACTCTACATTAATATGGAAGCCATTGGCTGACTGATAGGGTTAGCAGAATGAGGAAGAAGTTTGTTTCTTGTAAGCACATGACTCTCTTGAATTGACCAATGAAACAGCTTGCCCCCGGAAGTTGTGGGAGCGCCATCACTTGAGACTTTCAAGAAGAGATTGGACTGCCATTTGTCAGAAATGGTGTAGGATCTCCCGCTTGGGCGGGGAATTGGACTAGATGACCTATAAGGTCCCTTCCAACTCTGATTATCTGTTATCTGTTATTATCTGTTATCTGTTATCTCAGAAGGTTGCCAAGTTTTGCTTGGTGGTAACTATCGTAAGGAAGACCTGGATCTAGTGCCAGAATTAGCGGGTTTTTTAAATCAGTGCTGTTACATAAAGTACTCAGTTTTAATTGTATTCTGTGTTATGGGTATTTGTATAATGACTTTGGCTTTCAACCATAAACAAAGATGCTGCCTTTGGAAAGAATATGGTAAATGAAGAAGATTATGAATTACCCAATTCATCTCTTTAATATTGAAATAGTCATGAAGGCCTCCATATCTTTTTTTTCATGGTCTTTCCTGCCTATGCTAACTTTATATGGCTAATCTAGGTCAATAAAGCTTAAATGAACGGATCCTTTCAAACTGGATCTCTGAATTAAAGCAGGCGCTGCTTCAAAGCAACAAATTCAATCAGGTGGCTCAGAAATGCTTTGAGGATTCAGTGCTATTGTGTTGTTTCTTGCTAGATTTTGATAGACAGGATACTGTGTTGCATCCCTGGTACCCAGATGGAGAAGGCTAGGAGCAAGCTGAGTGGTATAATATGCCTTGCATCATTCACTTGAGTAGCTGGCCAATAAGCTTTATCACTTGATTGAGTTCCTGCCTATCAGAATCCCTCCCCCCCCCCAGTTTCTCTCTTCTCCCTTATCTTTTTTCATTCCACCTACTAGGATTTTCTTTCTCTGCATTTTATTCAGCCTGGAGTGGTGGGGGGAGAGGACAAAGAAGAATTATAATCCTCTGTAGCTTTTACCTTCTTGGTTTTGTCTTATGTGCGATCATATCTTTTTCCAAGTCTACATCTTATTAAAATCCTGTCTCACTCTGACCTAATCTCCAGGTTTTGCTTATGGCTCTCTAATCACAGTTCCTTCCTTTTAATTAGTCTTTCTTTTAGTTCTTCCCACTCCACCCCAGCAAAAGTCTTCTTGTCTGCTGTATACAGTGTCTATCTCTATTGAGTGACTGTATCTGAGAAGGGATTTAAGGTTTGACTATCATAGATAGATGATAGATAGATAGATAGATAGATAGATAGATAGATAGATAGATAGATAGATAGATAGAAAGACAGACAACTTTATTGTCATTTTTTTTACTGCAAGCACACCGGCCCACATTAAAAATGAAAATTTTAATTTTAATGCCTCCTCTCAAGAGAAAGCATATATCTACCCAAATATATACATATACATATGCAATATACATACATAAATATATATCTGCAACACACCCACACCCATTTTGAATACATAATGAAAAGAGGAAACTTGAGAGTTCACAAGGTTGATACTATATGCAAGGGTCTTCAAACTTGGCAAGTTTAAGACTTGTGGAGTTCAACTCCCAGAATTCCTGAGCTAACATGACTGGAGGAGGAATTCTGGGAGTTGAACTCCACAAGTCTTAGAGCTGTCAAGTTTGAAGACCCCTGCTATATGGAACAAAAATGTGATTGAATCTAGATACTCTGCTTTGGATACCACGAAGCCGCCTCCCTGAAGGTAACAAGGAAAACAGGTCGTGAAGAGGATGTGTTGTGTCTCAAACAATCCTGTGGATCCTGCTCAACCGTCGCTTATATGCCATGTCCTGGATAGAAGGTAGTGAATTACCAATGATCTTTTCTACCATCCTCACCATTCTCTGCATCACGTTCCTGTCTGAAGCAGTAATGCTTCCAGACCAGACAGTAACGCAACATAACAAGATAATTTAATATACCATGTATATAAGGAGCTTGTATGGCAACGGTATTCCAAGGCAAAGAAAATGAGTGCCATCCTTGCTGTGTTATATGCTGTTGCTATGTTTTTTTTTATGCTTATAAGTTCTTATTTGGATTGCTTTGCATCTGCTCAGTGCAAGTAAGCCCACTCCAGTCAGCAGTGTCTACAGCACTGACTGAATGATGCATGTAATCGTGTCTTCATGCGCATTTCACTATTATTATTAGCATTCTGAGTTCTTGTACAAAGATGTAAGTCACAGCATTTACATGACATCATGGACAGAGTGTTCCCCTGCTCCCTCTTGCAAAGGGTAAGATTTGGAACAGATCTCTTGTAATTTTCACCTTTGTTCTAGACCACACAATTTGTTTTAGACATCAAACCAACTCCCAATCTTCAAAATTTATTAACTGGGGAAAGTGGTCTTCTTGCCCATGGAAGCTCATTGCTGGGCATATGACAGGTGAGGAGATTGACTCTGGATTTGTGAATTAATTCCTTTGCTTGGACAGTCTTGATTTTCATTTTGAAAAATAGTTTGTTTAGTTTGTTTGTATAGAACCCTCCTACTCCCTTATTGGGTTCAAAACATTTGGATGGGTATGAGGGAAATTATGCTGGGAAAGTTCCAATCTAAAGAAGTTTAAAGTTGCATCAGGTTGTTTTTGTTTGCCAGTCTTCCTTTATCTCCATTTCTCATGAAAAAGTCCATATTTAGTTAAGTGGGTTTTTTTTTGTGTGTGTGTGTGCTTGACACAAGGTTTCTCTTGTCTCTCACCAAACTTAAAACCATAGACATAAATGAAACTTATGTTTGTGGATAGCCCTGCTTGGGATTTTTCCTTTGTAATAGCTTTCCAATTCAAATTCCAGATTTTTTCTTTCTTGCTGTGACAGTCTGTGAAACAGCTTGCTAGCTGCATTTAACTAGCAGCTCATGTCACTTTAGTTTGAGAGTGGGAGAAGTTGATTTTTTTGGTGCCATCCCTCTCATCCCAAACCAAGTTCACTGGCAAAAGCTTCCATGTTTCTCTTTCTGTTATTTGGCACATTTTTCAATCATAAGACACATCTGCAATGTCGGCCGTTTTCAGATAAATAGATTTATTCATCTCCAAACCATAAAAAGTTCCCTTACACAAAATTCCCAGTACCAATTCAACAGAAATGTGACAGAATAGCCATAAAATGAGCAGACGTGCATATCATTCTGTCAAAAATTTATAAAAGTTAATTATTTCATCCACACTTAAAGGAGGATATTACCCAGCTGCATATTTATATTTCAGAAGATCCTCAGCTTTATTCTCTTAGATTGGCTTCCAAATTTTATCTAACTCTTTTAAGAAATAAAAACCATAGAAATAAATTAATTGAAAGCACAGTTTTTGTGGGTTTCTCATGACAAAGGGAAGTTCAGAAGGGAATTACCTTTTTTGTAGCAATGAATATAAAAATATTTTGCATTATGATGTAAATTCAGACAATAATACCAAAATCAAAAGTTGTATGCCCTGTATGTAGAAAAATAAGGATTCAGCTTACACAATATATTGTCATATATAAAATAGTTTATGCACAGCAAATTTGTGAGGCATTTCAAAGTATGGGGAACAATTTTATAATAATTATTTCTAGCAATAGCCATTGAAGAAGAGCAAATACAAAAGCCATGAATAGCCAGATAAGAGGAATAAACACCTTGAAATGCAGAGGTGGGGTGTTTGAATTCAGATGCCTTTGAGTTAATGTTTCCAGGCCCTTCCTAGAAAGTTAAGGTATTCACACTATCTCTGTAGAGAAGTGAGGAGAGTGGAATGAAAAGGAAAGAGTCCAAGTAACCTGCAGGCAATCCTTGATTTACAATCACAATTGGGACTGGAACTTGATAATGTGGTTGTTAAATGAGTCATTCTCAATTTTACAGTCTTTTTTGCCGTAGTCGTTAAGAAAATCATCATGGTCATTAAACAAATAATGCAGTAGTTAAGCCAATCTGGTTTCCCCCATTGACTCTGGAATCAGAAGCCCCCTGGGAAAATTGCAAAGGGCAACCATGTGATCTTGGAGTGCGCCAACTCTTGTAAATACATGCCGGTTTCCAAGAGCCTGGATTTTGCTCACCGTGGGGAAGCTACAGTTGTACTATAAGTCGCTTTTGTCAGCATTGTCCTAACTTTGAACAATTGTTCAGTGGATGTAGGTTGAGGACTACATACATATTGTTTTTGGCCCTTGCGTGAAAAAAAATACAGAAGTATGAGAATTACCTCTCCATCCCACTCCCCTGTTAGGCCCAAATGCACAGAGCGTAAATAAGGTTTGGAAAATTTCTTCAAATTCCACTATAAAGGACAGAGTAATCCTCATTTACCTCTAGTTGGTTCTACAGAGGTGGGATCTCCTGAAGAGAGACTAATCCTTATTTTGCTAAGAAATAATTCAGTTCAAATTTGTGAAGATAATGGCAGTTCTCTAAGAGTACTGGTGCAAGATCATACCAACTGTAGGGAAAAGCATACACACAAAAGGTTTGTGGAAAAAAGCAGAAAACAGAAGGATGTGTAGTCATCTTGACAAGTCTCCTGTTTATTTATTAAATCTCCCTTGGATTGTTAGGGAAAAAACCCCCAACCAATCTAAAAGAAAGCTACAATCTGTCATGAGCTAGGGTGGCAAACAGTTAATTACACAAGTTTTGGTCTGAAAATCCCAAACTAGTATTTCTAATAGAAAATCCATTTTAATTTTTGAAGTGTCAGTCTACAAATAATAAAATTAGGTTTCCTGTCTCACACCAAAGCACAGATTCAACAGATTGTGATTCAGTTACTAGAATAGATTTGTTTAATTGTCTTAGTCAGAATGCCATGGCAACTACAATAAAAAACAAAAACACAAGACCCCATCTAACTAAATAAAGAGTGTAACACAATGCAAGATATTGACCAATAATGCAGCTATGAATTAACAAGCACTAAATTCAAATCTTCATAAGCAGGTATAATTTTTGTCCAAAATTCTGTTAGAGTTGGGCAACATACCTATCAAAACTTACCATACAATATCAGGATCTGATCTATCAAGAAAATGATTTATAGTGGAAAGTGCATTCCAAAAAATGCACTTCATAATAGTAAATTAAGCTATTCATCTTCTCTCATTGAATCTGGCAGGCAGGAAAGAATGATAATGCAGTGCCAGACTGGTGATGCAGCTGGATTTGCAGATATATTGCAGAGAGTAGGCTAAGAAATGATTGCTTATCTGATGCCTCTTTGATTATACAGTACAATTGGGATGAACTGAAGGAGTTCCAATAACCTATACCAGACATTTCATTACCCATCTAGGTAACATCATCTGTGTAATAGTATCAGTGCTAGGAGATTAGCACTGATAATCTTACCTAGCTGTGTAATGAAATGCCTGCAAGAAAACAACCAAATCGGTAAGCACGAAGGACCCCACAGTTCAACCCTGTGACTTTTTAGTCCTATGAGATGTTTTTCTGAAATCTGATGGGCTAATTGTGTTTAAGTAGCCGTGAGACCATAATATTTGACCAACTAATGTAGAGCTCCAGGGAAAACAATGGTACATAATCTTTCTTATACAAACCTTGTAGCATTAAGCATTGGTGGTGAACAATCACTATGAATTATAGCCTCCGTTTGTCTGTTGAGACTGTTAAGACTCAGAGCACAACTTGTACGCTCCAAAAGTTTACATGTTGGATAGACCACTTAAACAAATGTTGCCCTGCCCAAGAGAAGCTAGGTGTTAATCATGCTTACGACTAGATCAGATGTCACTTTACATTTCAGGCAAAATATTCTTGTTGGTAGAACACAGGTTTTCCCTTTCTAAATCTATTGCAATTCTCTAAAAGAGATGAAGTAGCAGGCTTGGAAAAGAGATCTTGGTGGGCAGCTGTCAAATAGACAACATCCTTGGTGTGTGTGGGGGTGTGTGGAGAGAATGAATGAGAGGGTCAACTTAATGTACAAAAGATCCTAATATCTTAATTGTGTGTTTGGAATATTAAGTGATAGCTTCAGATACATGGTGCAAATTTGGATTCAGCAACCCTATTCGGTAAAGTTAAAAGGCTATAGTATGTGTAAGCCAAGGAAGTTTTAGTTAAATTCCCAGTTTAACCCATAGTCTTGAGTTAGTTCTTGAGGCCAGCCAAGTCTTAAAAGTTATTGCTCCAATTCTTCCTTATGTTAGTGAACTTGCTTAAAGCATAGATTAAAAACATACATAAAATGTGAAAACCCAAGTCTTTTTGTCCTGCCTATTTTGAAAGATCTCTAATGACAATTCTTCGGTGGTGCATTCACACCCATCCATTTTGTGAGCTGATAAATAATATTGCTTTTATCTTCTGCTTTTAAAAAAAATGTTTTCGCTTGTCTTTCTGAGACCAATTGTAGGTTATTACGTAGAGATTGTAAATTTTGATTTTTGTAGTACTGTGACCAAAATTGAAACACTTGGTAGAAATCAAGCATGGGTCAACAGGGGAAGATGCAAGCAATGAGCTCATACTATATACTGATACACTGAGAAAAGCTATGTGTAAGAAGAGGCAGGAAGCTGATTTAGCTCCCAGTTGGACTGCATCCAGTCTAAAAAAACATTTCAACTCACAATGTTGATAGAAACCTACAGTGAACTCATGATTTATGGCTTTGGGGTTCTACCATGCTGAGAATTTTGATATTCCCAAGGGCCTGTCCATTTTCAGACACTTAGCTCAAAAGAGGAATTATCTTCTTTCTTCACAAATATTAACATTCATCAAAGGAATACACAGAAATAAATCAGGGGTATGCAACTATTTATTTATCAAGGGCCATAGTCCCTCAAGAATAATTTGATGGGGAGATGATTCAGTATCAATGAAATTTGGGGTGCTAGATATTTATTATTTTGCTACACCTTCTGAACCCTCTTATTTCTATTTCATGCTGTTGGGGGAACACAGAGATCATTATTACTGAAATGATCTTATGTATATGGATATTCTTTATGTTGTTAGAAGCCATTCTGTTTTATTTCTTACATTTTTAAGCTACTCAGAGTCATTGTGCTAGGATGGCCCCTGAAATATATAATTAAGTATAGGTCATATAATAAGGGGCTGGACTGGAGAAGACATTCAAGACAATCAAAAATTTATGAAATTCATCTAGAAATCTGCTTTTTATATGTAGCACTATCAACAATTTAAACAATCTTCTACATTAATTAAAGTTGGTAGAGCCAATGGGCCAAGTAGGCCGGTTACCATCTTTTTCTAAATTTTATTCATTTGAAATATTCTGAATGCTAAATACTGCAGTTATGGGGGAGGCATTTTACCTACAAAGAAACCTTTATAAACCACAATGATTGCTGCAAATGAATAGAGAAGCAAGATGTAAGCAGGGGGAAGAGAAATATGGACAAATCTGGCAGAAATGCCACCTCAAAAAAGACTGAAATAACATTATGGGGATTTGCAAGGAGAATAAGCACTGAAGATTTGAGGAAAGATGTGTAGAAAGTGGGTGCTAACCCACACCTCTCCTAGAAGAATGAAATATTCTAGGAAATATTAAAAAGGCAGAATATTATATTTCCCTGGATGAGAAAAGGAGAAACATGTCTTTAAAGACAAAGCAGTTTCCTGCAGGTCCCTGCCCCCACTTCAGCACCAGGGTGATGGGATTAGCCCTCTACCCATCTCACCACACGGCACCTGGGAGGGTTGCATCACCCAAAAAGATTCAAGCAAGCTTTGCATGGCCCCGTGGGAGTCTGCCAACCAATCAGGATACATTTCTTGCCACAGGAACAGGAAGCAAGTTCAAAGGCTAGAGAGGACATAAAACCCAGGGACTCTCAGCATCTCTTCCCTTTTTCACCCAGGAGCTCCTAGGCATGTGATCCAGTCCACCATTAAACCATCTTTCCAAGCAGTCACCATGTTTCCAGTGTCTTTCTCCCCACTTGGAACTGAACCCAGAAGGATATTTCTTCCAACTATTGGATCAATCTTTTTTTAAATCATTATTATTATTTTAAACAAATTTTATTCAATTTTTCACATAAAAACAAAAAGCTCTTTGTAGTGGACAACACGTTTCCAGGTCATCACTTTTACATACAAATATGACAGTAGTTATACATTCATATATGCATACTTAATTCTATTATTACCTTTTCCATTTCAAACTTTCAGAAAGGAGAGAAACAAGCAAATTAATCCTAGTCTCTTACATTAATCTCAATCAAAACATCTTTTCGTTTCATTTCAATTATTTCAAATATAATCCTTTAATATTTATTTTAAAAATAAAAGTAACAATATATGTTTGCCTAATAAAAAAAAGTTACCAATGTCTCTCCATCCTTTTAATAGTCTGTATTAGTTTATTAATTTAAGTAGTTCTTTAATCTGTCATATTTTCTTTCCATCAGACATTCTTTCTATAGATTCTAGGTTAATACAAGTTTTAACAGAGAAAAAAAAAGTATAGGTTTCCCCCCTTTTACTGCTTTGAGTGTGGCACCTCAGTGGTTAAAATATACCTTTATTCCCTCATCTTAATTCCCAATAAACCATTGTTTTTAAGTAGTTACAATAATAATCATTACATCTTTTCATTTGGATTCCACAACATATTTCCCCCCCCCTAATTTTATTTCTAATTTCAAAAGAAGTAAAAGGGAAAAAATTGACTATTCAATTTCTAGTCACTGATATTAACCTCATTTTTAGACATCTTCACATCCATTTCAATTATTACAATTTCTTCAATAAGCCTTAACTTTTCTTTTGAGAATAAAAATAAAAATATATATTCATCTAATAAGAGTTATCAATATCTATCCCTCCTTTAATAATCTATATTACCCTATTTTCTAAGTATTTTTTTAATTGCAAATATATTCGTGTTACCCCTTGTCACCCTGCAGAATCCCCTTTTTAATTCATCAACCATTATTTCTGAAAAAATGATTTTCTTTTCATCATTTTACTATTTCCCTAGTTCTTTATTTCATGCACCTGTTTCTTACTGCCTCTCCTCCCTCTCTTTTTCCCATATCTTTTCTCATTCCAGTTTATATCCCTCTCTTTCTTGATATCTTCCTTTCCCCTTTTCTGCTGGATCTTTCTACCTCTCCTAGTTTCACAGGTATTCCGCTTTTTAATTACCTTCTTAAATCTCAACTTTTTAGCCTTCCTTCTTTCCCCTAGTCTTTGTAGTGTTCTTTGTGTTAATTTTCTATTTAAGATGGCTTTTCCTTGAATCGACTCCTCCTCCTCTAAGGTTCTTTCTTTTTGTTCTTCAGTCGGCATTTCCATTTCTTCAAATGGAAGAGGAAAGTGATTCGCCTCTTTCCTGTAGTAGTTCTCTCATATTTTTAAGTTCCATTTTTAATTCACGAAGAGATATCATCATTTCACACTCTTATATTTTATAATCTTTGAAGTCCACAAAAAACACTTTCTTCTTCTTTCTTCTTCCAGTTTTCTAAAGTTCTCAGTTGTTCCAGCCCAGGGCCTATACCAAAAACGTCAATCAATCCCACAACTAGTCTTTCCTTGCTTCTTTCTTTATTCTGGTTCAGCTTTCACTTTCTAAGATTCTTACTTTGTTTCAATATTTCTTTAACATTATATCAACTCAAGTTCATACAGAAACAGGATGCTTTCCCTTTTGTTTGAGTTTAAGTTATTTGTCAGAAGATGGCACTCTCCGTTATACAAAGTCCTCACCTTTTTCCCCTATTTTTTTATTTAGGGTTTTTCGAACCTCAATATTCCAGCACAATCCAATCTCCAATTTGTAAATTTTATTATTATTATTATTATTTTTGACAATCTTAAGTCCAGCTTTTTTTATGCCTGTTTATTGCCGAAATATTTTAGTCCAATTTAATTAAGTCTTTAGTTCTGGCTTCTTCCTTTCCCGATTCGAAGCCCCGCTTAGCTGTCAAAATTATTTCCTTATTTTTTTCCCTGTCCCTTTGTATTTCCGCCACTCACTTTTCTTTTCTTAAAAGTTCAATGTTACCTTAATCCCGGGGTACTTTTTGTTTAATTGTTTTGCCCAATTGTCCCGGTTCAGATGTTGTCCACTTCTTTCTTCCCTCCTGTGCAAATCTTAATCCAGCTGAGTCCTCCTCTTCGGGGTGGCCATTTTAGACCACCGCTTCAGTCGTCTTTGGGGGGGAAAAGACCAAGCCCAGGAGGGGAGATGCAGCTCCCCTCAACCTGGCTTGCAGCTTCCCCTTACTCCACTGCCCCTCCAAGGCAGCTTCAGCTCCTAATCGCAATGATCGGGCTTTCCGATGAAAGAGCACGGACCATAGCCGGGGACAGTCATGATCTACGGTCCATCAGCAAGGAGGGCTCAACCCGGAAGTCCCTTTAATCATTATTTTTATAGCCTCATGTTGCAGTGAACACAGGCATACATTCAATTTACCAGCTACCTCGCTGAGCAGGTACAAAGATAGCCAGAGAAATCATTGAAGCCAGGGAAATGGGCCTCTTGTCAGTCAATAGGAGTGTTGATTTGCATCAGCTTATCAGGTACTTATGCCTGAGGACTTGGTTGCACAAGGAAATAACAGCCACTAGTCGGTCATCATAACACCAATCAACCAATAGGAAGCCACACCCAGCCAGGCACCACATAAATCTGATGCATAAAATAGCCCAAAGCACACATTCCAGTAGAGAGAAATTCCCTGAGCATGAGTCTGAACGTTTGAAAGTGTAAGCTTCTGGTTCCAGTGACTGATCCAAATTGGAACCTGCAATATTTTTTTAAATTTATCTCCAACATTAAAATAAAGAATAAAAAGAAAAAAGAAGACATCGAGTACAAACAAAACACCCAATGAAATAAAAAACAGTCATAAAAATGTGTGTAGAACAAATAACAAATATACCATGAACATTAACAATCAACATAAAATGTCCACTCTGATTTAATGCTGAAAATTCATCTAAAATATTTGATACATTCTCTCTTCCCTTGCATAACACATCTACAACTAGTTATTGTTTTCCCATCTATGTTTATTAAAAAAATACTATGTTACAGGAAGAAAAAGGTTACCAATGTGGAAATCAGTTGTCCAGCTATTCATTTAAAAGAAAAAATGAACAGCTAACCCCCAAAACAAAACTGGCCTTCAAAGTTCTTTTTTAATGGGAAGGAAGGCTTGGTTAAATGGTTTTCTCATTAAACACTTTAGGAGACCAACACTGGCAAATTTATAAATGAAATGCGAGATGCTGAAAAAGAAAAAAGAGGAACTTCCAACAGTGGCTGAAGTAGAAAAACTATCTTTAAAAAGCAAAAGCTAAGGTTATAAAAATGCAAGAGACCAACCCAATGAAGACTGAACATGTTTTGCAGCCACGGAACCGAAGAAGAAAAATGGAATGGGATACTACTGCAGGAGGACAAGGCTTCCTGGTTGGCTGGAGGCCTGAACAGGATTTCAGTATAAAAGCCCATTTTTCAACTTGAAGGGTTCTCCAGACCATATCCAGACTGAAGATAAAAAAAACCATGAGACAATAAAATAGGACAAGGCTAAAGAAGAAACGGAACTAAATCTAAAAAGGAAGAAATAATGCATTCTGGGAAAGAGAAGGAAACATCAGAAAAATGTTGCACTGTGAGAACACCAAAGATGGCAAGCTTTGTTCACATTATTTGGACAGTGGGACAACAGCTCTAATGTGTAAAAAGTAAAGATTCCTTTCTTAAACTTAATTTGACTTACAAAGGGCAGATCATAATGGTAAGTGAAAAACAGATAAGCTTCCAAAGGACTGAAGATGTTATAATAACATGCAATCTGAAATGAATAAGAAACAATTTATATATATACTTACTCTCCACATTTAAATTCTCGACTTGCCAAGTGTTACTCATGCGATTAGTAAAAAAAGGAGACATACGGTGGTTACTGATAGAGGTTGCTCAGTAACAAGGATGGAGAATCTGGACTTTTCAGAGTGGATTCTCCACATGAGTTGTGAATTCTCTGATAAAAGAAAATCAGATGAGTTGTAAAGCTAGCAAATGAACGTAAATAGAGAAATTGCACTGAATCTTGGCACAGGAAATTAAGCCATTTGAATCACAGAGCAAATCTAGCAAATGCAAAGGAAATAGCTCACTATGCATTTCAGAATTGCAAACTGCAAATGTTCCAGTCAGTGCCAGTTTTGTGCGTTTATATGAGAAATGTGCTCAAGAGTAACACATAGTATAAAAATGATCAGAAACATGGAAAATGTAAAAAGCACAGAAAAACAATATCTACTGGGTTAAAAAAATCCACACTGACTTCTGATCTCTCCCCGTTGAATCAAATGGGAAGACTTTCTATAAGTTATTCAGAGCCAACTTCTTATTTTTAAAGTTTACGTCTGATAAGATGCTGGAATGAAGTGTTTGGCCAAATCCAATGGTTTGTTGCTTATGGAAAGAATAAAGCTGGAAGAAAGCCACCAATTTTGCACTCTGACAATTGAACGGGATTTTTTCAACGGGCAGATTTTGGATTATTTAGAGTAAAGGAGATTATGTATAAGAAATCTATTTCTTTTACATCAAAACAAAATTAATTAGGGGAAAGAGACAATCATCCCTTGTTGGATAATGTGTGAAGCAGAAACAAAGGTTATTAAGAGAAACTATTTCAATGATTAATTACATTCAGAACAGTTTATCAACAGAAGTCAAAAAGGCATTCCTATTGAATTATTTATTTTTCAGTGAAAAATACAGTATAAATTATGTTAGAATGTTGGGAGCTAAAACATATGGTTACATTTCCAAAGGAAAAGAAAGTAGACTATGGAGTTGAACAAAGCATCATGATAGGTTACACAATTAGCACAAAGAGGCATAGGATACAAAATTCAATCATACGAAGAATTAAATGAGCATGGCTTATTTTGATGAAAGTGTAGTAAAGATCTATAGACAGTAACCCCCAGCAGGCAATATTACACACTTATTCCCTATCTCTGGTTTTAAATCAATATCACAGCCAGTTTTTAGAAATGGCTAATAATAGTTGAGATGGGGCAGATTGCAAAAGGAAATTTGCAACAAACCGCAGTTGAGCCTGAGCCACAGTTAAAACCATACAGACTTAAGGAAGAGATACTTACCAGACCAGGCTGTCATTCGTAGCTGAGAGGAAAAGAGCCAGAATCACAAGGAGGTGCAGGTTCATGGAGTTGAGAAATAGAAAGAAATAACATATGGAGAGAGAGTGTTAAAAAAAAAAAAAAGACTTGGCAATTTATAATCTCCTATAAGAAATGGAGGGATTTTCAAGGCCATGCAGATGATGAAACCATGCAGATACTATAAAGTTATTAGCAAGGGATTCTTCCAGAAATCTGAGAAACCTTTGCCCCAGAACAACGGTCTTAACCCAAAGCAGGAGGAGGAGGTGGGAAAACTGACCATCTGATAGTAACAATTACTGTCTTCCTTTTTAGAGGAAGACATTTACATGGAACAGCCACCTGGGTTCTGTCAAGCTGACAAGGCTCCTGGGTCAAGTACAGAAAAGTCTTTAGGGATTTAAAAAAAAAAGAAAAAGGCCGCCAGAATGTGGGATGAAAAGCTAAATCAAATGTTGCTTAAAGGGGAGCTTCAGCAAGGCAGAATTTTCTCTACATTCAAGCTTTTTTTTTTTTTTAAAAAAAAAAAAGCATGAACCATTATGTTGATAATTTAATAATGTAGTATGAAAAAGCAAGGTAGTAGAGATTGTGGAACACCTGAACAAGGAAGTAGAAGTGAAACAATTTAGTAACATCGTTTGTGATCATGGAGTACAGAGCAACGAGGAAGTAGTTCTATTTTCAATAAGATTTTTTTTTTTACAGATTTTATGGCTGAGGCTAGTTCATTCAGTGCACTTCTATGGGGGCTAACTTTCAAATGGAGAGAGAAAAGTGAACTATTTCCTGACAGTAATATGCAGAATATGCAGTTGACCCAGTGGTGGGATTCAATTTTTTTTAATTACCAGTTCTGTGGGTGTGGCTTGGTGGGCGTGGCAGGGGAAGGATACTGTAAAATCTCTAGTCAGAGGTGGTATTGCTGGTTCTCCAAACTACTCAAAATTTCCACTACCGGTTCTCCAGAACTGGTCAAAACCTGCTGAATACCACCTCTGAGTTGACCATAGCATGTAGAATGATCATAAAACTGGCCCAAAAGATGGAAATTTCATGTGAAAAATAAGACCACCAACCCAAAGTGGCTTGTTTTCAGTAAAGATGCTTGGGCAGATATCTAGGTGGCATTGCTGCCCTAAAATGCCAATGCTTAGTACTGTATGTAAGAAGTAAGAGGTGTTGGTTATCACCTTTAAAGACATTTATGGCATGGGACCAGATTACCTAAAGAACTGTCTTATCTTAATCAGATCTGACCACATGGTCAGGCAGGGAGGGTATGTTGCAAGCCCCATCAGTTAAAGAAGTTTGAGTGGCAGGATCCAGGAAGAGAACCTTCTTTGCTGTTGCCTCCACCATCTGAAACATCTTACCCCCCCAAGATGAGATGGAACCCCACTCTTGTGATCTTCCAAAAGAGTGTTGAGAGTTTCAAGCCCTGGTCGTACGATATGGACTTTATGTACTTTTTTAGTGGGATGTTCAGGAACTTATTCAAATCTCTAAGTCCAGAAAATGACTCAAGCTGGCCACCAATCCCACTTGTCCAGGAAATCCAAGACATTGAAAAGTGTCACAAGAAAAAAAAATCTCAGTTGGTATATTTTGCCACTTCTAAATCAATCAGATTCAATTAAGTTGCCTTCTATAATTTCTGCAAACAACACTGACTACTACCTTTACGTAATATATAGCTGGGTGTCATCAGCATATGTATTTTTCAATACATACTACATTTATTTATTTATTTATTTAGCCAATTGTTTACAAGATAATAAGTATAAGTGTATACATAGTTGTGAATACATGAAATGGGTACATATAAGAAAAATAAAAGAAGAATAAGAAACAATAGGACAGGGACGGTAGGCACGTTGGTGCGCTTATGCACGCCCCCTACAGACCTCTTAGGAAAGGGGTGAGGTCAATAGTAGACAGTCTAAGGTTAAAGTTTTTGGGGTTTGGGGAAGAAACTACAGAGTCGGGTAGAGTATTCCAGACATTGACCACTCTATTGCTGAAGTCGTATTTCCTGCAATCAAGTTTGGTGCGGTTAACTTTGAGTAGCTGCACATACACACTGAGCATAAAGATGAAAGGATGCAACCTTGTGGAGTGTTACAAAAGCAGGACCCAGGGGAATGGGGACCTGTCCTCCAAATAGAACTCAAACGCAGCAAACCTTCAAAACACCAGTCTGGCCAAGGTATAGAGCCTCCTAATCAACAAACACGAATGGTTATCATACCATGTTTCCCCAAAAATAAGACTGGTGTCAGCGTTCCAACCAAATTCTCCATTCTCATTCAGAAATCAGAGATTCTTATATTAATTTTTGCTCCAAAAGTCACATTAAGCCTTATTTGGGGGAGAAATATGGTACTAAATGCATCTGTCTGGCTGACAATCTTAATTAGGACTTGTTTTTTGGGTAGGGCTTATGCTTCAAGCATCCTGAAAAAATCATGCTAGGACTTATTTTTAGGGAAATATGGTATGAAATGCATCTGTCTGGCTAACAATCTTAACTGAACCTTATTTTGGGGTAGGGTTTATATTTCGAGAAAAATCATGCTATGGCTTATTTTCCGTCTGGGTCTTATTTTGGGAGAAACACACAATCTATGGGTTTTATTTTATTTTTATTTTTTAAAATACTTGTACTCATTTTTTTCCTGCTAGTTAAAAGCACAAATAAATGTCCTCAGGAAAGCTTAAGAGTCTTTTGCATAAAAAGTAATCACAATAGGAGAAAGAGTTTAGGTTTCAGCCCAAGAGCAAACAGTGCTCAGTGGAGCAGGATGGAGTAATTGTGCTCCTAGGGCAAATATTAGAGATAGTTTTGCTTCAGGCATTCGGTCCAGGAAGCTAATGAGAACGTTTAATAATCAGAGATTGCTAGTACTCTAGGTCAAATCTTGGTAAATTTATTCCCTATCACCACATTCTGTGGTTCATTGATTTTAACCCTAGGAATGAAGTCTGGTTTTACATTTTATTCACTTAGGATGGGAACAGTTTTATTTTTTTAAAAAAAGCAAAATAAACCTTTGCAAATGGTAAACAATTTTATTTTGTTTTTGTTTCAGACAACATGTCAAGGGCAAAGCAACAACAGTCTATTCTTTTGGTCAAAATTACTTTGGAAAAACTAATGAAAGCTAGAACACTTAAATGAATTAGGCATGATAACAGCCAGATCCCCACAGTAAAAAAAATACCATGGATTATTCAGTTTATCCAAGAGGGAGTAGCATTAAATGCATCCTTTATGATACAGTTCTTTTTCTTGCACCAAATAACAACACTTTTCCCTTTTGGTGTCTAGATAGTCAGACTTTCAGCTGCTGCTTCTCTCTAAGAATTAAAAGTGATCCAACAATCAGTCGCTTTTCTGCTATTAACATTTTTGATTTTCAGCAATGGCTGCAATTTGCCAGTCTTTGATGCCCTGCACAAATTGTTACATTTTTTTTAAAGAAAAAAAAATGTCTAGAGAGGTCTAGTCTCTGAACTGAACGGGTTTTGAACCGGTTCAGCTGGCCTGGGCTCAGTTTGTAAGCATTTTTCCTCAGAGTGGGTGGTAGAATCGAGGAACAATTCCTATCCGCATAGCAAACCATTCCTGATTATTCTCCACAGATAAACTGCCTGTTTCTCTTAAAGTCATCTGGAACACATTGTCTTTCAAAGCCAGTAGTCTCATAATGAAACAGCAAGGGATGTTTGCATAGGCCTGAGCGAACCCTGCGTGTTTTTTTCTAGCACTGGCTGCTGATGAAACGGCATGTTCACCCATGGAGTGGTGGGCTAGCAGGAGGAGAGTATGGGTGTGCTGTCTAGACCAGGGGTCCCCAACCGCCGGTCCGCGGACCGGTACCGGGCCGCGGAACAAGCCTTACCGGGCCGCTGGTTGCTGGGCGCCGCCATCTTTTTGGTAAAAAAGCAATTTTTCGTCAAAAAGATGGCGGCGCCAGCGCTTCCGGTGAGCTTTTCCGGGTAGAAAGCCATTCAGACGCTCACCGGAAGTGATTTTTCGTCAAAATTTAAGATGGCGGCGCCCAGCTGACGCCGGAACCGGGCCGCGGCGCCCAGCTGACGCCGGAACCGGGCCGCGGCGTCGAAAAGGTTGGGGATCCCTGGTCTAGACAGTATATAGTTAGTTTGGGAATGAGAGATGTTCCCTTAAGGGAATGCCTCATGGGAAATGTAGTTAATGCCTCATGGGAGATGTAGTTCATGTCATGTGGTCACATCTGTACTCCTGAATGGTCACTGAATTGACCTCTGGTTGGGTTGGGGGGAATTTTGTTCATCCCTACCTGGATCCCAGCATCGTGCTGGAGTCTTCCTTTGCTGTATCATGATGGGAGGAAGATAACTTATCTTTTCACACGATGAAGACGACAATGCAAAGATTGGACATTAGATGAATCTCAACATATCTGTGAGTTATACATTGAGGATGCCTGATATAATCCAATAAAGAAACTTCGTATGGAAGCCTTTGTAAGTGTTTAACTCCTTATCTCAGGTATTTTGAGAAGATAAATATTGCCTGAGACGAGACGATGGGGAAGCCCCATGATGTGAGCAGAAGACTGCTGATGTTTCATTGGATGTCACCCAAATCTTAGCCTAAGCTATAATATATATTTTGAACCTTGGAAGCACTCACTGAAACCATGGTAACGATCCATAATACAGGTAGTCCTCAACTTACGACTGCAATTGAGCCCAAAATTTATGTTGCTCAATGAGACGCTTGTTAAGTGAGTTTTGCCCCATTTTACCATCTTTCTCGCCACAGTTGTCAAGAGAATCGCTGCCGTTATTAAGTTAATGACACGGTTGTTAAGTGAATCTGGCTTTCTCCATTGGCTTTGCTTGTCAGAAGGTCACAAAAGGGGATCACACGGTCCCAGGACACAGCCACTGTCATAAATAAGAACCACTTGCCAAGTGTCCAAATTTTAATCACATGACCACAGTCAGTAGTGGGACGCAATTTTTTTTTTACCACCGGTTCAATGGGCGTGGCTTAGTGGGTGTGGCATGCCTTAGTGGGTGTGGCTTGGTGGGCATGGCAGGGGAAGTGTTGTGGTTTGCTGGCAGCAGGTGTGGATGGCTGAGGTCTCAGAGAGCGAGGACGAGGGGCCTGTGTGTGATGCAGGGACGGGGCCAGGACTATCGGAGAGTGGGGTGCTGCCTTCGGAGCTTGTGGAGGCTGTCAGCAGTGATGATGAGGTCCCTGAGGAGCCTGTGCCCAGTGCCCGTGCGCGCAGGGCTGCTTGAAGGAAAGAGCAGCTGCAGCAGCATGGGTGACTCAGGAGCAAGGCTGCAAGGTAATGGCCCTTTCCTTAAGAGATAAAAGCCAGCTGAGAAACGAGTTCTTTGCAGGAAGCAAAGAAGTTTTTGCACTCAAGCCTTGTGGACATTCGGAGTATCTTGGTTGGTGTTTGGAGACTCTTTGTGTTTGAAATATTTCTTAGTAACTTTATCTAGTATTCTTGGCAGTCTTACACAACCTTGTCAAGGCTCGTTCTTATCAGAGATAATTAATTTGAAACAGACTTTTAACCATGAAGGAACGGAATTCATAAAGAATCATTAAAAAGTTTTGCTATTACCTCTGTTTCATGTTTGTTTCCTTAGAACAAGGTTTGGGTCAGAACAGGAAGGTTACTGCAAAATCCCTCCCTACCCAACTAACTTGTTTCCAGCTCTGTTTTCCTATGTGGGGCAACAAAAGAAGACCCAGCCGATCAGCTGGGACTCAGGAGGCAGAGAATAGATGGGGGTGGGGCCAGTCAGAGGTGGTATTTGCCGGTTCTCCGAACTACTAAAATTTACGCTACCGGTTCTCCAAAACTGGTCAGAACCTGCTGAATGCCACCTCTGACCACAGGGATGCTGCAATGGTTGTGTGGAAAACGGTCATAAGTCACTTTGGATGTTGCAACTTTGAATAGACAGTGAACTGTTGTAAGTCGAGGACTACCTGTATAACATGTAAGGAGTTGTCAGAAATCAGTTTCATCTGGGAGAGTTTTGATCCTGTGATGTGGTTGGAATCGTTTGATGCTCATGCATGATTGCCCTGAAGATTGGGTACCTGATTCTTTGTCCTAATGTTCTTTACTTGTCGTTCTATGTTATCTTTATTTCTATATGTAATAATGCTGCAATTTATCTTACAACATTTACCGGTCATTTATTTTCTCTTCTGAAATGTTCCAGAAGTGCCTGTTCTAGTATTCTGTCAAAAGTCAGATCTCTGTGCCCACTTCTTTAACAGGGATGCTTCTGTTTGCTAATCAAACTCAAGAGTGCAATTTTGGGGATACCATTACCTTGCTATTCTCTAATCCATTTCAATACTTTAATAATCTGCCATTTCTGTGTCATTTTATAAGAGACCACATTTTCCACAAATCTCTGGCAGCACACCAGAGTTATTGTAGATAGGGTTGATGTCTAAAGAAGAGAGAGGTACTTACTACTTGAACATTATTTTTTATTTTCCCTTATTTTGACCAGTTTGACCAATTTTAATTAGTCTTCATTCCACATGTTTCACTGCTGCTTAGAATCTCTGTTATTTTTACAATCTATTTCCCATACTCCTGTATATTCATCTAGATTTTCTGTTTATTGTACAGTTAGCATTTTGTCTATTTGCGTACATAGCACTTGCCAAAATTTCTATTTTGATGAAGGAATTCATGGTACATGGCTTCAGCTGTTGAAATTTGTTTAGGTAATGAAATTGCACTGAGACATTACTGACTACAAGTTCTTGATTAAGAACTGGGTATGGTAAGTAAATCTGGAATTCTAAAAATAATTTTTGCTTCCTGATTTTCCATGATATTTTTATTAATAGTTGAGATGATGAGAGCAGAAGGGAACAAGAGAGATGTTCAGTGATCTGTGGTTCTTAGATTATATGTGGCTCCTGGGCCTCATGAAGTTTTGAGGGTAGCCCCCAGAAGCACTTCCTCCTCCTCCTCCTCCTCCTCCTCCTCCTCCTCCTCCTCTTCCTCCTCCTCCTCCTCCTGCTCGAGTTGAAAGACAGAGTGGCTTTTTAAATACCCGTAGTAATATTTTAATTGATTCGGTGTTAAAGGCTTTTCTTTAGAAGTTTTACCTTTTCAGAATTTTGAAGAGGAAAAAATATTTTAAAAAATAGTTTATTGTCTTTTCCTGGCCATACCCAGGTTATTGCATCAGAATTTCTTTAACTTTTGGGGTCACCAACCTTTAGCTAGGAAACAAACGAACAAGTATATTCCTTGACCTCTTCCTGGTTGTCCAGCACTGGGATAGAAGAGCAAATTACAGATTCTGTTCCCTTTCCCCATGTTAATATATTACTATTTAGAAGAACTAAACAGCCTTTTGATTCCCAGACATGAATCCTGAATATTTTTTGAGGAAGAAGAGGAATGCAGCAATAGCACTTAGACTTATATACTGCTTAATAATGCTTTACAGCCCTCTCTAAGAGGTTTACAAACTCAGCCTATTGCCCCATACAATCTAGGCTCTCATTTTACCAACCTCAGAAGGATATAAGGCTGAGTCAACCTTGAGCCAGTCAGGATCGAGCTGCTGGCAGTCAGCAGAATTATCCTGCAATATTGTATTCTAACCACCACCATGGCTCAGTGATGGTGTAGTAAAAGAGATTTTGTAAAAACAATATTAATAGGAGGAGCCACTATTTCCACTTTTTTCCCCATCTGCAGTTTTAGGGGCAGGTCTAAAGTTTTATTTTTCTTTAATAAATCATATTAAACCAATTTTAGACCTTAAACCAAGGGTCCCTAAACTCATTTATGCCTTCATGAAGCTGTGGATGTTCACTGACTCCAAAACATTTATTATATGAAAATAATTTAATAAATCTACTTGATAGGTGGCCAAAAACACCAAATCCAGTCTAAACATCTGGCTTACTGTGCAACCATAAAAATAGAGGAAAATCATGGCTGCTCTCACTTGTGTCTAACTATCCAGCCCTGGGTAACACTTGTCTTTCTGCTAGCCACCTCACCTTCAGAACCAGGAACTGCCATGGAGCTCTACAGAAACCTCAAAAGATAAATTAATTTCCATCCACCTTTCAACATTCCATCAATTATCAATCACCTACTGATCCCTTTTTGTCCCTCAGCCATTTAACAACCGCTTAGACGGTCCCATTGACTCTTGAGGGTTGTTAATGATCACTGTGGGGAACCCTGCATTGCCCTAATCTGCATTGCCCCAATTCCTGTCAGTTTTGATCAGGGGGCATCAAGGATTGCAAGAAGCACCTTCACAGGTTACAATTCATCCTGAGGCCTTAGGCTGCCCACTCTTGCCATATTGCATATATCAAGTTGCAAAACTAACATTCAGTATTGGACAATATATGAATGATAATAAAATACTAAACGTGTAAGCACATGCCCTTCAAGTGTCCCATTGCAAATGTGATTAAGTTGGACAAGAATATAATAACCACATTAAAACAAAAACACCCTTTCAGTTTCTTCTGGCACATCTTTTTTCTGTTTCCATGTTTAGCATTTTTGTTCAGTTTCTCAGAGGCTTTCGGTGTTTATTTTCCTTTTTTGCTGTGGTTTCCGAGTTGCTTCCTCCTGAAATAATATTGCATTGTACTTGTTTGTTTTTTGTTTTCTTGCAGAACATAAAGCTTGTGGATAGGAGAGAACAATAAAACAATTGTTTTGGTGAGTTGTGGGAAGTTAGCACAACTGAAGTTCCTTATTAAACTATTTCAAATTATTTTGTTATGTTTTAAAAAATATGAACATGATTAGCTCTTTTTAAATGGAGCTTAATAGAATTCCATATTCCATAGCATTTTTTTTCCTGTTGATAAATGTTCAGATAATTCCTGAGGTTAAAGAAAGGATTGTAATCCTAATTTATGAAAACTCAAATAAGGCAGTGTTAATATAATCTTTTATGATAGAACAAGGCCATCTTATTCAGTTCTGCAATTAAACTTTTTTGAAATGCTGACCTGCTTCCTAGTCTGATTTCAGGTTTATGTAGTATGGAGCTAATTATTTCATGGTAAACTTTGCGGTCTCCCTATCTTTTAGCAAGGGGGGGCGGGAACCATAAGACTACATTATTTAGCTTAATTATTTTGCTACATTATTTATTTTCTTCTGGATAGAACACCCTTATTGCCCAGTACCCTTATTCTTTACAAGAAAGCAAGTTAAACAAATCCACAATAACAAATTAGTTTTACCTTTATATGGAATGAATATAATTCAATATATGGAATGAATACATTATATGAATATAATGAATGAATGAATATGGAAGCAACTGGGTATTACAAATTGATACATTGATTGGGTAAGCTGTAAGATAGGTCAAATTAGATGAGTTAAAATATGCAGGGTATTATTGTTTGATGATATTGAGACCCCTTTGCAAAAAAGTTTAATGATACCAGATTGTGACTTTTTAATGTTATAAGTAATCATCTGTGCTTCTTTTCAATTAATTGAAGCTATTATTACAATTAGTATTAGAAAACATATAATATCCAGATAAGTTATCAGCACAAGTGTTTCCTGCTTCTTTCCATTTGGAAAATTGTGGTGTCTAAAAAGTATGGGGCTTGCAAGCTGCATTGGCAGGTATTAATATATATGTCCTATATTCTATGGGAATTTGTGCCTTGACTGATCAATGGACTCCGATTCCAGACCTTAATTCGGGAAGGAACAGCCAAACCAGAGAGGTAAGGGACAACAGAATGGTCAAACAAATGGCAACTTCAAAGCTCAACAAATAAATGCTCTGTCTTACATATTGGCAAAAAAATAATAATCAGAAAATAAAATACAAGCTGAATAGTCAAGACCTTGTTGATGATCCAAGCTCTGTAAAGGACCTTGGAATACTCATCTCTAATGATCTAAGTGCTAGAGCCCGCTGTAACTACATAGCCAAAAAGGCATTAAGAGTTGTTAACCTAATCCTATGTAGCTTTTTCTCTGGTAATATCACACTACTAACTAGAGCATACAAAACATTTGCTAGACCAATACTCGAATACAGCTCATCAGTCTGGAACCCACATTACGTATCTGATATTAGAACAGTTGAGAAAGTCCAGAAATATTTCACAAGAAGAGTTCTCCACTCCTCTACTCATTGTAGAATACCTTATGCCACCAGACTAGAAATTCTAGACCTAGAAAACCTACAACTACGCCGCCTTTGGTCCGATCTAAGTATGGTATATAAAGTCATACATTGCAATGTCCTACCTGTCAATGAATACTTCAGCGTCAACCATAACAACACAAGAACACACAATAGATACAAACTCAAGGTTAACTGCACCAAACTTGATTGTAGGAAATACGACTTCAGCAACAGAGTGGTCAATGTCTGGAATACTCTACCTGACTCTGTGGTTTCTTCCCCAAACCTCAAAAACTTTAACCTTAGACTGTCTACTATTGACCTCACCCCTTTCCTAAGAGGTCTGTAGGGGGCGTGCATAAGCACACCAACGTGCCTACCGTCCCTGTCCTATTGTTTCTTTTATTTTTCTTATATGTACCCATTTCATGTATTCATAACTATGTTTTTACTTATACCTACTATCTTGTAAGCGATTGACAAATCAAAGTAAATAAATAAAATAAATAAATAAAAAACTAGCAACAATGCATTGGAGGAAAGCAATAGAACAAGAACTGTATTGTTTGAGCATTTCCTACACTGGTTGCATTAACAAATGAAATTTGATTTCTTCATTAATTAGATAGAGGAGAAGTTGCTGCTAGTGTTGTGGCTTGCCGGCAGCTGACGGAGCCGGCAGCAGAGTAAGACAGTAGTGAGGAAGTTGGGGAAGATCCTGGGCCAGGTCTGGAGGCTGAGGAAGACCCGGAGGAGGGCTCTGCATCAGAGGCAGAGATGGGGCCAGGGCAGGCTGGCAGTCAGCAGCTGCCTTCGTGTTTGGACAGCAGTGATGCTGGAGAGCTTCTGGAACTGGTTCCCAGCCTGCGTATGCACAGAGCTAGCAGAAGACAAGAACAATTGAGAGAGCATGGTCAACTCAGGAGTAAGGCCATACCTTGGATATGATTGGCCCCTCCCATAGGTCATAAAAGAGGAGAGAACGGGACGTGAGCTTTTGCAGGAAGCAATTCGTTCATCTGGTCGGTTCAAGCTTTGAAAAGTTCTGTCTGACTCTGTGTCAAGTTTGGCCTTGCCCTGCATCTGGCAATTAGTTCTCTGGCCGCACTCCAAGTGTGATAAGATGGGTGTTTATAAACATTCCCCTGAAAGACTGTTTGTGAAGCCTGGCCAGCTGTGAATGAACGTAATTCACAGCTGTGGAAATAAAAGAGGTTTTGCCGGGATTAAGATTGTGTTTTATGCTTTCTAAGGAAGCCTAGGTCAGAACAGCTAGATAAACATCAAAGGCCAGGAAGTGACAATGCCTGTCTGATTTCCACAGTACCATTATGAAGAAACCTTTAGATTGGTTCAACTAGAACTCTAGAAGAGGGGGGGGGGGGAGACAAGCCTGAAACACTACCATCCTTCAAAGAGATTAAAGATTGGTCTATTACTTGAACATTCTTACAGTGTACCCCAATATTCTCGTATTCTTCCATAGTATAATGAATTTTTTTTTAAAAAACAAAACAAATGTCATTTAATTATCACTCCAATCAGATGCTAATTAAGTAGAGGTCAGAATACTGTTTCACAGATCTTCGTGTCTGCATTTGGGGATCCATATGCTGAACTTTAAAGAGGAAAGTTCTCATCTTGAAGAGTAGTCCTTGTCCAACAGTGTTAAACGTGGACAATCCTAAGAAAAGCCAGCACTTTTGAAGTTGTCCATCAGGTATGAAAAGCTGTACAGTGGAGCAAGCAGACCCATAATTATCCTCTCAGTTTGTGTTGTTTCAGTTCGTTATTTTACTGATTACACAATTCATGTTCACCCATCATTATTTGGGGATGTGTGTCCCTCATGCATAACCAAAAGAAATGGTGCAATGAAGATGGTCTTAAATAGTGGCTCCTCTCTTTACAAATGGAAGGCTTTGAATATTTCATTAACCAAGTCTTTAATACTGATTGAACATGATGACCTGCATTATTTCTGTAATCTCCAAAGGTGAATAAAGAGGCTAGGAAGTGGACCATGATCCTAGCGAGGAGAGTCAGAAATGTTCATAATTATGACTTGCTTTCTTCAATCACAATGCCTGCATTACAAGGGCTTGTTTGCTGGAAATTCCAGAATAAGAAACTTGAAAGAACTAATTAAAAATCCAATTACTTACATGAGAAATTTGCTGACCCATAAATTCTGAGGTACTTGACTGCTAAAAATAGTCCATGGACTATTACATTCTTGCAAAAGTATAATGTGATAGAAACCTTGAGAGAAATGGAAAGAGTGCATGCAAAGACCAGAAATATGCATTCCATATTTATATGTGCCTTTTTCATTGTGTTACATAGCTAACATGACCTGTAAATTATAAGCAAGCCAAAGCCTGTCTAACTTTCTCCTGTAAATTCTGCTTTTAATTTGCAACTCTGTAGATGTGCAAAATGCTTATGTTTGTTTTAAAATTGCAATGGAGTTTGGCAGCCCAAGACCCCAATTTAAGCATGGGAACTAAATGGCATATCTAAAAGCATCTCTTATCATAGCTTTCTTGCTGTTGTTCCATCACCAGAATTTACTGTTTCAGACCAAATCGTCACAGATCTCTCTAAGCAAAAGAATAATATTTACTTAGGTGCAGTGTAAACTCATAAAAATGAAACACAAAAGGGGATCTGATTTATATTTCCCATCTTTTACTGTAATACAACTTGTTTATTATACCCACAGTAATTCCTATTTAAGCTACAGATCAAATAGGAATTTTATGTAGAGGGAATTATCATTGATACGTATTTTGAAATTACTCTCAGATAGAAGCTTTTATGTTGCTGCCTTATAGCCACCTAAAATACCTATATTGCATTTCAATGTTTGACATTCTAAACTACCTTTTGCATACTTACCAATGAATAAATAGCAAAACCACATATTTCCTGATTCTTAGGATTATAGCACTTGGTATATTTTAGGATTTTTAAAAACTGTGTACTGATTTTATATTTTGGAAGCAATCCTACGTCGCAGATCTCAGGGTTGGAGATGATTAAGTGAGAATTGAAATGAGAAAAGGACAACTTGCCAATTCATCACAAGCAGCAGACTATTGCCAACTCGCTGCTGGCCAACTTGCCAGGTGACAACTCATTGCCGGACAATTTAACAATTACTGTATATTTAATTATTTAAAATAAATATAAAAAACAATTTGTGCCATTCACATTTCATTCTGTCCCGCCTTTGTTAGGGATATACACCCTAGCAGAACGTGCAATGGCAGTCTAGCAGACAGGCAGATATGTGAGACAAAATGTTGTAGTAGCTTACACTCAGTAAGACAGATACACTGTGCAAGTTAAATAGTTTTTATTCCAGCAAGAGTTATAGCATAGTCAAACGGTCCATATGTCATACACCAAGTTCAGTCAGTCCGGGGGTTATTCAGTTTGCAAAATCCAGTGTCGAAAAAGAGTTCATTAAACTTACAATCAATCAGTCCAGTGATATATCTCTTTTGCAGTCAGAGATATGAAGAAAAATCAAACCCCTTTTCTTCTTTCAGCAAACACGCAGTTATCACCATCAATCCAGTTTGTCAGCATTCCAGTAAAAGCCAGGGAAACAGTGAGCTCTCTTTCTCCCTCTTATGGTGATTTTACTACCGCACCCAAAAACTTGGTTTACAGTTTAAAGTGATACAAACACTTAAACTCACTAACATAGTTTATATATTATTTTACCCAAACTAAGTTAGGTAAACAATGTTATCCCTAACAGCCTTTTGCATCCTTTCATTAATGATTCTATCCCACCATTTCTTTAATATTAGTCTAACTCTTGTCTTGCAGTGAGTTGTCCTGTGGCCAGTTGACCATGGCAAGTTGTCCTGCAGTGAGTTGGTAGTGGCAAGTTGGCCTTGGCAAGTCGGCCATGGTGAGTTGGCTGTGGTGAGTTGGCCATGGAGAGTTGGCTGCAACAAATTGTCATAGACCCGATAGAATTGTTCTTCTCAGCTACACTCCTGGGAAAGGCACACATATTTCAGTGATCCTTGGTCCACGCAGGGATGTAAAAGATCTCTCTCTCTCTCTCTCTCTCTCTCTCTCTCTCTCTCTCTCCCTCCCTCCCTCCCTCCCTCCCTCCCTCCCTCCCCCTCTCTCTCTCTCCAACTTCTAGAGCCAAACTAAAGTTGCTTTGGATCTGCAAAGAATAGGTGATAACTTCATTTCAATTTTATCCCTTAAGACAGTTCTCTCCTTCAGAAAAATACATGCTTTTTGCACATCTAGAATTGTTTATTTGTTAGTATGATGCTGGTCTTCTAAGTTTTACAGCTTGAATGTTATTTTTTTTAAAATTTATCAATGTGAAGTGTAACAAATAAAAGAAAAATGCTACATTAGTGTTATTCAGTAAAAAGATTGCAGGCATTAGGGTGATTAAAGTAAACTGAATATAAAGTAAATTAGTAAAGAAGAGGAAGAAACTATACAGAACTATACAGAAAAAGATCTGTATAATGTTAATTTAAGATAAATTCAAATTTACCATTAAATCTTGACCATAAAAATATATTGCTCCATCTTCTCTTTAGTTAAAAAATTGATAACAAACACTTATTCTGACTTCATTCCTTAGCAGTTTTTCCCCTTCTGTGTAAAATTTCTTTCCAATGCCACATTTTAGCTATATAATTCCACATTATATTTCAATGTTTAAGTGCTGTATTTTCCCACAAAGACTGAATTACATGTCTTGTAATTTGAAGCTGAAAGGGAAATATAGTTGACAAGACCTAATAATGAATCATTTTTTAAAACCTTTTTATTGTAATTCAGAAGGATAATTGTGGTTTCAAAAACCCCGGATCCTCCTATTTTCCATTGTCAATATGTATGCCAATTTTCCCTGCTGTTCTTGTTGAAACTGGTTTAAGGAACCTTTTTTAAAAAATAATTGCCAGGCAGTGGTGGAATTCAACCAGTTCACACCACTTGTTGAGAACCAGTTGTTAACTTTCTGAGCAGTTTGGTGAACTGGTTGTTGGAAGAAATGATTAGGGCAGAGACTGGTTGTTAAATTATTTGAATTCCACCACTGCTGCCAGGGCTACTATAAACTGTAAAATTCTAGACATTCACTACATCAACACTACATGAGTGTGTACTACATTATCACTACTTTACTACATGAGTAGACTTCATTTCCCAGAATTCCCTAGCCAGCATGGCTGACTGGGGAATTCTGTGAATTTAACAGATTTAACAGATAATCAGAATTGGAAGGGACCTTATAGGTCATCTAGTCCAAACCCCCGCCCAAGCGGGAGACCCTACACCATTTCTGACATATGGCAGTCCAATCTCTTCTTGAAAGTCTTAAGTGATGGTGCTCCCACAACTTCTAAGGGCAAGGTGTTCCATTGGTTGATTGTTCTCACTGTCAGAAAGTTTCTCCTTATTTCCAGGTTAAATCTCTCCTTGTTCAATTTCCATCCATTGTCTGGCCTTGTCTGGCCTACAGGAGCTTTAGAAAATAGCTTCCCTTCCTCTCTGTGGCAGTCCCTCAAATATTGGAAGACTGCTATCATGTCTCCCCTGGTTCTTCTCTTTACTAGACTAGCCAAGCCCAGTTCCTGTAACTGTTCTTCATATGTTTTAGTCTCCAGTCTCCTAATCATCCTGGTTGCTCTTCTCTGTACTTCTTCTAGAGTCTCAACATCTTTTTTGTAATGTGGTGAACAAAACTGGATGCAGTACTCTAGGTGTGGTCTTACTAAGGCTTTATAGAGTGGTATTAGTACTTCCCTTGATCTTGATTGTATCCCTCTGTTAATACACCTTAGGATTGCATTAGCTTTTTTGGCTGCTGCTGCACAGTGCTGCCTCATATTTAGCTGGTTGTCCACCAAGACTCTAAGATCCCTCTCACTTCAATTTAAGTCCATAAACCTTAAAGTTGCCAAGTTTGTGAAAACCTGGTCACAGGGCAGCAAAATCAAAGTTCTATATCTCTATCCTGCCATGCAGTGGTCATCCAGATTGTTGCAGACCATCAAGGATTTCTCTAAATAATTATTTTGCCTCATGCGTTCATTTTTTACAAATGTACTACCTGTTGCCAAGAGAGGAAAGCAAAGCAATGATTCACATAACTTCATCTTGTCTACATCCAATTGCATCAGCTCCCCAGAGCTCCTTATTGAGGATTTCCCCATCATAATATCCCAGAATACAACCTCTCTTCACGCTGAAAATGCATTTCATCAGTTATCCACCTTCCTCAAAGACAGATTTTGATGTTAACTCTATTATATAACTGACAATATCCACAGACCAATGCATAATTCAAAAGCCTGGGCCTCACATTCGTATGTGCAACTTCACTAAAACAGAAGATCCATCCAGCTTACTACTAACACTTGAAATAGCAGCCTTGTCTGTTGAATCTCTCTGTCTCGTTATATGCCTGGCATCCTTAATGTTCATTAATTTTTCAAAATATGACCAAATCTCATTCCAGGTCTCTAATTCCATTTTGCAGAGAAAAAGCTAAGTATTCTTCAGAGTCTGTGCATGATAAGTGGCTATTAAATCAGAATTCAAAAACTCAGTTTGAAGGCCCTGCTTTGATTCTTCATCAGTTCTCATTTAGGCACACACCGTTTGATGTCAACAGCTTCAGCTGAATGATAGAAATGAAGGGCCAATTTAAAGTGCTCTGCTAATCCTAACCTCGCTGAAGTGATTTGGATGATTACTCTTTCTTTATCTTGTCTTTCCTTCACCTCTGCTTTTTATAAATGCAAATAACTCATTTCAATGGTCAAGAAGACCAAGTCTTTACAGCTTTTGTTCTTGCTCCAAATACAGCAAATAGATCAATGTCTATCTTGTCACCTCTTCTGTAATCCAAGAGGGTAAAAGTGTTGGATTAAATCTTCTGTACCACTGATCATGCCAAGTACCACTGATCATGCAGTGGGGAACTAGAAGGGTAATTCCAACACTACAACCTAGCATAATTGGGCAAATGTCAAAGGCATTATCTTTTATTTACTTACTTACTCACTCACTCACTTACATCCTGCTTTTATTATTTTTACAAATAACTCAACATGGCAAACATACCCTACACATTTTCCTTCTCTAATATTCCCCACAACAACAACCCTTGAGGTGGGTTGGGCTGAGAGAGACTAGCCCAAAGTCACCTAAGCTGGCTTTCATGGATAAAACAGGACTTGAACTCACAATCTTTTGCTTTCTAGCCTGATGCTTTAACCACTAGACCAAACTGGCTATATTTAGTTTTCATTCATATTTTCTTCTGGGGATTGAAAGACATATCCTGTCAGGTTTAGTTCATATTTGTTCCATTTTTGATGGCCTATCATGCATAAGTCAACTGCAGTTCTGACGAAAGTCTTGCTTTACTCAGTTATTTGGTACCACCGGTTCTCTGCTACGTGATCGTTGTACTGCTTTCTGTTTTTATTGGTGCAATGAGCCACTTTAAACTATGCTGAGAATTGGTGTGATATACCATAAACGTTTTAAACATCTATTTTAATTCCCCACAAAGCTGGGACCACTGTATTGCACATGTGAGACATTGATACCTAGGAACTATAAGAGTTGAAATGGGTCATATAGGAACTAGTGGTTTTCAGGTCAGACATGTTGTTATGTAAATGTACAACTACTTGACTTCAAAGCCATGCAATCATCTCTTTACTTAAAAGGATAACAGGGAGAAGGCTTCAATTTAAACACTTGAGATGGCCTTTTTATGTCTCTGTAATCATCTCCTCTATATAATTTCATTCTTGTGTGCAGTAAAGATTCTAATCATCCTGTTCCACATCTGAGAGTTTTCAGCTAAGTCAAACTTAGGAGTTGAGCTAAGTTATGAAGCATAAGATCTATGATCCTATGTTGAGGTTATATCAGGCGTCTGAAAGAACCTCATTATTAGGAGGTCATGCTGATCACTGTAAGTTAACCTGCTAGGGCCCATGGATAAGATTTGGCCAGGGAAGTGAAGGAACAGGCCAGTAATCCCCCAATTTGATAGATCTAGACATAACAGACTTTGGATGCAGTGAGCACAATCCATCTATACAATGTATACTTTTGCAAATCTAATAAAATCCCATTCTCCATGTTGTGCATTCATAAAATACATCAAATATGCATGTATAAAATCCCATTTGCCATTTTACACATGCATAAAGTCTCGTTCATAGTTAATGGACATTTTGTTTTAAGATAAACCCCTTGCCTCTTATTTGTTGGTTAAATTGAGACCTTATTACACTCTCTTATTTATATTATGTTACACAGTAGTACACAGTGCCCAAACATATTTTTAACCAGTTGAAAAGAATGCTGAAAAAAAACCCCAACCACCCTCTGCCTGACAATACTGTGAGCTGAAGTGGCTCACAAGTTATTATTAATATACAGCAGCCCCAAAATATCTAACAACGCTCCCTTCTTAATAAACATATAGCATCCAGTAAGGGGAGTATTTTCATAGACTGGATTTGATTGATGTATGTAAATGGTTTACTGGGATTTTTTTCAGCAACTTTTGAAGGCAAAAAGTAAAAATCCCTGTTAGTCTGAAGTGGGCCTGGTGATTCTTTAGGAATGGCATCTGACATACCAGTTCCCAAATGCTTTAGAAAGAGTGCTTCTAGTATTGCTATCAAATCATTCTGGGAAGAAATCAGTTTATCAATGCAATGAGGTCATGCTAGCACAGCTGCGCATTGAACATTGTAGGATACTGATCTTATGATCTCAAGAAGCATGAAGGGAACTCTTTGGGTCTGGCTCCATATAGTAGTTCCTCACAAAAGTCTGTTCACTTATCATAAACAAATGAAGAGTTGTACTTGACAAAAGTAGTATAAGAATATATAGAATATAAACAAATGAAGAGTTGTATTTGACAAAAGTAGTATAAGAGTATAGAATAAGTTCCTTTTTGTTTTGTAAGTGCTTAGTTAGATGTGAGTAGAAATGGCCAAGGCAAGTTTTTTAGCTGCCACCTCATAAGTAAGCCAACAGAAATAACACTAAAATCAGTTCCAATTATTTTGTTTTACAAAATATATACAATTAGGAATTTTTTCCCTGATATGATTCTGCAAACTATATTAAGTTTTTATTAAGATGTCTTGGTTAAATCCCAAGAAAAAAAAAAAGCCCACTAGGGTATATGTTGAACAGACTGGCATATGCTGCATATATGTACACTATTTTCAGTGTCTGAGTCAAATCCTGGCCACCAGACAACTTCTGGATGAAGCTTTCATGTGAATTATTCAAGGATGTGCTACATGCTATCTGGTTAGAATGGTTTATGACTGTCTTTCCTTCCAGAATGACAACATGGTTCTCTCACAGGAAACATCCTTTATGGCAAACATCTCATGCTGATGGTTTTGGGATGGTTAAATTCTTTGTAAGCTGGCCAATCTTCTATACCCATTTCAGCTAATTTTGATCCTAAAGAGTAAATCTTGCAGTTTAATCAGCCTGAAGTGGTAGGTCTGGGAGGGCTTCCAGATCAAGACTTCCAACGATGGTGGCATTACAAAATCTGGCATTTGATACAGTAGAAAACATCTGCAGTGACCATTATTTGTCCTGGCTTATGTGTAACCATAAACACAAGGATCCAGCACTGCATACAAGATGAGCTTGGTATTTGGAAAGATTCCCAAAATATTTTTCTAGTCAATAGAGAGATAGTTGTGGAACTTTTTGACTCCTGGGATAATATCAAGGGCCTATCTGTCAACCTGTTCCATTCAGTAGAAGACATGGTCCTAAAATAGTAAGCAACTGGTACCTCTTTGCCATTTGCCAATCTATAATTAAGAAAAGCTCCACGGTATAAAGAAAAATATCAGTGACCTGCAGCATTATTTTTCATCGTAACATAGACCCATTGTATAGAAAATAAGTCAATATTTTCTTAATTTTCTGGAAAACATCCTTTGTCTAGTAAACCATACAATGGCTCAGCCATTTGACTGACTTTTTGAAGAAAGAAGATGTGCTAAAAATGGAGGAACCCTAGATAAGCTGGAAGCTTCTGTTTTGTTTTTGGAGTAAGTCCATCATGGCTTTCCTGTTCTTTATCTTGGTTTGGATACATATCCAAAGCATCAATAAAAAGTCTAAGAACATTCTGTGACACTGGATATACAATTTCATACTTTTCTTTTTAAAAGTGAATATCTGATTTGTCAGCACGGTACAGAATTTCCCGAATTATAACAGCAAGCTTCTCCCCTGTCAATCTCATAACCAGGACATGATCAAAATATGTCACAATGCTGAAAAATATAGAGTCCCCATGAACTATGGATAATGCTTTTGAAAATATATTATTTGCTTCTTTTAACTGACTAGTTGTGAAGCTGTGCACTCCCTCAGATACTATTTTTCAATTTTAAAAACCTGTCTTAAAATGTTTTAATTTGTTTTAGAAAAGCCTTTCTGCATATAAGTCCCAGGAAACAAACTGACAAATGTCAAACTTTCAGTGTGCCCAAGAGCAGTCATTTTGTTTTATATACAATTAGCAGAATTTGCTAGGTTTTCAATTAGAGAGCACTATGGGTCCATTACAGAGGTGGTATTCAGCAGGTTCTGACCAGTTCTGGAGAACTGGTAGCGGAAATTTTGAGTAGTTCGGAGAATCGGCAAATCCCACCTCTGACCGGAGATTTTACAGTATCCTTCCCCTGCCACGCCCACCAAGCCACGGCCACAGAACCAGTAGTAAAAAAAATTGAATTTCACTACTGGTCCATTAGGTATTAATTTACAAAGACCCAGCAGTGAAGCCTGGGTCCAAAGTTCTTAATATTCTTCACCTTATAATATATTAATGGGCATTCACACAAATATCAGCTTAACTCAAGCAAGGTGTCATAAAATGCTATTCATCTAATGATACTATTACAACAGAATCCCCTATTTTATTCATACCTTTAATTTTTTTGCACCAAAAATAAATTTCAATCAGTTTTTGAAATGTTATTTTGAATGTTGTAAAAATGATTTGTATATATGATGTGAAGTTTTGTTGAGGCATCAACATTCTAACAAATTTAATTTATTTACTGTAGGTAACTTTTCAACAGATTTTTCCCTAACCCAGTTGTGTTCTAAATGTCTCGAATGCATCATCATCAAACTCATGGATGATAGTTTGGTATAATGGCAGCTGAAATCTTTCTTCTTTTTAATCAACACTTGATAATAATGCAATTATTTTATTTAGGAACAACGAACAATGTATTATAAAGATTGAAATATTTGATTTGGTTCAAACACTTGAAGACACCAATTTGGTCTCACTTGATCATTGGGTAACTTTAGGTCAGTCATATTATCACTATCATTATATCATTATAACTTTAGGTCAGTCCAATCTATCTTACATGATTGTTGTGGGGATAAAATTACAGACAGAAAAAGAGAAGGGTATGAATGCAATTAACACATCATGATAATAACCTAAACCATTTTATAGATGCAGTTGGGTAATACAAACTTTGGGCAAAATTTGTAATTACACAGCACTAATTGTAAGCTATGGTGAAACTGTAATTAGGCAGCACTTTAATAAAATATAATTTAAATTAAAATGTATAGAAAATAGAGCATTTTAATCAGAACTAGATTGGTATAGCAAAAAGGCAATTATTTTAAAGATAATAAAAAAAGAAATCTTATGCAGAATCCTTGGGAGTTCCAAAGGCGTGGATAACCAGAACAAAGGTGCTGTCACTCTTCTATTTATTCTGAGCTCATTTGGGTTGAAAATATAAACACATTTTTTAAAAAATACAAATAAAAGAAATATTAAAACTTGAACCTAACCGTAACCCTAACTTCATGGTTTTTAACATTATATGGTTCTTAACAGAGAGAAAAAAGCAAGGTTGAGTAGGGCTTATGTTTATTTAGCCAGCTGAGATCACCTTGGAGGCTGTTGTCACAAGATCTTATTTTGATAATTTGCCGGGACCTGCATGCCCATGGAGGTTAAGATCTAAGCAAGTGAACAGTGGAGCTTTGTGATTCTGGTCATTCAGATTCAGATTAACAGAGTTGGAAGGGACTTTGTAGGTTGTCTAGTCCACCCCCCTGCCGAAGCAGGAGACTCTATAACATTTATGATAAATGGCAGTCTAGTCTCTTGAAAGCTTCCAGCGATGAAGCTCCTACAACTTCTGAAGGCAACTTCTGTTCCATTGGTTGATTGTTCTCACTGTCAGAAAAATTCTCCTTATTTCTATGCTGAATCTCTCCTTGTTCAGTTTCCATCCATTATTCCTTGTCTGGCCTTCTGGTGCTTTGGAAAATAGCTTCAACCCCCACCCTACTCTTCAACCCACTTCTTTTCCTCTCCCCCACTCTCTCTTTTTCCCCCTAGAATTTCATTTCTGCTGTCCTCCTCCTCCTTGCCCTTTACCAGGGTAGAACTCACAAAGGAAAAGAGTTGGTCAACCATTGCTTGCCTACAAAAGGCTCTTGAAATCAGGCTAAAGACCATAGGGGGAAAAAAAAAGTCTTCATATGGTGCTAGCAGTTGCCCCCTCTTGTCTACAAAGGCTTTCAAAGATCATTGTCTGCAGAGAGTTCCCAGTCTGAGGAAGGAATGTATATTTCACTTTTTAAAAAATTGTCCTCTTCCTTTTTTTGGAAGCTTTGTAAAAATAAGGCATGAATACAACAAAACATTCAAAAATATAAATCATACACTTCCCAAGAATATATTGTTTAAAATATGGGGAAGAGAAAAAAATCCTGGTACTTGCCATTAGTTGCCATTATAGTATATAAAATTATAGTATATAAAATCATACATTGCAATGTCCTACCTGTCAATGAATACTTCAGCTTCAACCATAACAATAGATACAAACTCGGGGTTAACCGCACCAAACTTGATTGCAGGAAATACGACTTCAGCAACAGAGTGGTCAATGTCTGGAGTGGTCAATGTCTACCTGACTCTGTGGTTTCTTCCCCAAACCCCAAAAACTTTAACCTTAGACTGTCTACTATTGACCTCACCCCTTTCCTAAGAGGTTTGTAGGGGGCGTACATAAGCACACCAACATGCCTACCGTCCCTGTCCTATTGTTTCTTTTTATTTTTCTTATATGTATCCATTTCATGTATTCATAACTATGTTTATACTTATACCTGCTATCTTGTAAGCGATAGACAAATCAAATAAATAAATAAAATAAATAAATATGCACTTATCTAAAAGTAAATCCCATTGCTTGTTTCATTATCTAACAAAGCACATGTGTGAGGGGCACACAGACAATTTTCTTTAACAATCCCTACAATTTCTTTCTTTCTAAAACTATGAAAACCCAATAAACCACATTCCCTTGAAAATATTAATCATCACAGAGCCCGTGAATAAGATGAAATGCTACGGAAACCAGTAATTTTGCATTTTTGAGATGAAACAAACTTCTGAAATAAAAATAAAAAAATCAAGATGCTGATGCTGTACACTATGAAGTACTGGAATAATGGAAGCCAAGATTTTCATTTTACCTGTCCAATCATTTCTATATATCAGAAAAGATCAGACTGGGAGGTATATGAAAACAGCTAGCAATTTGGGAAGGACAATGCCAATGCTAACAAACAATATTGTGCTTGAAAATTTCATTCTGTTTTCATATCTACATAAAATACCCTGTTTGTGAATTATTGTAACAAAGATTACAGTTGTGAGAGCATTCTGAATGTATTATTATTATTTGAAGGGAAATATTTTTAGATTGGGATATATGATTCCTGTATATACATGCTAGTCCTCAATTTACAACCATTCATTTAGTGACTGTTCAAAATTTACAACAGCACTGAAAAAAGTGACTTATGAAGGGTTTTACACTTACAATTGTTGCGGTATCCCCATAGTTAAAATCTGACCATTGGACAACTGCCATGTGTTTATGCCATTTGCTGTGTGTTGAGGCCTACCTATATTTATCTGAGGATATTTTGTTTTTCAAATTTTCTTACTGTGGTTGCTGTCTCTTAAATATTAGACTGATCAACGCATAGTGATTGATCTTTACTGTTTTTATAAATTTCAAAAACCGATTTGGCCTTCCCTGTTTTAGAAAGGGACATAAGAAGAGGTGGTATTCAGCTGGTTCTGGCTGCTCGATGCTTGCTCATCTTTTCCAGCTGCTTGCTCGCCCCACCCACCCCCACCCTATATATGTTGCCTTCGCTATGTGGCCCAACTAATCACCTCATGAGTTGCCTTGTTGATGCTCGGTCGGCTCAGCTCACTAAAGGTAAGCAATGCATTCTGCCTGCTGACTCTTCGCCTTGGGTCTGGGGCCGGGCCCCAGGGACGTGCACTATTCCCTGAGGCCCTGGAACCACCAGCTGCCTTGGCTGGGTCGGGGAATGTGTGATTCCCCAGCTCCAGCCTTCCCCAGAGCCGCCACCCACTTGCCACTCGCTCTCCTTTAGGCGTGATGTGTCGGCCATTTTCCCCTCCTTCAGAAGCCCTGGCCTGGCCCTTTATCTCCTCACTTTCTCCCCTACAACTGCCTCTTTCGTCGTCTATAGCCGTGACCTCCAGCGGCTGGCTGCTAGGGAAGGCAAGCCAGGGCTGAGAGCCACTGGGCTCTCTGCCATCCCGCATCTCACCCCCACCCCCTTGTTGCAAGATGCCTACAGTTGCTGCCTCTTTTTTTTTCAGTGCAAGAAGTCTCCCAGCTGATGCCTCTTTGCTAGCTGGAACTGAACTGGTAGCCCACGCGCATCTCCTAGCAGAAAGTCCCGGGACCTCACATGTGCACACGTGAGGCCAGGACTCTGCAAGGAGAAGGCATGTGGGCAAGTCCCCTGGTGCAGTGGGCTCAATGGGGTAGACCTCAATGGGGTGGTGCCTCTGCTCCCCTTGCTTTCTTCCAGGTTCAGGCACGCCAGCCAGCCTGCCAGCAAACGCTGCCCTGCCCCTACCCGCTGCTCCTGCCACCACTTAAGGTGAGAGAGCAGCGGTAGTTCACATGTACAGACCTGCCTCCCCAAAAGAGCAGCAGCAAGAGATGGGCGAGAACTGCTGTCACCTTTTCACTCCCTGCGGCAGTAGGAGCAGCTGGCGGGGCATCAAATGCCCCATGTCTGAGTTGGCCAGTGGGTCAGAACCTGGAAGAGCAAGGGGAGCAGAGCTACCAGCCAGAACAGGTGGGCCGGGGCTTTCCTTCCTCCCCACCCAAGCAGGCTTCTTGCTGCTCTTCTGGGGAGACAGGGTTGTGCAGGTGCTGACTCCACGCAGAAGGAATGTCTGTCCGATGCCATGGTAAGAGGTGCTCTGAAAGGGAGAGTGGGGACTCCCAGGGCTGGCTCCCATAGCAGTGCTGCTGCCCCCGCTGCCGTAGCCACTCACTTTCTGCCTTTTCGCACTGTCCCAGTCAGACCAGGTGTGTGTGTGAGTGTGTGTGTGTGTGTGTGTGAGAGAGAGAGAGAGAGAGAGAGCAAGAAAGGAAGGGAGAGCAAGAAAGGAAGGAAGAGAGAGAAAGAAAGAAAGAGTCAGAGAAAGAAAAAAAAAGAAATAGGAAGAAAAGAGAAAGAGGAAGGGAGAGAAAGAAAAGGAAAGAAAGAGCAAGAAAGAAAGAGGAAGGAAGAGAAAGAAAGAAAGAAAGAAAGAAAGAAAGAAAGAAATAGGAAGAGAGAGAAAAGAAAGAAAAGAAATAGGAAGGGAGAGAGAGAGAAAAAACTGTGCTATTTTTAATTGTTCCATTAGTTATCATATATTAATATTTTACACTGTCCCTACACCTAGAGTGATTTTACTGCCTTTCTTTTGCCCAGGTATTTTTCAGGGTTTACATGTTATTGAATGTCTATAGTCCAGAGCATAAATACAGGTGCGTTTAACAGAGTTGAAAGGGACTATAGAGGTCTTCTAGTCCAACCCCCTGCTCAGTCAGGAAAACTGAGGATGCCAAACTCTGAGTAGAGGTCCTGGGAAAGGTGTCAGAATAACAGAACAACACTTACAAGGGACCTTGGGGGGAATCATATACCATTTCAGACAAATGGCTGTCAAGTCTTTTGTTAAAAACTTCCAGTGTTGGAGCACCCAGAACTTCTGGTGGCAAGCAGTTCCACGGGTTAATTGTTCTCACTGTCAGGAAGTTTCTCCTTACTTTTAGGTTGCTTCTCTCTTTCGATCCTTCTGGTGCTTTGGAAAATACATTGTCCCCCTTTCTTTCTGGCAGCCCCTTAAAAGCCTGTTGGCACACTCTTGGGCAAAGCATGTGAGCCATTTCCTCCTTTCAGTGGTCCATAAAAGTACATCTATAGTATGTAGATAATAAAGTCAAAAAAAGGTGAACAACATTTTTAGAGAACTATAGATATGTTGAGACTAGGTGTGACAAGGAATGGCTGGGAGGGGAGGGGCCAGGCAAGGCACCCCTTGATGTGAGTGACATTGAGTTGGCCACACCCACCCAGTCGCATAACCACCAAGCCACGCCAGCCAGTCAGATGACCACCAAGTCATGCCCACTCAGTCACATGATCACCAATACATGACCACCCAGTCACATGACCACCAAGCATGCCCACCCCAGTCACATGACCACCAAGCCACACCCACCCAGTCACATGACCCTAAGCCATGCCCGCCAAATAAGCCACGGCCACAGAACCAGTAGTAAAAAAATTTGAATCTCACCACTGGACATAAGATAGCAATGTTTCTATTGAAAAAAAAACCAGATAAATTTTAGGAGGAATGTGCATTAAATGTGTGTGTGTAAATGCCTATTGATATGTGAATTTTCATGCAGAGGTTTAAAGATGCAAATATAGAACACAACAGATTTATGAATGTACTTTATGAAACTCACCCAGCCAGCAGTGGAAAGTGATGACACCCACACTAAGGCTTAGCTCCTTAATGATCCTAAAACTGGCTGTGATTCTCTTTAATTAAGTATTCCGTTGACCATTTGATTGAGTGGTTGTTTTGCGGGCTCTCGAGAAACTCTTGAGAGATGGCTCTGTAGGAGTAAGGGAGAATCAGAGATAATTATAGGAAAATAGTTGCTTTTAAAATATATTGAATGAACCGAAGAATATAATGGCAATTCCCTATGGAACTTCAGCATTTGTTCTAATTTGTTTTATGTATCCTGGGGAAGAGGATACTAATTTGCATGTCAGTTTAGTTTCGATTCTATAATCTTAGTTTCACAGAGCAATAAATAGGTTGTAGGTCTTTACTGAGATCAATAGAGAACTTCTATTATTACAACACAGAGAATCTTGAGTGAGTTTGACCAATATAAAGCAGCTTCATTTTTTCAATGGTTCTCTACCCATCCCTCCCAACATTTTCTATTTGTAAAGTCGGGGCTTGATATCACATCTCATCAGGGGTGGGATTCAGTTTTTTAAACAACCGGTTCTGTGGGCGTGGCTTAGTTGGTGGGTGTGGCTTGGTGGTCATGTGACTGGGTGGGAATGGCCAATTCAACATCACTCATCTCATGTCAAGGGGCGCTTCTCCTCACCTGGCCTCTCATGACAGTGGGGATGCTGCAATGGTCATAAGTGTGAAAAATGGTCATAAGTCACTTTTTTCAGTGCCATTGTAACTTTGAATGGTCACTAAGTGAACTGTTGTAAGTCAAGGGTTACCTGTACAAAAATACAAAAAGCTTCTTTGCTGGCAAAAAGCTGCCCTAAATACAAATCATTAGATTAAAAATACCTGCAAGCTGGAGTTACAAATCAGGCAGGTGCCAGAGTACTTTGAGGAATGAAAATAGTTAAAATGCAGTGATAGCTATCAAGCAGCCATCTCTTGCTCATAAATGAAACCCTTGAGCAGAGAGGTCATTTAAGCTCTCCAGAAAAATATTTGCAGAAAGGGATAAATGAGAATGAAAAAAATGCCTTTAGGGGGGCAAAACCTGACATTGCTTAACAGAGCAGAATAACAGAGTTAGAAGGCCTTCTAGTCCAACCACCTATCAGGCAGGAAATCCTATACCATTCCAGACAAAGGTTTGTCCAATCTCTTCTTAAAAACTTCCAGTGTTGGATCAATCACAACTTCTGGAGGCAAGTTGTTCCACTGGTTATTTGTCTGCACTGTTTCTCCTTAAGCAGTTTCCCATTAATCCCAAAATGCTTCTCTCCTTGATTAGTTTCCATCCATTGTTTCTTGTCCTGCCCTCTGGTGCTTTGAAGAATAGGTTGACCCCCTCTTCTTTGTGGCAGCCCCTTATATATTTGTGGCAGCCCCTGAGAGAGAGAGAGAGAGTGGGGGAGGGAGGGAGGGAGGGAGGGAGAGAGAGAGAGAGAGAGAGAGAGAGATTAGATATCTATCTATCTATCTATCTATCTATCTATCTATCTATCTATCTATCTATCTATCTATCTCTCTCTCTATCTCTCTCTCTATCTATCTATCTATCTATCTATCTATCTCTCTATCTATCTCAGGGGCTGCCACAAATATATACCACAAATCTATCTATCTATCTATCTATCTATCTATCTATCTATCTATCTATCTATCTATCTATCTATCTATCTATCTATCTATCTATCTATCTATCTATCTATCTATCTATGGGTACCATCTATGGGCCAGAGGTGGTATTCAGCAGGTTCTGACCAGTTCTGGAGAACCGGTAGTGGAAATTTTGAGTAGTTCAGAGAACCAGCAAATACCACCTCTGAGTGGAGATTTTATCCTTCCTCTGCCACGCCCATCAAGCCACATCCATAGAACTGGTAGTTAAAAAATTTGAATCCCACCACTGCTATGGGCCATTGTTACATCTCTGTCTGATTCTTCTGCTCGGTTTGAGGCTCACTATTGGCTGATATACTCATTGGTTAAATTTAAGAGCAAGCATAGGAATAACAAACGATCCTCAACAAATACAGGTAGTCCATGCTTAGCAACCACAATTGGGGCCAGCAACTCCATCACCAAGTCCTATGCAAAACATCATGTGAACACACTTGGCCTGTCACAAGCCAGTTGCAAAGTACACAAGAGGTAATTACTTGATGGGATGCTGCAACAATCATAAATGCAAGGCTTAGTTGCATAGCTATTTTTTTTAACTCTCTCATCATTTAGAATGGTCACTAAATGGGAAAGTCAATAAATGAGGACTACCTGTAATACTTTGCCATGTTACATGTTTGCTACCTGTAATACTTTGCCATATTACTCCAGTATTGCTGAAATAGTTAGATTCCATCTTTCTGATTGGGCACTGAGTCATAGAGTATGTGATTATCAAAGCATGGTTGGTCATAGTTTAAAGAGGTGCTCAGAATGTGAAGGTAGTAGAGTTCCCAAGTCAAACATTTTGATTTGTTTTTTAATTAAGGTGAAGGAGATCTCCACAATAATTTTATGCTTTGAATTCTAAATTACCTTCTACAACAGGTAAAAGTATCCAAAGGCCAGCCCCAATTGGTAAAGTATGGTAAAGTAAAGTATCTCCCTCTAGAGCAGGGATCCCCAACCTTTTCGACGCCGCGGCCCGGTTCCGACATCAGCTGGCGCCGCGGCCCGGTACCAGCGTCAACTGGGCGCCGCCATCTTTTATGAAAAGGCGCTTCCGGTGACGTCACCGAGCGCTGTTTACATAAAGATGGCGGCGCCAGCGCTTCTGGTGAGCTTTTCGGGTAGAAATGGCTTTCTACCGGAAAAGCTCACCGAGCGCTGGCGCCGCCATCTTTTATGACGAAACAGCGCTTCCGGTGAGCTTTCTACCCGGAAGCGCTTTTACAAAAAAGATGGCGGCGCCAGCAACCAGCGGCCCGGTAAAGGTTGTTCCGCGGCCCGGTACCGGTCCGCGGACCGGCGGTTGGGGACCCCTGCTCTAGAGGACACAATTGTTTTGTATTTTAAAGGGTGCATGAGAAGCAACTATCCCACCTCAGCTTAGTGAAGAGCTGTAGTGGGGAGTCCTACCAACAAGAGGTTCTTAAGATCTACACATTGATAGAAATGTTCCATTTGTATGCTGTGATGCACGGAGACCTACAAAGCTGCTTTGGGCAGATATGTACATTTACTTTCTAGTGCTTTGGACCAGTGGTCACCAACTGGTGATCCATGGACCACCGGTGGTCCGTGAGAAAATTGCAGTGGTCTGCAGAAAAATTAATTGCATTTTTTAATATTGCAGTAAATCAGGTGTCCTCAAAACTACAGCCCCTGGGCCACATATGTGCAATGAACGTTTGTGTTGCTGCAGAGAAATCTCCCCCTTCGAGGTTTTTTTGTGCAGGTTGGAGAGGAGCAGAAATTCTGACTTGGGGTCTGCTTCAGCCTCCTGGTACGGGGCTTTGGGCAAAGGCCGGAGGGAAGTGCTGCTGGTGGCGAAGAGCCGGAGGGCCTTGTTCCAGTGAGACTGCATCATGGCCTGGGACTGGCTGACCATCTCAGCCCCCTGAGCCTCCAGACACTGGTACCTGGCTTTGCAATCCCACAGGACTTCCCTCTGCTTGGAAAGCCTATGCTCATAGTCCTCAGTAAGGTGATTCTTCTGCTGAGCCTCCTTCTCAATCAGATCTAATGAGGCAGCTGTTTTGCCAACTCTTTCTCATGGTGGCTGCTTAGTTCCAACAACTGCTCCCTGTTGGGGCCCTAAGGAGCCTGGGCGGGCAGGCGAAGAGTGGCTGGGACAGGAGGGGCAAGTAGAGGCCAGCGAGGCGCCCCTCAACATGAGTGACATTGAGTTGGCCATGCCCATCCAGTCACATGACCATCTAGCCAAGCCCAGCTGGTCATTAGGCAGTTCATATTAGTGGTCCACAGGATTTAAAATTATGAATTTAGTGGTCCCTGAGGTTCGAAAGGTTGGTGACCCCTGCTTTGGACAGTATAATAAACTAAACAAAATTAAACTTTAACACTCTTTTCTCTAAATGGCAGTAACTCTGTTCAAATTTAAATTGCAACTTTCTGTAGGCTGTCACTCAGCTATGATTATTCCCTTAGTACAATGTTTTAACTGGCCAAATCTAATTTAGATTCTGAAGGACATGTATTTATTATTTAAATTTAATATGACCGCCCACTGCAGTAGTCTCTGGGCAGATTATAAAATCTAAATAAGCAGTTAAAACAGTTAAAAAGTATAAAACAAAATGGATAGCTCAGACTATAAACAGTCGCAATAATAACAATAAAACACAACAGGAGGCCCACAAATACATTAACCCCAGGCCTGGGAACTGAAAGTTTAAAGGCTATCTTGGATGTGGGTTAATGGGTTAATTCCCAGGAATGTTCTCAAAATAAAGATAATTATCCAGGGTATTCTGTTAATCTAGGGATTAAATTATTGTTGCCAGTTTCATTTTTTTCCAGCAGTTTTTAAAACCTCAGATTCTAAGTTTCTTATACATGTAAAGCTAATACTGATAATGCTACCAATAGCTTATATTTCATGCATAGCACTGCAATTAGGCACATTACAAAATAATAAAATATAACAAATAGATTAATGCAGTATGTTAGCACAGTCCCATTTAAAATGACAACTAAAATAGAAAAGCTTTGGTAACCTAAATATTTAACACTGAAAGCAAAAATCAGCACCTATATTGAAACAACAATACCTTTCTGAATAAAGAATTACTGCTCCAACCCCCTGCACAAAGACCTCAAGAAAAGAAAATGTGTTCTTGTCATAAATGTCAATTTTAATTTATTCATATTCCAGCTGAATGGAACTTGGTTCCAGAAGACTGGAGTTTGACAGGAAAAGGTTCTGGTTATTTTAATACTAGAAAGTATCACCTGACCCTGGAGAGATGATTGAATCAAACACAAACATATGAGCTACGAGAAGAATTTCCAAACAAACGTGTCCATGAACTATGCCTGATGAGTTCACACCAGCAAACTAAACTCCTATTTTCAATCGTCAACTCCACCGTTGAGCTGAAAAAAATATTTACAATCAGCTGTGGCCAAATCATCTAGTGCAGCTATTTCCAATGCAAAGGGGTGTTTGTCATATCTGGTTGCTATATGCTGTTGAAAAAGATGAATTACTTAGGGAAAAGAAATGCAAATGTACAAGAATGCAAAGCCAAACTTTTAATAATTACACATTCAAAGCCATATACTTCAATGAATTAATCAGTCTTATTCTTCTCTCTTGTGTGATTTCTTGTAAGGAAAGGAAATATTTATTCATCCCTAGTGGAAAAAAGTCATTTTTGTTTAACAATTGCTTCCCATTCTGTTTCCAATTTTCAGAAATCCCAGTGCTTGTTCTTCTAGCTGCCCAGAATTGCTCAGCAGTAAGATGGGAGGTATATAAATTAAATAAATAAGACTTGGGGAAATGTGGGCTTGAGTTTAAATTTGAAATGACTCCCACAGACATAGTTAAAAGAAAATGAGAATAAAACAGCAGGGAAAATAACATATTCCATTAGGCTGTTATTTCAGTTGGATGAAAGTTCATGAGGAGCTCAGGTAAAAAGCTAATTCTTTGCCATTTTCACCTAATAATTAGAAAGAAGCTCTCCCATAAGCTTATTCTTTCAATATTTATTTCATAATTTATAAATTGATATTCCACTTATCTTATAGTGATCTCTACAATCCAGTTCCTGACAATTAAAACAATACAACTTAGAAAGCTTTAGAAAATTGAAACAAATACATTAAAGCCAAAAGTCAAAATAGGCCTTAAAATAAAAGCTTGACAAAACAGATGTGTTGTGACAACTTACCTAAATACAGAATGGGAAGCCAAATGGATTGAGACTACTTTCCATTAACTTAGACCCACAAAGCAGAAGATGCTGGCCTATGGACTTGATATCTTGATAACTTGTTGGTAATGTATGATTCAAAGTGGTTTTAATATTGCTGACTCATTGCTTACTGGCTCCATGGTGGGTTTTATTGGCCTTTATTGTTGTGGCTGTTTTAGGAAATTTGAAGTTATTTTGAAGATGAGGTTGTTAATGCTGTTTGGATTGTTGCAAATAGGATTCATTGTCGAACAAATGAATGAATGGCATTAGAAAAAGGTGATAAATTCTTGAAAACCAAAATTATTTCTGGAAATGACAAGGACAATTCTGTGTTAAATAATGTAGGAGTAAACTCTACTGAATTCATATTATTTTTGTGTAAAATTGTAAGTATAGGGCTGGTTTGTATAGCTTCCTATATAAGAGGAATGAGTCTTCACATTGTATGTATTATTAAATATTTTAAAGAAATTAGACAATATAAATAAAAGTCAAATTTAAAAATAGATAATAGATAATAATTATAAACAGTAAAATATGGATGGATAATCAACAAATTGGAAAGTTCATGCAATATCTATTAAACCTTAAAGGTACTTGGCAGACACAATTCAAATCATATTTAAAAAAGGAAACAAAGCTATAGATAATACACATTAAGACAATATTGTAAATTATATATTTATTATATGTCAAGATTTAAGCTCTGAAACCTGAATTTTGAATGTGGCACAACTCTATCTATAAAATTATAGTCTGAAATTGTTTCCAAATATTATTGAATTCTACATTTGAATTACTTTTAAATATGAAGTTATTCTAGAAATTGAAGCATTGTCTCAGAGTTTGGTTAGTCATTCATTCAAAAAGAGGATCAAAGATCCTTTTATATAAAAGACACATAAAATCCTTGCAACAGTTAGATATATAATGTCAATTCTGTATATTTTGAAGGAGTAGGTGTATGTATTGCTATGGCTTTGAGAATAAAGTTCATATGTTCTCATACATTATGAACAATGTGAGCCTTTCGCTAAACATTTATCCATGAAGCATTTTTATCTATTCTTTGTCTTATTTGTGTAGCAGAACTGTTGACTGCTTGCTTGCTGAAAATGTAGTGAATGCGGAGTGGCATTTAAATGCCCTGACTGCTTCTGGCAGGTGGAGGTTTTATTATTTTCTTTCTCAGTTCAGCAATAGGGCTTTGCAGTGATTTATGTGTCTAAAATTGAACTACCCACTCCTGATGTGATCAGGGATTCAAATTTTTTAACAACTGGGTCTGTGGGCGTGGCTTAGTTGGTGGGCATGGCCTGGTGGTCATGTGACTGGGTGGACATGGCTTGGTGGTCGTGTTACTGGCTAGGCGTGGCCAACTCAACATCACTCACATCGAGGCACGCATCTCCTCGTCTGGCCTCTCTTGTGACTGTGGGGATGCTGCAACAGTCGTAAGTATGAAAAACGATCATAAGTCACTTTTTGCAATGGTCACTCCACACAAGCAAAGTACCAGAAAGGAGGGAGAAAAAACTCCAGAGATGTTCCTGAGACAGGAAGTCTAGTCCTGCCAAGAATGTAATAAGTGTTAACGAAGAGGCAGTTTCTGTAAGCAACACCAGAATGTTTCCTTCCTGCCTTCCTTATAGGATTAAGCCAGTAATTTCTTCTAACAACTGCTTCTCTGAACTGCTCAGAATGTTAACAACCGGTTCTAGCGAATAGATGCAAACTGGTAGAATCCCACCCCTGGGTCTGACTAGGGTGATAGACGTTTATCTAAAATCCTGGGGAGTTTTTGCCATTCAGCATTGGAAAATATAAGTAGGCATATAGTCAATATGCAAAAAAAATTAGGCAACATTATTTCAGAGTGCTTCTATATATCTGATATAGAAGAAAAAAAAATAAAACTCTCCTCTGAACTTCAGCATTAATAAGAATAATAAAGTCCTTGAAGCACACTGTCTTTTCAGCTTGTCCAGAATAGGAAGTAGAGATGGTTCATTTTACTCTGCATTTCTAGAGATCAACACAAGAAGGCGCTAAAGCACTGTAATTACTCACTTGCCATTAGAAAACAGAGACATCTTTGAACAAACTACAGATCAGAGAATTCCAGTTTTTAGACCTCATAGAATAACACTGTACGGCGTTTCTTTCTTTTCTGGTTTTGCTATAAACAAAGGAAAAAAGCTTTCCTAGTAAAAGCTCTGTGAATAGTAAAAGGCCATTTTTCATAATTAGTAAATATTCAGTGTTATCATTCCTTAAATGGGAAGGGAGGTAAATATATCAATACAATTCTTGAATTGAAGAAAAAGTCGGTCAATGAAAGGGTAGCTCAAAGTAAATAATTGTCCCTTGATTAACAGAATAAGAATAAGAAGATCAGGAGTTAGAGAGAAAGTCAGGAAATGCAAAATTGGACAGGCAAACATTCAGGTTAATTTCAAGTTTTTAAGTTTAATTAATAAATGGTTCATCTTTTTCAAATGTTTGATTCTAAATTCATATCTTTACTTCAGAATGTTCTCTCTCTCTTTCCCCTTCTCTCTCCATTTTATGAATAATGAGTTGTTTATGGTGATCAGCACATCCTTTTCTGAATACCTTATTATGATGGGTTAAAACAATACAGAGACATATTTTACCTTGGGGAGACACAAAGTAATGGAGTTATACCTTTTTGGAAGTATAATCAATACAAATTAAGTTCACAAAAAGTCTATTAATTTTTTAAATACAACTGCTACTATTGAATTTATTGAACAAGATCGTCCTAATCAAACTGACTCATGGTGGCATGCTTTGAGTCAAAAACATAATAATAAAACAATACAGAATCAGGTACAATATTTATTCATTTAAACAATTTATAAAGCTGCCCACCTCACAGCAGTGATTCAGGGCAGTGTAGAAATAGGAAATAATAGCTGTGCATTGAGGAATATAACAAAAAGGTAACTAATATTCCATACCAATCCATTCACAAATTCTCCTACCTTATAGACTTCCTAGAAAAGCCAGGTTTGTAATGCTGCGTTGGCAACATATGGGCTGGGATGGAAGGGAAAACTATTCCCTAATGCAGAAACAGAGACATGTCTGCATGATTCCCCCAGAATGGCATTGTTTGTTGATAGGACTCAGAGCAGGGCTAAATGTCTATAGCAGTGACCTTTTAGTTGTGGTGCGTTGAAAGCGTGCGTGTCGGCACCCACAATGCAATGCACCCTCCCTGTGCATGTGCGCACAACGCCCCCGCCCTGCCCTCTTACCTGCACTGCACATGCGCACACCCCCAAGCTGATTTTTGGCCCGTTTGAGGCCGTTTTCGCCCTCCTGGAGGCTCGAGACAAGCCTCTGCATCCTTGGGAGGCCGAAAAATGGGCCTTCCAGAAATATGGGAAGTGCCTGTTTTCAGTCTCTGGAGGGCCTCCAGAGCCGGGGGAGGCCACTTTTGTGCTCCCGGAGGCTCGAGGGAAGCCTCTGGAGCCTCGAGAGGCTGAAAACGGGCCCATTTTGGCACTTCCGGTATTTCCGAAAGGCTTCTCTCGAGCCTCCGGGAGGGTGAAAACAGCCCCAAACGCGCCGAAAATCAGTTGGGAGGCACGCACATGCACAGTGTAGGTAACTTTGGCTGGGGCTCACGTGCCTGCACAAATGGCTCTGCATGTTACTTGTGGCACAGGTACCATAGGTTCGCCATCATGGGTCTATGGAGATTCTCAGTCATCCAGGTCATGGTTGTCCCAATGGTACTTTTTCAAGAGGTAACTGGACTTTCTGGTTTTTCTTGGAAGAAGTTTTGCTTCTCATCCAACTAGCTCCTTCAGCTCTTGTCCTTCCAGAACTCGAACCACTAGACTGTGTGGGTTTTGTTGCAACAGACTGCTACGTCTGTTCATATTTCATGATGTTCATATTTTCTCTTAAAGATCACCCAGAACCATTCATTAAGAATTTATTATCTTTGGAGGACTTCTGGGGGAGCAATGGTGGACCTAAAACCAGCTTTTTATAGACCTGATGACTATGAAGCAACGAACAGCCAGCAAATGATTCAGAACCTCAAAATTCCTCCCCAGATAAAGAGGAAGACCTGGGATTGCATAATCAACCAACCCACCCACCTACCAACCAACCAACCAACCAACCAACCAACCAATCAATCAATCATGTTACATACAGATGTCTCCTTGACTTAGACAACTTTCTTAATTTGGATTAACAGAAGAAATGCATTATATTCATGAAGTTCTTGAGAAATGACAAAGAAAAAATGAAAAGAAATAAGCTGTCAAAGCACTATTTAAAGGAAATAAACATCCAGATTTTTCAAAAACAAAAAGAAGAAATACAAAGTTGGCTTATCTGATTAAGGTTAAAAGAGATACAGATAGCCTTCAACTTACAACAGTTCCCTTAGTGACCATTCAAAGTTCCAGTGGCACTGAAAAAAGTGACTTATGAACATTTTCCCACACTTGTGACCGTTACAACACCCTCATGGTCCCATGATTTACATTCAGATGCTTGACAGCTGGCTCCCATTTATGACGGTTACAGTCTCCCCTTCATGTAATCCCCTTTTGCAACCTTCTGACAAGGAAAACCAATGGGGAAACCTTTCTTGTTCAGTTTCAGTGCTGAAACTGTAGGTGTGAAAGGAAGTTTTTGCTCACATTTTACCTGAGGGAAGTTTTCATGCGACCATTAACCTTATTTTGTCAGGGTTTCCAATAATACAATGGGTTCATTACAGGGTCAACACGGAGCAGTTGGGAACATTGTGTGGTATTACTATTAGGTTGTGTGGTATTTGTGTGGTATTACTTAGGTAAGGAAGAGAGAGAGGGATGAAAGAAAATATTGACATGTTCATTTTGACTCTGGTCTACTCATTTAATGCCAATATGTATGCCTCCATAATGCCATGCAGAAATCAAAAGAAAACGTATATATTTATCCCTTCTAAAAGTAGTGCTCTAATATCATAATGCTTGTTATAATGCTTTATAATATAATTCAGTAATGTTATAATGCTTCTGAGAGTAAGAAGGGATAGTCCCCATCAGAACTGTCTGATAGAGGAAGAGAGAGAATAGGATATCCATTTATGATATGTCGTATATATCTGAACATAAGCTTTATATGCAAAAAACCTATCCATGTATAAAAGTAAACACCGGCAGCTACCCTTGGACTTTGAAGGTCTGCTCTGAGAACAAGTAGTAGTAAGGAATCAGGCTAGAAATAAAGAGACTGTGAGTTCTACTTTTGCCTTAGGCATTGTGGGTGACCTTGGACCAGTCACTTTTTCTCCACCCTAGGAAGGAGGCAATGGCAAACCACTTCTGAGAAACCTTGCCAAGAAAACTACAGACACTTGTCTAGACAGTTTCCAAGAATTGGAGTTGGCTGAATTTTTTTTAAATGGACCAGTGCCAGGGGTGGGCTGCTGGGGGTTCACAGGGGTTTGGGAGAGCCCCTAGCTAAGATTCTGTGCAGTTCAGAGAATCCCCCAAATCCCACTCCTGGCTGGCCCTGCCCACACCGCCTCTCCCAGGAGTCCCCACGTAGCCCGTTTTGGATGCAAGTAAGTGCAGGGCAGGCATGGAGGCTTGGGGAGGGTGAAAAACGGGCCTCCCGGAAGTTCAGGAAGGCCAGAAATGGACCTGTTTCCAGCTTTCAGAGAGCCTCTGGAGCCCGGGGAGGCCATTTTCATGCTCCTGGAGGCTCGAGGAATGCCTCTGGAGCCCAGGGAGGGCAAAAATACCCTCCCACCATGGTGCAGCAGGCTGACTAGGCCACACCCACCATGGCAACGTCCACCCAGGGCAGAGAGCCCTTTGCTAAATTTTTTGAAGCCCACCCCCTGACCAGTGCCCGTGTAGAAGAACAGCTACGTCTGGGGTCTCAGACTTCTTCTCTTAGAAGCCCTTTTGATCTTCACATCTCGTCCCTGCCTCTCATTTAGGTGTGTGGTAGATTCAGTGGCCATCTTTTCTTTTTTTAGAGAAGCAGTCTCCGACTTTTACAGCTCAGTGGACCGGTGGTGGTAGCAGAAGTGGCAGAGAGGGGAAGAGGGGATGGTTTCATACAGGCACCACTTTCACAAATGCAGTGTTGTGCACACTCTCCCACCACTTCCGTGGCCTGGTTCCAAACAGGTTGCAACCTGACACTGTGTCATGGACCTGGGTTGGGGACCCTGTTTTAGAGGGTACCACACTGGATGTCCTCCCCGTGACTTGATATGAGAGAGAAATAGGGCTCCTACAACATGTGCTGTCTATCTGGCAATTAAAATGTCAAAAACTAAAAACATGGAAGTAATTTCAATAAAGCTGCCTCCTGCTGACATAGCGTAGAGGCTAGTAGAAGTTTAAGTCTTTCCTTCTTTCCTTGGAGGATAAATCAATCTGACCAGAGGGCATCAGAGTCAAATACTTTCATAATGGCTACTGCAATCATGGCTGCTTTGAAAAAATAGGAGTTTGGAGGGAGTCTGTCTGCGGAGGTCCAGATGAGAGACTTTCAGGTAGTGGCACTATAACACCTGAATATTCTTCTCAAATAACTAAACATGGTGTCTTTTGGTACGAGATGAACATTTTAATAGTCTGAGCTGTTTAGACCTTCTGGTTTTCAGAGTTTTCAGCTTTAAGCCTATATCATAGACATCATTTTATGCCCCATGTAATTAATTATAATTTCAATTTTATTTTGTTTGTTTTAAATACATATTTGAGTTGACAAGATAAAATTATCCAAAATAAAAAACAAAGCAATAAAAATAATAAACTGAAAAGATTCCCCAAGGAATAAAAGGTCTCAGTGCAAGAAATAGTCGCTATAAATATTGCTGTAGAATTAAAAATTCCTAATTCTATTCAGCAATCATCAAGTTATAGAATTCACCCTCTATAAGCTAATATCCTGGGAAATGTGATGTTCTATCATGATAGGTAGAATGAGAGATCTTAACTTTATTTATTAGTGCATTATACTAATCAATTTCAACTGGCTTAAATCCTAAAACTTTTTTTTAGTGTTTTGTACTGTAATGATAACATTCCTTTTAAAAATCATTGCATTAGATACCAATAAAACTTCACCTCATGAATTTAGATAAGAGTTAAAAGACAGAAGCAATCTCTTAATTCACTCTAGCACCATATCAATCTTTCAAAAAGAGAGAAAGAGAAACTGCAGGTAGCAGTGAGTACATAAAGATGCTGTTATGCACTGTCTTTTATCATTGCCCAGTCCTAGATATGTAATAATGCATAGTTTTTGCTTCGTCAACAATTTCTTAGCAGAAAGCAAACATTCTAGTAGTTTTGAAACTAATGAATTAATTTCCATTTTCTCTTAATAATGACAAGAAGCTTCGGCATTTGGGAAAAATAACTACTAGCCCAAATGAAATTTGGTGCAATGTCAATTTTTGTTTGGTGATATTGGTTACACACCATTAGGCACAGAGCAACAACTACTTTGGGATGGTACACTGAGACCATACTTTCTGGTCACCTGACTTGCTGGAGGCACAATCATTTGTTTGCATGTGAAGTGAATAGCAATAGCACTTAGACTTATATACCACTTTATAGTGCTTTACAACCCTCTCTAAGCGGTTTACAGAGTCAGCATATTGCCCCCAACAATTTAGGTCCTCATTTTACCCACCTCGGAAGGATGGAAGGCTGAGTCAACCTTGAACCTGGTGGGATTTGAACTGCCAAATTGTAAGCAGCTGGATGCAGAAACAGCTTGCAGTACTGCACTCTAACCACTGCGCCACAGAGGCTCCTATGAATAGCTCTCTGAACAGCTTGTTGTCTGCTTATTCTGTGTGAATGAGAAGTACACTTGATGATGTGGCTGTGTGACATCTGCCCAAGTTGTTGGAGCCCTGTTTTGCTTTGAGGATCTCTTAAAATGATGTCATTCAGTTGGCCAACTTGAGAATGAGTACTGGTACTGGATGCATATAGAACAATAATTATGGAAGGAATCAATCAGCTCTATTTGGAGCTCAGGCTGTGAGATCTCTTACCCGACTTGTTTTGCTTAACAAGATTAAGGCAGCCTTTCCTGTCCTGAAAATGACTAAAGTTCTGGGAATGTGAGCCTTCAGTTCCTCAACCAGCATGACTAAAATTTGGTGAGAATTCTGGGAACTGTGGTCACAGCATGACTGGAACAGTTGGGTTGAGGAAGGTTGAATTAGCATGCATCATTATTCCTCTGGCCTTATAGTCAAACAACAAACTACCTGAAATGCAGGATTTCATTTCAGACACTGTATTGTTTATTTTTTAAAAAACTGGTAGCCATAGAGAGTTTGATCAAGTATCACTACATGGTTCCTGAGGAAAGGGGTAAATTGATTATTTCCCTCCATTAACCTGTTGAAAACATTCATCTCTCCACTGCTCAGTTACTCCAGGATGAAACTACAAAACCAACAACTTCAGATGGAACTACAGTATGAGAAAATAATAATAATAATCTAAATGCATACAAGGCAGTTCTGATCCTTATCAGGCCTCGGTGTGACTGGGGTCCTTGAAAAGAAGAAAATCCAGAGCCACGAAAGAATTAAAATTATTTCAATCTATTTTAAATTATTGTTGAGTATTTTTTAAAAAGTACTTTAGAGGAGAAATTTGAGCAAATATTCATGAAATTAAACTGAGGCTAGATAACCGAGGAAGTAAAGGATTTGCTTTATATTTATCTGGTTAACCAAGGAACCCCTCTGCCTTATTATCAAACTTGAGAAGATCTGCTGATTCTGTGGATGCCAAATTCTAATGAAATGAAACACAACAATATTATCTCCATCTGCTAAACTATTCCTCTCCTTTAAAATGGTTGCTGAGTGTGCTGTTTATATAGTTCGTTTGCAAAAGTCCATGGTGATCCAATTTTGATTATTTATAAAGGGAATTTTGAAGAAAGGAAACCAATAAACTGATGAGCTGATGGGAAATACACAGAGATAACAGCATGTACCTGAGCTTGAAAATAATAAGCGGACTATGACTTGCTTACCTCCGGGTTACGAAACTATCAGAACAATTGTAATAAGCAGGGAAGTAAAAGCAAGTATTATGGAAGAAAGCAGTGGCAAATTATTTTGACATTATTATCAAAAAAACAGAATGGCATAGCCACATCATTATCATGTCAAGTCATGGGAAATTTACTTTTTTAGAGTACACTTGGAAAAAATGTTGGCAAAACAATAAATATACAGTATTTTTTTTTAAAAAAAATTCTGTTTTCTGCAGATAGGATGGTTGCTAGAATTGAACGAGTATTTTAATATTAAAGAGTAGGAAGGACTGGCTGTCAAAATTATCATTTGTAGGGTGTTTGTATTGTTCATTGAAATTGTTTACATACCACTTCTATAGCTCAGGTGCCTATTTCCATCTAGAAAAGTACTGTTCTGAAAACACAGCCTATTTTTTATTGTTGAATGAAGAAAGAGTAGAACCAAACCTACTTAAGACTAATAGTTTTGTCTATTTGCTTCTAAAACATAGCATAATTTGAAAGTCTTAGGGTTAACACAGGAACAGAAGAACCATTTAATCAACAAGACAATATTGTCATACAATAGTCAGCTACTTTCAAGTTAAAGTGCTTTTGAAGAAAAAATATATTTCCAGGAAAAAAGAGTTATTAAAAGTTAGGATGCTTTGTTCATCCAAATGCAATAAATGTGTAGCTTTCTCTCTTGTTGACTGTGGCATTGTCCTTGGGAGCCGAGATCTAAGTCTTTACATGGTGGTGAAAGGCTCATTGGTTTTGGAGGCTATGTCGCATGGTAAACGAGAGACAAATCATTGCACCATATGCTACAGGTAAAATCTATTGTAGCTAAAAGAGAAAGGATTAAATCATGTGAACCTTGGAACAAAAATGCGAAAGATTAAACTGCAATGCTGAAATAAGCAGAAAACGTTGTTACTATTTGGACCAAACTGCACACTAAGTATGTCTCTTAATAATGGGAAACATTTAAATAAATGCACAGGGCAGCTGTAGGGACAGCTTAGTAAGGCTTGGGGAACTGAAGTGAGGGAGAATATTTTTTAAAAAAATCTTTTTTCCAACAATAATCTTGAAAAAGAGTGAGGGACCAAATCCTGAAACACATTTCTGTGTACCTATACGTTCAGGGATGGGCTTCAAACATTTTAGCAAAGGGTTCTCTTCCTTGTTGCTGGTTGGATGTGGCCATGGTGGGCGTGGCCTATTTGGCCTCCTGCACCATGGAAGGTGGGGGGAGCATTTTGCTTGAGCCTCCAGGAGGGCGAAAATGGCCTCCCTGGGTTCTGGAGACTCTCTGGAAGCTGGAAACGGGCCTATTCCCAGCCTTCATGAACTTCCGGGAGGCCACATCCAATGCGCACCAGGCCTCCATGCGCGCCCTGCACTTAGCTGCAACCAAAACAGGTCGCGTGGCCCTTCCTGGAGGGGCAGGGTGGGGTGGGCAGGGCCAGCCAGAAGTGGGATTTGCGGGTTCTCCAAACTGCACAGAATCTTAGCTAGGGGCTCTCCTGAACTCCTGCAAACCCCCAGCAGCCCACCCCTGCATGCATCTTCGGCTTCCACAAAGCATGCACGCATAGAACTACTCATAGAACCGGTAGGAAAAATTTTGGAAACCCACCACTGATCATTGTTTTATTTTATTTATTTATTTTTATTTGTCAATTGCTTACAAGATAACAGGTATAAGTAAAAACATAGTTATGAATACATGAACGCATATAAGAAAAATTAAAAAATATATATAAAAGAAACGATAGGCACGTTGGTGCGCTTATGCACGCCCCCTACAGACCTCTTAGGAAAGGAGTGAGGTGAACAGTAGACAGTCTAAGGTTAAAGTTTTTGGGGTTTGGGGGAAAAAAATCACAGAGTCAGGTACAGTATTGTATGAAAAAGGAAAGCTCTATATTCTTCCTCCAAACTCCAGGGAAAAAAAGAAGATCCAGATCCTGTTAATGGGTATGAACCCTAACCCTGCTCTGCTTTGTATCATTGCTAGCAGTTTTTTTCTTGCTTGTCTTCAACCTAGCCCTCCCAACCATGGGAAGTCTCTCCAGCGCTGATTTTTTGATGAAACTCTAGTCCCACCCTGAAGCTGTAGGTTGCATCAAATCTCTGCACTTCAGTGTGTCTAAAAAAATGGTGTCATAAAGTCTCTGGTGGGTATACAAGGCAGCAAACAAGCAGTTTTAAAAACCAGAACAGTTTAGAGCTCTAATCAGAAAGGAGTGATTTCACACCATTCAGCTCCAATAAGAGCATAATGGATCATAAACCTGGGGAATTCCAATGCCAACCCGAGACAGAATTGAGATACTCAGGCAGGGAGGTTATAAGGCTGGAAGGTTGGAAGGGACCTTAGAGGTCTTTTAGTCCAATCCCCTGCTCAACCCTATACCATTTCACATAAATTGTTGTCCAGTCTCTTCTTGAAAACCTCCAGTGTTGGAACACCCCAACTTCTGGAGGCAAGTCCTCCACTGATTAATTGTTCAAAAAGTTTCTCCTTAGTTCTAGGTTGGTTCTCTCCTTGATTCATTTCTATCCATTGCTTCTTGTTCTGCCTTCAGGTGCTTCGGAAAATAGTTTGACACTCCCCCCTCTTCTTTATGGCAGCCCCTTAGATATTGAAACAGTACTTTCATGTCACCTCAAGTCCTTCTTTTCATTAGACTAGACATGCCCAATTCCTGCAACCGTTCTTCATATGTTTTAGTTTCGAGTCCACTAATCGTCTTTGTTGCTCTTCTCTATACAGCTGAGAAGCTAGTATAATAGAAACATCTGGCAACCTGTGGAACAGGTGTCCCTGAAAAGCCCTAAGGTACTCCTGGATAATAACTGCCCCACCCAAAACATTTCTAAGAGGGAAACACCTCCCTCTAAATGCAGACATGTTTTGGTAATATGTGGTATTTTGTTTTACACAAACACACACACACACACACACACACAATTCCTATGAGCAAGGTAAATGATTTAGAAGCTCTGAATGGATATCCTATTTCGTTTAGCAGTGAATCTTTTGGGATATGTGTTGATGTGTGTATGGCTATATCTGTGCATATAAAGTGATAGACCATCATTTTTTATCTGCAGGGAAAGTCCACCTGCTGTTCTGTCCTAGGCTTTCCCAAAAAGCACTAAGCAGACTCTTTGTCCCGACCAAACAGCTTTTATTAAACGAATGTGAATTTCTTGCATTCACATTCAGCCAACGGCCTGGCAAACAGTCTTTCAAGGGTATAATTAGGAGTTCAAACCGTAGCTATGTTGGAAAGCTGCCCAATAAATATTTCCAAACGCAGTGCTGACAAGGAAGGGCTTAGCACAGAGCCTCTAGGATGCACGGACAGATCTTCACAATGATGGAACGAACGAACAAATTGTTTCCTGCAAAAGCCCCCTCCCCTTTTGCTCCTCTTTTAATCCTTATGGGAGGGGCCATTCACCGTTCACCTGTGGCCTTACTCCCACGTCGACCCTTAATTCATAACTGTTCTTTCCTTTTGGCAGCTCTGCGCAGGCTGGGAACTGGTTCCCCCACCTCACTGCAATCCGAGCCTGAAGGCAGCTGATGACTGCCAGGCTGCCCTGGCCTCATCTCTGCCTCTACACAGATCTCTTGTCCACTGGCCCAGGTTCCTCCCCAACCTCCTCACTGTCCGACTCTGCTGCCAGCTCTGCCAGCCGCCGGGCAGGCCACAACACCCGCACAGGATTGCCAGTTAATTACTGTATGAAATGGATCAAGGTTCTGAGTTCCATCAAAGGTATGGAATGTGCTTCTAAAGATTATCACATGATCTTAATGTTCCTCCCACCTCAAAGTTGAGGGAAGAGCCTTGTTTGAGACAGATGAAATTGCAATGGCTCTTGAAATGCATTCTGCTTACATTCTAAGGCAGCTTCAGGCAGCAGAGAAGTATACACCAGCCTCTCTATGGATCATAAATATTGAAGGTTTTTTTTTTTCTTTAAAAAATAGACTAACACAGGTAAATGTCAATCCATTACCTCATTAACCCCACCTTTATAGCATCATAAACAAATACCAAGATAAATACTTTTTTTTTTAGGTTTGAATAAAGTAATGCATTTGGTGCATTGCAGCAAAAATGGTTTCATTTTTCAAAAGTTGTTAAAGAAAATGATCAACCTTAAGGAAAAGCAAGAAAATCATCTCACCTTGCAGAGACACCAGATTAAAATCCTGAGTGAAGAATTGCAAATAGATGGCATCATCCAATTAAATGGGTGGCTGGGTGAAGTTCTAGAAGGGTAAAACTTTATCGTTTTGTCAATGAGCTTAAAGTGTTTTCTATTGATGCATTTTAATACTAGTGCAATTTTAGTGATTTTATTATTTGAGGGCTTAATAGTTATTTCACATAACATTTGAAGCAAGTTCAAAAAGCTGCATTTGCACATCCATTTTTAAAAAAATAAGGGTGTGCATGAAATGTGTTCCCGAGTATAAAACTTGAAATGATTGCAAGAATGGAAAACTGTCCAAGTGAATTGTGTACTTTCTCAGGCTCTGTTCATAATAAACGGCAATGTACTTTTTCTCCTCTTAGGAATTTATGTTGAGATGCCTGGAAATTTTGAGTATAGGCTGAAAAACTCTAAGAGATCTTTGAAAATCTCTTAAATGGGTGCAAGACAAGAATGCATCTTTGACTATATGGGGATTTTGGAGCAGAAGGGGAGAGAATTATCAGCTTACAAAGGAGACAGTCTTTTCAGAAAGAATTCATTTCTGAATGTGTGAATGTAGGACCCGTTTTCTCTACACTGAATTCATTTCAATGGGATATGATAGATTATGTTCCAAGTGTTGGAATCAATGTTTTGTAGTTTAGGGCAGTGATCCCCAACCTTTCTTATGCCGCAGCCCGGTATCCCCAACCTTTTTTATGGCACGGCCCGGTACCGGCATTAGCTGGGCGCCGCCATCTTTTTTTGATGAAAAAGTGCTTCGGTGAGCTTTCTACCTGGAAAAGCTCACCGGAGCGCTAACGCCGCCATATTTTTGATGAAAAAGTGCTTCCGGTGAGCTTTCTACCTGGAAAAGCTCACCGGAAGCACTTTTCATCAAAAAGATGGCGGCGCCAGCAAACCAGCGGCCCGGTAGGACTTGTTCCACGGACCGGAGGATACCAATTTGAGGCAAATGGAACAGACGTGCTGTCTACTGACATAGTTGTTTCTGTTTTGAGGACACCAACATCTGCTATCTGATTCATTGCATGTATATATGAATACAATAGTAAAGATTATATCTGGTTCTGGATTGTTTTGAACCATGGTAATTCTTTCCAAGCATTAGGGATTAGATATTAATCAGTTAGTGATGAAGAGCAGTTTCATATTTATGTTTAGGTGGAAAAAGTACATTAATCTCCTCCTGTAGGCAGAGCTGTCTGTGCTTTGGTGCAAATTTCCTCTACCTGACTTTTTGTTCATCCTTGATTATTGGTGCCCTGGAGGACAAAACCCTACCTCTTAATTATCCTAATAAAGCAAGAGTAATACTTTTGTTGGTCATATCTGCTCAATAAATGAATGCCTTTAGTCAAGATAATCATTCAGTAATCTCTTTGGAGCTACTATAATGACTGCTGTAATGTTGCCTTTGGCTTTGGGCTGTTGCTTAGCAAACATTCATTATCGGTTGGTATTATACTAATACCATCAATTAAAAAAGGTAATTATTGTCTTGTGCCAATTGGCTTCACATATTTCTCTATCATTTCTCAAGTCCCTCTATCTTTCGTATTAGTTTAAATCAACGAGCAGTTGATAGAAATAGGAGAAAGGAGCTCGATAAGAATTTTAAACGTTCACTTTTCTATATATTTACTTTTCAGAGAACTCAAAATACTCTGCAGCCTTAAAGCTGTAAAATTCTAACGAGTGCCCATAGTATTGATTCAACAAATGATTAAGGTTAAGATAAAGCTTACTAAAAGTTGTCTGCAGAGTTCAAAACAGAGGTTAGCTTTGAGCAGAAAATTTCTGTTATACCCAGGAAGATGCAGACAGAATAGACATGATTTCTCATCTATAAATGGCAAGAACAGTGTCTATGTATCAGATTTGGACTGAGCATGGATAGCGGGACAACACTTAAATCCTTTCCTCTACCACATTTCCCTAATGATAACTATCCCCTCTCCAAAATTATTTTCCTCTTTAAGAACCAATTTACTTAGACTTTATCTATCAAGGCCAGTCAATACAAACTTGACAACCTTGGGTGATGGGAGGAGAGGGGCAGAAGTCTAAACGAATCACTTCTGTGTATCCAGAACTCAAATACTTTTGTAGAATTTTTAGAGAGATGGAATCACATCTATTAGGGATTAATAAATACCCTCAACACTGAATTTTTTTAGAGTTGGTTGGGCTTTCCAGACCGGAGTGATGATATGGAACATCCACATGTAACATTTTAACAGACCCTGCCTTGAGGAAGGAGATAGAGATTCTTACAGTGGACATTCAATATGTCCTCATAGGCTACCGTATTTTACCAGAACCACAGGACATGACAAAAATGCTCTATTCCTGCAGGTCTTTATAACAAGAATTCCTAAGAATGTTTATTCTTTATGATAACATTTGGACCCAAGCCTCTGAAATATTTTCTACTGCTACATGTTTATTTATACATTACTAGCTGATAATCCAGCATTGCCTGGGCATTTATTTATCCCAATCCTGTATTAGACAGGAAAATCATGTAGTCGGGCCTCATGCTGTTGTACTATCTCTGAAGCTCTAGATGTAGTAACTGTCTGGCTTCCTCTCCTCAGGAGTTTCTTGTCTATGCTGGTGTTTCATTTTTGTAGTGTTTTGGAGCTCCCTTGTGGAGTACTGTGAAGCCATTACCCTGTAATGTCTTCATTACCATGGAAACTCCACTGTGCTGTACAGTAGAAACCATTTTAAGGCGCGCGTGCGCGCACACACACACACACACACACACACACACCGAGAGGTGTTGGGGTGCCTTACCCCCACAGTATTTTTTTTCCAGAGGGTAAGTCATCTGTCTACCACATTTGGTTGAAATTGCTCAAAATTTTCCAGAGTTATGCTGGAAGACACACACACAAAGAGACAGAGCCATTTTTATATAGATAGATTTATGTAACTAGGCATCGTCATGAGCTATTTGGTCATATCTGACCTTCAGACATTCTATGAATCATCACTGTCCATGCCCCTCTGTCTTGCACCACCTCCTTCAGATCTTTGGTAGAATAAGAGTATTATCAAATGCAGTAGACTAATATTTTGCAGTAAGCAGAGTAATGAGAATATTTAAGATGATTAAATGCAGAATTTAAAATTATCCACTGAGCAACTGCAGGCTATTCCTGATATAAGGAGAAAAAGTCATGATTCTACTCAAAGCAGACTGTAATTCTTTTGTTTCAAAGATATTTTACTCTAATCCTATAACATCTCATTTATCCTTGGCCATCATATTAAAATATAAATCCTACCTGGCTTAATAGGACTTGCTTCTAGATAAATGATGCCATTTTTTCCCCTGTGGCAAAAAAATTTTGTGTAAAAAATATACTCGTTATATTAACTGATATTTAAGACAATTTACACTTATAATTAGGAAATCAATTTTCTTGGATATAAAGTTGTTCTAGTTAATTATGACATCAATGTGCATGGTCATCATTTGAAAGCATTCAGCTGAGAAATCTTGTTTAATCTTATGAGGATTAAATGCCATCAATTAATTAGACAAGTAACATAGGGATTCTCTTCTACACTCGGTCTGATACAGTTGATACTGTACTTTTGTCCAGACTCTGAACGGCATTTCTATCTAATGCCAATTTCTAACAGTGTTCCTATCTAGTTAATTTAAATTTATTCCAATATTTCTTTCCCTGTCATTTTTCTTGATGTTGAATTTTGGGTAATAATTTAAAGCAGTAAAAGCAAATTGGAGTCATATTGGCTGAATGTGGGGAGGAAAGCAATCTAAAATTAATAGAGGCAACATCAGTATTTGTCCAGCTCAAGATTAACAAACTAGGGCAAGTTTTCACATTTCCAGAAACTTTTCATTGCATGGAATGGTTAGAAGCTGTTGGTTTTTAAAATGGAGGGTGGCTGAGGAAAGAGTCATCAACTGTGTGAATTGTTTGGACATATAAATTCACTTAATAAATTAAAAACAGAGAAAGATAACTGTTCATGGTGATTGACCTATGTGTGAAGCAGGTTATATCCTTAGGAGAATAATGCGAATTTCCAGATATGCATATTGGATATTTAATCAGATAAAGTGTTGTTGGGTTATCCCAGGAGATCTTCCAAAATTTTCTGGGAAGAACAAGCTGCAAAGAGTTATTGGATTCCCATTTTTGTAAATAGATATTACAGTATTTAAAGGAAAAATTGCTATAACACTTTTGTAAAATGCACAGATACCTTCCTATAGAATGCTGGGTGAAATACAACCACTTCCTATAGAAGATAATTGTAATCTGTAAAGAAAGAAACTTTGAAAAAGAGTAGTAAGTCAGGTAGCCTGCTGAATGAATATCAATGTTTCTACTAGAATTCTTTCCCAATGGCTGTTAATTTTTAAAAAAATGAAAGTATGATTTGTGCTGTATTTTCTTACATTATTTAGTATCAGTTGCTAGCTTTGACCTTTCAGACAATTATGAGTAATTTCACAGTGATTCTTCTAACCACATAACAAAACAGGCCAAATCTCAGACTCTTGCTCTAATAAACCAAAACCTGAAAAGTGAATACCAGAGGTGGTATTCAGCAGGTTCTGACCAGTTCTGGAGAACCGGAATTAGGAAATATTGAGTAGTTCGGAGAACCGGGAGCAGAAACTTCGAGTAGTTTGGAATACCACCTCTGACTGGCCCTCCCCATCTGCCTCCCGAGTCTCAGCTGATGGGCTGGGCCTTCTTTGGTTGCCCTGCACAGGAGAATGGAGCCGGAAATCAGGTTAGTGGGATGGGAAGGGAATGGGGATTTTACAGTATCATTCCCCTGCCATGCCCGCCATGCCCACGAAACCATGCCACGCCCACCAAGCCACGCTCACAGTACCAGTAGTAATTTTTTTTTTTTTGAATCTCATCACTGCCCCGCACATTTTAGATGTTCTATAGTAGAGTGAATTTTATGTGCACCCAAAAATGTTGAACTTTTTTGGAAGAAAGTTGTACTTCAGCACTATCAGTAATGCATCTATAGAAAATAAAATGAAATATTGCTTTAGAGACAGAGGCAGATGGAAAAACATGGAAAGCTTCCAGACTTTTTATTAGCCTTTTTTGTGACATACTTCAATGGATCAATAAGACATGTTACTGTGTCATGGATTTTCCAAAGAAGGGCTAATTGATCCAGTCAACTCATCTGAGGAAGTTAGATTAGCCCTAACCATGCTTAATCTGTCATAATGTCACAGACTTTTCCCATTGGGATTATCTAACAACTTACCTCTCCTAACATTAAGAGGCCTTCAAGAGGCCACAAATACTCTGTTATTCTCTTACAGTACTCTAGCCACTCTTACAATACCAGACATGATATTCTTCCGATTAAAATCGGAATTCCGATTTTTTTGGAAATCGCCCACCCCCCTTTCCCCCCCTTCTTCTGATCCTTCCCCTCCCCTCTCCTCGGAGGCCCCCTGAGTCAGGAGTTGCTACCGCTGGCGCGGCTCCAGTCCCGCGTTGCCTCGGGAAGGGAAAGGCAAACAGGAAGAGCCGCGACAGCGCTTTGCAACAGCAGCAGCGGCACCGGAGGCTCAGGCGCAGCAGCTCCCGGTTTTGCCTTTCCCTTCCCAAGGCAACGCGGGACTGGAGTCGCGCGGAGCCAGGCCGGCGGTAGCAACTCCTGACAGCCCCAGCCGGACACCTGTGCAGAGCCTGGGCGGTGCGAGAGGAGGCCGCTGAGCGGCAGGAAAAGGGAGCTGGGCAGCCACGGACCATCCGTCTCTCCGTGCAACACGCCACCGCCCGGCCCTGGCGAGGGAAAGCAGCGGGCGCTCCCCAGGCGGCGGCCTCAGCCCCACCCCCAGGGAAACGGCTGCCCAGCCCCGATTTTTTTTTTCAGAGGGGAATATCATGCCTGAATACTCTGTTTCTGCTTTTACCCCATGTCTAAATAGTATATGAAACACAAGAATAAGCAAAGAGAAGTAATAAGAACTCCCTGGATTTGATCTGGGTAGCATAACTCCAAAAATACACTCTGGATTTTTTTTAAAAAGTAGCTTAGGGAAAAGAAAAGAAGGTGGACAGCAAATAACAGGTCCTCAAATTTCAGTGTCTTGTAAATCTACAAAAAGCAACAGCAGTGGATATTGCTGGTGTACAGTTGTCATTTACTGGGGAAGGATAATGATGAAGCTGAGTTATTTTGTCTTGGAAAATGGGCCATCATCCCATTATTGTTCCACTGGCTTATTACAGCAACTGCATTCAGGGTCCAGATGGCATTGTATGGTTTCACATCTTCGTTTACTTTTTTCTTTCCAATTTCCAAGGAAGAAGAAATTGTGTGTGTGTGTGTGCAATAGTTGTACACTATCTTTGGTAAATATGAGAAACTTTATACCTAGAAGCATCCCAGGGAAAATGCTAAATGTTGATTGGACTAAAATTTTACTTCTGCTTCCCCTACTCACTCTGCCTCTAAGGTACGTGTGGGGAACTATGGTCCAATTATGACTTGTGGGCTTCAACTCCCAGAATTCCTGAGCCAGTCATGCTGGTTCAAGAATTATGGGAGTTGAAGTCTGCAGGTCAAAAAAGGGCCATAATTCCCCAGCCCTGCTCTAAGGGAATACTGACTCACAGAAATCAATACATTTTCTGGCTTGATGAATCTGCTCAAAAAGTGGACACAACCCACAATAAGCAACTTATGGAAATAACGAAAATTCAGTAATATAATAAATTAGTAAACAGCAAATATATCTTGTTTCTAAAAGTAGTATTTAAAAACATACATCGGTAGAATGAAAGACAATGCTATCCATCAGGTCACAAAGCACTGGAAGCATCTGAATGAGTGAACAACATCTAGTTTTCCCTGTCTCTCTATTTTTCTCTAATTCCAGTCTTTGTACTGCAGTAAAAATAGGTTTAACGTGTTGCTGTCATTTTGAGTGTTTCTGATTGTTATTTGAGTTTAAGATTATGTATTTTGATTATACTTGCTTGTATTTCATCTTGGTGGAGTGAAAGGGTAGGATAGATGTTTACTGAATTGTAAGGATAATGACGGCAGCAACAATAATTCTGAATATGTTTAGAACGGCTTCTTCAAAATCAACATCAAGAATAGACTGATAGCCAATAAACGGAATCCCATTACCAGGGATAATTTGGTAGAACCAACACTGGTATCTTTCTCCAGCTGACTAAAGTCTGTTTATTTGTCAAACATTTTAGCTCATTGTATCATTATCTTTCAGTTTTATGATTTCTATCAATTTGATTGGTTAATATGGTTTCTGGATTTCCCTGCTATTTCAATATTATTTTTCTTGAATTCTATAAGCTTGCAAAGTAATAGAAGCTGACAAAGAAACGTCCTGATAATTGATGTTGATTTTAGTGTTGATTCATAGAAATTGTAAATACCAGCAGTCCATTGCATTAGACATTTTAAAAGGCATTGTTATATTTATGAGGGAGAATAATTCGGACTTTGTGGTTTTTAGAAAGAAAATGTATCTTTTCTTTTTATGTACACTGAAAGCATATGCACCAAGACAAATTCCTTGTGTATTTAATCACACTTGGCCAATAAAGGAAGAATAAAGTAAAGAAAGAATTTTTGTTCTTTCTACATAGATGGTATTTGTCTCCTTTAAGTCTCTTTTATTTGAATGATGCTTTGGGACTTTGGGTATGATATGCCTAGTCTCTAGGACAAGCTTTTGCAAATCATTGTGGCAAAGAAAAAAATAGTAACATATTCTCTGCAGCCACTCCATCCCAAAAGAAATTCAATCCGTCTAATTCTGAAATATATACAGTACTGGAATTCCCCAGAATATTAAGGCTTCATAATGTATGCAGAACAGTAAACTAACAGCACATGGGATGCTATTCTAGAATATAAATCTAACCTTAATAGGTATACTTTGAATTCTTTAGTTATGAGGGAGAGAAAGAGAGAGCGAAAGAATTAGATAGCTGCAAGACAGAGCTAGTTAATTGAATCATACTATAAATGTTGATGTTCATTGGTTTTTCTATCTGCCTAACTACTGTTAATCAGTTCAACCGACTTCTAGCTATTCAGGTGAGAATAGCACTTTCAGATCAAAGTTTGCTCGCTACTGTGATAATCTAGGCAGCTCACATTTTTTTCCTCCAATGAAAAGGACACATGTTTTTCTGAAAAACTGAAGCCTTGAAAGAACAGGCTTCCTTCTACTGGTTTCTTCTATACAATTTCCCATGCTGGGTTAGGAATATCTGGAGGTTTCAAATGGTAACATATGGCAGACAGTTATGGAGTTTATAGAAGTCTATTTTCTGAATGTTGCTGAGTGAATCAAACCTTTCTCTCCTTTGGCACATAGAGTTATTGTATCATGTACATAAAACACACCAAAACATTGAGCCATGGAAGCCTCCTTCATCCAGCCTCCTCCATTTTTATAGGAGATCACTGGCTAAATAGTAGATGTGAATTGAAGGAGATATTGAAATTTAGCCCAATTAGGGCAGCCCAAGCTTAGAAAGGTTGATGCTGTGCATATTTGCTTCTCAGGCAAGCTGTCTGTTTAGTCACATCTCACCTGGACCTTTGCATATTTTGCTTATGAATGAAATTCCTGAACAGGTTTTATGGTCACTGTTATCCTAACTCTTTCCGTTTCTCCATTCAGTGAGTTTTTACAACAGGAAATGCTTGAATCACAGGCAGGGCAGAACAGCATAGTTGTTCTTCTGCATACAGTGTGTGCTTCTTTAGCTATTATTGTCCATGATTGGATAAAGCTGAAGAACAATTGGTTTGGTGTTTATACATTTCATCATATTCCATTTTCATGAAATCCCCCTTTTGGCCTTATTTAATCACTAGAAATTTACAACCTTTATACCAGCTGAACTCAGGCAAATGTTTTCAAGCACATATTTAACTTGCACTGTTGAGGAAGTTTGGTTATTAGGGAAGGTCTTCATATTTTTGGCGCATCCCAAATTGCTTGCCTTAATTGCTTAACAGGATGAAACAATGGGCCACCTGATGATTCTGAATTGTCGCAATTCATTGGTGACTAAGACTTTAACAAACTCCACAGAGATATATGAACCTGGCCATTAAATATTATGCTCAGTTGTTGTATCATTAAATCAGCTTTCAAGGCCATCATATAAACAAGATTATTAAAATCAGATTTGATAAGGGAAACCTTCCACTGAAGCATATTCACACTGTACCCTTAAACTGCACCTGCCCCATGCTGTTGTCAGCTTAATTCTCATCTTGATTAAGAAAAATCTGTTCATAGATATTTCAGTAATAGCTTGCAAAGGATTTAGTCCATACTGCAGGTTTGACATTGGGCAATTTTCCTCTTGCTCTGCTTATCCAATTGTCTATTCCAGGAAAGCATTTGCCAATCACTTTTCTTTCTGTCTGCAATTCTTTCTTTTTTTTGAAAACAATTTTATTAGTTTTTAAAGACAAACAAAACAAACAAAACATAAAAACATCCAGCTTTCTTTCATAAATATACAAACAGTGTGTCGGTTGGTTTACCAGTTTTTGTGCATTCATTTCGTAGTCTCAATTACACTTACATTACATAATAACTCATATTATCAATCAGAAATTATATACCCTAGTATCACTATTAAACAATCATTTGACTATGATTTTATTCATTCATACTTTGCGAGATAACTATAATTTACTTAATTTATTTTATAACAAATCATATAACCATACCAAATCTATCCTGAAGACATTTTATAAATGTGATATCAAATAAAAAAGAAAAAAAAATCTCTTTATATATTCATTATTATCTAAAATTCTAAATATTCTATTATTGTATTTTATCATCCAACCATGGATAGAAAAGGTCCCAAATTTTATAAAATTGTTTATCCTCTTGTTCTCTAATTTCAAATGTAAATCTACTCATTTCAGCACATTCCAATATTTTCTTAATAATTTCTTCCTGCAATGGTATTTTCTCATTTTTCCAGTTTTTAGCATATACAATCCTAGCCGCTGTTAATACATTTACAATCAGGTATTTCAAATCTTTATTATATGTATCAGGTAAGATTCCCAATAAAAAGATCTCTGGTTTCAAATCTATGTGTTTCTTTGTCATTTTTTCCAACCACATGCGAATTTTAGTCCAGTATTTTCTAGCATCCTCGCAAGTCCACCACATATGGTAATATGAGCCAGGTATCTGATGACATTTCCAGCATTTTTCAGATTTATTCTTGAACATTCTTGCTATTCTTGTCGGGGGAAAGTGCCACCTGTAAAACATCTTATAGAAATTTTCTTTATAAGCTGTTGACATCTGTCTGCAATTCTTATTGGATATACATTTGTATGTGTAGACAAAGTTTAATAAAATTTGCATATATTAAATACACACATGTATAGGCACAATAAACAGCTTTAAAATAAATAAATATCCCCTTCTTGCATTTTCCTACCTTTTTCAAAACAAAATCTGCCACCAGCTCTTTTTCAATGGCTTAATGGTTGTACCACTAGCTTACCATGCTGAATATGTCCAGTTAAAAACTAGGTGAAACATTTTCTTTTTCTTTTTAAGTACTTAGTTACTATTTTCCTTCCTTCATCTATATCTTTTTCCACTGCATTTTTTATAAATCTCCACCTTTGCTCCATTTCATTGTTTTCCTAATTACTGTGGTGGAAGGGTTTTATCCCAGCTAGCAAATAATCTACATAGTTATTTGGGAGCTGGAGTGAAAGGCCTCTACCTCAGATGACTAGTAAACAATGAAACCAAGAATAAGTAGACTTAAAAAAAAGAACAGAATAGCTCAGAGATGTAGGCAGTGGAAGAAAGAAAAATAACGATTAAAAAATGTTTCTGCAGAACCAGGGATATTTTGTATGTCAACCAAGTGTTATAATCAATAAGCCACGAAGAAAGACCTGTAAAAAAAAGTTGCAATTTATCTTTTTGAGAAAATGCTGGGGGGAAATTGAGACGAGGGAGGTAGTCCTGGCTCTATGCATTTACAAATCAAACTGCAGAGGACTGATTAGAACAAAGTAGAGCTCAGCAGGCAAATGGATGACAATTCTTGAGCTAGTCTGAGCCACACACCCCCCCCCCCCAAAAAAATGTGTTTGGTGGTTGTTATATTTATAGTGGGCTAGAGGTGAGCAGGAGACTATTTATACCTGCCCTCCAAAAACTCTTGATGATTCATACCCACAATCCTATCTGACGATGTGGATAAGCTCTGAATGTCTCACTTTCTGATAAACTGTGTAACAACAGACTGGAATCACATCTGGAAGAGTGTGTTTCACTTCTTAATCCAGAAGATGTGCCTCTGGAAAGCTACTAAATCACTCATGGAATCACTCGGTTATGAATTCCTGAAGAAAAATACAATATTCTGATGTTTTCTAAATATTCTCTCCCTGGCATGCTGAGTTTCATACACTATTGAGAAGTCCAATATTCAGAGAGAGTGTAATTAAAAATTAACCCTAGACAGTCAGGTAAGTAACCCTAGACAGTCAGTCCAGGGGTCTCCAACCTTGGCAACTTTATGGCTTGTGGACTTCAACTCCCAGAGTTCCCCAGCCAGCTTTCTAGTCACTATGGTGAGTGGTATATTTCTATTTGAACACCATTTATGATTTCCACAGCTCTGCAAAGGATCACTTGCAAAGATTATCCTTATCTACGTCTTTCTTTATTTTCTTTTTTATTGGTGATCTGTTTGAAGCCCAGGTAAGAATAACTTCTTTTTGTCCCAGCTCCAAAAAAGCAGAAGCTGTTTTCCCTTTCTCTTTCATTGCCTCCTACAATCTTTAGCAGTAGCCTGTGAGTTGGGACTTGTTTGGAGACTAATATAAAAAGAGGCATTGATCTTCTGGCAGAACCATTTGCCTTACCCTCTGATTTCCATTATCTCCATACAATATATAGTGCAATAGAAATGTAGAGTAGAAATAATAACAACAAATCTTTTGCCATTAAACAGTGCTGGCTGAAGACTCACAGACAAGCTACAATGGTAATAGGCTACTCTACATTGCAAAAATAAAGAAGAATGTACAAATCCATTCCTGTGCCATAACAAAATGTACACAAAAAAAGTATAAGATATGGGAAGATAAGATCATTTGCTATATTTTAAGAGGTGATAAATTACTCTGTTTATCCTCACTCCTAATGAGGATGGTGGGAAGTCATATGGTGTATTCTGTATTATATTCTTATTTTTCTTTCTTTTCTCTCTCTTTTTTCATTTTTCTCATTTTTTTCTGCATCTTCTACTCTTTATTCTTCTACATTTTTAAAGTTTGTATAGTTTTTACTGTTGTAATTACATTTAATAAAATTACTATTTAAAAAGAACCAGATGTATAATGGTTTCCTATAAGACCTGTTTTTAAACAGTCGCTGTCTCCAGAATAACAATCTTTTTCCGCCCTTAAAAGACAAGGACATCAAGTCATTTTAGTCCAAGAATATCTTCTAGAAAATATGACAGCAATTTTTTTTCTCTATGGTTGAGCAAGGCATTATGAACTCTTATAAATAAGCAACTAAACAAAAGAGCTTGTATCTGCAGTCTCCACCTGTATTTATTATTTTTGTTCATAGCATCAGATAGCTGGAAGGAACATTTAAATAGTTGACTCTGGCCATTGATCAGTGCAGGAAACTAATTTAAAGATCTTGTCCTGCCTCAGCTTATACACATCCAATGATAGGAAATCATTTCTGTGGAACTTCAGAAATTGTTGAATTCCTCTTGCAGTCACAGGTCATCCTCATTTAATGAGTCCATAATCCCTTGCGGGCTGGAGTCTGGCCAACTGAATGGAGTGGAGTGTTACTGGCCGGATGCCCTTCCTGTCACCAATGCAGAGTTTTTTCAGCAGATATATTCTCAGTGCGTCCAGAGAGAGAAATATCTGCCTTTACCTAGGATCAAATTCACAGCCTCAATATTGTGAGGCGAGAGCTCAACCTCTAAGCCACCATACCGCTTTCTTGTGGTCACAGATCTTTTCCTAATATTCAGTTGAAATCTGCTTTCCTATAAATTTCATGTCATTTTCAATCGCCTGGGCATTGTGATTATCTTTCATCAAACGATTCTTCCCAAAGTATACCGTTTAATACTTGTGATGCATTCAGAATCAAGTGAAACTATAACTTTCCACGATTTGGAATTATACTTCTGTTGATAATAGCTTCTATATTTTCTTAGCTACTGATGTCAGTCTGACAGGTTAATGGTTCCATATTTTGATATAGGGAAGATACCTGGTGGGAAGACTCCTCAAGGAGTTTTCAAAGGATTTCTCAAATAGAGAAGGATTAGTAAGTAAGTATAAGTAAATATCCTAGAATCTGGAGGATTCCCCCACCCCTTTGTTCACAGATTTGAATGCTTTTAAAGTAAAAAAAGGTATTTCTCGTCCATGTTTATGTGAGCCTCAGGCTATATTTTTTGATCCTTTAGTCTGTTATTGTTAGCTGTATGGTAAGACATTTACTTCCTTGTTGGAGGAAATTGAACTAAAATAGGAGTTGAATAGGTTTGCTTTTTTAATTGTTAACAATTTTTTTTGCCTTTTTTTTTCTGAGCATCTAGTTTACTATTTTATTTTTCCCCTTTTTATTTCGGTATATCCAAAAAAGTCTTGTTTGGAGAAATGCTGATAGTTTCCTTACATTGCTCTCACTCGCTATACCACTTCAGTTTATTCTAAACTTTGTAACATTTCTGAATGTATTGACTTTTTTCAAATTTCTTTTTCTGCCATGGATTTCCACTTTTTGCCGATTATTTTCCTTGAATTGGTTCAATGACGTTTCTATAATAACAGGAGAGATTAATGTGGTTTTTAATGATATTCTTGCACTGTTTATTTGTAGATCAATAGTACTGTTTTGAATTATTTTTAAGAGAAGAAGTCAATAATTACAGCATTCCCTCATGGGAAATGATACAGGGCAAGTTCAGAGGACTATTTAACATATAATTAAAAGGCTGTTGATCACTAATTCCTCGGTGACTATAAACAAAATACAATTAAATGAATTTGAGCCACAAACCACTAAGAAAACTTGCTAAGATGAATTGTATTGTGAAGAAATTGGAAAACAAGACATTAGGAGGATTTCCTTGGTCAAAATTAGAAAGAGCTGAGATGATGCAGTGGTTAGAATCCTGTATTGCAGCTAAGTCTGCCCACAGCCTGGAGTTCAGTCCTGACTATCTCAACTCATCTTTCCATCCTTCTGTGGTCTGTAAAATGAGGAGCCAGATAGTTGGGTGCAATAAATATGTACATATCTAAGAGTAAATACATTGCAAGGTAATTTGCTGAGTGGAATTTTCATTTATTCAACTTCCAGTCAGCTACTTGTGAGAAAACAATGTCTTAAGACAGGGATCTTCAAACTTGACAGCTTTAAGACTTGTGGACTTCAACTCCCAGAATTCCTCCTCCAGTCATGTTAGCTCAGGAATTCTGGGAGTTGAAGTCCACAAGTCTTAAACTTGCCAAGTTTGAAGACCCTTGTCTTAAGATAACAAGAATTTGCCAGAAAAGAAACAGCCTTAGTTCTGGAAGGCTGAAAAAAGGAAGAAAAAGATAACACAGTAACAAAAATGAGTACAACATAACTATGAACTATTGGTCTGTCGAATTTAAAACAACATGTGTATCTTAAAAAAATCAATACTATGGGTAATAGCCACGAGATATTAGTAAACATCACATTATAGTAAGCTATGAAAAGTAGGAACTTCAGTTTGTTCTTGAACTTGCATGTGATATTCATTTGGTGGAGATCTAATTGAATCTTCTGTTTCAATAGTAGCTATAAGATTTCTCTCTTACACATGGTTCCTTGGGAAAACTCTGGGATGATTTGAAGGGATATCCTAACTTTTCCAGAGGGGAAAGTACAAGATAATTCCAAAGGAGAGAAGAAAATTGCAGAGAATTTGTAACCTTTTCTTTTTTTGCAGACATTTTTCAGTTGGACACACATTTAGATCATGACAAATAATTTGATAACATTCCCTTCTCTCTTAGATAATTCCAAAACAACTATTTGGTGAAGGGTTGTTCGTTTGTTTCAGTGGTGGGATTCAAATTTTTTTACTACTGGTTCTGTGGGCATGGCTTGGTGGGCGTGGCAAGGGAAAGATACTGTAAAATCTCCAGTCAGAGGTGGTATTTGCTGGTTCTCCAAACTACTCAAAATTTCCTCTACCTGTTCTCCAGAACTGGTCAGAACCTGCTGAATACCACCTCTGGTTTGTTAGTTTCTTTTGGTAAGAGATGAGGGCCACTATGTAAGATCTGGAAAGAGGACAACATCTTAAGTCATTCTCAAGTTGGGAGGGGGGAGAGTGAGTAAAAGCAGTTAGTGAGAGGTAGCTGGCTTAGGGTGCCTAGTGGGTGGGTGTAGATGCTGGTTGAAGAGAGGTGTTGTTGACTGAGAGCATTAAGTGCGTGAGCAAAAGTGCCCTAACAAACCAGACAACCTTCAGAGTATAAATTACTTTTCTGTTATGATATGGTTGGAACTATCAGTCCTGGGGATGGAGCCACATGGGTAGGAGAGGAAGGATCTATGAGGGTTTAAAGGCAGGTTAGAACATCTCTGTGGCAAAAGGTAGCAGGAGTTATGGTGGGAGACAGGAAGCAGGCCACCTTTAAGTTAGGGTTAAGGCCCTAACATAGGGCCTGTTGTCTTGAACCAGTGCCACATTGGGTGCAGTCTCCCGCACTCAAACCCATTTCCTAGCCAACAAACCAGGACATTTGGAAGCTTGGCCTTTCAGCTGCTCCTTTTGCAGCTCAATCTGTAGTAGCAAGGCCTTCCTTATTTGTGATGTGATCATGGATGTATATGACTGAAACCCAACTGGGCTTGGAGGGAATGTCCCTTCTCAGAAATGTGCCTTGCTGGGATTTGGATATAGAATCTGCTGAGATCCCAGGGAAAGTGTAGAAGAAGGATGATTGTTATTGAAAAAATTATAGTAGTAATCAGGCTGTGAGATCCTGTTTGTTGGTTGTTAGGTAGTAAAAATTTTTTACTACCGGTTCTGTGGGTGTGGCTTGGTGGGCGTGGCAGAGGAAGGATTCTGTAAAATCTAGGTGGGCGCGGCATGGCTTAGTGGGCATGGCTTGGTGAGCGTGGCAGGGGAAGGTTACTGCAAAATCCCCATTCCCTCCCCACCTCACTAACCTGCTTTCCAGCTCTGTTCTCCTATGCAGGGCAACAAAAGAAGAACCAGCTGATCAGTTGGGACTCAGGAGGCAGAGAATAGATGGGGGCAGAGCCAGTCAGAGGTGGCATTTGCCTGTTCTCCAAACTATTCAAAATGTCCGCTACCGGTTCTCCAAAACTGGTCAGAACCTGCTGAATACCACCTCTGAGTTTACCATATTTCCTTTGGAAGAATGAGCGAAAAGACGCTTAAGACAGAATTCCTGTGTCAAAATTTGAATCCTGAAATTACTGCTAGTAGAACTGTACTCCTGTTTGGTTCTAGGGAATTTGGGCCATTTGGGTACATGTGTAAATCGCTTCTTAGAAAAGCACCATTTATCACAAGTAAGTGCTTTCTCTGGACCCATTTATGGGAAATGCCCTAATAATATACAGCACATAAAGTCATGCCACTCTGATTAATAGGTTTTGTTATGGATTCAAATAATAGAAACCTTTGATAAAAAAAAAAATTAACTGGAAAAACACAACCAGATCTTGTCCTGTCCACGACCCACCTCTGAAAAGAAGAAAATAAAAAGAAGATTCTTTTGAACCAAGTGTGGTCACAGCTGATTGTCTGCAGATTTAAGAGTGGTCTAGTCATTTGACAAATTTCTCCAAGAACCAAGGCCTTAAAAATTAATGGCCTGAGGCAAACACATTTGCTTCTCTGCATTCCAGTACTCAGTGTTTGGAAATGTACTGAGGCCTTGAGTTTAGAAACCAAAGATTACAGGTGGCACTTTGGCCCCAGGATTCTGAAAAAGGGCAAGTGAAGTGAAATTATTAGATTAGCTGCCACTTAGAAAGCAGTGTTTCAATTTTTCTTGGGTTCTTTTTCACAGTTTGGCATGCTTGCTTGCTTATTTATTTATTTGTTTGTTTGTTTGTTTGTTTGTTTGTCTGTTTGTTTCAACAATCAGAACAGAGCTGGAAGGGACCTTGGAAGTCTTCTAGTCTAACCTCCTGCTCAAGCAAGAGAGCTTATACCATTTCAGATAGGGTCTTTTTTTAAAAAAAAAAACTTCCAGTGGTGAAGCACTTACAACTTCTGAAGGCAATCTGGTTAATTGTCCTCACTGTTAGGAAATTTATCCTCAATTCCAGATTGCTTCTCTCCTTCATCAATTCCCATCCATTGTTTTTTGTCTTGCCTTCTGGTGCTATGGAAAATAAATTGACCCCCTCTTCTTAGTGGCAGCCCCTCAAATACTGGAATACTGCTATCATGTCATCTCTAGTCCTTTTTTCCTAGACTGGCCATACCCAATTCTTCATATATTTTTGTCTCTAGGCTCTTAGTCATCTTATTTATGCTTCTTTGTACTTTTCCCAAAGTCTCAACATCTTTTTGTAACATGGTGACCAAAACTGGATGCAATATTCTAGGTGTGGTCTTACTAAGGATTTATAAAACAGTACTATTATAGTACTTGAGGTGATTTTGATTCTATGACTCTGTTTATATAACCAAGGATTGATTGATTGATTGATTGATTGATTGATTGTATGTATGTATGTATGTATGTATTGTCTATGTTACTCTAAAAGTGAATCTGGGCAGCTTACAATTAAAATCACAAATATAAAAATACTAAAAACACTGACTATAGAGACAGGTGGCAAAAGGCTAGACCACTACAATGGTATCATTTTCTCTGTTAATCAACCAGCCACCTGCAGCAAAAAGTGCCCTATTGGGGCCCAGGCCAACTGGCAGAACCAGCTTTTAATGCCTTTTCAGAAGGTCAAAAGAGTAGGGCAAACCTCACCTGAAGTGGCAAGATATTTCAAAAAGTGGGGGTCACAGCAGAAAAGACTCTTCAGCCAGCCGAAACCCTCTAAGTGATAGGCCTGCAGCCTGCCCTCCTTGTTCTAGTTCTGGTTTATGAATATACAGGAACTTTTTCTTTTCTTTGCCTGCATTCTTAATTCGTAATTCTGATTTGAAGAAGAAAAAAGCAGTGTTGGGCTACTTTATTCTGCCCTATCACAAGAATAAATCCCTCATATTCTGATTTGTTATTGTTGTTGTTAGTTGTGAAGTCCTGTCCGACCCATCGTGACCTCACGGACAACGTTGCTCCAGGCTTTCCTGTCCTCTACCATCCCCCGGAGTCCATTTAAGCTCACACGAACTGCTTCAGTGACTCCATCCAGCCACCTCATTCTCTGTCGTCCCCTTCTTCTTTCGCTCTCAGTCTTTCCCAGCATTAGGCTCTTCTCCAGTGAGACCTCATTAGGTGGCCAAAATATTTGAGTTTTATCTTTAGGATCTGGCCTTCTAAAGGGTCAGGGTTGATCTCCTCTAGGACTGACCGGTTTGATCGCCTTGCAGTCTGATCTAGGAGACAAAATAAGCCATCAAAAATGAGCAGTAAATTTTTTGCAGAAATAGGAATGTTACTGCCTAAAAGAAATGGAAAATATTTCATCTAAATCTCTCTGTTATTATAACTACTGCTCATGGAGATTTCTATTTGCACTTTCTTTGCAAAAGAGAAAGTCATAGAGCTTTCACTAAGGGAAAAAATTGGTATGTCTAATGCAAACATTTTAAGCTCCACTATGGTTTTTGTTAATTAATCACTAGTTGAAAATTGAACAAATAATTGTATTTCTTGTACCCAGCAGGCTTGTGGTATAACATTTGATGCTGCTTTTCAAAACATTCAGCCACATAAATGAGGAATAAATGCTGCAGCTAATTAAATGGCACACCTCGGACCACATATTTGAATGGATTTGAATTATGTATTGATTTTGGTCTGAGCTCATCTAAACAGAATGATTGAAGCATTTTGAAGCTTTTGTGTGATGACGCTTATATAACCCAATTAGTCAACTAAACAACCTCCACAATCCAAATCAGCAGGAAATCAAAATTAGAGAAGAGTTCCCTCTGAACAATACAGTATACAGAAATATATGCATGATATGTGAATGAAGTTCAGGAAAAAAACCCTCTGAATGCAAAAAAAAAAAATTGGAAGAAGTTATTATAGAGGTTTTCGCACTTTTCTTTTAATATCTATCAAGGTTTCTGAATTGCCCAGGGCTTCAATAAGAAACAGACCAGAAAAATTCTGTAGTTTATTAAAATCTGCCAGTCAAAAAGCCTTACAAAGGATATTGGATTTGGAAGGTAGCCAGTTTGAGCACCTTCTATATGAAGACCAGAAATACAAGAGTTATGACATGTATGATTGTTATGTTTGCATTGCCCAGGAAGTGCAGCAATTTTTGTCAGGCGACAAAATGCCTTCAAAGGCTTGACTCCGCTCGTTGACCTGTTTATGGGAAAATTTGTTTTTTCTTCATTTGTTTAAAAGAGATAAATGAGATAATATTCCAGACCTTCTCCATCATTTTTTTTTTTTTTTTGGCCAGGCTGATAGGGGTTATTTGTCTTCCGACTCTTTCCTAATTTGTTTTTGTTGTGGTGGCATGTCTATAGGATTATATGCATGAGGCCACAGAATGAACTACTGTTTTTTTTTTTGGTAAATTATTCAAGGAAGAGTTGTTTTGCTTGTTTTTTAATTGGTGAATGAGATAAAAAAAAAAAACAGGATTGGGCTTAGTGATAGGCCTAGCTGGTTTATTTTTTTCTTTTGCATATGGTCTAATTTTATTTAATTAAATTAGTGATAGGTTGCTAGTAGGTTTAATAGAACCTAGTTGATCTGTTTTTTCTATTATAAAATGGTTACCTATTTGATATTCCAGTATTCTTTTAGAGCTAGAGCTGGCCTGATTTCCTTGGCAGGAAATCTCCTTGGGTTTTTTTTCCAGACAAATTAAAATGATAGTCAGAGGTGGTATTCAGCAGGTTCTGACCAGTTCTGGAGAACCAGTAGTGGAAATTTTGAGTAGTTCGGCAAATACCATCTCTGACTGGCCCCACCCCCATATATTCTCTGCCTCCTGAGTCCCAGCTGATTGACAGGTTTTTCTTTTGTTGCCCTGAACAGGAGAATGGAGATTAGCAGGTTAGTGGGGTGGGAAAGGGAATGGTGATTTTGCAGTATCCTTCCCCCTGCCATGCCCCCCAAGCCACGCCCCCCAAGCCACACCACGCCCACTAAGCCACACCACGCCAACCAAGCCATGCCCACAGAACCGGTAGTAAAAAATTTTGAATCTCACCACTGATGATAGTCCTTGTTTTCTGTTTCCCATTTAGTTTGTAAGTGCGATATTATTATGGTTTGTTGCACAGGCAATCAAATGTTTAGACTGGATTTGACATTTTTATCTAGCTATTGAGTCCTTCCCAAAGACCTGGGATAATTAGATATTGTTTGATGGTGTTATAGGTATCATGACAGAATGTAAACTGTTCCAAATAAAGCTGCCTTTTACAAATGGTGATTTTTGTCAATGCCAATGGTGTTCAATTGATGCTCCAGGTGTTTTGCGATTGCATTCAAGGTATCTATCACTATTGGAACTAGATTTACTTTCTTTTGCCACAATCGTTCTACTTTTATTTGCAGTTTCTGTATTTTGTGATTTTCTCCAATTCTTTCTCTTCTATTTTGGAGTCTCAAGGTACTGCAATATTCACTATCCAGACTTTTTTTTTTTTTGGTCTTTCTCATTCACACATTTTAGGTCTGAGATATTATGCGGCAGGAGCTTGTTTGTTTCAGTTTGAATTCTAAAGTCCCACAGCACTTTAGTTTCTTCGTTTTCAATTACTTTGTTTATTTTATGGTCACACCACGTCTTGCTTGCAGGCAAATGGTGTTTCTTGCAGATATATTCCAAGGTACTATTGTTACTACTTTGTCATTGTAGTCAGTCTATTAATTCTTTTTGCAGCAGCTAACTAGGTGGTCTACTGTTTCTTCAGCTTCTTTACAGAGGCAGCTTTTGCTGTCTTTTGCTGTTTTCTCAATTCTGGTTTTCTATGCATTTGTTTTAAAGGCTTGGACTTGTAAAGCCAGAATTAGCATCTCTGTCTCTTTCTTCAATTTTATTGCTCTTAGCCATTGGTAAGTCCTGTTATCTGTTTGGCTTTTTTTTAAAAATGTACTGGCTATGTAATATGTTGCTTTGCTTTGTATTATAATCTGTTTGCAAAAATATAACATCATAGCTGCCAGCTATTTAGCTGGTATTGGCCTTCATACGTATCAACTTCTTCCCAAGAACCTGGGATGTTAATATAATATATAATAATATACAAATTTCTAAATGCCATTATTATTACTATTCAGATACTAAATAAATAAATAAACAAATAAACAAACAAACAAACAAACAAACAAACCAATCTTCCATTCTTTCTGCCCATCCAGTAAGTTTGGGCAACATGCCTCAGACGCTTCAATCAAACATCTTTCAGGACCTAGCCTGGAATAATATTTTCCAAAAGATTTATGTAGTTCTCACTGTTGAGAAGTTCCAGAAGTGTTTAAGAATTTGGTTGTTCTCCCAGACTTTGCGGTAGGGTGTTGGTGGAATCCAGCGGTCTGTGTTTTTTGGTTGAGGTAACTTCAGAATCATAGGATACCCTTTCTATTGTTTTCTGTGTATTGTTTCCTATTTTTAGTGTAAGCTGACCTGAGTTGCTTTGGAGTCAAGAGCCTTGTAAATCTAGGAAGGAAGGAAAGAAGGAAGGGAGGGAGGGAGGGAGGGAGGGAGGAGGAAGGAGATGAGAAATACAGAATCCATAGATTTGGTATTCAGTTTATTCTACAGAATTCCATATGATATATGTATTCAAGTTAACACATGCTTTCCCAAGATTTGTATATGTCATAGAAGGATGGGAATCATATGCCTAGTGACAAATTTCCTTCATCTCCCATAATATCCCATAATAATTTAATATGCTAGGAAAATAGAAACAAAGGCTATAAGTATAAAACAGGTATTTGGGAGAAAACCCCGTCTTGTCTTTGTTTTTTTGCCCTATTGGGAATGACTTTTGAGTTAAAATTCATATGGGCTGGAGCTACATGTATTTAGTCAATTCATATTTTCTAGCCAAAGATTTAATGAGTAGTTACCTATTGCCAAAAAAGGGAAATGATGCATTTCCAATCAGAAAGCAAAAGGGAAGAGAACAAAAGAGAACAGCAGTTTGGGTGACATTTCTATATACTAATTTATACCAACATTTGCATAGGCAACATTTCAGAATAATCACTATAATTTAAATACTAGAAAGTCAATATATCTCACCATCATAAGAAAGATTATAACTACAATGTTTGTGTGCCTGCTCCATCTTCTGTTGCCCTAGGATGGCCAATAATAGGCAGTTGCAAAATGTGATACTTTAGCCTTTATGTATACATGAACTTGGGCTGGATATAGAGGACTATACTCTGCAGATTTGGATATAAGTATTTTAAATGATTCCCCAGGTTTTTTTTTTTAAAAAATCTTTTTTTCCATCTATTTATCTCACATATTGTAGATCTGCCTTCAATCTAGAGTACCAATATAACCTGATGAAATCTTATACTGCAAAGCTATCCAAATGAAATTTTAAAAGCACTGCATAAAATCACTTTACTATTAGTTCCCAAGCCAATGACATAATTTAGGGACATGAAACTCATCGTTTGCCTTGCAGGTTCTATCAGTAGGACTCTACATTCAGAAGCTTTTTTCTGCACTGAATATTTTATTGTCAGATGCTTTATAGCACATTGTTCAGCTTGCTCCGTATGAAGCCCAATTATATAAATATTTGAGCTAGTTGGATAGTTTATTGGATAAAGAAACTTGACGTCCAACATCTAAATTGACATAAAGTGTGTGTTTGTGTAAATATTCCAAAGTTTGCAAGGATCTCTTCCTTCGTTTAGATTCTACATCTCAATGAAAACATGGTGTTTCTTTACTTGTCTGAAGGTCTGATTAAAATTTCTTAGAAGACTTATTTGTTGCTGGAGTGTAGTGACACTTTTCCATTTAAAGAAGAGATGGTCAATTCTTTCTTGGCGATGAGCCACACTTCGCTTATCAAGGTTAGGCTGCAGGAAGCTGCAGGAAGCTACATCTTGAAAAATAGCATATAGGTCAACTAAAAAATTAAAAGTCATTTCATTTTGTTTAAATAGAATATAGCTAATACAATTATTTTCCAATCATCTATGTAATAATTTCTCCTTGTGGTTACATTAAAAAAATAACATTTGGGAACTTTATTAACTGCACTGTCAGTTGATAACCTCACTTTATTTAGGTATTATTTAAACAAAATAAATCATATCTTACAGTTTCCTTTCCTACAGCTACCTCTCCTTGTAGCCTGCTCTTCATTTTGTATATCTCTATAAAGGTAATACAGTCCACAGTTCTTTATGCTGAATCCATGTTTGTCTTCCATGTTTGCCTTTCATCCTTGTGTATTAGGATGAACATTGGCATTCATTTAAAAGCCTGTGAGAAGTTTTCAAGTGGGATTTGTTCATTTGCACCATTATTTTAAAAAGGAGTAGGGAGAAAGGAAGATAGACAGGGATTGCTTGTTTGCTTTCGTTTTAAGATGGTTTTTAAAGAAGATTAGTATGATTTAAAAATGGGCTTCCAAGAAGCAGGATTGATCCTGAGAACCCGAGAATTTGCAATAAATTATGGGCTGTATTTGACTTGATAAATACTTCTTCTTGTGCCATATCTGTTATTGGATGTTGGCGATCATGTTGGCAATCCTATTTTTATCAACAGCCACACGAAAAAGTGCTGTTGAGTTTTGTCCAGATCAATCCCTTCGATTTTGAAGCCATGATGTTCTTCTTCTGCCTGGATCTCATTTGCCTTCCATCTTTCCTTGGAGGATTAAGTGAAGCATGCCACATTTTTTGGGTGTCACATCACATGTCCAAAATATTCTAACTTTTACTTTTTTATGCTTTTGATGACTTGATAAATAATATGCAAATTTGCCTTAAGTTTCCCCATTGCTGTCCCAAAAATTTGACAGGATTTTTTTTTCCCATCAGAACTTTTTCCTTACAGTTCATTGCTAAACGTGTTTGAAGTTATTTGAATCTAGCTTGCAACACTTTCTTAAATAGGTAACATTTACATACAAACTCAAAATGGTCTTAGTCATTTTTTAAATGTCAGTTTTGAGAAGTGATAAGAATTATTATTTCAGGAAAAGGCAACTGCTCAGTCTGGCTGAAATATATGTAGATAACTGAATTTAGTTTGATTTTCCTATCCAGGCAGCACCCAATTGCCTTGAAAGTAAACTTTAAATTGCCATTTCCAAATGGCAAACTTTCAATAAAGAGGGCAATGATCAGGGCAATAAAGATGATCAAATGTTGTTAATAGCCCCAAGACTGCCAATGTAAGCATGCTGTGCTTTATGCGGCCTAACATGGCTAACAGTCAAGTTAATTAAATGTCATCTAAATCACTTAATCTTTCAAACTACTGATTATATAGTTAGCTTTTGCATATGGATTTCTTTGGCCTTATTAGCAAGCAATTTTATCTCTGCAACATCTGAAAATTAGAAGGCAGAGAAAGAAATATCATTTAATTTGTGTTTTAAAAGCCAGGGAAGATGGACCCAAGAATATAGGAAGTTATCGGGACTATTTTTTTTTTTTTGTTTCTTGGCAAGGTGTGTGATTTATTTATTTGATTCCTATGGCTGCCCCTCTCAACAAGTGACTTTATAATTTGAGTTTATATCATACAAGCAAAGATTACACCACTACAAAATAAAGAGATACATTAAAGAAGATTTAAAAACTAAGAACATGCAGAAAAAGAAGAAAAGAAAGAAAAAGTAGAAAAAGAAAAAAAACCTTCCCTTTTATTCCCAGCAAGTATGAACATTAAGAAGTTATAACTATTTCTTAAAATAAAACCAAAATCTCTTCGTTCCTTATCTTCCCCCAGTTTGTATTAATGCATAAACCTTATGCCAATTATAATTTGCAGATATACAAGTTATATTTATTATACATATCCTGACTCCATTCTTTCCCTTTAAATAAACCCCCTGCCCCTTTCTTCTCTGCAAATAATCAAAATTTAGTCCCAATTTTTTAAAAAATTAAACATTACCATAAGTAACCATTTAATTATAATCAAGAAGCCATTAAACTTCCCCCAAATACTTCTGGCTGGGCCATGTGATCTTCTAGACCACAGCTATTTGGAAATGAGTAATTGAAGTTAGTAAGTGAAAATCTGTTACAAAATGCTCATCAGTTTGCCCCAGCAGGGTGATGATTCACTCACCATTGTTTGAAGATAGGAATGCACAGGGTTCCCAAAGGCAGTTTCTTCTTGCTTGGTTTCAGGAGTTGTGTTTTTCACCTTCTAGTAGAGCTGTATGACCAGTCTTCTGCACATTACTTAATTCCCTGCAAGGCTAGTGTGGTGGAGAACCCTTGTCTCCTGAGGTCATTGGTTGGTACTCTCTATGGTCATTTCATCATGGACTGCTAGAAAATCTGTTGCCTTCTGAAGAGACCTTCTCTCATAAAGATGGGATATGCTTTGCTGTATGAAGCTGCTTCCACTAATCTGTGTGTTGATACTTAAATTAGAATTTGCAGGAGGGATGCCAAAGGAGGAAAACACCAAGAGAGATGCCAAGACAGAAATAAGTCTTGGAAAAAATGTTCATTAAGAAATTGCACCTAAATAACAGCAATGGGAGGATATCACCCAAACAGCCAGGTGAGTCTTAATGATGAGAAGGTTCATGTTCTGAAACTTGAGAGGAAGCTGGAAAAAAAGGGATAAAAACTCTTATAGTCCTTTTCGCTCATTCCCCTGCCCTTTGGAATCCACACCTTAGTTCCAGGATAACTAGCAAGGGAAAATTAATGCTTCTGTTTACACTCATTGGAGAGGAAGAGATTACAAGAGAGTAAGCAAGCACACAATACAGGTTGAAAAGAATGTCTCAGTCCCATTTACTTAGTAAGAGGTTGGAGGCTGAAAGTATGGAGCCACTTCAAATAGCAATCCACACCAGCAGGAGGGTGTTAATTGTCTCTTAGGAGAAAACTCTTCCAGGAGGGAGAAGGAAAATGGATCAGATGGTCATCCACAGGACAGGGGCCTATTTCAAGCCCCACATGGGCTCCTTAGGTACCCAGAGATACTGGTCATCTGAAGAACCAGTTTAGCAAATGTGGGTATCAAGATTCTGGTGAAAAATTTGAACAATAGGTCTGCACTATGCAAATCTACTCAGCTTCACTGGTAAACCTAATTATTTTAACCTTCTATTGATGGTCTTTTCTTTTTTTTCTTTTCTTTTAACTGGTCCACCCAATAACTTCTGGATCTTTGGTTTTAACCCGTCCACTGGTGAATTAATAAACTACTGGATCTTTCTTTCTACCTTTTAAAAACTGTTCCGTGGAAGGATGGATGAAATGCAGGAATACGATGGAAAAGGACATCCAGAGTTCTTGGGGAGACTGCTGGAGACACTAGAATGGGATATTCAAAAGTGTCATATAAAAGGGGAGTCAACAGAGGGAAGGCTCAATCAGAAGATCGGAAAGTGGAAGCTACTTATCTGCAAAGATCATCCACGGGAAAGACAGCGATTAGTGCTTGCTATCCTGGCATAAGTGAAAAAGGGAAAGAAGTTGGCTGATCCATCAGCGGCAGGATCACATTACTACACTTGATGTTAGCCAAAAGGTTGGGGGTGGGAGATATATCATATATGCATCATTCACTGATTACACAGAAAGAATAGAAGCTGGGATAGTTGAAAGACTGAAACTGTTTAAATTGCACATAATGTGTTATTTAACAGTGATAAAAGAGAGAGTTTACCAGTGGGTATTTGGTTAAAGTAAGATAGGGCTGTCATGACAAATCACTTAGCAAGTACTATTGCCAAACTGGAGGGAGGGATTGCAATGCTTATGCCAGCTTTACTTCCAGCCTGTTTCAACATGGAAGGCAAGCAGCTTAAGGTACCCTGCAGAAAAGCACACAGTTTTTTTGCTGCTATTCATATTAGCAAAGAGAAAGTTTTAAAACTCTTTACTGGTGGAGAAAGCAAAAGGAATGCAGAACGTTCAGGTCTCAACTCTCATCATTCCCAGACTATATTGGCAATTGAAATGTGTTGTAATTGAAACATTTAAAGAATATCAAATTGATTGCCCCTACACACACACACATGTTTTGGCGTGTTTGGGTCTTTTCCCATGTAAGATTGAGTATTTATAGAGATACGGCAGCTCCGATCACGCTTTGCTCGCACAAGCACGAAGCCGGAAGCACCAGCCTGAAGATGGTGAGTGGGACCTCATCAAAACATTGCCAAGATACTCTCAATCTCACATGGGAAAAGACCCGAACACACCAAGACTTGCATACCTGTACCCATGAAAATCTACACACACACACACACACACACACACACAGACATTTGTTTTCTGAGGTTTTCGCAGGTATTTGTATGTGGATCTTTGGTTATTTGGGTTTTCTCCCGCGTAAAATTGGAAGTATTTTGGCAACGTTTCGATGAAATCTCATTCGTCATCTTCAGGCTTGTGTCTTTGGCTTTGTGCTTCTCAGAGAGAGAAGCCTGAAGATGACGAATGAGATTTCCATAGATTTTCTCGGGTACAGTTATGTAGGTCTAGGTGTGTTCGGGTCTTTTCCCGTGTAAGATTAAGAGTACCTTGGCGATGTTTCAGCAAGGTCCCACTCGCCATACTCAGGCTGGTGCTTTCGGCTTTGTGCCAGTGCAAGCAGAAGTGCAATAGTGAAACCACGTCGAAACTTACAAGCAGATCTTTTTGTTCCATGTGTAGGTCTTTGATCATTTCTAAGAGGTGGTATGAGTTTTGTACATGTGAAGCTGCTGCTTCAGCATGGGGCTGTAGCTGCTTTGCTAGGTATTTGGCTAGGTTTTGTAGTGGTGCCCCTCTGGAGCTGGCTATGGGTCTGAGAGGTATGCCTTCTTTGTGTATTTTTGGGAGGCCATATAGTTTGGGGCATCTGGAAGATTTTTCTCTTGGGATGATTGTCTGTTGGATCTCTTTGCTCATGTGGCTGGTTATAATTTTCATCTTGGTTATTTTTTCCAGATATGTGGTTGGGTCCGTGTTTATGGGTTTTTATGTGGAGTCTTGAAGTAGGTCTGTCAATTTTGTTTCGTAGTCTTTTCTATCCATTACTACTGTGGCATTACCTTTATCTGCTGGAAGTATGATTATGCTGCTGTCGTTCTTTAAGGCTTGCAGGGCTTTTACTTCCTACACGTGGAACAAAAAGATCTGCTTGTAAGTTTCAACGTGGTTTCACTATTCACTCAAGTCCTGATAAAAGAAACTCTCGAAATCATCAAAAATAAATACCAACCACCCAAACACCTCATGGAACTAACAGAACACTGCTTAACCAACACATATTTCATATACAAAGAACAAAGATACAAGCAAATTGAAGGAGCCCCTATGGGATCACCACTGTCAGCCATCATTGCAAACCTGTTCATGGAAGAATTCGAATCCAGAGCCCTAGCCAATGTCACCCACAAACCCAAACTATGGCTAAGATACATTGATGACACATTTGTTATTTGGCCCCATGGAAAAGAAAATCTAAACAATTTCCTAACACACCCCAAAATCAAATTCACCATGGAAACAGAAACAAACAAACAACTACCATTCCTAGGTGTACTAATCTACAAAAAAACAGATGGCACACTAGGACACACCATATACCAGAAGAAAACACACACCAACTGCTACCTCAACGCCCAAACCCACCACCACCCAGCACAGATAAACTCCATGGCCAAAACACTAATTGCCAGAACCAAATGCCTGGCAGACAAGACACACATTAAGACTGAACTATGCACCCTGACCGAAGTACTGACAGCCAACGGCTTCCACAAAAGCAAAATCACCAGCTTGATCCACAAAAACACACTGAGACATAATAGAGACCCAGAAGATGAACAGACCTATGGAACAGCTGTCCTGCCCTACATAAGAGGTACCACAGACAAAATCAGTAAGATACTACACAGGCATCACATCAAGACTGCCTTCAAAACAGACAGAAAAATAGCAGCCATCCTAAGAAACCCCAAAGATAAAATTGACCTGGAAAACCAAGGCATATATGAAGTCCCCTGTGCATCATGCCCTGCCACATACATTGGACAGACCAATAGAAGAATAAGTACCCGCCTGGATGAACACAAAAATGCAGTCAAAAAGCTGGAACACACTTCCTCACTAGCCCAACACATGAAAACCACAGGTCATAGCATCGACTTCAATGGCACCAAAACCCTAGCCACTATAGAAAACCCCAGCTACAGAATTATCAGAGAAGCCATAGAGATTGAAAAAAGACCTGAAAGCATGAATAGAAGAGATGACTCCACCAGACTGTCAATTATCTGGAAGCCTGCACTCTCAAACAAAAAAAAATCTCCACACCACAAGCCAGGCAAACACCTGGGCACAAACAGACTCCCCCTGATACCTCCAGCTCAAACACACCCCAACCAGGCACCCAGATGAAACCTAGCTTCCTAACAAATGATAGCCGTCCATTTACCTGGAACCAAGCTGTACTAAAGGCCTCCAATAAAGGAACACAATGTTGCCAGCCAATCAAGATACAAAAAGAGCCACAAAACAGACAGAAGATATTAGAAACACCAATCAAGCAGAACACAGCAAATTCCAAGACCAATAAACACAGACCAAGACTCCCAACCAATCAGGATGAAGAAAAAACCATTCTGGCACAGCAATAGGCTGCCCCAAATTTAAATCTGAAACCACTGTAAAAGTATGACTCACAGACGAACACAATACAGAAGCCTGATGATGGCAGATGAGATTCTGCCGAAACGTTGCTACAACTTTAAAAGCACAACTACAATGACGTGGGAAAATACCCGAACAAAGCTGAATACACTATATATACATATACATACATACATATATATGCAATATATAAAACAATAATGAAGCAATAAAAATATTGACATTGAAGAATGGACTGCATTATTTCAATGCAGTATATGTGAAGCAAGGATATAGCATTATAACAGTCAGATTTAGGACTACCAGACCCATCTTGAAGATGGCGACGCCCAACTAGGAAGGTGAAGCTCTCGCTCCTGGACCACTATCTCCCTATAAAGCCATCACCTGCACCAGAAACCACTTTTAAAGCTGCTGTTGCACCAGTAACCGTGAGTAAACCTGAGTCTAAAAAACAAGCCCAAAAACGCTAGATTCTGAAGCTGTGGAGCCCAAATATTCCTGCTAACAGATCCGGAGCCCTCCTCCCCTTCCCCAGAGAAGTGAAGCCCTTTCCTTCACTCGGAGCCTGCCTGCGGAGTGCTAACAACCTACCTTCACTTAAATCCCTCACACAGCTGATAGAAGTTATCTTCCACGCCAGACAATGCATTTCCTTTAATATCCCCCACGCAGTTTTCACTGCCACATCGGTCAGCTGGCAGAAAAAAAGAAAAAAAAACGAGGGAGGAAAAAGCCCTGAGGCTCTTAGTAGCCAAAAGTCACCCTGGACGGCAGAGGAATGCTTTTGAGACTGACTTGAAGAAAACCTCTCCATCCGAACTAAAAAGAGACTTAGCATGGCTAAATCAAAGCTGTGACAGAAGTAAAAAAGAAAGGAAAGATCTTGTAACAGCGTGCTTAATCTTGGTAAAAAGTCACTCCAATTTCTGCAGTGGAATTTTCCTTGGAAAGTGGGACTCTAAGGAGGAAAATAGCTGCGATTAACGATCTGGAGTTACTGTCAGATTTAGTTAAAAGTAAAGGACAGATTGGATTGGTTAACCCAAACTTCTGTACTGTATTTTTACTACTACTCAACTTGAAGAGCTTTAAGAAACTATTGCAAAACAATCTTATTCAGAGACATATTGATTGTAGTCAAAGTGTTTAATTCAGCAAGTTTTACTCTATTTCAAAAACCCTTTGAACATCGTGTTACAACCTTTTGTTTACAGAGTAATAGCAATCTGCTATTACAAAGAGCAATAAATTCCTCTCATTCAGTCAACTACAGCTGCTAGTAAAACAATTAACCCTTTCCTTGCAGACTCTTAATACTACCTCATTACTTTAATCAAACACTGATTAATTCATTACCTCAAAACTTACAACTTTTCTACCTCATCACCTATATCAACTATTAGATAATCAATTTCTATAAAATATTTTATTAATGGTTTAATTGATTTATTGTTTTAATTGATTAGTGTGATTAGAGTGTTTAGTGCAAATAGTGTGATTACTGACTAGTTTAAAAGATCAAGATTCATGTAATTTAATTGAATAGTAAAACCAATGATTTAGTGAATTTAAATGAACAGTGTGATTAATGATTAGTGTAATTAATTGATTAGTGATTAGAGTAATTAATTGATTAGGCTGATTGTTGCTCAGGAATATTATCTGACTAGAGAGATTACTGCAATTGATTGATTGGTGTGATATTGGCTATATAGATTACCCAAAATTGTTCCTTTAATTAATTCAATCAACGTACTATCTTAACAAACCTACCATGCCAAAAAGAAAATCCAATGCCAAACCACAACCTAAAGAGAAGATAATCCCCACCAATGAACCACAAGACTCCTGCACATGCCTTAAATGCTACAAAAATCTAAAGGATAATGAAAACTCCATCAAATGTTCTCTGTGTAAAAATACGCTCATCATGACTGCTTGGGATTAACCAAGCAATTTATTCAATACCTGGAATCATCCAATGAGTTTCCATATCTCTGCAAACCATGCAAACCCAAACTGGATCTGTTGGAAAGAGTTGATACCATTGAAACCATTGAAACATCCCTTAACACCATAGTAGCATCCCTGGACGCCGTAAACGAAAGAATATCCAACCTTGAAAAAAAAGACACAATGCAAAAACCTGAACATCCAATAGCTACTAACCACATCTCTACCCAACAACCACAACCCAATCCAAAACCCAATCCACAAATAAACACAACCCAGACAAATATTGATATCCCAATCCTCATCAGAGAAGCTGTTGAGCGTGAACGGAAACGTCCAAACGCCATTTTATTTGGTCTAGAGGACATCAATGACAATGATGACATCACAACTGTCCGAAACATCATCAGTGATTATCAAGCATCAACCATCTCCGCTGATGAAATACTTGACATTTCCCGCATTGGCCGAGAGCTCAAAAACCGAGACGGCTCTGTGGCCCCACGCTTGTGCAGGGTCATTTGCAAAAATGAATCAAGCAAACGTAAATTCATTTACACTATAAATTCACTCGCCAAAACCAACACCAACCATAAGAACCTCCATTGTCGCCCTGACCTAACCATACAGCAACGTGCCCGCTCCCGTGTACTCCGCACTGAACTCAAAAAACGTCTAGACAATGGAGAGAAGGACCTGTACATTGACTACCATACTGACTGTATCAAAAGTAAGCCACACAACCCGCAACTCAGCTTTAACCCTCAACCACAACCCTACCTCAACCGATCCACCATCACCCAAGACTAGGCATGCACGCCCCTAACTACCTCAATTCCAACTACTGCTGGCCTTAAATGCAAACTACTCAATGCAAGAAGCCTCGTGAATAAAATACCTGAATTTTTCCTCCTACTAAATATGGCTAAATTCGACATTATATTTGTCTGTGAAACATGGCTCAATGCATCTCTCCCTGACTCCATTACCACAGTAAGAGACTATCATGTTTACCGATCAGATCGTGAAATTCGTAGAGGATGTGGTGTTGCTATCTTCTATAAAAAGTCCTTACATCTAAAAAATATCCAAGTTACCCAGGAGCTTGCTCTTCCTGAGACCATCATCTGTGAACTATCCTTAAATATCACAATTCGATTCTTACTATGTTACAGAGCACCTGATTATGACATCGAACATGTAAACAAGCTAAATACATTACTAACATGGGCTGCATCCTGCCCATACCCTTTTATCTTTCTTGGCGATTTCAATCTACCTCATATTGACTGGACCCTAAATGATTGTACAACTGAAATCATACACACAACCTTCTACAATGCTATTACAAATCTGGGACTGGAACAACTAGTAACCAACAACACTAGACTAAACAACTGCCTCGATCTCATCTTCTGCAATAGTTTGAATTTAATTTACGGAATACAAACTAAAGAACCCTTTTCCAGCAGTGACCACAATATGATTGACTTTTGTCTCAACATACGCCCACACAAAAATCACCACAATGATGTAATCCCCAATTGTAACTTCAAAAAGGCAACTATGATCTTATAGACAACGATCTCTCATCCCTTGATTGGCAATCTCTATTCACTGGATGCAATACTGTTGAAGACCATTACAACATATTTTTACTTGAAGTCAAAAGAGTCATCAAACTATATGTACCAACAACAACTCCCAAAACAAAACAAAAAAGCAGATTACCCATAACAATAAGGAAACTTCAATCCAAAAAGAGATCACTCTGGCAGAAAAACAAATCTGGTCACGTTGCCAATTTCAAAAGCCGATACAAAAATTTATGCCACCAGATAAAGACCGAATGCATCAATTATCACATTAAACAAGAGGAAAACCTTCTAAGCACCAATTCCACCCGTGCTTTTTACAATTTTGTAAACAACAAACTAAACGACTCAAGGTCTATCCCACCCTTGATAGGACCTGATAGTAAAGACTGCAACGACGACACCATTAAAGCCAACATCTTTAACACATTCTTGGCTCAGTATTTGTAAAGAGCAATGGATCATGCCCAGTATTTCCTAGCCGTACCACAGATAACAACAATGATCTAATACATATCGATTTTACAGAAGACAATGTTGAAAAAGCACTACGCAATCTAAAACCATCTCTATCTATTGGACCGGATGGAATATGTGCCTACTTCTTAAAAAAGCTATCCACTGCCATAGCCAAACCTCTAAGCATAATCTTTGAAAAATCTTTCAGGACCAGCTCCTTGCCTAACCTATGGTCACAAGCCACAGTCATCCCCATCTTCAAAAAGGGAGACCCAAGCCTAGTTGAAAATTACAGACCAATCTCCTTATGCTGCGTCACCTGTAAAGTCATGGAATCAATTATTAACCAATCCATCATCCTCCACTTAGAGACAAACAACCTACTCTCCAATAAACAATTTGGTTTCAGAAAAAAACTATCCTGTAATCTGCAACTCTTACACTGCAAAAACATATGGACGACACAACTCGACCAGGGCAAAGCAATAGACGCAATCTACATAGACTTCTGTAAAGCCTTTGATTCAGTGGTACACGACAAACTACTCCTAAAAATAAAATCCTATGGTATCTCTGGACAACTGAATAACTGGATAGAAGCATTCCTGTCAAACAGACAACAAATGGTCAAAATCGGGAGCGTTCTATCAAATCCAGTACCTGTCAATAGTGGTGTCCCCCACTATTGGGGCAGTGTTCTAGGACCAACTCTCTTCATACTCTACATAAATGACCTCTGTGATCATATTAAGAGCAATTGCGTTCTTTTCGCTGATGATGTAAAGCTGTTCAATACCACAGACAATACTGCTACCCTACAAAAAGATCTTGACTATGTATCAGAATGGTCAAACAAATGGCAACTTCAAATCTCAACAAATAAATGCTTTGTCTTACATATTGGCAAAAAAAATCAGAAAATAAAATACAAGCTGAATAGTCAAGATCTTGTTGATGACCCAAGCTCTGTAAAGGACCTTGGAATACTCACCTCTAATGATCTAAGTGCTAGAGCCCACTGCAACTACATAGCCAAAAAAGGCATTAAGAGTTGTTAACCTAATCCTACGTAGCTTTTTCTCTGGTAATATCACACTACTAACCAGAGCATACAAAACATTTGCTAGACCAATACTCGAATACAGTTCATCAGTCTGGAACCCACATTACGTATCTGATATTAGCACAATTGAGAAAGTCCAGAAATATTTCACAAGAAGAGTTCTCCACTCCTCTACTCGTTGTAGAATACCTTATGCCACCAGACTTGAAATTCTAGAACTAGAAAACCTTGAATTACGCCGTCTTCGGTCTGATTTAAGCATGGTATATAAAATCATACATTGCAATGTCCTACCTGTCAATGAATACTTCAGCTTCAACCATAACAACACAAGAGCACACAATAGATACAAACTCAAAGTTAACCGCACCAAACCTGATTGCAGGAAATACGACTTCAGCAATAGAGTGGTCAATGTCTGGAATACACTACCCGACTCTGTAGTTTCTTCCCCAAACCCCAAAAACTTTAACCTTAGACTGTCTACTATTGACCTCACCCCTTTCCTAAGAGGTCTGTAGGGGGCGTGCATAAGCGCACCAACGTGCCTACCGTCCCTGTCCTATTGTTTCTTTTATTCTTCTTTTATTTTTCTTATATGTACCCATTTCATGTATTCACAACTATGCATACACTTATACTTATTATCTTGTAAACAATTGGCAAATCAAATAAATAAATAAAAAATAAATTATTCTCCTGCATTCTTAAAAAATAAAATCTTACATGATGAAAACAAGTTGAAGTTGATTGAAATTATGTTAGTTAAGTTGCAGCAAAGCTCTGTTTCTGGTGGTGACAAGTTCATAATTGTTACCCTATTCCCATGGATGTCCAAAGGAGAGCAATGGAGGGAAATGAAATATGTATTGGTTTTGTCCTGGAAATGCCGGGACTTGTGTCCTTGCATCAAACATTAGGATGCAGGTATGTAATGGCAGTACTTGTGGGAGAATATTTTAGTATAATTGCAGTTTGAGGAGGAGGCCAGGGTGTTCTCCTGACATCTGAAATGTCACACAAATCATTTACTATTTCTAAATTTTTAGCTGCATAATATGGCCAGAACAGAGGTGGTATTCAGCAGGTTCTGACCAGTTCTGGAGAACCGGTAGTGGAAATTTTGAGTATTTTGGAGAACTGGTAGTGGAAATTTTGAGTAGTTTGGAATACCACCTCTGACTGGCCCCGCTCCCATCTATTCTCTGCCTCCTGAGTCCCAGCTGTTTGGCTGGGTCTTCTTTTGTTGCCCTGCACAGGAGAACGGAGCTGGAAAGCAGGTTAGTGGGGTCGGGTGGGAATGGAGATTTTGCAGTATCCTTCCCCTGGAGTAGGGTGGGAATAGAGATTTTACAGAATCTTTCACCTGCTACGCCCACCAAGCCACGCCATGTCCACCAAGCCATGCCCACAGAACTGGTAGTAAACATTTCTGAATCCCACCACTGGGCCAGAAAGCAGTGCTGTTGTTTATAAGTTTTGGTCCTCTTAAAAGGCCACAAAGACTGTTTGAGGGCGTACTAAGATCCAACACAATTTTTGAAGCAGACTTGCCTAAAAATGCCACACTAAATATGTTTGCATTGCTTGAGCACTTGCTCTAATTTGCTCATAATATACAGCAGAACTATCATTCTGGGGATACAGGAGAGCATCCTAAAACATGGGTGGCAGAAGGTGCATTTGCATATTGCTTCAATCTTCTCCACTTTGCATCACCTTCCTGTCCTTCATTTGAATGTGATTCTAAGCGTCAGTTAGGAGTTGGAACATTGAGCAGAATAATTGTATTTGCTGTGAAAGGCAAGGCACACAGAATGTAAAATAAAATAAATAAACGAGGAAAGCGTTCACATCTTAATGTCAAGCAATGCCACGCTATACTTTGCTATCTAAAAAAAAAGGGGTGTATAATATAATTGGCTTCCTTTCTCACTAAGTTTGCTGCCTTAATTCAGATTAAGAGCACAGTAATATGAGAAGAAGCCATTCAGAATCACTTTGAAATGAGTGGCATATAAATTTAGTAAATAAATAAAAGAAGAGATGTCACTCTTTCTACACAGAATAATCTTTCAGTCAGGATCTCCTCTTCCTTACAATGTTTTTCTAGATGTGTTTTATATTTCAATTGCAAATCTGAAGTTGAAACTTATAAAGAGAGAGTCATATACACAGAGGTACAGGTAAAATCAGAAATCTTGAACATATGGGTATTCAAGGAAATCTGATTTTGTTTCAGCTTTGGGTTGCGAAAAGTGATATCCTCAACTCATTTGGTGGACACAAGTCATGCAGATCGCATCAGATAGTCTGTTTGGTCCTTTCCCATGCTGTCAGCCTATTAGAGCTAAGCTGATTCAAAGTTGTCTTTTATTTGTTCTGGAATCATCTGAGCGTTGCCATGGTATCTTCTGCAGTGATGCTATGGCATTCATACTGATCATAAAGGCAGAAGAACCAGCAGTGGTTTTGTGGGAAATACAATATTGCCGTGTGCTATAATTTGACATATGATCCTCTTGAATATGGAAGCCATAACTCTGAAATTGTACTGAAGGCATGAATTCATTATCACTTATTTCAATAATCCAAACATTTGTTATTTTTCATCTTGTAATATGAGAAGCTGCAGGCACTTATGGTTTTTCTGTCAGTAAGTCTTAATAGTCTCAGTGCTTTGTATCAAGCATGACATGCTCGTTAAATATTTTGGACAGAAACCGTCATTCCATATTTAACCTCAGACAGCTCTATCTAAAGCTGCTGAATATCAGTCTGCACAATTATGATATTAAATAAAACTTGGGAAGTGATATGCATCTGGTATACATTAATTACAAGCATCATTGTCAAGTAATTGGAGAAATTACACCTTCTCAATATATGACTGAATGCATCACTTCTAGTTTTATTACTGACCTGAAAGGAAAAAAAAAGCAAACAGTTTGATGGATGGATTTGTATTTGCAAAGCTATCATAGAAACAAGTCTTTACAGTTTATATGTTATAGAATATAATATGGTACTATTTCATTGCAGCTTGGTAGATTTTTGAAATGTAAGTACATAGCATATGCATCTTAAGAGTTGTGCATAGTTATTATGTGTTGGTAATCTACAGTTAAATTCACAGTCCAAGGCTGGTAGAAACTAATCAGGGAAGCTAAGAATTATTAAAGCAGCATCTAAAGATATATAGAGAGTTCCAAGCAGAGCATCTTTTTGTAAAATTAGTGTTCAGGTTCAACAAATTCAATATTTCTAGATATTAAAGGAGTCCTTTAATAACCAACTGTGTCAGCCGGGTTTTTATAAGTACCTGGAATGAAAATTATCAAGGACACCCATGAAAGTTTTTTGAATTGTAAAGCAGAGGAAAGGTGCGAGGACAAGGTTAAAGAGCAATTGCTCCTTAGTTAAGACACTTTCACAAATAAAGAAACTATTTTCAGTATACAGTTCATATAATTAGTATTCCTTCTAACACTGTTATGTTCTTTTATGTGTCCAATTATTACAAATGACAAAGATTCTAAAATTAACTCTAGTCTCTGATTTGCTCATTTTTCCTCACTTTGCTTCTATTCCATTTTGCTAACTATTTGTATTTTATGAACATACAGTATTTTTATGTAGTCGTTGCTATTTTATCTTTGCAAAGAAGCCATCAGTCTGTGTAAAGCCAATCATAATGATTTCACAATTTGCCAAAACTAATTTAACCTAGATAACATTAATGTAACAGTGTTGTACCTATTCCTTTAATTAACTTGAAAAATGTGCTGGCAATGTAAATGGGATGAATAAATTAGCCCACGTTTGAAGATGGGGTTTCTACATTTTATGAATGCTCATAAAAATGAAAGTTAATGATTCCTATAAGTCAAAATGATTTATTTCAATGTGTTTAAGCATAAGTTTTTCTTGCTAATTTATGTATTAACTTTCTATGGAAGTGTGACAGATCTTAAAGGATCCTCTGTCCAAATGCTTCAAAACTTGTGTTTGCCATTTAACAGCTGATCTTATGTGGTTGTTGGTATATTTAAGAACCAAGCTTTGAGCTCACCATTTCAAACCAACACTTTTAAAGCAAGTTGAATAAAATGATGGAGGATAGGAATGTTGGCTATTCATTATCCCAATGGCAGCATGAAACCTTTTGATATTTCCAGCAAAAAGTGATAGCAGATCTTAGTGATAGATCAGCTCTTACAGGATCAATGCATTGAAATACCCAAGAAATTCTGAAAAGTTCAGCTGTAGCAATAAATATCAATCAGTGTGTTTTACAATTAGCTAACCAACTTTGTTTTATTTGCTATTACTGGTAGTCCTCATTTACTGGCTGCAGATGGAACTGGCAACTCCATCATTAGGTAATGCAGTCACAAAGTGAAATGTCACATGAACCTGCTGACTTATGACATCAGCTCTGGCTGCGGTTGTTAACCAAATCACTCATAATCATTAAGCACAATATCATGGGATTGCAACTTGCAACTTCCCACCAGCTTCTCCATTGAGTTGGGAGCTGGCAGGGAAGATAACAAATGATGATCATGTGACCATTTGACACTGTAACAGTCATAAATGTACATAGATTGCAAAGCATCTGAATTACAGGGAGAGCTGCGATGGTTGTAAGTGCAAAGTCTGGTCATAAATCTCCTTTTTAAGTGCCTCGGTATCTTTGAATCGTCGTTGAGCAAGCAGTTGGTAAGTGAGGACTACTTGTAATACTCCTTGACCACTTCATTTCTTTTTCTTCTATTAATTTCTGTGTAAGAGTTTGCCAGCCATGACAATCTCTAGTAATCTCTGTTGGGCTTGAGTTACTTAAGCCATATTTAGTCTCCAATATAGGTACTGAATGTCAGCCAGTACCCTGCTTTCCTTCTTTTCTTTCTCTCTCTCTGTTTCTGTTCATTTCAGTATCTCTTTGATCTGTCACAATTTAATTAAGAAAGAAAGAAAGAAATGGCCTAAATCTCAAAGCTTAAGGAACATTTTTTTTAAAATTAATAATTTATTTACAGTTATGAAATTACATGTATAGTTTCATTCGTATACTTTATTTTAAACGCTAGTTCTTTCTCTTTCTAAAACTGAATAGAGCTGGAAGGAACCTTGGAGGTCTTCTAGTCCAACCCTCTGCTCAAACAGAAGACGAGTGATGGCTAACCTTGAGTGATGAGTGATGACTCATGAGTGATGGCTAACCTTTTTGGCACCAAGTACCCAAACTGCGCGCATATGCATGCATCAGAGTGGTATTCAGCAGGTTCTGACCAGTTCTGGAGAACCGGTAGTGGAAATTTTGAGAAGTCAGAGAACCGGCAAAAACCACCTCTGACTGGAGGTTTTACAGTATCCTTCCCCTGCCATGCTCACCAAGCCACACCCACAGAACCGGTAGTAAAAAAAATTGAATCCCACCACTGGCATGCATCCCCCAAATGTAACATACGCGTGCCCTGAACATGCGCTCCCATTCATGCATGTGTGCCTCCCTGCACATGTGCACACAACCCCCCATGCATGTGCCTCACCCCCTGTGCATGCATTTGCGACCCTTATACATGCACCCTGTCCTGGTATATTTGCAGCAGAGACCCGAAGACCAACTGGCTGGCAGGAGGCGCTTGCATGCATACAGGGCAGAGCTGAGCTGGGGCGATGACTCATGTGCCCAGAGAGAGGGCTCTGCATGCCACACATGCCATAGTTTCACCATTACAGCCCTACACCATTTCAGTCAAGTGACTGTCCAGTCTCTTCTTAAAAACCTCCAGTGATGAATAATCCACAACTTCTGAAAGCAAGCTGTTCCACTGGTTAATTGTCCTTACTGTTAGGAAGTTTCTTCCCAATTCCAGGTTGCTTTCCATTGTTTCTTGTCCTGCCCTCTGGTGCTTTGAAAAATAAATTGACTCCCTCCTTTTTGTGTCAGCCTCTCAAATTTCTTTAAAATTACTCAAATTCTAAAGATTTTTCTTCATTTTCCTTCAAATTTTGTATTCATGAAAGAAAACTGATATTATGACAATTTTTAAGGCATACAATACAATGTTTTTCCATATGGTGGAACTGAACACATTATATTTTTATCATCTGTGATTTTTGTGAAAGCTTTCAATACTAAGATATTCAGACTCTGTGCACAATGTAGATATGTTGAATAGTACACAATACAATAAAAACTCAGTTAAAGGATTACTTAATGGGAGGCGGAATCTGTTTCTCCAAATGTCTGTTAAATCTAAATGCATACCATTCACATGAATTTATGTCATTTGACTTTTACTTCAGTAGAATTTGGTTCATTATTCCAGGAGGATGTTGTCCATTCCTCTCAGTAACTGGTAACTCAGTAACTGTTAAATTGAGATTTAATGTTTTCTTTTTAGCACAATCACTTCAACATTAAAACTTAACTCTGTCTCTAGCATACCTTGAACAATTAGGAGGTCAACTCTAAAGCAAGCCTGGCTAAGCCATCTTGTGTTGTCTCATAGTTGCCATGAAGCCCGAGGGGGAAGTAGATAGCCCAGCTTATAGTCAAAATAAAACGTTTTCCTGTGGGAATCAAGGCCATGATAACAGGTAGCTGGTGAAGGAGGAGAGGAGCCTGCTAGCTATATTCATTGGACAATGTGACTGGTGACACCTGGGAGGGGAGTTTTACTCTTTTAATTAGGTGAAAACTGTGAGAACCTTTCTAGTTGGTTTTCCCCAGCTGTGCCGATATGATATATCCAATAAGCATGTTCTTTAAGGAATCTATCTGCCTCGGAGTTCTGCTTTCAATGGGTGTGTTACTCGGAATGCTGACATAGGTTTTGTGCTGTTTGTGAATTATGCTTCCAGACAAAGCATTTGTATCCAAGCTTATTTGTACCCTATGACTATCATTAAGTGTTGTACTTTATGATTTTTGATGAATGTATCTTTTTTTTTAATGTACACTGAGAGCATATGCACCAAAGACAAATTCCTTGTGTGTCCAATCACACTTGGCCAATAAAGAATTCTATTCTATTCTATATTAGATTTGACTAGAGGTATCAAAAAAGGAAAGTGAAAAATTGCAATTTTTTTCCTCTTTCCTTTTGTCAGTAAACAATACTTATCTTCTGATAAAAATTACCTCTGATGAAGTAACAGGTTAAATGCATAGAATTAGGATGGTTTCGTGAAGTGATTTAGTTAATATTTGTTTATTGTTGCACTTTTATTATTACATTTATTTATTGCCCATCTTGCAGGTTGAGGCGACTGAGAGGCTTACAATGTGATCAAATATGCAAATATAAAAACAATTTTTAACATAAGACAGATTAGAATTACTTTTAAAATAATAACCTAATTATTATATAGAAGGAACAAAATGCACAAGTATATATATATTATCAAAAATGAATACAAACACTTAAAATAAGTGAAAAAAAACCCAGGAAAAATGCAAATAAAAATATGGAATATAATATGTCCCATCCCTACATCAATAGCTACAATTTTATATATAATTATAATAATGGTAACATTATGTAAGTGTGTGTATGTATTTTACATCTTTCTAATATACTTATAAAACTATGTTTTTTAAAAATTTACTGTATTTTGTATATATGAGTCCAATATTTCATTATATTTATCCATACAAAATCCACATCTGTAGGCAATCTGCTGACTGTAATATCAACCGGTTGACTGTAATATCAACTGTAATCAGGTCTTCAATCCAGCTATTTAGTTAACGAATATAATTACACTTTAGCTTCTGACAGATACCATTAGCCTGGGTGTTGGTTCAGTAATTACTTCTCAGGAAACCTAAGCTTAAAAAAAAACCTCATTCTGTCAAGATAATGATAAATGTATTTATTCCAGTACTCTCCAAATTTCTTCAACTAAAATTATATTCAGCCACCAGCACCATTGCCCATGCTTGGCTGAAGTAATGAAAGTTGTAATTCATACATCTGAAGGAATTTAGACTGAAGAAAGTTAATGGGGACTTAACACAGTGACTTCTGATTTCAATTCTCTAGCAATCCTTCTCCTTTGGTCCCACAGCCACTTTAGAAATAATTGAAACTCCAGGTTCTTTTTAAGTTTTTCAAAAGCAGGAAAATGTCACACCACTAAGACCTTTTCAAAGAGTCTACTCCAGTGGTGGGATTCAATTTTTTTTTACTACCAGTTCTGTGGGTGTGGCTTGGTGGGCGTGGTATGCTTGGTGGGCAGGGCAGGGGAAGGATACTGTAAAATCTTCATTCCCACCAGTGGTGGGATTCAAACTTTTTTTACTACCGGTTCGATGGTCGTGGCTTGGTGGGTGTGGCAGGGGAAGGGTACTGTAAAATCTCCAGTCAGAGGTGGTATTTGCCGATTCTCTGAATGACTCAAAATTTCTGCTACCTGTCCTCCAGAACTGGTCAGAACCTGCTGAATACCACCTCTGCTCCTCACCCCACTCCAGGGGAAGGATACTGTAAAATCCCATTCCCTCCCCACCCCACTAACCTGCTTTCCAGCTCTGTTCTCCTGTGGAGGGCAACAAAAGAAGACCCAGATGATCAGGAGGCAGAGAATAGATGGGGCAGAGCCAGTCAGAGGTGGTATTTGCTGGTTCTCCAAACTACTCAAAATTTCCATTACCGGTTCTACAGAACTGGTCAGAACCTGCTGAATCACCTCTGATTATAAGTATTAAAAGTAAGCAAATTGATTCTCTTCTATTCCAGTTGGCAAATTTAAGCATATACAGTATCTCTGATAAGGAGAATTTTTTTCTGTGCCATCTTTTTCACAAGTCCCAGAGATGAGCAAGGTCAACATGAAAAGGAATGGTGCCATTTTTCCAGGAATGTTGTGATTTGGGGTAATATTATAAGGTTAATCTTCTCACTTTATTTTGGGGGAAGAGTGCAATCTGAATAAGTCAATCTCTTTTTTGTTGACCCACTGGTGGTGGGAAATTCTTTTGGCTATGACTGAACACACTATAGGCTGGATGAAGAATTCTTAGCAAAGTTTATTAATTTTAAAGTTTTCCCAATAAAATACTTCGGGCTCCTTTCTTTTGCTGTCATTGTTGGTTCCGAATTATATTCTGGATTATTTGAATAGTGTTCACTTCACCCTCCTAACTTTAATTAGATGGCCTGGCCAAGTAACCATACCTTTGGGGTTTGGGCTTACTCATCTCCTTTTTTTTGGCCCTTTTTATTGTCATAGTCAGATGTAATCCTTGCGTCCCACAAGGTTTAATTGCCCACTTTTGGCATTTGTGCATGTTTGACTTGCTACAGATCCCTTTGTTGTGTAGCCGACTGCCTTTAAGTTGACAGGCAGAATTTCTGCCAAGCTCCAGATGAGCTCCTGTTGAACAACAAACTGAGTTTCCACACTAAGCTCTAGGCAGGATTTTAAGCCAAATTGTGGCCACTTACTGTGGTCTTTGATTTTGGCAGCTGGACATTCCACCCTTGTGTAGTGCCTATGGCTATTTATGTTGTTCAGACAGCATCTTCTGCTTCTGTTGTCAGGCTGTAATCCATAAGCAGAGCTACAAAAGAGCTGAGAAGGAGAAAGACATCTGAAGGGCTGAATTTCAGACTTCCCTCCTTCTTGTGATTGAGTTGGTTTCCCTGTTTTATGTGTAGTGAAATAGTCAAAACTGCTTCAGCTACAGATGCAGTCACTTCCCTGGAAAAGCAAGAATGTGGTAATTTCCATTTACCCAAGATATATTAAGACACTTGCTGTGAAGAAACGAACAAATAACTAATGGTTTATCCTTTATTTTCACAAGTCTAAACAAACCGTTAATAGCTTATCCCAAATTTACAAAAAAATAAATAAATTGTACTGAGGTGCAGTGGTCAGGTTCCTCTATAGGTTACAAATAGAGGTTGAAATAAATGATTCAACAATGAACTGCATTTTATTTAATTCAAATTCACCATTTGAGAATTGTACTTTAATGAGGAAACTCTCCAACCCAAAAATTTTAGTAGGTCAGTTTTTGCATAAAGTTTTCTGCAGACTACCATATTTTCATACTTTCATGTTGATGTTCTTCTTCCCAGAACAGAATGTTATGACCTTTGTCCTTCATACTGTTTGATATTGCATGATTTTAATGTTTAATCATGCAACTTGCCAAAGAGACATCTGTTTGAATATTTATTGCAATTAATTGTATAGGTCATTGATTTGGATCCTAACCAGCATTGCTTAATTGAACATAGAAAATATATGATAGACCAGGCCAATTTTCACAATTCACATTTCTCTTGCAATCACAACATAAAATACCATGAAGCCATAGTGAAATCCTTGACCTTGTTGTAAATGGGCTTATTAAAATCAGAAAAATACCATTCATTTCTGTGTCCACATCCCATTACTAATCACTAATGCCCTTAGCAACCTCAGTCTAATAGTCTGAATTTGATTTTCCTTCAGGCTGCTACCACTGAGCAATTTCTTGATGCCGATAGTTCGCAAGTTCAAGAAATGCAGAGCCATGGTTCCTGAGCTTGAGAGTTTTCAATTGCTGACTTAAGGCAATCATTACGTTTAGTAGGAGAGAACCATATGTTGGCAGCTGTGAAGCCGCATCATTATGCTCATCCTCATCAAACTTCACTGATCTCTCCGCAGTTGGAAATATGTACTGTATCTCCATCAGAGCTACTGGAGAATGTTTGCCAAATGTTGAGTTCGTGCTTGATTTCATCTCAGTTCAGATGTAGAGGATGCAGTGAAAGGACAGAAAAATATGTCCTGCAGGCAGAGAACTTATCACATGGTGTAAAGGTTGGAAGGCCACTGAGTGCAGGAATCCAAATGAAAGCATCTAGGGTAAATAGATCCCTTGCTTCCACTTGTACATATCCACCAGCTCTGCATAGGTTACACTGTCAAACTATCCTAGCAGTTAGGAATTACTATTCCTTTATTTATTATTATTTATTGTCTTTAGGAAGGTTCACTGGAGCACATAAGACTTATACTCAAATCACTGAAGTCCATTTTTTTTCTAATAGTCAAAATTGAAAAACAATACATTTTCAGTAGATCTTCACCACGTCTGGAAGAACTTCAGATATGGGTGGTTGGAGGTTTTTTGGGGGGGCGGAAATAGCAAAGAAAGGATCTAATCATTTTAAAGTCTTTGTTCTTGATAAACAATCTTGAAAAACTGTTAAAGCAAGAAGAGAGCTTTGTTTTTTATTTTGTTAGCAGAATGAAAAATACAACTTGAAAATTACTATTGATCTCTCACTGGAAAAGAATAGGTTTTGTGGTCTGGATTTCTGGAAAAAAAAGTTATCGATTAAATTTCTTCCCATGGTGTTATATAGAATATTCTACAATGCTGTTCTATCATGATCTCTTTAGAAAATTATCCTGCTGGGTTTAATCATCTTACTGCTTGGTCATTAGGCTGGAATACCATTGACTTCAGTGAGTCAGGACAGAGACCAGAATAAGGTAAAGCAGGAGATAAAGTGTCTAAATACTGTCAGGAAAAAAAAAGGAAAATGTTTGACAGGTTCTCAACACCAGAAAAGGCAGAAACTAGACAAAAGAACATGACCCCTTAAAAATTCTGATTTACTGTGTCAAGGTAAAGGAAAACAAAACAAAAACACATACTTATATAAAATAGTGGGCTTATCACAAATAGGTTTGCGGGGTTGAGATGAACAAATAACACCGGATTTTATTGTCAGTGGCATTTCAGTGACTAAATCTTAACCCAGTCTTGACCTATGGATGGGAGAAGTTTGCAACACATTATGTTGAATTAAACCATAGCAAATTGTCAGACTCCCCATTCCACTTTTACAAATTAGCCGGTAACATACTTGTAACCAACATATAATTGTAAATGTTTTGCTTTTAATTGCTGGCTGAATATAAAGACAGTCAGGCAAACTCTTCAAAGGCTTCCATACAAAGTTTCTTTATTGGGTCACAAGGCATCCTTGAAGTATAACTCATGTTTATGTCAAGATCCATCTAATGTCCAATCTTTGCATAGTTGACTTCATAGTGTAAAAATACAGTTATCTTCATCCCATAACGATGGAGCAAAGGGTGAGACACCTGCATGAAGCTGGGGTCCAAGCAAGAGTAAAGGAAACTCCCCCTACCCAACCAAGGGTCAGTTAGTGACCAATCAGGATTACAGATATGACCACATGACATACATTTCCCATGATGCATTCCCTTAAGGGGACAGCTCCCAATTACCACTTAACTATCCCAATTTCCAATTAACTATATACTGTCAGGACAGCACAGTAAATATAAAAGCAGACGAAGCATGAGGTCATGTTGGTATCTTATTATTTCCTGGGCAGGAATCATTTTTGTCTCTCAAAGCTTTGATTGTAGTTTCAATTCTGATCTCAGAATCAAAGAAACATTTATGCCCTTTCCATTTCTTTCTGCTTCCTCATAAGCTGAATTGTCAGAATCGAGCCAAGAAAGTTTCAGGTAATTTTCTTTTAACCAAAAGTCAGAAGAAAGCCTTGATGAGGAAAAGAAGAGGGCTGCAAATAATTATACATGAAAATATAAAAATAAAATGAATTTGCCTGCAAAAGGTGGATATAATCCAGGGGAGATTTATCCACAGCAATTTGCTCCTATGTATGGAGATTGGAAAAATGAAAACCAGCTGGAAAGATATCATTAAGGTTTTTTTCCTCTCTGAGAAGTGGTAAAATAAATGGTTTGTATTAATCATTTTAATGACTGCTATTGCTATATATTCAAAGCGTGCCTTTTGAAATCCTGCTTAATCTTTTCATGCCATTTTCAGATTTTTACTCATATGAGCTATTATACCGTTAATAACAAATGTAAGAGAGACAGATTGATGTAGTGGTTAAGGAATCAGGCTAGAAAACAGCAGACCATGAGTTCTAGTCCTGTTTTAGGCATAAATCAAGCTGGATGACTTTGGGACAGTCCCGTTCAAGTCCTGGGAAAGAGCCGATGACACACACACTAAGCTTGCTTTTGAAAGTCAAATTAAATTCCACGTGGAAATTTAGACATTACACAGACCTTAAGGTGTTTGGTTTATTTTAATTTTGGCTTAGACCAATGTGTGTGAATTTGTATCCGGGTGAGACAGTTGAATCAGGACACCATTATCTACCACTGGGTGAGTTCATCTGACAATTTGAGATGGGGTATCATCATGGTTTGTTTTAATACTTTTTTATATACCAAAAAAAATAATAATCCATTCCATTTCAATTGTGCATTGATTAGGTACATATTTCAAATTACTTATCCATTATTAATAATATTAGAGGTATTGTCATGTTGATTCCAGCATTCTATCCCCACTCTGAGCTGCTTGAGTGATGCCATGGATAGTGTCAACTTCTGAAATGACTTCGGCCGAAGCCATTCTTACTTTTGTTTCTCAATTGCCACTCTTGGGGGAAGAAGGGAATCAGAAGGAATTGGAATGGGGGTGCCTTAGCCTGCTAGACAAAACATTGACCATACTCAGTGTGAGAACCAAGGTCATGGCAACAAACATCTTTTGAGACCGAGAGGGAAGCTGCTAGCGGACTGATCGATGAACATGACCTAGTACACCTGAGGGGTGGGTGCAAAGTGTCTACTTTTTTAACTACCCTAAAGCACAGGAATTATTTCACCTTTCTACATGCCGATATGATGCATTCAATAAAAGATCTTTTGAGTCTGACTGAAGCCTCAGAGTCCTGATTCAATTGGGTACCTTACTCAGAACCATGACAGATGCTCTGTCTTAGTGCCTGGAAGCTGTAGGGGCCTGGATGGGGCAAAAAGGACTGATTGGCTTTGAATACTTGGGCCTTGTGAAGTCCCCCACCCCACTTCTGGTCTTGGAAAGGATGGCACTCAGTGGTGGGAGTCAATTTTTTTTACTACCGGTTCTGTGGGCATGGCTTGGTGGACATGGCTTGGGGGGCGTGGCAGGGGAAGGATACTGTAAAATCTCCATCCCCTCCCCACCCCACTAACCTCCGTTCTCCTGCACAGGGCAACAAAAGAAAACCCAGCCAATCAGCTGGGACTCGGGAGGCAGAGAATAGATGGGGCCAGTCAGAGGTGGTATTTGCCGGTTCTCTGAACTATTCAAAATTTCCACTACCAGTTCTCCAGAATTGTTCAGAACCTGCTGAATACCACCTCTGGTGGCAATGCCTTAGATCAGTCATCCCCAACCTTTTTTACGCCGCGGCCCGGTATCTCCAACCTTTTTTATGGCGCGGCCCGGTACCGACATCAGCTGGGCGCCGCCATCTTGTTTTGATGAAAAAGTGCTTCCGGTGAGCTTTCTACCGGAAAAGCTCACCGGAAGCACTTTTTCATCAAAACAAGATGGCGGCTTCAGCAAGCTGCACCCGGTAGGACTTGTTCCACGGACCGGGACCGGTCTGCGGACCGGTGGTTGGGGACCCCTGCCTTAGATGGACTCAGGAGTCAAATTTTTTGGGAGGGACTCTTGGACTCATAGTGAATAGCCATGGCTAAAAGGTCCTTTGCACATTTTTTGGGATGTGCGCCAATTGCACCCATTGCTGGACAAGGAGACTCTGTTACTCATGCTCTTGTGATCTTCCTTTGGACTACTGAAATGCACTGTAGATGGAGCTGCCCTTGTGGATCTGGTCATATTGGAACTCAGCTATTTGAAAAGCTAAACTCTCGTCTACTTAGAAAAGATCCTACCTTGTATAAGATTAATTTAATGCACAGTGTGGCATTGTTCTAGTCAGACACCCACACACCCAATACCCACAAGGAATACATTTGCCCAACACTGAAAATATTGGCTTATGAGGACAAAATGCTCTCACTAAATTGCTTGTTCACAAACCTAATGGATATAGCTTTTGTACAAAGCTTCATTTGTATGAAGTAACAATGGAAGTCCATGAGCCCCTGGAAAGATTTTCTAAGTTTTGTTGTCTATTCCCTAAGGTCAGTTTGTTTCTTTTCAAGTTTTTCTTTGTTATTTTGTCTCAATTTGGAAAATAAAGGATTCTTTCTTTGCTTTTGTTCAAACAGATGTCAAGAATATCTTCTTTTCATCTGCTGTTGTTTTTAATATAGTCGTTAAGATCCATTAACATTGAGTACAAGCACTTTAGAGGGTGTATGTGTGTTTGTGTGTGCGTGTGAGTACAAATATTTTCCAAGCATTACGTTGCTATTTATAGATTCAGAATAGGAGTCCCATGCTTCCCATTGTCATATTCTTCCTTTTCTTATTTTTTTAAACCATGTTCCTGTAATTTATTTATTTAAGAAAATTTATATGGTTGCCCATTCACTCTCAGTAATTGTGTCTATTCCAAAGGTAGTTTTTTTCAAGAGGCAACTGGACTTTCTTGTTTTTCTTTGAAGACATTTTGCTTCTCATCCAAGAAGCTTCTGGATAAGAAGTGAAACATCTTCAAAGAAAAATAAGAAAGTCCAGTTGCCTCTTGGAAAAAAAACATCTTTGGAACAACCATGACCTGGATGAGTGAGAATCTCCATAGATATTTGGCTATTCACTTTGGGATGAACTCCCTTTGAATGGTGCTGGAGTATGAACAGATTTCCAGAAAAATAGCAGACTACAAGAACCATTTACACTTCAGTTTGAGATGCAGACAATAAAGACTCATTCCCAACAGCCTGCTCCTGCGTTCAACAGTGAAGGGACACAGGGCAGAACACATCCTGCAGAAAGCACAGCTTCAACTTCTCAATGACTCAGGTAACTCTCAGGACATGATAAACCTCCAAGTAGCCTCAACGACTATGTAAAAGAAGGCAAATGACCAGCTGTCTGCAAGGAGTATAAATCCTTCCATTCTCCACCATCCAGTCAAAGCTGAAGAAGCTTCTTGGATAAGAAGCAAAGTCTTCAAAAAGAACAAAGTCAAGTTGCCTCCATAACCTGGATGACTGAGAATCACCATAGATAATTGTGTATATTGTTTTCGTCTAGCTGCTTTTCATTATTATTTTAAGGATATTTATATGCAAAGTACATTTATGAAAAATGATACAAACCTGAATACATTTATTCTATCTGGGGATCTGGCATCTCTCATTACATGAAAGATGTTGCCTGCAAATTTATAAAAATAGCAGTTTCAATCTGGAACATACTGTTGACTTGGTAGAAACGCAATTAATCCTCCGCAAGAACTTTTTGGAGCAAATCAAAGTTCAAAGTCACTAAAGAAAAGAAACCAATAACTTTTAAAAGATCCCCTTCGCTGAACTATGAAACTGCCTATTTACCTGTGGAATCCAAAAATAAGTGGCACTGCATATAATTTATAAATGTCATTTTGCTTAGCCTGAAGTAAACTCTTTGAAATTCAGTTTTCCATTGTGTTCCTTTAAGTATCCAATTTTAAAGTGGAAAACCCAAAGTACAGGTAGTCCTCAACTTGTGATGGTTGTAAAACAGGTCACCCATGCGAACTGTCCCAGATTTTATGTCCTTTTCTATGGTAGTTATTAAGTGAACACAGCAGTTGTAAAGCAAATGCGTGTTTGTTAGTTGAATACCAATCGTTAGATGAATCCATTGTTCGCTAAGGGGCACAAACACTGATTTTCTGCACACACACACAAAAAATCACAATCATGTGACCTTGAAATGCTGCAAATGGCTATAAATGTAAGCTAGGTTATAACTACCTTTTGGATAATTCATTGTAACTTTGAACATTCACCAAGCAAACTGTTCATAAATCAAAGACTACCTGTATTGCATTGTTGGAGTTAATCAAATTAGGTTTTTGGGCTGCAAACATTTTATTGCTCTAAGTGGGCATAATGAGTGTAGATGTTTTATCAGATTATATATCCTCGGCTTGGCTAGGATGGTCCTATGGATGTCACTTTGTGAATGATTGATGCCTTACTATTGGTAAATTATCTATTGCCTGAGAAGATGGTAGTTCTGTCTAATCACTATGTTGGTTACTTCTTGTATAATTGGTTATGTTGATAGATGCATGATGAGTTAGGTTGTTGGGAGAATGCTGTTTTCTTATTTGTATGCTGTTATACTACTAATAATTAATAGTTGTTTGGGGGTTATTAGGCTGATAAGGAGATAAATGCAGTTAATCTAGGTATTGGTTGACTGCTGTGTGAAGGGATAGGGCTGGAAGGGACTGCGGAAGTCTTCTCATCCAACCCTCTGCTCTAGGGAGGAAGGCTTATACCACTCTGGACAAATGAAGACTTCCAATGATTAAGCACCCACATGGATCCAGATGGATATTACTTGTGTATTGAGCTGCTATACTAATATTAGGTCTTTGGTTATCTCTTTGTATTGTTCTATAGAATATTTGTGTTTGTTGATCACTGCTTGGTTGGAGTGTTATGCATCTAAACATCTTACATTTTTGATCTGTATTATTCTAAGATTTCCACTCTTTCCCAGTTGAAGGAAAAATGTATCTGAGGAATAAAAACTTATCAGCTGCAGTGGAAAGTTCTTTGGTCGAATGTTTTTGCCTAGTCAAGCTAGATCTGCTTTTCTCCTCTGGCTATGCATTAGAGCTGGTTCTAAAAGCGAAGGATAATTTCCAAAGGGCTCCATCCCTTTGTGGATTTGTTCTTACCATTCCTTAACATATACTCTGCAAAAGTGTTAGGCACATGATAGCTGGGAATCATGGAGACTACAGTCAATGTGTGCCATAGGCATTAAATTGGGGAGCATATTCCACACACTGAATCAATGAAGAGGAGAGGAGGAAAGAGAAGAAAAGAGGGGAGAGGGAGAGAAGAGGAGAAAAATTGAGCTATTCCTTAAATCATTTCTCCTTCAGTTACTAGATCATTCTCACTTAACACCACCATTTCAGGATACAGAAAAAAGAGAGAAATTATCTGGGTTAACTTGAGTATCATATAAATATAAAAACACTTCCTGAATTATCTCCTTTAAATGAACCAGTCTCCCCCTTGTTCTAAGGGTTAGATCAGTCAATACCAAAAACAGAAAGTCCTAGATCTGCCTGGTCCATTCCGTTATCAATACACATGTCAAATGCTCCTTCCCCTGAATTGGTCTGTTCGATTATATGGCAGAGAGAAAGAATTTTAAGAGAAGGTCTTAACTGAGTCTGCTAAATACTGCATATGGTCTGCATCTTCTGATCTCAGTTGTTAATGAATGGCTGCTCTAGTTCTTGCATTAAAACTGATGCATGAGGAACTGGGTTCTTGAATCGTTTTGTCAGAATATTCATGAACTGGCAGAGACATGGTAACAAGGTCAGCCAATGAGAGCTGAATTAGAAACTGAAGCTGAAGGAGCCTGGGTGTGGCCCTGCAGCTCTGAGTACTGTGCTTAGAAACTGAAACTTAAAATAAGAGTCTGGGTGAGGCTTATCTCTGCTCTGAGCTCTGAAGCTGCTGTTTGCTTGTAACCTTCCACATTGGAAGAATCTACCATTGGTATTGTACCATTTACTCATATATTATTGTGGGTGAAACCTAGTCTTGCTATCATTCCTTGTATTATATATTGCTGCTGACAAAAAGTTGATAGTTTCTCTTCTGAAGCACCTGGTCTGATCATCCAGTTATATGTAATAAAGATAAATTTGTCTTTGGTTGTTTTTAAAGGCTTTCCCCTCTTACTTCTACAGCTAGCTGAAAAATAAAGAGTCACTCAATCAACACTGTATATCATCTTTCTCTGAAAAGTTGGCATCCTATTTTTTGACTGACAGCAAGGCTGGGCATTAAATACTGGGCAATGTGAGCTTGTTTCTATGATGAGTCACAACTGTGATAATTGTATTTCCTCTGCAGGCTCACTTTGTATTGCAATCAATTATATCTACTCACAGTTCTTTTCTTCCAGTGCCAGCTTCTCATCTTTATAGTTCCTCCTAAAATTTACTTCCCATGATCAATATATTTCATAGTGTTTGATAAGTTTGATTACTATTGAGATAATTAGATAGTGTGACAAATCTCATTATATTTCATTGCTATTTAGTGCATATTAGTTTACCTTTAAGATCAATTAGAGTTAGACTGTCAGCCACAAGAACGCAGAACAAATTAGGGAAGAGTCTCCTGAGAATGAAGAGATCCATCAACTTCATTTTCTTTGCAATCTTAAATTCATTACTTTTGCAGGGGGGAAAATGCAAAACTTCTATTTGCATTTTCTAAGGTGAACACAACTTACAGTATACAAGTTTGCTAAATATATATATTATGCAAGCAGGTTTTATAATAAAAGGGGGGTTTGTAGCAGGCTTTATTAAACATGTCATTTTTTATTGAAAGGTTATTGCTTTAATTCTTGTAATGTTTTACATACAAGTATTGAAGTGTTCTACAGCCAACCCTTGACATAAAGCACAATTGTGACCAGAATTTCCAATCGGTTGTTAAGTAAGTTGTGCCTGATTTTATGACTTTTTTGCCATAGTTGTTAAGTGAATCATGCAGTCAGTAAGTAAATCTGGCTTCCCTGCTTGACTTTGCTTATTGGAAACTGACTGGGAAGGTTGCAAATGGGCATGACATGACCCTGGGACGCTTCAATCATTGTAACTACATGCTGGTTGCCAAGCAGCTGAATTTTGATCACAGTCAAAAATATGAGGACTGGTGATATGAAGTCACTTTTTGAGGACTGTTGTAACTGGATGGTTGCTAAATGAATTGTTGCAAGGACAACCTGGTATATTTATATACCATACTAATTATATCTATATTATAATTATATTTATAACTACTAGAGTTTTTTTTTAAAACTATTTTCATTTTAGTTTTTGTTTACCACATTGGTTGCTCTAATCCAGAAAGGCAAGCTTCTTAATATTTGAATAAACATACAAAGTTAAATTAATTGTTGCTGGAGTGGGGTATTTGAAATGATGGTATTAAGCAGTGAGTACGAAGTTTAGTTTAAATACTGGAAGAAAAAGTGAAGTCCCTACAGAATAAAATTGATGGATTCCATGCAGCGATCGCAGTAAATTGTACCATTATAAGAATATTATTGTGTATCTGTCAGACAATAATGTGAACATAAAGGAGAAAGTTCCTGATATTTAGCATAAACAAACACAGCCAGTTTCCTAATAGCTGAGGAGCATTCAAAAACCTTCATGATTTTCATTCAAAGTACCATTTCATTTTTTTTTTTAATGTGGCACAGAGGCCAGAAATTTGTTGCTGATGGGCTTTTAGCAGTTGATTGTTGGAATATATTAGAGAGTATTTGTGGATGCCTTTGTGGTCAGGAGAAGGACAAAGAAACCTCTGGACTAACTTATGGAAACTATAGATAGTCAAAATGTTGGTCTGCAGAGATTCTGTCATCCAGATCATGGTTGTCCCAAGGGTGCTTTTTCAGGAGAGAACTGGACTTCCTTGATTTTCTTTGAAGACATTTTGCTTCTCATCCAAGAAGCTTCTTCAGCTCTGACAAGATATTGGGGAATGGAAGGATTTATATTCCTTCTGGACAACTGGTCATTTGCATCCTTTTTAGAGGGTTGTTGAAGCACTTGGAGGTTTATCTATGTCTTCAGGGTCATGGAATGGATTTCCAAAGAAAAAAACTGCAGACTACAGGAATCAGGAGCACTACTCAGGTGATCCTGAGGACACAGATAAACCTCCAAGTGCTTCAATGACTCTCTAAAAGAATGCAAATGACCAACTGCCTGCAAGGGAAATTTCTGCGATAGTTGTTATCGCTGTTTGTATTCCACCTGGTGCTAATGTTAGCATAGCACTCTCTAAGCCAGGGGTCCCCAACCACCGGTCCGCGGACCGGTACCGGTCCGTGGAACAAGTCCTACTGGGCGCTGGTTTGCTGGGCGCCGCCATCTTTTTGATGAAAAAGTGCTTCCGGTGAGCTTTTCCGGGTAGAAAGCTCACGGAAGCACTTTTTCATCAAAAAGATGGCGGCGCTCGTTGTGAGCTTTTCCAGGTAGAAAGCCATTTCTACCCGGAAAAGCTCACCAGCATAGCGCCGCCATCTTTTTGATGAAAAAGTGCTTCCGGTGAGGTCACCGAAGCACTTTTTCATCAAAAGATGGCGGCGCCCAGCTGATGCGGTGCCGGGCATGCGGCGCCAGCTGATGCCGGTGCCGGGCACGGCATAAAAAGGTTGGGGATCACTGCTCTAAGCTATATGATGTCATTTTGAGGCAGCAGCAAACTCATCCCGAGAGTGCTTTTGTCATGGCTGGGAACTTCAACCAAGTCTGTCTAAAGACTGTCCTCCCTAAGTTCCTGCAGTATGTGCAATGTCCCACCAGAGGGAAGAACACTTTAGATCAGTAGTCACCAACCATGGGCATGAGAAAATTTTGGTGGGCCGCAGAGAAATCTCAACCCCAGAGCACCCCCCCCAAAGCAATTAATCCAGGCTGCATAGAAACACAAGGCTGCACCACCCACATGGCCCGTGGGAACCCTCCCCGGCCACTCACTCCTTACCTGGCAAACTTGCCTGCTAAATTGCTATTTTTTCAACCATCATCTGTTCTGCTGTGCCGGGAGATTTAGATTAGCTAGGAAGCAGGAAATGATTGGATTTCTTGCTTTCTAGCTAGTCTTTAGATCTTTGGTTCTGCTTTTAAGCACAGCCAAACCTCCCTTTGGACTGAAGTTTCTATTGTTCAGTGCAGACTCACGGAAAGCAAATTTTATGTGACAGACTCAGGTAGCCGATGGCAGATAGATAGATCACTGAATGATTCTGTGAGCAACTCAATCTGCCTGCCTGCTTTGCCTGATTTTGGGTAAAAGTTGCTCTTTTTTAATAAAAAAATCAATATTTACATACATGGTGTGTTGTGAGTTAATTTTGTGAGTTTGCTTGCAAGCAAATTTTATGAGTTTGCTTGCAAGCAAATTTTATGAGTTTGCTTGCAAGCAAATTTTATGTAACAGACTGAGCTAGCCGATGGCAGATAGATAGATCTCTGAATGAATCTGTTATTCTGTGAGCAACTCAATCTGCCTGCTTTGCCTGATTTTGGGTAAAAGTTGCCCTTTCTAAATAAAAAATTCAATATTTATATAAATATTTATAATATTTACATACAAGCCATGCCCAGCCAGTCACATGACCACCAAGCCACACCCACAAATTAGGCCATGCCCACAGAACCAGTTAGTGGTCCCTGGGATTTAAAATTATGAGTTTGGTGGTCCCTGAGGTCCAAAAAGTTGGCAACCCCTGCTTTATTCAAACTTAAAACAGGTTTATAGAACAATTCCAGGGGTGGGCTTCAAAAATTTTAGCAAGGGGTTCTCTGCCTGGTTGCTAGGTGGGTGTGGCCATGGTGGGCATGGCCTAGTTGGCCTGCTGCACCACAGCAGGGTGGGGGCATTTCTGCCTTCCAGGCTCCGGAGGCTCTCTGGAAGCTGGAATCAGGCCTGTTTCTGACCTTCCCAAACTTCTGGGAGGCCCATTTTTTGCCCTTCCCGAGCCTCCACATGCACCCTGCACTTACCTGCATCCAAAGCGGGCCACGTGGGGACTCCTGGGAGGGGCAGGGTGGGGTGGATGGGGCCAGCCAGGAGAGGGATTTGAGGGTTCTTCAAACTGTGCAGAATCCTAGCTAGGGGTTCTCCTGAACCCTCGCAAACTCCTATCAGCCCACCCCTGAGCAATTCCCCTCCCTCACCTGGGCATGTCCGACCATCTCTCTCTGCTGCTGTGTATATCCCCCTTAGGAAAATAATACAACCAGTCATGAAAACTGTCAAAATCTGGGCAGAGGGAGCACTCAGCAGCTGCAGGATTGCTTTGAAATCACTGAGTGGAGTATATTTGAACATCTAGAACTGCACGAATACACTGACACTGTACTCTCATGTATTAAAACATGCACAGATAATGTAACAGTGGATAAGTGCATCAGAGTCTACGCAAATTGTAAACCCTGGATGTTAGCAGAGATATGGATACTTCTGAGAGCCCGGAATTCTGCCTTCAAGGCAGGTGACAGAGATAAATATAATGAGGGCAAATCTAAGGAGAGGCATTAAGGCAGCCAAACAGGAATATAAACAAAAGATGGAGAACCACCTAGCAGACAACAACCTGAGGCAGGTGTGGCAGGGACTACAGCACCTAACCAACTACAAGGGCACACAATGAAGACAATCAACGCCAATGCCTTGCTGGTGGAGGAGTTGAATATCTGTTTTGCCTGCTATGAGGTCAAAAGACCCGACACTGTGCTCCCAGCCCACCAACCCTTTTAAATTTTGTGTGTGTGTGTGTGTGTGTGTGTGTGTGTATACTGTATGTATATATGTATATATATATATGGCATTCGGCTTTGTTCGGGTATTTTCCCACATCATTGTAGTTGTTATTTTAAAGTTGTAGCAACGTTTCAGCAGAATCTCATCTGCCATCATCAGGCTTCTGTATAGTGTATATATAGTAATATATATATGTTTTCTTAAGTTTTCGGGGTACTTACATGTATGGTGTTCGGCTTGGTTCGGGTATTCTCCCACGTCATTGTAGTTCTTTTAAAGTTGTAGCAACGTTTCAGCAGAATCTCATCTGCCATCATCAGGCTTCTGTATTGTGTCCGTCTGTGGGTCAGACTTTTACAGTGGTTTCAGATTTAAATTTGGGGCAGCCTATTGCTGTGCCAGAATGGTTTTTGTTTTCTTAAGTTTTCGCGGGTACTTACATGTATGGTATTCGGCTTGGTTCGGGTATTTTCCCACGTCATTGTAGTTGTTCTTTTAAAGTTGTAGCAATGTTTCAGCAGAATCTCATCTGCCATCATCAGGCTTCTGTATTGTGTCCGTCTGTGGGTCAGACTTTTACAGTGGTTTCAGATTTAAATTTGGGGCAGCCTATTGCTGTGCCAGAATGGTACTTAAGTTTTTGGTACTTACATGTATGGTATTCGGCTTGGTTGGGTTTTCCCACGTCATTGTAGTTGTTCTTTTAAAGTTGTAGCAGCGTTTCAGCAGAATCTCATCTGCCATCATCAGGCTTCTGTATTGTGTCCGTCTGTGGGTCAGACTTTTACAGTGGTTTCAGATTTAAATTTGGGGCAGCCTATTGCTGTGCCAGAATGCGAACAGCAATAGGCTGCCCCAAATTTAAATCTGAAACCACTGTAAAAGTCTGACCCTGACGGACACTATACAGAAGCCTGATGATGGCAGATGAGAATCTGCTGATGCGTGCTACAACTTAAAGAACAACTGTGACGTGAAAATACCGAACCAAGCGAATACCATCATGTACCAGCAAAACTTAAGAAACCATTCTGGCACAGCAATAGGCTGCCCCAAATTAAATCTGAAACCACTGTAAAGTCTGACCGAGGGACACAATACAGAAGCCTGATGATGGCAGATGAGATTCTGCTGAAACGTTGCTACAACAAAAGAACAACTACAATGACGATGAAAATACCCGAACCAAGCTGAATACCATACATGTATGCACAGCAAAACAAGAAAATATATATATATATATATATATATATATATATATATATATATATATATATATATATATATATATATATATATTACTGTATGTATATATGTATGTAATTGTATTGGAAGCCACTCAGAGTCATTTTGGGCAGCAAGATGAGTTTGCTTATAAATTTAATCAATAAACTACCTGTATCAAAGCAGCCGCTGTTCCTGCATTTCTACTCATTGGGGAGAGGACGCTACAGTTTTATAGCCTTCCTAGGCATGAAGAGTCATGAGATAATCAGGCAAAAGTGGAGAAAGCTGGCAAGGATTCTGTATCAGTCCCCCTCCCCCCAAAAAGGCTGGTATTTGACTTCATTAATATGATGGTGCACTATTAGATCCAACGTTAAGTATTCTTGAGTTAGTGACTGACCGAGTTAAGTGAGTGATGTGAGTGCAGTGAATGATGTATCGTTCTGACTGCATGGATTTGACTTGCAAAAAATCTTTCTTCACTTAGCCAAGCTGCAACCTTTTATGACTGAAAATGTAAAACAGATTGAAAATACATTTTAACATTTAAGCTGCCAGTGCAGAAATGCCATTCCTGTTCCCCTCCCCCAACTGCCAAAATGGAAGAAGGGTTTAGCTTGTTTTGCATTATTTTCATATCTCCCTCCCTCCCCACCCCTCCCCATATCTAAGGGTGCAGGACTGAGTGCTGAAGTAGACCATAAGCATTCGATAGCCAGAAAGAAAAAAAGAACGAAAAAGAAAAAGAACAGATGGATCGCTCTTCCTTCTTCTTAGCGCCTTGCTTGAGACTATTCCAACTATAAACATATCTTGCCAGCAATAACCTCTGTGATGGAGCTGCAGGGTTAAGAAAGCATACAAATCAAGAAGTTTGATTCTCTGTCAAAGCAATTCAATCTAGTTAGGAGAGACTGAGCATGGAGGAGATGATGATACTGAAAACCAAACTTTGATAAATAAAAAAAAAAGATGTCTAAGAGTTGGATTTAACATATTTGGCGCTTGGAAAACTGCTCTTCTACCACTCTTTTATTTTCTGATCATTTTAATTGTTATTTCATACTTTTCCTTTTTTTATTCTTTCACCTATGTTTATGTAATTTTTTTGTCACTGATACAATTCTTTCTTCCTGTTTGCCAGAAATGGGTATAAGATTGATACTAATTAAGGTTTCCATATTAAATTGATAGCAACCCAATTACATTCATTGTGCAACAGGTCATTGGTTACACAGTACTCAGCTCAAAAGTCAAAGACAATCAAAATTTAACTGTACATTCTAGAAAATATTTGCACAGCCCCAAAATAAGTGACATTTTGAGTCAACCACATGGTTATACATTTATTGCATACACCAGTTATTATAAAGTTACTTGCACAACTGAACATTGTCCAGATAAAAGCTGAATGATCAGAGATTTTATTGCTGATAAAACTCCTAAAAACCAATGTTCAGGAAACAAGTTGCCAAATCTACCAAATGATGCTTTTTGAAAAGAGTTCTGCATTGCAAAATGATGACTTATTTTTCATTTTAAGGTAGTTTTGTAATAACAGGTAAAAGAAATTTATTTTGCAATCTTTGATCCACCTATCTGGAAATATACCAGTGGAATTTGTTTATTCTGTGTAAATGTGTAGAACATTGAAGAAAATTATCTTCTCAATACTTTTTTATTTAAAACCTTTATCCTTTTTCTTATTTCACAAAATACTGCAGAAGAAATTTTATATATAATGGTTCTTTTTGTGTTAGTCCAATTATGGCTGCATTTATTAGATCATCCACATCTCTCTACAGTGTATTATTTTGGTTCTTATGTAATTATCTCTTTAATTGCAAATTAACGGAAAATAGAACTTCTAAATCTATGTGCAATTTTATGCTCTTTAATTAGGATGGGGAAAAAGCCATTGCTATAACTTATTTGGGATCTATTTCCAGAGGAAGCAGCTTTGATATGGAGAACATGAATCAAATTTCTCTCTTCTGCCAATTCCTTAATTTAAATGAAACAGCAGACAGAAGGGCTTTAGTAGGAAAAGTAGCTATTTTTCCTTTGTTTAATTGCTCCAAGCCTGCATATTAAACTCCATAGCTACAAAATGAACTGGATGCCTCTCTTTAATTTTAATCTGAAAATAAAACTGATGGATAGAGCTGGCAGAATGTTGTACTTACTTCCAGTTAATTGTAAAACCTCAGTCCCTTCCGGACGGTATTTGTTCTATCTTTCTATCTTTCTTCTAAGAAGGACAGGCAGCATATTTGCAATTTCAAATTCTTATTTAGTGTGGAATAACAGAGGTAATCTAAAACTCTACTAAAATATGACAGAAACTTTTTGGATATTTGTAATTTTTCATATAAATACATCCATTGGGGGAAGGATAGATAAAAAATCAAGATGGTGGCCATAATCATGTGACTAAAACTTTACAACCCCCCCCCTTTTTTTTACATGTATAGTATAGTTTATACAGCAGTACATCAAAATCAAGCAAGTCACATCCTGGCTTAATGCAGTGAAAGCTAGTCTAGAATGCCCAGTCCAGAAAGGCTAATGGAACTAAAGGAGCTCGAACTAGCTAATTTTAGCTACTTAGAAAAGCTAAAGGCCTGTTTACCTTAATAAATAGAAGATGGGGAGAAATGATAGCAGTCTTCCAATACTTGAAGGGCTGTCAAAGGGAAAGAGCATCAATTTATTCTTCATAGCACCTGAGGGTAGGACAAGAAGCAATGGGTAAAAGGGCACCAGAAGGGGATCCAACCTAGAAATAAGGAAGAATTTCCTGACAGAATTATTAAGCAAGGAACAGCTTGCCCCTCAGAGTTGTGGGTACTCTTTCACTGAAGGTTTTTAAGAAAAGATTGGGCAACCATTTGATATAGCATTATAATTGAGTCCCTTAGGAAGGGAATTGGACTAGAAGACCTCCAAACTCCCTCCAGTCCTATGATTCTATGATTCTAAATGGTGCCATTTCTTTGTCCTAAATCTCTTTCTATAACCCCGTATTAAAAAAAAAAAATCTTTTCCCCTTTACTGGAAAATGTTTCTCTTGCCATTCTTTCACTCAAGTACCACCAACAATGAAAATTTAGTTTATCATGCAGAAGTGCTTTCTGATCATAGCTGATTAATTTTTGATAAATATATGAAAAATACAGGAATATTTCTCAACTGATTTATATTGCTTATATACGTGTGAAATGAATTATTTCATTCCTTCACTACTACTGACTTTGATGGATGACATTATCTATTTATACTCTGTGCATATCTACTGATTGGGACAAAATTGAAATGGATATTGTTGCTTTCTGTGCAACTTAAATTGCTAGGTATATTTTGTTGGATGTAACCATGAGTAATGCTTGGAAGCAATCTTTGTAGTTGTTAGAGCATTCCATTGCCCAATTGCCCACCATCAAAAATTGAGTAGTTAAGTTATTCTCTTGAGTTCTCTTCTTGAAGCTAAAACCCATTAAATTTACAATAGTCAATTTATAAAATATTAAGTTGTATCTTGATACCTCTTTGGTTTTTTTTGGTTTTTTTTACTTTACATGATATCCTAGAGTGAGGAATAAATTACAAATGCCTTAAGTAATTCCCTGCCTTAAGTAAGAACTGCTATGGTCTAAACTGGCAGCAACCCAGTACTGTTTGACTACAATTCTGTAGTTTGTATTGATGTATTAACTTCTCAAGAACATCATATATATACCCTTGCTCAGAAATATGTAATTGGGTATCAGTTGCTTGTAGAAGTACTCCATGCTTCTTTTGTGGTTAAAGCATAGTAAAGAGTATAATATCTAGAATGGAAAAGACAACTTATGAAATTCCAGTTATGCTGAACAACTTCCATTGTCATGCTTCATAAGGATGCTGGGATTTGTAGTTCATCAAAATCTAAACTGCTACAGATTGCCTAACCCTAAAATAGGTAATCCCTTCCAATTCTTTCCTTTCATCCAAGTGCCAAAAAAATTCATTGCTCAATCTGAATATGGATCTGTAGCACTGAGAACTTTTGAACCACTGTTACACTTTCGTTGCCTCAGTAGCTAGCCTGAAGAAGGTAGATCTTTGAAAATAGTAGATTAATTATAGGCTTCTAGTTCAGGATATAATGAAGTCTGCATTAAAAAGCATCACACAAATATTATGAATTATATGATATGGTCCATTTACATTGGCTGTCATGATGGATATGATGCCACTTGTTTCTTTTGTCTTCTTCCCAACATGGGCAATAGAGCATCTTGAAGAAGAAATAGAACAAATTGAAAACAAAAATTTTGATAGGTTTTATGGCTGGATGAGGGGAGGGAGATAGAGAGAGAAAGAAGAAGCCATAAGTGGGCTGTCTTTGTAAGTGTTTGTTTCATTGTGTTAGAGGATGTTTTCAGGATGGCATTTATCTGGATGGAAGCTGGACCTTTGGAATATGGAGTTTTGGACCACTTGGATCATTTAGAATTGTTTGGGCTACAAATGACATTTTGCCACATCTATGGATTTGGTGGTTTATTTTTTTAAAAAATTCAGTATGGTTTCTTGGATTTATTTGGACTTCTCCAGAGGATTGTTTGGTTTATGACAGAGCAGTGGCCACACGATATAAAATTGGGAGATCTCTTGGTGTTTCCACTGTCATGGTCAGATTATGCCCTGATTACCCTGAATTGTCTAGTGTCACTATCTGCTACAGCAAGACTGGACCCGTTAGATTGGTCCACTACCAGTGACTGATGGATCTGGATGAGCCCACCACTCCTTGTGGCTCATGGAGGAGTTGCAGGAGATTGAATAAGAGAAATGACATTTAGAGGGTTGCTGGTGCTCAACATGGGACAAACTCAACTCATGTCTTTTTGTAGTTTCTCCAGATGACAGGTTGAGGGAATGACAGATGAGGGAGAGCAGCAGCAAATTTGGATGGAACCTTGAATTCACCTGATCAGGCATATATTCAAGGCACAAAATCTAGTTTGGTTGGGATTCATCTTGATAAAGAGCCTTGTTTTGCAGTGTTCTTTATCGAGACAAAGAAGCAATGTAGTTTGTTGCAACAAAGCACTTGCTTCTTTGACTTGAATTGGCATCCTTCAGTCTCAAGAGACTTTGGTATAGTGCTATGAAATTGGTAACTATCACTTCCCGTGTTGTTTCAATTGCTGTATGCAAAGCTGGAATGTCCTCTCCAGAGCATGAGGCCTGGGTAATTTAATATGGAGGATAAACTGTTACCCAAGCAGCAGATCCCCCCTCTCCACATCACTGGAATAGTCTAATGAAACTGCAGAGCCAATACAATTAGTTCCAGTTGCGTTGCAGGAGTTACCAGAACATGATTGTACACAGTCACGAACTGCTTCCGGGACTCCGGCTCTGGATTTTGCCTCAAGGTTGACTCCTGAAGCCTTTTCCAATAATAGATATAGCCACAAGGCAGTGAAGGTTTGAAATCAGACTTTCCTTTTTCCTAGAAGATGGTTCTACCATTTTATCTGCCATTGGGGCATAAAGCCCTTTTCCACCTTCAAAACTGTTCACCATCTTCTCCTGTAATCCTGGAAAGGGGTCCTTATGAGGTGCTACCAGCCGGGCCAGCTGGACCAAAGATTTTTAAGGAGGTATTACTCCTCCAGCACTCCTCCTCACTCCAGGACACCCAGCTCGGCTCCATTTGCAGTGTCTGTTATGTCTTTATCGATGATTGTGAGTGGTAGGATGGTGGTGTGGTTTCTGAACGAAACTTGAAAATGTCCAGTGCCAACGACCGGAATGCGATTACCTTGATAGTCTCTTAATATTAGCTTCTGGTCGCTTAGCTCTTGGCGGCAGATGCTGGGAATTAGTCTTTTGATGGTCCTCAGGAGACCATAGAGAGGGAGGAACCGGAGTCTACCTCCATGGTGCAAGGCTGATTCTCGATGTTGACCTCTACACGTATCTTTCGTGCGTCTATTGATGAAGCGTGGCCGATGGTGACTGTTTGGTGCGTTTCTTCTCTTCTGGGTACCTCGATGAACTTCCTGGGTCGGCTGTCCCGGTTCCATCGGCTGTCATTATGGCGGTCCCGGTTTATGGTGGGGTGCCATCTCTTCTTCTTGGGCTGTTTCCCGTCGTCGGGGGCTGGAATTCGTTTCTTACGGCATACTTTGGCAATATGCCCTCGTTTTCGCAAAAGCGGCAAACAGCGTCAGGAACTTGCATTCGAACAGCGGGTGATTTCCTCCACAGCCGCACATTGGTAACTCGACTTACGACCGCGCCGGTCTCATCGCCGCGTTCTGACTGAAGTCTGTGAATTTCTTCCTCTTCGCTGTCAGAAGGGATTCGATGTCGCCGTGGTGGGTGGATGCTGCGTGTTTATCTGCTGTGGTTGCCGTCTCGCTGGTGGGTTGGCGGTCGTTTCCATTTGAATGCCACATTCGCGCCCGCTGATTTATGGGTGGCCTCGGCTGCGGTGGCTTTGGCTACGGCGTTGCCGAGGAGATGTCCCCTTTAGCCATCAGTCTGCTTTGGAGAGTTGGGTCTTTCAGGCTGAGGATGACTCCGGTCACGCATGGCCTCGTCTAGATTGGCGAATCTGCACAAGCCTCCTGGGTCCCTCAGGTCGGCTACGAACTCTCCAACGCTCTCGCTCTCGTGCTGATCCCTCTGGTAAAAGTCATGCCGACGGATGAGAATTGCCACCGCCGGGCGTAGGTGGTTCCGGAGGATGGGAGCTAGGGTATCCCAATCCATGGTCTTGACATCTGTTGGCTTGCGAGTGCCTTGGCCATTTAAAAACGGCGGGTCTGCAGTGTGTTAGAAAAACCGCTCACTTCTTGCTGCCGGTGGCGTCCTTCAGGTTGTTTGATTCCAAGAACATTTGGAAGCGATCAATGTAGGACTCCAGTCTCGCTGGCCAGATTGAATGGTGCGGGTGGCACGGCGCTGCTGGCCATCTTGCAGGTTGTCTATGCGCTATCTGCCACGTGCTAGTCAGCTCTGTTGTCTCAGTATCCCATCCTCGTCGCCAGTGTTATGTCTGGGCGGTGGGTCCCAGGAGAGCGAGACTCGAAGTAGCGACAACAGCTCTTTATTAGGAAACCAGATACTGAGACAAGACTCCCAGCCGAGGCAGTTCCTTTTATAGAGCTGGCTGCGGCTAGGCAGCCTATGACATGCATTTGAGCTTGCCGCGCTTGGTTTTACCCAATCGTGGTAGCCGAATAAGAACCAATCAGAACGCTTAGTTTTGTGCAATCACGGCCCGGCTTTTCCGGACCAATAGGAATGCAGGCCTACAAGCCTGCTAGTATGGAACAGTGTCCATTATCTTCCAACTGTCACTTTCTGACCATTCCACCCTACCAGCTCTTGACCTATCAGTTTCTTCACTTCACTGTTTCTTCAACAAATTCCAGACTCACGTTTCATTTATCAAGCTTGTCTCTTTCTTGCCTTTCCCTCTACACACTCTTCCACTTCCACATACCAATCTCAACAATCCAAATTCTTCAAAAACCTCTCTGCACAACACTTCAGAGTACCATCTACAAACATATGCAGCTGCTGCCTCTTTGACTGGCCATTTGAAAACTGGGAGAGATTCTACACAAGTACATCTGCAAAAACTTCTAGCTTTTGAAGTGCTGGTCATGCTACTCTTAAAACCAAGGGGCTCTTCTTGCTTCTCTCTCATCTCCAACAAGAGTACAATTCTAATTCATAGTACCTGGAAGCTCCCAAAAATATATATGTGAAGATATGAATGAAAGAAATTTGTTCTTTGACAAACATTCCTAGTGTTAATGAAACCGCTGTCTAATTTGTATGGGATTAGGAGCACTATAGGAGCACTAATAGAGAATAAGGTTGAGAGAAACCTGGTTTTCCTTTCTTGTAGGCCTGCTACTATCTCAGCCTTTTCAGTTGTCTCTTATTACACCTTTCTCATGCAGAGAAAATAGCATAGCATAGCATAGCATAGCATAGCATAGCATAGCATAGCATAGCATAGCATAGCATAGCATAGCAATAGAATAGAATAGAATAGAATAGAATAGAATAGAATAGAATAGAATAGAATAGAATAGAATAGAATAGAATAGAATTCTTTATTGGCCAAGTGTGATTGGACACACAAGGAATTTGTCTTGGTGCAAATACTCTCAGTATACATAAAAGAAAAGATACATTCATCAAGAGTCAAGAATCATAAGGTACAACACTTAATGATAATCATAGGGTACAATAAGCAATCAAATCATACTAGGAAATAGTCAATATAGATCATAAGGACACAAGCAACAAAGTTACAGTCTTACAGTCACAAGTGGGAGGGGATGGGTGATAAGGAGTGATGAGAAGATTAACAGTAATAGTAGTGCAGACTTTGTAAATAGTTGGACAGTGTTGAGGGAATTATTTGTTTAGCAGAGTGATGGCTTTTGGGAAAAAATGCTCTTGTGTCTAGTTGTTCTGGTGTGCAGTGCTCTATAGCATTGTTTTTAGGGAAGGAGTTGAAACATTTTATGTCCGGGATGTGAGGGGTCTGTAAATATTTTCACAGCCCTCTTTTTGACTCATGCAGTATACAGGTCCTCGATTGAAGGCAGGTGGTAGTACCCTGTTTCTCCAACAATATGGCCTCCCCCAAGAGGAAGTCCCAGCATGTTTTATAGGCATGAAATGAAATTAAGCCCCTCCCCCCAAATTAAGGTCTATATTAAAATATGCAAAATGGGGGGAATGGTGGGGGGGGGGCTTGCCATTAGGAAGTACTTTTGTTGCACACCTGGATATGGTGCTGCCTGCGTTGACCCCGATATGAAGTGCCCCACCAACGCCGAGGTCAACATCCAAGCCGTCGCCGCCGACCCACCCAAAGATGCAAGGGGGGGAATTAAGTCACCCCCAAAAAGATGCCCTAGCCATTTTTTCAGGGCTCAAAAAAAAAAAAAAGACCCGGCCTTATTATATGAAAAACACGGTAGTTGTTTTTTCTGCAGTCCTAATTACTCTCTGAAGTCTGTGTCTGTCTTGTTGGGTTGCAGAGCGAAACCAGACAGTTATAGAGGTGCGGATGATAGACTCAATAATTCCTCTGTAGAACTGTATCAGCAGCTCCTTGGGCAGTTTGAGCTTTCTGAGTTGGCTCAGAAAGAACATTCTTTGTTGTGCTTTTTTGATGACGTTTTTGATGTTAGGTGTCCATTTTAGGTCATGTGATATAATAGAACCTAGAAATTTGTAAATCTTATAACATCAAGTCCAGGGGTGGGATTCTGTGGTGGTCTGCCATGGAAAGAATGAGACACAAGCGTGTGTACTCGGGATGGGAGCCCAGAATAAAATTCTAGTGCTTCCTTTTATTTAGATTTTTGTACATAGTCAGCATAATTACATTGTGGCTTAATAATTAGATATAGTACAGGCTTGTTTGCAGTTATCTAAGCTGCCTCTTTATTTGTATTTGTTCTTATTGTTCTCTTTTCCTTGCACTATCTTAGTAACCTTTAGACAGGCATGAATGTATAAGGCATTATATTAATCATTGCTCAAGCTCAGGTCAAAGTTTATTCCCACAGGATTCTACTGGTTTGGCCCAATTCGGGTGAACTGGTAGCTCCGAGGATCATCTGTGAGTGAACTGGTTTGCTCTGACGCTCAGCTATTGGTCCTGCCAGCCCGCCCGTCCACCCCAGCTCTATTCTAACCTTTATTTCCTGATTTTCAAGCTCAGCCGCTTTGCGCGACCCAGAGGATTGGTACGAGTCAGCTGTTTAACACATAGGGAGATTGCAGGATTGCAGGAGAAGGTCAGTAGCAAACCCTCTGCATGCGCAAAGTGTGCACTCACCGAACCAGTTATTACACTGGTTGAATCACACCCCTGATCAACTCTATATTTGAGTTCTCACAGATTGAGGGGTGGCATCCTGCTTTGATCAGAGAGCACCAGTCTTAGTTTGAAAACTGGAACCGAATGAGACCAAACTAGCAGGAGAATAGCATTGTCCAGGTAACAACATTTATCAGTTACAAGTTCAAGTAAAATCCAAGAAACAGCGCTAGATTTCCTGCAGAGGAACAAGGACCAAAATGCCTGAGTCACAATCAGGGTCAGCAAACAAATTAGCAGTTTTAAGGCTGGATTCTCAAAGCTCTGACCTAGACTCCATTTCAGGCCATTCCAGATGTATTATGTGGGAGTTTTATTCATGAATATTTTATATGCATAAGGAGTTTGCTTTTTGTATAGGCACTTCTTTGTCTGACCATCCACTGACTTTAAACCTTTTGTCCCCTATCTTGCACTGAAGTGACAGCAGGTTAATTTTACTTTAGGTTCAGATAAGGGCTTACTGACATAATGAAGAGAAGGGTTGACCTGGGAGGGTTTCTCCTATCTGAAGAACCCCTGGCTCTTTTTCTAATGAAGAACTCTCTAGGGACATGAAAAATGCATTGCAATTTCAGGACTGAGGAAATTGACATAAAAAAGAACTATTTGGAATATTAATAGACTTTAAAGGAATGGAAAGAGTTCATACGGAGTCACCATCAAGTGCCCTTGGCAAACACATCCACAAAGTCAATTTAGCACATATTCTGCACTGTTGATTCTTAGAACACCACACACACACACACACACACCTTCTGCTTTCCCCAGGGCAGAGCCAGAACCACTCAGCAGTTTTTAAGAATAATTGTAAATCGCTGTTGAAAAACCTCTTTTGTTATATAGGCAGCCCTTTAGCTCAGCTTGTCGCTTGCTTGTTTACCTAAAAAGTGCAGAAAAATGATGGTACCAAACGGTCTTAAAAATAGTTGAGCTTTGCAAAATCTCTGCCTTTTTTCCATCAAGAAATGTTCATCAACCCTCATCAGATTGCTGTTTTCAGTCCAAATACATGAAACTGGACATTATCTTTCCAAAGCAGCCTCTGCTATAGAATGTGAGTTATAAATCCATAATAAGGAAACAGACTCTCTTGGAAGCTGCCAGACATTACTCACCACACAATTAAGCCATGCATTACATATCTCTAGCGTTAAACATAGAAAAATTGTCCTCTGAAAATTAATAGTCTTTGAAAGTGAAGCTAAAAAGTAACAGGATGAAAGAGACAGCATTTGGGGTATTCAGTACTAAGATGGACAAATAAGTCTGAATTGTTCCAGCTTTAATCTTTTGAAGCATTCATTTGATCATTTTTCTTCATCAATTTAAATGTTTTGGTAAAATAAATAGAATGTATATATGTCCATTTTTGCATGTAATTTTTAAAATTCTTACACATCTCATTATACTTTGCAAAATTGGAAGTATAACCAAAGAAAAAAATATGTTAAAAAACTACTTTGAAAAATGCAAATTAATAGGACTAGGCAAAGTTTCAATGAGGTATGCAAAACTTTCCTTTAAAGTGTCTTCTCTGGGCAAAAGAAAGCAGTTACACTGCTTCGTTTACCGGTAGTCCTCAACTTACAATTATTAATTTAACAACTGTTGAAAGTTACAACAACACTGAAAAAAAAGGTGATTGTGAAAACATTCTTGATGGAAGTCCTAGTTAGGCTTTAGGACAATCCCTTATATGATAAGAGAGAGGATTAAAGATGACTTCATTGCAGGGGTGGGATTCTACTGGTTCGTACCGGTTCTATGGAACCGGTTGTTATGATTCTGTGCAATTCGGAGAACTGGCAAATCTAGCTGGCCCCTCCCCTCTCCACCCTCCCCTCCCCTCCTTACCCAGTCTTTATTGCACACGTGCGACATTGTGCACATGCCTGACATTGCTGACTGCATTCTTCCTTGCCCAGTCACTCCTTCAGGTATTATCTTTTCCCCCATCCCAACGATCAGCTGTTCTAATGATTAGCTGTGCCAGGATCCCCCTTGCTGTCTTAACTGTTTCACCCAGGAAGCTTCCCCGAGGCCCAGGAGGCAAAAAGGGGCGTGGTGGGGCCCATGCTCCATTTTTTGCCTTCTTGGGCCCCAAGAGGCTTCTTGGGAGCAAAAATGCCCCCCAGGAGGCTTCCCTGAGGCCCAGAAGGCCAAAAAAATGGGGGGGGGGTTTGCTGCAAAGAAAGAAGAAGCCATGCCCACCTAGTCACATGGCCACACCCACCTAGCCACGCCCATAAAACTGGTTGTTAAAAAATTTGAATCCCACCCCTGCTTCACTGGCTTTTCATCATTGCTCTCTAGCTATTGGTTGGGAAAAGTCTGGGAAATCTGCCAAAATTGTGCAAGTCCCCAGTGTGATTCAGAGTCCTTAATTGTGCAGAGAGCATTGGGTGAGAGAAAGGAACCTGCAGGGAAGATGAAATAATAATTATAATAAAAGGTCCTTCCATGTTATCTCCTTTCTTCTATTGGGAGTTGTGTAGCATCCATTTGAACTGGAGCAAAACTATTTATACCTTTTCTTCCTTCATTTTCTAGAATTACTTTTGGCAAAATAAATTTCAGCAAATGCACTCAGTACTTTGGCAAGTGGCTATGCACAGGCAAGCTTATTTGTATGCTTTTGGCTGTGCAGAGTTGTGATTGCTTGTGCTCAAAGATCATAACCAATTTTCCAGCCAATCCCAATTTAATAGGGGTTATTTGTCTATTTTATACACTGTATGCAGTACCACTCTGGTTCTAATAATAAAGCTGATGTGCTGAGCACTAAAATGAGGGAAGAAATAGAGAACAAAGGTCATCAATGGGACTGACTCAGAGAAAAGTCCTATTTTAAAAAGCTACAACATATCCTTTCTCTCCCCTTGTGGTTTTAAATATGCAGACAAATCATACATGCATTTACATGCAGGAGGATTTATCAACTATGGATTTCTTTCAAAAGAAATAGTCAGTACAGTATATGTTATTCTTTTATTCTAAAATGATCTTCCTTCCATAAGTAAGACCACACCTAGAATGCTGCATCCAGTTTTACAAAAAAGATGTTGAGACTTTGGAAAAAGTACAAAGAAGAGCAAAGAAGAGCAACTAAAAGTGCAAAGAAGAGCAACTAAGATTATTAAAAGCTGGAAATAAAAACATATGAAGAACAGTTGCAGGAATTGTGTATGGATAATCTAGAGCTGTGATGGTGAACCTATGCCATGTGTGCTGAAAGTGGCATGCAGAGCCATTTCCCCTGGCATGCAAGAGCTTGCCTGGAATAACCCTACTGCACATGCACACATGCCGCGGCCCGACAGCTGATTGTCGGGTATCTGGAGTGCATACGTGGGGAGGTGCGCAGGTGCATGGGAGACATGCACGCATGTACAGAGATGTGCAGCATGCCCTGGGGTCGCGTGTGCATGCGCAAAGACACACGGTGCACGACGGGATTGCACATGCGCAAATGAATGGCATGCAGGAGTGATCACACATGCATGTGCAGAGGTGCGGCGCGTGGCAAAGAAAATCACGTCCACATGCGTGGCAAGGGGAATCATGCACGCATGTGCAGACATGCAATGCGCAGCAAGGGGATCATGTGTGCATGCGTAAATGTGCGGCGCACTGCGAGGGGATCACACGCATAAGCGCAAGGGGTCTGCCCCCCCCAGCACGCATTGCCTTCTGGGTACTGGCCCTGATCCTCTCCTCCCTGTGTGCCCTAGGATGGATAGGGGATGGGCCTGGGTCCTCCTCTGACTGCTCAGCAGGCCTCTGCCCGTCCCCAGCCTCCTCCACCACCTCTGAAGCCCCACTTCCACTCCCTGTTGGCTGTTCCTCCTCTTCCCCAGAGTCAGTCTCCACCAGGGGCATGACACATTGAAAAAAATTAACCAGTGGAACAGCTGGCCTTCAGAAGTTATAGATGCTTCATCACTGGAGGTTTTAAGAGAAGACTGGACAGCCATCTATCTGAAATGGTATATAGGGTCTCCTGCTTGAGTGGGGGGCTGGACTAGATGATCTCCAAGGACCCTTGAAGTTCTATTCTGATTGATTGAAGATTGAAGTTTTATTGAGTACAAATGCAGCATGGGTAAAACTCATGTGGTTGGGGATCTAATACTAGACCTGATTTCTGCAAATCTAACTATTCTCCTCCATGCTGCATCGAGAGCACAGGATGGATTGACTCCTTCCTATTGACTCCTTCCTCAGCTAAATGACAATTTAGCTGAGTCTGTACTAACATATAAAAGCCAGCCCCCAGGAGAGACCCCAGCTTTTGACTCAGCTCCTTTCAGTCAGTATCTGTGTCTCTGAAAGTGTTCTGTTAGATAGCAATCACCAGCGATCTTCAGTACCTTTTTTCCTCGCTTCAAGCAGCTCCCAGGGATCAGGACAGCTGCTCTTCCAGGAGAGCAGGGCTCTCTCTCCTGCAGCGTTGGGAGAAGCATTGCCAGAGCGCTGTTCAGGCAAGTTGGGCAGCGTCTGTATCCCTCCCCTACGCCTGCAGTTTGAGCGATCGTAAAAACAATTGGCAAACTGATACCAGCGTCAGCCAGCTGATCATGTGGCCAGCGGCTGAGTTTTCCTTTGCTGACTTCACTCGGCGCTCTTCATAGCCTAAGGAGCGATTCTTCAATCTCAGAGCCTGTTTCCCCTAGTCAGTGGCCATCTTGGATTGAAGCCTTCCACCACAAGGTGAGCGGCCATTTTGTAAGTCTGGGGGCCATTTTATACCCTAAAGGACTTAATAAAAATTTCTAAACAGTTTATTTCCAACGCAAGAGCTTTTATTCTACAAATGGAGCAAGATAAGGCTCAGGAAGAGCTTTCTCACCCCCCAGTGGAACAGTCTCTTAAGCCCAATAAGAGAAAAAGATGTAGGCAATGCACCCAATCAGTCCAGAGGGAGGTGGCTGCTAAAATCAGAGCTAAGGCTCTAGCCCCTAAAAAGGCCATTCAGGCTGAGTTGAGGGCAGAGAAGCGCAGACATGCGGCCCTAGAAAGGCAGTTCAACAGAACTATTCAACAGAAGAGAGTGCAACTACAGCATGTTTCAGGTGATACCCGTGGGCCCCAGCCAAGCCCTCCCAGGGGAGGAGAACTTATCTGTGAGCTTTTCCATCCTCCATACTGGTCTCCTGAGGCTTTTGCAGAACAATCAGATCCTCAGGATCTCAGCAGGCTCCTGGGCCCTATGCTCCTCCCCCTCCCTCCAGGCCTCGAACCTCTCCTCAGTCTAGGCCTGAAGCCACCTTCACTCCCACAGCAGCGGGCCTTCAGCCTTCTGCCTCTACCTTTGAGCATAGACCAGGGGATATCTAAGATGTTGTCTCATTGGCCATTAGGCAGGGATTGGCTGAAGGCTTCAAGCAAATTCTTCGACCTCTGGAAAGGGTTCAGGCCCTTCTCCCTTCTCAATCTATAAGTTCCTTGCCTCATCACCCTGATTTACACAGGCCCCAGGACCCCAGGGTCCATTTTTCTCTACCAGAATGGGAGGAGGTTGATGAGGAGGGAAGGGCTTCACCATCTGAACACAGTTACTCCTCTTGTTCAGAGCGTGAAGAAGGCGAGATTTTTGACCAAAATCTTTCAGAGGAAGAGGATTCTCGCCCAGAGCAGACATCCTCTGCATTGGTCTTCAAACCTACTCTCTTCAGACCATTACTCAGCAAGGCCTTGGTCACTGCCAAGCTGTCGCTGGAGGAAGTGGCTCCCGAGCCACAAGGAAATTTCTTTAGCCAAGGAGACTCGCTCTTCTCCAAGCCTGTAGTGCATGCAGAGGTTTCGCTTTGTTCCTGGACATGATCAAGGAACAGTGTGCTTCCCGTTCGGCAGGTCCTTGGCCATCTTCTCTGGAGAAGTGTTTCTACAACGTCAGCACTGCCCTGGAAAATGCCCTGGCAGTGCCTTCTGTTGACATTCCAGTTCTGGCCTCGTTGGCACTCATACGGAGCCACAAGATATCCTGAAACCGGATGATAAACATTCCGAACAGACCCTCAAGCTCAATCACCAGGCCACTGCATGGGCTGTTCGGGCTTCAACAGCAGCATCCTTTTTCACGAAGGCATCCAACTCCAGAATAGATTGCCTGCTTCTGACCTTTGGTCTCACCAAGACCTTAATAAGATTATCGCAGCGGCGGAATTCACTGCGGATGCCACTCTCAATTCCATCAAATTTGCATCTAGGGCCATGGCATCTTCAGTAGCAGCAAGAAGACTTTTATGGCTCCGAAATTGGCAGGCAGAATCACGCCAAAAATGGAAGCTGGCTTCAGTTCCATTCGCAAGCGATAAGCTTTTTGGCGATGCTCTGGAACCTTATCTCATCGAAACCAGAGATAAACATAAAATTCTCTCTTCCTCTGGGAAGAAAGCCGACTATCACCCAGCTCCTTAACGCTCTCCTGCTTTTTGAGAGGAGACCACCTCCTGCTTCCCCTGCTCTCAGAGGCCGTACTCCCAATGCCAAGACCAATGTGCGGAAGCATCTGGCAGGCAACAACCTTCTACTGGTAAACGGCCCTTTTGGGGGAGAGGGGGTCATTCCTTCCATCGCTCTAAGTAATCCCTTGTTCTCCCCACCCATCGGAGGTTGCCTAGCCTTCTTTGCCTCCAAATGGGAGGAGTCAATGACAGACGCCTGGGTGCTCAGCACTATTAGGTCAAGGTTGCAATTGGACTTCCTAACGCCACCCCCAGAAAATTTTTTGATCTGTCCTGTCTCTCGGGACATTTCAAGGCAAGTCCTCATGAATCAGGCCATTCAACACCTTCTTGAAATCCGAGCTATTCAAACCTGTTCCCCCCTCTCAATGGGGATGTGGGCTTTATTCTCACCTTTTCATCATTCCCAAAGCCTCGGGGGGGTGGCGGGTGGCGAGCCATCCATGATCTAAAATTCCTCAACCAATTTGTAAAATACAGGTGATTTAAAATGCAGACAGACTCTGCATTCTATTTTAGAGAGTGTTCGGGAGGGCGACCTCCTCTCTTCCATTGATCTCACAGAGGCTTACCTCCACATCCCCATTTGGCCTCATCATCGCCAGTTTCTCCATTTCTGTTATCAGAATACCCATTACCAGTATCGAGCACTTCCCTTCGGCCTCTCATCGGCTCCAAGGGTCTTCACAAAGGCTCTGGCAGCATTGATGGCATTTCTGCGTTCTGTTCCAGTGAGGATTCAATGCTATTTAGATGACATTTTGATTCTGTCCTCCATCCATGCAGCCCATCGGGATCTCCAAATTACCCTGTCATATCTCCAGAGCCACGGATTTTCCATCAACACCAAAAAGAGCTAGCTCTCTCCCACAACCAAATTGCAACACTTGGGAGCAGTCATCGATACCACGTCGTGCCAGGTTTTCCTGTCCCCAGCTCGTGGAAAGAGCCTTGCAGAGATCATCAGCCAGATCCAGCAACATCAAACTGTCCCCCTGTTGCTGCTGTCCAAACTTCTGGGGAAGATGGTCTCCTGTATTGGCATTGTCCTGTGGGCTTGGCTCCACTGCTGACCACTCCAATGGTTCCTGCTTCCCTACCAACGAGCAGGAACCAGCCACTCATCCATCAAGGTCACCCTCCTGCCACAAATCTGGAGATCTCTCAATTGGTGGTGTTCCCTGTCAATCTGGATGGGACTCCTGTTCAGGGACCCAGACAGGCTAGTGATAACCACCGATGCCAGCCTCCTGGGTTGGGGTTCCCATATGCAGGGCCAGATAGCTCAGGGCATTTGGTCCAGATCGGAACAGACCCTTCCCATAAATTGGCTAGAGCTCAGAGCCATTTTTCTGGCTCTCAATCATTTCAGGCAGTCAGTGACCGGCTCTCATGTTCTAGTCCTTACGGACAACATGGCTACAAAGGCTCATGATCTAAAATAGGCAAGGGGGGACGAGGTCCAAAGCCCTCATGAGAGAGGCTCTACGGCTGGGGTTATGGGCAGAGAAACACCTGTTATCAATCTCGGCAGACCACATCTCCGGGGTCGACAACTCCCAGGCCGACTGGCTCAGCAGGAGCCTAGTCGATTAGGCAGAATGGTCCATTCCTCCGTCTCTATTCAGGGACCTTTCCCTCAGATTTGGAACACCGGAGGTGGATCTCTTCTCCACTCCTCAAAATGCCCAAGTAACCAGATTCTTCACCAGGTTTCCTTGCCAGGGAGCGAAGGGACCCAATGCTCTTCGGTGCAGATGGCCCAAGGGTCTCCTCTACACCTTTCCCCCACTTCCCATCATTCTGGCAGTAATTCGGAAGATGTTGGAGGAACGAGCGGAGCAAGGAGGCCCTGGTTTGCGGACCTGGTCAACCTATCTGTGGCTTCTCCTTGGAGGATTCCAGCCCATCTAATCTCCCTTCACCAGGGGATTCTGCTCTACCCAGAGCCCCAGTGGCTCAAGCTGACTATGTGGCACTTGAGCGGCAGTGGCTAGAGGAGGCTGATCTTCCTGAAAGGGTCATCCTCACTATCCTGGCATCTCACAAACCTTCTACAAGGCGCATCTATGATGCCACCTGGAAGGCCTTTTCCCGATGGTGCCTTAGGGAGGGCAGAAGTTCTTAGATTTCTTCAGCATGGTCTGGAGAAAGGTTTGGCCCCCAACACCTTACGCAGGCAGGTTGCAGCCCTCTCATCGGTCCTTTCATGGGGTTCGCTTCCTCCCTTATCCCATCACCCTTCAGTCAGGAGGTTTTTGAAAGGGGCTTCCAACCTGCACCCGCTGGTGGTTCACAGGTATCCTTCCTTGGGACCTTCATGTGGTCCTTAATGCCCTTACGAAGCCCCCCTTTGAACCCCGTAGAACAGTGTCTCTCCGTTTCCTGACTCTGGAGGTAGTGTTCCTCATTTCCATCACTTCAGCCAGGTGGGTTTCTGAGCTCGCTGCTCTTTCCATCAGACAGGACCTTTGTTCCTTTTACGATGATAGGGTTGTTCTCCATCTGGATCCCTCATTTATTCCGAATGTTAACACTTGGTTTCATAGGTCCCAGGACATTGTGTTGCCTGACTTCTGCCCTCTCCCGCACCATGACTTAGAGCGGCAGTGGCACACTCTAGACGTAAGAAGGGCTCTTAGAATATACATTAAGTGCACTTCCTCCTTCAGGAAGTCGGAAGCCATGTTTGTTTCCTTTTTCCCTTCTCACTTGGGGCACAAGGCCTCTTCTCCTACTATTAGCAGGTGGGTCAGGTCTTGCATTGAGCAGGCCTACAAAGCTGCGGCCCTTCCAGTTCGCTGAGGTCTGACAGTGTACTCTACCAGAAGCATGGCCACTTCTGCTGCCTGGGTGACCCAAGCATCCTTGGAGGAGATTTGTCATGCAGCCACGTGGACATCCCATCTCCTTTCATCAGACACTACCATCTGGATGCCTTTGCCTCGGCGACAGCAGCCTTCGGCAGATGGGTGCTTCAATGAGTGGTTCCACAGTTGGTGTGATGAGTCGGGCAAGGACTCGCCTGTGGACATGCAAGCTTTGGTATGTCCCATCCTGGGCTCTCGATGCAGCATGGAGGAGAATGGGCATTGGTAGAAGTTACTGTGAATGCCCTTTCTATCTATGCTGCGAGAGAGCCCAGCCCCTCCCTTGATTCGTCCGGAGAGGGTAAGACATATTTCTGTATTCATTTTGTGTTTTCAGAGACACCTTTCAGTCTGTCAAGTATCTTCGCCAAAGCTGGGGTCTCTCCCGGGGGCTGGCTTTTATATCTTAGTACAGACTCAGCTAAATTATGTCATAGGAAGGTGTCAACCCATCCTGGGCTCTCTCGCAGCATAGATAGAAAGGGCGTTCACGGTAACTTCTACCAACGCCCATTCCAAGCATGAATGCAAATTGGATTAGGATTTAGGACCTTTTACTTAAACCCCAAATAATAAAATCTGATGCCACATTCTAGCTAGAGTGGCATGAGTGCCAGGCAAGTAGGTTAATTACAGGCTCTTTAAAATAACTTCAGAACAATTGCTTCTATAATTACCAGGACACTTATGCTTGTTTTATATACTATATCAGATGGATTTATTTTGAAGTGTTAGAAACTGAGATGCTGGAGGGAATGATCTGTTTAAATTTCCACTTAAACCAACAAGATGTAAATGGATCTAGTGATGTTGTCAATTTAAGGTCTTAGCTGGTCTTAGATATACCTTTAAAAATCCACTAAGCTAATCAAGAAAAGCCACCCTGTAACTTCTTTTTTTTAAAATTTTTTATTAGTTTTTAAAAACAAACATAAACAAACAAAACATAAAAACATCAAGCTATCTTCCATATGTGTACATACAGTGTGCCGGTTGGTTTACAAATTGTTTTGTGCTTCCATTTCGTAGTGTTCAAATACAATTTCATTGCATATAATCTCATATTTTCAATCAAAAATTAAGTACCTTAGTATCATTATTAATCAATCATTTGACTATACTTTAATTCATTCATGTTTTACAAGATAATCATAATTTACTTAGTTTATTTTATAACAGTTCATATTATCATCCCAAATCTATCCTAAAACCATTTTGTAGATATAAGAAAGAAGTACATCTTTATATATTTATTATTTTCTAAAAGTCTACATATTTCATTACTGTATTTTATTATCTAACCATTGATAGAAAAGATCCCAAATTTTATAAAATTGTTTATCCTCTTGTTCTCTAATTTCAAATGTCAATCTACTCATTTCAGCACATTCCAATATTTTCTTAATGATTTCCTCCTGTGATGGTATTTTCTCATTTTTCCAGTTTTTAGCAAATACAATCCTATACAGTCAACATGTTTACAATCAGGTATTTCAAGTCTTGACTATATATTTCAGGTAAAATTCCCAATAAAAATATCTCTGGTTTCAAATCTATATGTTTTTTTTTGTCATTTTTTCCAACCACATGTGGATTTTAGTCCAGTATTTTTTAGCATCCGCACAAGTCCACCACATATGGTAATATGAGCCAGGTGCCTGATGACATTTCCAACATTTTTCGGATTTATTCTTGAACATTCTTGCTATTCTTGTCGGGGGGAAATGCCACCTGTAAAACATCTTATACAAATTTTCTTTACATGCTGTTGACATTGTCATTTTATAATTTTGAGACCACAATTTTTGCCATTTCTCTAAATCGATCTCATATCCAAAATTCTTCCCCCAAGCAATCATAGTTTCTTTAACTTGTTCTTCTTCTAATTTAATTTCTAATAAATATCCATACAGTTTTTTAATCACCTTTTCATCAGTACCTGTCAAAATCTTATCTAAATCAGTCAATTTATCATAGAAACCTTCCGTTTTAGAATCTTTATCATACCTTGAATGTATTTGCGCATATGAAAACCAATTCATCTTTATACCTTGTTCCTCTAGTTTTTGTATAGATTTAAGTTCACCCTTTTCATTCAGTATTTCACCATATCTAACTCTTTGTTCCTTTTTCTATTTTATAGGATAAGAAAATGCTTCAATAGTCGATAACCAGACTGGAATTTTCAAATAACATTGTCTTTTAATCTTCTCCCAGTTTAACCACAGAGACTCCCGTATATAATGTGGCCACCCTGTAACTTCTTTTATACCCTCCAGTATGGGAGATCAATGACAACCATTATCTAATGGATGCCAATGATCCTCAAGTACAAGTAGCCCTTGATTTAATGACATTTTTAAGTTATGACAGCGTATGACAACCTATCCTTGAAGTTATAACCATTGTATCACCCCACAGTTATGTGATTAGACTGATGACCTTACCTTGAAGTTTCCAACTCCTTGTGCCATCTCTGCAGTCATATGACTACAATTCAAGCAGTTGGCAATCTGCTCACATTTATGAAGATTGCAGGGTCTTGCAGTCATGTGATGGAAAATTTTCAATCTTTCCAACTGGCTTTCAGTAAGCAAAGTCAAATAGGCAAGCTGGATTTGTTTAATAGCATCATGATTTACTTCACAACTTTGTCATTTGCTTTTAAGGATTGTAAAATGGTCATAAAATTACAATCTGGTTATGTGCTGTTCCACTTGCTCTTCTTTTTACATACTATAAATGTTTATGATTTACACTGTCACTGTTAGTAGGAGTGTTCTTGGTAGTTCCTTGATTAAGATGATGTTTACTGTTAGCTTATTCATCTGCATTGGTTGTTTGGGCTACTGTTTGGGCAAATGACTGTCCAAGTCTCTTAATAGCCTCCACTGATGGAGCACCCAGAACTTCTGAAAGTAAGCTGTTCCACTAATTAATTGTTATCGCCTGATAGGAAATGTCTCCTTAGTTGCTTGTCTCCTTGCTTAGTTTCCATCCATTGTTTCTTGTCTTGCCTTCTGCTGCTTTGGAAAATAGATTGACGCTCTCTTTTTTGTGGCAGACCCTCAAATATTGGAACACTGCTATCATGTCATCCATTAGTCCTTCTTGATTGTTGTTCTAGTGTTAATGTTCTGAATGTTCTGGATAATGTTCTACTAGTATGTTTCCATAATGCCTTCATGCTATTTGTTTTTTGGGGGGAGGGAGGGGGGTTAAGCATTTTGCAATAAATACAACAAGCATTTGTAGCCATTAGAATGAGCAGATATTATTTAGGCATGCTGGACACAACTATACATACATCCATTCATAATAATATTTTTGAAATTATCAATATAGAACACTATGGCAAATGGAGAGACCTAGATCACTGAAGCCAATTTCCTCTCCAGCTAATGAGCTTTGATGGCCTTTTGCTTTATAGCCACTGGGGCCAAGAATTGCTGTGATATGGAGTCCAAGTAATAATTCTGTCTTAAACTATTTGAACAAGGAGAAGCGGAGATTTGTTCAGCTAAGTTAAATTTACATATTGGCTTTAAGCCATAATTGATTTGCAAAGGAAGTCGAATATTAATAACAGAATACAGATTAAATCAGAATTTTAGATTTAGAAGCAGTTTATGAAATGGATTTGGTGGCTAGAACACAGATGGACAATAATTTTAGAAATGTTTTGAATACAGTATCCACTAAGCAGAATGTTATACAGCATTATGACTCTTCTTCCCACAAGAATCGCTTTATCTTTGATAAAGCTATTAAAGCAAATGTTTGGTAGGCCAAAATATCTGATTCCTCTTATGTTACATGAATCAAAGCCTGTTTTACTAATTTTAGTCATGTGGGTGAAAAAATAAATTAAAATGACTGGGGGATTTGCCCATCACAAAAATCACATTTTGCCCAACAAAAATCACAGTTTCAGTAGTGATTAGTTTTATGGTGTCTAGCTTTATACACAAAATTATTAATCCAGCACTCTCTGCATTATCATTTGGGCCACGAATCAAATGTTTTCCCCACAAGAAGGATTCAGAGTTGATTGACAGACTGCCAGCCTTCTTCCTAGTCCTCAGAGGGAGTGATTGGCTCAAAGTCACCTAGATGAGCTTACATGATTTCCTGGTTTCTAGCCCATTGCTTTTAATCATACTGGTTCTTGCCAGGTGGGTAATGCTTATTTAATTATGGAAATATAGCTTTATGTTAAACCTTCATTCCTCGGCATTTTGGAGGTGGTCCATATTAAGTCTGGACTAGATGACAGGAGCACAAGGGCATTTTGTTTCTTCTGATACTCTGGCCATTTTGAATAGAGCATCTTTTCAAGACCTGACCTGAATAAGTTCAGCACTAGAATTCCCTCCTCCTTGTAGGTAGGGGAAGAATGGCATAACCTGGGGACAGAGTTAAAAGAGGGAGCAGGCTCAAATCTCTATGTAGTCACAAGTCCAACCCCTCTCCTTGAATTCCATACACCCTTATCTTACTCCTAGCAGGTGCTAGCCATTCATTGAGAAGATTCCTCTGCATGTACATGAGTAGAAATACATCTGTTAAGTACCATGGAAATCAGGAAATCCAGTCAATTCAAATGAATATATAAAGGTTTATTGCAAGCATCTGATGTTTCCTCAAATTCTGGAGTTATATCATAAGAAAGGTGGTGAGATATGATAAGAAGATCTAGAATGATTTCCTGATATCTTCAGAAATGGCTAGGAAAGATTAAATTCTGCCAGTCTAGCAGCTTATCTAACTTGTCACCCTTCAAGAATATTGTAATTATAATTATTATCATGTTGATTGGGGTTTCTGGAAAAATAATGTACAATTTGTGAAGGTTGCTTGAGGAAGATTATAATCAGCCTGCGTTAAACCTCTGATCACTCAGAATAAACATGCTTATTTGTGCCCAAATCTCCAGCAGTATTAATTCTGTGATCTATTTTCTAATATCCATGAGCTTTTGAGCCTAAATTTTTAAGGGAGGAAATCAAGAAAAAACAAAACTTGTTTGGAGTCCATTATAGTTATTCCCAAACCACAGCTGGAAAAACATGAAATAAAAGAATATGAGAAGTCCCTGATATCTTTTCAAAAAAATTCAATTCAAACTAAATATATATTTTAGAAACCCCAGGAGCAGAGGCAGCATTTGGGTTCAATTTCATGGTAAATGTATGATTAGAATGATAAGACTCTGCAAAAACAACATGCACGCGCACACATACACACATACACACACACAAATCTAAATGAAAAAACAGAAACAAAGCAATTTAGAAGGAAAAATTAGTTAAAAAGAGAAATCTGGCTCTGATTTCAAACAAACAAACCAGGAAAAAACTCAACAACATTGAAACTACATTGCTTCCAGAGCCACTTTTACAATTCATTAACAACAGATACCTGGACAACAGATGGCTCCAAATAATATATGCAAGCTACAGGCTGTATCCAATATGAGGCAATCGACTTTCACCTTCCATTTTAAACATGGAACATACTCTTTCTCACTTCAGCCAAAGGTAAAAGGGCTTCTTCCTCTTTCTCTGCTAGGTTATGTGCAGTTTGGGACATTATTCAAAAATACATATATTGCTTGACAATATATGTATAACTATATATACTGTATATGTATATAGTAATCATATAACTTGACAATATATGTATAACTGCACCTCTATAACTGTCTGGTTTGGTTCTGCAACCCAACAGGACAGACACAGACTCCAGAGAGTAATTAGGACTGCAGAAAAAACAATTACTACCAACCTGCCTTCCATCGAGGACCTGTATACTGCATGAGTCAAAAAGAGGGCTGTGAAAATATTTACAGACTCCTCACATCCTGGACATAAACTGTTTCAACTCGTACCTTCAAAACACGCTATAGAGCACTGCACGCCAGAACAACTAGACACAAGAGCAGTTTTTCCCTGAACGCCATCACTCTCTGCTAAATAAATAATTCCCTCAACAGTGTCCAACTATTTACTAAGACTGCACTACTATTCCTATTAATCCTCCCATCCTTCCTTTCACCCATCTCCTCCCATTTATGACTGTATGACTGTAACTTTGTTGCTTGTATCCTAAAGATTTGATTGACTGTTTCCTAGTATGATTTGATTGCTTATTGTACCTTATGACTATTATTAAGTGTTGTACCTTATGATTCTTGACTCTTGATGAATGTATCTTTCCTTTTATATACACTGAGTGCATATGCACCAAGACAAATTCCTTGTGTGTCCAATCACACTTGGCCAATAAAGAATTCTATTCTATTTTATTCTATTCTCATGACGTGCACATCAGGTAAATGGACTTTACTATAGCATGAATGAAGCAGAATTTTTTAAATGTTACATTTAATAGAAAAAATGTTTTGAATAAAAAAAATCTGAGGATTTTTCATTTATTGAGAATAATTTATTAAAAATGCCTATGGAAACCATTATTTAAATGAATTCATGATCGCATTTAAGCATACATTTTAACCGTATTACTATCCCTCTCCTTCTAAGCTCAAACCTTTGTTCTGTTATTGATAGATTATTCATAAATATTGGCATGCAGTGATATCCACTTAGCCTCCTATATATGTCAGCATTAGATTTGGACTTGGAATAGAGCACTGTTCTCTGGCTAGAAACCCTGGATAGGAAGATCAGAAAAATAATGAGGACAAATCCATGCAGCAGTGTTAGCAGGCTCTAATTATCAAGGAAAATAGGTGGGTGTGGAATGTTGCAAGTACATCAGATGGTTGAAGAAGGACAAAAGGGCAGTGGAAGAATATCTGAAGGATAGTGAAGAAGATGCACTGAAGTTAGTTGCCAAGTAGGCCTGCTGAGTACTGGAGAGACCAAAGTGGCCTACAAGAAAGACCAAATGAAGAACAGAAAAGAGGCATGGGAAGACAAAGCATTACATGACCAATGTGTTAACAACAACAGGGAAAACAGATAATAAGATCTGGCAATGGCTAAGTTGAAGCAAGATACCAAGGGACTAATTCTTGATGTCCAAGACCAAGCCTTAAGAACTACTGCCACAAGATCACACAGACTTAACTACAAACAATGGCATGACAAAGTAGCAACAATAGCAAGAACTGGTGGGAACACAACAAAGGCAAAATAATAGAACATGAAAAAGTTAAAGTGCTCTGGGACTTTAAAAATCAAACAGACAAATACCTACCACATAATGTCCCAAACTTAATTATTTATAAGAGAAAAGAGTCTGGATCATGTATATGGTAGTACCTGGAGACAGTAAAGTAGAAGAGAAAGAACTGGAGAAAATAACATAATGCAAAGACCTGCAAATAGTATTGGAATGACTCTACACACACACACACAAACATGCACACACACACAAACGCACACTTTCTCTTTTTAAAAAGGCCAATCTTATCACAGTCAAATGTCTGGGCAAAGAGTTTGGGCTTCAAGATACACCAACAAGGTGGGAGCTACCTGGAGTTCAAGAGGAATCTTATTCCAGAGGGCAGGTGCTGCAACAGAGAAAACATTCTTCCAGGGCCTGGATAGATGGCATTGCTTAACTAAAGAAACCTGGAGTGTGTCAAAGCTGTCAGTTCAATCTGGCTGGGCAAACATTAGGGGAGATAGGCAGTCCTTCAAATAGACAGACCTCATGCCATGTTTGTTATTCTTGCTTGTCTACCAGATAATTGAAGCGTTTTCTGTCACATGGTACATTTGTGCAGAAAAAAATACTCAATATATTTAAAACCCATATTTTGTCCAGTTCATTAAGTCAATAACTTGTACAGTAGGATTGAAACTAAAAGACCTGCAGAGAAGAAAATTGCTATGTAGTCATCTTATTCTTATATATCTGAGTGGGTGAAGTTGCTTTAACAATCAGATATTCTTTCTGTGTATCCTGTAATCTTTACCTCTCTCCAAAAGATATATTGTACCAATACAATTTCATGCATGCCTACTCACAAATAATTCCAACTGAGCTCCATAGGATTTATTCATAGATAAGTGTCACTTCTTTGATTCATATCTTTGTGTTTCTCGGTATTAATTTCAAAAGTCAGGACTTTTTAGAAAGTGGATTAAATTATTCTGAACTACTTATGCAGATATTTCTCTATTCAGAATAAATGTCAATATTTAAATGACAGAGATAAGTATATTACCAATTCCAATAAAATCCATTTCTTGTTACAGTGTTAATTTTTATGAAAGCAGTGTACAAGGTAAAGTTAATTTTCAACACATGTCTAGGTACTTAATCCAAGACTATAAAAATGAGAGTGTTATACCTGAGTTTCTCTCCCTAATAGCTGTTCCATAATCTGAGGAGTTGTAGAAAAATCCATATGATAGAAACAGATGGATGGTCTTATCTGCATTTTCCAGCTCTATTCTGCCTGACCGGATGGGTACAATCAATAGGGCACTCAACAGGGTACAAGTAAACAACTTCAGTGTTCAATTTTACATCTTCAGTTACAAGATAGCTCTTGTTTAGATGGGAAGAAAGATCTTTATCTGCAACTTGTGTGGTTGGAGACCCCTGTAAATTTGGTATAAAAAAGGAAGTTTACATTCATAGCAAGAAGATGCACTTCTGAACAGTTTGGTGGTTTATAGGTACAGTGGTATCTTGGTACTCAGTTGCTTTGAAACTCATTGAATTTGCTACTTGATGCATTTTGATGTGAATTTGATATGAAAATTTTGGTACTCAATGCACAAGCTAGACCTTATCAAGGTCAGCTGCCTTGTAACTCACTACATTATTTCTTATGGGAAAAAAATCTGTTGGTACTCATCATTTATGGTATTCATTGCATCTCCCGGAACCAATAAACAATGAGTACTGAGATACCACTGTATATCTAAATTCAACATTGTTCACTGGTGGCTAAAGTAGCTGCTGTGGCTTCAAGGGCCTTATATAGAGACAGAGTAACCTAGACAAAGACTCTCACAAAATGATTATTTGTGCCCTGATACTTTCCTGTTGGAGCTATTACAACACATTTTACTTGGAGATTATTTTGAAACCAGTCCAGTTATTTCAATTAACTCAAAACAGGGCAATTAAACTCCTAATGGAGACTGATATGCTTACATTAGTCCATTGCTTTGCTGTCAACACTGGCTTCTGAGCAATTTACAAGACCAATTTAAAATGTTGGCATTGGCTTACAAAATTCTCATTGCTGTGAGGTCAGGCTAATGAAAGGAGCCTTGCATGCAGGGGAGGGATTCTACCGGTTCGGACCAGTTCTATAGAACTGGTTGTTATGATTCTGTGCAGTTTGGAGACCTGGCAAATTGTGCCCCTCTCTTCCCAACCCTCCCCTCCCTGCCCAGTCAGTCTTTGTAATGCATGTGCAACATCACATGCATGCCTGACATCGCTAACTGCGTTCTCCCCCACCCAGTCACTCCTTAAGGTATTGCTTTCTTTTTTCCCCTCCTGACAATCAGCTGTTCCGATGATCAGCTGTGCTGGGATCCTCCCGCTGTCTTACTCCTTTCCCCAGGAGGCTTCCCTGAGGCCCAGGAGACAAAAAGGGGTGCGCGGGGTATGTGTGCTGTGGCCCTCCTGCACTCTGCTTTTTGCCTTCCTGGGCCCCAGGGATGCTTCCTGGGAGCAAAAATGCCCCTGAGGAGGCTTCCCTGGAGCCCAAGAGGCCAAAAAATGGAGCACAGGGGGGTGCTATGCAAACCCCCCCCACACTCCATTTTTGCCTTCCTGGGCCTCAGGAAAGCCTTCTGGGAGCAAAAATGCCCCTGAGGAGGCTTCCTGGAGCCCAAGAGGCCAAAAAATGGAGCACAGGGGGTGCTATGCAAACCCCACACACACTCCATTTTTGCCTTCCTGGGCCTCAGGGAAGCCTTCTGGGAGCAAAAATGCCCCTGAGGAGGCTTCCTGGAGCCCAAGAGGCCAAAAAATGGAGCACAGGGGGTGCTATGCAAGCCCCACACACACACTCCATTTTTGCCTTCCTGGGCCTCAGGAAAGCCTTCTGGGAGCAAAAATGCCCCTGAGGAGGCTTCCCTGGAGCCCAAGAGGCCAAAAATGGAGCACAGGGGTGCTATGCAAACCCCACACACACTCCATTTTTGCCTTCCTGGGCCTCAGGGAAGCCTTCTGGGAGCAAAAATGCCCCCAGGAGGCTTGCCTGAGGTCCAGGAGGTCCAAACATGGGGGGCTGAAAAAAAGGAGCCACGCCCACCCAGTCACATGGCCACTTCCACCTAGCCGTGCCCACTTAGCCATGCCCACAGAACTGGTTGTTAAAAAATTTGAATCCCACCCCTGCTTGCATGCCATATATACACATAGTAGAATCTCAAATCCTTTTTTTAGTGGAGAGACCTTTTCTTAAGGACATGCTGCCCTAAAGAGCTTTTTTTGTTATGTACAGTGTGGACTTCCTGATTATTATTTTTTTTAAATTTCCAGACATGTTAAGAGTTACTGAGGTGTTTTAGGGTGTCATTGGTTTATTGCTAATTTATTGTGCTGATTTGATGCTATACCCTGTGATTATTATTACGATTACCTCTAATTTTATCTTGTTTGTTGTGCTGTGGTTTACTGTTCTTGTGTCTAGTTGTTCTGGTGTGCAGTGCTCTATAGCGTCATTTTGAGGGAAGGTGCTGAAACAGTTTATGTCCGGGATGTGAGGAGTCTGTAAATATTTTCACAGCCCTCTTTTTGACTCGTGCAGTATACAGGTCCTCAATTGAAGGCAGGTGGGTAGTAATTGTTTTTTCTGCAGTCCTAATTATCCTCTGAAGTCTGTGTCTGTCCTATTGGGTTGCAAAACCAAACCAGACAGTTATAGAGGTGCAGATGACAGACTCAATCATTCCTCTGTAGAACTGGATCAGCAGCTCCTTGGGCAGTTTGAGCAGTTTGAGTTGGCACAGAAAGAACATTCTTTGTTGTGCTTTTTTGATGACGTTTTTGGTGTTAGGTGTCCCTTTTAGGTCATGTGATATAGTAGAACCTGTAATCTGTAACTACAAGCCTAAACTCCAGGTTGTTTCTCAAATGAACAAACCTGACTTGGAAGCTTTGAAAGGGAAGTCGTTATTTTGCCAGTGCCTGATGAGAAGTTCCTTGTTTAAAGAATCTCCTTGATTTTCATTATGGGATGGATTTTATGTATTCATGATTTCAGCTCCTCCTTCTGCATATCTTCATTTGCAAGAGAATATTTCATTAGCAGAACTTTCATTATCTCTTGTTATAGGTCACTACACTATCCTAGAAAGAATAAAAAATATTGCATACTTCAAGTTTCTTCCATTGCTTATGCCATTCTATGCAGTAGGAATTAGATCTGAGTGGAGATTTTATTTATTCTAAATATTTATTTTTAATATCAAACTATTGCATCAACTAAGAAATTAAATATGACCAAATGATTAATGAACCAAAAAGAATCATGGATTTATACTACCTATTATATTACCTATGCATTTCATACATGCCGAAGGTTTTTATTTTGAATCAATTTTCAGATAATCTTGTGCAAAGTTATTTTCTGAAATAAAAGAAATCTATCATACAATTAGCCATTCCTTGTTTCCGGGTTTTATTTTACTTCTTTTCAATGCTACATTCAGATTCTAATACATAAATATACACTAAGGGTCAGCACATTTCTAATGTATTCTTATTTTCACTCATAACCATCGAAGGCAGAGACTGTCAAATGCAAGGCCTGGGGGCTAGATCCGGCCCGGGGGGTGCTTAGTTCTGCACCATGGGGCCGTCCACTGTGCCTCTGCCAGCGAAAATGGAGCTTGGGAGAGCCTCCCAACTTCCATTTTCACTGGCAGAGAGCTACAGGAAGCCATTGCAGCCCAAAACAGAACCTGAGTGAGCCATACACGCCCCTCCAGAGCTCTGCGTTTGCTGACAGAGGGCCAGCAAAATGGACTACTAGCAAAAGTGCATTTGATCACAAGGCATCAAGAAATTCCTCCACTGGAGACAATGGATTCCCCACAGCCCTGCCTGGGCCACTACAGGTGTCCCCAACATGAGTGATGTCGAGCTGGTCATGTCCACCCTGGCCATGCCCCCCTCTGGCCCCCTGAGTCAAGCACAACCCTGAAGCGGCCCTCAATGAAATTGAGTTTGACACCCCTGATCTAAGGGCATGGTTTATCTTAATCATTGATAAGTAGATGAACAATTGGTAACCCTGATCCATATTTTTGTGTCAAAAGACCAACTGAGTGTCTTTTCAAGGAGATTGTTCCACTTGGCAAATAGTTGAATTTGCTATGTCACCTCCTGTACTCAACTGTGTTGTTGTTAGTTGCGAAGTCGTGTGCAACCCATCGTGACCCCATGGACAACATTCCTCCAGGCCTTCCTGCCCTCTACCATCTTCTGGAGTCCATTTAAGCTCACATCTACTGTTTCAGTGACTCCATCCAGCCACCTCATTCTCTGTCTTCTATTGCCCTCAATCTTTCCCAGCATTAGGCTCTTCTCCAGTGAGTCCTTTCTTCTCATTAGGTGGCCAAAGTATTTGAGTTTCATCTTCAGGATCTGGCCTCCTAAAGAGCAGTCAGGGTTGATCTCCTCTTGGACTGACCGGTTTGATGGCCTTGCAGTCCAAGGGACTCCCAGAAGTCTTCTCCAGCACCATAGTTTTCAAATATGGTGCTCATCTCAACCGTAGCAACAAGAATAGAGAAACTTAAAACAATTTGCCATGGCTAAAATCACAGAAACTTTAAAATATACTTGTGATCTTTTTTTCCCATCAGGCTTCCTCCATGTATTTTGCTTTTCAGATACTAGTCTCCCTGCACCATCAAGTAAGGCTCATATTATTTTTTAAAAAAATTATGGCCAATACATTTTGCTAATTCTCTCCTGATTCATTTATTTAGTGCCAAGTCAGTATGGGCTCTCCTCTGTAAATTATAAATAAAATAATATGATGGTACAAACTATATTTTTGTGTGATTAGAACATGTGATTTAAGTTACTATAAATTTCCTAGTTTTTGAGGAGTTCCTGGAGTTTCAGCACCCCCAGTTAGCAAATATATTATGCAAAATAACTCAGTATAAAAGACTGCATGGGTGATTTAAGATACCATTAAAAAATAAATAAGTAAAAAACATTGTGAGTAGGGGACTGTGCTGTGTCATTGTAATTAAAATAAAAGGTGCGATAATATATATATTACCTGTCTTGGACAATTTTTTTTGCTGTATAAGTATTCTGATTATTTCTTATAGCAGTTTTTTTCCTTTCTTTTTTCTTTGTTTTACTTTATAATAGACATTAGGAGCTCGAAACTGAGCATGTCAAAATAGCATTGCCTTTTAAGGTTATTTTCTCCAGTATGGGCACTTGGAAAAAACAGTGACATCTGGCAGGCTGTGTAAATAGAATCATCAGTCATGATAAAATGAAATTTCAGTGGACTTATGGCAGAAAAAGTTGCATTGATAATGAAAATCATGGACATAATACCGCAGGCAGCAATGATTTATGGCATTGAAATACAGCACTTCCTTGGAGTATCAAATTTGAATTCCCCCCCCCCTCAAACAGGATCTTGAAATACATTTGAAATAGTCTCCTGAGAAAGGATACTCGGAGAACCAACACTTGTTCACCGGGAAGAGAAATGAATAGTCTCACATTTAAATTGGACCTGCATGTAAGGAGTAAGACACTTAAAAGCCAGACTTCCAGACCTTTTGTTATCTGAATGGCTTCAGTACAACGTCATCAAGCTAAATTCATGGTATAATAGAATTGCCTACCTGTACAACACTTTTGTGAGTTATTTCAAGGGAAAGCATTTGCTGGCCACTAAATGAGACATTTAAAAGCACCTCGGGGATACTTTCGTACAAAAAGATTTATCTTTCCTGGCTAGTTTTTAAAAAGAACACTGACATGTGATGGTTCAAGCTCATCATTTAGCTGATATACTTAAGTTCAATTGCAAGAGGAGGTGAACCTTTCTTTTTTTAAAAAAAATAAATATTGGTTTTTAAAACAAACATAAACAAACAAAACATAAAAAACATCAAGTCATCTTCCATATATGTACATACAGTGTGCCGGTTGGTTTACAAATTGTTTTGTGCTTCCATTTCATAGTCTCCAATTATAATTACATTGTATATAATCTTGTATTTTCAATCAAATATTAAATACATTAATATCATTATTAATCAATCATTTGACTATACTTTTATTCATTCATGTTTTACAAAATGATCATATTTTACTTAATTTGTTTTATGACAATTCATATTATCATCCCAGATCTATCTTAGAATCATTTTGTAGATATAATAAGAAAATAATACATCTTTATATATTTATTATTTTCTAAAAGTCTACATATTTCATTACTATATTTTATTGTCTAACCATTGATAGAATAGATCCCAAATTTTATAAAATTGTTTATCATCTTGTTCTCTAATGTCAAATGTCAATCTACTCATTTCAGCACAATCCAATATTTTCTTAATGATTTCCTCCTGTGATGGTGTTTTCTCATTTTTCCAGTTTTTAGCAAATACAATCCTAGTCGCTGTTAGTACATTTACAATCAGGTATTTCAAGTCTTTACTATATATTTCAGGTAAAATTCCCAATAAAAATATCTCTGGTTTCAAATCTATATGTTTTTTGTCATTTTTTCCAACCACATGTGGATTTTAGTCCAGTATTTTTTAGCATCCGCACAAGTCCACCACATATGGTAATATGAGCCGGGTGTCTGATGACATTTCCAACATTTTTCGGATTTATTCTTGAACATTCTTGCTATTCTTGTTGGGGGGAAATGCCACCTGTAAAACATCTTATACAAATTTTCTTTATATGCTGTTGACATTGTCATTTTATAATTTTGAGACCACAATTTTTGCCATTTCTCTAGATCAATCCCATATCCAAAATTCTTCCCCCAAGCAATCATAGTTTCTTTAACTTGTTCTTCTTCTAGTTTAATTTCTAATAAATATCCATACAATTTTTTAATCACCTTTTCATCAGTACCTGTCAAAATCTTCTCTAAGTCAGTCAGTTTATCATAGAAACCTTCTGTTTTAGAATCTTTATCATACCTTGAATGTATTTGCGCATATGAAAACCAATTCATCTTTATACCTTGTTCCTCTAGTTTTTGTATAGATTTAAGTTCACCCTTTTCATTCAATATTTCACCATATCTAACTGTTCGTTCCTTTTTGTATATTATAGGATAAGAAAATGCTTCAATAGTCGATAGCCAGACTGGAATTTTCAAATAACATTGTCTTTTAATCTTCTCCCAGTTTAACCACAGAGACTCCCGTATATAATGTCTTCTAAAATACTCCTGTGTTTTAGTTCCTTTATACCATAACAAAGCATGCCACCCCAACAACAGATCATGTCCTTCTAATGTCAACAATCTAGTATTTCTTAATGTTATCCATTCCTTAACCCACATCAAATTTGTAGCTTGGTAATACAACTCCCAATTAGGCAAACCAAATCCTCCTCTTATTCTAGCATCTTGCAAAAGTTTTAACTTTATTCTCGCTTTCTTACCTTGCCATATATATTTCAGCACAATTTTATTTAAATCTTCAAAGTAGTCTTTTCCAAGCCTAATTGGGATTGTTTGAAACAAATATAAAATTCTGGGTAATATATTCATCTTGATTGTTGATATTCTCCCTATTAATGACAGTTGTAAATTTTCCCATTTCGCCAAATCTAGCGCTATCTGCTGTTTAAGTTTCATATAATTATTCTCTTTTAGTGTACTGCATCTTGCTGTCAAGTATATCCCCAAGTACTTGATCTTATTCGTGACCTGAATTTTCAATAGGTCTGCCAGTTCTTCCTTTTGTCTTGATAGCATATTCTTTGTCAAGATGTTTGTCTTATCTTTATTTATTTTCAAACCAGCCACCTTTCCACATGTGTCTATCTTTTCTATCAATTTTGATGCTGTTTCTAGTGGGTCTTCTAAGATAAAAACCAGATCATCTGCAAATGCTTTCAACTTAAATTCTTCCTTTTTAATTTTCATCCCTTTTATATTCTTTTCATCTCTAATAATTCTATTTAGCACTTCCAAAGTTAACACAAACAACAGAGGTGATAGTGGGCACCCTTGTCTTGTTCCCTTTCTTATATCGATAGAATCTGTCAGTTCTCCCTCTAAGCAGACCTTTGCCGTCTGCTTATGATATATAGCTTCTGTTGCTTGAATAAATTTTCTAGCAAAGCCCATCTGTTCCAGCAGTAATAACATGAATCGCCAATTCACATTATCAAATGCCTTCTGTACATCTAGAAATATCAGAGCCATTTGTTTTTCAGGATGTGCCTCGTAGTATTCCAAAGTGTCCAAGATTACTCTCATATTGTCTTTAATTTGTCTCTTTGGCAGAAATCCATTTTGATCAGGATGGATAAAATTATTTAAGTATTTTTTAAGTCTTTCTGCCAATATTGAAGCAAAGATTTTATAATCTGCGTTTAGTAGGGAAATAGGTCTATAGTTCTTGATTTGTAATGGATCGGTCTCCTCTTTTGGAACAAGTGTGATATAAGCTTCTGACCATGATTTAGGTATCCTCTTCTTTAACATAACTTCATTCATAACTTCTAGCAATGGAAAGTTCAATGATTCTTGTAATGTTTTGTAAAATTCTGCCAGAAGTCCATCTGGGCCTGGTGCCTTTCCATTATTTTGCTTCTTAAGTGCTTCAGTTAACTCCATCATCGTTATATTGCTTTCTAACATTGTTTCAATCTCTTTAGGTATCTGGGGTAAATTAGCATTCTGTAAATATTGTTTAACACTTTCCTCATCAATATTCTCTTGTGTGTATAGTTTCCCATAATAGTCTCGAATGATTTCCTTCTTCTCTTTACTACCATAGCAAACTTGGCCTTGGTCATCTATTAATTGCAATATTTTCCTTGATTCTTTCTCCTTTCTCAATTTATATGCTAACCATCTACCTGGTTTATTTGCATCTTCAAAGTAGTTCTGTTTAGCACCTCTAATTTTTTGTGCTAATTCTTCTTTTTCTATTAGACCGATTTTATGTTTGGTTATATCCATTTTTAACTTAATGTCCTTTTTCTGTGGCATTTTCTGTAGCTCTTTTTCAAGTCCTTTATACTCATCTTCTAATGCCTTAGAGGCTAACCTTTTCATGGTATTTCTTTTCCTTGTATAGTCTATTATCAAGCCTCTGGCATATGCCTTCATTGTATCCCATACATTCTGGATTGATGTATCTTCTTTTTTGTTTTCTCTAAAGAAAAAGGCCAGTTTTTTCTCCATCCACTGTGTGAAGTCTTTTTCCTTTAAAATAGTATTATTTAACGTCCATCTAGATATTCTTCTTTGTCCTTTCCATTTAATTGTCATTGGATTGTGATCTGCCTAAGTACTTGTTTCAATATTTATTTCTTGCATATTGGCTAACAATTCTGTTGACATCCATATCATATCTATTCTGGACCATGATAAGTGTCTATTTGAGTAGAAAGTGTATTGTTTAGTTTTAGCATTTCTTTCTCTCCCTGTATCTTTTAAGTTTATTTCATCTACCATTTAAAAAAAAAAGATTTAGGGAGAGTCTTTCTATTTTGCTTTATTGTTTTCTGTGCTGTATAGTCCAGTTTATTGTCTACAATTTCATTAAAATCTCCCATCATAACTATATTAACATAGTCCAGTTCAATTATTTTCATATGTAATTTTTTATAGAATTCTTCTTGATTGTCATTCGGGGCATAGATTGCAATCAGGAGTGTTTTCGTATTATTGTTCATTATTTCCACCATTAATATTCTTCCGTCGTCATCAGTATAAATCAATTTCGCTGGGATGGTCTCTTTAATATATAAAACCACTCCTCTTTTCTTACATTGTGTCAAGGAAGTAAATATTTTCCCTAATTTTGGCTGTATCAACAATTGTTCATATTGTTTTTTAATATGTACTTCTTGTAGGCAGATTATATCAAATTTTAATTTCTCTAATTTATGAAAGGTTTTCCTTCTTTTAATGGCTGAGTTAAGTCCATTTATATTAATTGTAATCAATTTTTTCTCTTCCATGGTTATATTTTGTAGTTAGGTTTGACAGCTCTCGTGGATCTTGGTTCACGTTGTTCTTTGGCTTCCTCCTTTCCACCTACTGCACCTTCTTCTTTTTCAGTCGTCATTTGGGAGACCTCTTGGAATTCAGTTAATGAAATTTCTTTTTCTGCCTCTTCCTCCCCTCTGAAAAATTCTGTGTAAAATGATTCAGCTTTCTCAATTGAATCAATTCTATATCTCTGTTCTTGCCATGTGAACATTAAACCTTCTGGAATCAGCCATCTATAATTCACCTCCTTTTTAAGTAGCAATTTGGTCAAGAATCGGTATTCTCTTCTCATCTCTCTCACTCTTCTGGGTACTGGTTTCAAGACCACAATCTCCTTATCTTTGTTTTTCAATGTTTTCTCTCTTGCCACTTGCAATAATTGCATTTTAATGGCTTTCTTTGTAAATCTGATGTGAATTTCTCTTGGTAAGCTATTTCTCATCGCATATCTTGTGAAGACTCGATAAACCTCATCTATTCCATCCATCATCTTGTCTTCAGTTATTTCCAAAGCTTCGCTAATATTTCTATCATTATCTCAGCTAGGTTTTGTCCTTTTTCTTCCTCTATGTTTTGGAATCTCAGATAAAATTCTGATCTGTCCATCTCCCATCTCAGCATACCACTTTTATCTTGTTCAACCACAGTTAATCTGTTATCGATGTCTCCAATCTTCTTGTCTCTTTGTTTATCTTCTTCTTCAATGTTTTGGAGTCTCTCATCATACTTCATCATCATTTGTTGGATGTTCTCCACTTTTTCATCAGTTTTCCCTGTTCTTTGTTCAATGTTCTCTATTATCTTTTCAATATTCTCTGATCTTGTTTGAATATTTTGAATTTCTTGCATAATCATCTGCAGGGTCACTTTTTCTTGTTCTTTTTCTTGCCTTAACATTGTCTGTATTGAATGTTGTCCTCCAGATGGTGGAGAGGAAGAAGTAGAAGTTGAAGAACCAGGAGCTGTTAATTTCCTACTCATTTTGAGCAATTCAAAGTCTTCAGGTTCTTCTAGACCTTAATCCAATTGTGAAATAACCAATTGCAGTTCCAAATAAAAATAGTAGGAAAAAAGAAGCCAAATAGTAATAATAATAAAAAAAGAAGAAAAGATTTCTTCAGGTTCTTGTATACCTTAATCCAATAGGTTGGTTAGATGACAGTAAAAATTCAATTATGGAGGAAAAGACCATAAACACACCATAAATACAAACAAAAAAGAAAAAGTTGTAAAATCCTAAAAAAGGCGAAAAAGTGAAGAAAAAGGCTAAAAAAAGAAAGGAAAAATTCTTCAGGTTCTTCAACACCTTAATCCAATTAAGAGGTCTCAAATATAAAAGGATGCATAAAAATACCCCCATAAAAAAACCCAATATGGAAGGTGGATGGAAAGACAAAAATACCAGGAAGGGAGAGAGAGAAAAAAAAAGGCTACTCCCTTAAAAAGAAAAGGAAGGGAAACATTAATACTAAAGCTTTTCCTTTAAAATAAAAAGCAGTAGAAATTTAACTTCCAAAGACAAGAAAAAAACAAAGACAAGTTCCAAAGGGCCAAAAATCCAAATAGCTATTACAAAAAGTAAACTGATGAGGAGGGGTAGCACAGCTTAGAAAGAATAAAAAGAGCACACTGCACTTTGTTTAATTATCCAAGGCCCTTGTTATAACTCTCTTCTCCAAAGACTTATCACCTTTTCTTTTCCTAAGCTTCAACACCAGACTCCAGATGTTGATAGAAACCCAGAAGAGCACCTGCAATAATACTCTCCCATGCTCTTCCCTCTATCTTATCAAACAGGCAATGTCCTTGAAAAAAAGTCTCAGTTCTTTCTCAGCTTTGTTTGGTCAAAAGAGAAATAGAATATTTCCAAGCCTCTAGTTGGCAGTGTTACAAAGTTTCTTTAGCTTTCATTTTCCCCCTCCTTTTCCAAGCAAAATATAATAAGAATTAATTAAAAAAATTAAAAGATATTAAAAAAAAATAACTAAAAGGGAGTCTCTGGCTTAGAATATTATAAAGTCAAAAAGGAGAAAAGACTAGATAAAAAGAAGAGAAAAGAACCAGTCCTGTTTCAAAATATAAGATCATATGTAGAAAATCCAGCAATGAGAAAAAAAATAAAAATATTACTTTGACGTTCCTGTTTAAAATCGCCACTTAATCACTTCTGTCAAAACTTTTACAGGTTCTTTCTTTCCCTTAGGGTGTCCTCTCATATCTTTAAGTAAAGAAAAGTTCTCACCAACCGGCACACTTTCTCTTTCTGTTCTCTTTCGTTTTGGAGCTGTCCCAACTTCAGCAGCTTTAATGGCTGCCTCTTTGCCGCTGGCAAAAAGAGCTTCTCCTGGATCTACCAGGGACTTTGCGATATCCCTGGGATCGACAGGATGCGCTCTTTACATTCACCGTCTCTTCGGGATGGTTTAGATCCACTTGGACCGTCCAGGAGCAAAGATATCGGCAGCGATCTCAGACCTCCAAGATCACATGCTGTATCGTCGCGACACCAGCTCTGCCCTCCTCGAGGTGAACCTTTCTATTGCTGTAGACAATACTGGGAAGTAAGAGAGAGAGAGAGAGAGGTGGGGGCAGCAGTGGCCGAATTCTTCCATTTTTCCTAATGTTATATAGGGCTTTTAGCTTAATATCTACACTGGAATGGATTTTAAAATGCTTATTTTAAAATACCATGCTTTTCAAAATGAGTTATTTTATCTATTAAAAAGTAAATTAAATGAAAAGGGAATGTGTTGATCAGTGTAAAAACAAACTAACCCTAACCCTAACCCTAACCCTAACCCTAACCCTAACCCAAACCCTAACCCTAACCCTAACCCTAACCCTAACCCTAACCCTAACCCTAACCCAAACCCAAACCCAAACCCAAACCCTAACCCTAACCCTAACCCAAACCCTAACCCTAACCCTAACCCTAACCCAAACCCTAACCCTAACCCAAACCCAAACCCAAACCCTAACCCTAACCCTAACCCTAACCCACCCTTAGGACCATTCCTTTAGCAATCATTACAAGTTACACCAGTTTAAAAAGTGACTTATGACCATTGCAGTATCCCTGCAGTCATGTGATCAGAATTAAGGCACTTGGCAACCGGTATGTATTGGTGATATTGCAGTATTTCAAGCTGACATAATCACCATTTACAATCTTCTCAGTTGGCTTCCAACAAGCAAAATCAATGAAGGAAGTCAGAGTTGCTTAATAATCACATGATTCTCTTAATGACCTGATAATTTGCTTAAGGCAAGGCTGTCAAACATGCGGCCCACGGGTCGGATGCATCATGCCCTGGCCAGTTTAGGGAAGGGGAAAAAAGTCATGATACATCATGTGATGATGCCGTGACGATGCACCCCTGGCTTAAGGAAAGTGGCAAAATAGGTTGTAAAAACAGGCAGGACTTGCTTAATGACTTCCTCACTTAGCAGTGGAAATCCTGGGCCCCATTTCAGTCATAAGTCAAAAACTACATGTAAAACATTGAAGCTGATATAGATGGGAAATAAACTGTCAAATTCAACCCAGGCCATATATTTTTATACAGGTTTACCATTGTTGGATGGGAATTCCAGGAGTTGTAGAACTTGATTATGGTTTCCATTGGGGGGAATGGAATGTGTTCATGTCAGTGTTGACTCCTGGAGACTACCTGGGAAAGTTCCTGCACTTTCCTTGGCAAGATTTCAGAAGTAGTTTGCCATTACATGCTTCCTGGGGCTGAGATGGAGCTTGGTTTTGTGCCTAAATAGGTCTAGAACTCAGTTTCTAGACTGAAGCCTTAACTGCAACACCAGACTTGTTCTGACTAGCTTGTACACTACAAGAATCAATAAAGGAGAATATTTGTAGTTGAGGGTTGAAATGAAGGTCCTTGATGCTCTCTGAGCTTGCTTGTTTTCTTGCAGACATTTCACTACCCTAACTAGGTAGCACCATCAGTGCTAGTCACTATAACAATAGTATCTAGCACTGATGTTGTTACCTAGTTAGGGTAATGAAATGTCTGCAAGAAAACAAGCAAACTCAGAGAGCACCAAGGGCCCTCATTTCAACCCTGAGTTACAAATATTCTCCTTTATTGATTCCTGTAGTATGCAAGCTATGCAATACTACAGGAATATTCAAGAAGATGTGAGCAAACCTTTTGGGCTGGACAATAGCACTGCTTCCTAAAGACAGAAATGGTGGCTGGGTTAAAAAAAGCCTCTTATCTACATGAGCTTTATAATAGAAAACTCAGTGTGATAGCCATCAAACTGGAAACCAAACCAGAAATGTTGGTGGCTCTGGACAGGAAGTTATGACTTGGTTAAAACTCATCACAAAAATGTTTGATTGCTTTGCTGCATTAATATATTCATATTGCATACTGAGTGTTTCTACTGATAATGGCAACTGGCAAGTGTAAATAATTTACCAAAGCAATTAAAAAAATCTATTGCTACTGCACATGGTGGATAATTGATATGATGGCAATGTTATATTATTAGCATCTGTTAAGGCTTGGTACAGTAAAGTTGAAAAGTGATATATTACAGCTTTGGTTGGTTGGTTCCTAAGATTTGGGAGACTTAGAGCTGGTCTGTGATTTGAATTAGCTTTCTTTTAAAAAAAGAAACAGCTTCCTACAAAAAGAAAAAGGCTGACATTCAGGTTGGTGTAGTGCTTAAAGTACCAGGCTAGAAATCAGGAAGCTATGAGTGCAACTCCCACTTTAGACACAAAGCCAATGGGGTGACCCGGGCCTACCATGTTTCCCTGAAAATAAGACCAGGTCTTGGATTAATTTTTGCTCCAAAAGATGCATTATGGCTTATTTTCAGGGAAATACGGTACTAAAGGTGTCTATCTGGCTGACAATCCTAACTGGGGCTTATTTTGGGGGGGTAGGGCTAATATTATGAGCATCCTGAAAAATCACGCTAGAGCTTATTTTCTGGTTAGGTCCTATTTTTGGAAAAACAGGGTAGTCACTCCTTTTTAGCCCTACATACCACAAGTGAAAATGTTGTAATCTAGATAGCCACCAAGAATCAAAACAGACTTGAAACCCCCCAAATAAACAAACAAACAAAAAATTTATTGGATTTTGTTTTTATTCTCAGCCTGTTCAAGTTTGCTGGTTCTTCTAATTTTTCTTAGTAGAAGATTTTAGTTTTCACCTCTTTCAGAGATGGCAGAGGATACTGATATTCTTCCCCTTCCCCCATCATTCTAAAACTTCTTGGATGCTCATTTTTTCTAATCTGAAAAGGTCCAATAAGAAGAGTTTTCTCATAATGTCTTCTCATGAATGATAGCTTGGGGAGCATTGAACCCCAAAGAGGTGATTGTACACCCAGACTAGAGAGTTTTGATTGGCTATCAGCTGGAGAGGTGATAAAACAATCAAACATGCCTTTGACCAGTCTGTAACTAGTTAAGTAGAAATCATACCTTGCTCCACTCACTAAATATTCATCAGCATTCACCAACATTCTTTTTTCTTGGGAAAAAGATTTCCCAAAGGTATGAATTTTATTGGATTGGACTGGGTTGGATTGGATTAGATTAGATTGCTTCCAGCTGATTCACAAAAATATAGATGGATTTTTCTTCATAGCAATGTATGATAGTTCATGGATAGAACATAACAGGAACACTATGAATCCCTTTTACTTCCAAAAAAGTCCTGATCAAATTACTTTATTCTGGAAGAAAAAAAAACAATTTTAGGTTGTTGTTATTATTATCTCAGGAGCAATTATTTTTGCACATTCCTATTACAAATCGCCATGACCCAGCAGTTCTTCTACATTTTCCAAAACAGGTTACTTTTTGAGATCACAAAAATATACTGTACATTTGCATTTATCTGCCTATTTGTTGTTTATCTATCTCTTATCTATGCCACAAAATTGCTATCTAGCAGCTGTGCAGTTAAATTCTTATCATTTTGCAGAGCAAAATCAATTGCTTTGATGTGGGTTGTGATGGTTATTATTAGTGAAGAATGGGACAGTAAAACTGTCAGGACAAAATATGCTGTTTGCATAGCACTGGGTGAAAATAAATTGCACCGCTTGTCAATACAATTCTAGTCCATACTATACCTTTTTTTAAAATGAAACACTATGAAAAGATTTTACATAGATAATAAGAAATACTTTCAAAGGAAAAAAGTAAAATAAATGTGAAAAAGAGAAAGAGAAAACAAGGAAAAAGACAAAGAAAAAAGAAGTTAAGAAAAAGAAAATGAAAGAACAGAAAACTTGAAAACATATATACTGTACATTAAGAAGTGGCTTCCAATCAGTTATACATACAATTTTAACCAAACCTCTGTCATGTTTCATCACAGTTCCTTTTTTCTGTAACCTCTTTTTTCTCATCATCAAAATCATAAATCACAAAATCATTTTCTTTTTTACTTAAAAGTCCATAAAGTCTTTTTGATCATTGATGAATGTGAATAATGACTTTTCTCAAAGCAAAGAAGTCAGTTTGGCCATCTCAATAAGTTCTGTCAATTTCACCGACCATTCCTCCAAATTATTCCATCATTGTGCATATATTAATCTCACTGCAGTAATAACTGACATAATCTTCCATGGCTTTTTTTTAAAATTGTTATCCATCAGTGCTAAAAGGAAAAGTTCTGGCTTCAATAGAATATTAATATTCAAATCCTCTGTATATAAATGTATGTACCTGAACCTATTTTTTAGGCTAAAAGGAAAAGTTCTGCTTCAATAGAATATTAATATTCAAATCCTCTGTATATAAATGTATATAAATGTATGTATCTGAACCTATTTTTTTTTATCCAAGCCTGATAAAATGTCCTTTCATTTTGTTCATGTTTCTAATATAGAATATATATCTTTATACATTCTAGATAATTTTTCTGGCATCATGTACCAATAATACATCATTTTATTAAAAATTCTCTTTATAACCACATATTTTGTCACTAGTCCATCTATATATCACCAAAATCCTTCATCTATTTTACATTCTTTAATCTATTCCTTCGTTATTTCAAATTTCAAGAAAAGTTTATATTTGTTTACAATAGCATTAGCACTTAGACTTATATACTGCTTCACATTCCTTTACATCCCTCTAAGCGATTTACAAAGTCAGCATATTGCCCCCAACAATCCAGGTCCTCATTTTACCGATTTTAGAAGGATGGAAGGCTGAGGCAAACTTGAACCAGTGAAACTTGAGCCAGTGAAACTCGAACTGCCTAATTCTGCTGGCTGTTGACAGTCAGCAGAATTAGCCTGCAATACTGCATCCTAACCACTGCGCCACCACGTCTCTTTTGTGTTCATCATAGCAATTATGTGTTAATCATCGACAAACAATTGCACTTTAGATTCTACCTTTCTTTGCTCTATTCCAGTGTTCTCCAACCTTTCTGGCTTCGCAGATTGGTGGTGGCAGTGGTAGAAAGGGATGGTTTCACATGCACGGGCACTGCTTTCATAAATGCAGCTTTGTATCCATGCCTGGGTGCACACACACACCTACCATTTTCACGGCCAGGATTTGAACAGGCTGCCAGGCCATAGCCCAGAGGACTGGGAATCCCTGCTCTTTTTATCCTGGCATGTTAACTTTGCCTATTTCTCTTCTGTAAAATGCTTCTTGTGTTGAGAACTATATAGGTGTTTTTAGGTACAGCCTTAATTTATAGTTAATAGTTCTCAATACGGCATGTCTAATAAAGTGATTTTTAAAATCCACATTAACTTTAACTTTATCATACCATAAAAATCTATTGCATCCAAATTTCAGGTCACAGTCTTCAATTTCTAAAGGTCTTTTGTTCCTGAATAACATCCACCCATTCTTTCATCCAAAACAAACAACAATAGCAAAATACAATTTTTTCTCTGTTATAGTATGTCATGGAATTTTGCAGAAGAAAATAGCAGAATGCTGAGGAGAAATTGCTTGTTTATTCAATGATCAGTGGAGAGTTCTTCTGTTCTATGGATGCATTACTTGGAACCCTGACACCTGCTTTCCAAGAAAGAGATACCCAAAACAACTGAAAGACGGAGATTTTAATCTACAGTACTTTGAGCTTAAGAGGTTGGAAATCTGAGAAATCTGATTTCTGAGCAAGTTTTGGGGAAAGTGTGATAGGTGATAAACAGGGGGAAAGTATTTTCTATTGTAAAATGAAAATCTTACCTCTGTGACAAAGAAGCAAGCTATGGATTCCATTGCTAACAAGAATGGAAACTTGAGATAAAGGTGCCCATGCTTGATTATGTGAAAGACTTACTGTCTCTCACCTTGTTAACAAGGTTTCCTCAGCTCCATTGTCATCTATTACCACTGTAATTCATAGTACTAATGCATATAGTTAAATACTTAGCAATATTTAAAGAAAGGAAATATTCAAAAGGCTTGAAATTGGTTTTAAAAATTATTTTCTTTGCAGGTTTACACAGTAGGAGGAAAAGAATGCCAATATTTGCATACTATATTATATTCCTTTCCCCCCAGATTTTTTATTAGGATTGTCCTAATATAAAATACAAATGAAAACAAAGATAGTAGGAAGAAGAAGGGAACAGAGACCCATAGGGTAAAAGGAGAAAGAAAAAAAAGGAATTGACTTCCAACCTTTTTACTGCAGTAAAATGCAAAACAGAATTGCAGTCTTAATTTAATACCAACTTAACAAGTACTAGCCTTTTCTATAATGACAAATTCACTTAATAAACAAAACCCAAAGTCAAGCTTTAATTTCTTCTGTCTCAAGCACAAACTTCAGAAGCAATTTCCAGGTAGAAACAAAACTGGATATATTCCTTTCTCTAATTAAAATTACGCCATCTCTCTAACTCTGTCAATTTTCCCTATCCATTTTTCTACTGTGGTCAGACTAGATTATATCATGATTGTACCCTTACCAAAATGATATATTATAAGATAAGATAAGATAAGATAAGAAGATAAGAACTTTATTGTCATTGTACAAGTACAACGAAACTGTGGATGCACCCCAGCAACTATTCGCAATACAATAAAACCAGAGCACTTAAAGATGAAGATAAGAAAAATAGAGTACCCGCGTCTCCATTTGCAATTAAAGAGTACAATATCTAAGAATATATACAAAATATACATCCAACATTGACTGTGATGCTTTGCTGAGTGTAATACACAAGAGATGGATTGTAGTGTAATATGTTATTATACATCTGAATGAGATATTGCGATTTCACATCTTTTCACATCTTAATAAGGTAGTGTCTTTGTATTTATTTGCGGTTCGGATGGCCCAGGGAAAGAAACTATTTGTTAGTCTAGTGGTGTGGGATTTTATTGACCTCAAGCGCTGTCCAGACAGCAGCAGATCAGAAAGATAATTGCCAGGATGTGAGGGATCTTCTATGATGGCCTTGATTCTGCTTTGGCAGTGGGACCTGGCTAAGTCTTTCAGGGAGGGCAGAGGGCAACCAATGATCTTTTGAGTTGTGTTTATCACACTCTGTACAGTTTTCTTGTCCTCAGCCTGCATACCACACACCCAGACAGTATGTCAGAGTGCTCTCCACAGAGGCGTAATAGAAAGCCAGCAACAGCTTCTTATCCAGATTGTTTTTCCTCAGAGCCCGCAGGAAGTGCAGCTGCTGCTGAACTTTCTTCACTATGGCCTTGGTGTTAGGGGACCAGGAGATATCAGCTGAAATATGGATGCCAAGGAATCTGATCGTAAGGACAGTTTCCACTCGTTCTCCGTTGATGATGAGTGGGGCATGGTCCTGTCCATGTTTCCTGAAGTCCAAAATCAGTTCTTTTGGTTTTATGGACATTCAGTGACAGATTGTTCTGTGAACAGCATACAGACAGGTTCTCTACTTCTGCCCTATATGCCGTCTCATCCTCTCCAGAGATGAGACCAATCACGGTCATGTCGTCCGCAAACTTTATGATGGTGTTGAGTGGCTTGGTGAGCAGTCAAAGGTGTACAAGGCATATAGCAGGGGGCTCAAGACACGACCCTGGGGGGAACCAGTACTGAGTGTAATAGTGGAAGAAAGGTGGGGGCCAAGTCTAACAGACTGTGGTCTGTTTGTCAAAAAGTTCTTAATCCAGGAGCACGTGGGGGTGGGGACCTGCAGATTATATAGTTTGGTTACTAGTATATCTGGGATGATAGTGTTAAACACAGAGCTGTCCACAAACAGCATCCTCACATAGCTCTGTTTGTTCTCCAGATGACTCAGCGCTATATGAAGTGTGATGGCCACAGCATCCTCTGTAGATCAGTTTGCTCTATAAGCAAAGAAGGGTGGGAGGCAGTCTCTAATGTGCTGTGAAACTAGTCGCTCAAAAACGTTCATAATGGAGCTTGTTAACGTTATGGGCCTATAGTCATTGAGAGTGTTTATATTGTTTTTTGGGGAACGGGGATGATGGTTGCAGCCTTCAGGCATTGTGGGATGATGGCATGTGTTAAAGATAGATTGAACAGCTCTGTAAGTATTTCTGCCAACTGGTCAGCACACACTTTAACTACTGCACCAGGAATGCCATCAGGCCCTGCAGCTTTCCTGGGATTTACTGCTCTCAGTGTTTTTCTCACCTCGTGCACTTGAAGAGAGAGAGGTGCAGCATCGTGGTCCTCGACGTGGTCCTCATGAGGTAGTATGTCCAGGTTCTTGGTGGTCTCAAAGCTTGTGAAAAAGCTGTTAGCTCCTCTGCCAGAGTGCTACTGCTCTCGCTGTTTGTTGGGCCCTGGCCTTTATAGTTGGTCAGGGCCTGTATTCCCCTCCACATCTGCCGTGGGTCACTGTCAGTAAAGTGGCCCTCAACCTTCCTCCTATACATCTCCTTAGCATGTTTGATGCCCCTTCTCAGCTCAGCTCTGGCAGTGCTGTACTGTGAGGTGTCACCTGCTCTGAAAGCCAGGTCATGGGCCCTGATCAGAGTCTGGACTTTGCTGGTCATCCAGGGTTTCCTGTTTGGGAAGGTCCGTATGCGTTTGTCCACAGTGAGATTTTCTACACATGTCTTCATGTAGAAAAGCACAGTCTCTGTGTATAACTCGAAGTCCTGTTGTTTGAAGATGCTCCAATCTGTGTGGGCAAAACAATCCTGAAGCTGGGAGAGGGCATTTTCAGGCAAGCATCTAATAGTTTGACTGCTAGGTTTTGTTCTCTTCCTAAGGGGAGTGTAGGCTGGTAGTAAAAGCAGGGTGAAATGGTCTGATTGTCCTAAGTGTGGAAGAGGTTTTGCTCTATAAGTATGATTAATATTTGAGTACACATGATCAAGTGTGTTTTTTCCCCTAGTTGGGCACTTAACATGTTGGTAAAGTTTGGGGAGCAGAGTTTTTAGGCATGCTCTGTTGAAATCCCCAGTAATGAAATCCCCAGCAATAATGTGAACGCCCTCAGGATGAACTCTCTGTTGCGTGGTAATTATGTCTTGAAGGTGACTGAGTGCCATGCTATCATTAGCATCTGGAGGTAAATATACAGCAGTGATGGTAACTAGTGTTAGCTCCCGTGGCAGATAAAACAGTCTACACTGAACAGTCATGGCCTCTAAATCTGGTGAGCAATGGCTGTTTGTTATTTTGCTGTTTGTGCAACAGTCTTATATAATAACATAATACATGTTAAAGATACTCAGTTCCCACAGTATTGGGAAACTGAATTCTAGTTCTACCTTAGGCACAAAGCTAACTTGGTGATCTTAGGACAGTCCCCCCCTCTCAGCCCCAGGAAGCAGACATTTCTAAAACCTTCTCAAGAAAACTACAGGGACCTATTCAGGCAGTAGCCAGTCATCACGCAGAGCGCAGGGGTGTCAAACTGGTGGCCTGCGGGCCAGATGCATCACATGCAGGCTACACCCATCCCAGCTCCACAAAGCGAAAAAACATACGATGGCGGCAACATGATGCAGCGAGTTTGACACACATGGAGTTAAATAAACAGATAAGAGGCCACTTATCCCACAGAAGGAATATGGGCATGGCAAACATTTCAGAAGGGACCCTTCCTAATTTCTCTCTCTGTAAAGATGACAGAGGAATAATGGATTTTCAGACTTGCAGGATTCCGTTGATGTAATCTTACGATAAAGTAGAACTAGTATTTCAGGGTGTGTTTCTTATCACAACCTGGAGTACTGGCACCTAGGTACTCTATGCTGAACATAAAACATAATGTTTGGAAATATTTTTTTAAAAAAATGAATGGGTGTAAATTCAGCATTTAAAATCAACAACCAATAGTAATGAAATGAAATGGCCACCTTAGATTTCTTGTCAGATATCTTATCCCAAATATCTTTGAATGGCCTCAGTTCAAATTAGGTATAAGAATGCATTATAGCAATTTTTCCTCATCTTTTTGTGCAAGTAATCTTTTATTTCCTTAAATACATCTTTAGGAGAACAGTGTGGTTCCAGGCTTTTTACATTTTAAATCAAACATGACCATATCAATTTTTCTTCATCTGATGGTCTCCAAATGTATTGGACTGATGGTCTCCAAATGTATTGGACATGAATTCTTGGAAGTATTGGAGAAGATTTCACTGGAGATCCACAAATGCTTGTCCTTTTCAGTTATAGAAATGTTCTCATCTTTATGTGTGCATTATGAGGCTGATGGCAAAATAACAGCAATATAGGGCTTGGAGCTGTTTCTTGTCTGGTTTGAAATCCTTGAAAGGCCTAATTAGGCTGACTGCTCAAATTCACAGGAAAGTTGTAATCCAACAAAATGTTAGCTGAGATGCATGAAAGAGATGAACCTGCAAAAAGCTCTTTTGGTTTGGGACAATTAATTCAATTCTCAGTTTCTGAAGAAACAGCAAACAGCTGAATGACTGCATTTGTAGGAATGTGTTTGTTTTCTGCTGATAGGTTGACCTTTTCTTTTATATAGATGTAAATCTCATATGCTCCTATGTGAAGAATATGTGGGAAGAAAAGGATTGCGGTCTATTTGTTTTTGAATTAAACTGAAGTGCTATTAACTCCAATCGGCTTTCAGGAGGAATAAAAATTTAAATGCAATAAACCATGGAATAAATTATGTCATCTTTATTTTAAAATAGTTTTAAAGAATTCCTGCCTTTACTTATATTCCATTACTTTAAAACAGTGGTTGCCAACTAGTGGGCCGGGGACCACTGGTGGTCAGCAATAAAAGTTTGGTGGCCTGTAGAGAAATGTCACCCCCAAAGCACCCCCCCCCACAGCAATTAATCCAGGCTACGCGGGAACACAAGGCTGCGCCGCCCATATTGCCCATGGAAACACAAGGCTTGTGTCACTTGCATTGCAAACAACATGAGCTAGAGAGGGGAAAGGGTGGAGGGGGGGGACTTGCCCCACTTGCCCCATGCGCCTTGTCTGGCCATTGGGCTGCTTCTTTCCTCTTCTTTCTTCTTATGCTTTTGGCTGCACGCAAGGAAAGCAGTAAAAGTCTTTCTTTCTCTCCCCCAAACTCCACCAGAAATGAGTCTTTGGGATCCTGCAAGGCATCCTGGTCCAAGAGGCTACACTGGCATGACAGGTCTCACAAAGATTCATTTCTGGCAGAGTTTGGGAGAGAGAAAGAAAGACTTCTGCTGCTTCTGCTGCTTTCCTTGCATGAGGCCAAACCCCACCCACCCCCCAAGAATGGAGCTGGAGACAGTATCCTGCGATCCCAAATAAAGAATGATTGATCGGTAGGAAAACAGGATGGGGAATTTTCCTGCAGACTTTTGGGGGGCGTTTCCCAGGGTCTCTGGTCTGCAGGATTTAAAATTATGAGTTTGGTGGTCCCTGAGGTCCAAAAGGTTGGCGACCCCTGCTTTAAAAGGATGAAGGCATAGTGAAAATGAACTATGCTATTCCAAGAAGAAGCTTCTGAAAATTCTAATCCTTTTTGATGGCATAAATCGGTAAAAAATTAATGACCCCCAAACTCCATTTTGCAACCAAAGGGCAAAAATAATAATAATAGAAAATTACATATCCAACAGGTCTAAATTACTGTTTTTCAGGCATTCTTCTCATGATGCTCTAGTAAACCTGTTGAGGGCAAAAAGTATCTTTGCCTGATCTATGCATTACCCTTGACACAGATGGAATGGAATCATGTGGTGTGTAACCTCATCATCATAACAATTAAGTGATAATTTAGGACTCAAGCAGAAATGGAAAATAGAAATGAAAAATACAGAGCCTGGACATAACCATTGTCCTTTTTTTTCATAACATGCTTAGAAGTAAGTAATAATAGAATATGGCAAAGCCCTAATGTTGCATTGATTGCCACCTAAGAATTAAGAGCCTTTGGGAACTGAAGCAATAATTGAAACAGAATCTGAATCTGCATTCTAGAATGGAGACTGGTTGCTAGGAGACTGAAGGGCAGGATGACTTTTGGAATGGACAAAAAATGTAAGAAGTGGAAAAGAAACAGAAGATTCTGTGTTTATTGGTATAATTTAAAAAAATGACTTATAGAGAGGAATTCTGAAATTTAAAATGAGAATGAAGGACATGGATTATGTTCTTCTGAATGTTCATGTATATTGTCTTATTGATTTGCTTTCTACTTTATCCTTGTATTTAATGAAGAATTTAAAGAAAGAGAAATTATTCATATGTATAAATGAAGTCTGGACAAATATCTGCATATAAAGATGGTCTATTCTGAAAGAAAATCTATGGGTCTCATATTCATGCTTCTTTTTTTCCTGTTAGGTTGCAAGAGAAAAATGACCAGCAAATGAAGAAGTACTTCAGAGGTGCTTTTTAGCTACATCGACTTAATCTTGAGTTTTATTGCAGAAGAGCAGTGGATGAATTATTTTATCTGAATGAAATGGAAAAGAAAGAAATTACTAAATTGCTTTGTTTGCCACCCATTGAAAACAAAAAGGACATTCTGGGGGTTCAAAGATGTTCTTGACAATTAGAGAGGGATGTTCTCAGTACTTCCTGGCTTACAAAAGATGGGCAAATTAGTTTCCCTTGATCAGTGACCCTGGAGAAAGCTTTGACCTTTGCATCCTTCACTCACTGATGTTATGTTAATGTGACTGATGTTAGTAATTGCATGGCATTGTATTGATGGAGGCTTTTATCATGTTTCTAAATGACTGCTTCATTAACTTGACAGGTAATCCTATGAAACTCATTGAAATCGTTCAGCCCTATGTTCTATCTAACTTTGAATTTTGGTTAGTTTTTTTTTTGTCTTTTTATAAGGGTCTAGTTAAAACTGGAGAGGAGATGGGATTGTATTAAAATGCATTTTTTGTGAGCATTGATAGTATTAATTAGTAGCAGTAGCAAAGTTCCCAATAGGAACTTACTGGTTAGGTTTATTACCGTCTTATTATTTCACAGTTCTTAACATGCCCACCTTACCTTTTAAAACCTCTGAAACCCTCTCCCAATCAGACCATAATTCAGTCCATCTTTCAAAAGTAACCCCTAACAATCTCTATAAAAGCCTGATGTTTCCTTCAAGTTGTCCATCCCTTTGGCAAACACAGATTTTATTGATATCAATTCAGTGAATATTTAAGAACATCCAAGCTTCCCATTGAAGGCGAATTTGCTTTTGTTGCCTTACAGCTCTTTTTCTGATGCCTGAAGTGACATTTTATTAACGTGATTCCACGTTTTCTTAATCCCTTTGTCTGTGAACAAACTAGCAAACATGCATGAAAGTTGTCTCTTATGTCTACATAATAGAGTCATATACATATCAGTAACTGATTTGGAGAAATTCCTTCAGAATTCACACGAATGAACGCCTAGCTAACCTGTTCAAGCTTTCCATGTAGTTAATCTGATTCTAAAAGACCCTGCATCTTTTATCTACCAATCCGAACCATTTCAAAGAATACACACCCCTCTATGTAACAACACTTCCTTCAGAAAGCTTATCAATAGTTAGTTATGATATTGCTAACAATGGGATTCAGTCCTCTCTAACATGGTGAGTTTGCAGAAGCACCTCAAGAATGGCAAACTGAATAGATTTCAAATTAGCTATTACAAGTACAATTGGTTTTGACTCTTGTATATTACATTGTGCACACGGACAGTTCATCAAGTCATCTTCATTCTCAGTTTTCATGCTTGTGGGACTTTCCATCATCCAGGGATTTCAGTGACCCACTTTTGGAAAGTATAGTTTGGTATCACTGAAACAGAGCATATCCCTAATTTGGAGATTTAAAAATAATATTTTATATCTAAGACTGTGTTCATGTATTAAAGGAATTAGAGGAAAATTCAGATTAAATTGGGGACAGGTTGGCTCAGTGGCTAAGACGTTGAGCTTGTCAATCAGAAAGGTCAACAGTTCGGTGGCGCAAATCCCTAGTACCATGTAATGGAGTGAGCTCCCATTACTTGTCCCAGCTTCTGCCAACCTAGCAGTTCAACAGCATGTAAAAATTCAAGTAGAAAAATAGGGACCACTTTGGTGGGAAGATTCCATGTGCCTTCTGCATTTAGTCATGCCACATGACCATGGAGACGTCTTCAGACAGTGCTGGGGCTCTTTGGCTTTGTAACGGAGATGAGCACCGACCCCTAGAGCCAGAAACGACTAGCACATATGTGCGAGGGGAATGTTTACCTTTACAGATTAAATCCCAATGATCATAAATTCTTCATGACCAAATGCCCTTCAGATATGATGGATTAGCTGTTTCCAAAATTACCAGCTATTGAGCTTATTATGTCTGTGGGCTGTACATTCTAATAGCTGCCTTCCCAAGGCATCTAGACAACAGAATGAAAAAAAGCTGTCTATCTCATGAGTCCGTCTTCTTATTTTTATTAAAATTTATGTGCCACCCAGCTCTCAGTGACTCTGGATAATGTGCAAATTATTTGAAATATTAAAACTGAGGGATTAAAAATGACAAGGGATAAAAATGGTGAGATGACAAACTGGGTGGAAACAAAAGAAAATAAGCCAGGTTAAGAATTCTTAACTAAGTTACCATCTCTAAGTGTCATGAATGTGGTGGATTCAGCTTCCTTTAGGTATTGAATGCTCCTTTCATTTCATGAATGTTGGGCATTTGGTTGTGGGCATCTGAAGGGCATTTGGTTGTGAAGAGCTTATGATCATGGGATTTAACCTGTATTTTCCTCTAATTCTTTAATTGTGTGATATAATTAATTATTGTGCCATGTCATAGACCAATGCATCACAAAAATACTTGGAACTTGTTTACTGTATGGCTAGTAGTTCAGAAGCAGATTCTAAAATAACCCAGCAAATAGAGTACCAATTCAACTGATGATCAAGGTTCTGGAAAATGCCTCAGGGTCTATTCTTTCTTCATCTCATCCTCCTCTTTCTTGAAACCCAAGAGCAAATGAAAATAAAAGTTGTAACTAAAAGAGTGATAGTAATAGATGCTGACAAAAAGGACTTTAGAAAAGAGAGTAAAATATTATTAATATTTTTCATTTATGCTTTTGTAAGCATTATTAATGGGAAATTTTTTCACCCTTTTGTCTCCAATTAATGAAGTGGAAGATTGAAGCTCTTCCTAAATCTCTGAATGAACCTGAAATGGAAGCTGATTATTTTGGAAGCAATTTATTTTATTGTTATTATATTTTATTTCAGGGATTATCCATTCAGCAGTGACTATAGCATGTTTTGGAACTCTGGTCATACATAAAATGCTGGTGTTCTTATAGGACTTTGTATTTCAGACCAGGGAGCTGTTAATGTGTATTTTTCAAATGATGCATGGCTGAATTCTGGATCTCCAACATATATTTGACTTCATATATTCATATATGAAAATTTACATTTCACAAATACAATAGTGTCATCTACCTTTTTATATAAATCTGAGCATTCGGTTGTGTTTGTCAGCTTGCTCGTCAAACCAAGATCCATGTAGCATGATATTTACTCTCTATGTGGAAACTAAAGCTTGGTTTCAGTTCAATTTAAATTCTTAACAATACCATCTTTTTTGAAAGTCAGCTAAGCCCAAGCTTTAGAAATCAACTTGGAAATGAAGAGATTTGACCACAAGTTAGGATTAGTAAACAGTAGATGTGGTCAAGTCACTCCTCTACTCATTGCAGAATACCTTATGCCACCAGACTTGAAATTCTAGACCTAGAAAACCTAGAACTAAGCCGCCTTCAATCGGATCTAAGTATAGTATATAAAATCATACATTACAATGTCCTACCTGTCAATGAATACTTCAGCTTCAACCATAACAATACAAGAGCACACAATAGATACAAACTCAAGGTTAACCACATCAATTCACGAAATACGACTTCAGCAACAGAGTGGTCAATGTCTGGAATACTCTACCTGACTCTGTGGTTTCTTCCCCAAACCCCAAAAAATTTAACCTTAGACTTTCTACTATTGACCTCACCCCTTTCCTAAGAGGTCTGTAGGGGGCATGCATAAGCGCACCAACATGCCTACCGTCCCTGTCCTATTGTTTCTTTTATTTTTCTTATATGTATCCATGTATTCATAACTATGTTTTTACTTATACCTATTATCTTGTAAGCAATTGACAAACCAAATAAATAAATAAATAAAATAAAATAAAAAAGATTTATTTTACTTTATTGGCATTGATCTATTGTGGCTTTCTTATGTATGTATATGGTTTTTTATGTATATGTGGGATGGATTTGAAATTAAGAAAAAGTGTGGATTACTAGACAGAGAAAGTATTTAAATTGGAAATACAAGTGACAGGCCAAGAGAATAGCATACAAAGGAATGACAGAATCTGGGGGAGAAGTCAAAAGAAAAATTAGCTTAGACTAGAGTCTCTACATAGCCATAAATGGACTAAATCCAACCTCTGTTGAATTCCATTAACCTTTATGTAACATCAGGATAATGCTGTTAATTGAGTAGATTCTTATGCATAGACATGATTAGTAATAAATCAGTTTAACTGGAACTTCATTGGTGGCCCTGTATTTCACGCTTGACATGAAACTAACTGATATTTAAAAATTCAGAGGGTAATGCAAATGATAAACCAAGAGAATTACCTTGATCATGTTTTCATATTGGATCTATAAAAGAGGCTTGTTAAAGCCTGGAAGAAGTCTATGGAATGAGACAAAAAGAATTGAAGAGATCAGATCCAATGACAATGTTTGAATGAACTAAAGATTAAGGTTTTCATAGGATTTCATTCCTTCATAGGAAAGAATATAAAGTTGGTTTGTTTGATCAATATTTAAATAAAATATGTTTTCTAGTTACCTTTACAGATTTTTTTTTGCTGATAACAAGACTGAAAAATTCACATCTATTCTCTGTGTGGCATGCTGGGGATGGTGTGTGTGTGTGTGTTCACTATAATGTTACTGGCAGATATATATATGTGCAATGGGTTCTCTGTAACATTATAGAGGGTGAAGAGCTACCAAACATGTTTGTATTTTCTTTTTCTTTTGTTTATTTTTAAACTAAAATCAACTTCATTAAAGTGCCCCCCTAAAATATGGTTTTACACAGAGGACACAGTTAAAAAAGAATTAAAAACAAAAAACTCTAACACAATTCTGTCAAACATGTTTATACTTTTTGTAACGAAAATTGGAAGCCATGTTTTTTACATATTTATTTTCTTTTTGTTTATTCCACTCTTCCTTTTCTTCTCTCCTTTTTTATATTTTTCCTTCTTTGTACTTTTTACTCATTTTTCTCTCTCTGAGTTAGCTTGCATTACTTTTTGTTAATGTAATCAAAAATTTTAATAAAATGTATAAAATAAAATATAATATTTAATAAAATTATGTAAGTGTGAGTAATAGTCGGTCCCTTGTAGCTCTGGAACCCTGTGTAAACTTCAGAGTAATTTAGGCGGCATTTGGTAGTAATTTCAAAGCTTTTTGTGGGTATTAATTGCACTTTATCAGGCAGCTGCCATAAGAGATAATTATGTCTCTGTTAGCTTACTAACAGAAAAGAAAAGATGGGGCAAAGAAAGGGAGAAGGAGAGAGTGTCAGAAAGACAGAGAAATGATTGTTTTACCTATTTAGGTTCTGTCTTCAATTGTCTTTCACCGACAAATGATGAATTCAGCATGAATACATGGCCCACAACAGAGAAATGGCTTTCTACTCCTGTTTTATCAGTTCATTCTTTACATCCACAACTGTTATAGGATAAGGGTAGATTATGGAATATTTACATCACTTCTAACAGTATTTGAGAAGAAATGATAATATTCTGTGACAGAGAGGTAGTGACCCAGTGCATTTTAACTAACATAAAATGGATCATGCCAAGGATGGATGCATGCTTGTTGGGATTGGCGACTTCTGTCCTCACTGTGAGTTGTCTGTGTGTGTGGGGGGGGGGGGGGTGCACGAAGCGAGGCTCAGACAATCTTATTGTACACATGTTGTACTCTGACAATAAAGGTAATAATAATTGATTACTGTGGAAACGGTAGTTTTTTTTTTTAATAAACTGGTCCATCAGGGAAAAAGCTGATTAAATTTAATGAACACTGTTGGTTCATAAATATAAATATTTGATTGAAACATTGCTTTATAGAAGAGAATGATTTCATTTTGATTGGAAACAAAACACTGGTTTATAACAGAAAATTTGATTTCATTTTGTTTGAAACCAGCAATGTTTCCTTAAGCATAAATTAATGAATGAATTAAAATAAAATATTGATTTATTTATTTTATTTTAAGCCCATTTTTTTTAAAAAAACAACCCATCAAATAATGAATGGAGATGAACTCGGACTGAAGTGGATTTGTGAATCAAATATTATTATAGTTATTTAGATTTTAATAAAAATCTAAACCTGGAGCAAGTTCTTTTCTTCCATAGCTTTTTTACCAGATTTATGAGACAAAATAACATAGAGGTTTTATGACCTCTTCAAAAAATTTTAGAGTTATTCCCTCATGCTCTCTCTCATGCTCTCTCTCTTTCTCAAAATATTGATTCACTTGTGCTACACCAGCAAATTATTGAACTCTATGTCATTATGTTTTCACCTTCCACAGATTTTTAAGATTGCTGAAGTTTCCAAAGTATGTTCTATCATAAAATATTTTAAGTTTTCAAGTATTTGGAATAAGAACTTTATCCACTTATCAAATATCCTAAGCATTTGTTGTACTTCAGCAAAAAATCTTTCACATTTTCTGCCAAATTCCTCTTGAAGTTTTTTATTCTATAGATCTTTAACTTTATGGGACATGTGCATTTTGCATTTGGGAAGGATGACATGAACTGATTTCCCCCCCCCCCCCTTTTGTTTCTGAATGTGTGATTGAAGGACACATGGGTAAATGATTCTCCTGGAGTTCATGTTTCAAAAGTAGATTCATCATAATGGATGGACAGTCCTGTAAGAAAGAATGAACAATTGAAGGCCAGGAATAGACCCTTGGTCTTGAGAAAACTGCAATAAACATGTCATATCATGAAGTAATGTAAAGAGAAGCACTTTATTCATCTAATTGTACATGTAGATCTTTCCTTATAGCTAAGGCAGTTGAGCAAAAAACTTCATCTCCCACTAGATTTCAGAGTGGGTGTCAAAAATAAGAGAGGCGTCACAACAACCAGTGAAAGTTCTAAGTCCCAAGAGAAGGAATGTAAAACTAGTTCTGAAGTCTGTTAGGCTTAGTGTGTGCAAGATTGGTTCCTTAAAATATACTGGATGGGCAATTTCTCTTACCTCTATTTTATTCATGCAGCTATTATATAATTCCATTCAATTAAATTTTCAACATCCTGAGTCCCATTGAACAGAGCAGAAAAAAACCCACAAATTCTTTCATTTATAATGAATTTATTTAAAGCTTCTCAAGATAATCCCAGTCAGAATAATTAATTTGCTTTCAAACTTCCTCCAATCCTATTAATTAATTATGGATAAAATTATTGTTAGTTATCTAAAATTACTTGTTAAATTCATGGCACTTTGAAATATATTATTTCTTCAAAGTGGTCTGAATTCCTCAAAATTCCAGCCAATGTTAAGTTCCACCTTCCCCTGGAGTTATATTAATTTTTACAAAGATGATATTAGGTTACTGTATACATTTCAGTGTATAACATGTACCCATACTTTAATCTAATCAGACACTTTTTTGAAATATCCTATAAAAAGATGTGTTCCTAAGAAAATGTTTGTACTAATGTAAAATTTTGGCACTACTTTCTTCTCAATTTTTAAAATAAGTTTTAGATATAATTTCAGTTTAATTCTCAAACTAAAATAATTATTTTTGACATTGTGTATCATACTAAGTCATTCTAAGTAATTTGTTCCTGTAAGATCAATATCTTTACAAGATTCATGAGCTTTTAAATTATTTTAAGTCTTAAGAGGACACTAAACAATTCAGTTCAAATCATGAGCATATTGATATCTTGAGCTAAGCTCTGTCTAGCAAAGAATTTATTTATTACTTGACATGGCAAGAATGCTTGTCATGTCATATTGGTTATTGTTTCACAAGAAACAATAGCAGCTGACAGCTGCTGCACATACCCATTGGAAAGAGAGATAACTGAAAGTAGAGACTATAGGAATGTCATGATACTTATGGAAGAAATTCCAGTGGTTGTATGAGAAGCCTCACTGGGCTACAGAGACTAAGAAGATTAATCCACCATGGGGATCTCTCCCCGATATACTGCTTCAGTAAAGCAATATTTCCATTTTGAAAAGTAGATATTTTTTATGCTGGTGCAACTGGTACCAAACAGATGCGGTTCCCTTGCCTCTGTTGATTCCATCAACCAAAGATCTTTCTCTTTTATACTTGTCAATGATAGTAATAAAGATATGTATATATGTATGTATCAGAGGTGGTATTCAGCAGGTTCTGGCCAGTTCTGGAGAACTGGTAATGGAAATTTTGAGTAGTTCGGAGAACCAGTAAATACCACCTCTGACTGGCCCTGCCCCCATCTATTCTCTGCCTCCAAAGTCCCAGCTGATTGGCTGGGTCTTCTTTTGTTGCCCTGCACAGAAGAACGGAGCTGGACAAATCAAAAACAAGCTGAAAATAAGTGGAAGAGACACAGACACATCTCTAATTCACTGAACTATAAGAAGGGCAGAAAGCATAACACAATCAGAATTGCAAGATTCTACAAGTTTATAGCCATTCTCAATATTCTCAATAAAAGTCCTAACCTTCCTGTGGAGTTGATTCTTGGTTTGGCCAATCTGGTGGGACTGAAAGCTTCCTCTTCCTTCCCATTCAGTGTCAGTAATTGGGTCTTTTGGGATTGAGAAAAACCGTGATTATTCAGCCTGATCTGGGCAGATTCTCATTGGAGGAACTGATTATGAATGTGGAGGAGCATAAGAAGATGGGAATCACTTGGAGAGATCAGCAGAGCCAAACCTCTGATAGCTGCCTGCCATGAGGTCCACAAAACACAGTAGGAGCTTCAACTGCCTCATATTTCTGGCCTGGTTTTCTGTTTCCCCTATCAGGTGCTTGCCTGGGCTTGTCACCTGCATAGAAAAGACGATCATCAGAAGATGACCACAAGACATGACACACAGCTTCCAACTGGGCAAGAATATCTCATATTTCAGTCTAAAGAAGGTGCTGCCCCTGGGAATGACTTTTGTAGCCCTCCCCACAAATTTGCTTGCAACTTTGGATGAAACCCACAGTTTGAGAAGCCCTGATTTATGCTGTTAAGCGCAGTAGCAATAAATTATGAATAGGTTAGAACTGCAGGGAGATCCATGACAAACATCTTGGTAACATTTAAAATAGCAAGTTTGATGTCTCCCTAGTGGGACACTTTATGATTTATCCTTTTGAGTTATAGTGAAAGTATACTGACATAATAAAGATTGGTTACAAAGGGAAGTAATTTGACTGCATTTCAAAACTATTGACTATAACACAAATCTTTGATATGTGTTTAACTAAATCCAAATATTGGGTGATTTTTCAGGCATTTATCTGTTTTGCATGTTAGAGTCATCTCTACAACGTGATGAATTTCTTTTCCAACTTTTGAGAAGAGATTATTAATATATAAAATAGAAAACTTTAGACATTCTTGTCTCTACTCCACAAGTAATGGAGTTATGCAGTTCTTGATAACAGAGATTTCTTGGTTACTGTGGTTGATTCATAGACATGATTAAGTATTTTAGGCACTGTTTAAGAAATGGATAAATTCTTCCTTTGGGATAATTTATGTTGTATATGTGGAATAATACTATTTTGCCATTACTATTAATGGCAAACTTAGTTACATATTGTTGCCAAAAACCTATATGGATATGTCAGGAGAGCAGTTCATTTTAGGGAAGCACTATACTTATTTGGCTTTAAATATTTTTTGTTGTGTGTCTTTGAAACGGAAGCATCATTACTAAAATGGCATCGATACCAGTCCTCTATTCAGGTTATTGCCAGAGATGGTATCATCCATTCATCATGGATAATGAGGTCATGGGCAGCATGCTATTGGAGTCATGATCCCTCCATTTTATTGCCAAAACAGTGCTGATGCACAATTTTATTCATGCCCAGAAAACAACAAACATATGTCCTGTATCTAAACTACTCTTTCTAAACCATCCATCTGGATGTATCAAAGTACATTTCAATCACCATTAGCCAAGCTGACAAAAATGTGTTGGGTTTATAATCTGACACCATGTTTGGAAAGACTGTTCTAATTCATTAATCATATTTTTTTCCTATTTGTTTTCAATACAATCCTACATATGTCTGCTCTGAAATGTCACCTGTTGAAGTCAGTAGTGAATACTGTAGGAGGATTGTGTGGCAGACAATAGGTCAGTTATAAAGCTAAGTCTGTGTGCACCAGACAGTTTCTGGGAAGAATTAATATATTTCTCCTTCCATTATAAGGCAGGTTTAAAAATGTACAGGTCCAATTCCTGTTTAATTTCTAGATGGCAAAATTAGCAAAGCTAGCTCTAGGATAGGACAACTGAGAGCTTAAACAGACAACAAACATGGTTGAATCCATTCTGGCAAGATCTCTGCTCCATGCTGGAATTATGATTTAGGCAATTTAGAATATGATCTCAATTAAGCTGGCCAGTGAATGAGAAACCAAAATTGCAATGTCCTGAAGGGGCTTGGACCATAAACAGGAACTGAGTGTGCTTAATCTAATGAACAGAAGACCGAGGGAAGACATGATAGCAACTTTCAAATACTTAAAGGCCTTTCATGGGATTCAGTCTCATAGCTCCAAGTGTCAGCTTTACAGAAGGATCCAAACTTGAAATAAGGAGGAAATTCCTGATTGTGAGAGGAATTAAGCAGTGGAACAGCCTACCTGCTGGAGTTATGGGTGCTCTTTCAGCAGAAGATAGACAGTCTGTGTGGCTCAAGTGGTTCCTGCAGGAGGTTTGGCTAGAGGACCTCTATGGTCCCGTCCAAAACAATGATTGTATGAAATTGACCCTTGCTGACATATAATTCTTTTCCTATAACACCAAAGGATGAATAAAAATATTTTAAAATATAATATTAATATTAAATATTAAGAGCAAATGTCACATTGAGCAAATCTTTTAACAAAAAGTATTTAGATTCTGAGCTGAAATGTTAAAGTACAGAAGCAAATGGCAAAAGTGATTATTTGATTCATGGTTTGCTGCTGCTAGACAAATTGGTAGTTACTATCGTCAGAGGTGGTTGTGGAGGAGATTAAATTAAGCCTTCTATTTGTTTCTGTATGTTGCCTTGCATATATATTCACATTTTTATATTCACCTCTTTTAGTTTAGATTAAAATACAGGAGGATTTTTTTTACATTTATTTCATCTTTAAAGAAATAATCTTCAGAAGAGTATCCAGAAGTGGAGCAGAATTTAGTGGCAGAATGCAGTTTTGGGGACCTCTAGGATGGCCCATATTATGTCACTGTTCCATGAGCTGCAATGGCTGTCAGTTTACTTCTGGATTCAATTTGAGGTGTTGGTTATCACCTTAAAAGCCCACCCTGGAATAGGCACAAGCTACCTAAGAAACCAGCTCAACCCAATGGGATTAGCCCATCGCCCTCACGCCAGCCAAAGAGGCATGGTGCAGACCCCATTAGCCAAAAAATTTCGGCTGGCGGAGTCAAGAAGAGCCTATTTTTGCCATGGCTCTCCCCCTCTGGAGCATCTTGCCCTCCTCAACCCAAGGTCACATCCACTCCCACTCTCTTGGCCTTCTGAAAGTCCTCGAAAACATCGCTAGGTCAACTAGCTGGGCCCCAATGTGGGTGAGACACTTTAGAGGTGGCTAATGGAATAGAGAACACACTTTGCTCCATCTGTCTCTTCATCCTGCTTTATTTTGCTTTATTTTAATTGAATTTTAAATTTAAGATCCTCATTTAATGTTTTATAGTGCATTTTATTCAATGTCTGTAAACCGTTTTTGGTGAGATGGGCAGCATGCAAGTTTGATCAATAAAAAAATAAAATAAATATAGCTACAGACCTCAGTCTAGATCTATTCATGAATAGCAGCTGGTATTGCCCTGACTGGAAATTTTAAATTGTGCTCTAGAGAGTTTGAGCTTAGCTGAAAACTCATTCAGTTCTCTGTTTCCTTTTTTCAACATTTCAGTTGTGTTCAGAAACCAATTTGGGCTATAAAATGATTCAGGAAATAATGTATATGTGTGGGTTCTAACTCCTTCCATCTAACCCAACCCTGAAATGGAAAGATATTTTCATTCTTATGTAATAGAGAATTGTAATTCTGCATTGTACATTGAAGTCTCAGAAAGTTTAACAGTATTTATTCAAAGATAAATATAATTTTCTAAAACAAAATGTTTGAAACAGCAATACACAAGTTCATACATTTAAAGTACTTTTACTCGGCTTGTATCCCTTCCAAAATATCCCATGGAGTAATGAAGTCTGACTTTTTTTAGGGAAGTTGAAAGCACAAAAGAATAAGGTTGCACAGAATGTAGTTATAAACTTGGAATAAAGATTCATGCAAATAAGGACATTTATTTAAGCTAATCCTCACGGCTATTGTTTGGTTTGAGGCTGGCTGATCTGTAGAAATCACCCATTGTTCAGTTCTTACAGGTCTTCTTGTTCCAACCTCTATTCAGGTAATTTATATTGCTTGGAGAAATATTATTTTTATGCCAGTAGGTCCCAAAGATCTACCTGGTATGATGGGTCTTTCTTAAGCTTGGTCTTTCTTAAACAAGCTTATTTTTCTCATGGAATCATGGAAATTACTGTGTTACAATAGCTCTGCAGGTGCTCCAGGAATTGGAGTTCCAGGGAGGAGAAAGACATTGTGAGTTCCAGCTCAACAATCCTCTACTCTTTAAATGCTTGGAGGAAAGCATAGTAAGTAATGGCATTTCATTGTGACAAACCTGTAAAAGCTACATTGCACAGATGGTCATGCTGTGTTTTGAGCCTACTGGTAGTGTGTGTTCAGTGCAAATCCCTACAAGCAGCAGTCTTAATGGTAAGCTTGACTTATGAGCAATGCTTAATTGTAATTGTCATTCGCTTTATGTAATATTACAAAAATAAAGTATGAAAGTTTCTGTAACTTCTTTTCTCTTTGATTTACATGTCAGGATATCCCTGTCTAATGTCTCTAAAATCTTTACAGAATTTGGATATTTTAATAGAATAAAAATCCAATGTAGCAATATCAGCTAGAACATTATGTACCCACTTTTATTACTGTATTATTAGCTTGAGATCTCTTTAATGTATCTTCTCTTTATTAACCTTTTCATCTGATGCATTTTGAGATCTAACTATATGGTGCATAAAGGTCAACAAAGATGTAAAAAATGGAATAAGTTATTTAAAGTTTGATAAGGATGTGTGTGTGTGTGTGTGTGTGTGTGTGTGTAACTTTTTAAGGACTATCTTTTTCAACTCATGTAAATGTTATGCAGAAAACTTCTTTTTAAAGAAAAAAAGTGAAATGCTATTTATTGCTTCCATTCTTACTGAGATACCATATTATCTACCCTCTTAAAATTCTTACTCTATGGACTAATTCTCATATTGTAAGTATACTTGAAATAGCACTGTGATTGTGAGGCAACCTCTTATTATGCAGTGTTATAAAAATAATAGTCTCCCCCACTAACATATAAAATATATATCATAATTAAACATCATCCTGTTATAAAGAGAAATACTCAGTGGACTATACAACTAAACTGTATAGCATCCTGCAATGATAGATCATGGTAGTATTGTCTGAACATTGTGCATGAAATTCATAGAAACAAAGGCAGCTGCCAAATATGTACCAACACCACTGAACATTAATTGTTTCATGACAAATGGAAACAATTCTGCTGGTTGTTGAGAGATACAACCAAAATCTGAAAGATCTTAAGTTCCTCACTAATGAATCAACTTGAGACTTTCAAGAAGGGATTGGACTGTCATTTGTCGGAAATGGTGTAGGGTCTCCCGCTTGGGTGGGGGGTTGGACTAGATGACCTACAAGGTCCCTTCCAACTCTGATTATCTGTTATCTGAATCAACAAGCTTTCTATCTTACTTAGAATCCCATTTAAATAAGGTTGTCACTACCATAAAATTTAAAATCTTTAAATGATGGGTTGAGAACTGGAAATGGAATGAAATTAATTCCCTTCTTGCTAATGTGACTTTAAACTGAGTGATGGGAAAGAATTCAAATTGGTAAATGTGTAAGAGTCGATGTTCAACCCTAAACAGAGACATATGTGAACGTTTTTAGAAGACAGGGATCAGAAGATAAAAGGTACATTGTTTTTATTGTTTTATAATATATAGTTTTATAGTTTGTATAGGTACAGGAAGGAAGAATCAGGATCATATGTTAAATTGCAGTTAAGAAAATTTATTGCTCAAGCCTATATACAAGAATCTAGTCAACTGATGGTCAGCACTAAATTGGCACTAGATAAGAGTCAGCAGAATTCAAGAGGGGCTAGAATTGGACCATTTGTAATGATTCTAGGATGAGTCCTCTCTTGACCCCACTCCCCGGCTCTGCCTCTTCTCCTACAAGTAACACATGTCCGTGTCACATGTCGCCCCAATGTTCTTCTTTGCATGCATAATCTTTTAGCACTACATTTTATTAAGGAATATTCCTTAAGAAAAACAAATGGAACTGTAAAGGAATTCAGTCTGTCAAATGCTACTATATGATAAGTGCACAATGATAGATTTTATCTATATGTGTTGCCTTTTCCTCTACTTATTTCTTTTCAGGTATCCAATCAGAACAATTCCAAAATCATGATTTTATAATTTTCTTATGGAGCAGCAATCAATTTCTATCAAAGGAAGCCTGTTTTGGAGGAGGTCTGAGAGAAATGAACCATTATATCTTCAGACTGTGTGTATCAAATATTGCTATGATTGCTGAACCAAGGAATAAGCTTTTTGTCCAAAATGTCTGTAAGAATAATGTTTATATGTCTCACTTCATTATCCCAAATTTTCAAAGGGCTAAAACGAACCTTATTTTTAAGAAAAGAAAGTTGAGATTGAAGTTCCATCATTTTTTCTCTCTCGTGTGGAAAACTAAGTTCTGAACCTAAATAGGACGGACCATTGAAATGATGCTGTGCTTTGTTCAATACCAAAGTATCCTTTTTAGTAATTTGCAAAATGAAGCAACATCCCACCAGTGCTCACAAAATTTTCCAATTTTCCAGAAGCAGATCTGCCAATTGGCCTTCCTGCCACACTTGTCAAGGTGGGGAGATATGGTTATATAAAGTTTTTCACTACATCAAATAGGTGGATCTCCATGAGGTGAAATTAAAATTAAATTAAAATAGATCATCTAAAATCCACCTTTCTCTACTAGTTAGAATTATATGGATTTCTGTTAGAATGATGTGGGGGTCTCCCCAGCAATCAGATCTAATGGGCCTAGTCTGCCCACTATGATTATAAGTATTATAATATATATAATACTCCTGCTTGGGTTGGGGGATTGGACTAGATGATCTACAAGGTCCCTTCCAACTCTGATTATCTGTTATCTGTTATCTTATGCAAATCATCCTTTGTGATCCCCCCACAATATATCAGTGGGTTGTTTTTTTCAGATGCTCAAAACAGACTGAAAAACTAATATTAATATTAGCTTGGTGAAGGGGAGGGATGGAGAATTTACATTATTTTTTTTTCAGATGCTCAAAACAGACTGAAAAACTAATATTAATATTAGCTAGGTGAAGGGGAGGGATGGAGAATTTACATTATTTGGATATTCAGTTTGCTTTCACTACCTCCCATCTAAAAACTTTTCTGATATTTCCTGAGCACTACCCAGCTCATTAAGACTACCGATGGTGTTTTGTCAACATTTTCTTTAAAATAACAAAAATCTAAGAAAGAACACAGTTTATCAAAAGGGTAAAGGTGACATTGGATGGCAATGTCTTTATAGTTTTCACTATCTAAGAAAAAGGTAAATAGTGCGCTTTAGCCCACAGATTAATTTTGATACACAACTGACACACTGACCTTTAAAAAGGCCTTTTGCAGACAGTTTTGACTTTTTTAATAAAAAAAAATAAGAAACTTGATCTAATCCTTTACTTTCTCACTTAAAAGCTCTTGTCTCAGTTTCTTCTATAACATGGCTTTCCTGCAATGTACTTTTTAAAGATTTAATATGTTAAGTATGGTCGGTGGGTCCCATTGAAAGACGAGGCTCAGGTAGTGAACAACAACTCTTTATTTAGCAAACAGATTCTGAGACAAAAGCCCTAGCCGCGGCAGCCCTTTTTATAGAGCTGGCCGCAGCCAGGCAGCCTATGACAGCCTTTTGAGCTTGCCGCGCTTGGTTTTACCCAATCGCGGCAAGCCCCATACGAACCAATCACGAGTGCTTTACATCGTCCAATCACGGCCCGGCTCTACCGGACCAATAGGAATGCAGGTCTTCAAGCCTGCTAGTATGGAACACCCCTCCCCTCTTGGTTCCATCCAAGGGGCGGGGTAACGTAGTCACGCAAGTAGGCGGGTCTTTGTACCTGCCTACTTGACTTGCATGGTTCATAATGTCTCTGGTTGTCGTCAGGTTCGGACGGGCTCTGCTTCGCTCTCAAGCTCCTCGATGGAACCGCCTGGAAGGGTGAGCCGGGCGTATAGCTGCGACTCCCGCCTGGTGACTCCGGGTTGGTTGAGTCGTTTGCTCTGCTGCTCCCGCCTGGGTTCTCTGGGCTGGTAGAGCTTGTCCGGCTGCTGCTTCCAGGCGAAGTACCCGTCTGCCACGGTTCCCTGCTGGCTGGTAAGTATTGTTGGTTTAATGTTTGGTTTTTATTTAATGTGTGTGGGGGGTGTTCTGCTTGCGCAGGTGCCGGTTCTTTTTCAGAGTTTGAGGTTTCCCCCCCCCCCTCTGATTTCTTGGTTAGAGTCTGTGAGGGGAAGAGTGGCCAGCCTGGACCTGAGCTGGTCAATATGTCATTTCCAACACCTACCATCGGTGGTCTCGAGCCGGTAGGACCGAGGGCCCGTGATTTGGGTGATTTTTGCAGGGAGCCATAGTGGGTGCCCTGTAAAGTTTTTGGTGAAGACAGTGTCTCCTACTTTGAAGGCGCGGTGTTTGCTGCTGGATCCTGGTGGTTTCTCTGGGGTGTAAGCAGGGTGCAGACGGTCTAGGGGTGATCGGAGTCTTCTGCCCATCAGAAATTCTGCTGGGCTCTTGTTGGTAGTGGTGTTGGGTGTGATATGTTGTATTAGAAGCATTTTGGTGATTTTCTCGTGGATGTTGCCATGTTCAATTTTTTGAAGAGTTTTTTTAGTAAACTGAACCATGCATTCAGCTCTGCCATTCGCCGCCGGGTGAGCTGGTGATGTTAATGTGTGTCGGATGCCGCGATCTGCCAAGTATTGCTCGAAAGCCAATGCGGTAAACTGGGGTCCATTGTCAGATACTAACACATCTGGCAGACCATGCGTGGCGAAAAGTTTATTTAATTTCTTAATGACAGCTTCCATGGTGGTTGTGTTCATTTTTCTCACTTCGAGCCAATTCGAGTAAGCATCAACAGTGATTAAAAAGGTGTGCCCCTTGGTTGGCCCAGCAAAGTCAATATGGATGCGTGACCAAGGGCCTCTGGGTGTCTCCCATTCTAACGGTGGGGCTTTTGGGGGAGCCGAGCGAGTCTCTTGGCATCTGTTGCAAGCGGCGACCCAGGTTTCAATTTGCTTCTCCATACCTGGCCACCAGGCATAGCTCCTGGCCAGGGCTTTCATGCGTACAATGCCTGGGTGCCCGTCGTGTAGTAAATCTAAAACTTTTTCTGTAATGATTCCGGTATTACCACCCGGTCTCCCCACAGAATACACCCCCTTTGTGAAAAAAGTTCAGTTTGTTGGTTTTTAAACGGTTTAAAGAGTTCATTTTTCTCGCTTTCTGGCCAGCCCCTCCCCACCCAGCTGAGAACTCGCGCTAAGCGTTTGTCCTTTCTCGTTTCGTGGGCAATGTCTTGCGTGGTCAATGGTGGTGTGGATACCGTTTCTATTTGTAAAATTGGTAATGTGGGTGCTGGGTCATCTTGCACGTCTGGTAAGGGGGATCGGCTTAAAGCATCGGCGTGCGAGATAGTCTTGCCTGGTCGATGTATTAATTGGTAATTATAAGCGGCAAGAAATTCAGACCATCTTGTCATTCTAGGTGACAGGATGTGTGGAGTGGGTTTGTTACCCGCCAAAATGCCAAGTAGGGGTTTATGGTCCATAATAATTGAAAATGTCCTACCATAAATGTATTCGTGGAATCTTTTTACTGCGGAAACGATGGCGAGGGCTTCTTTGTCCAGCTGGCTGTAGTTTCTCTCCGGCTTGGACAGGGTTCTTGAAAAAAATGCAACGGGAGCCTCTGTTCCATTTGGTAGAGTGTGGCTTAGGATTGCGCCAACACCAAAGGGTGATGCATCGCAGGTAACAGTCAATGGTAGGGTTTCGTTATATTGAATGAGGACTGCGTCTGAAGTCAAAAGGTTTTTTATTTGTTGAAAAGCGTGTTCCTCTCGCCGTCCCCATATCCAGGAAGCCTTTTTAATCGAGGAGTCTATGCAAGGGTTCCGCGACAGTCGCTTTCTGGGGTAGGAAAATATTATAGAAATTAATGAGTCCAAGGAAAGCTTGGAGGTCCGTTTTGTTTTTTGGTCTGGGGGCTTCTATGATGGCTTTTAGTTTTTTGTCGGTAGGGTGAATTCCCTGTTTGTCAAGGAGGTATCTGAGGAATTCAACCCTTTCGGTACATAATTGACACTTCTCTTTTTTTACTTTGAGGCCGGAGTCTTTAAATTTTTGTAGGACTGCCCTGAGTCGTTTTTCCAATTGTTTTTTATTGGGGGCTGCTACTAAAACGTTGTCGAAATAGGGTACGACTCCTTTAATTCCATGCAGCAGTCTTTCCATTAGGCTCTGGAAAAACCCCGGTGCGACGCTGACTCCAAATTGGAGTCGGTTGCACTTAAATGCCCCTCGATGTGTCATGATAGTTTGAGCCTCAGCGGTTTCAGCATCGACCGGCAGTTGTTGATAGACTTGTGCCAGGTCAAGCTTTGCAAAGATTCTGCCAGCCCCCAGTGAGTGTAGAAGATGCTGGACTACTGGCACGGGGTAGGCACTCTGCTGCAGGGCATGGTTGAGGGTGGCCTTGTAGTCTCCACAAATTCTCAGGGAGCCATCTGGTTTGATGTGGGTGACAATTGGTGTTTCCCATCGGGCATGGTCGATAGGTTCTAATACGCCTTGTGCTATGAGCTTATTTATTTGCTCATCTATTTTCAGCTTGAGTGCAAATGGCACTCGGCGCGGTTTGAGGCGGATGGGAGCGATGTCAGGGCTAATATTAAAGGAGATTGGGGACCCCTTGTACTTGCCTAAGGTGTCATCGAAGACCTCTTGGAAGTCTTGTACGAGCGTCGCTTCCCAGTCTTCATCATCTGTGTGGTTGATGCCTGCCATCTCGATCCCCAGCGGTGTGAACCATTGCAAGCCAAGTAGGCTGGGGCGGTCTTTATCAATGATTGTGAGTGGTAGGATGCTGGTACGGTTTTTGAAAGAAATCTTGAAATGTCCTGTACCAGCGACTGGGATGCGGTTTCCTTGATAGTCTCTTAAAATCAGTTTCTGGTCGCTTAGTTCTTCACGGCGTATGGTGGGTATCAGGCGTTTTATGGTCCGCCAAGAGACCATAGAGAGGTAGGAGCCAGAGTCTACTTCCATGGTGCATGGTTGGTTTTCGATGGCGACCTCAACACGTATCTTCCGTGCGTCTATTGATGAAGCATGGCCAATGATAACTGTTTGGTGCATTTCTTCTCTTCTTGGTGCATCGATGAACTTCTTGATTCGGCTATCCCGGCTCCATCTGCTGTCAGTTGGGCGGTCCCGGTTTTTGGTGGGGGTGCCATCTAGTCTTCTCGGGCTGTTTCCTCGATGCCGGGGGCTGAAATTTCTTTTGTTGCAGCATACTTTGGCGATATGCCCTCGCTTTTCACAAAAACGGCAAACAGCGTCCAGGAACTTGCATTCGGAACGCCGGTGATTTCCTCCGCAGCCGGCACATTGGTACCCCGACTTACGACTGCGCCGGTCTCGCCGCTCGCGATCTGACTGAAGTCTGTGAATTTCTTCCTCTTCACTGTCAGAAAGGGATTTGATGTTGCCATGGTGGGTAGAGGCTGCGAGTTTTTCTGGTGCGGTGGTCGTCTCGCTGGTTGATTGGCGGTTGGTTCCGTTTGAATGCCACATTCGCGCCGCTGACTTACGGGTGGCTTCGGCTGCAGTGGCTTCAGCTATGGCGTCGGTGAGGAAGATGTCACCCTTGGCCATCAACCTGCTTTGGAGTGCTGGGTCTATCAGCCCGAGGATTACCCGGTCACGCATGGCCTCGTCCAAGTTGGCAAATCCGCACAAGCCCCCTAGGTCCCTCAGGTCGGCTACGAATTCACCAATGCTCTCACCCTCACGCTGATCTTGCTGATAGAAATCGTGCCTTCGGATTAGAGTTGGCACAGCCGGAGTGTAGTGGTTTCGGAGGATGGGAGCTAGGGTGTCCCAATCCATTATCTTGACATCTGCGGGCTTTGCTAGTGCCTTGGCCATTTTAAAAATGGCGGACCCGCAGTGCGTTAAAAAGACTGCTCGCTTCTTGCTGCCGGTAACGTCTTTCAAGTTGTTGGATTCCAAAAACATTTGGAATCGATCAATGTAGGACTCCCAGTCCTCGCTGGCTGGGTTAAATGGTGCGGGTGGCGCGGTGCTGCTGGCCATTTCGCTGGTCGTCTCTGCGCTGCTTGCCACGTGCTAATCAGCATTGTTGTCTCAGAATCCCACCTTCGTCGCCAGTGTTAAGTATGGTCGGTGGGTCCCATTGAAAGACGAGGCTCAGGTAGTGAACAACAGCTCTTTATTTAGCAAACAGATTCTGAGACAAAAGCCCTAGCCGCGGTAGCCCTTTTTATAGAGCTAGCCGTGGCCAGGCAGCCTATGACAGCCTTTTGAGCTTGCCGCGCTTGGTTTTACCCAATCGCGGCAAGCCCCATACGAACCAATCACGAGTGCTTTACATCGTCCAATCACGGCCCGGCTCTACCGGACCAATAGGAATGCAGGTCTTCAAGCCTGCTAGTATGGAACATAATAATTTCATAATTTATCACATTGTAAACTTTCTGTGATATTCTTTGACACCCCTGATCTAAATGGACATTTAGTTTGGGTGTATTACTAAATATAATACTGAATTCTAACAATTATTCACTTTTGTTGATTTAATCGTTGCTTCAGATTGTGCTGATTCTGTACATATTGTAGGTCTGAGGTTTTATGAATATTACTCTAATTTGAATTTGATGACACCATTATAAAGAAAATGAAAAATTCTATAAAAATATAATTATAGCACAATGTTTCTTCAGCGTTATATGAACTTTAAACTTTATGAAAACAAAATTCCACATTTTCTGGATCAGATCGTAACTTTGAAAAATATATTCATAAATATTTATTAAGATCCAAGCAATTTTGTGGGAACTCTCAAATGACCTGTAATTAATTCATTGTTCTTTGGCATTCAGTTTCAAAATGTTAGAAGCAACATCAAAACACTGAAAATAGCATGCCTCTTGTAATCTAAGAAAACCTCCTACAAATTTGAACAAAGGAACCATTCCATTGTACATGAAAAAAAAAAATCACCTTTATGATGATTATGCATTTCCAAACATTAATTTTATTAATGCCAGAAAATTAACTTATAGTAAACTTCCTTAAAGAAAACAGCAGTGAAAAATCAATGCAAACTTTTTTTTCTCTGAAACTTGTTTTAAATGGATAATGGGATGAAACGTTACAAGACAATAATTGTAAATATTTTATAAGTGACATATCATTTTCTTTGTTACTATTGTTGGAATTCCAATCAATTTTGGAAATGGTGTATGTATTTAGTAATGTATCATTACCAAAATCTTTTATCCAAAGTCCTTTATGATTATATCTTAATTTTCAAGTATGCAATTATTGTTTATCTCATTTATAGATCATTAAGCACATATCCATTTTATCAGAATGAGAAAAGATAAAAATGATATTATCTCAAATAAATCCCACATGAAGTTAAACCAGACTGCTCATTGGAAGCTCTGATAATAAAACTAAAGCTTAAATATTCTGTACACATAATGTGAGGGCAAGAGACACTGGAAAAGACCCTAATGTTTAGAAACATTGATGGTAATCAAAAAGGAAACTAAGAGAAAGCAAGGTGGCGAGATAGCATTGCTCATGTTAAGAGGACACATTTAAAAAAACTTACAAGACGCAATTATAGATGGATCCCCCTGGTAAAAATATGTCCATGCATCACAAGGAGTTGAAAGTTATTGAATGGCTGAAAAAAGCAACAGTACAACAATGACTGACATATTGTGCCATGGCAGCGCAGTGGTCAGAGTGCAATATTGCAGACTACTACTGCTGACTGCCAGCTGACTGCAATTTGGCAGTTCAAATCTCACTCAGCCTTCCATCCTTCTGAGATAGATAAAATGAGGACCCAAATTGTTGGGGGCAATAGGCTTTCCCTGTAAACTGCTGTAAACTCTGTAAAGCAGTATATAAGTCTAAGTACTATTGCTATTGCTATAGTAGTACACATAAAACAAGAATCTTTGTGTTTCTAAAATAATAAGATATATTATGTATATTATCACATAGATGCATGATTCCTGCAGAATAGGGAGGGAGAAACAAAAGAAAGCATTGCAGAAACATACCATAAAAAGGGGGACACATCATTGGAGATATGCATGACAAATACGTTATGCAGTAGCTGGCCAGCCATTTTAACTATCTATTCTTCATTGTTTAGGGGAAATAGAATTCCACAGCCCCAAATGCTTGCAATCAGAATAAGAGCTGCGTAGGCTCCAATCAATTCCTCATTCAACTGAGTATTCTCTTCTATAGGAAGAGCCAACTAACTGTTTCTGGAAAATCTATAGCAAAATATGAATGTAATCACCATCTTCTTTCTATTGCTTCAGGTAATCTCATTCAAGGCCGCATTGGAATTTATGCTACAGGAAATGTAATATAATAACTCATTATACACAGGTATGCATAAAAATCATCTTTCAAAAATGTTGACAAATTGAGAACTACAGGCCCCTCTGAATATTAGGCAGGACAAAAATATGATTGCAAAGTATAATACAGCAATCTGGAAAAAGCCATTTGGATATTTTTTCTATAATGAAAACATAATATAGATAACTCTAGTAGTCATTCTCACATGCATATATACTTTCCAAGCTAAACAGAAAATCTTGGTTGTAAATTAGGATCTCCAGTCAGAGAAAGTGCCTAAGTTTTAGCAAGACATGGAATACATTTACACAAGGAAGACTAATGTACTAATTGAACCTACTTCTAAGACACCAGTGATGATCCATTACTTAATTACCTCCTGGCTGGTCTAGACTGTAATAAAATTTTAGGTAAAGTTTTCTTTTTTATGACTCTTCCTTTGATCTTGCTTTCATCAGTTAGCGAGAGAGTCTTCTCAATTATAGCTTCTGCTGAGATTTAATAGACCAAAGCTCTGAAAACTACAGTATTTATCTAATTCTGCTGGAATATTTTAAAAACAAGTGAAGTATGAATACATTATGAAAATGCGATCCAATTTTTATATTGTACCATGTCACGTTCCTGTAAAGAAAAGTAAAAGAAATACCCCGCTGTGTTCATTTCTTTGCATTATCTACCTCAGTTGTGTTTCTTTTATCTTTTATCCATTATCTGTCTCAGAAGTTTCTGTCAAATTTCTGTAAACATGTGTGTTGCTGGCAGATAGTAAATTGGAAAACATTTGTCCCCCACACTTTTTTCCCCCTGTCTGGCAACTTGTATTCTGCTGGAAATAAATTAGACCCTTTTTTCCAACTGTGCTTGTGACATGGAACAAGTCCATTATTATCACTTAGACACATATGCCTAAATTTAAAGAAGGGTATATCAATCCAGCATTCACATAATATATAGTTATTATCCTAAGTTCATATTGATCAGAGAACAGAACAATCGATATATGCACCGTATTATACTTTACCCAACCAAATCCTGGTTTAGAGCAGGTGTTTTCAAACCTCTATTCAAACTTAGAGGGAAATAGCAAGAAAGAAATGTTTACTCTGATTCCATCCAAAAATAGAAACTGATCGACTTTTCTTATGGATCAATGCAATCCCACAAAAGAAAGTTTCTACATTCTGAGGGAACAAAAAGACAGACGCGCTTCCAGCAATTTTTTTCTTGGGATGATTTTCCTTGCATTTATGTGGGATCTTGTGATCTTCATCAGTCTTTCAAAATATTTACATCATAGGAGAATTAGTAATTGAAATGACAGAGAAATGAAAACAATATTTCTGGTTTGTGTAGATAGTCTAGCATGCTATTTTTAATATGCTGCACACACCACATGTTAATACAAAGTATGAGGGCAACATTTAAATTTTGGCCAGGGCAGCAATATATATTTCAGATGGTTAATATAATTATGAATGCATTTTACAGTTGTTTACAGCAGTGTTTTGTTTCTTCTCCTCTAGCAAATATTTTCTGAGAACTTAGTTTATAAACAAAAGTAGAATACATATGCTTTATATTTAACAACAGAAAAGCAGAATTCATGTGCATTTAAAGATGTTTATTGAAATACAAAAATAGATTTTGCTGATTATCACATCCATAACACTCATGCAGCCATTCCAATAAACATTTCCCTTTCTCTTTCTTCTTTTCTTTCCCTTCAGTGACAAGCTTCAAGTCCATATAAAAACCCTCTTTCTGGTTCTCATTTTAGACATGTGATTAAGTTCTATAAAAAGCTAGCCTATCATAAAATGGTTACTCTGGAAAATTTTGTGTCTTTTTTCACATTGCAACAAATTAACTAAAAGGTACTCTTGGACACTTTCTGCCAACAATAGGGCCTAAAATATTGGGTGGGGATGCTCTGAATATTATTTCATACCATTTCTTAGTAGTAGATATAATATTCACCTACAGAGATGGAAGACTCCTGCATCAATGGACTTCATTTTATTTATCTATTCATTAAGTCTTCTCTCTTGCTAAATGCTCGCTAACCTTAAGCAGCTTACAGGCTGTTATAACAAGAGTAACAAAACACAAACAGCAATGAAGTAAAATGACAACATATTCACAGGGCACAAAACATGATAAAAGCACGTAACATAGAGATGGGCAACACAGACAGCAGGTGATTTTTTCCTCCTCTCAAAGATCAAATCACTGAATGTCAATAGTAAAAGGGTTAAATGTTGCTCCTATGTGTTTTTTTTTTTAAATTCTCCTTCCAAGTTTGTCACTTTTTTTAGCTTTCTCCATGAAAAGGAGAGATTCTTCAACAATTTCTTCTCTCTTTCAGTGATGACAAGAGTACTGTAGGAAGTTAGCACCCACCCCTCTCCTACAAAATTGAAATATCCTAGGAAATATTAAAAAGGCAGAATATTTCCCCTAAAAAGAGTAGAAACTCAGAAGCAGAAACTCACCTCAGAAGCAGAAGCTCACCCCCACCTTCGTTAATGGCTGGGCCATTAAGGCCTGGGCCAGAATACTTTACATAACAAAGATCTTCAGGTAAAATTATAGCAATTGCTCAAAAGCCCTTTCAGTGCATCATCATCCAGCAAGGCTCAACCAAGCCTGGACCTCAGGACAGCCTACAGAGTTGCCCCTGCATGACCCCATAGGAGTCAACCAATCAGAATACAAGATCCAATTCAAATCCCAACAAAGGTTATAAAACCCAGGCCCTCTCAGCATATCAGCCCTTCTTGATCTTCTCTTTTCACCTTGGAGCAGGTGATCATCCTTTTCACTTTGGAGCTCTAAGCCATATGGTCCTGTCCACCATTAAACCATCTTCCCAAACAGCCTCCATGTTTCCAGTGTCTTTTTCCCCACTTGGAACTGAACCCAGAAGGATAATTCTTCCAACAGTACCATAAGTGAAAAATAAATTTCCTCATGCTGTCTTTCCCTGGGACCAAAGCATGAAAAACCAGGGAGGCAATAAACGATTGGAGAGATGATTATATCATGAAGAAAAAAAAAAGGATATTCACTTATGCCACTCAGCCAACTTGTAACTAAGTGCCCAATCCATAAGAACAGTTATCCATTATTGCTAAACTAAACTATATTTCATTAATTTAAATGAGACAATGGGCAGTTAAAACATCAGAGACCATCACTGCTCAGCCTTGTGTTCACATCACAAAAGTGCTCTTGAATTTGCTTTCTCTTGGGCATGAGAATCAATAAAAGCTACACGTTCTGAATTACATTGATTCCCTGACTGCAGTAATTAGTAATAGATTTCCTATTTAAAAATATCTAGGAGAAAATCCCTGAAAAATACATGATATGCCTTTGGTAAAATTAGTATTATTGTTGGTTCCCATTGCTTCATTTCTAAATGCTTATTGCCCCCATCCACTCCTTTTCTATATGTTCTTTCTGTAATTTTATTTTTAAAAATGAAATCACTAACAGGAAAAAAACATCCACTGTAAAGACTCATTTAATATGAATTGTGTTTTTTTTTTTCAATATAATTGAGCCAACAATTGAGTATTGGAAGAAAGTTTTTCTTTTTTTCTATTGTCATGTTGGCCTATTTCTGGTAACTTTCCTTTCTGACATGCCTTAACCTGGATGAAGTTGGCTTCTAGAGGTGGATATATTTGGAAATTTGAGAATATTTATTTATTTATTTATTTATTTGATTTGCCAATTGTTTACAAGATAATAAGTATAAGTGTATACATAGTTGAGAATACATGAAATGGGTACATATAAGAAAAATAAAAGAAGAATAAGAGAAACAATAGGACAGGGACGGTAGGCACGTTGGTGCGCTTATGCACGCCCCCTACAGACCTCTTAGGAAAGGGGTGAGGTCAATAGTAGACAGTCTAAGGTTAAAGTTTTTGGGGTTTGGGGAAGAAACTACAGAGTCGGGTAGAGTATTCCAGACATTGACCACTCTATTGCTGAAGTCGTATTTCCTGCAATCAAGTTTGATGCGGTTAACTTTGAGTTTGTATCTATTGTGTGCTCTTGTGTTGTTATGGTTGAAGCTGAAGTATTCATTGACAGGTAGGACATTGCAATGTATGATTTTATATACCATGCTTAAATCAGACCGAAGACGGCGTAATTCAAGGTTTTCTAGTTCTAGAATTTCAAGTCTGGTGGCATAAGGTATTCTACAACGAGTAGAGGAGTGGAGAACTCTTCTTGTGAAATATTTCTGGACTTTCTCAATTGTGCTAATATCAGATATGTAATGTGGGTTCCAGACTGATGAACTGTATTCGAGTATTGGTCTAGCAAATGTTTTGTATGCTCTGGTTAGTAGTGTGATATTACCAGAGAAAAAGCTACGTAGGATTAGGTTAACAACTCTTAATGCCTTTTTGGCTATGTAGTTGCAGTGGGCTCTAGCACTTAGATCATTCGAGGTGAGTATTCCAAGGTCCTTTACAGAGCTTGGGTCATCAACAAGATCTTGACTATTCAGCTTGTATTTTATTTTCTGATTTTTTTGCCAATATGTAAGACAGAGCATTTATTTGTTGAGATTTGAAGTTGCCATTTGTTTGACCATTCTGATACATAGTCAAGATCTTTTTGTAGGGTAGCAGTATTGTCTGTGGTATTGAACAGCTTTACATCATCAGCGAAAAGAACGCAATTGCTCTTAATATGATCACAGAGGTCATTTATGTAGAGTATGAAGAGAGTTGGTCCTAGAACACTGCCTTGGGGGACACCATTATTGACAGGTACAGGAATTTGATAGGACGCACCCAATTTTGACCATTTGTTGTCTGTTTGACAGGAATGCTTCTATCCAGTTATTCAGTTGTCCAGAGATACCATAGGATTTTATTTTTAGGAGTAGTTTGTCGTGTACCACTGAATCAAAGGCTTTACAGAAGTCTATGTAGATTGCATCTATTGCTTTGCCCTGGTCGAGTTGTGTCGTCCATATGTTTTTGCAGTGTAAGAGTTGCAGATTACAGGATAGTTTTTTTCTGAAACCAAATTGTTTATTGGAGAGTAGGTTGTTTGTCTCTAAGTGGAGGATGATGGATTGGTTAATAATTGATTCCATGACTTTACAGGTGACGCAGCATAAGGAGATTGGTCTGTAATTTTCAACTAGGCTTGGGTCTCCCTTTTTGAAGATGGGGATGACTGTGGCTTGTAACCATAGGTTAGGCAAGGAGCTGGTCCTGAAAGATTTTTCAAAGATTATGCTTAGAGGTTTGGCTATGGCAGTGGATAGCTTTTTTAAGAAGTAGGCACATATTCCATCCGGTCCAATAGATAGAGATGGTTTTAGATTGCGAAGTGCTTTTTCAACATTGTCTTCTGTAAAATCAATATGTATTAAATCATTGTTGTTATCTGTGGTACGGCTAGGAAATACTGGGCATGATCCATTGCTGTTTACAAATACTGAGCCGAAGAATGTGTTAAAGAGGTTGGCTTTAATGGTGTCATCGTTACAGTCTTTACCATCAGGTCCTATCAAGGGTGGGATGGACCTTGAGTCTTTTAGTTTGTTGTTTACAAAGTTGTAAAAAGCACGGGTGGAATTGGTGCTTAGAAGGTTTTCCTCTTGTTTAATGTGATAATTGGTGCATTCGGTCTTTATCTGGTGGCATAAATTTTTGTATCAGCTTTTGAAATTGGCAACGTGACCAGATTTCTTTTTCAGCCAGAGTGATCTCTTTTTGGATTGAAGTTTCCTTATTGTTATGGGTAGTCTGCTTTTTTGTTTTGTTTTGGGAGATGTTGTTGGTACATATAGTTTGATGACTCTTTTGACTTCAAGTAAAAATATGTTGTAATAGTCTTCAACAGTATTGCATCCAGTGAATAGAGATTGCCAATCAAGGGATGAGAGATCGTTGTCTATAAGATCATAGTTGCCTTTTTGAAGTTACAATTGGGATTACATCATTGTGGTATTTTGTGTGGCGATTGAGACAAAAGTCAATCATATTGTGGTCATTGGAAAAGGGTTCAATTTGTATTCCAAATTAAATTCAAACTATTGCAGAAGATGAGATCGAGGCAGTTGTTTAGTCTAGTGTTGTTGGTTATAGTTGTTCAGTCCCAGATTTGTAATAGCATTGTAAAGGTTGAATGATTTCAGTTGTACATTCATTTAGGGTCCAGTCAATATGAGGTAGATTGAAATCACCAAGAAAGATAAAAGGGTATGGCTTTGCAGCCCATGTTAGTATTCATGTTCGATTCATAATCTATTGCTCTGTAACATAGTAAGATGATCGAGTGATAGTTAAGGATAGTTCTAGTGTTGATGGTTACTCAGGAAGAGCCAGCTCCCAGATTTGGATATTTTTAGATGTAAGGACTTTTTATAGAAGATAGCAACACCACCTCCTCTACGAATTTCACGATCTGATCGGTAAACATGATAGTCCCTTACTGTGGTAATGGAGTCAGGGAGAGATGCATTGAGCCATGTTTCACAGACAAATATAATGTCAAATTTAGCCATATTTAGTAGGAGGAAAAATTCAGGTATTTTATTCACGAGGCTTCTTGCATTGAGTAGTTTGCATTTAAGGCCAGTAGTAGTTGGAATTGAGGTAGTTAGGGGCGTGCATGCCTAGTCTTGGGTGATGGTGGATCGGTTGAGGTAGGGTTGTGGTTGAGGGTTAAAGCTGAGTTGCGGGTTGTGTGGCTTACTTTTGATACAGTCAGCATGGTAGTCAATGTACAGGTCCTTCTCTCCATTGTCTAGACGTTTTTTGAGTTCAGTGCGGAGTACACGGGAGCGGGCACGTTGCTGTATGGTTAGGTCAGGGCGACAACGGAGGTTCTTATGGTTGGTGTTGGTTTTGGCAAGTGAATTTATAGTGTAAATGAATTTACGTTTGCTTGATTCATTTTTGCAAATGACCCTGCACAAGCGTGGGGCCACAGAGCCGTCTCTGTTTTTGAGCTCTCGGCCAATGCGGGAAATGTCAAGTATTTCATCAGCGGAGATGGTTGATGCTTGATACTTGATAATCACTGATGATGTTTCGGACAGTTGTGATGTCATCATTGTCATTGATGTCCTCTAGACCAAATAAGATGGCGTTTGGACATTTCCGTTCACGCTCAACGGCTTCTCTGATGAGGATTGGGATATCAATATTTGTCTGGGTTGTGTTTATTTGTGGATTGGGTTTTGGATTGGGTTGTGGTTGTTGGGTAGAGATGTGGTTTGTAGCTATTGGATGTTCAGGTTTTTGCGTTGTGTCTTTTTTTTTCAAGGTTGGATATTCTTTCTTTTACGGCGTCCAGGGATGCTACTATGGTGTTAAGGGATGTTTTAATGGTTTCGATGGTATCAACTCTTTCAGACAGATCCAGTTTGGGTCTGCATGATTTGCAGAGATATGGAAACTCATTGGATGATTCTAGGTATTGAATCATTTGCTCAGGTAATCCCAAGCAGTCATGATGAACGTATTTTTTACACAGAGAACATTTGATGGAGTTTTCATTATCCTTTAGATTTTTGTAGCATTTAAGGCATGTGCAGGAGTCTTGTGGTTCATTGGTGGGGATTATCTTCTCTTTAGGTTGTGGTTTGACATTGGATTTTCTTTTTGGCATGGTAGGTTTGTTAAGATAGTACGTTGATTGAATTAATTAAAGGAACAATTTTGGGTAATCTATATAGCCAATATCACATCAAACAATCAATTGCAGTAATCTCTCTAGTCAGATAATATTCCTGAGCAACAATCAGCCTAATCAATTAATTACTCTAATCACTAATCAATTAATTACACTAATCATTAATCACACTGTTCATTTAAATTCACAAAAAATCTTTTAAACTAGTCAGTAATCACACTATTTGCACTAAACACTCTAATCACACTAATCAATTAAAACAATAAATCAATTAAACCATTAATAAAATATTTTATAGAAATTGATTATCTAATCGTTGATATAGGTGATGAGGTAGAAAAGTTGTAAGTTTTGAGGTAATGAATTAATCAGTGTTTGATTCAAGTAATGAGGTAGTATTAAGAGTCTGCAAGGAAAGGGTTAATTGTTTTACTAGCAGCTGTAGTTGACTGAATGAGAGGAATTTTCCTATGCCTTCAAATGATGTCCAGCTCTCAAGAAGCAATGCTTCTGTGGTCTTCCAGGTCTTGTGTTTATGTATGAGAAATAGCATGTATCTTCCACATTCTTACCATTGTTCTCTTTCTCCAGAGAAGGTGCTTTTATTCTGAATAAATCCTGCCAATATTCTGTCTGGAAAAAAAAACAGAAGAGAGGTAGAAGTGCTGCTGAGTTTCCCAAAGCAGAACATTTAAAAAGAGCATATCAGAAAGGCCTAAAGAAACAGCAGCCAGACAGCATGAGCTGTTTGCACAGTTGGCTGGATTGTGTATGAATTTAATGTTCCTACAGCAAACATCTGTCTTATTCGTTTCTGCTATATAATGCCTTCCAAGCTAGTGTGGATAATCTTTTGCACAATGAGACCTGTGTATCTTCTTTTTGAAATAAAAATGGCAGCCTTAAGGCGTACAGTATGGTTATTATAATTCATAATTTATTATAACATCCCTTTTGTGAATGACCATTTGCTTCAGCATTGATTTATTGAAGTGGAATGTTCTCCAAGAAAGTATCTCCCTTAATGATAGAAGCAATGGTCTTCAAGGTGCATCAAGGTTATCAATTTTATTTCAACAGACTATAATAAGTCAGCTGTTCTTTCAGATAAGGAATAGAGTTTGGTTGAATTTTGAAATTCTTTGGAACCATCTCTATTATAAAATTATAGTCATACTTATTATTTTTTATCAGTGCCCACTACGAATGGTAGCTATTTTTTCCCAAGGATCCAGTGTGGAAAGGAGGACAGCAGAATGTGCTTAGTGGGAGATAAGCTGCAGAATGAATTATTGCCAGATCATTACTTAGAATTTATTCTTTTCTTTGGTGTTCATCAGATTCTGATCCCTACTTTAATGCAATAATAACTGAGAGTCCTGAGTTTGAACTGACCAGTGAAATCTTCCATTAATTTGGAGAGATGAGGAAGTATTGAAACTCTTATCACACCATACATTAAACCACAGAGAGGGAGGGAGGGAGGGAGGGAGGAGAGAGAGAGAGAGAGAGAGAGAGAGAGAGAGAGAGAGAGAGAGAGAGATGCTTTTGGGGAGAGGGGCATTTGAATAATTATTCCAAGATAGAAATGTGTAAATGTTGCTCTTGTGAACTTTCTTCTCATGTGTTCATTGGAAGAGAGCTAGATATTATGAAATAATGTTCATTTTATTTATTTGCCAGAGTTGTATAGTTCTTCTCCAGAAGCCCAAGACAAGATATTGGGTTTTCCTTCTCTCATCTTATTCTCATAAAAAGTAATTAAGTGGAAATATAGTGTGTGAGCTTCAGGGATCTCTGCAGTTCCTTTGGTTCTATTCCATCATGATATCACATTGGTTTAGGTTTCTGTAGCTCAAATGAAAATCTAATGGAAATTATCTTTCCCATTTATCAAATTCTTTAAAAGTGTCATTTACGTACCACCAGAGAAATTTAAAAAAAACACACCGTATTTTGTGATCTTAATAGGTACGCTATATTTAGTTAAGAATGTCCTCTATCTGCCCCATTAGTAGTTGTTTGAATGATTGTAGACAGTATTCTTATTTATTTATTCATGCATTTTATTAATTCAATTTATGTGGCTTGCCATCTAGCATGTGATTCTGGCTAGCTAACAATCCATTAAAACAGACATGGATTAAAACAACACATTGCATTCAGGGTGATTTATAATCTACAGAATCACTTCCTCAAATATAGGCTCACCTGGTATCCAAGGAAAGAATCAGGTATTCAATACTTTTTAAAAGGCTGTCTGGGTTTCATGAAGTATTTTATTCCATATGATAGGCACCTTCTTGTTCCCATCAGATGACATTGGACTGATGTCATCAGTCCCACAATGATAGGAGAGATCTGGAACTTGTGTATCTGACAGATATTGTTGGAATAAATGTAGGCTGGACAGATATGATCAGACATAGATAGTCCCACAGATAACTGAGCCTTGTGCCACAAAGAACTTTATACGTGATAATCAGCACCTTGAACTTCACCCAGAAAAAAACAGTTACCTACCAACCTCCCTTCCATTGAAGACCTGAATACTGCATGAATCAAAAAGAGGGCTGTGAAAATATTTACAGACCCCTCACATCCTGGACATAACAACTCCTACCCTCAGTGCTATAGAGCACTGTACACCAGAATAACTAGACGCAAAAACAGTTTTTTTCCTAAACGCCATCACTCTGCTAAGCAAACTATTCCCACAACACTGTCCAACTCTTTATTTAAGTCTGCATTACTATCACTATTAATCTTCTCATCACTCCTATCACCATCCCCTCCCACTTGTGACTGTATGACTGTAACATTGTTGCTTGTATCCTTATGATTTATATTGACTAGTATGATTTGATTGCCTATTTGTACCCTATGGCTATATTAAGTGTTGTACCTTATGATTCTTGATGAATGTATCTTTTCTTTTTATGTACACTTAGAGCATATGCACCAAGACAAATTCCTTGTGTGTCTAATCACACTTGGCTGATAAAAATTCATTCCTTCAGAAGCCTGTGTAGCTTAAGAAACAGAAGTACTACAAGGGGCACCAAAGTATAACCATACCCACTGTGGACTTTGTGGACAATCCCATGGTGAGCACATTGCAATAATCCAAATGTAAGATGATCAAATGTGAGGTTGTAAATGGAGCCACACAGCCTAAGAATAGGTGCAAAGCATAATATGAGTCTCTGCAAAGGTGTTGTCAACTGATCTTTGAGCAGGACAGAGTTTAGGTGAGCTCTCCCTTATTGTGCACTACCTCTGTCTGGGAGCTTGCTACCCATCCATTATCAAGGAAAGTCTCCAAATTTAAGACCCTTAGCCATTTTGTTTTGTTAGGGTTGAATCTGAACCTGTTTCAACTCCTCACAGACTCCATATACTGAGAAATAACTTGGTTAGCCCAGGGTAGAAATACATAATTGGGTATCACCAACATATCATGCCATTGCCATCTAATGACCCCACATGGCTTCAGGTGGATGTTAAACTAGACTGGAAAGATAGTACCTTCTTGCTGAATCCTGCAAACTGAGGCTTATGACAATGCCACTCCATTTCCCAACACTGATTAGAACTGAACTTGGTGAAAAGAGGAGAACCATCACAACTCTCACTCCTATCCTTCTGAGCCAGTCTAGAACAGTGGTCGCCAACCAGTGGGCCATGGCCCACTGGTGGGCCATGAGAAAGTTTTGGTGGGCCGCAGAGAAATCTCACTCCCAGAGCACCCACCCAAGCAATTAATCCAGGCTGCGCAGAAATACAAGGCTGCACTGCCCAATGGCCTGCGGGAATCCTCCCCGCCCACTCACTCCTTACCCAGCCAACTTGCCTGCTAAATTGCTATTTTTTCTTTTTCCGACCATCAGCTGTTCTGCTGTGCTGGGAGATTTAGATTAGCTAGGAAGCAGGAAATGGTTGGATTTCTTGCTTTCTAGCTAGTCTTTAGATCTTTGGCTCTGCTTTTAAGCACAACCAAACCTCCCTTAGGACTGAAGGTTCTATTATTCAGTGCAGACTCACGACAAGCAAATTTGAGAGACTGAGCTAGCCGATGGCAGATAGATAGATCACTGAATAATTCTGTGAGCAACTCAATCTTCCTGCCTGCTTTGCCTGATTTTGGGTAAAAGTTACTCTTTTTTAAATAAAAAATTCAATATTTACATACATGGCATGTTGTGAGTTAATTTTGTGAGTTTGTTTGCAAGCAAATTTTATATGACAGACTGAGCTAGCCAATGGCAGATAGATAGATTTCTGAGTGAATCTGTGTTTCTGTGACCAACTCAATCTGCCTGCCTGCTTTGCCTGATTTTGGGTAAAAGTTGCTCTTTTTTATAAAAAATTCAATATTTATATAAATATTTGTAATGTTTACATACAAGCCATGCCCAGCCAGTCACATGACTATCAAGCCACACCCACAAATTAGGCCACACCCACAGAACCAGTTAGTGGTCCCTGGGATTTAAAATTATGAGTTTGGTGGTCCCTGAGGTCCAAAAGGTTGATGACCCCTGGTCTAGAAGGCTATTTTGACTTATGTTTTTGAAAGCCATTGATAAATCAAGGAGGAGCAAGAACATCACAACAGTCTTCACTGATGTTCGTTATGTACAGGTTCTCTTCTCTATCTAATCTGAAACATTTTGTTTAAACAGGCACACATTTGAATGACATTTATTTGTAAAAATTAGATAATAGCATCAATATAAATTGCATGCCACTATTAAATATCAGTTCATTATTATCAGAGTATTTTGATTGGCTGACTCTTGATTTATTTGCATATAAAACAGTTATAAAGACAATTTTTGGCCCATGATGAAGATAAAACTCTTTGTTTTAGTTCAGAGCAATATAGCGTTTAGACTTTGACTAAGGTTTAAATTAAAGAGAGACATAATTATTATCAGAGCCAATTAGCATCTTTGCAATGTTGGTACAGAACATGTGTTTACATCAAACAAGAACTTTAGCAAAATAATTGGATGGGTAAGCCTTAGAATTAAGTATAATTAAGGAGACATGGCATATAAAACTATAGGGAGTTGTATTTTACATAAAATGCTTTATTCTCAAGTTTATCTTGTAGTTAATTAACTTTTTATTTAGAAGTTACTTTTTTTTTTTAACAAAATGAGGTAAGTGTTTGATTTAGCAGACCTGATCTTAGCTTTTCACAAAAAAAGAAAGAATTGTTAAGTAGATATTCAGTTTCTGAATTATATCTTCATAATAAACACAACAGATGTGGCCCTGTTTCAAGAATCTACAATATGGTGTCCAAGAATGCCAATGCATCTATTGTAAATATTGCTTCCTTCAAGTTGCATAATTTTAGACTCCTGATGTTGTTTACTGTTGATTGGGATGCACATGAAATTTACTAAACTGAATATGTTAACATTAACAAATTGATCTATTTCATGTTAAAATCAGTTGTCTATAAAATTCAGAAGTCTAAAATAAAGTGTGCTTGATCCAGACTTTTTTTAAAACTAAAATGCAATCAAAGTAAGGCTTCAATTTGGAAGAAGACACTGAACTAATATTTCTCCATTTCTTTTTTAAAAAAGTTTCCCATTTTTCTACTCACTAAGAAAAAAGAAATGGCATAGGAATGCAGTTTCCTACTATTATATTCAGCTGTACTGTCTGTGGTTCCAAAATGTAGGCAGTGTGTGTGTGTGTGTGTGTGTGTGTGTGTGTGTGTGCATTTGTATATATGTTTGTGTATATGTACATATATATATATGAGAGAGAGAGAGAGAGAGAGAGAGAGACTGAGCATGTAGTATGTTCTAGAATTTAGAACCAGAATGTGTTAGAAAAACATATATGTAAATATCAAAGAAAATATGAGGCTAACATTTAACACATAGTTATTTGAGAATAAACTTTGTTGACTCTGATATGACTTCCTGAATAGGCATGCATAAGATTACACAACATGTCTGTTTCATTAAGAAAAGCCACACTGAATGCACATACAGTATGTCTGTATTAATACAGCTTAGGGCAGTGGTGGCTAACCTTTTTGGGCTCCTGTGCCAAAAATTGTGCATGTGCGCCAGCATCCAAAAGGCAATACACATGGGGGGCCCCGACGCCCCCTGCGAATGTGCGTGCATCCCCCCCTGTGCATGCCGCACATCTCTGTGCATGTGTGCCTGATCCCCTCTCAAGCCATGCGTCTCTGCACATGCATGCGAGATCCCCCTGCATGCTCTGCACCTCTCTGCGCATGCGTGTGCATCTCCCGTGGGCCCCCCCACCTGCAAGACAGATACCCGACAATCAGATGTCGGGCAGGCGGCGCGCATGCATGAACAGTGGGGCTCTTCCGGGTGATCTCTCACATGCCAGCACCCTTGCCATAAGTTCACCATCATGGCTTAGGGTGTGAGGATTTTACCCCTTCTCCTTCCAGCAATGACTATAATTGAGGAACATTGTTATTCTGAACATTGCTTTATTTCAGTTTCTCAACAAGTCTAAATACTTTACCTGGATGACTTCAGTTTTAGGGAAACAGCTGGTGTTTGACAATAGTGTAGTTACAATCCAAAAGGCACCAGGTTATGGAATCCAATGAAATCACTTCAACCACTGAGAGCAGAATTTGGGGAACAGAATGTGAACAGAGTTGCAATGAAATTTTTATGTGAACAACTTTGTCTATGCATAGTCTATTCATATACATTCTTTTTTCTTTTTGTTACATTTTAAAGGGAACACAATGTGGAATGCAATAGTATAAAGGGAAGGGGTTTGAATGTTTCCCAAATACTTTCCAGATATTAATTCACTACATCAGTTCTTGGCATTCTTCTCTTGAAATAGTTAAGCTTCTAAAATCCATGTCACAATATATTATGCAACTAACTTGGAAAGTACAGTGTTGTTTTGCTTAGATCAGCAGTATCCAACCTTGACAACAGTATGGCTGGCTGAGGAATTTTGGAAGTTGAAGTCCACAGGTCTTAAAGTTGTCAAGGTTGGACACCCCTGGCTTAGATCGTTCAATATAGGAGAACACAGATCTCTGATCTATACTTTTTCAGGGACGAAAGTGTTCTTGGATGGCTCCAATACTGGAACTTCTTCTATGAATGTCCCAAAAAAAGAGGAAATAGACTGACTGAAACCACTGAATTTAACCATTCCTTTCTCTGTTTATTTCTACTGATATTGGTAGGACTTACTTTTGATGTATATGTCTGCCTGGAAAAGTTTCCAGGTCTCTGAAGAATCTGAAAATACTATAATGCAGTTCTACTGACAACTTACAAATCTGGCTAACGTCTGAAACCTAAATGAATGGTATATGAATCTAGCAAGAACATCACTTGCCTGCTTCAATCATTTCACAGTCATAAAAATGATTTGATTGATGCCTTCAGTTTCCAGTTTGACTAAAACATATGGCAGAGGTGTACTTTTGCTTTTCAAAACAATGATTAGAATTTACAAAATGCCTCTAGAAGGCACAACAATGTTCATCAACTACATCAAGAATGGAGTTATTAATTGTAAACCCCCCACTATTGGGTGGGGGTGGGGGTAAAACATGACATAGTAGCTAATATAAATATATAGTAATATACAGCCTCCTTTTGATGTTCCCCAAATGGATTGGTTTTACAGCAGTCTGCTGTCTAGAGATTTTGGGAATTGAAGCCTCCGGTACATTTATCAGTCTAACTTGCATATGGCTGACACAGTAGCCTTAAGCAGTGGTGATATCATTTGGGGGAGGGTGAGCAGAAATGTAATTGGAATTCTTGTTGAGTACCAAATGAATATATGCTTGTATTCCCCTTTTTATTACAGAGGGCTCAGGCTTACATTGTTATGTATCAAGGAAATATACTGTATGTCACACACATTTTAATGTACAGATAATAACATCCCAGATTTATTGAGCTGAAAAAAGACACTTTGATTGGGTGAACCACCTCTCTAGGCAGTGTAACCAGTAGTGGAATTCAAAATTTTTTACTACCGGTTTTGTGGGTGTGGCTTGGCGGGCATGGTGTGGCTTAGTGGGTGTGGTTTAGTGGGCATGGCAAGGGAAGGATACTGCAAAATCCCCATTCCCTCCTCACCCCACTAACCTGCTTTCCAGCTCCGTCCTCCTGTGCAGGGCAACAAAAGTTGACCCAGCCAATCAGCTGGGACTTGGGAGGCGGAGAATAGATGGGGGCAGGGCCAGTCAGAGGTGGTATTTGCCGGTTCTCCGAACTACTCAAAATTTCCACTTCCGATTCTCCAGAACTGATCAGAACCTGCTGAATACCACCTCTGACTGTAACCATGTAAAAATATGGAATGCAATACCTTCAATAGATGACTATCTAGTCTCTGCTGTTAGGCATCCAGTGAAGAGAATGTGAAACTGTTCTTACCTGTAACCTAAGAGTTTGATTCTGTCCTGGACTTGGAGCCAGTGAAAAACAGGGGAGGGGTATGAATCAGTGGTGGGATTCAAATATTTTTTACTACTGGTTCTATGGGCGTGGCTTGGTGGGCATGGTGTGCTTGGTGGGCGGGGCAGGGGAAAATCTCCAGTCAGAGGTGGTTTTTGCTGGTTCTCTGAACTTCTCAAAATTTTCGCTACCGGTTCTCCAGAACTGGTCAGAACCTGCTGAATACCACCTCTGGTATGAATCATCCCCATGATCTGATTCTAACTGGAGATTCAAGATTGTATAGTGTCAAGACTGAATTCCATTTCACATAAGACTTGAAATTCTAGAACTAGAAAACCTTGAATTACGCCGTCTTCGGTCTGACTTAAGCATGGTATATAAAATCATACATTGCAATGTCCTACCTGTCAATGAATACTTCAGCTTCAACCATAACAACACAAGAGCACACAATAGATACAAACTCAAAGTAAACCGCACCAAACTTGATTGCAGGAAATACGACTTCAGCAATAGAGTGGTCAATGTCTGGAATACTCTACCCGACTCTGTAGTTTCTTCCCAAACCCCAAAAACTTTAACCTTAGACTGTCTACTATTGACCTCACCCCTTTCCTAAGAGGCCTGTAGTGGGCGTGCATAAGCGCACCAACGTGCCTACCGTCCCTGTCCTATTGTTTCTCTTATTCTTTTATTTTTCTTATATGTACCCATTTCATGTATTCACAACTATGTATACGCTTATACTTATTATCTTGTAAACAATTGGCAAATCAAATAAATAAATAAAATAAAAATAAATTTAAAAATTCAGGGAGACTATGGGTCAACAGAGAGACCCAACTTTGAGATCATTTAGAAAGTCATCCAAAGGCTGTTTTCGTGTTAGAGAAAGCCCTGGATGAAAAAAAGATGGCGTTAGACGTGTCTGAGGACTTTATCCTGCAACCTTTCTGGCAGACAGTTTACTTACTGTGTTACTGTAATAAAATTTAAAATATTCCCCCATTTAGAACTCTTTGAAAGCAGGCCTTAATGATGAGGAAAGAAGAAGCATAAGAGTGTCCAGGTTACCTAGCAAAGAATCCATTGTGTGCTGACTGGCTTCAGTGGGCTGCTGGCTGATCGGCGTGGAAAGAAAGAGAGCTTTTCTGAAAATGATTGGCCAGAATAACTAATGCCAGAATGAGTCAGAAAAGGAGGGCAGATACATAAAACACCTGGAGCATGTGTTTCCCATAAGTTCCTAAAAAAGCAGAACTGGTTGAGCTCAAACTAGCTTTGGCTGGCTAAGGACTTACGTCAATGTTCAAGAGCTCATCAGTTCAGTCAACCACTTTAGCTTTGTCCACTTAAGAAAGAAAGTTGCATCATTGTGTAAGAGGCTGAAAAAGCCATAAGCACCAGGAAAAAAAAATCCTTGGATGACTCACTTCTATTTCCACAATATGATTAGATAGAAGCATCATTAATTTACTCTGTCAAAGAGCTACCAGAGAACAAATCTTGCCCTTTTATGTAGGACACTTTTGGTACTTGAAAAATGCGATCATCCCCTCCCCCTTGTCTTTTCTCAAGCTTAATTTACTTGGTTTCCTCAATCCTTGAGGCCTTTTTTTTTTTTTTTTTTTGCATCTTTAGAGCTAAGATGTGGTCAGATTACTCAAGATGCAGACTGAATACTACATAATATTACAGAACAATTACTTCCCAAGGTCCAGAAGCTCTATATCTATTGATGAAGGATTAAGATGCTTTTGAAAGACACATTTAAGCTTCTCCCCCAGCAGGCTGGAAACAACAGATTGGTTCACAAGAATCCAGGAACTTCTGTTAAGATTTTTTTATTGTAGAAAGGTCATCCAGTGACTGTTGTGCATGAGAAGACAGATGTCAGTGTCCAGGTTTTGTATCTCTCTTTGAGGCAGAAGACCAATTCCTTCTGTCTCTTGTTTTGATAGTAGTCACAACTAATATATGATTATGGTTTGAAAGCTAACTCTCACACCTACTATCAAAAAGTAGATGTTCCTTGACCTGTACTTATATTTTGCATAGTTTTCCTATATTAAGAAAGGTGCATTTGCTTTCTATGCATTAATTAATAGCTAATGAACTGAGTTCATATTGAATTTTATTGCTGCCTTTTGGATCATTAGCTATTTATTCTAACCCATTAAATACCATCTGCATATTTTATAACTGTTCCCTTCCTCCCTTTACTGATTGATTGATGATTGTTATGTCCTAAATTACTTAAAGTGATTTACAAATAAACATGACTAAAATACCCAAATCCTATTTAATTTAATAAAATGGCAACATAATCTAGAGTAATCTAGATTATTAGATTACTTTGAACACAAAGTCCAAAATCCAAGTGTTGGCATGACAATCCTTACAAATTAAAAATTTGGTCAAATAACTTTTATCAGTTTCCTAAACAGGAGCACGAAGGACATACTTTTAAAAAAATGGAGTAATCACAATAATTTTTTTTTGTACTTTGTAGGTTCCATATATCCCATCCAAAAACAAATGTATCAGACAGGTTGATTCTATTTAGCAGAGACGGTCGCACAATCCTTGGGAGCCGAACTATGTAAGATTTGATAGGCTGGGCTGAGAATCCTCACCTGGCAGAGGGGTTGTATTCTGCACCAATTATAACTTGTAGATCAGGGATGTCAAACTTGATTTCATTGAGGGCTGCATCAGGGTTGTGCTTCACTGGGGGGGGGCTGTCGCGTCGAGCGACCGGTCTGTTGTTTCGATCTTCTGGCTTGATTGCTGAATCCCTTTCAGAAAGCAATTTAGTGAGACCCTCGCAAGGGTGAGGTTTAGCAGGACCCTAGAAAGGGTAAGGTTAGGCAGGACTCTCGCAAGAGTGAGTGCCAAGCACAAAGAAAGAAAGACACGAAACAAATGATTTCTTCAGGTGAGGCAGCACATCGCCTGGGGCAGATGGGATTGTCCCGGCTGCGCCTGAGACAGATGGGATTGTTCAGGCAGCCCCTATTGCTTTGCGCTGTCCCCTTTTATTGTACTGAATCAAAGAGGGGGGGTGAGAGGGATTGCAGGAAGACAAAGAAGTTACAAAGTTAATCTTTGAGACCAGGCTACGTGATACAAGTAACGAACTTTGTGACTGATAAACATGTTTTTACTGAATACACATCTTTTATCTGACACAGACCTCTGTGAAGTTAATCTTATCAGCTCCTTTTTCCTGTCAGCTTAGTGAACTTTGCTCTGAGAGGTATACGTGTTAAGCAAGATTTGTTCTATGGAAAAATACCAAGACAGAATAGCTACAGGGGGCATGGCCAACTCAACATCAGTCATGATGAACAAATTTTCAAGATGAAATAATTGAACTGTAAACTTTTTGGTTTTTATACGTGAAGAGAAGAAACAGCTAATTACATTAGCACATGTGGGTCAACTTCTCACTGAACAACAACTCCGTGAAGATAATTGTTTTAGCAAACTTCTACTGAGCAAGCAACATGACATTTTGTTAGGGTAAATAATTAAGGAGTGCAGCATAACCTGAAATTTTCAATTGTCAGCAGAAATCTATACATTAAGAAAAATCTCTTGAGAAACAGTGTCTCTGCTGATATTGCTGACATTACCTGAATTTTTTTTTTTTTTTTTGGCAGTCCTTTGCTGGGGTGGAATTTATACATGTGTAATTTCAAAGTGCAGTACAACAACAACAAAAGTAATTTTGGGCGGGTTAAATGTGTGAAGACTCTTGTAATAGATTAGCGTCAAGATCTGCCTTTGGAAAGTTTAAGAAAGGTTATCTACATTGACAGATTGGTTGCTTGGTCCACTTCCCAGATTTATATGGTGAAATTTTACATGATCCAGACTCTGTGAGAGATGAAATGGTTCCAGGACTTTTGTAGGAGGTGGAATGAATCAAAATCATTCATGCACTTGCTATTTGTCAATAAGCATTGTCATGTTTTCTCCTGTTTTAAAAGACCTAAAATTCTGATATAGCACACTAACATTCAAAATGTTTGTTCTCTTGTTGCTTTGGATATTGAATAGAGATCAAGTTTGGTCTTGGTCTTGAAGAGAAGTTAGCAAAGTAAAGTAATACTCTGGAGTGCCACCAATTAAGAGTAGAACTAAACTGAATCCTTCTATTCCTTCAGGACCAGAAATATTTGTCTGTATTATGCCTCTTCGGAAATGAGTCTTTACTTTGGAATTTAGCATTCTTTCTACTCCTATAGTTTAAACACAATAATTAAAATACTAAATTAATCTATACAAAATGGTAAAAATACAAATTACCTTTTAGAAAAGTTCACTGATTTTTTTTATCCTACCTTTATTGTTTTTATAAATGACATATCTAATACTCCTTCCTCTTGCTTTCCTTACAACAACCTTGTGAGGTGAGTTGTACTGAGAGAGAGAGTCTGACTCAAAATTACCCAGGTGGCTATCATGCCTAAGGTGAAATTCACAGTGTCCTGATTTCCAGTCTGGTGCCTTAACCACTAGACCAAATTGGCTCTCTAAAATTGCCAAAACATCTTATCCATATTTTGTCAAAGTTGTATTTTCCCTAGTTAACACTGAATACAAATGCAAGATCTAGCTAGGGTTAAACTTTTATATGTTTTTTTTTTATTCTGCAGTCCACAGGAATGTTAATTTAATGGGATCAATCTCTGTGGATTAAAGATGCATATATTCTTCGTGGCTGTCTCTAGTATTTGAAATCTATTTGAAGACATTAAGAATTGTAGACCTTTTTTTGACATGGGTATTGACTAGAAATATTATTAAGCAACATTTGAAGGAGAAATCTATACCTGATCTAAAGCACAAGATTGTAAATATGTGTTGTTTATGAATGTTTGGATTTGACTTTTTTTCCAACAATATACAGCATGGTTAAAATTTCAAAAAATATGTTTTTTTCTCTTTTGTTTATAATATGATTTTCAGTCCCTTTTTAAATTGTTCTGCTTATTAATTTGGAGGATACATTACATTAAATTTCAAAAATATATTCAAATATATTTATTTGAATATAAATTTTAAAAATATATTTTCTGCGGTTAATTAGTTAGCATATATATATATATATATATATATATATATATATATATATATATATGTTTTCTTAAGTTTTCGCGGGTACTTACATGTATGGCCTTCAGCTTTGTTCGGGTATTTTCCCACGTCATTATAGTTGTGCTTTTACAGCTGTCCTGCCCTACATAAGAGGCACTACAGACAAAATTAGTAAGATACTATACAGACACCACATCAAGACTGCCTTCAAAACAGACAGAAAAATAGCAGCCATCCTCAGAAACCCCAAAGACAAAATTGACCTGGAAAACCAAGGCATATACGAAGTCCCCTGTGCATCATGCCCGGCCACATACATTGGACAGACCAATAGAAGAATAAGCACCCGCCTGGATGAACACAAAAATGCAGTCAAAAAGCTGGAACACACTTCCTCACTAGTCCAACACATGGAAGCCACAGGTCATAGCATCAACTTCAATGGCACCAAAACCCTAGCCACTATAGAAAATTCCAGCCACAGAATCATCAGAGAAGCCATAGAGATTGAAAAAAGATCAGAAAGCATGAACAGAAGAGATGATTCCACCAGGCTGTCAATCATTTGGAAGCCTGCACTCACAAACAAAAAAATCTCCACACCACAAGCCAGGCAAACACCTGGGCACAAACAGTTCCCCTCTGATACCTCCAGCTCAAACACATCCCAACCAGGCACCCAGATGAAACCCAGCTTCCTAACTAATGATAGCCGTCCATTTACCCGAAGCCAAGCTGCACTAAAGACCTCCAATAAAGTAACACAATGCTGCCAGCCAATCAAGATACAACAAGAGCCAAAAAACAGACAGAAGATATTAGAGACACCAATCAAGCAGAACACAGCAAACTCCGAGACTAATAAACACAGACCAAGACTCCCAACCAATCAGGATGAAGAAAAAACCATTCTGGCACAGCAATAAGCTGCCCCAAATTTAAATCTGAAACCACTGTAAAAGTCTGACTCACAGACGGACACAATACAGAAGCCTGATGATGGCAGATGAGATTCTGCTGAAACGTTGCTACAACTTTAAAAGCACAACTATAATGACGTGGGAAAATACCCGAACAAAGCTGAAGGCCATATATATATATATATATATATATATATATATATATATATATATATATATATATATATATATATATATATATATATATATATATATTTTTTCTGAGGTTCTCGGGGTATTTGTATGTGGATCTTTGGTTATTCGGGTTTTCTCCCGCGTAAGATTGGAAGTATCTAGGCAACGTTTCGATGAAGTCTCATTCATCATCTTCAGGCTTCTGTCTTCAGCTCTGTGCTTCTCAGAGTGATGTGAGCTTGCAGCTGCTTCTTCCTTTTAACTGCTAGTGGGGTGTGACTTGATTGGGTGGGGGCTTGGCTGTGTTCTGATTGGGTGGGGGTGTGTTCTTATTGGTTGGGGGGTTGGCTGTGTTCTGATTGGTTGGGGGTTGGCCATGTTCTGATTGGCTGGAGGTGTGTTCTGTTCTGGTGGGGGCTTGGTTGTGCTCAGGTTGGTCTTAGTTACTGGGGGATTTGACCCCCACTAGCAGTTAAAAGGAAGAAGCAGCTGCAAGCTCACATCACTCTGAGAAGCACAGAGCTGAAGACAGAAGCCTGAAGATGATGAATGAGACTTCATCGAAACGTTGCCTAGATACTTCCAATCTTATGCGGGAGAAAACCCGAATAACCAAAGATCCACATACAAATACCGAGAATCTCAGAAAACAATATATATATATATATATATATATATATATATATATATATATATATATATATATATATATATATATATATATATATATATATTCCTGTTGTGGGTACTTTTCTGAGAAAATACATGTTGATAGAAATTATTTAGGAAAAATACTAAACACAGTCAGTTTAGTCTAGTGGTTAAGGCACAGGTAGAAAGTGGGAGGCATGAGTTCCAGTTCTTCCTTAGCCACGAAAGCCAACTGGGTGACCTTGGGCCAGTCACTCTCTCTCAGTCCAACCCGCCTCACAGGGCTGTTGTTGTGGAAAAAAATGGGAGAAAGAAGGTGCATTGGATATGTTTGCCACCTTGAGTTATTTGTAAAAAAAAAAAAAAAACCATAAACACCGGATACAAATAAATAAATAATAAGGACTTTGGAATAAAAAAAATGGGACACTGTGTGATAATGGCAACTTTCAAAGGACTAACTAACTGCGATGTATGAGTTTTATGAACAAATAGAATACACATTATTGGTAGATTTCATTATTTTGTTTCTTCCTTTTAAATTCAGAACACTTTTTTCACATTTTGCCTTAAGAATTCACAAAGTAGTTGGTTTAACAATGCTGGTTGTGGTGATTGTATACATTATTTTATGCATGTGCTCTGAGGACACTGTTCTGTCAGGCTTCATATTTGCCCAAAGACACCAGATTAGTGTGGCATTTGTCTTTCTCACCATTAAGGGGAATGATAGGATTTTTTGGGGTGCTTCAGGAATCTATCAGGATTCAGCTTAGGACTTTCTGGATCAAGAGGCTCAGCAGTGCTGAAACTGACTTCCCATCCAGCATTTTTTTCTTGGCTCAAATAAATTGACTGGTTTTCCATTAATAAATCTGAATCTCAATCAAGGCAGATGCTTGAAAGTGAAGCCATGTTCATAAAGATTTTTTGCTTTCCTTCTCAAAACTATACCCTCATGGCCAAACCACTACTTCTGTTTATTGCAGATACTAGCCATGTGTCCAAACTGGCTGTGAACACCTACACGTTCCCTGCATACTATCATTATAACTGTAAATTAATAATTTGCTCAAATACAGCAGTCTGAGGAAGACAGTGGGTTGATATTAATGATCAGTGCTTTGTTAAAATGGCTGTCGATGTTAATTTACTTTTTGGAACCATTTTTAAAATGCAGAAACTACTGGCAACACAACAGATTTCACAATGTAGCTGTACACAAATCAAAATAAATAAGGGTTACATCTTTTCTTTTTCCAATTAAGTTTGAAATTATGTACAATTTCTTCCACTGCAAGGAGAAAATAACAGCTGTTTTAGTGCTCTGTAGAATATCTATCATGTCTTTTTCTGGTCGTGTGAATGGAGAAAGTACAGGGAGGAAGGTTAGAGACTCGACATACCCCTTGAATAACTTTCCCTATTTATCTATGTGCTACTAAAACCTCTCTTTGATTGGACTAGACTGAAATAAAACTTTGAAACTATTACAATGGATTTTTCTATTTTTTCTATTATTTATTAATCTATATAGTACCCGACTCCCAATGAATCTTGGTGTTTCACATATTAAAAGCATTAAAAACAAGAGGGGGAAAAACCATAATGCATGAAAAAGTAAAGTAAATTGGACAGGAACTAAAATAACAAAGCAAGGAACCCAAAGGGAGCATCAATAATCCTTGCCAAAGGTTGGGAGAAATGTTTTGTAGACAGAACTACAAAAAGTTATGGTTAAATTATGAGAAATTATTTAAACAGATAAACTAAATTACAATCTGAAATCATTCAAAACAGTGATCTTTTTGTATGAAGAGAAATGTGCAAGTATATAAGCATATGGAACACAATATCCAGATGTTCATCTGATTCAGCTTTTCTTTAGTGATATTTAATTAACTCTGAGCAAACAAAATGGAATAGCAATTTAAAAAGGGCAGTTCAAAGTTCATAGATCACCAGTAACAATTCCAAAAACACAAAAATATACTATTGACATTAAGCCATATATGAGTTCAGATATCTGATTACTTTTAACAAGATAACTCTGGATTTCTATAACTATTCTTCAGTTTCCAGCATTTAATATCTTAGCAAAAGAATCCAGTCTGTCTTGTCTTTTCCTTAAATGATGACTCTGCTTCTATAAACTGAAGCAAAATTGAATGTTTCCTGCTGAGCGAGCAGACTGCTTCAGAAAATGTAGGATTAAATATTAGCAAATATGCAAAAGTTTGGGCAGCTGCTGAATGACTACATTTTTCCAACACTGATTTGGGAATAACAGAGTAGCACCAAGTTTCAAGGAAGAGAACTCATTCAGGTAGCAACGAATAAGATCTACTATGAATTTGTCTGTGGGAGTTACAGATAAAGGGGAGATGGACCAGACTGCCGTGCATTCTATAGGACTTATGTCTTGAATAGCTACTGATTGAAAAGAAAAAAAAAGAATTGCTTATTGCCCACAGACAGTGACTGAGTGATTACTTCTTGCTAAGATTGTACATATAAGTCTTTGCAAGAAATTGAAGGTACTCAGTTTCCAGAAATGAGAATAAGTAAATAGAAAGAACTAATAGATGTTTAGTAGCAGAATTCAGTTGACAATTCCAACAATTTTGCCTTTAGCCTAATCAACATATAACTTATGTTGATTGTGTTATAAGAGCTGTGGTGGTACAATGGTTAGAGTGCAGTACTGCAGGCTACTTCTGCTGACAGCCAGCTGCCTGCAATTTGGCAAATTGAATCTCACCAGGCTCAAGGTTGACTCAGCTTTCCATCCTTCCATGGTCGATAAAACGAGGATCGAGATTGTTGGGGGCAATAGGGCCGACTCTCTAAACCGCTTATAGAGGGCGATAAAGCACTGTAAGGTCTAAATGCTGCTGCTGCTGCTGCTGTATACCTGAGAACTTAAGAAAGAAACAAGAAAAATGTTATTTTATTTTAAAAAATTTATTTATTTATAAAATTTATTCACTGCCCATTTCACAGTCTTGCAATTCTGAGCATTGCACAAATTGATAAAATTAAATTATGAAAGATTGAAAGAGTAAAACAATACATACAGTACAGAAGTGGGATTCAAAAAAAATTACTACTGGTTCTATGGGCCTGGCTTGGTGGGTGTGGCTTGGCTTGGTGGGCGTGGTTTGGTGGGTGTGGCAGGGGAAGGATACTGCAAAATCTCCATTCCCACTCCATCCCACTAACCTGCTTTCCAGCTCCGTTCTCCTATGCAGGGCAACAAAAGGAGACCCAGCTCCTCTGGGACTCGGGAGGCAGAGAATAGATGGGGGTGAGGCTAGTCAGAGGTGCTATTTGCCGGTTCTCTGAACTATTCAAAAGTTCTGCTACCAGTTCTCCAGAACTGGTCAGAACCTGCTGAATACCACCTCTGATATAGTACATTAAAATTAACAAAGAAAGAGCTAAGACAAATGCCTTTCTCCTACTATTGCCTTAAGAAACTTACCATATATTTGCAGCAAATGCAAGCTTGTAGCAGCAGTTGAGGAAAAACAGTAAGAGGATTGGAACAGTCACCAGCCATGTTTCAACTTGTTCAGATTTATTACACCAAACGGTAGAAGCATTATAACAAAAGCCAACCAACCAAAAAAAAAAAAAACATCAGGCAAAGGAGCAAGCCCAGTGGATGGGAGAACCAGAAGTAATAACCTCTGCATTATGGGAACTCAGAAACCAGCCTTGAGGCCTTTATTCAATAAGCATGTTTATGATTTTTGGAAAAGAAAAAGGAAATTATGTTGAAAAGAGGTAGGAAGAAGATCTCAAAAGAGCAACAAGATACGAATGCTCCTACAAAACAGAGATGTCTTATAGAAGTTGGTAACTCACTATTACTACAGTGGGACCCATAAACAAATCCACAAGTTTGTGAAGTATAGATTTCCAGATGTGACAGAGCATATTCAAAATCTTTTAGCCTTTGAAAAATGTTTTAAAAGGGAAAGAAGAATACTATAAGTGCCTACAAGTTGTTCTCGATTTACCACCATAAATGAGCCCAGAATTACAACCGTACATCATTACAGTCGGTCAAGGCATGGCATGCATGTGATTATAATTAATATTCTGATAATACACTTTTCCCAGTGGTCACTAGGCGAACGCCACAGTTAAGTGAACCTACTCAAACCCAGCAAAAAAACATAATGCCCTTGGAGCTCTGCGACAGGTCATAAGGCTGACCTACCGAACAAGCTGTATTGCGACTGCAGGGGAGGTGTGTGTGCAACCATTAACTCTGACCAGAAGTGCTTTACAGCCTCCTTTACATTCTATGGCTGTCCTAGTCTTGAACCGATTGTAAAATGGCCAGATTACATTTCCCAAGGACTAGTCAAAATGGGTTTGGCTGAAATATGGCAAAGCTTGATCAAAGAGGACATCAAACTGTATCTATGGGAACTGAAGAGAAAAATCTATAAGCACTGAGATGAAGACACATTTTAAAAGGAAGAGTAAATAAAACAACATGACAAGGCTTCTAAAAAAACAACAACCACTCCTTCACCAATAGATGAGTAAATTCCAAAATATAGGAAGTAATATATCACTGTTTTGTCAATTGCTATTTCCAAGTTGGCATTTCACTTTAAGAAGGATGTGATGATCATAACACTACAACCTAAATAAAGCAATGGAAAGAACTGGAAATTCTGAATCCTGGGAAAAGAAGAAAAAAGTGAGAAGGTGTGATAACATTCCTAAATATCTGAGAGCAGAGGTGGTATTCAGCAGGTTCTGACCAGTTCTGGAGAACTGGTAGCGGAAATTTTGAGTAGTTCAGAGAACCGGCAAATACCACTTCTGACTGGAGATTTTACAGTATCTTTCTCCTGCTACGCCCACCAAGCCACATCCAAAGAACCAGTAGTAAAAATATTTGAATCCCACCACTGTCTGAGAGGCTTTCATTCAAATGGTCAAGTCCGATTTCCATTGTTCCAAAGATACAGCATTCCCCCAATGGAGGAATGGTTGTTGAAGCTGATGGAATTTACTCGTGGTTAAATTGACTTCTTTAGTTTACATTTATTGCTGACTGGAAACTCCTTATGGATTTTTCACATTAAGCAGGAAAAAATGAATTTATGATTTACAATTCTGATGATTAGGCAGGATTGTTCTGTCCTTGCTACATGTTACTCTATGTGCAGCTTGCCATGTAGCTAAACCCACCTACCCTCCAATAAAACAGACCATGTGCACAGATCTGGATGCTATATTAAAGGAAGAGAATGGGTGAAACTGGGAAAGATAGAAATACATACAGTAAGAACCCAATACAAAATAAGCAATGTTGAATTGCTGGTGAGCATAACAATTAACAAATGCAGATACACCTAAATCTCAGCAGTGATGCTGTGTGTATGGAGTGTGGATTTTTGTCCTCAGATGAACATGTCATGGATTAAGCTGGATTCTTCCTGGTTCTTGTTTCTTCATGATTTATATAATATGATTTTAGGAATCATTCCACATGATTCCTAAAATCATGTTATAGCTGTAGAAATTATATTTGTCTGCCCTCCCTAAAGTAGGTGTGTGTGTGTGTGTGTGTGTGTGTGTAGAGTAGCCAAACTTCCTTTTTTAGACCAGCAAGATTTTTAAACCAAATATCCATACTTAAATGTATGAGAGGACTAACCTTAGATTTATTAACATGCAGTACTTCTAACAGCTGTCCTTGAAGCAAGAATAACCCTAATTTTTAACACTCTGTCCTTGTGAGAAAGGGACAATTGAAAATAACATATTATATTGTTGCATTACCCATTTTATAAAAATGTATGGCTAGGTTTATATCCCCTTCTTAACTGAACTTCTGAAACATTCAGATTTATTTTATGTATAGTTGTTGTTAGCAGACCAATATGATTCTGTTTCATTGAAGAGGGTCAAACTTGTTTGTTTATTTAATTATTTGTTTGTTTAATTATTTGTTTAAAATCATGTTCCTTATTTAATTATTTTTTTTAACTTTTATTAATTTTAATTTCTAACTTTTTAAAATCGAATTCTGACTATTCCCCATAATAAAGTGATTGACTAGTGGACTGTGATTGACAAGTGATTGACTAGTAAAAGCAATTCCTCAGAGAGGTCATGAGTTCTCTATTTTAGGGTTGATGAAGAGCTATCTGTCAAGTAGCTTTTAATTTGAATTTCTGCAGTAGACAAGAGTTGGATTCATGGGCTTAGGTGATGTTTTCTACCTATTGAATTCCTGCAGTATCTGAACATTCAGAAATGCAGAAATGGTAGTGAACTGGTTCTAGGAATGCTGTGGGATAATGAGATATGGGAGAAAATGTCATGAATATATGCTTGCTCTTTCCCACTATTCTCTATTTTTGTTGTTCTGGAAAATATACAGTAGAAGAACTAGTATTTATGCTGATGCAAACCAGAGTATGACCATGGCCAGTTTAACTTGTTTATTGGAGTTTTTCTTTGTTAAAAATATCTTTGTCTTCTTCCTAAGACTTTGTTAAGAATTTTTTACCTCCTATAATCCTTAGCCAGCTTTAGTTAATACTTTGGCAATTGCTGTTCAAAACATCAGATTTTGAATATATTTGTGTTTTTTTTTAATCCCTGGTGTATTTATTGCATTTAATATGCTCAAACTTTACCATTCCTGCCACCTGGCAGATATATTTTTTTTTAAAAAATCAAGTTTTATGTGTACAATAATAATGAGTTGAAGGTACTAACTCACCTGGGAATAAGTAGCTTTTGATGATCATTTATATAGCATATAAAAGCCTTCTAAACATTCAGAATATTTTACCCCAAAATAATCACATTTTATTGTCAAGAGAAAAGGAAGCAACAAACTGGTAAGATTTCTCCCCCCAAAGAAATAGTGGCCATCTTAAAAGAAGAAGAAAACCTTAGGTGGAATTATTCTCAGCAATAAAGCAAGTGACTCTTATGTCCTCCAAAGAAAAGAATTCTGATACATTGTCAGTTGAAAGAGTTTTTGTAATGCAATTCTTGATTTAATGTCTCCACCTGATCAACATTTTTTGCACAAGAATGACCAGAGTTGTAGAGGACCAGTGAAAAGTAGACATTTTTGAGTAAAATGCAATATGTCATTTTATGATACACTTTGGAAGAAAACCATTTATTCTAGCACTGTGTGTTCTCTAAAGTAAAACGTATCTGATACAAAAAAAGTGAAGGGGAAGGAGATATTGTACTCAATTTGCTATCTTGAAGTGCAGACCAAAGAAATAAAATTTACTGCTGTCTTGAATCATGCAGTATGTGTGTATCTGGTGCTATTTCATTCCAACATCAGTATATCAGCTACTTGGGGTACTGTGGAATGAATTGTAATGAATTGATGGGAATTTGATTATCACTGCGAGTTAAAATTACTCTTCTCTCTCCCCTATTTATGGCATTGACATCAGAAAGTGCTACTTTCTAATTTTTGAATTGAATAACAACACTGCCTTCCCAGAGGGAGCAAAATAAGATGCTATTGTTCATTTGTTAACAGTTTTGGAGAACATTTGTTGTTAAAATAACAAAACCCAAACCCAAACAAAGCAAAATTAGTTTTTGCATCTAATACTTCATTGCTAGGAAGAATCTTGTATTCCGTTTCTTGAGTTGTAGATGTTGGACATGTGTGTGAGGTAGAATGGTTGTGACAAAGTAGAGGTACAAAATTTGTGTTGCTAAGTGAGATGGTTGTTAAGTACGTTTTGTCCCACTTTGTGACTTTCTTTGCCACAGATGTTAAATAAATCACTGCAGTTAAGTTAGTAACACAGTCGTTAAGGGAATCTGACTTTCCCATTAACGTTCCTTGTCAGAAGCTCAAAAAAGATAATCACATGACTCTGAGACACTGTAACAGTCATAAATATGAACTGGTTGCCAAGTACCTGAATTTTGATCATGTGACCATGGGGAGGTAGCAATGGTTGTGAGTGTGAAAAACTTTTTTCAGTGTGTTGTAATTTTGAATCTCACTAAAGAAACTATTGTAACTGTTATGAGCCATGGTGGTGCAGTAGTTAGAATGCAGTATTGTAGGCTAACTCACTGTTCACTGCCAGCAGTTTGATTGTGATGACCCGGGGTGTGACACAAAAATAACAAAGTCACAAAAGTAGAATAAATTCCCTTTAATGCCTCCAACTTGGCCCCCAATGTCCAATTATCCTGGGCTGGAGATCAAAGTCTTCAAAAAACTATCTACGAAGGAAAGAAATGCAGTCCAAACCCAAAGTAAAGATAATTAGAAATAAAAAAAGCCAACACAAACCCCACTGAAGTAATTAACATGGCAGGCCAGGATGATAAATTGCAGACTTCCAAAGGATAACACAGCACCCATAGTAGGGAGGATGCCAAAACCCAGATAAGCTTTGACAAAGATAATGCAAAGATAATTCCAGCAAGGAGCTGTGTGCAAATGCCCCACTTATATCCTGTTCTCCCAGCTGCAAATAATGAAAGGGATCAGGGCCTTCTTCTCTCCCATAAGCCATTGCTCCCATCTCCATTTCTCCCTGCATGCCCTAGGATGAAGAGGGGATGGCCCTGGGTCTTCCTCTGAATGCCCAGCTGGACTGTACCCTTCTCCCATTTTTTCCACAGCCACTGGAGCCACACTCCCATTCCCTGTCAACTGCTCAATCTCCGATTCCTCAGAATCAGATTCCAACAAGGGCATGACATCGATTCTGACCTGCTCGAGGTTGACTCAGCCTTCCATTCTTCCAAGTTTGGTAAAATGAGGACCCAGATTGTTGGGGGCAATATATTGACTTTGTAAACTGCTTAAAGAAGGCTGTAAAGCACTGTGAAGCAGTATATAAATCAAAGTGCTGTTGCTATTGCTCAGGATTATCTGTATGGGAAAATTCACCTGGAGCACCTCAGAATCTGATTTTGCAGAGATGACTGTGTATATGGGTATATGTATGTGAACACAGTAGACAGTGAAATATGTAAGGTGAGAAAGATTATAGTTTTGTTTTTCACTCAGTTGAAACATCATTTAATACAATTGGTGGGCTATTGTGGATTGAGGGATGGAATGATTAATAAACTTCAGCAGGAAAGAGCATCTAGCTAAGTGAAGTTAATCCTAGAAGCTAAGCAGTGATGGCCCTCACCTGGATGAGGAACCAACTGAAAATCTAGAATTATTGGTTAGATAGAGAAGTCAAAGAAACAATCCAGAAGAAAGCTTTTGTTGTTGTTGTTGCCCAAAAACTGTATGGATAGAATAATTATGAGTTAAGCTTAGCTTCAGGATATTTTTATCCTTTTATTATTATTTAAGATGGATTAGTGAGTACCTTGAGACAGCTGTTTACAACTTTTAAACATGCTTGAGGTTTTGGCAAAGAGGTAGTTGGGGGTCAGGTTGTCGCACCCAGTGAAACTTCACTTGTTTGACTCAGTGAAAATTCCTTGTGAATTTATTTAATGTTTTCTGCAATTAAGAGAAACTGTTGACAGCTTGTGTTGTTGCAAAGCATAATTTTATGAAATGCGTGATAGATTGTGAGGCTTTTGTGATTATCTAACATAATTGCCAAGACAAAATCTTCAGTCTGATAGAGAGCCTTTTGGGGAACATCTTAATATACGTAGTGGGGAGTCCAGTTTTCACTACAACACAACCATTCAAGGGAAATATCCTTGGTGATCTAATTGAACTCATCTTCAATATTATAGGTGTTAAGCAAGTCTGTGTCCTCACCCCATTATTATTCAACTTTTATGTTAACAATATTGTTGAGATACTAGTAGGCCAGATTTCTAAACTTCTCTTGCCCACTGTTTGATTTCTACATATTTTCCTTTATGCTGCTAATGCAACCATAACCAAAATAAACCTCCAAACTAACTTTCTTTCTTTCTTTCTTTCTTTCTTTCTTTCTTTCTTTCTTTCTTTCTTTCTTTCTTTCTTTCTTTCTTTCTTTCTTTCTTTCTTTCTTTCTTCCTTCCTTCCTTCCTTCCTTCCTTCCTTCCTTCCTTCCTTCCTTCCTTCCTTCCTTCTTTCTTCCTTCCTTTCTTTCTTTCTTTCTTTCTTTCTTTCTTTCTCAGTTTCACTTTATTGCTCTAGAGTCTAGAGGGCATATTGAAATAAAATTCTTTAAGACATTTTTTTGGTATTTTTTTTAGGAAATATAAACTCATCAGTCAATGATTGACAGTATGGTCATCAAGCAGGAGAGAGCCTATTTGGCCTTAGTAGTTTAGGTACAGGTTAGAAACCTGGAGACTCTTGAGTTCCAGTCCTATCCTTGGTATGAAAGCTGGCTGAATAATTTTGGGTCAGTCACTCTTTCTCAATCCATGACATCAGGTTCAGGTGAAAAGCTAATTAGTCCATTCCTGTTGGATTTGGATCAATGCTTTATTGGATGATCAAAAAAAAAAATCCTGACTCAGTTGATCTGAAAAAAGCAGAAACTGCACTTTTGGCAAACTTGTAGGAAGGAACATTCCTCAAGCAAGTAAAAAACTTAAAATATCTTGGTGTTTCAATACTCTATCTGTGGGTCTATTCAAACAAAAGGAAAAATAAGATATTTTATGTTTCTGTGAAAGAAAGAAAAGGGGGAAGCATTTAGTGAATCTTAATGAAGGTGGTCTGATCTGGTGGAGTAGAGCTGAATGTAAGCAAAAAAGTAAAGTTGTAGGTTTAATTCTGAATGAAAGGGCTAAAATATGTCAGAAGTGTGAATTGATGTCATCTAGGCTAATGTTGCTTTGTATGAAATTAAAAATCTACAGGCTGGTGATAGTTGCACATTAACACTTTTGTGAATGGTGCTAATGAAAGAATCAAGAGTGAATTTAGAGAAAATGTATGAAAGTGAATGAAGATAACACAAATGGATGGTGGGAACAAAATAGGAAAAGTATAGAAATTTATCTCAAATCTATGATTAAAATATAAGTCTATTCACATACATGGCAAAGAAGTGACTCTTAATGTCAAAGCATTAAAGATACATTAAACTATTTTTATTTAAATGGTGTAATGTAAATTGAGACCCTTTCTCTAACCATACCAATACCAAAGATTTGACAGGTTGTTTATACCTGAAAAAAAAACAGGAAGTGAAATTTCATTATAGCCTGCCAAATGAAGTTCACCTGAGTAGGATAAGAAGTGTTGAAACATCACTCTTACACAGAAAATCTAAAATGAAATTAGACAATTAAGTATTTGGGTTATTATACTGTGAAATAGATAGTTTGATTCACCTGACAGCATATTGTTGGTGTGTGGTGTCGTCAGCAGTCACTTTGTATAGGATAGGATAGGATAGGGTAGGGTAGGATAGGGTAGGGTAGGATAGGATAGGATAGGATAGGATAGGATAGAATAGGACAGAATTATTTATTGGCTAAGTGTGATTGGACACACAAGGAATTTGTCTTTGGTGCATATGCTCTCAGTGTACATAAAAAATGTTAGTTGGTCAAGATAAGTATTTTTATATCATGTTTATATTATATTTTAAAATTTTTGTTAGCCATCAACAGTTGAATTAATGAGATGGCTGCCATATAAATTTATACATATAAATAAACTGCATTATCCATGTGTTGCTTCTTTAGTCACTTGGCAGAAATCAACTCTTCATCTGCATGAACTTCTACCATAATTTGGTATTACTTACAAATCAGGTGTCTCCTTGCTCATCCTTGACTTCAAATCACTTATGAAAGTTAATGTATTTAATGCTAATAACAGACTATAAAATATAATCAGCCATTTCTCATTTTCAGACTCTTAGGTCCATGACCTTATAGAGATATAAAAACTATGGCTTTGAAGTGCCAATATTCAGCAAGGTCATTCCATAGAACTTCAGAGGAATACAACAAGCCCACGACGTTATATTCATTAAGTGGATGTGTAAAACATATGGAGGCTCTCAACACAACTTTCCATTATCAACAGCTGTCACTCATTGTTCAAATTATTTGCAAATTGCTTAGAACATTCAATTCCTGCCCAGGATTATCTGGTCCACATTTGCTTCCCTATCCAAGCAATTGGACATTTTGCTGCCAGTTGTCCATATCCTAAAGATAGATGACATACAATCCTAGCTACTGAGACAATATCCCAACATCTGATTTTCATGCAAACATGTTTGAGATCAAGATCTCATCTAGTTTTTGAATGCTAAACCTGATACCGTTTATTAACGATTCATTTGTGGAACATGGCACTGGCAAAGAAAAAGGGAAATATCTTTTAGCTTCCTAGAAACATTTTTGGTGTTGATTTGGTGAAGGCTGGTCTCTGACTGGTTCTTTGTGTTTCTTCCTGAAGCTCAACACTTCCCAAAAGTTACTGGACAAGTAAGCCTACCCCAGGACGTTGCTTATGTCAGAAGGTGTTAATATTAGTAATACTTGGAGCTTCCTTAAAAATATAAAATATAGAGGCCATGAGTCAGCCCATACCAAGATCATTCCAAGTTGTTATAAAATGCTACCCTCCTATAGTTTACATCTCCTTTGTAACTCTTATGTATCACTTCAGAGGGTACATAACTTGTATGGTCATTGAGGCTTCTCTGCAAGTTTTTGATGGTGATCACTGCAGTTGTGCATGCCAATAAAAGACAGTTTGTGGCATTTATCTCCTATCTATCTAATTAGGTTTGATTCCTAACTGAAGGTCACTTTTGTCCCATAACAGCCAGGCAGTAAAATATATTTCCATTATTATTGAATGACTACAACTATTATATAGCACAGCTGAAATTAAGCACCTTCAATAGAAGTGTGAGATATAGCAGCTCTGGTCTGGATTTGTCACAGTTCCGTATATAAGTTAAACAAAATAACTATTGGTGGTGAGACACTCTGGCACCTGTGAGGAGATATAATGGAATTTGCAATGACAGATGTGTTACTCAATCAAATTGAGAACCATCAGCCAACAGGTACATAGCAATAACAAACTCAAGGAAGGCAATTAAGTGTACAGCTTCATATAAATTGCTTGTGGCTTAGATCCAACAGGTATTTCTGCTTATTTGTGGCAAAGTAATTCCTTCATCCCTGAACCATCCAGAAAATTGATGTCAAGAGTTTTTGGGAAATGTTTCTGAAACAGGTTTAAGGAAGACTGGAAAGGAGAACTATCTTTCTTCCATCAGACTAGCTAACTCACCCACATATTAACTAGGTCTGAGGAAGTAATATTCTTTGATATGACATGAATCTAATTTTTAATAAAACATATTTGTGCAGTATTCTATCTATCTATCTATCTATCTATCTATCTATCTATCTATCTATCTATCTATCTATCTATCTATCTTTCTATCTGTCTATCTATCTATCTATCTGCGAAATACCACTCATGCATCATCACAAGATCTCCAGAACCATAAAGCCTACAAACTTGAAATTTGGCACGCAAGTTCCTCTTGGCTTCTAGGTGCTCACTAAGAAAGGATTTTTAGAAATGATCATATTTCGTATATTATTATCATTAACACACTCTGATGCTAAGGAGTTCTACTCTCCTCCCCACCTGAAAAGAAATTTGTTCCAAATGTAAAACACAAGCAGAGGAGATGAGTTTCAGTTTCAGTTTTAGTTTCACAGCACCAAGCAGCTTTACTACAGAACAATTGAGCTAAGCCACGCCCAGGCTCCTTGCTGTCTCCTTCTTGCTCATGCAGAAAGCTGTTTTAGTTTCCAAACAGCCCTCAACTCTCTCACACACTGACAGGATGCTAGTTAGATGAATACCGATGGATGCTGGTAGGCAGAGGCAGAATTTTTTCCTCTTATTTTCCTCCCAAAAAACTAAGCCAAACCACATAGTTTCGTAGCAAAGCACAGGTATCGAGCAAGTTAATCATAAATTTAAAATAATTACATAATAATTATGAAATGATCTCATACTACAATCTGTCAAATGCTGAATAGCATTAGTAGGCATCTGATATAAACATTGAAGTGTACAAAATGAGTCCAAAGCCAATACCATGTTTTATCATGATGTATCATATAATTACCAGGAAGGGAACTGAGCTTGAGAAACAGATGAACTTGAGGAAGAGATTTAAAAAAAACTTTACACACAAAGACTTCCACATGAAGAACTTTATTATCATTTTAAAAGGCACGATCCTTTGATTTCCATTCAATATTCCATATAGGTCATATTATATGAGATAAGATAAACTACCTTAAGTTCGCCACCTATTTATTAACAAACCTAGCTGTATTTTGAACTCCATGTTTTTAGTTACAAAATAAATTTGAGAATGAGTCTGTCCAAGTGGGGTTTTCCCCCATAAATATAAAATAGAATGAAATAAAATCATATTCCGAACTGTATACCTTTCATGGTTTTACAATTCTGTTATGTCAGTCTTGATTCCTCATAGTCCACTTGTCAAAACATTTTGGTTCCATGTTCTTTCTCTCTCCTCCATCTGTTGAGATGGTGAATTGTACTTCTTATAACTGCTTTGGTACAACAGGGTTCCTGTTATTGCAAAACGTTATGCAACAATATTGATATTTTGTTTTCCATACAATGCACTGAATTTCATATCATTTATCTCTACCTACCATCTATAGCTGCCTGCCCCCTCTCTTTCTCTCTCTCTCTCTCTCTCTCTATTTATCATCTATGTCTGCCTGCCTGCCAGTACCTTAATAGTAACTTAATTTTTGAATTATATGACTAGGAAGGAGGGGGGCTTATAATAGAGCATTCATAGCAATTCATTTTGAATTTGTTTTCTATGCAAACCCCAGCCTTATCAAGTCATTTTCAAACTTAATCTTTCAATTGCAGCTTTCTCACGCTCCACTATTGTGATCAGTTTTCAATGAGTTATGAATAAACAGAAAGAACATTAATTCCCTTGATATAATTTCTTTCCAAATTTTCAATAAGTTGGACATAATACAAATAAGTAAGATTGAAAAATAGAAAGGGGAGAAGAAAATGGAGGAAGGAGAAAAAACCAGAAGGTCCAGGCTATCCCAAGAAAGAGACAGGGTTTTCAACATTCAGAATTAATTTCATATAAAAAGTAATCTTCTTTTTTTTTTTTTGTAAATTTTATTGGTTTTTAAAAACAAACATAAACAAACAAAACATAAAAACATCAAACTTTCTTCCATAGATATACAAACAGTGTGCCGGTTGGTTTACAAATCATTTTGTGCATCCATTTCGTTGTCTTCAATTACAGTTACATTACATAAAAGCTCATATTATCAATCAAAAATTAAATACCCTAATATCATTATTAATCAATCATTTGACTATAGATTTATTCATTCATATTTTATGAGATAACCATAATTTACTTTGTTTATTTTATAACAATTCATATTATCCTCCCAAATCTATCCTAAAAACATTTTGTAGATATAATAAAAAAGAAGTACATCTTTATATATTTATTATTTTCTAAAAATCTACATATTTCATTACTGTATTTTATTATCTAACCATTGATAGAAAAGGTCCCAAATTTTATAAAATTGTTTATCCTCTTGTTCTCTAATTTCAAATGTCAATCTACTCATTTCAGCACATTCCAATATTTTCTTAATGATTTCCTCCTGTGATGGTATTTTCTCATTTTTCCAGTTTTTAGCAAATACAATCCTATACAGTCAACATGTTTACAATCAGGTATTTCAAGTCTTGACTATATATTTCAGGTAAAATTCCCAATAAAAATATCTCTGGTTTCAAATCTATATGTTTTTTTTGTCATTTTTTCCAACCACATGTGGATTTTAGTCCAGTATTTTTTAGCGTCCGCACAAGTCCACCACATATGGTAATATGAGCCAGGTGCCTGATGACATTTCCAACATTTTTCGGATTTATTCTTGAACATTCTTGCTATTCTTGTTGGGGGGAAATGCCACCTGTAAAACATCTTATACAAATTTTCTTTATAAGCTGTTGACATTGTCATTTTATAATTTTGAGACCACAATTTTTGCCATTTCTCTAAATCGATCCCATATCCAAAGTTCTTCCCCCAAGCAATCATAGTTTCTTTAACTTGTTCTTCTTCTAGTTTAATTTCTAATAAATATCCATACTTTAATTCCCTTGATATAATTTCTTTCCAAATTTTCAATAAGTTGGACATAATACAAATAAGTAAGATTGAAAAATAGAAAGGGGAGAAGAAAATGGAGGAAGGAGAAAAAGCCAGAAGGTCCAGGCTATCCCAAGAAAGAGACAGGGTTTTCAACATTCAGAATTAATTTCATATAAAAAGTAATCTTCTGATAAACCAATTAAAGATGCGCTAATTCAGTTATGATTGAATCATATTATTTATATCTGTATAGCATCTTACTTGTAATTAGTACAATAGGGCTCTTTCTTTTGTACCCTCAGTATTTTTTCAAGGAAGCTATTTTATGTTCTAATTAGGGATGCAATCAAAACGCCTGAAATCCTCTTATTGGATTAATTTCTCCATTACTTATGGAGTAAGTAGTAGCCTCTTCAATCATTTTAGATGACAATGTTTAAATGTAATCCAGCATTTTAGAAACAGCACTTAAAATCTATGGAGGCAGATGTCAAATGGAGTTCTTGGTGCTGTTGCAACTTTATTGTTCACTTGCAGATGTTGTATTACCTAATTAGATAATATTGTCAGTGCTAATGAGTGTGGAGTCCTGTCCCATTCCCCTTTATATACAGTAGCTTGATCTGCCAATGATAGTGGGAAGTGGTTTTCTCCTTGGTAATTCTTTGGCTAGGATGTTCTTTTCTGCTTTATTATTTGTCTGAGGTTAATCCCTGCTTATCTGGGTGTAAGCTACTTTTGGACAGGATATGTCTTCTCTTTTGGTTTCCTTCCTAGCTTTTTTTTTTATTGTTTCTTTTGAATGATGTGTAAATTTGGCTTATCTTATGTATCTATTGTCTAGTTTATGTCTATTGATGGCTGATTTGTCTGAATTTCAGCTTTTTTTTTTTTTTAGTAAAAAGTAAAAGCTTTATACAATCTGAAGAAAAGCTAGAGTATAGAATTTCAGCATTTTTGTGTCTTTTTAGCTGACAGTATGCTTTTTAAAATAAATTATGAATTTCTCTATCAGATTTTTTTTTAAAAAAAATCCAAAATATTGTCATAAATGATCAGTAATTTAGTTTCAAATTGCTGTTTTGATTCCAAAAGCAACTAATATTTTTCTTCTGGGTTATAAAAGCCCTCCAAATCATAATACTTGACTTTATTTAACTCAGTAGCCACAAGCAAACTGATTGTTTTGGATCATTAATTTACACAATCACAGAGTAATATTAATCTGATATTGTGTTCTGCTAAATTCAATATTTTATCAAATTGCGTACAGCCACAGAACAACCAAATCTGAATTACTCATTAAGTACATCATTAATTCAAGTGTTACAATTTATCAGGAAAAGAAAGAGAATTTAAGAAAGACATATATAATTCCTTGATTTTTCCATACTGCCTTGAACTTACTAAAGATGTCCATATTTATCCACAAAATCGGGCAGTGAGGAAAAAAATAGCACATTTGATGAACAGGAAGGAAGGATTGGGGATGGGAATGTGGTCATAGTAAGCATCAAGATGGTGGCAATGCATATAAGAGAGGTTTTCAATCATTAAATCACAATCAACACCTTAATTTTGTAGGCACCGTCCAGATACCTCTGTTGACCTGGGACACACATTATGGTTAGTCATAAATCTGTTTATTTACATTTGATTCGACACAAGTAATAATACTGCCATTATACTTTCTGAATACGTTCCAGATTCCTATCTAGAAAATGGTAATTCAGTCCTGGAAAATTAGAAAGGGTGAGAAAGAAGCTCAGATTAATCTCATCTTGATTTGGTTTGATATAAAATAAGGCAGTGGGAAACAGCCATTCATTTTTCTATAATTCTAATTACCACACAGCAATAAAATAGCCTCTTTAACTGGTGTCAAATGGTAAAATTTGGGGGTTATTAGATAAAGGAAAAGTGGAGTTCAGACAGGAATTATATCTGCTAATTTGATCATAACAAGCAATAGTTATGTATATTTCCTGTTACACGGATTCTTGTCAGCCAAAAATCAAACACAATAGCTAAGTAAATATATAAAAACCACACTGTTGCGATCTGGATTCACTTAGAGGATTTGTGCGAAGTTACAAATTAGATTCTGAACTCTACTAAGGCAGCCTTAATTTTATCTCAAAGGGACAGAGATGAGAATTCCCCAATTATCTTCCTCATAAAATATGAGGCATGCAGAATATTAGAGTATTTTAATACAGATACATTATAAGCAATATCTTTTCTAATCCATTTAAAGCTGCATTGGTTGTATCATTGCTTCAGGTTGCCTTCCTTATAATTTTGATTATGATTAATATTGCTCACTAGTTTGGGCTTCATATTTACCATGGTATAAACACAATGTGTAATTCAATATTGAAGCTAGCTAAATAAACAAGGCTCCTGGTTAAAAATGTATTGTGTTTTTTGTGTGTAGCTTAGATTTTGCACTGAAAATTCATATTATTGTTCATTTATGACTTTGTAAAGATTGGTAATTGAACCTTGTAATGAATTTGAGCTCCTGAATGTATATGGAGAGTTTTTTGTTTTTTTTAATCAGAGCTATTTGAAGGTGAGATGATTAAATACTTCACCTCAGACCCTCACAAGCCATTCCAGAGCTGTATTGCTGTTAAGATAGTTGAGTAAGCATAGGTGGACCCAGCTCCAGGTTTTCCTCAGCTATGGACCCAGCTCCAGGTTTTCCTTTGCATCTTATTGTGTATAAGCTGCAAAATAGCCACAATATAAATTTAATATAAGTTTATATTAATTTAACAATCAGGAAGATGAAATCAAGTGCCTCTTCAAAGCAGTGTTGCATGTATATGCTATGTCTTCTTCCCTTTTTTCCATTTTTGAGCTGTACCTTATATTTTACAGAGTTGCAACAGAAGCAGACAGGTGGCTTTTCCAGGCATTGCGGTATACAAAAAGTGAATTAAAAGTATATAGGAATAAGAATAACAAATAAAGAAGAAGAAAAATCAGAAAGCCTTGATTCAAAACTACTTACCCATCCCCATTTTGAATTCACCAATCCTGGTTCCTCCATATAATTAACTATGATGTAATGTTACTAGTTTGCTTGGCATATCAAATGGGAATCTATCTGAAAAGATACTATATACTCTATATAAAACATATGTTTTTGACATTAATCCATGATTTGTGAAAAATATATTGCTTTTCAATCAAAAAAGGAGGGGACTTCTTTTTCTTTTAGATGGTGAGGCATCTATTTTAGTACCAACATTTTCCTTGTTCTAAATCAACCTTTATTGTCAGAGTACACCATGTGTACAATGAGATTGGCTGAGCCTCCCTTCGTGCACACCCCCAATAGAACTCACAGTGAAGACAGAAAGTCCCTAACCCAGTGAATCCTACTAACAAACACACAATCTTATTACACCATGTGAACTTATTGTACAAGGTGCCAGCCCTGCAAGTCTACCATACTATGTTGACATGAAGTTATTTTCCATTCAGGAGTCTGACAGCCCACGAGTAGAAACTATTTTTTAGCCTGTTGTTGCGGCTGGCTATGCTTCTGTATTTCCTACCCAATAGTAGGAGAGTGAAGAAGTGCTGACCAGGGTGTGAGTCATCCCTGAGGATTTTCCTCGCTCTTCTAAGGCAGTGAGCCCTAGCGATGTCATCTAGTGATATGAGGGAACAGCCCATGATGTTTTGTGCTGTGCTCACCACCCTCTATAGTGTCTTTCTATCCACGGCTGTCAAGCCGGCATACCACACCGTAATGCAATATGAGAGGATGCTCTCTATTGTGGACCAGTAAAAAGAGGTCATCAGTTGTTGTTCTAATTTGTTCTTTCACAAGATCCTGAGGAAATGGAGTCTCTATTGGTCCTTTCTGGCCACCTGGGTTGTGTTGATTTTCCAGGTGAGATCTTCACCGAGGTAGACTCCCAGGAATTTAAAGGAGGAAACTCTCTCCACACAGCCCCCCTTGATGTAAAGTGGGGTGGATTCCTCTCTCTTCTTCCGGAAGTTTAACACCATCTCCTTTGTCTTGCTGATGTTTCAGGTGCAGGTAATTTTCTAGGCAACATGAGGATAATTTTTGAACCTCCTGTACACTGTTTTGTCTCCACCTGTAATGAGACCCAATATGTTGGCATCATCTGCGAACTTAATGATCACAGTGGATGGGTCAGTTGATACACAATCATGTGTGTATAATGAATAAAGGTAGGGACTGAGCACACAGCCCTGTGGGGAGCCAGTGCTAAGCTTCAGGGAGGTGGATGTGACAGATCCAGCCCTCACTGTTTGTGGCTGGTCCCTTAGAAAGTCTTTGATCCAGTCACAGATGGAAGAAGCAAAATCCAAGTCAGTCAGTTTTTCGATAAGGCTGTTTTAACGCTTGCTTCATGTTGATATACAACAATTCATTTAGTGACTATTTGACATTACAATGGACTGAAAAAAAGTGACTTGTGACCATTTTTCACACTTAGGGCTGTTGCAGCATCCCCATAGCCACGTAATCAAAATTCAGATGCTTCACCACTGGAATGCAGATGGTTGCAAAGGTGGGTAATGTGACCACCTTTTGCGACCTTCTGATGAGCAAAGTCAATGGAAGAGACAGATTCACTTAACCACCATGTTGCTAACAACAGCTACAATGATTCACTTAACAACGGTGGCAAGAAAGGTTGTAAAATGGAGCAAAACTCATTTAATAATTGTCTTGCTTAGCAACAGAAATTTTGGGTTCAATCGTAGTTGTAAGTCATGGACTACATGATAAGGTTTTAATGGTAGATCTTTCTAAATTCTTTTAACCAGGAACGTTGTTACAAATCACTTCAAGTTGTTGTTTATTTTTAATAGAAAACAACCTACAAATGTGATTAGTCACTCATCCAGTCATCCAATTACATCCTGGACAAGCTCAGGTACTTTGAACCTGAGCCAAAATCTGGTCCAGTTATTAACTCTTTCTGATAAGCGGGGCTGTGTATTTCCACAGTAAAGGGCAGATGTCTCTTTACTACTAATAATAATCAAATAAACTTTAACGGACTTCTGAAACAATCTGACTGGCTGCTTGCCTTTCTTGGGCTGTGATGAGACAATTCCCAATTTTGTTAAGATTGTTTCATAAATATTTCATAGCTGGGTAGAAAGAACCTCATTTCAGTCCTGAGGGAAATTCTTGTGTCTGTGTAGAGCCAGACCTTGTGGTTCTCTCCATCTGAATAAGTAGAAACAAATACTCCATTTGCTTCATATTCACAGGCCCTCAAATGCCATTCCAGTTATTTCTTTCATGTTTGTGTTCATGTTTTCCAACAGCAACTTCAGGTCCTATGACTCAGCTGCAGTGTAGATTGACGCAGGCATTTCAGAAAAGCTGCCAGCTTCATCCCCCAAAATATAATATCTGGAAGCTGTGACTGTATGGCTCTTCACTGCTACTTTCCCCCCCTCACTAAAATGAAATTTACCAGTGGCTACGAAATGAGATTGATATTCCCTATGTCTAATTTACCAACTTTGCCAATATGTCATTTTTCAGGAATGCCTGGGGGGAGGGGGGGCATTGCAGTTTCAATATTTTTTTCAGACGATTGTACCAAGCTAAATATTCTGCTACGAATTGCTCTGCATGTATGTGTGTGTACAAACATACGCATACAGACATTGTTGGGACTAACGTTGGAGATACTGTTTTGGGAACTTTATTCACAATATGTTCTTATACTTCAGAGCTGTACTGATGATAATTTCCATTTAATTTCTACCCCTGTCAACCACTAAAAATGCTCTATTTTCTTTTTATGTGCCATAAGTTCCTAGTGTGGTATTCAGGGTTTGCTAAAAGTGAAATAAGATGATGACATACTCTCTTGCAGTTAAGAAAGTGACCGAAGCTGAAAAATGAAGTATATATATATAGAGAGAGATTAAAACATTTAGTTTGATGAAATTTGTCAAGCCTAGGTTTTGCTGGTATATAAGAAAAACCTAGTCAGTCAGGCCATATTTATCCTTCCTCTTTCAAAGCTCTTTCCAAGAAGCATCCTAGACATACATATACAAAATATTGCAGATCCATTTCCCTCCAAATATGTTTGTTGAAATCACTTTGCAAATCCTTGAGGAAAAGAATGAATCTACCACCATCTCCCTTTACAGGGGGGAAAAGATGGTGATTTACTTTGCTTTTAAAAAAAGAAGAAGGCAAAGGAATCAAATAATTCAAGGGCTCCCAGGGAATATCTTGCCTTGCTTGGAAAGAATTGAGATCTGTTCTTCCAGCTATAGTGGTAGTTTTTGCTTAGCAACCACAACTGGGAATGGCAACTTGGTTCTTTAAGTGAAGCAGTTCCTTTGCAGACCTGAAATGGGGTTTTACATTTCATCAATGTGATGATTGGTTGCAAAGTTACCTTTTCGTCACTATTGCAACTGCCAATGGTTGCTTAATGAAACAATCCCTAAATGAGGACTACTTGTGAAATTCATTTTATGCCTTTGATATTCTTCTCTAGGCATCATCTTCCCTATCATAGTGATGTGCCAAGTAAAAGAGCAGTGTCCAGGGGAAAAAAAATTCTCATAAGCCACTTTCTCCAAGAAAGTGATTTCCACCGCTTAGAATTGGAAGATATTTTGCAAGATGAATTAATAAAGGCAATGCTGTAATGCAGCAGTAGAAACCATTTCGGTGCCTGAGTTATGCTGCAGGCCATATGGCATATCCTAAGATTTATAATAGGAATAGGGGAGAAATTCAAATAAGTCGCTATATTTGCATTTTCAAAATTAATATGCTATAATCTGACCAGAACATATTTTTAAGAATGTAATTATCTTTTCAACTATAACCTTAAACAAATTTCCACTGCAATTTTCAACTACTGGTTATATACAAAGATATGAAGATTAAGGAAATGGCATACAAGTGGTTGGTTTGGTAGTCTGCCGCATAAGCAGCAGGTAGGTGTGTGTACGCAGCTCAACTTGCATAAGTAGTGGGCTGACGCGATGCACAGACATGCACCTGCCCACTGTTTGCATGGACCAGTTCCCTCCACCCTGCCAGGCTGCCAAGCCATAAAAGTTGGGGACCACTTTATCAGTAGTAGTGTAACTTTTTATGCTTTCCTCTTGTTTCTAACATTCGGGGAAATATGGAAATTGAAAAAGACTTCTCAGCCTTCTCTAATTTGACTCAGATCTCCCCAGAAAGGTTAATTCACATGAAAATTCTAGAATCTGGATTTTACATTTCTGGAGAGTTCTAGATTGGGGGTAAAGGTAAAGGTTCCCCTCGCTCATATGTGCTGGTCGTTTCTGGCTGTAGGGGGAGGTGCTCAACTCCGTTACAAAGCCGAAGAGCCAGCGCTGTCCAAAGACATCTCCGTGGTCATGTGGCTGGCATGACTAAACGCCGAAGGCGCACAGAATGCTGTTACCTTCCCACCAAAGTGGTCCCTATTTTTCTACTTGCATTTTTACATGCTTTCGAACTGCTAGGTTGGCAGAAGCTGGGACAAGTAACGAGAGCTCATTCCGTTATATGGCACTAGGGATTAGAACCGCTGAACTGCCGACCTTTTTGATCGACTTAGCCACTGAGCCACCACGTCCCTGGTTGAGGGGGGGCTGGGTTATATGCAAAAGTAGTACTGACCAACTGGGTAAACACTGCGTTCTAATTTACAGAAGAAAGGATGAAGGAAAATATTACATAACACTCCTGACAAATTTCCTGTAGATGATTGAATACTATTTCTTACCAATAAAAACTTGTTTTCTTTCCCTGTCTCTTTCTACTTTCCTATTGAGCACCATCTCCAGGTTTGTGGGGTTTAACTCTGAATATTCAGCTGACTGAACAATTCTGGGTGTTTGTCCATGCATTTAGAAACCTCATAGATAAGTGAATGTGCCGTAGAATCTGGAACTGGAAACATTTTCAATTATGTCCCTGCAATGTTGTCAGAAGGAAGTGATCATTTCTGTCCACACTTAATTAGCAGGGCTAATCACTATTCTTTATGATGTAATGAAGCACACAAAAGCTTAAATGCCATTGCTTTATTAGCACCACTTCATACTCTACATTTATAATTACAACCTGATCCTTGTGCTATAAGGTTACTGTTTGTTCAGGCTTTTCAGTAGATTCTAGATGAATTCATTTAAAGTTGAGTACTGTTAATTCAAATGAGTATGTAAATTCTCCAGCTTAGTGCTTTTGTTCATATATACAGTAAGAACTCTTGAGATAGTCATTTCTGCTGCAGAGGCTGTTAAGGTACTGAAATAGAATAAGAGGTAAATTTCATGTTTCACAAACCTAGAGTCATCAATTTCACAAATTAAACATTCATCTTGACAAGAAGTTTGCAAAATGCATCCAACAACATTGTCCCTCTGCACTTATTGCTTTCCTGAACATCCATTTTCAAGTCCAATAAAGGACACCTATAATATATATTTCAACCATTTCAGAACTAACTTAAAATTAATCGCTCTGTGTGAACATAAAGTATGTTTTGGTATACAGCAAATAGGTGTTAAATTAGATTGGAGCAGAGCAAAGATATTAAAGTTTTTATTACTACAATTCTTAAACAGCATTGTATAAGTAAGTCTTGTTCTCTTACAAGAATTGGGAAATTTGTATTTTTTAAACTTGTACTACCGCACACACAAACACACAGAGGAATCCTTTAGGGTTCAGAATTCCTCATACATATAAAATTTCTCAATAGCAGTCTATTTCATATTTTGGGATACAATTCTCATCCTCTATTATTTTTAAGCATGTTTCTTGGAGAATTTTCCAAAATTATTAGATTCTTTTAGATGTTTCCCCAAAGCTAGTTAATTAGATGCTGAATGTTGCATCTTAAAGATAATAATCTTTCTTAAAATTAGTTCTTTAATTTATTTATCGTGCTGTGTTGTAAAGAACATTCTTCCAAAAACATATTTGATCTTTTTGTGAATATTTAAAATTTGTATAGTCCATTGTACTGTCCCAGCCAGTCTATGGGAATTTGATAGTTACTTAGGAATTATGAGCTGTCCCTTTAAGGGAATGCATCATGGTAAATGTAGTTAAAGGTATCCTGGGAAATGTAGTTCATGTCACGTGGCCACATCTGTAATCCTGATTGGTCACTAGTTTGACCCTCGATGGGTTGGGGGAGTTTCCTTCATTCTTTGTCTGAACTCTCTAACTCATGGCAGCTTCCTTCTATCGCTACGAGATAGGTTAGGAGATAACCATCTTTTACTACAAGGCAGCTATACAAAGGATTGGTCATTAAAGAAGAACTTCATCACAAACATGAGTTTTGAGGATATCTGATGAACCAATAAATGTAATTTGTTATGGATGTCTTGTTGAGTTATCTATCTGCACCTGTACAGCTTCAAATCCACCTCTGTGCAGAAGGCAGGAAAGTAAAAGATGTATCCCTAACCCATCAATATAAAGGATGTTAATTTGGATTTGTGATAAAGCAAAGTAATATTGAAGCCAGGAGTTAATATGCAACATTAATCTAAACCTGCATGTATCATTGTCTCTCTCTTTCTCTCTCTCTGCATCGGAATTTTTTACATGCTGGTTGGATGGTGGGAGGGGTTGGAATTCTCCCACATTACAAACAAAGAGAACTACCCACCCACCCCCTCTTCTTTGCTCAATTTGTCTTCCTGCTATCTCAAAGACTCCATTTGCATAACAAGGAGAGTCAGATATTCCCTAGTTCTCTGTCTTTAAACCTTCTACAAATGCAACAAGAGACTTTCAAACATCCTATTCTCTGACATAATCTGCGTCTTCCCATTGTTGGCCAAAGTAACCTTACAGCCTGTTTGGAATTGAAGGAAGGGGCCAGGTATTCCCCATCTATGTCTCTCCAGTTACAAATCCTTTCCAAATGCAATGGAAAGTTTGAGAAATCTTGCATGTATTGCTAAAAGGAAAGGCTTTGCATTTCTTATGCTCTCGGCTGCTTCGAAGAGGCAATAAAGGAGGCCTCTCCAGCTATTTTACAACCACTCTGGCCGGTTTATTGGGGGTCATAAATCATTAGTGAAGGACCACCTTCAAAGCAATGGAGCACATTCCTTCCCCCAAGTCACAAGGCTGATTCAAGCAAGCTATTTGAACAAAATAATTCAAGGAGCAATTTCTTTTGTTTAAAGCCTAACGTTTCTTCATCTCCTTCTCTCTTTACTAAAAAATTAAAAGCATAACACATGTGCATGCAACTTACTGAAGTTTTTTTTCCTAATGAATTTTTCCCTTCCAGTGAAATCGGCTGACACCGTATTAGCCTACAAAACCATCCAAAGTAGGCAATAAATTCCTTTGGGCAATCAGCAAACTTCATAGCAACAAGGCTCACCCCCCTAAAGAGAGAAATCAGATTCAAGTAAAGCAGCCTACATCCCCATCTGGTGGTCAAGTAGAGATTTACAGTGAAGTCAAATAATTCTTACCTTTTTTTCCCCTTTTTTTCAAGAGTAGGCAGGAAATTCTCTCCCTTCTTTTTTCTTCCACAAAGAAGTGAGACCTAAGCAATGAAGCCCACAGCTACATTTGAGGCTCAAGGAGAAATTTCCCAGACTTTGATTTTTTTTACACAGTTTCTCAAATATTGACCAGAGTGTTTCTCCAATGATAAACCCCTTTTTGCAACTATTGTGCAACTTAATTCAAAGGTCCCATGAGTAACTGCAACCTAACATGAGCATAGCAACAGCATCTTCCTGACCCTCTGTGCCACCTTGTGAAGCATATTATAGGCATATTTCTGCATTCAGCCCTCTAGTCTTCAGACTTCGCGATGCAACCTCTAGTGCCCCTTTGTGTTGCAAGCTGACAACGCACCCTAGAAGCAGCCATACTATGTGCTGTGCTAGCATTGCCCAGACTCTGCAGTGCCACCTACTTGGTCAAGTATTAAATTCAGCAGCAATTCTACTTTCTGCTACCTGCTTGCAGCACCCCCTAGTACAAAAAAGGGAATTGCACGGAAAACCACTAAAATTTTCCAAAATTCTCCCTTTACCAATTTGAATCATGGCAACTTCCTCAGCCATGACAGATGTCTCTGATGTACCAGAAGACCTGAATCCTCCACCCACCCTTGTTGTAAACATGGAGCCTGGTTCCCAACAACCGCTTTAGATGTCCAACCTTCTGGAGAAGCCGCGATACCTCTGAAAGCCTATGACCCCAGAAAGAGTAAGAAGCTTACCAAACCCATGGAAGAACACTTGAGGAACGATTAGCAGCAGCAATATTGCTGTGACACAGACTCATGGGCGAAGCTTGAGAAGATCTGTGATGCCCCAAAACATAAGCTGCCCCCCGAGAAACTCTGCACATTGCTAGATGATCTAGATGCCCTTTTCGCACAGTGGAGACGCAGCAAAAACAATCTCAAGTCCATCCAGTCAAGACTGTGTGACCCCAAACTCCTAACACACATCCAATACTTCGACAACTTTCACAAGGAACACGAAGACTGTGTCGAGGAAAGCAAGACAGCCCTCCAGACAGCGCTTCACAATGCACTTCAGCAGGAAGTAGCATCAAGGGAGCAGGCCACTTCCGACATGGCTCCTCGATCACATGTGTTTTCTTCCTACCATTCTAAGAAAGCCTCCTCCCTCCATCCCAAATCGGCTTCATCGCAGGCAGGTTCTAGTGTCTTGCGCCAATTCTCTGCTGCTGGCTCTCACCATGCTTCCACAACATTCTCCCATTGTAGCAGTGCATCTCAGGCCTCCAAAGCAGCAAGTTATGCCAAACGAGCTGTAGAAGCCCAAGTTGAAGCTGCAGCAGCAGAGGCAGATTTATGTATTACAACAAAGGTGATATGGCAGAAGGCTGAACTGGCCAAACAACAAGCAGAAATGGCCAAAGCTCAGGCCAATCAACAAGCAGAAATGGCCAAAGCTCAGGCCAATCAACAAGCAGAAATGGCCAATCAACAGGCAGAAATAGCCAAAGCTCAGGCCCAAGTGGAGTTACTCGAATGACAAAGAGAGACAGCAGAGAAAGCAGCACAGGCTGCAGCATGGCAGAAGGTGGCCAATGCTGTCTCCCTCAACTTCGACCTCAAAGAGTTGGGAGAAGAGAGCCCAGATACACGGATCAAGGCCTACGTGGATGAGCAGCATTCACTTCGAAATGAGCCTATGAAACTGCCTCAGTTGCCCAGCAGTCTCCCACAACCAGAGATGCACAGGGATGAATCTCAACCACAGACTTTACATGTCAGTTATGCAACTGACGTACAACCTAAAGTATGAGATTCACTTCCCACCAACAGCAAACCTTCCCCAACTGATGTTGTACGTACTAAGGTCCGAGATTCTCTTCAAAGCACCAGCAACCCTACTGCAATGTCTCACACCCTGCTGGCCGAGCAACATAGCCCACCAGTGCCTACAACGACTTCTACATGAGTCAACATGCCATCAACAACAACTGCCACACTCAATCCACAGGCAGCAGCGTTCCTGCCACAACCTCAATACCAATCCAGCTCCCAGGCACCATAAGGTAACCATGCCTAGCCTACACATCAGTGTGATGCTCAACCATTGTCCCCAGTATGGGAGAACGACATCCTCTGTAAGTACTGGGAGGAAGATTACAACCCGTCCTTGACTTACAACCCAAACCCACCCTACAAGAATCCAGGGGGAGAACCCTCTACATCAATACCTCCCCCCAACTAAGCAAATGCTGAAGATTACTGGAGAAACTTGGCTGTACAGAGTGGAAAGCTAAATTTGCATGCCAATGGAGTTCGCAGATTCTCTGACAAGCCAGGTGGCAAATATCTAGTATGGAAGAAACTTTTCCTGCGCCCGGTTCAGGTGGCACACCTGAACCCTGCTGAAATAATCAGACACTTGATAGCATGGCTAGGGCCACAGTCTGCTGACATACCAAAGGCACTTTTGGCATCCCACTTAGATGACCCAGCCGCTGCCCTACGGTTATCATGGAAAAGGCTTGACGAACTGTGTGGTGCTTCTGAGGACGTAGAAGCAACACTCTTGGGTAGCCTCGACAGTTTTCCTAAAATTCCTATCGAGAAGCCTTGCCGAATCATAGACCTTGCTAACATACTTGTCCAGATGAGAATGGCACAATGGGATCCCAACTTACCGGCACTCGCCTGTCTCGATCACATCAACACGCAGAACAAAATTGTTCGAAAACTTTCACAGGTGCTAATTGAAAAGTGGTTCCAGTTGACTGACACCTTCATGGCCAAGGGTCGCCACCGCTTTATACCCTTCACACTTCTTGAAGAATTCATGTCCCACCAGGCGACGGTGTGCAACACACACCGGGCCCATGGACTCAGAGCTGTTAGTCCTCCTGATGACAGAAGATACCACAGCAACCATATGTCACCCTCAGGCCTTATGCACACTACCAGGGAAAGACCCTTCATGGTTGTCCATAAAACGAGATTGACTCCTCATTCACACACGGTTGGGGAGAGAACGCATCAGATACAACCCAATTTAGATCTCCGAACACAAGGAGAATACAGTTTTGTCCTATGCACAACACTTGTCACTCGCTGAACAGCTGCAGCGAAACCACTGACCCAACGAAAAGAGTTGCTAAGGGAGTACCAATATTGTTACAAGTGTTGCAAATCTAAACACCCATCCAAGTACTGCAGAGCCAAGGTGCAATGTGACTTATGCCATAGTGACCAACACCCGACCGTGCTGCATCCAGAGTCCGAGCTGCCACTGCAGATATCTCGTAACCCTCCTTCAGACAAGGAGCCTCAACGTAACACAGAAGCATGCAGGGCTCCTCAGCAGACTGCCAAACTGCAACCACAACCAAGGCTGAGCGTCAACTGCACAGCACTGTGCACCAACTCACCACATCCTCGTTCATGTCTTCTTATCTGCTTAGCCAAAGTGTACCCTGAAGGACACCCTGAAGATGCCGTGAAAATGTACATGCGGATAGACACTCAAAGCACCTGCACCCTGGCCAAACCTGCATTCTTCAACTTCTTTGAGGTGCAACAGGACAAACTTCCCTTCACTGTATCAACATGCCATGAAGCACGGCAGGAAGGAGAGCTACTAGCTACATAGAGTCATTGGATAGAAGTTCCTGGTTCCCACTACCGCCCATATTTGAATGTGATGGGATACTGAACGACCGCAGTCAGATCGCAACACCTGAGGTCATAAGAGAGAAGCAACCTAGAATTAAGGAGAAATTTCCTGACAGTTAGAAGTAGAACTCAGTGGAACAACTTCCCTCCAGAAGTTGTTTTACAGGAAATTGGACAACCATTTGACTGAAGTGGTACAAGGTTTCCTGCTTGGGCAGGGGATTGGACAAGAAGACCTGCAAGGTCCATTCCAATTCTGTTATTCTGTTGGGCTGGTTTCTTGCCAAAGGTGTCAGTCAAAAGGCAAAGAATTTTTGACAGGAGATTAAAACCTAGGCTTTGGATAGTACCATGTTTCTCCAACAATATGCCCCCCCAATAGGAAGACCCAGCATGTTTTCTAGGCATAAGGTTAAATTAAGCCCCTCCCCTCAAATTTAGGCCTAGTTTAAAATATGCAAAATGGGGGGAAGGGTGGGGGGAACTTGCCATTAGGAGTGCCCCGCAGGCAGCCATGCCTCACCACCAGCCGCTCCTAATGGCCGATCATGGCAGAGCACTAGAGCTCCCTACTCCTGCCAAGTACCTTTGCTGCCGGGGGTTCTTGCACAGGAAAGACGGGCCACACCAAGAGGCAGATGCTTCCGCTTACCCATCTGCTCAAAGGGCACCGGCTCCCCCATCTCCTGCCACAGCCCCGGTAAGGGCGCAGGAGCTGACTTTAAAACAGACTCCATCAATGTCCCCCCAGGCAGCCAGAGCAGGGCTTGGCAGAGATGCCTCCGGCAGGACTGCAGAAGAGTGAGCTGCCCAGCCTGCTGCTGGCATGCCAACCTTTTACCAATGCTTCACTCTCGGCATGAGTGGGCGCAGAGGCAACCCAGCCCAGCCCACATGTCCCGCTCCTCTCGGGGACCGCAAGCTCACTTGCCCCGCTCAGCCTGGCTTCCAGCACTACCGCCAGCCGCTCTTACTTTACACAGCAGCAGCGCCTCCTCCTGCTGGCCATGCCTTGAAGGCTGAAAGCGCAGCCCTGTGGCATCCAAGCAGGGGCTGCGTACTTTTGCCCCTGCACCCTGCAGAGCCAGAATCCACCGCCTGCCAGACACTCGGGGGAAGAGAAGCTGCGCTCTGCCAGCTCCTTTTCCCCCAAGCAGGGGCGAGGCTACTCATTGGGGTTCACACAGCAGGCAGCAGATTCCAGCTTTGCTGGGCCCCAGGGTGACAGTGAGCAGCCCCCACTTGGGCTGCGCTTTCAGCCTTCCGAGCACCTGCAGGCACCGTTGTGTATACTTCAGCGGCGGCTCTGTAGGCAGAGAGTCTGTATCTTGTGCATCTCTGGGAGTGCCTGAAACTTGACAGGGCTGCATGGGCCTTTGGTGGTCCCATGCCCTGTTGTGAGCTTGGAGTCCATGGGTTGGAAAACAACCCCTGGACTTCCGAAGATAACTTGTCGAGGGAAGAAGTTGGGGCAGGTTGGTCGTGGCCACCACACCTGAATGGCACAACTACATTCTTTTGGAAAGTTCTGGCTGAGAGACTTGGGAAAATCCCAGGAGGCAGAGCAAGGAGGTTAGGGAGGGTAGAACAAAATTGGCGCATGAGACCAGTTGGCTGGTGTTCATACTGGGGGAAGATGAGCTGGCGGAGCGCCAGCCGCAGCGGGAGGGCCAGAAAGGCATCCCACTTGCCTTTGTCTCTCGTGCAGTGGCAGGAAGCTGGGCATTGCTGGGGCCGGGGGCTCTAAGTAACCCAGCAGTCAGCAGGGCAGGTTAAGAAAGCAGTCTCCTGAGTAACATTTCCGAGTGCTGCAGCTTGATCCCAGCTCGAGCATGTCCACATGGCATGCCGAATTTGGCGTTTAATGGAGCTCTGCAGGTTTGCCAATGCACTGGACCAAGAACTACCCACACAGGCTGAGCTGGCATGATGCACAGGGTAGAAAGTGGTTGGCTGCGTGGGTGTCGTGGGAACACGGACATTCACTGATAAGGGTATAAATACACATACACACTACCACCAGGCTGCGCACGGGAGGAAAATTAAGACATTCTCGAAAAGACAGCCTAGACGTTTTTTCGGGGCTCAAAAAAAAAAAAAAAAAGGACCTGGCCTTATTTTATGAGAAACATGGTAGCAAGTGATCTACAAATAGGAAAACAATATATTGGACTAAAAATAATAAAGTGGCAATAATTTTAAAATGGTTTTGACAAGGAATCAAGGCAGACTTGTTCTACATTGATTATGCATGATAAGAACACTCTCCAAATTCAGCAGACAAAATAATAACGAATCGGGTTGGTTCAAAAAGAAAGGGAAATTAAACTGGTAGAAATTTATAGTGGAATCATAACGGAGGAAAGATTGTTAAGGCAAGGAGTTCTTTAAATAAAATCAGTAAAACAACTGCAATTTTCTGCACTCAAATCCAGAGTAAGGAATACATTGGTTTATTTGGAATCAACCCATTAACTCTTTTATCAAGCCAATTATTTGTTATTTTTTCTTTACTTGTAAGATTGCTGTGAGGCTGAATAAGGCACCAAAAGATAATATCTATGTTTGTGCAGCAAAATAATAGACTTTGGGGATTATCATTCCAGATCTAACTATAATACCATTAGAACAAGCTCATACATTCTCTTGCTCCTATTATTGTTTTGCAGAAAGTGACAATAAGTAGTTTTTTTCCTTAAAATTAAATTTAATTCAGGATTCTATATTACTGCTGATAGTTCCCAAATGGATGCTGGGTATAATGTTCATTCATAGTATTCTCCCCACCCCACATAAAACCAATTTCACAATTTGATGAAAAAAGACACACAAGCTAATTCATGCCATGTTACATAACCTTACAAAAATGACACAGAATCACAGGTATCAGACAAACCTGAATAGTTAATATTAAAATTCTGCAAATGATTTTTTTGGGGGGCGGGGGGTGTCTCTAACAAGCCAAGAAAATCCCAAAGGTGTTATTCAAAAGGCAACTGAACTTTCTTGGTTTTTAAAAAATAAAGTTTCAATTCTCATCCAAGAAGCTTCTTCAGTTCTGATTGACTGATGGTGCATGGAAGGATTTATATTCTTTGCAGTCAGAATATAAATCCTTTCATTCTCTATCACTCAGTGAGAACTAAAGAAGATTCTTGGGTGAAAAGTGTGTGTATGTGTGTGTTTATACACATACACACACATATAGAGTCCAATTGCTTTTGAACAGCACTCTTGGAATAACCTGGATGACTGTGATTCTCCATAGACATTGAGCCAAGAAGCTGTATGCACGTTGTTTTCTTAACCTGTGAAAACAGTAACATGATCAGTAAGCTATAGAGACTAGATAGGATGCTCTTGATGGAGAGAGGGAAGATCTGTTACAAAATTATGAACTGATAGATGTGACTTAAGTCCATACCAAGATAGAAATTTATGAAAGTGTTTCAGGCAACCCTGTCACTCATTTACATGAAAATAAAACAGAAAGGAATGCAAGCACATTCAGACTTCCAAGATTCTGTTGCTATATAGCCCAAGGGTCTTCAAACTTGGCAAGTTTAAGACTTGTAGACTTCAACTCCCAGAATTCCTGAGCTAACATGACTGGAGGTGGAATTCTGGGAGCTGAAGTCCAAAAGTCTTAAAGCTGTCAAGTTTGAAGACCCCTGCTTGTCATTCTAATCAAACTTGCTTTAAGTCTATGTGAAATCTATTTCTTGATCTGGTCTACCTTGTAAGGCAAACGTAACTTGAGGAACTATAGAATCAAGGATACTGTGTACTCAACTCTGGGTAGTAAGAAGTGTGACAACTGTGTGAGGACAGCGAAAGTGGTCATACAGCCACAAAGGTAGAACCAGGCAAAAAAAAAAAGGGGGGGGGGAGAAAATACAAAACTCAGCCTAGTAAAGAGTGCAAACTACAAACTAAAAAGCATGTATGCCAAAGCATTAAGTAAGTGAAACATGCAAGATCAGTAAATCATAGCATAGCAATAGCACTTAGACTTATATACCACTTTACAGTGCTTTCATCCCTCTCTAAGCAGTTTACAGAGTCAGCATATTTCCCCCAACAATCTGGGTCCTCATATTGCTAACCTTGGAAGGAAGGAAGGCTGAGTCAACCTTGAGCTGGTGAGAATTGAACTCCTGGCAGTTGGCAGAATTAGCTTGCAGTTCTGCATTCTAACCAGGGGTGGGATTCAAATTTCTTAACAACCGGTTCTGTGGGCATGGCCTAATTTGTGGGTGTGGCTAAGTGGTCATGTGACTGGCTGGGTGTGGCTTGTTGATCATGTGACTGGGGTAGGTGTGGCTAGGTGGCCATGTGACTAGTGAAGCAAATATAAGTGTCCTTGCTTAATGGCCAGTTGCTTAGCAAGTGTTCTAATTTATGATTGACCTCCCTAGAGCTACTTGACCTGTTTTTGGTATTTTGACAGCCATGCACATGCGCGCGTGCGCGCACACACACACTTATGATCAGTTACAACATTCCACACAGTCTTGTGACTGAGGTTTTCTATGTTTTTTGCCAGTTTCCAACAATTCCTTCTGGTTTCTGGTTAAAAATGCCCATTGGGGAAAATGGACTTGTTTAACAACCACAGTGTTTGCTTAATGACCACAAGGTTCACTTAATGACCATGGTGTTTGCCTAACCTGGGGTCTGCAACCTTAAACACTCAAAGAGCCATTTTTCTATTTTCTTTTAAACAGGTACCTCTCTCTCTCTCTCTCCCTCTTTCTCATCTCTTTTTCTTTCTCTTTTTCTTTTCTCTCTCTCTCTCATCTCTCTGTCTCGTCTCTCTTTCTCTTTCCCTCTCTCCCCTTCTCTCTCTGTGTCTTCTCTCTGTCTTCTCTCTCTCTTTCCCTCCCTCCCTCTCTTTCTTTCTCTCTATCTGTATGTGTCTCTTGTTTCTCTTTCCCCCTCTCTCTCTTTCTCTCTCTCTCTGTGTGTGTGTTGTCTCTCTCTTCCCCCCTCTTTCTGTCTCTTGTCTCTCTCTTTTCCTCCCTCTGTCTCTCTCTCTCTGTCTCTCGCTGTCCCTTGTGGTGGGAATATAAGTCACTTTTTTTCAGTGCTGTTGTAACTTTAAATGGAGGCTAAACAAACAGTTGTGAATCAAAAACTATCTGTATCTGCTGCTTTAACCTTCCAATTAGCATCTAACTAAATTTCAGCTGCATCTCTGCACCAAGCACATAGGATAATTTCCTTATTCCCAAAATGCAGGAAAATAACCCAGGCTCACAAGAAGTTGTACTTCTTTTTTTTTTGAACAAATTTTATTAATTTTTTAAAAACAATACACAAACAAACAAAACATAGGATGTAGTAACATAAAATATCTTTTCTAAAAAAAACAAATAAAACATCTTATTTAAAAAGAAAATAATTCCAAATTATCACATTTCTATACAAACACAATTTAATATGTATATTTATCTTATCTAATCAACTTCATATCTTTTCCCAACTTCTCTTTATTGCTCCCTTTCCTTCTATTTAATTGTATTTCTTTTGCCTTGAATTATATATATTCATTGTATATAGTTTCATTAGTTCTCTTCCACATCCTTTCAAACATAGACAAACATTACACAAAACATAAATACATAAAACTTCTTTTTGGAAAGCGGCTTACCCCGGGTTACATCTTTTTGTACAGACATAAATCAAATTCGTGCTCACTTAATATACTATTTCATATCTTATTTAACATTCTATATTTTCTATATATTTTCTCTCTCCTCTTCACTCTTTTAATTCTATTTTATTTATTTCATCTCAATTTAAATAATTATGCTTGCATTTTTTGTCCATTCTCTTTCAATCATCTATTTATCCTTTCTTTCTGATACAATATTTCTCCTGTAAACACTGGTTGAAGTATGACAACTTTTTATGTTTCCCCTAAATTTAACACTTAAAATAATACATACTTTCCATACTGATTCTGCTTTGTACATTCTAAGTACTACATTTCAAAATAATAAAACAAGCAAATAGTATTAAATTTAATAAGTAATAATAAAACAAACAAAAAAGGGATATTGAGTTTATAATATAATAAGAACAATGTTTCATAGGAAATTAAATTCTATTATTAAATCTTAAACATTTTCATAGCTTCCCTTTAATGCATTATTAACTCATATAATATTTTAATTTTCTAACTCAGTTTCAAATACTAATATCTACAATACAATCTTATGTACTTTTGCAGAATCATTTTTATAAAATTATATCTTACCCCTTATCTCTGAAAAAAACCTGTTTTTTAACATCTTGTTTAAAACCTTTATGACTTCTCTTTCCTTTTTCCCTTCCTTTCTTGTCAATTCTAGCTTTTTGACCACCCCATCTCTCAAATTTCACTCTCTTAGTCTTCCCTCTCTGTTGTATTTCTCTTTTTTGTTGCTTTCTGACATCATATCGATTTTTCATCTTATTTTTCTTTTTCTCGGTTGCTTTTTTAAGTCCTGAGTTCACCTTTTCCTTGCTCCCCTTTCGCTTTTCTTCCTCCACTAAGAGTATTTGTCCATTAAAGATGGCTTCTCCTTCTTCATCCCAGCCTTCCTGTCATTGTTGTATTTCTTGATAGGTAGAAATCGCCATTTCTAAAAAGTGGAAAATAGATCCAGAAGAGCCCTTGTCTTCTTGTTCCTCTTCTTTCAGTTTTTGAAATTCCATTTGTAATTCTTCAAAAGATAATGCCATTTTTTCTTTTCTTTTTTAAAAACAACCCAAATATCTTTAATCTTTCAAGAAATAGTTCAGAAAAATCCCAAAGTCACAAAGCAATCCAAATCAAAGAAAACAGTTTCATTTAGCACTTTCTTCTTTCTATATTTTCACTTCCTAGGGTAGAATTCAAATACACAGTTCCAAAGTAGTCTTCTAGAAGTCGTAATATCTTTTATTTCTGATCTTATAAACTCAAAGCAGTCTCCTTCAGTACAATCTTAAAATAAGTCTTTATCTCTTCCCTTCCACTTATAGCAAATAAAAAGAATTTTAGGTTTTTAATTCCAATGTCCAGAAATCCTTTATCCCCTTGGCTTTAAATTTCAAGTTAGATTACCTTCTATGCCCAAGTAGATTTTTCAGATTTCCGTCTGCTGTTTCTGTGGGAAGGGAGAGTGAAAGAAAGTAACTTTCCCTTTCCAGCTTTCTTCCGCCGCTTTTACAATCTTCTTTGGGAGACAATGTATCCTTCAAACGATTTAGTTTCCAGGGTGTTTAGAAGTTTCTTGTTGTCCCGGTTCAGCCAACACTTTCGCTTTCTCCTACTTCCTCCAGCACGAATCTTACCCGGCTGCAGGCTTCTTTGTGGCGGCCATTGCTGACCGCTGCTCCACTGCCTTGGGAAAAAGGGATTTTACCAGCTGAAGAGGGGGTTTGCTGTACCCCCAAACCCCAATCCAGATCCCCTCTCTCTTCGGTTGCCTCTACGGGGCAACCATATCCTCCAGATCCGTTTGGATCGGAGGCACCTCGGCAGCGAGCGCTGCAGGAATCGCGGAGAGTCACGAATTCCTGCCACCACCAAAGCCTTGCGAAACCGGAAGCCAAGAAGAAGTTGTACTTCTGATGTTTTTCAAGCTTAGCAACTTTAAGACATGTGGACTTCAATTCCCAGAATTCCCCAGGCAGCATGAGACCTGATCATTTGATTACTCCCAAGTCAGTAACATGAAAGAATTACCAACTTTAAAGATACTGAGCATTGTATCTCTGTATGAATTGATTTAGTAAGATTCCATCTTACCACACTCCTGTCTCTGCTTGGACAGAACCATCAAGGCACTTCTATTGGATTGCCCCTTGTACCAAGGCTCTGATTTAATATTGCCTCCTCCTCCTTCCTAAATGCATGGATTGACCTCAAATGGATGTCACAAGGACACAGCTTTAAAGATATTAAAGTTGTCCCGTCCCCGTCCCGTTCCCCCCCTCCCGCCAAGGGATACGTGCTCCGGGCTACTTTAAAATGCTTTAAAGCCCAGTTCAGCTCCAACAACGCTTCCTGGAACTTCTCCTTGTAGCACTGAGCTCCTTGGCTTTTATTTTGAAATCCAGCACTCTTGGGCTTCAGCGCTGGATTTTAAAAGGCAAGCAGCTCCTCAGTATTACAAGTGCTGGGAAGCCAATGAATACTTTTAAACTACTTTCTCTCCCAGCAATCTGGGCTGAAGCAGAATTAAACAATATCTGCTCCTTTGTTTTCTGAATGGATTTTATAGGAAGGAGGCTTAATTTCACACTCACACACGCCAGCCACTTCCCACTCGATCTACCTCATTTAGGAAGCAACAGCAAAACTCAATATCTTCCAAATGGGATAGGCTGGGGGTGGGGGGGGGGAGAGAAAGGGATTCTTGCTCCAGGCTTAAAGACCATCAGCTCCAGCAACATATCTTCAGCCTCATCAAAGGCAAGTGGCCAGGAGGGGAAGGGGCGGGGCCAGCCAGGGGCATGATATGCCGGTTCTCTGAACTGAGCAGAATCATAACATCCGGTTCTATAGAACCGGATGGAACCGGTAGAATCCCACCCCTGTTTCTAACCACTGCACCACCACACAGAGTCATTAGTGTCATAAGTATTCCTGAAGCATGATGGGGTTATATATACAGGTGGAGCACATTGCTGGAAGACTATAACTTACACAAATGAACTAGGCTCAACAAAAATGAAGGGGTGTTGGCTTGTAAATGGGGAAAATGTGAATCTACAGAAATTCAAGTTTGGGAACATGGAAGTTATGTTAAAACCGTCTGTGCAAGAACAAAGAAAAGAGAATTAAAATGGATGCAATTGTGAGGATTTATTATAGACCTCCAAGATAAGCTGAAGAAGAAGATGAAATTCTTCTGTACCAGATGACCCCCACCTTCAAGGAAGCATGTGATAGTGAGCATGGAGGATTTTAATTATGCAGACATTTGTTGGAAATCTTATGCTTGTTGAAGGTTACAAATTCAATAAATTTTTGACCTCTCTTACAGACAATTTCATTTGTCAAAAGATAGAAGAGGAAACGGGTCTGCTACTCTGCACCTAAATCTCATCAGTGGACTGAAATGGATGGGGACATAAGAGTTGGGGAAGTAAGGACAACTTGGAAGGCAATGATCATGCTATCCTGAAATTTCAGATAGTCCAAGATGGAAAAACTGCCTATAGAGCAGGGGTGGAATTCTACCTGGTTGGTCTGGTTGTACAGAACCGGTTGTTATGATTCTGCACAGTTTGGAGAACCAGCAAATCGCTTCACTGGCTGTCCCCACCCTGCCCATTCACTCCTTACCTGGCATGTGTGCCATCCAACTTGTCTGCATTTAGTAAATTGCTATTTCCCCCTTTTTTTTTTGTCCAGACCATCAGCTGTTCTGTTGTGCCGGGAGATTTAGATTAACTAGAAAGCAGGAAATCGTTGGATTTCTTGCTTTCTAGCTAATCTAAAAGCAGAGCTGAACCTTCCTTGATGAAGCTTCTATTTTTCAATTCAGACTCAGGTAATAGATTGCAGAATGGTAGATCTCTGTGTGAATCTGTGATTCTGTGAGCAACTCAATCTGCCTGCCTGCTTTGCCTGATTTTGGGTAAAAATTATTCTTAAAATAAAAAATTCATTATTTACATAAATATTTACAATATTTACATACAAGCCACACCCAGCCAGTCCCATGACCACCAAGCCACATCCAGTCAGCAAGCCATGCCCAGCCAGTCATGTGACCACCAAGCCACACCCACAAATTAGGCCATGCCCACAGAACCAGTTGTTAAGAAATTTGAATCCCACCCCTGATATAGAGCAGACTTTGATGAACTAAGAAGAGTAGAAAGAACCCAATGGCTTGATACCCATAAGGAGAAAATATACCCAAGTAGCCTGGGAGCTTCTGCAAAAGACGATATTGTGGGGACCATACCCAAGCAATTCCTACAAGGAAGAATGGAAAACATCAAAAGAGACAAAATGGATCCACCCAGAACTTTATCAATTGCTTAAGAAGAAAAAGGAAATGTACAAGAGGGGAATATATCCAAAGAAAAATATGGAGCCCTTTATAAAAATGGTAGATCTAGCATGAGAAAAGCTAAAGTCTAGAACAAGATTAGGCAAGCAAAGACAACAACAAAAACTTTTTTGAGGGGAGTGGGGAATTGTCAGGATCAAAGAAAAGTCAAGGATACAATAGGTCTTCTGCAGACAGAGAATGGTGAAATGATTAAGGTGGAGTATGACAGGGCAGAACTTGTCAACACCTACTTTGCATCTCTTTTCTTGTGGAAGATGAATAAACCTTTGATTGTCTCCCATTGTGCCACTGGGGAAGTAAAGCTCAAGATAAGCAAAGAGAAAATGAAGGAGTTCTTATCTAATCTAAATGAATTAAAGTCTCCAGGTCCAGATAAGTTACACACCAAGGTATTGAAGGAACTAGCAGAGATAATTGCAGAACCACTCTATGTAATCTTTGAGAAGTGCTTGAGTACAAGCAAAATACCAGAAGATTGCTGGAGGGTTAATATTTTTTTTTTCTTTTCAAAAAAGATTATCAAGCAGCAAGCCTGTGGGCCCTTAGTTAGGAATTCATCAGTGAACAGAAGCCAACATGGATGTATGCAAAACAAGTTATGCCAAACTAACTTCAGCTCTTTTTCTGAAATATTGTGATGGAATGTAGAGAGGAGATGGATCCCCAGGTTGGGGGTGGGGAGAGTAGGGTGCATTCCAGAGCAGTAAGAAGCAACTCAGTCCAGATATTATGTATGAGAGGAAGAGGATGAAGACATCTCCTCCCTAATAGCTTACAGAGTATATTGTAGATACAAATAGTAGAGTGCTCAATCTGCCAAGGTTTTGTTTTATCGGTATGAAACAATAAAAGAACTTAGCTTGGAAGAATTGCGTGTCATTTTTTTGGTTTGGTTGATCAGGGAAAGGCCATTAATATTGTATATTTTGGCTTTAGCCAGGCTTTTGACAGGATCTCATAGCATCCTTATTAACAAAATGATAAAATGGGGTTTGACAATTCAGTCTTTAGGTGGATCCACAAGTGGCTCAAGGGTCATACTCAAAGAGTAGATATAAATAGTGTCAAATCTACCTGAAGAGACGTCTTGAGTTGGATGCCAGAGGGCTGTTCCTGAGTTCAGTTCTATTCAATATTTTTATAAATTATATGGAAGAGGGAGTTGAGGAAATGCTTGCCAAATTTGTACATGATACAGCACTAGGAGAAATTAGCTAATACTTGGAGGAGAGGAAAACATTAAAAAAAAAAAGACTTAGACTAGGACAGTGGGCAGAAACAAATAGAAATGTAATGCAAATATAAAGTAATGTATCTAGATAAGGAAACAAAAGAACTATGTATAGGGTGGGAAGAATCTGGCAGAAGAGCAATATAGGTGAGAAGGACTTTGGGATCACAAGGTGCATACTACTGCATCACAAGGTGAATATGTGCCAGCAATGTGACACAGCTTAAAAGAAGGCCAATGACATCTTGAAGAGCATCAAGAGGACCAAAGTCCAGGAAGTTATTGTCTTGCTGTAGTGATTAGGCACTTGGAATATTTCATTCAATTCCATACACCTCAGGTTAAAAAGAACATTGATAAACTGGAGCTTGTTCAGAGCAGGGCTACCAAGACAACAAAAGTTTGGAAGATCTACAAGGAATGGTTAAAAGACTTAGGTATGTTCAACTTGCAGAAGAGAAGGTTGAGAGGGGATATGATAGCTATCTTGAAAAATATGAAAGTATAGAAGGTTTGGATTTATTCTCACTTGCTCCAGACACAATTAGAAATTAGGAAGAATGTTTTGACAATAATAAAGTTATTGCAAATAAGTTACTGCATGGTTTCTTCCCCTTCGCTGGAGATTTTCCAACTGAAGCCATTTATTGGGGATATGTATAATCCTGCAATGTGCAGGGGATTGGATTAGATGATGACTCTTAGACCAGTGGTGGGATTCAATTTTTTTTACTACAAGTTCTGCAGGTGTGGCTTGGGGTGTGTGGCAGGGGAAGGATAATGTAAAATCTCCAGTCAGAGATGGTATTTGCTGGTTCTCTGAACTGCTCAAAATTTCCACTACCGGTTCTCCAGAACTGGTCAGAACCTGCTGAATACCACCTCTGCTTTAGGGCCTTTCCAACATGGGTCTGTGATACCATGATAAGGAGTGCAATGAATCCAGTCAGTAGCTAAGAGATTGAACTCTACAACATAAAAGTGCTGCTATGAAGTAAAATACTGTTGGTCAAACTATCACAGAAAGAGAGGGAACATCAAACATAAGGGAACCCCCCCACAACTTTCTTTAACTATGCCTACACTACCACCCAAAACTGTCATCTATGCACATACAAAGAGACTTCATTAGCACAGCTTCCTTCTGAGTGCCATCCTATGGCTTCCTGCCTCCTTCTTTTCCTTGGTGTTTATTTTGGACTGTAAACCATTGGGCCAAGGTTGTCTGGAACCTGTTCTTACATGGGTTGTCACCAGTGGTGGATGCAACTGGTTTAACAACCGGTTCTGTGAGCGCACACTCAAAGCACGACAGGATAGGGCGGAGGCGTGACAGGATAGGGAGGGGGTGGGTGGGCGGGGCCAGCTGTTGGTTGAAACTACTGGATCACTGGAACCAGTCCGAACCAGCAGCAGCCCACCACTGGTTAATACCCATCCTGTGTATTAATTTCAGAAGATGTGACTTACAAACATTCTCTGAAAGGAGGAATTCTAGATTCAACCATTTAGAAATTATCCTAGTTCAAATTATAAAGAATGACATGTTTTAATAAAAAGCTTCAAAGTAGATATTTTAAGAGGAAATAGAAACTACTCTCCTTTAATTTCCAAGACAGCATTTTACATGGTGTATAAAATAAAGAGACTATAAAGAATAATTTTATGCCTGAAGTAATTCAAACAATTTTCTTAATGATGAGGGCAAGCATTTTTAGGTATGTCTTATCTGATATTTAGGAAACTTTGAATGCATAGGATTCTTTCCTACTATTGTAGAGTAGGTTATAGTAAGAGTAAGTTGCTATTGCATTTTTCAGCTAAAAGGCTATTTTAGCCATTTGCCATAATCGGAAGTTGATACTTTATCTAGAATGCACATTGGCTCTAATGTGGAAGCCTACTAAAGAAAACCATTGGTTACATTATTGTGTTCAAAAGTAAAAGCACAAAGCTGCATTTCAGAACAAAAAATTAATTCGTTTTAAAAAACAACACTGGAAAGAGTGTAAAGGAATTGGATACTGTCTGGAAGACCTATCTTAATTTGCAAACTTTTAAGAAAGAAGTGACTATATGTTTTTAATGACATCTCGAGTACAATTATTCTGAAATGAAAATGACATTAAACTAAATTAAAGAATGTGGATGCTATTCTACTAAAAAGGTAAAATCAATCATGCATCTTAACTGTGCATTTTGTTGACTTTAATTTAGTTTAATGTAAATTTAATCTTTATTGTTGCTGGTCACTGTCCTATTTTTTGCTAGGAGATGTAATATAGAAGGATGGGTGGGAATGAAAAAAAAAACACAAATGTCTCTATCTACATAATGTTGACTTAAATAGGTACATTTTAATGAATGAAAGAGCAAAAAAATCCTGAAATGACCTTTTTTGTTACTGCATTAACATTTACCTCTCTGCATAATCTCCGCCATTTGCTATACACTTCTGTTAATTAAAGTCAAACTTCTTAAAGCCATCACAAAACGCCTCCACACTTTGTCTCTTGCACTTTGTCCTTTCCACCACTTTACATGAGTCAGACAGATGCCCTTGAAGTTATTCTTTCTATTTTGGAAAAAAGAAAAGTAGAAGTAATGTACCAGTCTATATTATATGTGATAAGGCCATCTTATATAAATCTTCCAATGCTGAAGAACATCAATAATGTGATCCACTTATTTCTTTTTTTTTAAACAAATTTTATTAATTTTTAAAAACAATACACAAACAAACAAAACGTAGAATATAATAACATAAGACATCTTTTCTGAAAAACAAATAAAACATCTTATTTAAAGACAGGATAATTCCAAATTATCACATTTCCATACAAGCACAGTTTAATATGTATATTTATCTTATCTGTTCAACTTCATATCTTTTCCCAACTTCTCTTTATTTCTCCCTTTCCTTCTATTCAGTTATATTTCTTTTGCCTTGAATTGTATATATTCATTGTATCCATCTGTCTTATTTACAATTTCGTTATTCTCTTCCAACATTCTTCTAGCGTTTTATTAATTCAAACATAGACAAACAAAACACAAAACATAAATACATAAAACTTCTTTTTGGAAAGCGGCTTACCCAAGTTACATCTTTTTGTACAGACATAAATCAAATTCATGCTCACTTAATATACTATTTCATATCTTATTTAACATTCTATATTTTCTATATATTTTCTCTCTTCATTCACTCTCTTAATTCTATTTTATTTATTTCATCTCAATTTAGATAATGATACTTGCATCTTTTGTCTGTTCTCTTTCAATTATCTATTTATCTTTTCTTTCTAATACAATATTTCTCCTGTAATCACTGGTTGAAGTATGACAATTTTTTATCTTTCCCCTAAATTTAACACTTAAAATAATACATACATTCCATACTGATTCTGCTTAGTACATTCTAAGTATTACATTTTAGAATAATAAAACAAAAAAAAAAGAGAATTAAATTTATAAGATAGTAAAAACAATATTCCATAGAAAGTTAAACTCTATTGTTAAATCTTAAACATTTTTATACATTCCCTTTAATGCATTATTAACTCATATAATATTTCAGTTTTCTAACTCAATTTCAAATACTAATATCTACAATACAATCTTATGTACTTTTGCAGAATCATTTTTTAAGTTATGATTTACCCTTTGTCTCTGAAAAAAACCTGTTTTTTAACATCTTGTTTTAAACCTTTATGACTTCTCTTTCCTTTTTCCCTTCCTTTCTTATCAATTCTAGCCTTTTTGCCCCCCCATCTCTCAAACTCCCCTCTCTTAATCTTCCCTCTCTGTTGTATTTCTCTTTTCTGTTGCTTTCTGACATTGTATCAATTTTTCATCTTATTTTTCCCTTTCTTGGTTGCTTTTTTAAGTTCTGAATTCTCCATTTTCTTTCCCCACTTTTTCTTTTCTTCCTCAAGTAAGATTGTCTGTCCATTAAAGATGGCTTCTTCTCCTTCATCCCAGCCTTCTTGTTGTTGTATTTCTTGGTAGGTAGAAATCGCCATTTCTAAAAAGTGAAAAATAGATCCAGAAGAGCCCTTGCCTTCTTGTTCCTCTTCTTTTAGCTTTTGAAATTCAATTTGCAATTCCTCAACAGATAATGCCATTTTTTTTCTTAAGAACAACCCAAATGTTTTTAATCTTTCAATAAATAGTTCCCAAAAATCCCAAAGTCACAAAGCAATCCAAATCAGAACAAATTGTTTCATTTAGCACTTTCTTCTTTTTATATTTTCTCTTCCTGGGGTAGAGTTCAATTACACAGTTCCAAAGTAATTTTTTAGAAGTCTTATTGCCATTTATTTCTGGTCTTATAAACTCCAAGCAGTCTCCTTCAGTACAATCTTAAAATAAGTTCTTTACCTCTCCCCTCCCACTTATAGCAAAAAAGGTTTTAGTTTTTAATTCCAATGTTCAGAAATCTTTTATCCCCTTGGCTTTAAATTTCAAGTTTAGTTACCTTCTGTGCCCAAGCAGGTTTTTCCGATTTCCATCAGCTATTTCCATGGGGAGGGAGAGTGAGAGAAAATAACTTTCCCTTTCAATTTTCTTCCGTCGCTTTCCAGTCTTCTTAGGAAACAATGTATCATTCAAGCAATTAAAATTCCAGGGTGTTTAAAAGTTCCTTGTTGTCCCAGTTCAGCCAAAAAACTTTCACTTTCTCCTACTTCCTCCTGCACAATCTTACCCGGCTGCAGGCTTCTTTGTGGCAGCCGTTGCTGACCACCGCTCCACCGCCTTGGGAAAAAGGAGTTTAGCCGGCTGAGGAGGGGGTTTGCAATACCCCCCAAACCCCTACCCGGATCTCCTCAATCTTCGGTTGCCTCTACAGGGCAACCATATCCTCCAGATCCAGCTGGATCGGAGGCACTTCGACGGCAAGTGCAGCAGGAACCACGCACGATCGCGGATTTCTGCCGCCGCCGAAGCCTTGCAAACCGGAAGCTGTGATCCACTTATTTCTGATCAGCCACATCCACTCTTTTTGGTTCACCAGTTTTACGTTTTATATATATATTTGACCCAGTGATGCATAGTACTCCTGTCAGCACATGACTGTCAACACTTTACCATAAGCAGCCTGTACTTGCTGATAGAGATGTCCTTTAGCATTCTACAATGTAATTCCGGAATATTGCTTAAAATGCACTGACACACATGCATACACACACACACACACACACACACATGATCAGATGTGTCCATTTGTGTTCTCCTGGTAGCAAAACATACTAACAAAAGTTATTAGCAAATATCTAAAAATAAACTTGATTCTTATTCTCACTTGAATGATACATATATCTGTCGCTATCACAATTATTCATTTTGCTCCTAAGTAAAGGAATTCATGAATCTGCTCTTTCCCTTTTAATGTCATTACTAGTTAAAAATATTGTTCGGAACACTTCTCCCCTCAAATATATTTCTCAGTAAAGAATCGCATTTTTAGTAAAAAGCTCATGAAGATTATGAGCCATGAAGCACACATCAAAGTGTGATCATTTGTCAAATGATTTCACAATTTTTCTTATCTATTTTAGGCTTTCTTACATCAGAATAACTTGATGAGCTGTTTAACATGTGACTGAGGTCTGTCATTTACTTGAAAATTCTTAAACCCCAATCCAATTTAAATCCCTTCCTAGTTCTGAATTTTATGTGAAATTGTGCATGGACTATGCATGAGTGGTGCTGTTGCCAAACAGGAGTTAAATAAACTACTACATCTAGATATGCAAAATAAAAGAGAGAGAGAGAGAGAGAGAGAGAGAGAGAGAGAGAGAGAGAGAGAGAGATTATGAGGGAAATGAATGGTTGTAAACTTTGGAATTGTGTGCTTCTCTAACTAATTATAATATTTATGATGCAGACAGATGGTCTTTATATTCTAAAATGATTTTCACTTTTCTTCAGATAGCAAGTTTACAGCTTGATCTAACTCTGTCATTTAAGGCCCGTGAAATTCATTCATTGACAATGACAGCTACACCAGGAATTCTGTATTGCAAGAATCTGGATACATTAATCCCATGTTCTATGTAATCTCCTAATCCTGTAATGTCGTGGGAATGTGGTATACATTGGCTACAGCAATGTCAGCTTCAGGATGGGGTATCAGGCAAATTATGATTGACACATTGTTGAAGTCCTGCCTCTTTATACATGTCAGCATTTGTACATTCAATAACCACCATCTTGCCTATTTTGATCTATGCCTTCCTCCAATAGAAACCAATGACTGAATGTAAGGACTCAGTCTACTGTGTCTAGTGTGTCTAAAATATTATTTTTCAAGTAGATGCCTAGCCTTTAGTTCTTATTTATTTAATATTTTTAGGAATTATACATTTGATGTTCAGAAAGTTCCTCAAGACCTAGTTATGCCATCAATCCTAGGGACTGTTTAGATAGGTCCACTATTGAGATGGATTCTCTCTCTCTCTCTCCTTCCCTCCCTCCCTCCCTCCCTCCCCCTCCCCCTCACCTTCACCCTCCCCCTCTCTCTCCTTTTGTATGTATGTATGTATGTATGTATGTATGTATGTATGTATATAATTCAATATATATAATTATTTCCACTTCCAATGCTAATTGATCTATTTTTAAATATCTTTTAATATGTGTATTACTGTTTTAATTAACTCTTGTATGCTGCCCAGAGTCACTTCTCATGAGATGGATAGCTAGTGTATATAAATTTGATGAATAAATAAAAACTCGCACTTTATTTAAAACTGCAGGGGCATCTTCACAGATAAAATAAGAGCAGTATAAACAAAAATGAAAGAGAATAAGACATAGCAACTTCTAATCAGAAAGGAGAAAATAGCAATGTTAATCAGGAGCATGTTATTGAAGACTGAGATAGGGTACTGAGGAGAAACAGTTGGAGTCATACAAAATTGAGAATGCTTGAAAACATCTCTCTTTTTGCCTACCTTATGACTACTTCTTTTCTAAACTTGCTTTATGTTAAGTTTGGGGAATAATGGAGACCAGACATCTGACCAGTGACTTCAACTCTTTAATAATCGTAAATAGAACAGAACAGAGCAAGGCTATGGGCAACAGCAACCCTTTTATAGGGTTATCTGCTACCTTATTAACCAATGACATGTGCAACAAGTTCAAACTTATAACCAATGAGAAGTGTCAAAATAGTGGCCAATCAGGGACTACTTATGGACCAATCCCTAGTTGTTGTATAAGGGCCAATCAGGTGTGCAGGTTTCCAAACCCTGATTTGCATTTATGCTAGTAACTTTTATTGATTCACAACACCCCTCCCCTTGGGTTCCGTTTGAGGAGCTGTAATAAAATCCTCAAGATAGACAGGCCGTTTGGTCTGTCTGGATGATTTCCGTGGCTCCACGGTTTTGGTCTAAGGATCCGGTTCCGGTGGAGCGTTTGGATGATCTTTATTAAATTCAGTTTCGCTGCACGGTGATTCCGTGCTGCTTCCACTGTGGTTGTCTCTGCTACTCCGTGTTTCTTCGGGGTTTTGCAGTTCGGTTTCCCTCGTATTAGAGTTCCCTGAAAAATTCAACTCCCTCCCCGCTTCAAGTTCCGGTGTTTCGCTGGGCCGTAGGGTTTCCGTTGGCCTGCTATTTGTCATATCAAAGTCAATTTCCTCGATATTTCCTCCCCCTTGAGTTGGTGAACCCGGGAGTCATGGGTGCTGGGTGGTAATCTCGATCGGAGTTGGTCTATGTGGCATTTCCACACCCTCCCATCGTCCGTTAGCAGGCGGTAAGATCTAGGCCCGGTAAGGTGGGTAACGGTTGCGGGTATCCATAACGGGTCACCGGAAAAGTTTTTGGCAAAGATTAAATCGCCTACCTTAAATTCCCGGCATTTGCTGCTGGAGCCGAAGGGCTTTTCCGGTGCGAATGCGGGGTGGAGCCGGTCAAGGTGCGATCGTAGTTTTCGCCCCATAAGAAGTTCAGCGGGTGTTTTGTTGGTCACGCTGTGGGGCGTGATGTGCTGCAACAAGAGAATTCGATTGATTTTCTGTCGATGTTGCCAAATTCCATTTTGTGAAGGGTCTTTTTACAAATTGTACCATGCGTTCTGCACGTCCATTCGCCGCAGGGTGCGCGGCGAGGTTAGCGCATGGCGGATGCCCTGATCAGCAAGATATTGTTCAAAGGGTAATGCAGTAAACTGTGGGCGTTGTCCAAGACCAACACGTCCGGAAACCCATGTGTGGCAAATAGTCTGTTTAATTTATTGATAACTGAGTCCGTTGTAGTTGTGTTCATTCGATGAATCTTGAGCCAGTTTGAATAGGCGTCGACAGTAATAAGGAAAGTGTGTCCTTTGGTAGGCCCCGCAAAGTCAATATGAATATGGGACCAAGGTCCCCTCGGAGTTTCCCATTCAGTTGGGCTTGCTTTAGGCGGGCGTTGCTGACGTCCAGGCAACGTTGACAAGTAGCGACCCAGGCCTCGATTCTTTTGTCGATTCCCGGCCACCAAGCGTAGCTGCGTGCGAGTGCTTTCATCCGCACGATACCGGATGTCCTTCATGCAATACCGCCAAAACAGTTTGTTGCAATTTGCCAGGGATTACGACTCGATCGCCCCACAAGATACAGCCTTTTTGGGAAAACAGTTCGGTTTGGCGGGCTTTGAAAGGTGCCCATTCCAGTGCTATTTGGTCCGTCGGCCACCCCCGTTCAACCCAGCGTAGGATGTGTTGCAGAACTGGGTCACGTTTCGTTTCAAAGGCAATGTCTCTAGCCGTCAAGGGTGGTGCATGTAGAGCTTCGATCTGTAGTGTTGAGATGGTTGGGGCTGGATCTACAACAGAGTCTGGGAGCGGTGTTCTGCTCAATGCATCAGCGTGGAGAATTGATTTCCCCGGGCGATGTTGCAAGGTGTAGTTGTAGGCCTATGGTGATTGTTTGGTGGGTCTCTTCCCGCCTGGTTTCTTCACGCCTGGTGGAAGTGGTGGAATGGCTTGTTTCTGTAGGAGTGGTTTCCCCATTGGTGGTTCAGTTTTTCTCGGTGTGTGCTGAAGAATCCTGAAGATTGGCATTCGGCCTGTCGGGGTTTGGAGTTTTGTTTGCTTCTGCAAACCTTTGCGATGTGACCTCGTCTCCCGCAATTGCGGCAGAGTGCGTCGAGGAATTTGCAGCTGGATTGTGGGTGATTAGCCCCATATCCTGCACACGGTCGGAATGAGGGTTGTGTGAACTGGTCTCGTTCCGTTCGAGTCGGTTGACCTCTTCCTCATCGCTTTCTGATGGGGATTCTAGGTCTTCGTGGTGAGTCGATACCGGGTGTCTCTCTGAGCAAGGCGAGGTATCATTGGCGAGTTTACGTGCGGTGCGTTGGTGCGGCGCATTCGGGCTGCCGACTTCTTGGTCGCCTCCGCTGCCGAGGCTTCTTTAAGGGCATCGGTGAGGCTGATGTCCCCCTTAGCCATAATTTTGCTCTGGATCGTGCCGTCTTCTAGGCCCAGAACCAGGAGGTCCCGGAGGGCTTCTTCTAAGTCGGCGAATCCGCAGAGGCCTCCAAGGTTGCGGAGGTCCGCGATGTAATTGGCAAGGCTTTCGCCCTTCCGTTGGTCCCTCTGGTAATATTCGTGTCTTCTGACTAAGGTTGGCACGGTGGGCGCGTAGTGAGCCTGTAGTAAAGCCTCGAGGACGTCCCAGTCCATCTCTTTTACCTCGGCTGGCTTGGCAAGTGATTTTGCCATTTTAAACACGGTAGGCCCGCAGTGAGTTAGAAAGATAGCTCTTTTTTTGCTGGTTGTTGCATCTTTCAAATTGTTGGTCTCCAGAAACATCTGGAACCGATCCATGTATGCCTCCCAGTCTTTGGTTTCTGGGTTGAATGGAGCGGGTGGTACGGCACCGCTGGCCATGTTGCCGTTGATGGTGCGTGTTCGACCACGTGCTCTGTTGGTTGCTCTGTAACTCAGTCAGCTCTTCGGTCTCCGTATCCCATCCTCGTCGCCAGTGTTAAGTTTGGGGAATAATGGAGACCAGACATCTGACCAGTGACTTCAACTCTTTAATAATCGTAAATAGAACAGAACAGAGCAAGGCTATGGGCAACAGCAACCCTTTTATAGGGTTATCTGCTACCTTATTAACCAATGACATGTGCAACAAGTTCAAACTTATAACCAATGAGAAGTGTCAAAATAGTGGCCAATCAGGGACTACTTATGGACCAATCCCTAGTTGTTGTATAAGGGCCAATCAGGTGTGCAAGTTTCCAAACCCTGATTTGCATTTATGCTAGTAACTTTTATTGATTCACAACACTTTAGCAGTAGACTTGTACAGAAAGGACCTTTTGAAAGTAGCAGCAAAGATAATAAAGGAGAATATTGACTAAAGATGCTACGTTTCATGGTTTGGACTAGTAGACAAAATAGCTGGTAGACCTGACAGTTTTGGAATGACTTACATTTGAGAGCAATGAGACAATTTGCCTAATCAAAGTCCTCCTCGACATGAAGGCTGGGTTCACACAACATATTTGACATGGTTACCAAATTAACACAGGGTTTGTGCAATACTGTAAACCAATCAAACTGGCTACATTCAAGCATACTACGCATACACACACAGTACTAACCAGGCATAGATTCTTAAATGAATGAAGCCACCAGGTGTGTTAACTGACCTGATCAAATATGTTGGGTAAACACAGCTGCTTTGTAGCAATAGTAACAAACAGGACGGGAAATCTGCAGTGCCTGTGTTCATACAAGAGAAAAAGAGAAAACAGTTATTGTGCGTGAATGAATAGTACTGTAAATAGAAAATGGATAAATGCGGTTTTGCAGTTCAATGCTAATTCATTCTTGAAGATTGATGTTAAAAATCAGTAATGATCTCAGCCTCTGCAATTTGGTGAGAATTTAAATAAATGATTAACATAAGAGCTGACTTGATAGTACTGTAAATTATACCCTCACAGTAAAAGCTTCTACATACATAAACAAGACAATGAAGATTGAATGTTCTTATTTGTTGTTTTGGAAAAATCGGTAGGTCCTATTATATCCAGGCTGGGCAACTGTGGATCTGAAGAGAATAAGGCTTGATCCCCTAAGAAGTATTGATTATGGAGTGAGATGGGAGAATGAAGATGTTTCTGTCATCATTGCTAGTGGAATTAAGGAGTTCCAAACTGAGCAGTGGATTGGCATCCATCCAGTGCCATCCATATCCTAGTGAAAAAGTCAGAGTGATTTGTTGTTGTTTTTAATAATTTTATTGATTTAATTTTTAAAAAGGCAATGCAATCTAAACTCAGAAAAAAGAGACAGAGAAGAGATGCAAAGGAAGAAAAAAAGGGAATGAATAAAGAAGAAACATATTTGTAGATATAGAGTTGCAGTGTGTATACAAACAGTGTGCTATTAAGAAATTTCCCAATTCATTACTAGTGTTCCATCATAAATATTAAACATTATGAAAAATCAGCTGAACTAGTATCAGATGTCTGACTGTCAATAATACTGGTAGACCTGATTAAAATTCAGACACTTGACAACTGACTCATATTTATGACGGTTGCAGTGTTCCAGGGTCTTGTGATCATCTTTTGTGACCTTCTGACAAGCAAAGTCAATGGGGAAGCCAGATTCATTTAACTACTGTGTTACTAGCTTAACAATTGCAATGATTCACTTAACAATCATGGCAAGAAAGGGGGCAAAATTCACTTAGCAAATGTCTCATTTTAGCAACTGTAATTTTGGGCTCAATTGTGGTCATAAACTGAGGACTACCTGTATTTCTACTGAATGGAGGGGCATCAGTTGAATATGCTGGTTGGTGGGCCTTTGTAATTCCTTTTCTGCTTTCCATATATGTTATTAAAAGGTATTAGCAGACTGTTTAGGATATGTGCCTTCAAGACAGCATTGATTCCTGGTGGCATCTCCAAATACCTTCTTCCAAGCTGCTCCAAATGGAGCAAATAAAATGTCCACTGTAATCTTATTCATGCATTGAACCAAGAGCTACCAAAAAGAGTAGTTTATGTCGCTGGACTATGGTCCAGAGATTTTGGGTATTTATTACCTAAGGTCCATTGAACCCAAAGGAGAGGCAAATGGACTTCCTCTGCATGATGATAAAAAAGCTAAACTGACAAGGTATATAACAGAAGAATCTACGGCTTCTAATGTTTTCATGTTTCGGTAATTCACTAACACAATAGACAATATCTGAATGAAGTTTATTTTCTTAAATGCTTTTTCACTCACTTTAAATAGTGATGCTGGCTAGGTAGACATACCAAGTAACAGGCTAGTTCAGGAGCCTAGGGTACTTATGCTTCAACCTTGGCATCATTTTATCTTGGGGGAAAATTTTATAATTACACTCACTAACAGCCTGCTGGTAGGATCCCATTTCACTAGCACTAATTATATTAATAGTTCAATTTTGTTGTCAATCAAGCCCTCCTTTGTTAGCTATCTCTCTCTCCCATCCCCCACTTTAATCTTCTTAATTGGTAGGACATGAATAATTTTCCAGCATGGAACATTCTCACCAGTTCTGACTACTCTGTGGGTACAAACAATAAAGTAAGCAAATGAGAAGGAATGACTCAGATCTGATCTCGTAGTGATTTTCAAGGCATGATTTATAGGGTAATAAAATTGTCTTCAAGCAGTGTAATGTTCCCTTTGACTTGTTTCCATTTGGAGAAAATGCAAGTAATCCTACGGGGAAAAGAAAGACATCCATTGACAAAGGTATGTTTGGAAAGCAGGATCTACATTCTGCTCTAAATCTTGGCACTTCAAGTCATTGTCCATCTACTTGTGAATACATAATTACAGAAAGAATGTTGTTTATTGATTTATTGGGAAAATTTCTTGCTTTATAATGGACATACCGGGGCAAGGGGGATGTTAAACCATTGACATAAAAAAACCTTAGGTTTTCAGAGTGTGTGGTTTATTTCTTTTCTACAGCTATTGAATCTACAAATATGGAGCTCCATCATTCCATCTGGACTGACAAGGGGTTGGTGGGAAGACTGGCATAATGAACACTTGCCTAGTAAGCAACCGCATCCATCCAACTGGTTGAAATGGCCTCAGCTGGACTAGATTTTATAAATTAATTTATTATTTATATTAATATGGCCATTCGTATTCAGCAATGCAATTCCCGGTGCCTAACAGGAATTAAAATTTAATAAAATTTAAAATTAACTCAATTAAAAATGAAAAGCGTCTTAGCCAATAAGATGAATTCTTATTGCAATTGGTTAAAACCTGTCTTCGCACTTAAAATATCTGCTCCTGTCCAGTGTTCATATCAGCTTCATTCAAAGTTGACTTAAGAAAATCCAATCTAGGTTGAGATACTTTGTCTAGAGAGCTTGTAAAACAGTAGGCCCAGAATAGAGGTTACCATGTTCTTGTACAGGACAATTCTCCCGCTATAATATCTTCCCAGGAAAGATGAGTTTCCTTAAGCATATATACATTTGTTGTATTTATTTATTTGAAACCTAGACATAGCCTGACTATTAATTGATTCAGAGTCCTCTAATATCAGTGTAGCTGTAACTCTTCTCTTCTAGACAGAAAGTTGTTGGTTTGAAACCAAGAAAAATATTTCTAATTACTTTTTTATCATTTTATCTGGATTGCTTATTATCCCTTCTGCTCCCTTCCTCATTCTTTCCCTTCTTTTAATAAGAAACCCTACACCTTATTACTGTTTTTCCACTCACCTGAACTGAAGAATACATGGCAGCTTTCTTTCTCTTCAAAATAATCAGTGAACTTCTGGAGTTTATCTCGAAAACTCCTGGAGTGCTTTACCAAGTAGACAGGAGTATTCAAGACTGCATAACATGAAAATTTATTTTGGAAATAGAGCAGCATCCTGAGGACACCTTGACAGAGAGTAGTGAATTAATAGAGGAAAACCTTATTCTTCACTGCTTCCCAGAATTAAGTTGCCCGCCTGTGGGGCAAAAAAATCATTCAGACAGTGAAGAGAAGTCCTAAGGTTGGATCAAATCCATGATCTCTTGTGGACCTAAAGCTTTACCAACGCAAAAATGAAAATAAGATTACAACACTGAAACATAATATCAGGATGGATCCCAATAGAATAATCACAGCATCATAGAAAGATGATAATTAGAGCGATTGCTGGAATCCTATTGATGTAGATGTAGATAAGTATGGATACAATAATAAATACAGGTACAAACTGGTAGTGGTATAATGCTATTTTTTTTTTCATTTCATTTAGTCGGAAGAAATACCGTGGTGTTTTTGATTCATGATAACTTACAAATTCATGAATGCACTCATGTTTCAGCAATTCACCTCGAGCTTCTTCCTGAATGGAGGGAAACCATTTGCAAAGATAAATTAGTGGGATGGGCATCTAATTTTTACATCTAAGAAACATACCATTGTTGCACAGAAATAAATGTTAGAATTCTAGCACTCTCAATTTTATTTTTTTAAATAAGTCTTCAATTAGTGATTTTACATTGCTCTTTCACTTTAGCCATGGCACATATATATTGATTGAATAAATTTCATTCATTTAATTAGAAGGTCAAATTAAATGTGTTTAGGATTACAGTCATGAAACTACTACTCATGTTCCCTATTGATTAAACATGAATTTTGCCTTGACATTCTCATTTGTGGTTATTAAATCTCCAAGCCTTTCTTTCCCCATCTATGTAACATTTGAAACAGGCAAAGGAGTTGTTATGAAATATGGGGCAGAGGGGAATAGGAGAGCATGCTAATTTGTGTTGGCAATGCCATTCTGGAAAATTCAGCTCACCAATATCAATGCTTTCTTTTTCTATTTCTTTGCCAATTCTTTCTGATGCACAAAAGAAACATATAGGGCTGGCTAAGAAGGCATTGCAGGCCTTTCCCCTCCCATATCTTTAGTTGGGATACACAAACTGATTGTAAAAAAAAATCTTATAGACCTCACTGTCCATATTATCAGATGGGTTGAGTCTTCCCTTCCCTAGTTGAGCATTTTAACCATTCCAACATGTAGTATCTCCTGTTATGTTGTGTTGAACTGAATTGTGACTGTTGAGGAACACTTCACCTTGATTAAAATTCGAGCAGAGCAGGGCTCCTAATCTGCTTTGTGAGGCAATAAAGCTCCCTTGTTTCTAAGAGCAAACTGAAGTGGCCACATTGCTTCCAATATTTATTTATTTATTTTATTTATTTGATTTGCCAATTGTTTACAAGATAATAAGTATAAATGTATACATAGTTGTGAATACATGAAATGGTTACATATAAGAAAAATAAAAGAATAAGAGAAACAATAGGACAGGGATGGTAGGCACGTTGGTGCGCTTATGCACGCCCCCTACAGACCTCTTAGGAAAGGGTGAGGTCAATAGTAGACAGTCTAAGGTTAAGTTTTTGGGGTTTGGGAAGAAACTACAGAGTCGGGTAGAGTATTCCAGACATTGACCACTCTATTGCTGAAGTCGTATTTCCTGCAATCAAGTTTGGTGCGGTTTACTTTGAGTTTGTATCTATTGTGTGCTCTTGTGTTGTTATGGTTGAAGCTGAAGTATTCATTGACAGGTAGGACATTGCAATGTATGATTTTGTATACCATGCTTAAGTCAGACCGAAGACGGCGTAATTCAAGGTTTTCTAGTTCTAGAATTTCAAGTCTGGTGGCATAAGGTATTCTACAGCGAGTAGAGGAGTGGAGAACTCTTCTTGTGAAATATTTCTGGACTTTCTCAATTGTGCTAATATCAGATACGTAGTGTGGGTTCCAGACTGATGAACTGTATTCGAGTATTGGTCTAGCAAATGTTTTGTATGCTCTGGTTAGTAGTGTGATATTACCAGAGAAAAAGCTACGTAGGATTAGGTTAACAACTCTTAATGCCTTTTTGGCTATGTAGTTTCAGTGTGCTCTAGCACTTAGATCATTAGAGGTGAGTATTCCAAGGTCCTTTACAGAGCTTGGGTCATCAACAAGATCTTGACTATTCAGTTGTATTTTATTTTCTGATTTTTTTTGCCAATATGTAAGACAGAGCATTTATTTGTTGAGATTTGAAGTTGCCATTTGTTTGACCATTCGGATACATAGTCAAGATCTTTTTGTAGGGTAGCAGTATTGTCTGTGGTATTGAACAGCTTTACATCATCAGCGAAGAGAACGCAATTGCTCTTAATATGATCACAGAGGTCGTTTATGTAGAGTATGAAGAGAGTTGGTCCTAGAACACTGCCTTGGGGAACACCACTATTGACAGGTACTGGATTTGATAGGACGCTCCCGATTTTGACCATTTGTTGTCTGTTTGACAGGAATGCTTCTATCCAGTTATTCAGTTGTCCAGAGATACCATAGGATTTTATTTTTAGGAGTAGTTTGTCGTGTACCACTGAATCAAAGGCTTTACAGAAGTCTATGTAGATTGCGTCTATTGTTTTGCCCTGGTTGAGTTGTGTCGTCCATATGTTTTTGCAGTGTAAGAGTTGCAGATTACAGGATAGTTTTTTCCTGAAACCAAATTGTTTATTGGAGAGTAGGTTATTTGTCTCTAAGTGAAGGATGATGGATTGGTTAATAATTGATTCCATGACTTTACAGGTGACGCAGCATAAGGAGATTGGCCTATAGTTTTCAACTAGGCTTGGGTCTCCCTTTTTGAAGATGGGGATGACTGTGGCTTGTGACCATAGGTTAGGCAAGGAGCTGGTTCTGAAAGATTTTTCAAAGATTATGCTTAGAGGTTTGGCTATGGCAGTGGATAGCTTTCTTAAGAAGTAGGCACATATTCCATCCGGTCCAATAGATAGAGATGGTTTTAGGTTGCGTATTGCTTTTTCAACATTGTCTTCTGTGAAATCGATATGTATTAGATCATTGTTGTTATCTGTGGTACGGCTAGGAAATATTGGGCATGATCCATTGCTGTTTACAAATACTGAGCCGAAGAATGTGTTAAAGATGTTGGCTTTAATGGTGTCGTCGTTGCAGTCTTTACCATCAGGTCCTATCAAGGGAGGGATGGACCTTGAGTCTTTTAGTTTGTTGTTTACAAAATTGTAAAAAGCGCGGGTGGAATTGGTGCTTAGAAGGTTTTCCTCTTGTTTAATGTGATAATTGGTGCATTCGGTCTTTATCTGGTGGCATAGATTTTTGTATCGGTTTTTGAAATTGGCAACGTATGTACCACATGTACCCATAAATCTTTTTTCTTTTTGCAAGAAGTGGCTCAAGAAAACTAAAGTGATACAAAATGTACAAAGCTCTTCATAAAGGTCAATCCAAGCTGTCCTTACACAGAACTATTAATGCCTCCCATGATTTTTTTAATCCCAGAATTAATGATATTAAAACATGACAGAAGGGAGATTTTTCTCCTGAAAGGGCCAGTGACCTATGAGACAAGCCAATCAGGGGTACTGCTAAAGCAGGCAAATGCCAAGGTGGGTGATGCTACAGAAAAAACATAGCATGTTGCATAGATTTTCATCTTTTTTCATCTGCCTATCATTCACATATAGGTAGACAAGAGTGACTCCTAATAGTTTGGAGGAATCGGGAGAACTCTATGCCACTTAGGACTTCACGAAATTCAACAAAATGTTGGATGCAATGTTAAAACTGCAGTTTCCCCATCGTTGTGCTATTAGTATCTGAAAGGCAGAATACACACAGAGTTGAAAATTATCATGATTCCACAATGCCGATGAATGGATATGGATTCGTGTTTCTTGAACTGGTTAAACTTAATATATATAATAGGAAAGCTAAGAAAAGTGCTTGCCAGCAGGGTCATGATATTTCCTATCAATTTATGCAGGCAAGTAACAAATTATCAGGGGCTAATTATTTGGTAAGTACAGGTAGTCCTTGACTTACAACAGTTCATTAAGTGACCATTCAAAGTTACAACAGCTCTGGAAAAAAAAGTGACTTTTGACAGTTTTCCAAACTTATGGCTGTTGCAGCATCCTCATCGTCACGTGATCAAAATTTAGATATTTGGCAATTGACTCATACTTATCATGGTTGCAATGTGTCAATATCATGTAATCAACTTTTGCAACCTTCTGACAAGCAAAGTCAATGGGGAAGCCAGATTCACTTAACAACCAGGTTATTAACTTAACAACTGCAGTGATTCACTTAACAAGTGTGGCAAGAAAAGATTTAAAACGGGGCAACAGTCTCGCTTAGCAACATCAATTCTGAGCTCAGTTACAGTCATCAGTGAAGGACTACCTGTACCTGTTTGAGAAAACAAACAAGCAAGAGAAAGATATTTTAAAAATAAGTTACAGAAATTGGCACAGTTTCTGATTTGGCCATTTAGAAAAATTGTATTTCACAGTTATTGGAGGTCACTTGACTTGAGTCAGGTCAAATCTGAAGTGAGATTTGGAAAGACAGAGTTTTATATCTCCCTGTTGACTATTACAGGAACCGTTATAACTGTTCTTATTATCCAACAGGATGGGATAATATTTGCAGGCACTAAAGACCGTGGAAACTGCTTATCAAGTGAGAAGTTTCAGATGGAATTAGCTATAAAATGTCATGCAAGAGAAGTCTTTACAAATTTTAAGCGATAAAAACAGTTCTATGGTTTGTCTTTGTGCTTGATGAGTAATTTCTTTGAACTCAGTGTCACCTTTTGATAAGAATCATATAATATTAAAGAAGGATACTTGAACAAACTTCTGAATTAAGTGCCTCTAATAAATTAGGGATGAAAAGATGCTTCCAATAGCCTGATGGACAATAAATGGAATGGAATGGAATGTAAAAATTGCTTCATAATCTTTATCTTGCAAAGGAGTCAAGTAAAGCTTAGGGATTTAGTTAGGATTCTAGGATACTGCTGTGCCTGTATATCCTTCAAAGAAAATACAAGGTTTATAATAGCAGAGGAATGGGCATCTAACCATTTGAACATAAATGTTCCAGTTCAAGCTTCAAATTATTTCTCTTTTTATTTTTAATCTTATTTTTATATGATGCATAAGCAATAATTCTACCTCCTATCTTGAATATGTGATTTATATGCTTTCTGTTCTGAACTAAGCAAGCTCGCTGGCTTGCAATTCTAATAGTTTTCTTTCCACGACAGGTTTGTAAACCTGCACTTCTGATTGGCTCGCTGATAGCTGATCGTGATTGGTTTCTTTTTGGCTGATCTGATTGGCTGACAGTGGGTCGCCGCTGATTCGTCTCTCCCAGCGCGGCAAACTCAAACCATTGGGTGTTGTGACAGCAGCCAGCTCTATAAAAGGAGCTGCTGCTGCCCAAGTTTTTTCGCTCTGTTCTGAAGTCACTAATAAAGAGTTGGAGTCACTATTTCAATGCCTCGTCTCCGTTCTTGCGCCCATGCTCCCCGACATAACACTTTCCATTCAAAACATTAGGGGCTTGATGTTTCTGAAGTCAAATAAAAATATCCTAAAGTCTCTAGCTGCATTTGTTGTGCAAATCTTTATCTTTCCCTTCAGGAGGGAAACATTGAAATACAATGCCTTGATATGTTAAGTGGTTTTTGAAATACACATTTCAAGGTAATGGCAGTATATTCAGATACATAGCAAATGCCAATATTGCATTCTTAAATCTGATGATAGAAAGTTGATATTTAAAAAAAATACTCAAGCATAAAAAGATTCTGATGCACACTTGAATAAAAAGTATGCTTTCTTTTAATTGGGTACATCAAACGCCAAGGGTCTATTAAATTCAGTTCATCCATATAAGTCTTAACTGTTTTCCTCAATAATGATGAGGGAATGTTTTTTTGTGCTAGTGCATTTCTATCAAGCTCAGGATCCAATATTTCAATGCAAATGTGAAATTAATGTGCATTTTTGTAATTATGCCTCAATTTTGAGCATGGGGAGAAAGTGCAAAAGTCTTTCTCCAATGCTGATCAATTGAAGATGGTAAAAGTATTATAAAACATTTCTATAGTTTTAAAGATACTCCCTCCCAGCTCAAATGATAGCAGAATGATCTCATATAATTCAAAAGCATATTCTGTTTAGTAGAAGGCTTGAGATACAGTTCCAACTTAATTTAGTTTACTTTATTGTACAACGAAATCAAACAGTATCTTCAGTGCACATCATGACCATGACCATGAAAATAAACACAAACACATATCATTCACCCTTCACACATTGAACCGGAAACCCCCAACACCACACCAACATGGCACTATAAATTATTGAATGGTGTTAATGAATATATTAATGAACAGGATTGGTCCAAATGTATAAATAATCTTGTCAGCTCTATCCATTCCTGTGCATTGTAGTCTAATAGTAAACCAGTATGGCTGTAGCTCCTCATTCAAAATGCAATGAATGTTTTTTTTTTCCTGGTGTTCATAACAAGATGATTTGCAATTCAATTTACCAATCTTGAAATAATTCTATATGGTTTGTCAAACTATCTAAAGGACTGCACTGATTTTCTTGATAGACATAGCCTTTTCAAGGACAAAGCATCTTCCAAAGCAGATATAAACCAACATTCATAAATCCAACCCACTAAAGTCATTGTTTTAGACCAGAATTAAGAAACAGATTATGAGCAAAGAGTTATTGGCTTCAAGTGTTTTTGGTTTAGCAATAGGATGTCAAATGCAAATTCAATTCTTATATAGTCTGAGTTAAAAATAAATTGAAAAACAAGAGACTGTTCCACTGTTAAATTACTTTACAGTTGAAGAGGTATGATTTAATACTTACTCAGAAATACGTTTAGTTGTATTGATTTCTATAAATTCAGTCCATAATATTACATTAATTGTTGTTGTTTTTTTGTATGTGTTTGCACCTTTGAGTCTCTTCAGTTTTCTTGGTGAACTTTCTTCAGAAGTGGTTTGCCTAGGGCTGAGAGAAGGTGACTGGCCCAAGATCACCCAGCTGGCTTCGTGTTTGGAACTCACCATCTCCCAGTTTTTAGTCTGGTCTACTACACTGAATCTCAATCATCAAATAATAATAATTTATGTTAGGAATGATAGTCACCTAACAGTTGGGTTGGCAATATATAAACCAGGATAGTCATTTAATACTGTTGTATCTTTAAGAGAATGCTGTAATTGTGATTGGCTGAAGTTCTTCCGGTGGCCATAAGATGGAGCCAGAAACCTGATTTGTTCTCTTCTTGCATTTCCCTATTGCCTTTTGCCTGAACATCATTCTGCTTGGATTGCTGTGAGTCTTGCAAACAGTTAGAAAACTCCATTTACTGAACTTTGTTTATGATACTGGACTTCGTTTTTGGATTATCCCTGGACTGATTGTATTGAATACTACCTGCTTTAACTGTGTATGATTTGGACTGTTTGTTGGACTTTGTTTACCCATTTACTGGAAACCTACATTTTACTATTCAGTGTATCTTTATGCTGGTTGTGTGTTATTCACCACTCTCACTACATTTCCCTGAGTGCACTCATTCTTCTAATAGGGAATACCTCAACAATCATCATTGCTTATTTTTTGGTTGGATGTCCCCCATTCACTACTAATATATGTACACTCATACATATCTCTAAATGTATTCACTTATTTATTAAATTTATTCATTTATTTAAATGCAACTTATGAAATCTCCATGCAGAGTAGAATCCTGAGCAGTTTATGTTAATAAATATAAGAAAATTAAGATAATAATATGTCCAACAGAAAACCAAATTATTATAACAGGTTAATTTCTGCAGATTGAGGTAAATATCCCCCACTGTTTGTAAAAAGTATTCTTATGAAAATGCAAAAGCTAGAAAGAATAAATTCTAAATTGTATAAATGTTACTGCAGCTCATGTTGAAATATAGCTTTGTCTTAGGGTGAATATTACTTATATTAATCTCCCATGCAAATAGAAGCTGGTATTGCTTTTAATGGACAGGTTGTTTTTCTTGCACATGAATCATGTTATTTGTCTACAAAGCCAATCGCTTCTCATCTATCTAAGTACAGAAAAAAGCCATCTTGAAATATTCACTACTCACTGAAAAGGAGGAAAAATGACGTGCATGTATATTCTGTTGGACACTGGTATTGAAAAACAATCAAATTATTCACTTCTTTCTGGTTTGAATTTTTTCCCTACTCAGTCCTTACTGAATCAGCTCACATTGTGTGGTATATTATCAACAGACAACTCTGACTGGTACATTTTGGCAATGCTTAAGTGGAACTGTGAAATTTTGTGATCGGTAACTTTGTACTAAGAATTATCTATAATAACTCAGAGTTATTATTATAGTAACTCAGATTTATTATTAGATAGTATGGAATGCATACATAATTATGGTGATTAAATAAACATTAATCAGGTTCTTTTTCTTCCTGTTCTTGTACAAAATGTAAATTAGAAGAAGTTGGAAAAGAAAATATAACTAAATTATCTTTCATTATCTTTTCCAATACTGTTGTGTAATTCTATTAACTAGAAATGCTAGAAATAAATTCAAGGTGTTTGCAAGCCCCGAATCCCAATATTGTGATGCTGCATTTTTCTTATCATCCATGATTTTTATCGCAGTGTATATTTTCTTATCTCCCACTATGTAGACGGATGCTTGGAATTCTTATATATTAATGCATTAAAAAAAGTAATCATTCTATCTATCAACTATCTGGCAGAAGTATACCTAATCTAGAAATGTACACACTGAAGAGAAGGTATGTGGACACAGCCAGGCATATCTTTGTATACATCTCTTGCTTGTAATGAATGTGAAAATAGTTTATTTTGTTACCCAGTGTTGGCTTCTAGCAAAATTGTGGTTCAAAAAGATGTCAATGATCCCACATTGACACTTGATAGCCCACTCTTATAACATTCATTGGACATACTGGCCAGAATGAAGAAAGTTGAATCCAGTTATCTGTAGATATTATCAGATGTTTGTGCACTGAATTGTTTGCCAAAAAAATGGGGAAAATATGTGCAAACTACACCAATAATTAAATATATTTGAATATTTTTTTTGCTGATTTCATGCATTTTAACTGTAGAGACTGAGAAAAAAATTCATATGGCACCACTGTTTATCTGGAAGACAAATCCCACTAATTTTTGAGTAAACATGATTAGGACTGTATGATTGTTGAACATGTTTAATTCTTCCAGAGCAAATTCTTAACCATTATATTCTGATTGAATGTAGCTCATTAAAACTAAAACAGCACAGCCATTCAGACTTTTCATGGCATCTTTCAAAAAAGTATATATTTCACAAATATCCATGAAACCTTTATGACTGACTGATGACAAATGTTGCCATCTTTGATTTTATTGGATGGATGAATATTAGCAAAGAAGAATGGCCCTGATAAGCAGAAACAGGGAGTTTCTATCCTACATTACCCTAAAACACCAGTCTGGTGCTACTGTGGAAATGATATATTAAATGGCTGACATCTTGGCTTTTTAAAGTAATTTTTATTTTAAAAATATATATTGCAAAGATTTAAGATTATGACTGCAATACATTTGATCAGAAATTGGATTTGACAAAGATTTTAAAAAGTACAGGAATACAGAAAAAAGAATAGGAAAAATTACAAAAGGGTAAAAGAAAAAGTGGAGGATAACAAAAAAGCAAGTAAAAACACTAAAGAAGTGACTTTTCATCTTCTTTGAAGGAGTTACAAATATAGTAATTACCACTTTCACCCTCCCATGCTCCCTATCACAGTTTCCTTCTTCCCATAAACCAATATTTTAAACCAGTAAACCATGAACACAGCAGTTCATTTTTATCCATTTTCAGCAAAAAGTCTATAAAGAGTTTTCCATTTTTTATAAAGGTAATTGTAGTTGCCTTCTTCATCAAACAAGTCAATTTAGCTGATTCTGCAAACCCAGACATCTTCACAATCCATTTCTCCATTATTGGTGTTTCTATTGTCTTCCATCTAAATGGCTGACATCGTGTATATACCACAGGTTTCTGAACAATCTAACTCTTTTTTTTCCCTAGAAGAAAATACATTGTGATCAATCCAACCATTGGCCTGAGACCTTTAATCACATTGTATACATACACAGTAGTGTTTATTTGTTAAAAAAAAAGTTGTTCTTTTTTGGGCTGTGAATTACTGTGTTGAACTGGTTTCAAAAATCAATAGGCTTCTGTTTTCCTTGAGATTAAATTGGAGAATAATTTGAAACAATAAAGAAGTGTTTTCTTATTTGCTGTTAAGATACTTCACAGCACTTTGAATAATTGTGCTCTTATTTAAAAAAAAGAAAAGCAAAGCAAAGCTGAGTTCTTAAGGTTGTATATGGAATAAGATTAGTTTTTCTGCTTCCTCTCAGCAGGCAACTAAACCTATTACAACAAGAGGAAATAAAAATGCCATCTTTTAAGATAGCTTCACAACTCTCACTTTGCTTCCTTCAGAGTTACAGTCTATATTACTATATATTCTATTAAACCGATCTGTTAATCATCATGGTCCAATATCTTTATAAGGGAATATTAAGGATGCCTAAGTATTTGAAACAGGTTGTAGCTTTCTCATCTGCTTGGATTGCAATCTCATCTAAAACGTATTGAGGAGGGTCCAATCAATATGGATGACTAATTCTTTCTTCTTTGATATGATAAAAAATAGAAACTTGGTTGCATTATTAATTACCTGAATTATTACCTGAATTAATAACATATGCCATTGGCAAAGTATTGCACAAGTATGTAGATCATTTGGCCAAAGACCAAAGAACATTATGGTTAGCACTGTCTACTTATCCAACTAATATCACAGTTTTTAAACAGGGTATTTTCCAAAAGTCCAGGACCTAACCAAGGCTGGGAATCATGGTATTATTACCCCCAAAGAGCCTTGAGTTGCTCCCTTCCCCCCAAAAAAAATCCTCAAAGATTTACAGTAGCATTCCTTGATCCTGATCTTACCTGGATCTGAATACTGTGATTTTCTTACCTTGTCTATAGTTATGGCATTTGTATTGATACTGTAGTTGTGATAGGAACACTGAAGTTGTTAATTTGATATGAGTATTGTTTGGCTGGTCTTTCTTGAAGACCAGGGCTGTTTAATGGTTTTGATTTGATTCCAAAAAAGTTGCTTTAAAGGATTCAGGTATATTATGGAGCATCTAAACCAGTCCGGTCTAGTGATTAAGATACCAGGCCAGAAACTGGAAAGTTGTGAGTTCTAGTCCTACTTTAGGCATGAAAGCCAACTGGGTGACTTTGGGCCAGTCACTCTCTCTCAGCCCAACCCACCACACAAATTATGGGATCAAAGAGATGGTTGAAGAGAAAGGGCTTACCAAAAAGTCATTATAGGTGATCCTCAGGTTACAATGGCAATGGAGGCTGGGATTGCCGTTGCCAAGCAATATGGGTCATAACTCCAGGATGTATGGTTCATTAAGTAAAAAGAGCCAGGAATCTCAGGGCCTTCTATTTGATTCAGAAGCCTCCAGTAAATGATATTTTATGGACATGATGCATTTTATGGCTTTTACTAAAACTGATGGTATAATAATGACAGGAAAATACAAGTAATAAACTTTAGAAAGGAAGGTATTTTACCTGCCATGTTTTACAGACTGTTTCTTCTTTGGTTGCATTACCACACGACTGGTGTTCCCTGCATAAATAAATTAAGAGCTCAAACAAACTAACAATAGTTGTTTACCTTAATCTATTATGCTTTACTAAATGAAGGCTTCGTACCTTTATCTTTGTGGAGCGTTGAGATTTCTATAAACCAAACAGTCTAAAAACCTCATTAATGTGAAATCCTGTACATGGTCACCTGAATATTCAGTATAATTACCCCCAAAACAAAGAAAGAGTGGGGAAAAGTCACATGCACAGTTAGCACCAAGAAAGATGCCAGTGGTCTGATAATCAGTGTCTCCAGATTAATCAAATCAGTAAACTTCCTCAAATCCCAAAAGAAGTTATCCAGATCTAATCCACATATCAAAAGGATAAGATCTACAAGCACAGAGTTAATTAAGTTAGATCTCCCAGCAGGACTGCATGTTCACAAGAATACATATTTACACACAAACACACACACACACACACACACACACACAGAGAGAGAGAGAGAGAGAGAGAGAGAGAGGAGGGATACTCCTCAAGTGTCAACCTAGAATCAGATGAGAGATTTCTCACTGCAAGTGTCAACCTAGAAATCTGCTGTATCCCATTTCTCTGATTCTGGAATAAATGTTTTGCTTTTAGGAATAAATGTTTCTTCTTTCCCTCATAGCTTTCCTCACAGATCTCATTTTTATGTATTCCAGTTTGAGTTGGAACCCCAAGTTATTCTTCTGACAATACCCATAATCCCACGATCAAAATTTGGGCACTTGGCAACTGCCATGTATTTATGATGGTTGCAGCATCCTGGAGTCATGTGATCCCCATCTGCAACCTTCTCAGCCGGCTTCCTACAAGCAAAGTCAATGGGAGAAATTGGCAGTGATTCATTTAACAATCATGGCAAAAAAAAGTCATAACATCGGGTGCAATTTACTTAACGACTGGCTTACCTAGTGTTCTGACCCAGCTGCCCAAACATGATAAACCCTCTGAAGTTAACTCAAATATTCCTTTATTAGGAGTGCCAGGAGCCCTGGCAAAAAGTTTATCTCTCACCACAGGCTAACAAGTCCGTCTAGCTAGGAGATGAATAGTTGTCTGTCACATCTATTCATCTTTGCCCACTGCCTTTTATCTCCAGAGCTATGGTGGGGCTTTGCTAGCAGGGTGGCTCTTCCTTCCCAAGGATTGGCTCATAGATTTCCATTGCTCTCCTCTCCTCTCCTCTGCCTTCTGTGCATCTGCGTGTCAGGCACTGGACCCAGCTGTTCCTTCTGTTCATCAGCCACTCCAGACCTCTCCATCTGAGGACTGACGGACAGCCCAGATTCTCTCTCTCTCTCTCTCTCTCTCTGCCAGCTCCATTCCCTCTTCCCCCTCAGAGCTCTCAGGTTGCCTTAATGCTGACCCTGATTTCCACGCCTCCACCTCCTCTGATTTGGCTGCTAGAGGGCCCAGGAGCCAAGAGGCCACAAACACCTAGCTACAAAATGTCTGGCACCAATTATGCTTGTAAATTATGAACCACTTATATATTGTGAGACAGGCAAGTCCTCAAGTAACCAGGCTCTTGTAGGCTGAGCAATCTGAAACTGCTGGGAAAGATCATCTGTCTGTTTGGGCTTCTCTACAATCAATACATTGCGGATATCCAGCTTTCCATTTCTACTCTGGGCTGCACAAATGAAACTGCCATGGTATTGAGCCAGTGTCTTGAGACTGATTGGGCCTGGATGAGAAGAAACAGATTTCAGCTCAGTTCTGAAAAGAGTGAGTGGCTGTGGCTGTTTGGTCCACCCTCTAGCTCTGGGGCCAGGGACATTTCCATCCTTGGTGTTGCCTGTGGTTGCACTTTCCCATTCAAGACTGGTGTGCAATTTAGGGGTCCTTCTGGATTCACAGCTACTGCTCTAAGAGCAGGTAGTAGCTGCAGTCAGGAGAGTTTTTTCACAGGTCATCTGGTGTGTCAGTTGCATCTGTTCTTCAAACAGGAGGCCCTGTAGATGGTCACCCACATCCTGGTGGCCTCATGATTAGATTATTGCAGTGTGCTCTACACAGGGCTGCCCTTGAAGACCATCTGGAGGCTTCAATGGCATGAGCAGGAATAGATACTGCTCATGTGTGACCACTGTTTATGAAGATTAGATTGGCTACTAGATGGCTCAGGTGTTAAGTTAAGGTGCTGGTTGCTACCTTTAAAGCCCCTATGCATAGAAACTGGTTACCTGGGGAAACACCTGTCTCTATTTCTGCCAACCTGGTGCGTCCAGCAGAGTGGGAGAACTTCACCTTCCTTCTATTAAATGTTATTGTTTTATGGGATTAAGGAAGTGTGCCTTCTCTGTTTCAGCCCCCACCTTTGGAACACCCCCCCAAAAAAAAATGGATGATGCCTCTCTCCTGGGGATCCAAAAAACAAGATATGGCTTTCTTCTCCTGCCTGGGCTGTTTGGGTTGTGTGTATATTTTGCTGCTAATTATTAAAAATCTTTGTTTTAACGCCCCAACCCGCCTTCTTTTCCCCCTCTTCCTCCCCCCCCCCCCCCCCAGCTCCCCCCCCCCCCCCCCCCCCCCCCCCCTGGCCCCCCTTGGCCCCCCGCCTTTGGGCGGCCGCGCTTTTCCCCGCTCACCCCCCCCACCCGGCTCCCCCGGGCCTGTTTTAAGGCTTGAATTTTAATCTGAGTTGTTTTATTTATATTTTTAATTGTTTTGATTTAGTACTGTATTAATGTAAGCTAATGCCCAGAGCCCATTGGAGTGGTCAGCTATGTTTTAAATCCAAATAACAATGACAACAACAATCTAAAACAATAAAACTTTGCAACCTTATAAAAACAAAAACATTTTCATTGGAAACAACCAAAAACCGTTGGGAATAAGCACACACAAGATCACCACTCATATTTATTTGGTATCCTTCTTGAAATCTGCCTTATGCTTTTAAGAAAGCTTCCTCATTTTTTTTCCGTCCACGATACACCAGCAACTGACCTTGTTACCAGCTTGCATGGGTAGAATGAAAGTGAATCTGGCTGTGGGTGATCCAACTGATCGTAAGGCTTGTGCACCCAAACCTGGAGCCCTTCCAGAACTCACTCTAGGCTTTTCTTGGACAATCAGACTACCAGCTTGCCTGGACAATGTGCTAGGGAGAACTGCCAGCAACACAGCTTTGTATGTATAAATCATTAGGTTGCATGTCATTCTTTCCTCTCTGCTGTGTCCATGGCTTGTGCCTTCAAAGCCAGAGCTCTGTCAGCTTAGAACAAAAGACACAGGAAAGCTACAGCTAGACTCAGTTTATCCATGGAAGAGAGCCAGTTAATTAATGAAGATGAGAACAAATGGTCAAAGGAATGTAGACTTTTGTACACAGATTATATGAGTAGGCTAATTTAAACAGTAAATCGAATCTATGATGGAAGCTGCGTGGAATGAGGTTGTAAACAGCTCAAGAAATGCTGGTTCATCTCCATTTAATGCTGAGAGCTGAAGAGCCATTCGGAAGCAGGGGAGAGGAAAAGCAAGAAGCATAAAGCTGCTTTGCTGCTACGCTTCTTACCAGAATCCTTTTAAAATACTTTAGATGAGAGACAGGAAGGCCAGGTTGTTCTAGAGGTCATGAAAAACAAGCAGATGGGTGAGTACAGTTACAGGAGGAAAAGAAAGTCAGGTAAAGTTAGACGAGATGGATCCTCTGACCGGAGATGACCCAGTTCTTTATTACAGCAATTATACAACAATGGACTTGTCTGCTGCAAAGCTTTGCTTGCCCAATCTGGCAGCCTCCTGGCCCCAACTCCAGGACAGCTCATTGATCATTCCCGAAGGACATGACCTTAACAGATCATTCACAGAAGACATGACTTTATTGTGGATTCTCAATCTCAGACACTGCCCCCCACTGAAGCAGGTGGAGGCTAGATCCAGCAAGAAAGAAGTCTTTTCCATTGCAAAAAAAATGAAACAAGACCTACAGGGGTGGGATTCTACCGATTCGCACCTATTCACTAGAACCGTTTGTTAACATTCTAAGCAATGCGGAGAACTGGTTGTTAGAAGAAATTACTGGCCTAATCCTGTAAGGAAGGCAGGAAGGAAACATTCTGGTGTTGCTTACAGAAACTGCCTCTCCGTTAACCCTTATTAAATGCTTGACAGGACTAGACTTCCTGTCTCAGGAACTTTTCTGGAGTTTTTTTTTTCCTTCCTTTGCTGGTAATTTGCTTGTGTGGAGTGACCATTCAAAGTTACAATGGCCCTGAAAAAAGTGACTTATGACAATTTTTCACACTTACGACTGTTGCAGCATCCCCACAGTCATGAGAGGCCAGGCGAGGAGATGCATGCCTCGATGTGAGTGATATTGAGTTGGCCACGCCTAGCCAATAACATGACCACCAAGCCACGCCCACCAACTAAGCCACACCCACAGAACCAGTTGTTAAAAAATTTACATCCCACCCCTGAAGACCTACCTCCATGCTTAATGGGAGCACCAAAACTGCCTCATCCAGGGGTGGGCTGCTGGGGGTTAGTAGGGGTTCTGGAGAGCTCCTAGCTAAGATTCTGTGCAGTTCGGAGAACCCCCAAATCCCACTCCTGGCTGGCCCTGCCCTCCCCTTCCAGGAGTCCCCACGCAGCCCATTTTGCATGCAGGTAAGTACAGGGCATGCGTGCTTGGAGGCTCGGGAAGGGCGAAAAACAGGCCTCCTGGAAGTTTGGGAAGGGTGGAAATGGGCCCGTTTTCAGCTTCCAGAGAGCCTCCAGAGCCCGTGGAGGACAAAAGTGCAGGAGGCTGACTAGGCCATGCCCACCATGGCCATGGCCACCCAGTAATCAGCCAGAGAACCCATTGCTAAAATTTTTGAAGCCCATCCCTGGCCTCAACCCTCCCAAAGCTGCTGTAGTCAATTGCCACTCTTCTGTGAGGCCACCAGCTCTGCTGTGGTAAGAGTCATGGTAAGAGGAATGCCATGGGGGGAAATGGTGTCTCAAAGTTTTCAAATTGATAGACTTTCACACTGTCTTAATTGTGAAATGCATGATCCCTGCGAAAGGTTACTGTATGTGTCAAGAACAGATGGAAGTTGATTGATGTGAGGCATTTGATCAAGAATAGCTGTAGTGTGAATTTCTGTGTGGCCAAAGATTCATCCTCAAGTTGTTGGAGAAGACAATCTGTCCACACTCTTCAGAAGCAATGAAGTAGAAAGATAGTCTACCTATTGAGCAGAAAGGTACCACATGTTGTACAGATGACTAGGAATGGTAATTCTGAAGCCAGATAAAAACTGAAGATGCCCCCTATGGCAACAAGATCATGCACAGGCTGAAGTGTGTGCTGCTACAAGCAAAGATAAGTTGTAAGCTCAACCATAACCAGGCAGGTCATCCTCAGGAATTGATATATATGAATAGGAACCAAGGAGAACATATTTTTCATCAGCTTTATCAATAGCTTCTTCTGATATGCCAGGATATAACTCAAGAAGTGCAAAACAAAACTCTGGAAAAACTCAAAGGGTAAATGGCAGCAGAGAATAACAAATTCCAATACAGAAAAGCATGTGAACTGAGAAATGCATACTTGGAACAACAAGGCATTGAGTACCATAACGAAACAGAGAGAAACACAACAATGGTTGTGAGAAGATGCCAATATATGGTACCTTACCCAAAAAATTCTGTAGAAAAGGGCCAAGACAATTAACTACCTATAGAACCATCTTCTGACAAATGCTACAGAAAAGATATTGCATTTCAAGAGATTGCACAAAGTCAAGCGTGGGTCACCTATAAGAATAATTAGCTGCTAAATCTACATTTACATCTCCAATGACACATGCTCAAAGCTGAGTAACCAAAGCCACTGAGAACATCATGGTGGGATACAGTAACAGTTCTTTAATCCTAAGATATACAAAGTCTCAGCCACCTCTGAGGTCTGGAAGGGTTGTGTGGAAAAACAAGTCGGCACTCATGTTCAGGTTTAGTCACGACTTGATTTATTCACCTCATAGCAACCCAATTCCAAACTCTGGCAAGATCGAACGGTTGACCCACGCAAAATTGGTGCTGGGTGCGACTGCTTCTCAGTGCATTATATATCCAGTGACCCCATCTTCCCCTGTTCGCCTCTGCTCACCTAACATCCGCCCGAAGCCCCTAATATCCCCCACGCCTCTTCCCTGTGTCTAATCCCTGTGCGTTGCCTCTTTGCTGAACCTAACCATTGTGCGTCCTCTGTAACACGGTTCTCCCCTAGTGTGTTCACCCCATCGTCTTCCCCCAATGTTTGTGTTTTTACGTCCTGTCCCATCGTCATGGTGGCACATCATGGGTGATGCTGTATGCTGTTTGTGTCAGCCGATCTGCTATTGGAACTCGGTTAGTTCCACCCCAATCATTCGTAGGAGAGTTGTCTGTGCCAGAACTGGTGCGCTGTCCTGCCTGACACCCCTGGTTGGACCCCTCAGATGTGTCGAGGTCTGGGAAGGGGTGTAGAAGACCCAGAGCCTGACACAAAGTGGTCATGAGCAGCAAGGCATCCTTCAATGAGACCCTGCAACTGGGAATCATGGATTAAGTGGGCTGTGAAGTAGGAAGCATGCTTCACTATAGAACAATCAGTCAACAGAAAGGCTGGGGTTATGTCAACCAAACAGGCATTGTGGAAGCAGGAGACATGCCCAAAGCATCAGACAAAATGGTGACCAAGTAGCATATTCAGCCAACAGCTGGATATACTATAGAAGCTAATCAAATCAGACAATGAAGGCTATGCCATCTAGAAAACTCCAATATATGGTGACAACCTGCAAAGTGTGCGGATTTAATGCTTGGCGAGAGACTGAACAGCTACCTATAAATAAGGCCATCACAAAGGGGAAAGCTGCACATGATGTCATGGAATTGGTTCAGGGAAAGCAAAACTGACATTCATCTGACTGCCACAAGACTGGAAGGCAATTGGATATAAATGGATATAAATTTAAAGTTAAGTACAATTAATAAATGGGGAAGTTGAATGATATAAAGCCAGAGCAGTTGCCAATGGATATTCACAGAAATCCTGCTCGGAAAGGGTTATGAAAAGATATTCAACCCAGTATTTAAATAGGACACACAAAAAGTGTGCAAGTAAAGAAATGCAGGTGAAGCACTTAGATGTGAAAACAAGTCTTCCTGTATCAAGATAATAGTGAGCAATATATGAAACAAACTCCAAAATCAATAGATCCAAATGGGGTAGATTTAATCTGCAAATTGCAAAACAGCATTTATGGACTGAAACAGGTCGTCACAGCCTGAGATGAAAAAATTAACAAAGTTTTGACAGAAACATTTTTTTTTCAGTATGTAAGGCTTACTGTGCTTGTATATTAGACAGACAGAGAGACAGAAAATTTATTTTGGTCATCAACCAATAAACATATGCTTGCATATCAAGATGATAGACAGGACAATCTGTACTTTGATATTCATGGATGATTCACTATAAACAGTGTTAGAATTTATTGCAGAAATCAAATCCAGAAAGCACACACAGAGGACTGATTCAGCAGGATTCATTAACTTCTTTTTTTTTTTTTTGTAAGTTTTATTTGAGTTTCCACAAAAAGAAAAGAAATACAAGTAAAACATCTTTTTTGAAAGCAGCATAATCCCGGGTTACATCTCTTCATACAGACACAAATTCAGGTTCATGCTCATTTTTATATTCCATTCCATATCTTATTACTATTCTACATTTTCTACATAGCTTCTCCCCTCTTTTAACTTTCTTAATTTTATTTTATTTGTTTCATCTCAATTCAAATCATTGTACTTATATTCTTTGTCTGTCCTGTTTCAACTGTCTACTATCTTTTCTCATTAAACAAAATTTCTCCTGTAATCACTGATTGGAGTATGACGCCTTTGTATCTTTCCCCTAAAATTATAACATTTAATATAATACATAACTTCTATTCTGCTTGGTACATTCTAAAACTACACACTGTATTCTTGAAAAAAGAAAAAATTATAAATGTATAATATAATTAAAACAACAATCCATTCCAATTCAATTCTATCATTAATATTAATATTCATTTAAATCTTAACATTTTACACATTACTTTTCAAATAAATATCATACTTCTATGGGAACAATTATAAACTTTCCATAGTTAATTCCCCCCCCTTCACTTATATTTTATAAAACATTGACTAATTAAAATGTTCCCGTTCTTTCCTAATTCAATTTTCTCATTTATTTTATTTAATTTATTTTATTCACAAACATTTCACCAAACCACACCAACTACTTTATCCCTCTTTTTAATCATAGGTTGTTTCCAATTTTCTAAAATTATTTCTATTACAAATATAACAATGCAATCTTATGTACCTTCACAGAATCCTTTTTTCAGTTAGATTTTCACCCATTATCTCTAAATAGGTCCTGTTTCTTTTCATCTTGCTCCAAACCTTTGTAACTCCTCTTCCTTTCCTTCTTCCCTCTCTTCTTCTCTCTCCCCTTTTTACCCCCCGTCTCTCCACCTCCATTTCCCTCTTCTGTATTCTCCTTTTCTGTTGCTTTCCAACATTATATCCACTTTTCAAATTATTTTTCCCTTCTTTGGCTGTTTTTTTAAGTCTTAAATTCTCCATTCTCTTTCCCCCCTTTCCCCTTTCTTCCCCACATAGAGTTACTTGTTCATTAAAGATGGCTTCTTCTTTGTCCCAGTCTTCTTGTTTTGCAGTCTTTTCTCGTTGTTTCTCGTAGTTGCAGATCTCCATTTCTAAGAATTGAAAAACGAAGCCAAAAGAGCCCCTCCCTTCTTGTGCATCTTCTTTGTATTTTTTAAGTTTCATTTTCAATTCATCCAGAAGTGATGCCATTATAAAAATTTTAAACAACCACCCAATTGGTTTTAGTCATTCAAATATAATAAGCAAAAATCCAAAAGTCACCAAGCAATCCAAATACAAACAAGCTGTTTCTTTTTACACTTTTTTTTTCACTTTCTCTTCTGGGGTTACTATTTAGTTGCAAAGTTTCCGTTAAAATGTATCTTTTAGAAGTCTTATTGAAATTTTACTTTAGATTCTTTTGAAGTCCAGGAAGTCTCCTCCCTCCAGATCCTGCCCTTATTCTTTTCCTCTCCCTTCCTCCTTATAGAAGAAAAAGTTTTTAATGTCCAGAAATCTTTATTGTCCCTTTGGCATTTAGTTATATTTTCAGCTTAATTGCCTATTGATGCCAAAGCGGATTTTTCCGATTTCTTATTTAGATCTCTTAGTTGTCAATGTAAGGAAGGAGAGAGAAGAAGAAAAAAAACCTTTCCCTTTTCACTTTCTTTTGCTGCTTCCGACTCTTCTTTGGGAGCGATGTTATCTTTTGTAAAATTTAAATTCCAGGGTACCTTAGTTTTTGCTTTTTCAACTTAACCCAGTCAGCCAAAACTTTCACTTCTTATCTTCCTCCTGCACTTTCTTTTCTGGTTGAGTTCTTCTTTGGAGTGGCCATTTCTGACCACCACTCCTACCGCCTTCGGGAAAGGGAGTTTGGCCAGCTGAGGAGGAAAGATGCGGCTCTCCTCGACCCTGCTGGCAATCTCCCCCCTCTTCACCACCTCTACAGGGTGGCTTAGCCCTGAAACCAGCCGGCTCGGGGCGCTCCAGCGGTGAGCCCAGGCAGAAAATGCGCACGATCGCAGATTCCTGTCTGTCGCCGAACCAGTTTGAAAGGATTCATTAACTTCTTTATATACATAATAATATATGACTAAATGTACAATACCGGTAGTAGATTCTTCCAATGTGGTTAGACAAGCCAAATACAAGCAGAAGCTTCAGAGTTCAGAGCAGACATAAGTTCATAAATATTCGTGATGGGTCAGGCACGACTTCGCAACTAACAACAACAATGGATGGGGCAAGGGAGGGGGAAGCACCATTCTAAAGGCTTTTGCAGTGAGACTTAAAGGATGTGGTTCAGAAGAAAAGGAATGAATATAAGCATAGGCTTATGCTTTTCCTCAAATGGTAGATGTTTGAATGGTAGAAGCTTAGTTTTCAGGGGACATCTGAAACTGGACACTATTTTAGAATCTCAGCCAATAAAATCAAGCAGGGTGAGGAGTAAATTATATGTCTTTGGATCAATATTGTACCTAGTTCTGCTTTATGCTTGGACAGCTTCCTTTGGCTCTGCTGTCAAGATAACTTGCTGACATCACTTCTTTTCTTTATAGTCTCTACACAACTATCCCCATCTGGTAAATGTAAGCAGATAATTATGACCTTGTGGCTTCTGGGCTTCCTGTTCACAGACTAGCATTTGGTAGATCAGTCATAAGGGCCTTGGAAAAATATATGTTGTGATGTGCCTATACCTCCAATGCAAAAATCAGAAATCTGAACAGGACAGTATTCTCTGTATCACTGTGGAAGTAAAAGTTGAACTTTGAAGAAGGAGAATAGAAAGAGTATTGATGCTTTTAAAGTTTGGTATTGGATGATTCCCTGTAAATACCATGGATAGCCAATAATAGCAATAGCAATAGCACTTAGAATTATAATAATTAATAGAATTCTTTATTGGCCAACTGTGATCACAATGCTCACAATGTACATATAAACAGCAAGCCATAGGTCATATGTCATAAACCATAGTTACAATTATTAATCATAAGTTACAAACAGCAATTGATAAATCATAAGAAACCAATAGAAGATAGTAGGAAAGATGAGAAGATGAGAAAAGATGAGGAATGATACAGTGCTGTGGGAATTAAGGGTTCAAAAGAGTGATGGCACACGTCATAGTGCTTTACAACCATCAGTAAGCAGTTTTCCTAGTCAGCATATGTCCCCCAACAATCTGGGTCCTCATTTTACTGACCTCAAAAGGATGGAAGGCTGAGTCAACCCTGAGCCAGTCAGGATCAAACTGCTAGCAGTGGGCAGAGTTTGCCTGTAATACTGCATTCTAACCACTGTGCCACCACGACTCTTTCGGATCCAATGGATCGTTGAACAAATTAATCTGGAGGCACAAATGACAAGGCACAAATTATCCTACTTTAGACACAGTATCAAAAGTCCTAACCTTGTGGAAAAGAATGTGAAATGCTGGGAAATTATAGAAGGAAAGAGAAGAAGTGGATGGGCAGTAGCAAGTTGGATGGACTCAATTACAGTGGTGGTGAGTGCACCATTAAAAGACCAGGTTAGGGACAGATTGTTATGGAGAAAATGTATGTGTCTGCCAAGAATTGACACTGACTTGATGGCACATAATCAATCAATTAATCAAAGTGGACCCAGCTACAGGGCACTTACCATGACATTAAAGATAGGAAGAGACAGACCTTGACAGGCCTTGGGTACATAAACTTGGAGCCCTCTCAGATGATATCTTCCTCTATATTTTGCTTAGACAAGCTCATTGCAAGTTCATAGAAACCCTGTTCAAATTTGTTTGCAATGCTACAGGGAATTTTGATCCACAAAATTTTAGAGCCCCTGATCTAAAGGGAAGACAATATGCTGATTGGGTAGGGGAGGAGGATAAAATGCTCGTTGTGTTATATGAGGCACATTGAAATACTGTATATCCCCATATTTGAGTTTGCAGTGTTGATAAGCCATGAGTTGCCCTTTATTTTTATTTTATTTTTAAAAATGATTGTAATCCATTTCAGTTCTCAATCACATCCTTTTATTTCATTTGTTCAATGTACAAGATTGCATCTTGCACCTGGAATGCCTCTAAATATTATGTGTTACTTTTTTCTTAGTGAATTGCAAATTGCATGTAATATAAAAGAGAATTTTATTTTTAATAAAGAAAATTCCTGATCTGATTGTCTGCCAATTCTTTATGTTAATGCTTTTTCTTTTTTGTTCAAAACACCGCAGAATCAGTAAGAAAAAATATAATTTAAAACATTGATTATTCCTCTTCTATTCATGAATGCAACAGGAGTTTTTGTTTTGTAAGCAAAGTTAACTAAATAATTCAAATATAAACATTTGAAATTCAGTGTTCCTATTGAGAGAAAACGATTAGCCAGATCCTTGAGGGGGGAAAAAATTAGAGGGCAAATTTAACAAAAAAGCAAAAATAATCTTCCAAATAGCACTGGAGATTGTTCACTTCTTCAACAATACATTTTAGAAACTTGTTAATTCCCAGTTTTTATAGCTCTGCTTTAAATGGTTTTAGAAAGATCTATTATTTTCTTTGTCAAACTGAACACAGCGCTAGTTGTCTTTCACCAATCTAATAGCCAAATGAGCCATTGTTATAATTAAAAACCCCAGAGGAAAAATGAATAACCACAAATAGGTGTAATATTGAGTCCTATAAATACTTAAAGAAGTAGTTACACCTCATTTAAAGCCGTTCATCTAATAAGTTGAGGTTAAGGGACTTGATAAACTTTTAGATTTGTTGGCATTTCTAATATTAGGAACGATGAAGAATTATTGGATTCTTGCATATATTATTAAGACATAATTTGGAGATGTTGGCATCAGTCCCTGCATAGAGAATCGATTCTTTTATTTCTAATTACATCGCACCAACAAATGAGTTTTCATGCTGAATCAGCAGATGGTAGATTCACAAGCATTTGATTGAGCATTCAATGATGCTCATTACTCCAACGCACTAAGATGCCCTGCAGTTTTTCTCTCTTAGAAGTATAGTGGGATGATATTTAACTTTTTAAATTACTTTGAAGATTAGGGTTGAGGAAGAATTTATTTCAGCCTTTAAATATTCCTACAAAAGTTCACTAACATTACTGAGAATGAATATTCAGAGTTTCATGTTATTGCTTTGAGAAGAGTCATGAGGCCTGGAAGTTCTCTTTATCTTCGCCTCTTTACAGCTGCCAGTGAATCACTACCAAAGATAATCTGAAGTCATACTGCCCAACAAGGCAGTAACCCTTGCAACATTTGCACTGAATGTAAGAGTGATTCCTTTATGAATGACATTTGATTTTTATTCCTAATTTAGCAAAAAAGCATTTTTTTTGTTTTTTTCAGGAACTAGCAATAGCACTTAGACTTATATGCCGCTTCACAGTGCCTCACAGCTCTCTCTAAGCTGTTTACAGAGTCAACATATTGCCCCAAACAATCTGGGTCCTCATTTTACTGACCTCAGAAGGATGGAAGGCTGAGTCAACCTTGAGCCGGTCAGGATTGAACTTCTGGCAGTCAGTAAAATTAGCCTGCAATACTGCATTCTAACCACTGCACCACCATGGCAAATTAGCATGTTTGATTGTAAATAAACAAGCAATTGTGCCTTTTCCACCTCAGTTTCTGTATAATTTTTTTATTACAAAATTTAAAAAGAAAGATTAAAAACTCACTGAAATTAATACAGAATAAAAATAAGAGAAAAAAGTAAAAGACAAAATCAAAAGTGCAGAAAAAAGAAAAAGAAATTTTAAAAAATAGTTTCTGGTTTTCCTTATAGCAGTCATAAGTACAAGTATAAATTTACCTCTTATACTGTGATTACAACATAACTTTCTTCTGTTTTATCATCTTTTTTTGTAAGCAAAACCATAAATCATAAGTTAATTCTTTTCTATTACATACAAAAAGTCTGTAAATAGTTTCCATTCATCAATAAACATAAATAATGTCTTTTCCTAAATTAAAATAAAATCAATTTGGCCATCTCTTTAAATTCTATTATTTTCACTATTCATTCCTCCACTGTGGGTTGCATTGAATCCTTTCACCTTTGTGCATATAATAATGTTACTGCGGTTATCATGTGTAAAAAGTAAAAGTTCCAAAACTATATTCCAAAAGTTTGTCCATTAGCCCCAAAAGAAAAGCCTCTGGTTTTAATTGCAAATCAATCTTTAAAATCTTATGTATCTAAAAATGTTTACTAAGCACGATGAAAATGTTCCTTCTTATTGTTCACATTTCCAACATAGATCTGAATTATTTTTATTCATGCGAGACAATTTCCCTGATTATATACACAACAACACACCAATTTTGTGACATCACTCTGCTGAATGCTTAATTCTCACAGTGCTGTCTAATGTCTAGTATATTTACCCATGTAGTATGGATGTAATATTATTATTTATCCTTCTTATTATCTTCTTTACTCCTTATTATTATTATTATTATTATTATTATTATTATTATTATTATTATTATTATTATTATCATCATCATTATCATCATTATCATCATTATCATCATTATCATCATTATCATTATTCATGCACATTGACAACTTCTGCATCAGAGAAAAAATCCTTGTGTATCTAATCACAAAATAAACTATTCAATTCAGTTTAAAATACAAGTAGTTCTTTTTAAGATTATAACATAATGTAGATTTCAGTCTTTTCAACCACATATTTACCCATTGTTCCATTTTTATGGTATATTGTATCCAATATGGCTCACTTTTTTAGAAGAATAAGATCACTTCTCAGTATCATCAAGCTTGCAATAACAATTTTAAAAAGATTTCAGGATACATCCTTATATACCAATCATAGCATTTATTTTTGGACTGTGCAACACTATGTAAAATGCAGAAAAGACAAAAAATAAGCTAAAGAAATTAAAAGTTAAATAAGAAAAGAAAAAAATAGCTAAATGTATGGGTTTCTTCTCCTCTTCTCCTTCTCCTTCTTCTCCTTCTTCTCCTTCTTCTCCTTCTTCTCTTTCTTCTTCCTTTAAGTCAAGATTTGGACTCCTGGTGACTACCTGGACAAGCCCCAAAACAAGAAGTTGTTTTGACAAGGTTTTTCAGAAGTGGCCTGGGACTGAGAGAGAATGACTTGCCTGAGGTCACACAGCTGGCTTTGTGTCTTAAGCTTGATTTACACTTGTCTACAACTGCACATAGTGACAATTCATATCTATGCTGTGAAAGGGTTGGTGGGTAAGCATAGGTTGCAAATGGTTGCAGATGGTTGCAGATGGGCCAATACACACACCTCTCAAATCTCAACTGTGTGTTCTGCACAGATGAGTGTCTTGAAGGATGATTGGTTTTTCTGACTATGTTTTCTGTGCTTTGTTGTTAGAGTACCCCCCTACCCAAAACATTAATATTCATAGAAGTATAAATGCAACAGCTATGCAACCATCTCTGAACAATAGACGCATATGTTTCCTGACATGCAGTGATGCAGAAGTCTAACGCAGGCTTAAGGCAAGGACTGGAATTCACAGTCTCTTTGTTCTAGCCTGGTGTTTTAATCACTACACCAAAATGGCTTTCAAATGTATGTTACATCAATCCCATTCTCTCTACCACTCTATCTCTTTTATCTTTGCAAACCATCTTTGATTCCACCACATTCATATACTAGCCACACCTTGTATTTTGTTCTGAAGCTTTCAGGAAGGCAATTCAATTTTTTTCTCTCTCAAATATATTGAGATATTAGTAGGAAAATTGCTTGGAGAAAGAGTGCTGATAAATGATCATCCACTTATGAAAAATGTAAAATCATTTTTAGACAAATGGATAAAATTAAATATAGTACTCTTGGGTATATTATCATAATTTAAAATGTCAATCATTTCCCACTTTTCCTACTTCAGCCTATACTCATTAGCCCTCCACATTATGAATTTAAATCTTGACAATCTCTTATAGAAACATTTATTAAGCAAAACAAATGCTCTAGATTTCTATAATAGATAACTGTAGAAAGTCTAGGAAATTCAGCAGAAGTTCCCAAACCCAGTCTCTATTTACTAGTATGTCATATGCAATATAGAACATATATCATAATAGGATGGAAGGATTGCCTTCCATCAAAATAAATGGTCACTTGTTCATTTATAGATAGTCCTCAACATACAACCACAATTTAGACTGGAATTTCCATCATAAATTGATGCAATCATAAAGGAAGTTATCACGTGAACAGACTCAATTTTATGACCATTTTTACCGCAGTTGTTAAGTGAATCACATGGTTGTTAAACAAATCCAGCTTCTCCAATTGACTCTGCTTGCAATACTGCACCACCCCAGTTATGTTGCAAGATCCCAAAATATATTTGTAGAATTTAGTACACTTTCAAGATAATTATCTTAAGGATTTAATTTCAGATTGCCAAAATTGAATGATGTCTTGTCAGTGTGTGTGTGTGTGTGTGTGTTCATATTAGTGTTGACTCCTAGTGCGTGCATGGATAAGTTCCTGCAGTTTCTTAGCAAGATTTCAGAAGTTGTTTGCTATTATCTTCTTCCTAGGGATGAGAGAGAGGGATAGGTCCAAGGCCACTCAGGTGGTTTTGTGCCTAAATCAGGATTATAATTTTATTTAATATTTATTTTACATGGGGAAATAATTTGACCCAATCAGGTTTCTTCTGAAAGACTAATTTCTAAAGCAACATATTATTTTCAGATTATACTGCCAGGCATCCTTGTTTGTTTTTTGTTGTTATTTTCTATCCAAGAAAAGGACAGGGCTGAAGAATTCATCCACAAAGTTAAGGAAGGCTTCAGCATGCAATGATTCCAAATTTATCTACAGTAATACTGATGATTGATGATGATAATGAGATGATGATGATGATAGTAATACATTTTCTCATTCTTAATTGAAAATTCATAATTGACAATAAAGAAATAGAGGTTACGCTCAAACCTGGTTTCTTAGAATCTTTCTGTAGAGACTCCATATTACAATATGAAAACATTGGAGAAGGATTAAATTGAAGATTAATGAAATATTGATGATTTTCTTATCTGGTTGTAAAACTGACCAAAATAATCAAATTATTGATTAGAAATTGAATAGAGATAGGTAATGAATTCCAATAGCTGGATTATGCAACCTATCAAGAAAACTGCACCTTTTATATTTCCTTGTTTATTATACAGAATTTATGCTGTTTGGTGTGCTTTTCATATACCTAGTGCTTTGCTTAAGCAGCCAATCTAAATTTTGTACTGTTTGTCTCTTTTTCATGTCTGTAATCAATTGGTTTTATTGATACTCATGGCTTGTTAGAATGACCCTGAAGAATCTCGGCTGTGAAACTGTATCTGGAGGTCATGAGACACCAAACCTTATCAAAGTAACTGTCACTTTGACCTGATAGTGAAACACACTACACTTTGGCATTTGAATTCAGACAGGAGGTGCACCTTCCCTTTCTGCAACTTTGAAGAGCCTTGGAAACAAAGCTTGCCCCATTATCTCTGATTTGAACTTTATAGTTTCCATTATCATTTCAAGCAATATTCTCTAACCTTAAAATTAGCTCACTAGTGTGATTACTCAGTCAAGATGGTTAATGCTGCCCCAATAAATGAGAAACTACGGGCGTAACTTATGTTCAGACTGGCCTTGAGGCTTTCCTGAGATGAAGTATCTTGCCTCCACAAAGTATATTTTTGAGTGATGTGACTTAGCAAGGTGTATTACAGTATACCCTGAAGGTAGATTTATTTAATCTGAACAACAGATAATAGATAATACCGATACTCTGAGTGTGTTTTTGCATACAAAGCTAACAATTTTCAACCCAGGATGTTCAGAAATGACACGAATGTTGTTAATCTATTTCAAATTGTAATGCTTTTGAATAGTTCTCGTTTTCTATAAAAAAATAAGGTTTATTTCATTTCATCTCATTTTATTGGTAACCTTAAAGTCAAATAAATAGATGAGAAAATGCTTTTGATTCAGTAGACTAACTGTAATTCCTTCTTGACAAAGAGATTACATCTTCTGTTTTAAAGGTCCAAATACAAGAAATCCAGGTGACTGTTTTTGGAAAAAGATGGATCCTAAGCATTTTAATTGGGCTGCTGACTTATCTGAGCATTAGTATTTCTGAGCAAAAGTATTTCCCTTTTGCAGTTTACAGAGTTTTTGCTCTATTTATTTTAAACAGCGAACACATCCCCAGGTTCATTGAGTGATTATATAAAAGCTGACTTATTGATTGTAATACAATCAATATTGGATTTCACATCCAATATCATGTTTTCTGCTCAAGGTTTTTTTTTATTGTTTAAAGATTCTTTTGCTTGCCAGCTTTTAGTGAAAATATATGAGAAATCAGTCCCATAGCCAAATAGCAAATTACCTTTATTGTTCATTATCCAACATATATAGAAAGGACTCTAAGTCATAATTGCATGACAATTCCCATATGTTGCTTAGTACTGGTTGGAAAATGAACTAATATTTGTAATTTGCAATATGTTAAGGTACAGGCATAACATATGGCAAATATTAGGAAAAATAAGACTGGATTTGGATCACTGGATATAAGATCAATTCTTTGGGGGAACCCGTGATGGATTAAATATAATCCCCAAGCATAATCAGAGGACATGATTAAAGCTACACAATATCAAAATCAGAAAGTTACTTTTTCTTTAGAATCAGTATTTTTTATTTTGATTAATAATATGGACAATTCCAAATTTAATAGAATTGTCTTCTAAATTCTCCCCAGTGGTGCTAAAAACCATCACTCTACTAAGTACTGGAAGCAGCAATAAAAGAGGGCTGTGAAAATATTTACAGACCCCCTCACATCCTGGACATAAACTGTTTCAACTCCTACCCTCAAAACAACACTATAGAGCACTGCACACCAGAACAATTAGACACAAGAACAGTTTTTCCCCCAAAAACCATCACTCTGCTAAACAAATAATTCCTTCAACACTGTCCAGCTATTTACAAAGTCTGCATTACTATTACTATTAATCTTCTCATCATTCCTTATCATTCATCCCCTCCCACTTGTGACTGTATGACTGTAACTTAGTCGCTTGTAACGTTACGATTTGTATTGACCGTTTCCTAGTATGATTTGATTGCTTATTGTACCCTATGACTATTATTAAGTGTTGTACCTTATGATTCTTGACTCTTGATGAATGTAACTTTTCTTTTATGTACACTGAGAGCATTTGCACCAAGACAAATTCCTTGTGTGTCCAATCACACATGGCCAATAAAGAATTCTATTCTATTCTATAAAACTTTGTAAAGACTATAAGCTTCCAGGCTTTCATCCAACTCCCATTGACATAAACAGAATACTTTTTTCAACAACAGCTCCTGCCAACTTTACTTAGAAGCTGATTTTAAAGCACCCCAACCATTTCTGCATGTTTTCTGGGTTAATTTTCACAGCTTACCTCATTAAACAAGAGAAAATTTTAAAACATAAAAGCAAATAACAGCCTTTTATTTTCCCACCTCACCTATTAGAACCATGGAAATGCTCTAGTATTGCTATCACCCTCTATTTCAGGTGCCTGATCTTTAGTTTCGTTCCAATAACAAAAAGTTAGGGTTAACCTTTATTGGGAGAGATAATCTGATCTAGACATTTCTATGAAGGTAGATCCCTACAGTGACATCATCACTCAAATTAGATGTTTACTTGCATCCCAGTATCTTATGCAAGATCATAATTTATGCCTTTTGTACAATGATATTATTGTGTATGTTTTCATAATTTGTTTCCTGTGTGTCTCCTGCAGACACCTATAAGTGAAGCAATCATTTAAATTTGAGATAGAAAGATTTCAGAATTTGCTAAAATTGCATATTTCAGTTGTTGCAGTAAGCAGGAACGGTAATAAGTTGGGTTGGAAGTTATAATTCAGCAGTAGTAGGAGAGGCAGAGGTTCCTCTGTAAAATTTTGACCACAATGAAGATTTGCTTTGATGATGGTTGCTAAGAATCCCAGTGCATGAAACAAAAAAAAATTAAAGGAAGTGTTGCAGATGTCAGCAATAGAGTGGTCAATGCCTGGAATGCACTACCTGACTCTATTGTTACATCCTCTAACCCCCACGCCTTTAACCTCAAACTATCCACTATTGACCTCACCCCATTCCTAAGAGGTCTGTAAGGGATGTGCATAAGTGCACCATCATGCCTACCATCCCTGTCCTATTGTCCCCATTTATTTGTACCTATTTCCTATATTCTTACTCCAGTGGTGGGATTCAAATATTTTTACTACCGGTTCTGTGGGCGTGGCTTGATGGGTGTGGCTGGGGAAGGATACTGTAAAATCTCCAGTCAGAGGTGGTATTTGCCGATTTTCCAAACTACTCAAAATTTCCGCTACCGGTTCTCCAGAACTGGTCAGAACCTGCTGAATACCACCTCTGTCTTACTCATGTTTATACTTATACCTATTAACTTGTAAGCGATTGACAAATAAAATTAAATAAATAAATAAATAAAAAATAAAATGTCCATGTGTTGCCATGGGTAGGAAATAAAAAATATCTTTGTTCAGGTTGGAGGATGCAAAGCTTGACACCAGAACAGTCTGATAAATATTCTCTAATGATAAGCATTTTACTCTGGCAACTTTAAAAATAGATATGGGCTAGATTTGTAAGAACAAATTTACCAAAGAAGCAGAACACACAAGCAAATGAGGTTCAGTGACAGAATTATACCATGTCTCCTATTCACTGTACAAATTTAGAATAGCTTCTTTTGTTTTATGTGGATCTCATTTTGAGATACTAGCAGACAGAACATTAGTCTTTCATAAGATTAAAACTGCAAATGGTACATGTGTAGCAGCAGTGAAGAGTAGAGGGCATAAAAATAGACACATCTACAATCCAGGGAAAAGAAAGAATACTGTTACTCTGATGGTTTCCTAAATTGCAGTGGCAGGATTGTAGGAAAAGATAAATATATTATTGCACCACCGAGTAACACGCCTACTTTTAACCTCATACATCTGATTTTACAATTTCTTATAATTTCAGACTTTCATACTTTGAAATTATACTGTATATTTATATGGCTAATCAGGATGCAATAACATTTCTCTGAAAGTTGCAGGCATCAACAGAATTAGCCTTTCTGCTTGATTCATTTCTCAGATATTTCTTTCCTTCCTTCCTTCCTTCCTTCCTTCCTTCCTTCCTTCCTTCCTTCCTTCCTTCCTTCCTTCCTTCCTTCAGAAGGATGGGTGCTGGAAGGTTTATTTTTTTGTATTATGTATTCCCCCCCTTTTTTTTAAGAAAAATCTTATTTCTTAACAATTATGAGCTTCTAGACATATTTTTAAATCAGCATTAAATTACAATATAGGAATATGACTTTTCAGACAGTTTTCCAGATTATCCCTAAGTGATTTTGGGCCTAAAACTGTAAGAAGTCACACTTTTAATTGATCAGGTTGAGCCATGTATTGATCTTTCTATCAAAGTGAAATTGATCCTTTCACACATCTATAACTATAAAGAATGAATATATGACTAAATTCCATTAAAGCTCCCTTTTTATAACCCTGTAGTCTCTTAATTTGGGGTAGAGTTGGGGTGACTGGATAGAGCCGAGCGTTTACTGGCCAGATGCCCTTCCTGACGCCTATGTGGAGTTCACAGCAAATATTTTTTTTCCTTTTGCCTTAGGAGAGAAATATTTGCCATTTACCTATGGTAGTATTGAATTCTCAACCTTCTGAGTGGGAAGGAAGCATCTTCATCACTAGGCCATCATGCCACTAGATAATTAAATTCCATTATGAACCTAGAAAACTACTTTACAGTGAATTGTGATTAGTCCATCAATATTTCTTTGCCGAGTAACAGAAAATCCCAATATTTTTGACAGATATCATGTTTTATCCTATTTTAAGATATTGGGCTTATGTCTGGAAACTTTTGAATATAAAAACACTTCATTTACTACTGCTTTATGTCAAAAAAAGTATGCAGTATGTCATAAACATATGTTTGGGGGAGGTAGCCTTGATTCTTTTACTCAGTGGCTACTCCTAAATTGAAAAGAATTATACTACCTTTAAGGGAAATCCTGCCAATAATTTTTTTGGGGGTAATTCTTATTTAAACATTAAACCAGCTGCAAACTTTCTCACCAGCGGGTGGCGCTATATTTGCATAACCCAATAAGGGGCTGTATATGGATATTCCCCATTATTTCTAATTATAAACAGACAAAGCCTCTTTATTCTCATACACTGCACTGCATTATGTCTTACTTCTTCCATTAAAATAATAACCATATGTGCAAACAGATTTATACAGGTACATAAAGCAACGACTTTACAAAACAATAACTATTCAACTCAGTGGGAATGAATTAAATCACAGGTCTGAGAAGTACTACACTATCAACATTAAAAGAAGAAAAGTCCTTTTATCCAAGAAATCCTAAAGCCACTCAGTTTTTCTAGAATTAAGATGAAGCTTATTCTTCCCCCATCCTGCCAGATATCATGAATGGCATCTTTTGGTCGGCTCAGGGTAAAGATGCAAAAACCAACATGTTATCAAGTCTGATGCAGGAAAATAATCTTGTCTAATGGCTTCGTATATATGTTAAATGGGAGCTGGAAGAACATAGAACCTCAAGGGATCCTGCAAAGAAGGGACCTGGATCAGCATCTTCTAAATCCTCCACTCAATACCAACAGGAATAAGCTCTTGGAGAAGAATCCCTTAAATACTTGATTCCCCCACACCTACTCCTATCTGATGCTCTTAGCATTTTGGATTTCTAATAATGTGATCCACAATGCCCTCAATCATAACAGTCTGAAGACATATAAATTAAATCCAGTGCTAAAACTAAACAGTTCCTTTTAACTTTCCTATATGACATGGGAGAACACCTTTGTAACTTACTCAGAAATTCTTGGAAAAAGAACCTATTATCAATAGTTTAAATGAAAGGAATGCAAATCGAATCATTCCAGTATTAAAAACTATCCGGTGATTTGGAAGTTTCACAGAGTGAGCTGATTTTGACCATAAAGTTAAGTTAGAATGCAGACCATTATTACAGCAAAACTCCTTCACAATTGTTATTTCACCTTCCAGAGATGAACAAAGTTCCTATGTGGAGATTTTTCAATGTCATCAAGTTTTCAATTTCTTGACACTACAAATGTCAGGCAAGTCTGTAGGGTAGGACTTTGCCATCAGAGAATTTTAGAACTCATATTCCTGTATTGACATTCTTCCCAAAGTAGCTCATTTACTTTGAAGGGGATCTTTCATCTAGGAATAAAATTGGAAATGATACCATTTTAACAAATTTCCTAATATGTGACCTCTGTGATTATAACGACGTACTCTCAGCAGTGCTGCATATTAAGAGAGTTGAAAGGCTTCTTTCAAAGTTAAAAGTACTGATCAACAACACAGAAATGTTCTAACTTGTTTTGGACTATTAGGAACCTTTGGATAGACAGATTTTATCATACTGGGAGAGTTTCCTTCAGTCTGTAGTGAAAGAAGTTTCAAATACAAATTTAAGGACTTTTTTTTAAAAAAATAAACAGCAAAAGCGTGATTGAAACTTTTATTGAAGAAAGCCACAAATGGATTAACAGTCCAGATAAATTTGAAATAAGATTTTTGGAATTAATTATACAGAATCCCACCCATAGGAAAATGTTTATCTTCTGAATTTTGTAAGAAAACATAATACAATAAAGACTTTAGAAAACATAATACGATAAAGACTTTAAAAATTAGGCCCTAGAGGGAACTAGAGGAACTAAAGATTATAATTAAAGAAAAGAAACACTCAAGCTTGACTTACAATTACCTAGTGAAGCAAAATATTTTAACAGTGGAACATATTGAAGAATATTTTTGAACAATGGACCAGAAGTTAATTTTAAGAGTGTCTGCCTTTATAGATACAGTGTGCTTAAAGATAGTTAATGGAAGAAGAAAGAATATCTGCCAAGATTTAGAGTGATTTTGAAAGTGCATTTCAAAATGACAGGCTATTTTTTTTAAAAGTTTGTATTAGTTTTTATTGTTGTAATTATAACCTTTAATAGAATTATTATTTTTTAAATGGAAATGAGCTTAAGTGTCATGTCCCTGACTGAGGAATCCTCCTCAGATGAGAAGCAAGATTAAAAGAAAGACTTCAAAGAAATGGATACAGACAGTTCTGATCTAAGCAGAGGTGGAGAGCTACATCATTTTTGAACCTAGATTTGGTCATTCTGCAAGAGCCAGAGAATAAACAATGGAAAAATACTCGGCTACTCCTAGAAAGATCTGCTTCACGGAGGCTTCATCTGTGATGAGGAACCATCTGATGCCAGAGTTCATTTGTGACATGTTTGCTCAGGCAGGAGCTGAAAGCTTCCTTTATTTAAGGAGTTATTTGAAAATGGAACAGGGTTGGAAAAATGCTCAATTATAGTCCATCTTGCCCAGGTAAATATCTAACTCCCAGCTCTGCAGCCATTTCAGGAACCTTCTTTCTTGTCTAACTTTGACATTTGCTTGCTCTTGAGCTTTTCTTATAAAAACAAGCCTGGCTCCTTTTGAATTTTGACTGCATTTTATGGCTACAATAAGTTACATAAGACTGGCTTGAATAATTTCCATACTGAAATTGTAATTTCTATTTGGTCTCATTGACCAATTCCAGAAAAATTCCAGAAAATTATTTAATTTTTCACCCCTCCCCACCCAATAACAATATTACTGTTAAATATTTTCATTTTCATCTTAATTTCTTTGCATTTTTAAAAATCCAATGTACATATGTGGAATTGTTTTCAAAGTATGGCTGCTTTCTAAACCCAATATTTTTCCTCCTCCATCTTCTTCATTTCAGCCAACATTCAACCATTCCATTGTTTCTACTCTATACTATATCTGTAAATTGTAAACTGAATGCAAACTTTTCTTTGAGAAAAAGGCGGATTCATTTATTTTTAAGTAGCAGATTCCAAACTGGGAATTCTGGAAACTGAATAGAACCATTGTTTCTTTAGCTCCCTGATCTCTGTAAAGGTCAAGGAACAGGTTTATAGAGATCTCTGAAGGCATGTTTCTTTCTTTTTTTTTCAATAAAAATTCAAGCAAATTATCTTCTCAGATCTATTTTCCAAAAGAATGCCTCCTCCTATACTTCTAAAAGAAAATGAAAATGGTCTCCAAGCAACGATTGCACAGCCATTTGTCTGGGATGTCTGATGATTTTTGTTGGACATGCAGTTCAGTATAGAGAATTTTAGGATACTTTGACATGAGTTTCATGGGCAGATTAATGATTCCTCAATTACTTCCAAGGCAGCAATTTCAACCTCTTTGAGTTCTTTGCTGACTCTATAAATAACAGGCTCAATTGTGGCTAAGATAGGCTACACATACTTGTGACTGCTTTCATTTACTAGCATTTCATTCAAGATATCACCTTTTTTCAGAAATCTTTTGTACAGTGCAAAAATCGTTTCTTGCTATTATAGACCAGAAACAAAATACATTCATTTGGTTTAATATACGGAATAAACAGTTTAATTTAGAATGGTACAGGCATCACTAATATTTAAAGAATAAAGCTAGACCTAAAGCTAAACTTGGGGGTAGCCAGCATCATTTCTGTAAAATAACCTTGTAATACATAGATCTTTACTTTTCTTTGCTGCTGCCAATGAGTTACAGGAAGATAATCTTTTATCCTAAGATGAAGACTTTTTTAATATTAGTACAAAAGTTTAGATGTGGTAGTATATTCACTTTAGTTGTATTAATGAAGTGCGTTAAAAAATTATAGAGCTCATGTTTCACACATCCAAAAGATCTACATAGTACATCAAAAATATACAGTATTATTTGTTCTGAATAATTGAGTTTTCATTCCATTTTGGATTCTCCTGAAGGCATTCAGAGCAGGAACATCTACTGTTCCCATATCACTTTGTCTGAGAGTCTTGCTGGTTCCAAGAGATTCAGAAGTCACCCTTTGATAAGTCACAACTAAATATAGATTATCAGATCTTTTTTTACTAATTTAAATGGCCAAATATAACTGAAAACATTTTGAAAAAACTCAACACAAAACTGTAGCATGAAGTAATCTGGCAATTTGACCCAAAGTTATATGTAATAAGGATATAAATCTTTGCAGGAAAGGACATATATGAGAAGATTTACCAAAGCATGTTTCAACTCTTCATTCTAGGTATTCAAGCAGTGGTTCTTTTTAATAATAATCACAAGTCAACTGATCTGAAAAAGAGATATATACCATCAATAGCAATCACATTAAAATGTTATTTGTGCTAGTTTTATGCAAATCATCAATTTCTTAACATTAGAACAGCATTTTATAAATTACCTCAGATAAAGTCAACTGTTGCTGCTAAAACAGCAAGTCAGTGTTAACTAGGAAAGGTTGTCTTAAATGTGAGCTTATCTGTATAGCACAAGAAATATAGAAAGCCACTATATATATCATTGCACTCTTATATGTATGATTATGAAGTATTGCTAAGACAATGACTAAATTTGATTCTCTGAAGGATTAGAATGTAGTATTCTATTTCTAGAACTTGCACACTGTTCTGTAAATCATGGGTGGTACAGTCATTTAAACGTCATAGTTTGTTAGAAAGGAGTCAGAGGAGATTTGTGTGTGTGTGTGTGTGTGTGTGTGTGTGTGTGTGTGTATTCATTCTTTTACATGTCTCATGTCAAATATCTACACATAACCATACACATATCACCTATCTCACCAAGCATATCATCATCATTCATTCTTATTCACCCATGCAGGCATCAATAACATCATGCTGTATACTGGTTTATACTGGTGGGATGATAGCAAAGCTTGGCCAGGATTGCATACAACAGATTATAGACATAACATCTGGCAGAAGGTCATTCATATTAGTGAACCCATCAACTACTCTCCTTGCAACCATAACAACCAAACCTACCCAAACTGAGAGCCAGTCAATATATCCAGTCAAGAGGAGAAAACCATTATAAGCCATCAGACACACACTTGCTCATAGGATCTACAGGAAGATAGAGAAGCTTATAGACCTTATAGGGATTAGTTTGAGGGCAACTATCTTCATAATTCCAACATGTGTTTTGTTAGTTTGCCTCCCAAAGAGCAATTTCCAGATTTGAGTCACTTTTAAAGCAAGATTTAGTGGAGGCAAGGCTCAAACTCTGAAAAAAAAAACTATTTTGAAACCTATTTAAGAGCCGTGGTGGCACAGTAGTTAGAATGCAGTATTGCAGGCTTATTCTGCTGACTGCCAGCACTTCGGCAGATCAGTTCTCACCAGCTCAAAATTGACTCAGCCTTCCATCCTTCTGAGGTCAGTAAAATGGGAATCTAGATTGTTGGGAGCTATAGACTGACTCTGTAAATTGCTTAAAGAGGGCTTTGAAGCGGTATATAAGTCTAAGTGCCATTGCTATTGATACTGAATTGCTATTAATCTCAATTAATTTCTGGTAACATCTGCCAACATTTCACAGATAATTTGCTAAAGCAGAACCTTGAGCTATTCAAGCCTATTCTATTTTTTGCTTTTGGATCTTTGGTTTTGAAAGGAGCCCAACTTTGTCAGTCTGCAAATCTGTGTGGATTCTAAAGCATTACTTTGCTAGGTGGGGGGAGGGGAGGAATGGAACCTGCTCTTCCCGGGGGGGTGGGGGGATAAAAAATAACCGTAAAAATTTTTTTTTTGTCAGAATGTTGTAACACTTTGAGTTATGCTGGAATTTATAAATGAAGAATGGGATTCCTGGATTTCAGTGGAAATAGTCAGAAGTTTGTGAAATGTCCTCTTAAAATCTGAGTTGATGAGTTTGCTCGTGCAAAGTGAATTAAATTTGCCTTGACTGAGATCTTTGCTTCAGTGCATCTGTGAGTTCCTTCAGTGAACAGGAACGCTTAAACTTTACAAGGCTAGAAAAGACTTACGCCAAGCAAATGTCTCTTTGGACTTTGGCAAAAAATCCTGGAAAAGACAAAGAGATATAGAATTTGGATAGCGCACTTGTAACAGCCTTGCAGGCAGAAAGACTGTTGCCTCTTTCACAGCACTCTCCAAAGCTTTTGGCAAGCTGAGCAAAGAATTCAAGCAGTAGTACATCCTTCAAGATACTCAGTAGAGGTTTCGCCGACAGGCTCACTGGAGCAGATTGGCAAAACATGGCTTCCTAGAACTGAGCTAGTGATGCAGCTTTGTGGAACAGCTGTCAACTCTGAAGCGAACCTGGCTGGAGCCATCTTATGTTTTGAGAGAGTATTTGTGTGAAATTGTGGAAGGAAAAGACACCTTTGAAAATCCACACAGTCCCGATATTAAAGTGACCGTGGTTTTGGCGCTCATTACCAGAACAGTGTGAAACATACCAGAAAAGTATAAATAATGCTATTTAAAAAAAAGAAATAAACCATGTCCCAACTTCACAGTAAGCAGGAAGGATTTTGAAATGACAGACTACCTCCTTTGATTTGCACAGTGTTCCTACATATCTGAGTGGGAATTTCATAAACTGAAGTCAAAGTAAATTGTAGCCACCTACTCTGCCTTGAGTAAATGAAAAGCAACTCTGAACTGCCTTGATTTGTTCTGAGTCTGGTGTTTTCAATCTTGGCAGAAACTTTGTATTATGAAATTCATTTTACTGTAAGGTTTAATGGCAACTCTAAAATAATTTGGGGACGGGAAATGCATCTTTTGGCTCTGCTAAAATCGTTCCAATTAATGCTAAATTGCTTGAAGCTTTTGTTACTACTGGCATTACCTCTGCTCCATCCCTTTGTTCCAAAATGCATGATTATGTCACTCTGGTGGATGCCACAATATTTTGCTTTTTCCTCTGGTTACAATAAAAACAATACTAGTATGTTTCTGATACACTAGAAAATTAGAATGCTCTCTAATTCCAGCATATATTAAATTTATGCTGTATAACTTTTACTTCAAGCTCCCTACTTTGGTTTTTGAAAGATTTAAAAAGGGATATAACTTTCTGCAAGATCTACTTTATTTATTTGATTTATTTGATTTGTCAATTGCTTACAAGATAATAGGTATAAGGATAAACATAGTTACGAATACAAGAAATGAGTACATATAAGAAAAATAAAAGAAACAATAGGACTGGGATGGTAGGCACTTTGGTGCGCCTATGCACCCCACTACAGACCTCTTAGGAAAGGGGTGAGGTCAATAGTAGACAGTCTAAGGTTAAAGTTTTTGGGATTTGGGGAAGAAACCACAGAGTCAGGTAGAGTATTCCAGACATTGACCACTCTGTTGCTGAAGTCATATTTCCTGCAATCAAGTTTGGTGCAGTTAACCTTGAGTTTGTATCTATTGTGTGCTCTTGTTATGATTAAAGCTGAAGTATTCATTTGCAGGTAGGACATTGCAATGTATTATTTTATATACTATATTTAGATCGGACCGGAGGCAGCATAGTTCTAGGTTTTCTAGGTCTAGAGTTTCAAATCTGGTGGCATAAGGTATTCTGCAACAAGTAGAGGAGTGGAGAACTCTTCTTGTGAAATATTTCTGGACTTTCTCAACTGTGTTAATATCAGATACGTAACGTGGGTTCCAGACTGATGAGCTGTATTCGAGTATTGGTCTGGCAAATGTTTTGTTACTTTGCAAGATCACCAAAATGGCAAATTTTCAAGAAGCCAAACACAGTTCTATGAACAAAAAAAGTCTTGGAAAATGTACTGGAATTCCTTATTTTGAATCCTTTGCTCAATTTCTGCTTTCCTTGAAAAGATCAATGTGAAAAAGATAAAAAAATATTTCTGCTGTGTGATGGAGCTGATACAGATACAAAGATATCAGATTAACTAACAGATGCATTACAGGTGGTCCTTGACTTATGACCATAACTGAGCCCAACATTTCTATTGTTAAATGACATAACTGTTGAGGGGTTTTGTCCAATGGTGGGATTCAATTTTTTTTACTATTGGTTCTCTGGGAGTGGCTTGGTGGGTGTGGTTTGGCTTGGTGGGCATGGCAGGGGAAGGATACTGCAAAATCTCCATTCCCTTCCCACTCCTGGGGGAAGGTTACTGCAAAATCCCATTCCCTCCCCACTCCACTAACCTGCTTTCCAGCTCTGTTCTCCTATGCAGGGCAACAAAAGAAGTCCCAGCCGATCAGCTGGGACTTGGGAGGCGGAGAATAGATGGGGACGGGGCTAGTCAGAGGTTGTATTTGCCAGGAACTTAATTCTTGCTGAAAATCAACTGACAAAGCAACCAGTTGCTTAGAGAAGTAGTGCCATTTCTGTTGTATTGGATGTGTTCAGATGCTTTAATTTGCATTTCTACATGGAGTAGGGATAGGACACAATGACCTACGTGACCCCTTCCAGCATGATTCCAATTTAGGATTTCTCAGCTGTACTTGCTCTTCATACTGACATCAAATATATTTGCAGAGTCATTTGCGCAGGATCCAAACATGTTAGAGAAGTTGTGTGAACCTTCCGATGGGACTCATATGAATGAAAGAAGCTGCAAAACCTTTCAAGAGTCTTTGATCCTCATTAAAATAACAGTTTAAAGAGCTTGCACTGGGGAAATCAGATCTCTGCTCGAGCAAGGTAAGCAATGTTCAATCCATTTACCAATTTCTCACTTCAGAGATGGAACATAAATTACGACCACCATAGGGACAGTTTCCTCCCAATGAAATGACTCCAAACAAACAAACAAGTTCTCAATGCAAGAATTGATAACCTTCCTCTTAAAATCTCCATAAAGTTCACTAGGAAGACGAAGGACAGAGCCTTACATTTTGGTTATATTTGTCGGTTATTTTCAAAATACCGACAAATATAATCAAACTGTGAGGCTTTGCCATTCGTCTGCCTAGTGAACTGTTGTGAGAACACATGGAGATTTTAAAAGGAAGGATATTGTTAGGATATGTGCAGAGTAACCCTTGTATAAAAAGGATATGCACACGGAAACGGTTTATGAGAACAGTTATGAATAAATAATAAACTGTTTATGAGAACAATTATGAATAAATATACAGCCACACAGTTGAACAAGTTGTATTAATGTTTACTTACAATCCAATATGTTTATTTACAGTCCAATAAACAGTCCATGTCATACACATTTTTAACAGTCCAGAAATATCCAGTTATAAAGTCTTCTTACATCTAGTTATAAAGTCTTCTTATCAGTTCCATGTCTTTTACAGCAGACAAATATCAAACCATAATACAACAAATAACCTTCGATATCAACAGAATATCAAAATAAACAGAGTTAGTCAGTATCGGGCAGTAGTCAGTAACAAGAGAGATCATCAGTGAAAAAGAGAAAGAGAATTAAACCATGATCTATAGCTCTCTCTTATGGCAACTTGTAGCATAATCAACCAACCAGAACACAGCATAATTCATTACAGTATTTTTCCTTAAAGCTACAAACACATATATTTGTAGGGTATATATTGTCAACCCAACTATGTTATTCACATATACATAACAAAGATTATCCATTCTTGGTGATATTATGGCTCTGATAGGACTTGCCCCAAGGAATCACTTCCTCTCTCTTCCCCACACCAGCATAGTAATATTACTGCTGGGATAGGTATGCATCTCCTTGGGAAGTGTCTTCTCAATGGCTTCCTTGAGGCAATATGAAGAATTCTGACCATTTGTGTCCTAATCAGTATATTAGAAGCAGACTTGGCTCCTCTAATATGATTGGCAGTAAACCAGGCAGGATTAAGAGTGGAACATCTGTTGGCACAAAAGGAGAAATTAAAATTAATTTTCCCTCTTCAAATGCCGTTTCAGACTCATACAAATCATCTTCCATCTTTTACAAATTTGCCTCAAAGGAAACCAGCCACATAAGATGGGACTGCTGACAGTAACCTACTGCCACCTAGCAATGAAGGTGAGAAGGGCTGACGAAGGTTCCCAGTAAGCTAAAGAAAAAACTGGAGACATATAAGGGTTTAAACTTAAAAGAATGAACTGCAACAACACCTGTCCGAAGGTAATCAGCTCCTAGGAATAGCTTTGTTCTAATGTGCACTGCAGATTCTTCACCAGCCACGTTTATGAAACCTTGGCCACATTTGAGCCAACAAAGGGAAGGAGCCTGATGCTAAAGAAAGATATTTTTGGAAGAAGAAAAAGAACAATGACTGGAAAGAACAATGGAAAGGAATCCTACCAGGTTTGAACAAGAAGGGCCTCACCATGCTGATGTAGTGATGCAGTCACTGAGCATTTATTCCTTTATTTGCTTAATATCCTACCTTTATTGTTTTTGCAAAGAACTCAAGGCTGTGAACATATCAAATGCATCTTCTTCATTTTCCCTACAACAACTCTGTGAGGTGAGGTGAGCTGAGAGAGAATGACTGGCCCAAAGTCACCAGGCTGGCTTTCATGGCTAAGGTGGGATTTGAACTCATGATCTCTGGCTTTTTAGCCTGGTGTCTTAACCACTAGACCAACAGGCATCACAGTCTGCTGCCTTCCAGCTTGGTTCTGCTCTATTCTTAGTGGCTAAACTCAGGGTGGGCTTCCAATTTTTTAGCAAGGGACTCTCTGCCCTAATGGCTGGCTGGCTGGGCATGGCTGGGTGGTCATGTGACTGGGTGGGTGTGGCCAACACAACATCATTTCTTTGACCTAATTACTTAAATAAAGATATATATCAAAAAGTTGTTTATTATTTCATGTATTTGATACTTAAATAAAAGACTGGGTGAAACCAGGCTTATTAGCAGTGACTTTGAGAAGGATCTTAGAGTCTTGGTGGAGTTTCTGGTGAGTTACATGATTCTTATTATTTGGGAATTAATCCCCTTGGAAGCTAGTGGCTATGTTATCTGATTTTCTCAATGGCTCTCCCTCAAAAGTGCTGAGTGGATTGTTTATCTAGCTTGCAACACTTTTACGAGGTGTGAAATGTTCTTGGCTAAATGCCTAGAAGTTCAATTAAGCTTTCTGAGGTTATTGGGGGCTCTCTGAGCCCCACAGAGTCTTAGCTAGGGGCTAAACTTTTACTGACAGTGGAAGAGGATAGTGTGGTATTGTCTCCATGAAACAGAAGCATGTGTGGGGCAAGGGAACCCATCTGTATCTCTCCAACAAGAGGTGTTTAGCTGCGCTGGACTCCACTCCGGGGGCTTGAAATCCTATTTCCATTCTACTTTCTATCTGAGTGGTTTTAAAGATATGATTTTGTTATTCTAGCTTCTCTTTAGAATGAGTTAAAAAGAAAAAATAATGCATGAAAAAAGTCTTGGCTTCACAAGCCTGCACACAGTACAAAGCAGTTCCTGACCAGTGAATTATTGGCTTTGTTGAGAGAATTTTCCCCAACCTCCAGTGCAACCCAAACACTTTTTAAGAAAAGACTGAAAACCTTATATAGACTTTTTGCTTATAAAGGAAAAGTGTGAATTGATGATTTATGGATTTGGAACGTAAAAAGGGCTAACAAGGAAATTACTTCATAGAAAGAAGGGTAGACATTAGAATTCTATGTTTTCATGATTCATTTTCCTTTCTTTTTTCTTAAAAGTTTCTTAATTTTCATTGATTTTTTTATTTTATTATATTGAACAATCCCAACATATGTTTTTAAAGCAATTGCCACTTAACTACTTACGAATTTATCTTCTATGCGTCTTATAGCACACATAGACATAAAATTCCTAGGTTGTCCAAGAACATAGCTGATGTGCCCTAGGAGAAAAAATAATGTTTCTTCACCTATGGCAAAAAAGAGGGTCTGTCCTACTATTATATTTATTTAATAACCCTGGAATAGGCTCTCAAGAGGCTATTCCTTCTTTGAAATATCAGGTTATATAAGTCTGCTTCAGCATTCATTAACACATATCTACCAAATACCGCACATATATTTTCAATACAGGACTGCCCTATATAATTTGAAATGCCACTGAATGAAAAGTTCTTATTTTTGTCAATTAAACTTTAAGCAGGACCCAAAGCTGCAATTACACTAGAAGAAGCCATATGATAATATGAGATTTTGTAAGTGGATAATGAAGGGAGATGAGGAGGAAAAAAAGAGATGAATTATCAACAGAGCTAGTAAGAGGCCATAAAAGAAGAATCAAAGCAAAGGGAAAACCAAAACAAATATTGTTCTTTCAAATTACCTAGTAATTAGGCATTTACTGAAACATTCTAGAAGCTGCAGTTAGCCCAAGCTAATGTATGATCAAAAAGATCTGATTATCTCTTTCAGCCACATAAGTAATGACAGTGCTACTCACACTTTCTCAACTTCCCTTAATGAGCCACATGCCTATTTAAATTAATATGGCAGCATTAAAAGGCATAATTTACATTTTCCTTCAAGAGCATTAGATTTCAATACAGACAGGTTTTTGCCCCTTTTCTCACAATGGCATAATGGAAAACATGACAAGGCTACTATAATGGAAACAATATTTTTAATCAGGACTGGAGTGAGAATTTGTTTTTTCCCCCTCTAGTTTCTGCATTCTGCAAATAATACTTTTGCCACATTCTTTTTGTGTCACCTTTTTTCACTAGGTATAAATATGCTAGCATTGTGTCAAGTGTGGTTTATAAAATGCCCTTAAAGCTTAGTTCAAAGAAACTGCAAGGTTCAACACAAGCCAAAAGTTTCTAGTTCTGTCTCTGTGATATAAAAAGCTGCATTTTAAATGAAACCCAGAAAATTAAGCCATTTAGGAAGACACCACCATAATTCATTGGAATATAAAAAGTGGGGAAAGGTACAGCACAATAAGATGTGCAAGATTCTGTCATTATAGCCAATCTCAATAAAAGTAGTCTAGCATTTTGTGTAATTGATTTCTTGGACCACTTATTGGGTCTGGCAGATCTTTATCCTGCTTTCATTTATTCCTTTATTCTTTGCTTTATGCATAGATAAAATTGCATGCATAGTGTTGATAATTACAGATATTGAACTGAATTTGAATCACATGCAAATATAATGACCATTGCCTATAAAAGCTAACTCCTCTGGCTGTATTATTCTGGAGCAAAGTCATCCAAGTATATTTAATATATCATTGCATTATATTTGAAAATCATGCCAACGTGTCTATAAATCCATTCAAAATCTATGATACAAAATGTACAGGGCTGTTTATTTCAGCGTGGGTTCCACCACCATCCCTGATAACTTGAGGAAAAAAGATGAAATGCGCTTGTGAATTAATGTGCAAAATGTGTGTATAATTCAGAAACAGACAAATCCATCCACCCCCATAGTCAAAAGACTGCTTAAGGAGGTGCCATGGAACTAAAATGAAATAAATGAAACAATGAAATAAAGTATCATGGCAAAAAGTGATATTCAAATGCATGCTTTGTGGGTTCAATTGGCAATATTTCCAAACATCACCATTTCCCTTCCTCAGTTCCACAAAAAGCTAAATGAAACTGTCTCATGGTTGTTCTAATGGTTGTCAATTTCAAAGATAGACTACCAGCATGAAATGAAGAACCTAGGAAATGGAGTGAGCTGACTCCATTTCAAAGGGAGAAACTAGATTTCACTACTGGTACAATTGCACAGAGTAACTCAGAAGAGTTAGAAATAAATTGACTCAGTGCTGAACTCAACTCAGATCATACGAATAAACGGGATCTGAGGCCGATTGCAAAGGGTGACAAAGTCTCTGGGTAAAAATGTTCTCAGGTGCAGAAGATGTTGTGTGATCTCATGGTCCAGTCTTGGTAGTCTTCCTTTAGCAACCACAATTGGGACCAGCAACTAAGTGAAACAGTTGTTAAATGAAACCACAACTATGCTTATGTTGCTTTGCTTTACAGACCTGCAAATGTCATAAATACAAGGACTCTGAAGGTTATAAATCAGAAGGTGGTATCCAGCTCTGGAGAACCAGTAGTGAAAATTTTGAGTAGTTTGGAGAACCAGCAAATACCACCTCTGACTGGCTCCACCCCCATCTATTCTCTGCCTCCCGAGTCCCAGCTGATTGTCTAGGTCTTCTTTTGTTGCCCTGCACAGGAGAACGGAGCTGGAAAGCAGGTTAGTGGGGTGGGAATGGGTGGGAATGGGAATTTTGCAGTATCCTTCCCCCAGGAGTGGGGAGAGAATGGGGATTTTGCAGTATCCTTCCCCTGCCATGCCCACCAAGCCATGCCATGTCCATCAAGCCACACCCACAGATCCGGTAGTAAAAAAAAAAATTAATCCCACCACAATTATAAATGCAAGAACATGCTCCTAGTCACATTACTTGTATATTACCATGGATACCATGGAAGTATGTCTTTTCCATGGCAGCCCCTGCTCTATGCAACACCTTTCCTCCTGAAGTTTGGCTGGCCAACACCCTGCCAACCTTCTGTAAAGCACTTCAGATGTGGCTTTTCTCCCAAGTGCTGGAAGAGGGTGGATTGGCAAAATGACTTACGGATAGACTGCATGTGAAAGTTTAACTATGGTGTCAAATTTTAAAGTTTGTGCTTTTAATAGATATCTGAATGTGTTAATGGTGTATCGGCGATGTTTTAATTGCTGATCGGAAGCCATCCAGAGTTTAGTATAAGATAGGCAGCTATATGAATGTTTTAAATAAATAAAACTGGTTGCAAAGTTGTGTTTTGAACACCATCCTAACTGTGAGCAGTTGCTAAACCGTGTACAACAAACTGACTTGAACAAAGACTGCATGGTCAGTTATGAGGAAGAACAATGCTGTGAGAAATATCAGGAGATACCAGGATGGCAATTTAAAAAAAACAAAACTCTGATGCTGGAATAATCCCTTCTAAAGCCAATCATCTTGCTCAACCAAGTCTTTAATGCAAATATTGAGAACAAAAATAAGCAGACGCGTAAGTACTTATCCCATCTGAGCACTTGAAACAAATAGCTAAAATAAAAAGATAAACAATGCCATCTGCATACTGTTTTTATGCCTAGGCAAGGAGTTCTCTTCTCTGACTGAATGAGCAATAAACCCTGCTCATTTGCTTCACAAACCTGAGTTGATCTGTCATGGAGACAGGAAGAAGCCACAGTCCCCTGTCCCAACCGACCTCTCTTAATAGGAAACTCTGAATGGAAGCTGCTTCCTTTGGCCAATGATGTTGTGATCAATATCTTTATATAATGGTCCATTTGGTCTGGAATAACTAATCCTTCCCTGGAAAATATTTCATTGCTAATCAGCATTGATTTATCTGTTCTTTTTGCTCCATTTTTAACCGTTGCTATAAATATTGTAGAAAAAGCATCACGTCCTCAAGGCTGACATTCTTCTTTTAACAATATTCAGCTGATAAAGGTAAAGGTTCCCCTCGCACATACATGCTAGTTGTTTCTGGGTCTAGGGATGGTGCTCATCTGTTACAAAGCCGAGGAGCTAGCGCTGTCTGAAGACATCTCCATGATCATGTGGCCAGCATGACTAAATGCCGAAGGTGCAAGGAACGCTGTTACCTTACCACCAAAGGTGGTCCCTATTTTTCTACTTGCATTTTTACATGCTTTTGAACCACTAGGTTGGCAGAAGCTGGGACAAGTAATGGGAGCTCACTCTGTTACGTGGTGCTACAGACTAGAACCACCGAACTGCTGACCTTTCTGATCAACAAGCTCAGCGTCTTAGCCACTAAGCCACCGTGTCCCTTGTTCAGCTGATACCCCTCCTAAAAAAAAAGAGACCAGTAACCAGAGTTATAGATTTGGCAATTCACCTTTTGTAACCAGAGTTATAGATTTGGCAATTCACCTTTTGTAACCAGAGTTATAGATTTGGCAATTCACCTTTTGTAATTATGTCAAGCTTTGTGTCTTCATGGCAACACTACTATTGGAAAAAAATGTTTTTGATATCAGGAATTGGGAAAAGAGGGTTGAGATTAGCTGATGGCTTTCTTCCCCTCCAAAAAAGAGGTTTTGAAATTACATGCACAAGCTAAGAATAACCAGTGGAAGATGGTCTTTTCTCCTTTTTCTTTTATGTTCTTTTTTTTTTCAATCACAAAATTGGTCATAGAGAAAAAGACAGAAGATTGTAGAAACACATGTAATGTGGGTAGTGGCAAGAGCCCTCATATCAGAAAACCATCAAAGCCTTAAGATATTTAGCAGACTTCCTGTGATGACCCGGGCCAAGGCACAGAGGCAACACAGTCAACTGATAGTTCAAATTGCCCCTTTATTGCTCCAACTTTCCCCAAACACTCCCATGTTATGACAAGTCTCTCTCTCACACACACACACACACACACACCTCCAGCAGCCTCTGGCTGCAAGTAGTCCAGCAAAATGCTGTGAGCACAATGGCTGCAAAGTAAGAAATCCAGTGGGAGAAGGGAATGAGTCAATGAGTCTAGGAAGCAAAGGAACAAGGCAATTAATCCAGGAAGCAAGAAATAAAGCAAGAAGTCCAGGAAACTCCAAACATTGACAGCAGCACACAAACACCCATGAATTCAGCATTTGTTCCCGACAAATGCCCCTCCCCACAGCGTCTCCTTAAGTCTGAATCCCCAGGTGTGCCTTGTGGAGAGAGGGATGGGGTGCTCTCCTCCCAAGCCATTGGGTTGGCCTGTTCCCCAGGGGTAGGATTCAAATTTTTAACAACCGGTTCTGTGGGCGTGGCTTAGTTGGTGACTCAATATCAGTCACATCAAGGCATGTATCTCCTCACCTGGCCTCTCATGACTGTGGGGATGCTACAAGAGTCATAAGTGTGAAAAATGGTCATAAGTCACTTTTTCAGTGCCATTGTAACTTTGAATGGTCACTCTACACAAGCAAAGTACCAGCAAAGGAAGGGGGGGGAAACTCCAGAGAAGTTCCTGAGACAGGAAGTCTAGTTCTGCCAAGAATGTAATAAGGTTAACAGAGAGGCAGTTTCTGTAAGCAACACCAGAATGTTTCCTTCCTGCCTTCCTTACGGGATTAGGCCAGTAATTTCTTCTAACAACCGGTTCTCCGAACTGCTTAGAATGTTAACAACCAGTTCTAGCAAATACGTGTGAACTGGTAGAATCCCACCCCTGCTGTTCCCCCCCTCTCCACTTTCCGTGCTCAGGGATCAAGAGGGGCAGTTCTTGCTCATCGACTGAGATCCGTCACTCCTCATTTCCACTGTCTTCCCTCTCTTGGTCATCCTGGCCTGCTAGCAAGCTGTCCCACTCCTGAGGGGCCTCCTCCCCAAATTCCTCTGAAGCCAATAAGGCTACCCCCTCAGTCTCCCTCAACTCCAGCTCATCTTCCTCTGCAGATTGAGGCTCCAATGGGGGCATGACACTTCCCCACCTTCAGTGTGTTGAAATTACAACTCCAGATTTTCCTTGGTCTTTCAGCATATCTGAGTTTTCTTGGAATTGGAGTCCCAGCTTAGTTGAGGACACTAAAATGAGGAAAAGATTATGTATAGCAGAGAAAAAGAGACTGAGTTAGGAAAGGATGTTCCTATATGTAGTTGGTGTGTAGGTTTTAAAATTCCAGTCCTGGAATAAATCAATAAAACTCTACTTAATTAAAAGCAGGAAGCTAATTTTTAAAAGGGTCAATTAGAGAACCACCACTGAGCTACTGTCAACTACTGCCCAGAGCTTCTCTTTTGTGATCAGAGATCCCTGGAGTATTATTTATGGATACGGAACTGTGTGCAGAAAAGCATGGATAATAATCATGTTGCAGTTGATCAGTGTGGTACAATGTTGTAAATGCCTCTGTAGCCAATGAAGACATACCACCAACACTGAAAAGTCTACAGCAGGGGAGCTTAACTCTTTTTACTAGAACAATATATTCCACAGAACGCTGTTGTAATTTCTACTTTTCAAAACCAGAAAGACCTCAGGGAAGCGATTCACTTATCTCTTACCTTGTGACTTTGGGCTCTTGAAAATAGTTGTCAGTGATATTTGAGTTTCATCTTTTGCAGCATGTGTGCCTATACGCTAGAAAACACAAAATCAGTGGTCCACATCTGGTGATACTACTTTTTCCATATTACTCCCACAAAGGAATAAAGCCAGAAGGACCATGCATTTTTTCTGTATCATTGCTTTCAATGAGCCATAATTCCTTTGGTCTTTTCCAACGGATTACAAATGCTGTCTGTTAACCAAATTATGCAGGGTTTCAGAATCATGGGGGGAAGCACATATCTTTTAAAATCGATTTTACTGCTCACCCCCCAAAAGCATAATCAAACCTGATGCAGGAAAAGGATATTGATCCAAGCCAAGTATTCATCTAACACTAAATAAAATGCAACAATATTATCCCAGGAGATAATATACAATTGCTTAGTACGAAAGATTTTATTCAACATAAATACAATATAGGTGTTCCTTGTTCACATTCACACAGATGCAGATGCGAAGTTGGCTTCTGGGGAAAAAAAAGGGAAGTGACAAGTCCTGTTATTATCCAGCTGTCTTGGAAGGTCAATTTTCCAAAATATCAAAAAGTGAAATACTCAAGGAAAGGACATAACAAGGAATCACAACATATGTATCAACGGGTTGGGATTGCCATTGATTGTGCAAATAATATACCCAGAACCAGGTGTGTCAGAGGCAGAAGACAAGATTTAACTACTCAAGCTACAAATTCAAATACAAAATACAAAGAAGTAGTGCTGGTTCATTTTAAGACTTGTACAGATTTTTGTAGATGTTGAGATGCTTAAAAAAAAAAAAAAACTCCACACTGCTTAGTATGATGGGGTTTGGTCGCCCGCCAGTGCATACATGCTTTCAATGAAATATCTTCATCTTTGCTAAGATGTCATTTTGTTTCGGCAGCCTCAATTAGCCTTTCACAGCAAAACATTCTGTTAAGTTAAAATTATTAATGCTGATAGGTTAATTTGAATACTTGATGCTGAATTAAATGAATTACTCATTTAAGCATACTCATCTTTTTAAATGTATGCCATTTAATTCCCTCTTTTTCAAAATGGAGGAAATTATTTCATAATATTTTCACCGAATTATATATTCAATAAATTCCACAATATATTTTTAAAACTATAGCTCTATATTAAGCACTTCATCAAGTTTATACCCTTATAAAGTTTATATCCTTTTGTCAGTTTAATTTAAAAAAGCAAGGACAATAATTATGATCCATAAGAAAATATTCTAAATTCACAATTAGTCAAGAGCTTTATTAGAACCAATCCAAACCTCACCAAGAACATATAAGGTTTTAATGTCAACAGAGGAAATATACTGCTGGATGATGAAAGTCTCAAGCTGGACAGCAGTCAATAGGCTACTGTGGGAGAGCTGAGTAGCAATTAAAGATTTCAAAATGCCTAGTTATTATGTTACCATATAAAAAGAAATCCAAAAATATAATTAGAATGTGATTAGGAATGCGTAAAAGCTCAATATTTGAAAAGAAGAAAGGAATCAAGTACAGACTGACAGCCTAGGAATTAACAAATTGGAATAGATTGGACTTGGATACTTTCAGTCAAAAGATAATACTGTTACCACTAGTAGTACCTTTACCACTCAGGACACACACACAAAAAAGGAAGAAGGGCTTTGCTTTTATAATCAGGAAGGATATTTATACCAAAGGCAGTACTTACGTACAATGCAGTCAATGATAATATCAGATTTTGCAAACAACCTTTTAATATGATGGTTATTCAAATTCAGGGCCCAATCATTGATGCAGAATTAAAGGAAGTGTATGAGTTATAGTCAGGTTCAATCTAAAACTGACAGAAGATGCAAGGAAGATATTGTATATGCATATGGTTGGAAACTGAAACACTGAAGTTGCAAATAGCAATGAGGAAAATGTAGTTAAATGTATGCTTTAGGAAACAGGAATGAAGCAGGAGAAGAATAATCAGTTTCTTCAAACAACTAAAATGACATTCCAAATGAAATACATGGATCTCACCAGATGGAGTACACAGAAACAAGATTGACTATATTCAAAGACATGAAAGAGCTCAGTTAGAACAGGAAAGATGCGCCTAGGGGTTAATTGTGCAATGGATGATGAATCAATCAATCAGTCATATTTATTTGATCAACAACAGAAAACTTTAAAGGAAGAAAACAAACAAAATGTTGTAAATCAAATAAATACAATAATATATTAACAGCTAACAGGTTGATCTTGGAACTGATGTCAGAGCTGGCAGATGTGATCCCAGAACCATTGAACCATATCTTTCAAAGACCATGGAGAACTGTGGAACTACTAAAGGACTGGAAAAGAGCTGATGTTCCCGTCTTCAAAAAAAAAAAAAAAAAAAGCGGGGGGGAGGGAATGGATCCAGGAAACTGCAGATCAATCAGCCTGACCTCAATACTGGGGAAGATCCTAGAAAAGATGATCAAGCAACAGATCTATGAACACCTAAGAAGCAAGCAAAGTTATAACCAGAAGCAAACATGGATTTGTCAAAAATAAATCATGCCAAACAAATTGTCATTGTTCCGAGTAATGAACTCAAGGCAGACAAGACTCTGACAGTTTGTTCAGGTTCAAGAAGCCCTTTATTAAGTATATCATATCGGCATTTAGAAAGGTGAAGCTAGCTCTAAAGGGTTCCCGTGCTTAGGGATAGTTAAAAAAATAGAAATTCCTTTTAGCTCACATGTGCCAATCAATTCAGCCACAGGTTCCTGCTCAGCTCCGACAGGTGTCCGTTGACATGGCCTTGGTTCACATGCTGGCTGGTAGATGTTTTGACTAGCAGCTGAGGCACCAACATTCCTAAATTTCCCCCCCTCCCCCCCTCCCCATGAATGGCAACTAAGAAACGAAGCAGGAGTTTGCATGAGAAAGAATGGCTTCAGCTGAAGTCGTTTTGCAGGTTAACACAAATCTTATTTCATTCTTTGACAAAGTAACTAAATTAGTGGACCAGCAAAATTCTGTGGACATAGTATAGTTGGATTTCAGTAAGGCATTTGACAAAGTAGACCACAACCTACTTTTTGGTAAGATAGACAAATGTGGGATAGACAGCATCACCACTAGATGAATTCATAACTGACTGAAAAATAACCGTCAACAAGTAGTTTTTAATGGAACTACATCTACATGGAGGGAGTAACCAGTGGGGCACTCCAAGGTTCAGTCTTAGGCCTAGTACTCTTCAATAACTTCATAAGCAATTTAGATGAGGGAATAGAAGGGGGACTCATCATATGTGTAGATGGCGCCAAGCTGGCAGGAATAGCCAACACCCAGAAATAAGCTCAAGATCCAGAAGGATCTTGACAAACTTGAACACTGGACCCTATCTTACAAAATGAAATTTAATGTGGAGAAAAATAAGACTCTGCACTGAGGCAAGAAAACCCAATTGCACTGGTTTAATATAGGTAGTGCCTGGCTCAATAGTAATACTGTCAGAGAGATCTTCGAGTCTTAGTGGATAATCACTTTAATATGAGCCAGCAATGTGCTGCAGCCGCCAAAAAACCCAATGCAATCCTAGGCTGCATTAACAGAGGGGTAGAATCAAGATCATATGAAATGCTAGTACTGCTTTTATAATGTCTTGGTAAGACCACACTTGGAATACTGCATCCAGTTTTGGTTGCCACAATATAAAAAAAGATGTTGAGACTCTAATTAGAATGCAGAGAAAAGCAACAAAGATGATTAGGGGGCTGGTGACTAAAACTATGAAGAGCAGTAGTAGGAATTGTGTATGTCTAGTCTAATGAAAAGTCAGACTAGGGGGTGACATGATAGCAGTGTTCCAATATTTGAGGGACTGCCACAAAGGTCAACTTTTTTCCAAAGCACCAGATGGCAATACAAGAAGCAATAGATGGAAACTAATCGAGAAGAGAAGCAACCTAGAATTAAAGATAAATTTCCTGACAGTGGGAGCAAATAACCAGTAGAATGACTTGACTCCACAAGTTCTGGATGCTCCATCATTGGAAGTTTTTAAGAAGAAATTGGACAGCCATTTGTCCAAAATGGTATAGGGTCTGCTGCTTGACCAGGGGGTTGGACTAGAAGACCTCCAAGGTCCCTTCCAACTCTGTTTTTCTGTTATTCTGTCAGCAAAATAAATAACGGAATACAACATTCACTCCTCTATTACTGTGTTTATATAATTATTACCTTGGTGACAAACTAAAACTTTAATAGGTATGAAATAAAAATAAAAGTGATATATCTGCTATAGTTAAAATGTATCAGAACCAAGTAATATTTTAAAACTAGTGTAAATATGTTTTTGACCAATTACATTTTGCTTTCATCTCAACACCACAAAATTCAGACATAATGAGTGATTTTAAATCCTGAAGATTTAAACATTTATCTCCCCTCCCATGGAATTTATCTGTTAGAGGTAAAATGTTCTGCTGTTCTGCTCTGCAGAGAGATTTAGATTAGCTAGGAAGCAGGAAATTGTTGGATTTCTTGCTTTCTAGCTAATCTAAAAGCAGAGCTGATCCTTCCTTAGGACTGAAGCTTCTATTTTTCAGTGCAGACTCAGGTAGCAGATTGCAGAAAGATAGATCTATAAGTGAATCTATGATTCTGCAAGCAACTCAATCTGCCTGCCTACTTTGCCTGATTTTGGGTAAAAGTTGCTCTTTTTTTATAAAAAATTCAATATTTACATAAATATTTATAATATTTACATACAAGCCATGCCCAGCCAGTCACATGACCACCAAGCCATGCCCTTCAGCAAGCCACGCCCATCCAGTCACATGACCACCAAGCCACACCCACAAATTAGGCCACACCCACATAACCAGTTGTTAAGAAATTTGAATCCCATCCTTGCGATGAAATACACAGAAGTCAAATGAATGACATCAGCAACCAGAAATGTAGGGAAGACAGCGAAGTGGTTGCTTCTGCCTTTTAGGATTAATTACCAACCGTAAATGAACCATCAAGAAATATGCCACAAATACTGTAGGCCACAAATTAGCAATACATGCTAGCAATAAAGATATTTATTGAAGATATTCCATATGCCATGATTTGTCTATACCTGCAGTGATTGGAATCATGTAGACAATATATGTGGGGGCGTTTTCCCTGAACACTCTGTGGATGTGAAAATTGAGCTTTGAAGAACCAGGGCAGAAAGAGCACTGACACTTTTTTTAAATCTTGGAGTTGAGAAAATGCTAGAGAATACCATGGGGAGCCAGGTTAATAAATCAATCAAACAAATCAGTCTAGAATGGCTATCAAAGTACATGCAAAGAGGCTCAAATGATAGTATTTTGACTCCATTATCCAAAAACTCAATATCTTTAAGTCAATAATACAGGGGAAAGTGAAAGGGAAATGAAGAAGACAATCAGCAGCAGGACAGAGAGATTCAATTACAATAGCAATTAATGTATGACCGAGAAATGTAAAAAATCTGGCTGAGGACAAGGCATCCTGAAAAAAATCTTACACAGTCACCACAAATCAATATTGAGTTATAGCATCCAATCAACTAACCAGTGGCCAAAGAATATAGTATATTTTTCATTCTAACTTTCTTTCAGAAGCTCAAGTAATATATATATAATATTTTCTTTATTTTTTTATTTGATTTGTCAATTGCTTACAAGATAATAAGTATAAGTATAAACATGAGTAAGACTACAGGAAATAGGTACAAATAAATGGGGACAATAGGACAAGGATGATAGGCACGATTGTGCACTTATGCACGCCCCTTACAGATCTCTTAGGAATGGGGTGAGGTCAATAGTGGATAATTTGAGGTTAAAGGAGTGGGGGTTAGAGGATGTAACAACAGGTCAGGTAGTGCATTCCAGGCATTGACCACTCTGTTACTGAAGTCATACTTTCTGCAATCAAGTTTGTAGCAGTTAACATTGAGTTTGTATCTGTTGTATGCTCTTGTATTGTTGCAGTTGAAGCTGAAGTAGTCATTGACTGGTAGGAGATTGTAGCAGATAATTTTGTATACTACACTAGGTCCAACTGTAGGCGGCGTAGTTCAAGATTGTCCAAGCCCAAAATTTCAGGCCTGGTGATATAGGGTATTCTGTTCCGAGTAGAAGAGTGTAGTAATATTAGCTACTCCTATTTTATTTCACAACAAGCTCTGAAGTAATAAGACTAAGAAAGAATGACTATCACAAAGTCACTTCATGAGCTTCCAAGATTTTAACTTGGGCTTCTGAGGTACTGGTCTAGCATCTTAACCATTACACCACACTGGTTTTATACGAATGTGGTTATTATCACTTCAAATAGATATAAATTCCTTTCATTATTTGCTACTTCTGTATTCTCCTGGAATATGAGAGACATCAAGAGAAAAAAAAGAATATGAGAGGCATCAAGAGAAAAAAAAAATCCAGGTTTGATTTATATTTTAGGACACCAGGGTAAGTCTGTGGATTTCTATGTTCTTCTCTGCTGTGATCTTATCTCTAGATAATTGAGATGATAATTCCTGAAAGTTCTGGAGCATATTAGTAAAAGAATATGGTAGATGGGTTTCCTTGAGATTGATGTAGCAGGATAAGCAGAAACAGGTACACAATCAATGGGATAAGATAGATTGGATCAGGAGTCATAAGAGGTAGAGTATCTTCCAGAAGTCAGTAACTTCAAAACAATGACACAAAAGGAAATTATTTATTCCTTTACAAATCACCTATTTTCATATAGATATACAATATAAAATCTAACACACAGGTTATTAAATGCACAGGATTCATTTGTCCCAGCAACAGTGTGCAGAAAAAACCAAACTGGAAAAATAATTTCAAGTTATGCAGGAGAAAATAAAAACAGCTGTACTACACAGCCTTTGGGGCCCACAAAGGTTGAATAAAAGTTCAGGAATAAAAAAATAATTATTCACCCCATGATTGAAAATACAAACAATGGATAAACAAGTATTAATTATTGACAATGGTGTATCCCCAAATAGAACTTCTGGATCAACTTGCTTGCTTAATGTAATATATAATCAGTCCTGAGTCCTGATTTGGTATACGTTGGGCTTTAAAATTTGATGAAGAATACAGGCAAGTGATCAAATTCTATGCTGACCCTTCCCAACAAAGATCATTCCTCCCTTCTCAAAAACAAACACTATTCTCAGCAGTTGTGACCCTACTAAGGTTTTGCTCCATCATTCTGATTGGATGCTGATATTAGTCTGCCTAGCCTTGAGCTACAGAATAATTCTCTATCTGCATCAGAATTAAAAGAGAGTTTTGCAAATAATTATACTCATTATCATCAGTCACTGAGTTCGCAAGGCATAGCTTGATTTTTACATCATTTGTTAAATTAGCCACACATCATGGTAAGCTAAAAGCAAGAAACCATAAATATTAGTAATGGGTGAACACAGCCAATATGATGTGAAGTTTCTAACCACTGCACCACCTCAGTACCTGAAGTATTTAATGAAAAGAATAAATAGAATGTGTTGGAATTCATTGTTGGAATGTATTTTTATGCAACAACTACAGTAGTATCCAGCTAATAGATGGCAGTGTTTGGATCTAGGGTTTATACTCTATGCCATGAGTGTCAAACTCAATAATGTCACATGACATATCATGATGTATCTCTACATTTTTTGCTTTTGCAGAGCCAGGGTGCTTGTGGCTGTGCATGACGCATCTGGCCTCTGGGCTGCCAGTTTGACACCTCTGCTCTATCCTCTTTGTTCTAAATAGTTTCCTATTTTTCTTTTAAGTTAAATAGCTGAGCAGTAAAATACATGGTGACTGTACTCTTTGTTTGTTCTGTGTGGAATTTTATATAAACAGAATTTCTAACAGAATGTTCTGAAATCAACTATATCATTCCTTTTGCAAACTCCAAATAGCCATAAAAAAGTGAAGCAGGTAGTATTGATTGGTAGTCAAATTGTTTATCAAATTCTAAGATGACTCAGGTTGATCTTAATTAAGATTACATAATATCTATGTCTTTGTACAGTTATACAAGGAACTGAAACATCTTCAGATCTACAACTCATTGAGGACTGTAGGACGCAGTGAAAAGCAAAGCATACAAGATTAAATTATTACTGTATACAGGAACTAATGCACATAGGAGCAGGAGATTAAAATCAGTTGACCTAAAGCCATAACACAACAAAACCACAATATCAAATGATAATTTCATAATCAATAAACCTAAGAGTTCAATAGGTAGCTGGATCCTAAATTAGTGCTGAAATAAAGCCAATTTTGGTATCTGATTTGACTCTTATCAGAATGTCCTGAGATGTTTTCACTGGATGGGAAGATTCAGTTCTAGTATGACAATGTCTGAAGACAATGTAGCCTCAATTCTCTCTTTTGATGCCTACTGAAATGCCAACTCCACCTGCCAGTATTGTTCTTACATTCTTTTCCTTTTTTAAAAATCAAACAGTAAAGCAAGGATCAGCCTCAAGTTCTCTTTCTGTTGCCAGCGGTAATTCTGGGTCCCTTCTGCATCTCAAATGTATTGTGGAAAACAATTTGTGGAGGCTGAAATCCAGTGTTTTGTGGGAAGTGTTTCCAACTGAACCGAAAAATGTGCCAGTGGAGTAGAACAATGTTTCTTAACCTTAAACAACTTCAAATCTGTGGACCTCAACCCACGAATTCCAGTTTCAAAGGTGGAGAAACACCAATACAGATAGTCCTCGCTTAATGACTTAGCAACTGTCCAAAGTGACAATGGACACCCAAAAAGTTATTTATGACTCAAATTCAAAGTTCCAACAGCCAGTTTATTCGGCAGTCATGTGATCACATTTTGAGTCCTCAGCAAGCAGCCTGCATTTACGGCATTTATACCATCCTGCAGATACATGACCAAAATTTGCAAAGTCTTTTACTGGTTTTCAACAAAAAATGCCCATTGTGAACAATGACTTCACTTAACAACTGTGATGTTTCCTTAAGAATTGCAGCATTTGCTTAATGATTGCTGCAAAAAAAGTCAGAAAATCAAGTCAGCCACTTAACAACTGGCACAACTTACAACTGTAATTCCAGGCTCAATGACCTTCATAAGTTGAGGGCTACCTATATAGAGGATCTGGAGTGCAAGAGTAGACAGTGTGGTGCAACTGGATGTGTCATGCTTGACCATCACCAAAATGGCAGCCATTCGATGACAGTGCTTATGTAACGTGGTCTCCCAGCTTAAAAAGGTGCCATTGCCATTGGTCCAAAAGTTGGGGATCCCTGTTTTAAATTATAACATTGCATTGTTAACAACTCACAGAGATAAAACTGGTACTTCAGTGTTTAATTCTGATGAAGCATTTTAAAATTAAAATGTAATGTTTTAAATTAAAAATTGTGGTTGCTGGGAGCAAAGTTTGACTTTTCAATCTACCAAGGTCTGATTGTATTGCTCTGAAAATTAGAATGTGGAAGCTGTTCAAGAATAACTTTCCTATAGTGCCAGATCAAATTTACTGACCTTCATCTTAGTTAAAGCTACAAGGCTTTAATGTATATACATTAAACCCCTAACATATGTCCTATAACCCCACGATAATCACAGACAACAGATTAATATATTTGCTTTTAGTTATCAAAGAAACATCCTACAGCATATGGACTAGCATAATTAAATAAAGCTTGTCTATTAGCAATGGCAGCAAATATTTGTAGAAATGGTTTGGCTTTGCCTTGAAAAGGGAAAATACAGCTGTAGCAATACAACTGTTCAAATCTAGCTCTGGCAGCACTAAAATGAATAATCACAGACCTCTCCGCATGTTCATAATGAAAAGAGAGGATTACTTCCATTTTAGTGTCTTAGATTAACAATGATCCATTTGTTTGTAAACAACAGTAACAACAATAAAACAGGTAATTTGGGACAAAAACTTGTGCTCATAACTTTCTCAAATTCATTTTCAGCTGTTTGCTCAATTATGTGTGCAAAGCACCCTAAATGAAAATTCTTCAGATTTAAATAATTTGATCTTTCAGACATTGAACTTATCCACTTTTTAGGTGTCTTGCATGCAATGTATCCCATTAACTAATCCCACTGTGTCGTGATGCCGGGAGGATATGGCAGTGTGACAAGTAACTATTAGATTGGTCTCTTGCTGCATTAAAACATTACTGATTTTCATCACTCCTGGCCTCAGGAGTGAGAAGACAGAATGCAGCATAAAAGTGCTTTCTTATAAACCATTTTATAAATGCCTCCTTTTTTTCTAAGTATAGCAAAGGCAGTATTTTCTGCAATTGCTCGGGTTATATAACTATGCAAGTACAATCCAGGAATGCACACAAACAATCCTACAGTTTTTACCCTTTGCCTCCCCCTGGTGTCTATCCTCACAGGTCCATAAAATGTAGCCAGTTTTGTTATATCCTAAATGCTTTGCCCATCTGAGATTAAGGAACTCTGCTCATCAGCAATAGTAGCACCTCTACTAAAATGATCACGTGCCCATCTTAAAATGTAGCTTTACATAGCACAAGATGAAGGGGGCATTTTCGGAGAAGATTCCTTAGTCCCGATAAAGAGGAGTCTGGGAGAAAGAAACTCAAAGCATCCCTTCCTTCATATTGGTGAGGCAAAAAGAAAGAAATTGTTCTCTTTTTTTAACCCTACAATATTTTTTAAAAAAAAAATCATTCCTGGCATCTCTGCTGTGCTGTTGCTTGATCTGGTTCTCCTTGAAAGACTGACAGGTGGGCAGATCCCATTCTTTCAGAGACTTCAATGCTAATTCTTCAATCACCTTGAAGAATTAAATCTTAAATCACCTTGCAACCTTCGTCTCTTAGCAGCCTTAGACTTCCTTTGTTTTCTCCGTCTCTAACTTATGAACAATAACCTTTTGCTAGCTTCCCAGTCCAGTTTCAATTTCTCACCTTCCATGAAGCATTATCTATATGGAAAAATCCTTACCTGGTAGTTTTCCCAGACCCCCCATCTATCACCTATATAATGAGTACACCAATAAACTCGAATATTTGTAGCTCAGGGTTGAAATGAGGGATCCTTGGTGCTCTCTGAGCTTGCCTATTTCCTTGCAGATGTTTCATTGCCCTAACTAGGTAATATCATCAGTGCTAGTAAGAAGTGCTGTATACTGTCAGTTTATATTTTGGTGTCTTGCCTGTCTGTGTGGATGGGGGCAGTCTCGGGGATTTCTAAGAGTTAGGGTATTGAAATGTCTGCAAGGAAACAAGCAAGCTCATAGAACACCAAGGACCCCTCATAATAAATATATTTTGTATGTTTGGGAGGTCACATGACAAAATGTGAAATGATATTTGCCTTCTCCATTCTGTCAACCTCTTATTTTACATTTTATTTTATTTTATTTTATTTTATTTTATTTTACACCTCTATAACTGTCTGGTTTGGTTCTGCAACCCAACAGGACAGACACAGACTTCAGAGAGTAATTAGGACTGCAGAAAAAACAATTACTACTCACCTGTATACTGCACGAGTCAAAAAGAGGGCTGTGAAAATATTTACAGCCCCCTCACATCCCGGACATAAACTATTTAAACTCCTTCCCTCAAAACGACGCTATAGAGCACTGCACATCAGAACAACTAGACACAAGAGCATTTTTTCCCCAAAAGCCATCACTCTGCTAAACAAATAATTCCCTCAACACTGTTCAACTATTACAAAGTCTACACTATTATTACTGTTAATCTTCTCATCACTCCTTATCACCCATCCTCTCCCACTTGTGATTGTAGGACTGTAACTTTGTCACTTGTATACTTACAATTTATGTTGATTGTTTCCTAGTATGATTTGATAGCTGATTGTACCCTATGACTATCATTAAGTGTTGTACGTTATGATTCTTAACAAATGTATCTTTTCTTTTATGTATACTGAGAGTATTTACACCAAGACTAATTCCTTGAGTATCCAATCACACTTGGCCAATAAAGTATTCTATTCTATTCTATTCTATTCTATTCTATTCTATTCTATTCTACATATCCTTCTGTGCAGTTCTGAATACCAAAGATATACCAAGGCTGTAGCAGTCATTTAGAGTCAATTGCTAATATAAACAATTCCTTTGAATTCTCATGAATATAAGGAATAATTGTCTACAGAGATTCTCAGTTGTCCAGGTCATGGTTGTCCCAGAGGTGCTTTTTCAAACTGAAGAAGCTTCTTGGATGGGAAGCAAAACATCTTCAATGATAAACAAAGTCCAGTTGCCTTTTGAAAAAGCACCTTTTGGGGCTAGAAAAATAATTCATCATTACTTCACTTCCATATGATATCCCTCATATGCTGATATATTCCCTGGAACTGGGCTGAGAGCCGCCTCATCTGAGTGAGGATTGGAATTGCAATCTATGTAGTAGAAGATTAAGAGAGATAAAAGTAAGAGCTTGTCTTTTGATCAGGGAATTCAGGGAGCTTCAGCTAACAAATGCAGGGAAGCTCCTTAGTTCATTTTTTCTTTGTCATTTTCACACTTCAATCCATCAAGACACCCATTCTATCTCTTCTATAAGGTCAGCTTTTGATAATTCGGACAGAACAGAATGAAAGATAAATTCTGGATAGGATTCAATTTTAATGGAAGCTCATTTGAGCGTTATTTTGGGGTGCTTCTAGTTTGAACATTTGAACTTTTTCTCCATAAAGACAGGAAAAACTGTTGCAGGGAAAAATTATAAGAAAGAAATTCATATTTCTCCAACTCTTCAAAATACACGAAAAAGAAAACAGTGCAATTACAGACACATATGCCCAAGCTTTGTCTGGAATTGCCTTTGGAGAATCAACATTTATCTCCATATTTTCCCCTTATGTGTGGTTGCTGCTGTCATTGTTTGCTGGGAGCAGGGAGAGAAATAGGAGCTTCTGTATTCCCTTTGTAGTGAGAAATGGCCCATATCAACATCTAGAAATCACTCATCTTTATCCTGAGGGACATATAGTTATGGCATCAATGTGCAATTCTGCAAGCTGTCCTACATTCATTTCCTGAGGAGCTAATTAGACTAATCATGATGATGAGTCACCACACAGTGAAACATCATGCAGTCACAACTTATCTGAAGCACCTTTTTTATTTCATTTGATTTTTTTTTAATATTCTCTTTTTTCAAAAAGCCTGGAATTCACTTAGGAAAAAAAAAACAATTAATTGGCAGGCTGGAACTTATTGAGGTCAGAAAACTTTCTGTATTATATGGGGAAAAAATAGGCCTAAACTACGAGAAAAGTATTTCAGTTTTCTGTTCGGCATTTGCAGTCTTTTGTAAAAACTTCCCCAGAACAGAGCAAACAAATAAAAAGAAGCAAAGAAGCAAAGGAAAAAGAACAAATCACACTCAATCAGAAAGCTATATGGGGTAGACTAGAGTGAAAAATAACATTTTGATGGGGAAAATCAAAATGTTACTTTTCACTCGAGTCTATCTATAACTTTCTGATTGAGTGATGACTGTTCTTTTCGCTTTCTTCTTTACTACTAATAATGCTTCAGGCTTTTATTTTAGTTATTTATTATTGTTAGCCAAATACAAGTGCAACAGGAAGGCAATAAATGGCTTATTTTTCAGTTATTCATTAAATCAGACGCTCAAGGAAAAATAGTTTTTAAAATGCTTAATTTTCCTCTAGGCTGTTTAAAGATTTATTAGATATTTTAGTGAAATGAAGGAAAACAAGAAGTGGATGCAAAGCAGATAGGGTGGATAGGTACCTAAGAAATTAGAGCAGCTTTTAGAATTATAGAAGATCCAAACAAAACTGTTTTTCATGGCTATAACCCTTAAATCATGTACAAAACAGCATGGGTTAAGCCATGGAAAATAAGGCAACTATTTCTGTAAAACAATTGTTTTTTAATATATTTTAATAACATGCCGGGATCAAAATAATTGAAATAAGATATATCAAGCAATGAGGTATGAGCAATGAGGTATGTCTTCAAAGACATCAAAAACATGACATAAATGGGGTTTTCACACAGGGTAAAACAAAAATATTCCGGAAAGAGAAAGTACAACAGCTTCATTTCAGAAATCACACTCAACATCATCATTGTTGTGATTGTCATTCTATACAACTGTCACAACACAACACTGTAGGCATGAGTTGCGGTTGGTGTAGCTTTACTGCTGTTCCTTCACTCATCCACCTTAGGAGCATTCTGGAAGGAGAGTTCAGCAAATCTCCAAGATAACATTAAGTGGAAAAGATTAAGTTGAGTGATTATTGCCAAAACTAATATCGATATTCTTCTTTAAAAAAACACTCTTGGTTTTTAAAACAGTGATCTTCTGTTTCTCAGAGGGAAATGCAGTAAAATGACAAGAGGACTCAATTTAATTTATTTCTTGCATCAGCTCTTAAAGATCACATCACATTTCTTCTGACAGCCTCCTATCAAAATGTAGGATATGTCTTTAGAGGGGATTATTTTCTGCTTGCTGTTTCCATCTCACCTTCACTGTCTGTAAGGGAGAAAATCAGATTTTTATGAGGTCAAGAAGGCAGTTTAAGTTCCAAGCAAACAGTTTCACAACAGTGTCCCCTTTCTTTCTTGAAACCTGTCTTGTCAGTGTGACTTGTTTACTATGACTATGATCCAGGCAATCTGATGATAGACTTAGAACTAACACTGAATTCTTAATTTTTCAGCTATTAGAGGTCCTGTCCTTCCAACCCTTAATCCAGCCTAATTGGGAGAAATTTGTTTCTGCATTTTAATATTTCAGGAAATTGTAATGGTCTATTGGCAACAACAAAAACATAATAAAATGTAATTTATGAAGGTTTTCAAATACAAATTAGAAATGCACATTGTAATACTCAAGATTTATTTGCTGGCCAGATGAATGTCTGGCAAATGTGTGCTAATTACATCCATTACTGCTTCTTGTCAATCAAAATAAAGCTGAAAGGGACCCTGGAGGGCTTCTAGTCCAACCCCTTGCCCCAGCAGGAGACCCTATACCATTTCATACAAGTGACTAGCTAGTTTTTTCTTAAAAACCTCCAGTGATGAAGCACCCATAACTTCTGATGGCAAGCAGACCCACTGGTTGATTGTCATCACTGCTAGGAAAATTCTCCTTAATTCCAGGTTGCTTCTCTCCTTGATTATTTTCCATCCATTGTTTCTTCTCCTGCCATTCTGGTGCTTTGGAGAATAAGTTGACCCTCTTCCCTTTGTGTCAAACAGTGGAATATTGCTATCATGTCCCCCCCTATGTCATGTCCTCCCATGTCATCTTTTCTCAAATCCTGTAATCATTCTTCATATGTTTTAGTCCAGCGCCCCACAGCCTTTTGGGCACCAGGGACCAGTTCTGTGGAGAAAGGTTTTCCAGAGTGGGCATGGTTTTGCATTCTGCCTACATGCCATAGATTGGGCTTCATTTGTTTGCACTGCACAGTTGCTACTATGCCATGCACCTGTGGCAGTCCATGGACAGGAGGTTGGGAACCCCTGTTTTAGTCTCCAGGCCTTTAATCATCTTGATTGCTCTTCTTTGCACTTTTTCCAAAATCTCAACATCTTTTTTGTAATGTGATAACCAAAACTCAATGCAGTATTCCAGTATTCCTTATTAAGGCTTTATAAAGTGGTTCTAATACTTCATGTGATTTTGATTCTATGCCTCTATTTATACAACCAAGGATTGTATTAGGTTTTTTTGGATGCTGTCTCACATTGCTGGTTCATGTTTAGTTGATCATCCACTGAGACTTCGAGGTCCCTGTCAGAGTTACTGTTTTTGAACCAGGTTTCGCCTAGTCTGTATGTCTACCTTTGATTTTTCCTGCCTAAGTGTAAAACCTTGTTTTTCTCCACATTAAATTTCATTTTGTTGGATAGGGCCATTGCTCAAGTCTGTCAAAATCTTTTTGGACCCTGAGCTTGACTTCCAGGGTGTTGGCTATTCCTGCTAGCTTAGTGTCATCTGCATATTTGATGAGTTTCTCTTCTATTCCCTCATCTAAGTCATTTATAAAGATATTAAAGATTACTGGGCCTAAGATGGAATTTTGTGGTTCTCCACTGCTTACTTCTCTCCTAAGTCATTGAGTACAGCTTGTCAGTGGTGATAGCAATAGCACTTATACTTATATACTGCTTCATAGTGCTTTACAGCCCTCTCTAAGCGGTTCCCAGAGTCAACATATTGCCCCCAACAGTCTGGGTCCTCATTTTACCCACCTTGGAAGGATGGAAGGCTGAGTCAACCTTGAGCCTTGTGAGAATTGAACTGCTGAACTGCAGCAGTCAGCAGAAGTAGCCTGCAGTATTGCATTCTAACCACTGTGCCACCACGGCTCATGTCTATCCCATATTTTTCTAGCTTACCAAGAAGTAGCTTGTGGTCTACTTTGTCGAATGCCATGTTGAAATCTAAGTATACTATGTCCACAGCATTTCACTGGTCTACTTATTTAGTCACATTGCCAAAGAATGAAATAAGATTGGTTTGGCATGATCTGTTTTTTAAAAACTCATGCTGGCTTTTAGTGATCATTTTATTTGTTCCTAGATGTTTGCAGATCTGTTTTCCCAGGTATTGATATCAGTCTGTAGTTTCCTGGGTCTGAGTATTTTTTTTTTCTTTTTAAAGATGGGAACTTACTCCTTCACATATACCATATTTTTCAAATATATGCATCTATGCACACATCATATGGAGTATTTTTTCACCTTTATGGTGTATTTCTAATGATCAATGGTCCAAGATTACAAAACTGAGTTTGCATTGCCTTCCAAACACTACAATTCTTTTTTTTATGTCTTTTATGCTTAGTAAGTTCCTAATTTTTGACAAAACACTATGTTCTAATTTTTGATCTTGTACAAACATTGCACACTTTAAGTTACACTTCCATATAGAAAGTATATGCTTACCAATAGGAAAAGTGTACCACCCACATATCATAACTATTTATATTCACATAGTCACTGGTATAGCTGGAATGTCCTTCTTAATAATAGAAATAACATTTATTACTTCTTGCAGTTAATAAAACAGACCAATGCTTCTGCTAACAAATTAAAAATAAGAGGAGATAAAATCCATTGAAATCTTAACAGTTGCAGAGAACATTACAACTGTAGTAACCCTAACATTAAATATTACATATTTAAACATGGAAGAAATCCACATTTAGAAACTTCGATTACATTATATCAAAAGTCCTTTCCATGTGTAATGAAAACTCTACTATTTATTTCCATTTTTTCAAATGTATATCCAGAATCTAATGCCACTTTTTAAAAATTTGTTCAGGATGGATGATCAAATTGTACATAGAGTAAGGACATTGGATGATAATTTCCAGAATCAAATAAAAGTTATATAAATGTTTTTAAAAGGTATATACAGCAAACCAAGATTACATCAAAATGACAGCCTGTTTGCACTTTCTTTCCTTCTGCAGGCATTCAAAACAATAACCTTTGCTGAAATAGTGACTCTACAAGAACATTTTTCAGCTAAACACTAGCATAATCAGAGGGCCAAAGAAACAGTCATGGTTTTCAATGCTGCTGAATGACATAATTTGCCATTTTGGATACCATATATCCTAAAAATGACCCTAAAATATGACTTGAGTATTTTCAGCTAAATACTAGCATAATAGGGCCAAAGAAACAGTCATGGTTTTCAATGCTGCTGAATGGCATAATTTGCCATTTTGGATACCATATATCCTAAAAATGACCCTAAAATATGACTTGAGTATTTTGTGCTAAAGTTGTGTTGCATATATCAATCAACCATATTTAACCAACCAAATCTAGCTTGTCTGCTTCTTGGGCAAAATTCCAGACCCCATTTACATTTGCTAAAGCATGAGACACAGATGATAGATATAAATGGATCTTGTAAACACACGATCTTTGAACACAATATGCTTTGAGATCTTGCAGGTGGAAAAATAATAAAAATAACCCAGTGCATCTTTTCTTAGATTAACATTATTTCATATAGCAAAATAGGTACCATGTAAAGAGAAGTGCTCCTCCTTTTGGACTGCACAAATATTGTCATTTCAAGTTTCAGAACATACACTGCAATCTGGATCCATGGTTGCTATTTCCTCTTTTAAAATCTGGAGGACCAAAACAGACTGATACAGGCATCCAGGACTGTGTGCCTTAGCATATGGTTCATTGAAAATAGAACTGTGCTATAAAGAATGCCAGCCATGGAATGATTGTGCCATCTGCCACCATGATTTAGGTTTATTCCATTTTCAAGAGAAGGAACATGGCAGCAGATGACATTACTTCCCCTGACAACTTTGAACTTCTTCTGGATGAGGAGAAACGGGGATTTTCCATGTGCAAGCCATGGCCTTACAAACAAATAGGTTTCTAGCAAAAACAGCACTTATTTTTCCCTTCCCCTCTTCCCCAAAATATGATCTTGTTATATTGGTTTAACATTTTTAAAGATCACAAAACTCAATTTATATAGAAGGCTAGACACGTTCTGAGGCTACCAATTGAATCTGACATCTTCAGCTGAAAGTGATAAAAAGACATTTCTTCTTTTCAAAAGTAGTTACTGGTGTTCTATTAGTCTATCTGCTTTGCCATGCAGTAGAAACATCTCAATATTGGACCAATTTACCAACTTTTGATAGTATAAGTAATTGCCCTTATATACCTCATAAAAGAGTAGACATAGTCTGAAAGTCTGCTCTGGTCTGGAAAGTTGATTTAATTCAACTTTTGTTGTTTGTTTGTTTGACAGAAAACTTATTTCTTCATCTCCATCAACGTGACATTAACGTATTAGTGGTGAGCATGGATATTAATTTATTGTAAGAAAGCATGAATTGCATAAATAGACAACTGGTCATATGCAAATAATTCTAATAAACAAATAAGATTGATGGTGTATATGCAATTTATATTTATTTATATTTATATGATGAAGTATATGCAATTTATAGTTGGTGTTGACTCTTAGTGACCACATTGATTTTCTCCATGACACCTGTCCCTAACCTGATCTTTCAAATTTTCCAACAATGCACTCATTGCACTATAACTGAGTCCATCCAACTTATAAAATACATAAAATGGACAATCTTTAATATATATTGTAGATAGGCGGTTAGGAGAAGAATAAAACCTAAGAAAGCTAGGAAATACAGAAAAGTTTGTGAAGTACAGAGGCACATCAGGTCTGGAGATTAAGCTCCTTTTCAGGAAACAAAAGTTCAAAGAAAATGCAGTAGGGATGATGGTGCAAGCCGTTTTCAGCTTAGAAGAGCTCAGAATGTTTCAAGCTGAAAACAAAATCACATGTTTGAGTTTAGAAGAAAATGCTACCATGAAACAAACATCATTGTTTCAAGCAGCAAGGTTTCTGGGATTTCAATCCTAGGAAAAGAACTCTTGTAACAAACTATTCTGAATACTTGCAGCTCTAAGCAAAGTCTTATGATCTAAGCCAGGGGTGTCCAACCTTGGCAACCTTAAGGTTTGTGAACTTCAACTCCCAGAATTCCCCAGCCAGCAATCCGGGTCAGAGCCACTGCAAATTCTACTCAGACCAAATGCAAACAACTCAGTTGTTTTGATCGAATATTTAAAGTGTTTAGTTCCACCTTTGAAACAAAAAAAATGCTTTCTATTACATACATTCTCATAATATAAAGTATTACCTGTTTTTCCCCTTCTCAAGAAGATTATTCTGATGGTGCCTTTTAACAATGCTTAATTCTTCTTCAGAACGGCATAAGCCTAGCACTGGCTCCAGCTTAGAATAGTAAGATAATTTGTATGAGGTGCTAGCATGTAGGAGGTATTTTCAGATCAGTGCCCTTTACGCTCTAAAGCTATTCATCATTATATCCTTCCCTCACAACACTGTGCTAAATGTCTGTGGAAACAGGAAGAGGAGCTACCACATAAATTGTGCATAAATTCTATTTTTAATTCTTTCATATTATATCAGCAAAAAAAGGTTTCTTGCTAATAATAATCCTGCTGCTTGTTTTCTAATTGTGCTTCAATTTCTTAAATAACATTTAGGGGTTTTTTTCTTTCCCTTCTCACTAACATTTGCCCAAAAGGGGATTAAATGTTTCAATTAATTCTGAGCTAAATGAAGGTGATCAGACTCTATGGATAAGCATTTCTCCTAAACATTTGGAATAAATGTCCAATTCCTTCTTTTTAAGAGTAATTTTATTAAAGAGTATAATTATAACAACAAAAACTAATTCAAATTTGGGAAAAGAAAAATTGAAGGTGCAGAAAAGAAATAATAGAAAAAAAAGAAAAAAGAAAAAAGAAAAAAAAGAAAAAAGAAATACGTAGAGAAGTTACTTCCCTCTTCCTCTCGACAAATTTAAACAATTTCAGTAAGTTATCACCTTCTCTTAAAATACAACAAACAATTTCTTCTTATATATCACCTTTTATTTAAGAAGTCCATAAAGCCTTGTCACTTCAGTCCTGATGTCAGCAAAAGTCCATTGTTATCAGAGATAATAATTAATGTATTTTAATGTTGATCAAATAACCCAACTTTATATTCTTTCTTTTTTACTTTTAATAATTTTTAGTTTAGTTTCTTCAAATAATGTCCTAGAATTTGATTTATTTTCATGTTTTATTTGTCCTTTCTAAACAAAAAATCTTCAAAGCTTTAACAAGCCTCTTTTGCCTAGTTTGGTCTCCAGGCAATTCAAAATGGCTATATATTGAAATTATGTGTTGATGTATTGTGGGGGGAAATTTTAATTTCAATAATCAGATTCAGAGATGGAAAAAGTAGGTCCTAAAATTCTGTGGCTTGCCTTTTCAACTTTATATTGCAGATTGCAGTACATTAAACATTATTAAACAATTTGATCCTATATTAAATAGACAAGAATAGGATGTCCTATATTAAATAGACAAGAATACGTAGGAACTATCAGAGACTGACAATAGCTGAAATCTATGTGTCAATTATGTATAAACTTGGAGAATTCGTTAGGTTAGGGTCATCCATCCAAATATAAACCAAGTTCAAACCTGGTTTTGCTTTTCATGATCAGCCAAAGTTTTCCACAAGGTGCCATCTAGCTGATATAGATGGTAAATGGCACATATGGAATACACCTATGTGTTAGACATACATAGGTGTAAACAGGAAATAAAGAAGCATCTATAATGAAAGACCGAAGATGGATTTTTTTTACAGAGCTATCTACTTTGAGAAGGAGTTGTCAAGAACTAGTGCACACTGTTATCTTAATTTGTAACAGGCTTTTTAAAGTAGGGTTCAATTGCAGAAATATGGAGGAATGGAAGAGTATTGTTCTGAACACCGGCCCATCTTGTACCAAACTGAACAGTTTACACCATAGCTACAGCTAGACAACTCAACAGATGGTTGTGCTGCCCAGGAAAAAAAATCTCCAAGAGATTAGTGCTTCAAATAGCAAAGTTTCAGATTTGGTTTCATTGGGGTCTTCATGAGATCAGTTTATTTGATAAGACTCTGTGGTGTAATTTATCCTAAGAAGGTCTGAATGTACTTCACTCTAAAAATAAAAGTTTAAACTTGGCATCACATCAAGCTAACTGCAGCTGTGTTTCTAATATTTACTGAAATATGCATAATTTATTTTGTCCAAACAGAATACTCATGGTGAGGGGAAGAAAAATGCCAGACACTAAACTCCTGCTCCCGATCATTTTATATAAAATCCTATATAAAATATGTACAAACATACTTTTGAAACAGTTTATTATTCTGTGCACCTGTACATACTTTAAAAAGTTGGAGAAATTAATTTAGGTTCACTAGATTATGAACACTGTATACAGTGCTGGATCCTGTACTTCTAAACACCAACACTGAACATATGCATGCATCTTCTAAAGATTAATAGGTTTTTATTATTTGTGTGACCAGCATCCAACCAAAAAGATTTGGAATTTTGGAAGAAATCCAAAGATCATTAGACAACACACAAAACAATCTTATTTTGTTTCCTAAAAGAATTATAGCTCAGTGAAAATTAAATATACTGAATGGAAACAAAGTACTGAATATTTAAAGCAAAAGAACATCAAAAGGAAGGAAGGAAAGAAGGAAGGAAGGAAGGAAGGAAGGAAGGAAGGAAGGAAGGAAGGAAGGAAGGAAGAAAGAAAGAAAGAAAGAAAGAAAGGAAAGAAAGAAAGAAAGAAAGAAAGAAAGAAAGAAAGAAAGAAAGAAAGAAAGAAAGAAAGATAGAAAGAAAGAAAGAAAGAAAGAAAGAAAGAAAGAAAGAAAGAAAGAAAGAAAGAAAGAAAGAAAGAAAGAAAGAAAGAAATTGCTAGAGACTATTAGGAATTCTGAATAGCAAACCTGCTCATAACATTTGGTTACATGTTCTTTTTGTAATTTAATTTATTTTCCAGGACACCAATTCCCAGCATGGCTGCATCTCTTTCCCAGTACCATGAAAACACATTAATCTGGACAATGTGAAAAAAAGAAAATGCTAATTAATTAATTTTTTTTGTATCCCACCTTTATTTTTTGTAACATTAACTCAAGGTGGCAAACATATTCAACACATCTTCCTCCTCCTATTTTTCGCACAACAACAAACCTGAGGTGAGTTGGGCTGAGAGAGAATGACTGGCACAAGGACACCCAGCTGGCTTTTATGTCTAAGAGCAGACTTGAACTCATGGTCTCCCGCTTTCTAGCCTGGTGCCTTAAGCATTAGACCAAACCTACTTTCTAAATTGTGGATTGCAGCCCTTGAAGCATCAGCTAAGGGGAAGGAAGGAAATGAACAGAAGATTCTGCTACCTTCTAACACTCAACATCTCCTCAGGGAAAAAAAAAAATCTGAGGGAGGCATCATCTTGCAAGATCATCATTCTTCAGTGGTTTCCTGTATGCATCCTTGATTGCCCTCAGCTCTATATGCAGATGCTGCTTCTTGAATTGCATCTCTTTTAGTGGAAAGCCCCTCTGAATTGAGCTACAAAGGGAATGAATGATACCTTCTTTTGTCCCTTTAATTGAATGTGATTAAACCACCGCTTACTACCTGCCTGCAGCATTCATGTGGGTCTACATTATTATCTGCATCTAGTGCTAATATGCACTGGCAACATCACAGTAAATCTGTAAAGGGTTTATTATATGATTAGAATGCAGTGTTGCAAGCAAACTCTGCCCACAGTCTGGAGTTTGATCCTGATGGGGCTCAAGGTTGACTCAGCTTTCCATCCTTCCGAAGTGGGTAAAATGAGGAGCCAGATTTTGGGGGGCAATATGCTGACTCTGTAAACAGCTTAGAGAAGGCTGTAAAGCACTATGAAGTGGTATATAAGCCTAAATGCTATTGTTATTGCTATTGCTATATATTTATGATTTTATGTTGATGGTTTCTTCTAGTGTGCTGAATCCCATTCCGTAGCTTGGCTTCCCTCCCCCCGCCCCGCCCCCCAGTTTTCTGTTCAACGTCTTTTCATGTAGGGTGCTATATTTGAAAATAAAAGCAGTTATATAGATACTGGAAAGCTTTGAAGATCCTTGAAGGAAAGCTTTGCAGTGAAGTTTGGGAGGTGGAAAATCTGGAGCCCCTTAAAACAAGTGCTCAGATTGTTTTTCCTATGGTAAAGTACAGAACCTTTGGGGTTTGTCCATCTTCCTGTTTGGTCCTTGTAAAATAATAATTTGAGTTTCCTGAAACATCTCTAGGCTTCAATCATTTTTACTAACAGCAATCAAAATGCTTCTGTCTGCTCTGATTCTCTGTGACACAAATCCAGTTTGTTCAACAATTTTGGATTGTTGTCATCACCATTAAATACTATAGAATTACATAGTGCTGTGTAATGTATCCACACTTTTTCTCTCTCTTTTATTGAATCGAGTATCTCATTTTCTGAGATTGCTGGACACGTTCCTTCAGTTTTCTTGGCAAGGTTTTCAGAAGTGGCTTGCCATTGTCTCCTTCCTAAAGAGAAGATGACTGGTCCAAGGTCACCCAGCTAGCTTTGTGCCTAAGGTGGGACTAGAACTCACGATTCCCTCGTTTCTAGCCTGGTGCCTTAACCAACTAAACTGACTCTCATTATCCATCCATAGAACAGATAGAAATGTAAAGCCTATATTTGTATTAAATTTAACAGTTACATAAACATGCTAATAAAAGGATGGCTGTCCTACTGTTTTCCCTTCGTGGAGACATTCAGAGAAGCAAATCCATATATTGTTATTACCTCAAGGAATGGATTTCCACACAATATAAAGAAAGGACAGGATTCAGCTAACCTATCTTCTATCAAACACCTCAGAAAAACAGCATCGCCATCTGTGCAATGACTGACATAGTAGAAGCTCATTATAATCAGAGTTAAGTTCAAATCAGTTTAATTATGAAAATTCCCCCCCCCCTCTCTCATTTTGTTTTTATTTTGCACTAATTGAAGCCCACTGTTTCTGCTCCTCCCCATCCCTTTTACTACCTGCTTTCTTTTTAAAAATGCTCTGTTAACATTATTGCCGTAATCTGGAAAATGAAACATAGATTAGTGGGGGCAAGGTATGTCTCATGGCCAGGGGTAGGCTTCAAAAATTTCAGCACCGGTTCTCTGCCCAGTTGCTGGGTGGGCATGGCCATGGTGGGTGTGGCCTAGTTGGCCTTCTGCACATGGCGGGACAGTGTTTCCTCAAGCCTCTGGGAGGGCGATAATGGCCTCCGTGGCCTCCGGAGACACTCCGGAGGCTGGAAATTGGCTCATTTCTGGCCTTCCAGAATTTCTGGGAGGCCCATTTTTCATCCTCCTCAGGTTCCAGAGGCTTTCCTCGAGCCTCCAGGAGGGTGAAAAAGGCATCCCTCGGCCTCCAGACACCCTTCTGGAGCCTCCGCAAGGCCTGTTTTTTTCCCTCCCTGAGCCTCTGCATGGGCCCTGTACTTACCTGGCATCCAAAATGGGCTGCCTGGGGTGGCGAGGGGCAAACCAGTAGCAGCCCCCTCCCCCGCTCATGGCTAATACAGACATTTGCAATACAGGTAGGATCAGAAAGAAATGTTTCCAGAATGTAGCATCTAATACAATTCTGATTCTGGGAAAGATAAAGGGACTACTCTCTTGTCTAGGTGCACAGATGTAAACAGGAATGGAAACTCTCAGGGATTGAGTCACCGTGGTTGATTAACTATAATAACTGCTTAACCATAATAACTGGCACCTAGCAATCACCTTGAAGTGGTAGGGGGAAGACAGCTCTTCTTATATTCTGTGAAGGGGAAACCTGCTTCTCTCAAACGTTAAGCAAGTTCAATTGCTTAGCCTCCAACTTTGCGTCATACTATAAGTTCTTTGGCATTTTTATTAACAACCCGGTTGTTAACATGGTTTCAGGGCAGACAAGTCTTCCTGGCTATCCCTTCTTTCAAAGAAGCTGCTAAGCTTTCATTGTGTTGAGGTTATGCAGCTTTATGAAACTTTTTTCAATTTCCCACCCTTGTAATATGTTTTATTTTCAAATTTAATTGGTTAGTTAACTTCTGAATTGCAGCTCACTTCTCTTTTACAGTGATAGAATGGATTAGGGAAGAAAAAATGTCTAGATAAAGCAGGCAACAACAAAACAGTTAAGAGACAATAATTTTAAGATATCAATATTCCTAAAATAAAATTGCAGCTGTAATATGTTAACTTAACTAAAAAGTGTCTTCTGAATTTTGCTCTAGTCCTGGCTCGGTTTTAAATATGTGGAATCTAAGCACTCAGCACCCCCTCTGGACAGCAGAGGAAAATGCAAGTGAATTTCACAGGAAACCTATTTTAAATTTTAAACACATTGGAGAAATTAATCTACCAGATTTATGAACAACAGAAACAAAACAAAAAATTGCACCCTTTGTAGAAGATGAGAGAACTGATAGATGACAAGATGAACAGTCTTTTCTCTAATGAGGAAAAAAAAACCCTAATGAAGAACCTAATATATTTTGTCACACATTCAGGAATAATGTTGTATTATGCTTTGAAGAGTGGATTGCTAGCTTGTTTCCATGATCAAAAGAATACTGAAAATTAAATTCACCTTTGTTTCCAACTTCAAGCTCACCATTTCAAAGATAAGTTATTTGCCTAAGCAAAACTCTGGTGATTCTCTCTGAATGAAGGTTCCTGTTTATTGCTATTGACATTTCTCAAACATTTCAAATGTACATGTATACTTAGCATTAAGGAGGCACAGATCAGCTTTCTCCTTGAATTCCATTGTTCAAAAAGACCAGTCCATCCATGTTAGTTGGTTGAATGTTTAAATTGTTGCCCTAATTTCTGGAAACTGTAAATAACATGCAAAGAAGTTTTGATGCATTGGCCAAAAGCTGTCTCAATTATTAACTGTGATTCCCTACTGTGATTTATTGATTTGTTTACTTTCTTATATATGACAACTCAGAACAATTGGAAATTCACAACAATTATAAAGCAAGGGCAAAATATCCATAATAAATTAAATGAAGTCAAATTAAACTGAACATCAAATCACTTGACCCAAAGTCTGTGGAAAAGCTCAGCCCTACAAATTAGAAATGAAGACTAATGACTTCTAATAGAAGACTATAAACAATGGCACTGACCTTCCCCCTCAGAGAGGGCACTCTAGAGAAATAGGGCCATTGTGGAGAAATAAATCTAATATTTTCAGTACCCCTACTTCACAGAAATGTTGCTATCAGTAGTTTCTCCCAAGAGAGGTGGTAAATCCAGTTGGAGGAAACAGCTCTAAATATACGCAAGTGCCAACCATGAAGAAGTCATGTGAATCATCAACAATTCATCCAGCAATTGATAAAATGGAGCTATAAGACAAAGAACTTCATGATAAAAAAGGAACTGAAATATTGGAGCTACAAGAAGCCCCATTCAACCAGCACAATAGTGCTTCAGAGAAATGCCGAATCCTTTGAAATAGAAGGTACTTTGGGGCAGACAAGAAAAGCAAGTCTTGAATGCTTCTCACCCATATTTTATTTTTATTTATTTATTTTGTCAAGCAATTATAAGATAACAGGTATAAGTATAAACATAGTTATGGATACATGAAATGGATACATATAAGAAAAATTAAAAAAAAGAAAAAGCAACAATAGGACAGGGACGGTAGGCCTGTTGGTGTGCTTATGCACGCTCCCTACAGACCTCTAAGGAAAGGGGTGAGGTCAATAGTAGACAGTCTAAGGTTAAAGTTTTTGGGGTTTGGGGAAGAAACTACAGAGTCAGAATATTCCAGACATTGACCACTCTGTTACTGAAGTTGTATTTCCTGCAATCAAGTTTGGTGCGGTTTACCTTGAGTTTGTATCTATTGTGTGCTCTTGTATTGTTATGGTTGAAGCTGAAGTATTCATTAACAGGTAGGACATTGTGATGTATAATTTTATGTACTATACTTAGATTGGACAAAAGGCGGCATAGTTCTAGGTTGTCTAGGTCTAGAATTTCAAGTCTGGTGGCATAAGGTATTCTGCTACGAGGAGAGGAGTGGAGAACTCTTCTCGTGAAATATTTCTGGACTTTCTCAACTGTATTAATATCCGTTATATAATGCAGATTTCAGACTGATGAGCAGTATTCAAGTATTGGTCTAGCAAATGTTTTGTATGCTCTAGTTAGTAGTGTGATATTACTGGAGAAGAAGCTACGCAGGATTAGGTTAACAACTCTTAATGCCTTTTTGGCTATGTAGTTACAGTGGGCCCTAGCACTTAGATCATTAGAGATGAGAACTCCAAGGTCCTTGACAGAGTTTGGATCAACAAGGTCTTGACTATTCAGCTTGTATTTTATTTTCTGAATTTTTTTGCCAATATGTAAGACAGAGCATTTATTTGTTGAGATTTGAAGTTGCCATTTGTTTGACCATTCTGATACATAGTTGAGGTCTTTTTGAAGGATAGCAATATTGTCTGTGGTGTTGAATAGCTCATACTCATCCAGGGTACAGTGTGCTTCAATAATAAGGCCATTTTAAAGCCTGAGACAGGTAGTCCTCAAGTTACAACAATTCATTTAGTGACCATTCAAAGTTAAAACATCACATCACTGAAAAAAGGGACTGTTGTGACCATTTTTCACACTTATGACTGCTGCAGCATCCCCATTGTCATGTGATCAAAATTCAGACATTTGGCAACTGACTCCCATTTATGATCTTTCCAGTGTCTTGAGATCATGTGATCACCTTTTACTACCTTTTGACAAATAAAGGCGATGGGGAAGCCAGATTCACTTAGCAACAGTGCTATTAACTTAGCAACTGCAGTGATTCACTTAACAAATCTGGCAAGCAAAGTTGTAAAATGGGGCAAAGCTCACTTAACAAATGTCTCATTTAGTAACATAAATGTTGGACTCAATTGTGGTCATAAATTGAGGACTACCTGTATCATAAATTGTGATGGACTGTGGTGAGGACATGGAACCCCAGGAAGGAGGGAGGCGAGATGGTATTCAGCAGGTTCTGACCAGTTTTGGAAAACCAGTAGCAAAAAATTTGAATAGTTTGGAGAACCAGCAAATACCACCTCTGACTGGCTCCACCCCCATCTATTCTCTGCTTCTTGCATCCCAGCTGATTGGCTGGGTCTTCTTTTGTTGCCCTGCACAGGAGAATGGAGCTGGAAAGCAGGTTAGTGGGGTGGGGAGGAATGGGATTTTGCAGTAACCTTCCCCTAGATGTGGGGAGGGAATGGAGATTTTACAATATCCTTCCCCTGCCCTGCCCACCAAGCCATGCCCACCAAGCCACGGCCATGGTACCAGTAGTAAAAAAATATTAATCCCACCACTGGAGGGAGCGTGGATTCCAGAGGAATAAGAGACAACTCAGCCCAGGCATTATGTATGAGAGAACAAAGGTGAAGACAGCCTCTCTCTAATAGTTCAGAGTATATTGTAGATGCATATAGTAGAGTATTCAGTCTGAAAAAGATTTGTGTACAGGTGTGAAACAATAAATAACTCAGCTTGGAAGGACAGCTGTGTGTCATTCTTAGGTATGGGCCAGAAATAAGTACCACTGATGTTGGAAATTATAACTTCTGCGCAACCTCAAAATTGACAGGTTCCCAATAAATATAGAGAGAGCTGCATCCATATCATTATTTTTTCAGACTATCTTCAAAAACCGTTTTGTGTTTTTCACAACTTACAGTATATGAGTTGCCTTCTTCCTGGGAAGAATGGAAAGAAAGAAGAAGGCAACTGGGAAAGAATGGAGCGGAATGACATTGTATAATGTGACAAATATAGTAAATGAGCAGTTCTAACTCTACTTGTTTCAGAACAAAAACTAATGAATAATTCTATTAAACAATGGAAATTTCAAAGAAATTGTACATTGTTGCACACAACCAAAACCATATCTCAGCACCAAATGCACAGAATCTGTTTGCTAACATTTAAATAAAATTACCGTGTTTCTCATATAATAAGGCCGGGTGTTTTTTTTTTTTGAGCCCCGAAAAAATGGCTAGGCCGTCTTTTCGGGGGTGACTTAATTCCCCCCCCTGCATCTTCGGGCAGGCGGGTGGTGACGGCTTGGATGTTGACCTCGGCATTGGTGGGGAACTTTGTATCAGGGTCAACGCAGGCAGCACCATATTCGGGTGTGCAACAAAAGTACTTCCTAATGGCAAGCCCCCCCCCCTCGCCATTTCCCCCCATTTCGCATGTTTTAATATAGGCCTTAATTTGGGGGAGGGCTTAATTTCATTTCATGCCTATAAAACATGGTGGGACTTCCTATTGGGGAGGCCGTATTGTTGGAGAAACAGGGTACCTTATCATGTGCTCAACAAGACATGGGGTTAAATTCAAAGCCTTGTTTAGCGATATTTATAAAGGTCTGATGGGTAGTGAAGTGTTTTTGGTGGTGGTGGTAGGGAAAATTCATTCCAACATTCCTGCAGTGTTTCAACATGCAATGAATTCAACACTGTAATGCTTGGATCATACAGATTATATTCTGTTGTCTGCTTCCTTAATGGAGGAACATTCAGCACCACTAGACAATGTGCTAATTAGATCGGAACCTATGGAATGCAAGTGAAATTGTCTAGGTGTCAAGTTCTTCAACAACCATTAATAAAATAATATGTATTGGCATGACCTCTATCTCACAGAAAATAAATTGCTTTACACTGAACTAATACCATTTGAGGTCTTCTTAAATTACCATGGATGATTCCTGTCAAATCTGTCTACCCTTTCACATGCACCACTTGAGTTGTAGCATGCAACCATTCATTGGAATTGGACCACAAGCGTGAAAAGGCTTTTCAGACAGCAAAGCACAGGCTGTCAATCAGCAAGTAGCTTACACAACTAGAGCTCAAATAAACCACTGAAAATAGCCTGTATGTCCAGCTCTGCAAAACTGGTGAACCTAGGAAACAAGCATCATTTGGCTTTCTGGAACGAACTAGATTGCTAGAAGGTTAATGTAACAGAAAATTCAAATCATGCCAAAACAGATCAACATATATTTAGCATGATTAAAGTGGAGTTCTACTTTCTTCACTTTCCCCCTTCTATAGACTATAAGGGATCTTTCTGTAATAGCCTGTAACTTCATCTAGTAATAGTCCTGCTGCCTCCTTTATGTTCCCATGAATTCTACAGTAATTATGTTCAGGACCAAATAGAAGTAATAAAATAACAGAGTTGGAAGGGGCCTTAGAGGTCTTCTAGTCCAACCCCCTGCCTAGGCAGGAAACCCTACACCACTTCAGACAGATGGTTATCCAACATCTTTTTTTAAAACTTCCAGTGTTGGAGCATTTACAACTTCTGGAGGCAAGTTGTTCCACTGATTAATTGTTCAAACTGTCAGGACATTTCTAAGTTGCTTCTCTCCTTGATTAGTTTCCACCCATTGCTTCTTGTCTTACTCTCAGGTGCTTTGGAGAATAGCTTGACTCCCTCATCTTTGTGGCAGCCCCTGAGATATTGGAACACTGCTATCATGTCTCTCCTAGTCCTTGTTTTCATTGAACTAGACATACCCAGTTCCTGCAACCAATCTTCATATGTTTTAGCCTCTAGTCCCCTAATCATCTTTGTCGATCTTCTCTGCACTCTTTCTAGAATCTCAACATCTCTCTTACGTCATGGCGACCAAAACTGAATGCAATTTTCCAAGTGTGGCCTTACCAAGGCATTATAAACTAGTATTAACACTTCACATGATTTTGATTCTGTCCCTCTGTTTATGCAGCCTAGGACTGTGTTGGCTTTTTAAAATCAATTGATTTAATAATCAAGCCTTATTTTGAAAAAAGAAAGGAGCTGCAAAATCTGGAGAATTTGGGTGATTATACTGACAAAATTCTGATAAAGATTCTTACAGGAGCTCCATGAGGGCCATCCAGGTACTTTTTAGGAGGCAGGTAAGAGCCATGGTTACTTAGGATGGCTTGAACAAGATAAAGATGTAGAAGAGTTTGTACATCAGAATCCTGCTTAGATCCATTCCTTATAACACTCCTTTATCCATTGTCATGGGCAACATGCACATGGGGAAAAAAAGTCTTTGTGAACTATGCTGAAATAAGCAAACAGACTTATGATTTCAAGAAATTATCTCAAATGTTGGAGGTGTAATCTGCTAACATCAGTATTAGCAACAGAACTAGCATTGCTATGCAATGTCTGCCTCTTTTGGTCTAGTAAAGAATTGGCTTCATATACTGTAATGGGTCTAAATTCTCATTTTATTTTACTGTGACAGAGTGGAATGAAGCATATCTTATCTCTGCAACATCAGCCAGTTTCAAATGGTGCAGCAGAATGGACTGTCCAAATGTTCAAAAAAGCAGGGAAGAAAAACAATTTGTAGCAGCCGCAAACAAAACAGAGGACAGACTAAACAGTTCTATATCGAACTATAGGAACATTCCATACATGGTACTGAAATGGCTCTTTCAGAATCACTCCTAAAATAGCAACTTCATAGCTGGCTGGATTTGCTTAAACCTTCACTGTTCCATGCTGTAAAGAAACACTAGAAGTAGCTAAAATTGACACACAATAATCCTACACATGGAGTCAAATTATTCCACCCAAATAGACAACATGCTTCCAGTCAAGTGCCCAAGCTTCTCTTTTCATTTCTAGATCTGTGCCACATAGTACATTCACCAGAGGAACTTTATATAATTGCACTTCTTTATTGGAAGATGTTTTGTCTGTTTCTTTGTGTAATCAAATAAATAGAGGTTTTACAAATGTTTTAATAGTGGTTCTTAAGTTATTCATAAGAGCTTAATATAAGAGAAAAAAATAAAAATAATAGAGTTGGAAGGGGGGGCGGAGGTTGGTCTTCTCAACCAATCTTCTGCTCAATGGAAGCTCCACTACATTATTTCTTGGGAGATGACCAGCCTCTGTTGGTAGACTTCCAGTGTGGAAGAACTGAACACTTCTTATTATAGCTTATTCTGTAAGATGATCATTCATACTGTCAAGAAGCTCCTTCTGATACTAGCTTAAACTTACTTTCGTGTTGTTTTAACACAGCCTATTCTTCTCATTATAGCAAAGTAAAAGGGCTGCTTCTCATGATCTGAACTGTGTGCTACTATACACTGAAAGTTCCATTAAAGTTCAGGTACACTACATCCACAGCATTTTCCTGGTCTACTAGGCAATTAAACTTATTAAAAGAGATAAGGCCAGGCTAGCAGATTTTGTGACAAATCCAGGTTAATAGCATGCCCTCCAAATATTCATAAACACATTGTTTAATAAACTGTTTAAGGACCTTGTCCAATATCTATATATCAAGAAGAGAGAATTTCCTGGTTTCCCATTTCTGAAGAATAGTAGATGACATTTGCTGTCCTCAAGATTTTTGGAACCTTGTCAGTCATCTGACAGTTCTCCTAGATTACTAAAAGCCATTCTTCAATCAGCTCTGCTACAATCTAGTAAAAGATAGTTTGGGCAGCCATTTTTGCAAAGGTAGCATTCCCTTCAGGAATCAAGTGATATTAAGAATGTCTTGGCAACCATTTTCAATTCAGAGATACCATAAGCTTCATGGTTGCAAGCTGAATTTGCTGTTACATATGCTATAATGAAGTTGAGAATAAAACTGTTCTCATCAAAAAAGTTTTGTTGGTGAATTAGAAGCACCACACATGGATACACACACAAAGCACTAATCTTAGAATGACATTTACAGGATTCTAAATTTATTACAAGTAAGGCTTCGCTACTTGTCTTTTACGGATCAATTTATTTGTCATGCAAAGCTGGCTTAATGGCAATGTGCCCATGCTCACCCACACTTTCTGCCTACAAGCAAGCAGACATGGTGGCCTGGGAATCTATGTTTAACATGACCTGCAGGAAATACAACTTCAGCAACAGAGTGGTCAATGTCTGGAATACTGTACCTGACTCTGTGGTTTCTTCCCCAAACCCCAAAAACTTTAACCTTACACTGTCTACTATTGACCTCACCCCTTTCCTAAGAGGCCTGTAGGGGGTGTGCATAAGCGCACCAACGTGCCTACCATCCCTGTCCTATTGTTTCTTTTTTTCATATTTGTAGCCATTTCATGTATTCATAACCATGTTTATACTTATACCTGTTATCTAATAATCGCTTGACAAAATAAAATAAATAAAAAATAGATAAAAATAAATTATACTTTAGCTTAACCCACTTGGAAGGAATAAGATTATGAAATCTCTAAGCAAAGTAAAAGCAAACCAGGTGTCTTTTATTTTTTGGTTGGCTCGGGAATTCTGGAAGTGAAGCTTATAAAGGGGACATAGTTGCTCACCTCTGAACTAGAGCATTATTATGTGATATGTGGTGGGGGGGAGACAAGCACTCTCAGAACAAATGTTGTCTGTCAGAGTGTATATGACAGAGATACAATATCTTTCATGAAATATAATCAGTGCAATTCTAGCTTATAACTGGAAACTTTGTGTGTTCTTCTCTATATGTGACTGCTTAGATTACAAATTAGGAGAAGATAGTTGCAAGTCACATTTTTCTAGCATATTTTTTTTTAGCTTAAATGATGTCAGAAATCTCTATATAGAAAATAATGAGAACAGGCCAAATTAACACATTGTGTTTCCCCAGCCTCACCTCTTAATACTTCCTGTAACCTAACAGCACGTGTTCTTGTATGAGCCAACTCAAGAAAGAATAAATAAAACAAAACAATATCTACCACACCTCTGTTCATATTTGGGGTGTGTGCGTGAAAGACACAAGAGAAAGGCAGCAGAAAGTATCACATTGGATTGGCTTTTATACTTGAATTCTGTTGATGGTGAACTAATAGTTCCAAATAATCAACTCATGTTTAGTTTAGTTTACTTTATTGTCATTGCACCTCATACAACGAAATCAAACACCATCTTCAGTGCACATTGAAAATAAAACACAAACACACATCCTTCACACTCCACACATTGAACTGAAAAGCCCTGACACCGCACCAACACTGCACTATGCAGTAGAATTCAAATGAGCTACTGCTCTTGGATAGAAGCTGTTTTTCAGCCTATTTGTCCTTGTTTTTATTATTCTGTACTGTCTGCCAGATGGTAATAGTTCAAAAAAAGGGTTCCCAGGATGAGATGGATCTTTGAGAATGTTTTGAACTTTCTTAAGGCAGCGGGAGCTATAAAGCTCTTCCAAAGAGGGGAGAGGGCAACCAATGATCTTCTGGGCAATGACATTAACCCTCTGGAGTGCTTTCCTATCTGCCACTGTGCAATTGGCAAACCATACAGAGGTGCAATAAGTTAAAATACTCTCTATGGTGCAGCGGTAGCACCAGCACTTTTTCATTCAGTTGTTGTTTCCTGAGAAGTCTCAGGTAGCATAACCTCTGCTGGGCCCTTTTGACCAGGGCTGCAATGTGAGCACCCCAGGTCAGGTCCTCTTTTATGGTAACACCCAGAAACTTAAAACTGGCCACTTGCTCCACTTGGTCTCCATTGATAAGCAAGGGCTGGATGTCTGATCTGTTCATGTTTCATATTCATCAATGGGAATGGCATGACAGAATATGATTTCCTTATAACAGGGCATCCAGTATAATAATACTGCTCAGAACTTTAGAAAACTTGGCAGTATTTGAACTGGGAGAGTCAATGAAAGAAATGAACTAGACTTTGCAGTAGATTTAGCTAGCTGTCGGTATTAAGCAGAAGTGAGGGAGGTATGACAACTTCTTGCTTTAGAACCTGTTGTAAATTATGCTGTCTGCCGGAGTTTATTTCTCTTCTCTTCACTATTCTGTAGCTGCATGTCTCTAAGCACAAACTCCTTTTCACCCTGGTGTTCAACATCTGGAGGCCACACGAGCAGGGTACAAGACCCAGGGAAATTAAGAGTACTGAAAATTGGAAAGATTTGTGCGCCAGAGGAGGTCAAGGCATGGAGCCTCAATCAGCAGTTGTTGACAAACTAGCTGCAGAAGGTATGTTACTTACTGCCTTGTTCTAACTCAAGAGGAATACTAAAACAGCACATAGACACATAAAGAAATATCCCAGAACAGCTCCTGTATCTCTTTCCTGAGCCACTGCCTATCCCAAAACACAATGTTTGAGGTACACAACCGAAGTTACTTGACCCACTGTGTCTTAGTGTGCCTAGATACAGTTGCCAAAACTAAACATCCTTGTAACAAGCCAAAATTGGAATTGGAAGGGGGGTGTCCTTTGGGTAAAGTGAGAGAAAATAGTATGAGAAATTAGCATCCAAAGGAATTTTGCCCCCTTCCCACCAAATGTGTAAATGCTACAGCTTTGAACTGATAGACATTTGACAGTGGAGATTTCTTCTGTAATGAAAGAAAGTTCTAGGAACCATAATGAACAAATAAAATATTTTCTTTTGCCCAGGGTTCTGAAATTACCTTAAGTCTTCTTTTTCAGAAAAAATCAAGTTTTTTTTCCCCCTTGTAGCAAACGTGCAAAAATAGTCACATTACAGCCCTACACAGATTTATTGCATATTGCAGTTTTACAATGAAAATAAAAACATAGAAAACATCCAGAGTACATGGAGAAATTGTGACATTTTTACACTGCAAATTCAAAGCGAGAGGGCATTGCGCTATTGCAGTCTGTTCATAGATGGAGTCTAAAAATAATGTAAATGATATGCTTTAAAATAACTTCTTCTGAGCAAAGTTTCTTAGTCCGAATTATTCAGCTCAATAGAATCCTGGGTGACCTTTCTGTTTCAATGATAAAAATGAATCATAATCAATGTTCTTCAATTTTCAACCAGCAACTAAATGAAGAGGATGGAATAACTGAATCTGTGCACTGTCACCACTCTGGTTAGTAAAGTGTACCTTTGATCTTGGAGTTCATTAAATTAGAATAGTCAGACCATAAAAACCCACCTATGCAATCCTATACTTTGAGACATGGAGAATTCTATGGAGCAGCTTCTAGTTGGTGATCCCACTTCTAAACACCTTAACATAGGTTGCTATGAAAAAGTTTCATAGTCAAACCAGTTCATTCTTTTTGCATTAACCTTGTAGTTTTAAAAAATGTATACCTCAGACAGATTGGTTTCCTTGTACAATTTTATTTCTATGCGTATACAACTTTTGAGAGATTTATTTTTTAAATATTTTAATGTAATTTATAGAGCCACACATCTTATGAGCAAGTGAGTGGGCAGTGTAAAGCAGATGTAAAACAATAAATATTGTTGAGATACTTAAATACAAGATTCTTTGTCTACCAGAAAGGGTCCCTTTATGTGACATTAGATATAGGACAACTAAGACTGGAAAGCTATACAGAAAATTTCCAATTTTTCCTCAATAGATGTGAACTTTTAAGATCCTTTTTGAAAGAATTTTGCCATCCTGATAAATGAGTTTAATAACACTATGCAATACAGATGGAACTTTCTGGGTAGACTGATTTTAAAGCCAAATTTCTGGTTTGGATTTCATGACAATGACATACCTTGTCTCTCTTGGAAGGGCCAATGAATAAATGTCGGTTAGTAAAGGAGATTAGTAGAGATTAGTTGGTAGAGGAGAAGGAGAACAGATCAGTGGTGGGATTCAATATTTTTTTACTACCGGTTCTGTGGGCGTGGCCTGGTGGGCGTGGCAAGGGAAGGATACTGTAAAATCTCCAGTCAGAGGTGGGATTTGCTGGTTCTCTGTCTGAACTACTCAAAATTTCCACTACTGGTTCTCCAGAACTGGTCAGAACCTGCTGAATACCACCTCTGGAGCAGATCACTACACTTAGACATGAAATAGTTGGGGATTATCATAAAGATGTAAAGGAGAACTTTGAACCTTTTCCTATGCATTTTGAAGAAATTCTTTCTTGGATCTGTCCTAATAATACCCAATATATAATCCAGTGGTGTCTAACCTTGTTAGACTCCTGTGCCAAAATTTGTGCGCGCTTGTGCGTGCTTGTTTATGTGCCAGCACCCAGAATGCAATGCATGCTGCCCCCATGCCCCCTGCTCATGCGCGCATGTCTCCCCCACCCCCACACCCTCACGCATGCACACACCAGATACCTGACAATCACTGTCAGGTGGCGGTGGCATGCACACGCATATTCAGTGGGGCTCTTCCAGGCAACCTCTTGCATGGTGGCAGAAGTGGCTCTGCATGCCACTTCCAGCACGCATGCCATAGGTTTGCCATCATGGATATAATTTAACAATTCTTAACTACTTTTACACATTAAGAATTGGCCATTGAATATGGTTCAGTTCTTCCATTCAGGAAAAAATGCTTTGTTTACAATGCATCAAGAATAAAACTCATGGGAGCTTTCATTGAGGAAAAAGTATTCTAACATTATCTTGCAAAAGTGTATACTGCTGAGTAGGCATTTGGTGGAAAGTTTATCTAGTTGTTTAAGTTGGCCTAGAGATAGAATTTCTCAGGGGTGCTGAGTTAGCAGTAAGGTGGATAGTTTAACCTATTCTTGTGAACTAGATGATATTACAAGAGAACATGAATTTCTACAGTAAGAGTAGAGGAAGCTAGATATTATCCAATGTCCAAAATGTCTAAAGATGGGGAGGATGATATGTTGTATTATTATATTAAAACCCTTTTTCATTTGTTCTTTTGGAAAGAAAGTTTTGCTCACTCCTTTTCTATTCTCTAATTATTCTTGACAGTGAATCATAAAGAAAAAGACAATATCTTGGAAACTTCTCTGTTTTATAAGTAGAAAGAATTGTCATTCCTTCCATAAATAATGGGCTGTGGATTATGGTTGGGCCAGAGGTGGTATTCAGCAGGTTCTGACCAGTTCTGGAGAACCGGTAACTGAAATTTTGAGTAGTTCGGAGAATACCACCTCTGACTGGCTCCACCCCCATCTATTCTCTGCCTCCTGAGTCCCAGCTGATCGGCTGGGTTTTCTTTTGTTGCCCTGAACAGGAGAACAGAGCTGGAAAGCAGGTTAGTGGGGTTGAGAGGGAATGAGATTTTTCAGTAACCTTCCTCCAGGAGTAGGGAGGGAATGGAGATTTTACAGTATCCTTCCCCTGCCATGCCCACCAAGCCATGCCATGCCCACCAAGCCACGCCACACCCACCAAGTCACGCTCACATAACCGGTAGTAAAAAACTTTGAATCCCCACTGGGTTGGTACTGATTCTGTTCTAATGGTGCTTGTGAGATGTCATGTTTGTATGAGCAATCATCTACTACTTGGACTCAGAGATCTCATTGTCAGAATATATTCATGAACTGGAATAGAGCTTAGTAACACGGTCAGCCAATGAGAGCTAAATTGAGGGCTGAAATTTAAAGAAATAATCTGGGGTTGGTTTATCTCTGTTCTGTGCTCAGCTCCAAAGTGAACGAGAAACTAACTTGTTTGGTTGCCTGCTAAACTAAAATAAAACTGATGTCTATTTCTGAGCTCCTGAGTTGCTGTTCTGCTCTGAATTGTAACATGTCTGCTTGTTTGCTCCATGTTGGAGAAATCTACAACTGGTATTGTAAAATTTTCTTTATATGTTTATAAAGAAGTTAAATGAAGCTTCAGTCATCTGTGTTTCCTTTTCTGGTGCTGAATTTATGCTGCAATACTCTGAACACTCATAATTTAAGGCAATCTTCAACCAGATAGGTTTTATGACTAAAAGTCTCAGGGACTTTCTATCCAGTTGAATTAACTGTATTGGGAGCTCCAAAGCATATAGACAGGAAGTTTGATTTGGAAAAACAGGATTTAAAAAGGACCTAGGAAGTGTGCATTTTCTTTTCTAGTATCTGAAGGCTGGAATGAGATTCCCTCTTGAGTTCTGGAATGCTCCCACCCTGGGGGCTTTAAAAAACTGATTCTTTCCCAGGCTTTAGATCAGGCTGCTGGAGTTAATTCTGGCTGTGTTTCATATGTTCTGTATTGTTGGCTGGATTTACCATTTTGTTTCCTGTTTTTTATACGATAATGGGTTGCCACAAAGAAGAGGCAACCCCAAACACCTGAAAGCAGGACAGGAAGCAATGGATGGAAACTAATTAAGCAGAGAAGCAACCTAGAACTCAGGAATTGGATTGGAGATGGGTTGTGCCTAAGTCAAATGAATAAATTAACAAATATAATTCATGCATCCATTCCCCAACTCCCTTTTTGTGTAGCACTGTCTCATATTTCAAAATATCACATTTCTTATCATTGAAATCAGTGAGAAAAAAATCCATGCATTAAATGAATATAGGGAGAAGTAGGGATAATAATACCATTCTTTATGGCTGCTTCACTCTTTGGGAAGAAAACCTAGATCCACTCATCTATCTTCATTTTGTAAATAAAGTGTGCAAGAAAGAAACACAGAAGCCTTGCAAAATACAATTTAGTTTTTAGTGGAAAATGAAATAGGTGGAGTGTAATGCAGCTTTGAATATCTTTCTTTCTTTCTTTCTTTCTTTCTTTCTTTCAAATTTAACTTTAAATGGCAGGACCAATTAGGAAAAATATTATAAAAATGAATTCAGTAAATCCACTGTAAGATTTATACAAATAAAACAAATATTATGCCATCTTTTGAGAGACAAAGTAACAATGGAAGAAATATGGCATTATATGAAGATATGAGCATTATATTTACTATATATGTAATTTTGGAAGATCAGTATATACATTTTGTATGTATGCATGTATGTGTATAGGTATGTGTAGGTATGTGCATGTAAGTGTATACACATACCCAAGATACACACACACACACACACACACACACACACACACACTCCTACACACACATACCTATGGACTAGATAATAAAAATAACTAGACCAGTGTAGAATATTACATTTAAAGAAGAGTCATTGCTGTTTGGGATGGAGACATAGTATTTTGTGTATCACCTGCAATGGAGTGGAATATTAAACATTCAATAAATCAACAAAAATTCTGCATACTGGACATTATTATCATTTGCAGGTGGTTACATCCTTTTGTATGATCTGCAACTGTTCATTGTAGAAGATATAATACTTTAATTAAGCATATGGTTGGCATTTCAGCAGGCAGAGCCCATAAATCCCCCACTTAAAGCTAAGTTTGAATTAAAAGTTCATAATGCTTCTAAACATCCAGATGAATGATCAAATATATAAGTTTCCACTTATGCCTCCAGAGTTCACTGGGGCTAGTTCCTCAAAGGGTTGTTAAGCCTCCAATTCCCCCAAAGCCCCAAAGCAAAAAGGCCATTTTAGATATGGAGAGTTCAAGCAGTTCCCACAATCACATCTGCACAAAGATTATTGTTTTTCTTGAAGTCTTGCTCCTTTTCTATCACTTTATTTTGGCTGTATTTTGTTTTGAACTTTTGTCCCTTTGAACATACTTTCAAAAAAGGCATACTTTCAAAAGCTGGTCATGTTGCTGCCACATTTTGGCCACATGACCTGGGGATACTTTGGGGCTGCAAAATGGAAAGATGAAACAAGTCATGATTGGCCTTACCTGTGACATACATGAAAAGCACAATCAGCTTTCCAAGGTGCTGAATGTGAACTATGCAGGTTTGTAAATGGGATTTTAAATTCCTCACATGTGCAGTGGTCTCTAAGAAAAATATTATCCCTTCATAATTAGGAGGAAATTATTATTTGCGGCTGGTTCAGCATGGGAGGAAGGAACTTGTAATCCCCTTTCCTCAGACCTATATAATCAGAATATTGTTTTCTTCCAGACACATAGCTATTTATCAAAAGCAACCAAGCAAGCAATCAATCTAAGAAGAAATTCTGTACTCTAATCCATAAAATAGGGTCAAGAATGTCATGTATCATCTCTTTTCTCCACATCTCTTTGTCTCCCTGAAATACTCTGCAGAACTCCATATTCAATTTAAATTCTCCTATTTTTGACTTCAGTCTACTTCATTTGGGACATTTACTTCATTGTACAGGTATTATGCAATCTTTATAATTACAGTGTCCCTATCTTCCTCTGCTTAGGTAGGCTGAATACCTAAAGGTTCAATATTCTGAGTAACTTTTATAGAAAGTTAGCACCCACCCCTTTCCTAGAAGAATGAAATATTTTAAGAAATATTAAAAAGGCAGAGTATTATATTTCCCCAAAAAGAGAAATAAAAATCTTAAGGCAGACAGAAACTCAGACCTTCAGTTTCCAGCCCAATCGGATATTTGGTGCCCATTGAGAAGGACTGGGCCAGCCTATCTACAAAACAAAAGACCTTCAGTTCCAGGGTGATGGGATTAAGACATGACCCTCCAAGACATAATAGGATTATCTAGCAGCAGGACTCACTGCATTACAAAAATCACCTGGGGACATTACATCACCCTCTAGGCTTCAACCAAACTTGATTCAGGCAAACATGACCTCACATGGCCCTATGGGAGTGTGACTACAGCCAATATAATACATTTCTTGCACAGGAACAGGAAGCTCAAGGGCAAGGCCCAAGAGATGGTATAAATAACCCTCACTCTCTACTCCATGTGTTCAGCTACACCAAGACTTCAAACCCATGTAGTCTTGTTCATCAATAAACCATCTTTCCAATCAGCCTCCATGTTTCCATTGTCTTTCTCCCAACTTGGAACTGAACCCAGATGAATATTTCTTCCAACACTTTAAAAGACCTATCACAATTTCATTCTTTGCTCTGGTAACAATTTTTTTTAGGCTGGCTTACTTACTTCATTAGGAAATAGGAATGGGCCCAAGCTTAACGGTAGAATTCTGCATTATAAACAGAAAATCTAAAAAGTTCTCTTTGTAATCTTCCTAAGTTTCCATGGATCTAAAAAGGACTGAGAATAACAAAAACTGTCATCAGATAAAGTAGATAAGGAACCTTCATAAAAAATATAATCAAAATCTGTTTATATCCTGCATAACTGGATAGAAGCATTCCTGTCAAACAGACAACAAATGGTCAAAATTGGGAGCGTCCTATCAAATTCTGTGCCTGTCAACAAACTTATGTAATGCAATTCTTCTGTAATATGGTACCCATAACCATGGCAAGTTTCCAAGGTCTGTTGCAAATACGCTTTCCTACTGTGAGAACATGCCTTAGATTATCATACGTGAGTTTTCTATCATGCTGAGACCATTGCAGTGTTTGTGATGCCCTCAATTCAGTGTCACTGTGTTGGAAAGATGCTGTTACCTTATGCGAATCTCTCTAGGTACTATTATATTCTTTAATAGGTAAGAATCTTGTTTGGTGAGCTCCACAGCTAAAACACCATTACAAGAAGATAGTGGAGAAAAACACAGTTCTTTTATTTAATCGCTTATGCAGGTAATATTTCTCATATAAGCCCAAATGTATCTTATAAAGTTTGATCCAAGAAGGGCCGAAAAGTTCAAGAAATGGATGATCTTTCAAAGTCAATACTATCCTCTGTGAGGCTTTCTCCCACTGTGTGATTTATACTATAAAATCTAAAGCATTCAGCCCTAATGATAGGCTGAGGCTTGTGATGCTATGACAAGGGTTTTATAACTCTCAGATATTTGGACTTTATGGGCTTCACAAGAGCAACAAGCATTTTCAGAAGGCTGTGTGGCTTTGCAAGTAAAGTAGGTAGGGAAAAAAAATGCCTGTCCTCTTTTTCTGAACCATTTGTAGCTAGCCCTCTCTCAAACTTTTCTAACAATAAAACTCCTCATGTCAGAAAATTCTGGAGCATGTCCAACAGCAGTAGTGCTCATAACTCACTGTTGTGAAGCAAAAAAATCTTTCAGATAAAACTATCCTGGAACTTTCCATTGAAACACTGTGAACTGCAGCAAGCAGATGGTAAAAAAAAAAATCCCACCCTTGTTTCCAATGTGATGTTATATTGTAGGTGTATCTTTGCACGTTCCTTTCAACTATTGCTGAAGGGAGAATAGAGTTAGCAATGAAATGGGAAATCTTTGGAGGCAAGACGTCTGGTTTGATTCCCCTTTTGTTTTTCTCATTCCTTAAATTATTTGTTGTAATGAAACAGATAATTGGTAAGAGTACTAGTAATTTTTCTTGTCTTTTAATGACCCCGTAATTCCTTGCGGACCCCTTGGGTGGAGTTGAGGCAACTAAATGGAGCTGAGTGTTTATTGGCTGGATGCCCTTCCTGTCGCCGATGCAGAGTTTGCAGCCAATATTTATTCATTTTGCCCAGAGAGAGAGAAATATCTGCTGCTACCTAGGATCAAACTCACAGCCTCCTGATTGTGAGACAAGAGCTCCACCCTTAGGCCACTGCATCATGGTAAGAGTAATATATGATTAATATCATATAAGACGAGTAATATATGATTAATATTGTCTCTGTGGGAATTAGCCCAGCATTATCCAAAGTTGTCCAGATGTCTGTCAAAAACTCACTCAAAAAATGTAATTAATGATGATTATACCAATGCCTGGTACGTCAAACAAGGACTGCCAAATATACCTGTCACTTTATTATGAATGATTATCCAACTTATTTATTCTGAGTTTAAAAATGTAGAGATCTCTTTGAGAATAATTTTAAAATATTGAGAAAGCCATTGTTATTTTAGTCAATGAAATAGAGATTTCATCCTGGGTTTAATACCCATAATAAATGGCTTTCAGCCAGACTAATGAAAAAAATAAGCAGGGAAAAAGGTTGTCAGATATAGTATTTTCCCCCAGCTGCATATCCTCAGATAACCCAACTACCATTTTCAGAAGTCTCAGACAATGTCCAGTTTGGATGAGGAATGTTGAAAACTGCAGTCCGTACATCTGGAGGTTGGTCAAACTGAAGACATTTATGTTTAAGTGACCCTTAGACATTTATATGGAAGAATGCTCTATGTAAATAGAACTGACAACACTGTTCATAAAAAATAAGCTATACTGTACTTTCACAGTTTCATCCTGAGTGCATCCAAAAAGAGCACTTTAATTTTAATGGAATAATGTCGTGAATTTATTTCCAGAACTAAAATGATGGCTTCCCTACTGAGCATTGCTAGGTATACCTCCAATTTAGGAGAAATACCATAGTTTGGGAATCAAAATGTGCAGCTTCAATTCTACACCATACTGTACTCATAGTCCTTTCTTGGACAGCTTAGTTGTCTCAAGAATAAAATTTCCGTCTTCCCCATAAGTCTGATTTCCAAAGTACAAACCACATATTTAAGTGTAGATTTATGGGAAACAGCTTCTAAAATCAGAATACAGTTTTATGGGGAGAACTGTATTTTGAACTACCATCTTCTAAAACGTGAACATTCATTGAATAATTGGAGATTTTACTTCTAAGTGCATTGACTTCATAGTTAAAAAAATATTTTGAGATCACTTTTATGAAAGTGGAAAGGAGACAGAGAAAGAAGAGGGGAGAGAGAGATTAATTGAAGGCTGAAATAACAGAAAAGCTGCTTAAATTTTTAAAATAGAAAACAATAGATGGATGTAAAGATATTTTTTTGCTATCTAATGGTAATCTTTGCAGGCCAGATATGATATGCCTAGCCACAACTGCATAAAAAGTGTAGTAACCAAACTAGTTCTAGGACATTAAATCTTGCCTCTTTATATTGTTTGTCAGCATTCTGAAGAAGAAAAAAATTAGAGACAAAGCAATCCATTTGTGTCTCAGTAAAATACAGCATTAATAAAAAGTATGTGGTGAGTGGAAAAAATAGATTATTGCATAGGATATGTTAAATGAATTGTCCTTTTTTATGAAGCGATATATTTTAAACAATCTTTCCTAGTATATGATGTCTTCCATATGGGTTGGGAATAAAACTCCCCTCAGCCATGCTGGCTAATGCTGGCTGGGAAATTTGAAAAGTGTTGGGTTGATCTGGGTTATTTTATGTCTTCCATTCTGCACATTGCTAAAGGTCAAAACTTATCAGGAAAATTTTTGTGTCTGTTTTTTTTTCTGCAGATATTGATTGCAACTGTCCACATGATTATGTTAGGAAGTGCTTGACTGATAGTTTGCTGCAATTACTTCTCATTCCACCCTGTGTAAAATGTGACAGGGAGTTGGTGCTGTATTAACACAGGCCAGTTTGTAATAACTACTAATTCCTACCCTGTTTCTCCAACAATATGGCCTCCCCCAATAGGAAGTCCCAGCATGTTTTATAGGCATGAAATTAAATTAAGCCCCTCCCCCCAAATTAAGGCCTATATTAAAACATGCGAAATGGCGGGGGGGAAATGGCGGGGGGGCTTGCCGTTAGGAAGCACTTTTGTTGCACACCCGGATATGGTGTTGACCCCGATACAAAGTGCCCCACCAACGCCGAGATCAACATCCAAGCTGTCACCGCCCACCCGCCCGAAGATGCAAGTGGGGGGAATTAAGTCACCCCCGAAAAGACGGCCTAGCCATTTTTTCGGGGCTCAAAAAAAAATAAGACCCGGCCTTATTATATGAGAAACACGGTAAGTCAGTTGAGTTCCATATGGGATGTGAGCTCAGTAAGAAGTTGATAAAAAAGTGAAATCTTTGTAAGATAAGTACTAGTAAAAATGAAATCTTCTGTTGCTATGAGAACAGCGAATGTTTTTACTTATTCTACAGTTTCTGGATTGATAGAAAATTTCACAGCAGCTTTTTAAAGTCACTTCTTTTTGGAAAAAGTCCCTTATATCATACTTGCTTGTTTAAAACTTTAGAGGTGAAGCAGGTAGGAAAGTAACAGATTTTTCAAACTACACTGAAAAGTGCCCTTTGCAATTTATAAACTGATTATTTTGTTCAAAACAAGGAACAAACTAAATGCATAGAAACTCTCCTGATTCCAGCATGTTTGGCAAAAAAAAATTGAACCAAATATACTATGAAGATCATCAAGGTCTATGTTATTTTCCTTTCTCTTTCCTTTAAAGGCTTTTGTTGGTGTAGCAGTAAACACGCTATATTTCATCGGCTTAGACCAGGGTTGTCAAACTCACACGTTGTCACAGTGTCGTCATGTGACATATCATGACTTTTTTCCCCTTCTCTAAACTGGGTGTGGGCCTGGCCAGCGCATGGCACATCCAGCCCACGGACCACGAGTTCAACAGCCCCTGGATTGGATTCAGATGGAACACTTTAAGAAAATTTAACCAACAATAAAGATTGAAGTCCGTTTTAGGTAGGTAGAAAGATTGTTTCAAAGAGTTTCAACAAGTTTCCTAGTCTCGACATTTAAGGTTAGTAGTATAGGAGTACAGATGGCATTTTACTGAATACTTATTTAAAAATGCAAACCTTACCCATACTCACTACTTTAAAACAGCAAACACTGTATAAATGAGAAGAAGAATAAGCCATTGAATGAACAAATCCTTGAACAGGGGTTCTGAATCAGAACTAACAACCACTTAAGGCTGATGATTGTGATATGGATATATTAGCACAGAATGAAGTAGAGACATATCAACATTTGGCTAATTTCAAAAGCTGTTTGCAAGCAAGCAGTTCACACTTCTGATTGTGAACTGATACTCTATTCCTGCCTTTGTCGCGTGCTCAGAAATGCAGAAAGAGACAAAGAGAAAGGGGAAAGTATGTTGTATACCTTTTTATTTTGGGCCTGCCCATCAGTGAATTTGGTCCTACTCCACACAAAATGTCACACAGACACCCAAAAAATACACTAATCTGAAAGGTAATCTGGAAAAACAACAACCCTGAAATGTCCTTAACAACTCGTAAATGTTTTTTTGTTTAAGATCGCCCTGTGTTTTAGACTTCCAAAATCATGATGTCTGACATTGTATTTAAAATGTACTAAGAAAGCACAGTAGGTGCACAATATAATGGCTTGTTAAGTGGTGCTAGCCTTTGGGAACATCTTACACCTGTGCTACAGACTCTGCACCAGTTGCCAATTGGTTTCCAAGTGGAATATATAATGTTGGTTTTAACCTATAATACGGCTGGATGCTGAGCTACCCGCAGATGCCTTCTCCAACAAAATCAACCCTTCACCATGTCCTGGCAAGGTGAGAGGAATGTTGATGGTCACTTATTTCTGAAAAATCAGGAGATGTCATTTTTTCATCACAGTACTTGTGCATTGGAGAAGCCTTGCTCTGATTTTAATAGCCTTCTGGAAGATACTCAAAGCAGCTTTTTTTTTCCTGGAGGGCTTTCTTAGTTTAATGGAATGATGCAATTCTACCCGGTCATTTGATGTTGCTTTGGCTGTTTTTAGAATGGATGTTGATTTTCTTTTCTCTAATTACTTACTTTGATTATGAGGAATGCTTTATGATGTTTGATTATGTGGTTTGCCTGCTTGAGTTTTGTGACTGCAGTGGCATAAAATCTCACAACTTCTGTTTAAAATCCATTTACTTATACAATATGTAATTTTTATTTTATGTACACTGAGAGCATATGCACCAAGACAAATTCCTTGTGTGTCCAATCACACTTGGCCAATGAAGAATTTCATTCTATTCTATTATATATTTGTATTTACCTTTTTTAAATTAATAAACAAAACAACAGCAATACAAATAGTTAAAAACAATCCCAATAACAATCAAAATGCAGTGCAGCAGAGGTCCAAATTCATCTTTTACAGACAAACAGCAAATAGCTAACCAATGGAACTCACCTAATCACCCAATCCCAGTATTTGGGAAAAGTTGGGTCTTTCAAGCATTGCAGGTAAGCAGCAGGGTCAGGGCCATCCAAATCTTGAAAGGATGTGGTATAAATACTGTATCACAAATTTTATGCCATGACCGAGAGGGCAGTAGGATGGTACTGCTAAATGGGAGGGGGGATGTATTTGTATGTGAGAAAGACCTTGGGCAAAGAGATGCTGTCTAAGGAAAGATCGATTAGGTAAGACAGGGTACATCATGTAGCTGCATAACAGGTGGAAAAAGAGGCTCAGGAGGGATCCTCCATAAATTCTCAGCCTGCAAAAGAAATAGCAAGATATTGGTACTTTCAGATTTGCAGAATTCTGTTAATGAAGCCTTACTTTATCTGGTCTATTTCCCATCTGGGAGAGGAAATGGGTAGATTGACAGGCCCTGAGCATCCCCACTCTGTCAGCGTTGGATAAGCAGAGACAATCACAAAGAAGAGTCCCAGAAGCTGAGTTTGTGACAGGCAGGGCTTTATAGATGACAGTACCTGGAATTTGTGCCAGTAATTCACCAGGGGCCTGTTCAACCCACAGAGCAATGATATTACATGGGCATACTTTAAGTGCATTATGTAGGGAAGCAGTGGTGGTATTCTACCGATTCGGCACGGTTTTGATGTACCAGTAGCGCCAAAGAGCAGCGGAGACCGAACCAGTTCTCTATGATGCTCTGCTGTTGGGCCTGCTCACCCGCCTGGGTTCCCATACTGATCTTTATCAGAGGTGGGATTCTACCAGTTCACACCTATTCGTTAGAACTGGTTGTTAACATTCTAAGCAGTTTGGAGAACCGGTTGTTAGAAGAAATTACTGGCCTAATCCTGTAAGGAAGTCAGGAAGGAAACATTCTGGTGTTGCTTACAGAAACTACCTCTCCGTTAACCCTTATTACATTCTTGGCAGGACTAGACTTCCTGTCTCAGGAAGTTCTCTGGAGTTTTTTCCCCCTCCTTTGCTGGTTCTTTGCTTGTGTAGAGTGACCATTCAAAGTTACAGTGGTACTGAAAAAAAGTGACTTATGACCATTTTTCACACTTATGACTGTTGCAGCATCCCCACAGTCATGAGAGACCAGGCGAGGAAATGCGTGCCTCGATGTGAGCAATATTGAATTGGCCATGCCCAGCCAATAACATGACCACCAAGCCACGCCCACCAACTAAGCCATGCCCACAGAACCGGTTGTTAAAAAATTTGACTCCCACCCCTGATCTTTATGTCCTGCTTTTGAAGCACAGCTGCTTTGCGCAGCACAGCTGATTGCCGTGCGTCAGCTGCTGAAGTGACAGGGAGAGTGCAGGATTGCAGGTGGTGAGTCGGAAAACCTCTGCGCCTGCACAAAGTGCACATTTGGCACACGCACAGTGTGTGCACACACGCAAAGCACGTGTGCACACACAAAGCGCACCCACAAAGCCATACCCACCAAACCAGCAGTAAACTTTTTCGAAATGCACCATCCAAGTATTAACTCTGACCAATTCTGACTAATTTTCTAGATCAACTAAGAACTGTTAGCTATTATCACTTACCATGTGAAATCAGAGCATTTCTTCCACTCCCCTAATAACAATGATTTATGTACATTTTCATGAAAGACCTAATTCACTCACAAAATAATGTTGGTAAAAGCCTATTAACAAAAGCCCTAATTACTGATTTTACTTAGGACAGTATAAAATGCCATTTGAACAAAATAATACTTTGACTAACCAGTTGTTGCTATGATTCTGAAATTATTGCTAGGAAAGCCATTAATTCCTTTTTTTAAAAAAATGTTTTGAAATAGAATGATTGAAGCAGACGTTGGTGAAAGAAAAGAATTATGGAGCTTGTCAGAGTAGTTTGCAAATCTTCAACAATATCTACTTCGTTAATGCAGTATCTCAGTGTGCATTTATAACTCTGTAGGGAAGCTGGTTTCCAGGATTGGCCTAGAAATTAGGCTATGGTTTTCATCAAATCAAAGCTTGGAGGGCTGTGGAGTAAAATGGAAAAATAAAATAATTTTTTTAAAAAAACATATTGGAAGGAAGCAATGGTAAACCATTTCTGCCCTATGCCAAACACACACACACACACACAAGTTGGTTGTAATCAAGGCACTTGTGCTATTTGATTTGGGAAAGGTGTTACAAAGCCTTATAACACATTTTTTTAAGCCAACCCAAAACATCTGAAAAAAGATTTCCAAACATGTTTTTTTTTTTTTTTGGTGGCATCAGCTCATTGTATCATACCAGCATAGTACCAACAATCTGTTGCTAAGATGTGAAGGTTTCCATAGCAATACCTGAACCACTTAGCCACTCTGCCAAACAGAATTTTCTCTTTCTCTATTAACTTTTCCCTTTTTCTTTTTTGCCCATTCTCTTACATTCTGTCTCTCCTTTTAGACATGCATATACACACAAAAACACTCCCCACCCATTACAGTGTTATTAGATGAAGAAGAACCAAAAACACAGCAGAGCTGATTACAACCTCTAGTTTGTTGACTAGGACACATCTGCAAATCCAATTACTGTAGTGAAAGTTCTGATTAGTGGGTTATAAAATAGGGATTTAATTCATCCCTGGGAATAATATGCAGTTGTTTGATATGGAGTCTGACTTCCAATAGAGATTGGGTTGATTATATATATTATGCTTGCCAAATAGCAACAACCACAGTCTTTAAAATCAGAAAGCACATCTAGTTTTTCTGCAATGAAAATAGGTTGCTGGGAAACCCTGATGTTCTCTTATTGCTCTCAGTGCTTCGTTGTCCCTGGACAGCTTCAGAATGTCCTCTCACTTCTTGCAGCATGTCCTGTGAACAAATGCAGAGCTAGCATGATTACTGCCTGTTGGGTTTGACATTGTAATTACAGTATTGTGAACAGAGCCATGCAAAACGTATGAAAGGTGATTGCCCTTGTATCTCCTGCTTTGTAATCATTTCCGCCTCATAAGATTGTAATACAATCTGCAAAAAAGAAAGCTTCAGACCTTGCTTACAATTGCACTGGCTGATCTCCAGATTGGTAATCCAAGTGAGCAGCCGTCCCGTCTTGAGTGAAAGCTAAAACAGTCTGGCAATTCAGTCATGTGTTTTGGGAATATGAGGCTCTCTCTATTTGTGATTTCCATAGAAGAGGAACCAATGATAGTCTTCCATCCAATGCTATTTCTTTTGGCTGGCAACAACTCTTCGGCTCTGATTCTTTCTCAGGCTATCTATTCCTTTTCATCCAAAGTACCTGAACCTGAATCTGCTTGCAATCTAGAAATAGAATTAAAATGACCAGCACACGATGTCAGTGCACACTTGCACTGAGCTTCATATGATGGATTACCCTCTTCAAATCCTTTGTTCCAATTCATGAAAGACTGAGTCACAGCAGCAAAAAGTGCAAAAGACAAGTAGGTTTATTAATACTCTAGAATTGCCTTTCTACTTTCTAACACCTTCAAACCATGTTGAAGGACCAAATATAAACTTCGTAGGAACACCCAAGCCACAAATAAGTTTCACATCTAAAAATTCTGCTTATCATGCAACAGCTGAAGCTAGAATAATTTTTTTTAACCAAACTAAAAAGATACTAGTTTACTCAACAGCATTCCCCATAATCCAGAAATTTTGTCATTTACTTTGACCAAATTTACTTTGGTCAAAGGGAGTCTGACATAAAATAATTGATATTTAAAATAGGATGATTTTTCTCCGATTTTCTGAGAATGTGATAAGAGATGGAAGCAAAGTATTTTCCTCCCCTTTTCAGAAAAGGGGCTCACCTTGAATTCAGATCAAGTAAAGATGGCATTTTGAGGTACAAACATTGAAGGGCTTCCATAAGAGGTGAGAACCAAATTCAAATATCCCCGCTCAATTGTCCTGAAATATTCAGTATTTTCCAAATATTGCTCAGCAGTACAGTAGCTTAAACAAGCAAGGTATAGTAGAAAAATGTATCATAATGTTTATGTGAGGAAAATAATGTATAATATAGTAGAAAAAAGTGTTAGCCAAACATGGAGAGCCACAACTAGGAAGGCACAGTAATGGGATAAAACTCGCAGTAATGGGGAAAAGATGTGGCCATCTATTAGGAACTGCTGTTACTGTTTTGGTCCAGTGCTAAACCTACCTGTCTCTCCTGATCAGCTGTATCCAAAATTGGAAAACAACTCAGCAAAATAAGCTGTGGATTATGGATAATTGGCAGGAGTAATGTTGCCCATCATCCATAAACTTCTTTCAGTGCAGCTATATTTGATATACTAGTATTATGAGGAAACTTGGAAAAAGTTTATCCTGAAAAACAAAGGCAGCAGAGCGATAGCAGTGGTTTGTAAAAATGGCAAATAAATATTCAAGAGGGTAGGAGCAGAAGTCATGGGTGTAAAATGTAATTAAGCAGTGGAAGAAGATATAATAATAGTAAATGTTCTGAAACAGAATAAGGATTCTTAGATGATGGATTCAAGCATGATTGGAAAGTTGTTATACAGACCTACATATATTCATAACTATCTTGCTACTTTCTTTCAGGCCTGGTAGAGGAAGGAAGGAAGCAATAGTATTCCCAGGAAATGGAAGGTCTGAACTTTTTTTCCTTTCTGTTCCATGTCCATTTTTCCTAAGATTCACTTTTGATATGACCAATAAATTTTGATCTTGGATTGCTACTATATCCTTCATTAATTCTTTCAAATTTTCCATCATAAACAATCAAATCCAATGCCCTTTTAAATTTAGCTTCACTCTTTCATCATGTGTACTTATGAATACATTTACAATATGCTTAAAAAGCATGTATTCAGGCCCAGAATAAGCATGTTTTTCTAAGCAGATATTCACCAAATAGTTTCATTCACTTTTGGCTCTCCAAATGGCCCAATCAGTATTTCTACCCATTCATCCATGTTTCCTAACTGAATAAACATTTTCCGTAGATTACATTCATTCAGGGAGTTCTGGATTTTTCCCCAAAAATAATTTCTGGCTGGTGGGGGAAGGGAGAGAGGTTTGTTATCACTAACATTGCATGTTATTGGAATGTAACATTTAATTATTTTCAAACTATGGATTCTTATTTTCAGGCACAACCAGAACTTACCTCAATGGTTTCTTACAAACATTTTAGCCGTTTCATTCATAATAACTCTATACATTCAATTCCGTTCATGTATTCATTAGCTGCACTCCATAAGATCACACATCTTCACTCAATGAAACACACCAATTTTTCTTGCATTTGTTCATTCATACATTTTACCAGTCTGGTCATAATCTTCCACATGCCAGACACCAGATGGCCCCATAAATACTGACTATTGCTGCTCATCATGGCTTTGGCCAATGAAGGCTTTCACATAATGCATTTATGAAGGCAACAGCTTTGGTCATCCCCATGCCACATGCAGCATTTTCTACTAACAATAACGATATGACCGTCCAATTTTGGCCCATTTGGACAGCATACCACAAGTACAACCAAATTTCATTTATACTCCAAGCTTATTTATGCTGTTCTATGACAGCTAGGATTTCTAATGCAGAAGCTACCTTGCAAGCCAACATGCTGTTGCTTATATCCCACCAGTTCAGAAACATATGTAATGTACTGACATACACTCAGGATAACTCAGTCATCTGTTTTTGTTGGAGATATCCTATCATCATCCTGAAGCATAGATTGTACATGGGTCAGGGAGTTGGGCTACTCATAAGTGAGCAACTTGCACTGTAGAAAGTGCAGTTTCCAAGGCTACAGGAGTTCTGTCCATCTTTCTCACTGGCCAGTCTCTGATTTGCTTGGTAAACCAGCTATTTTCAGTGAGCTATGAGATAGGAGAGGAATGATACATCTAACATGGTTGTGTATGGCTGCCCTTGTATGTTTTCTGCATGTATGTCTAATGCAGCAGTCTCCCAATGTTTGGGGCACCAAGGACCTAATCTGTGGAGAAAGGTTTTTTTGCAGACCAGAAGGGGTGTGGTTTTCTGTGTTGCAGGCTGCAGTTTCATTGTTTGCATGGCCCAGTTTCAGGGGAATGGGGAACGGGGACCTCTGGTCTAATGTACACAAAACAAAGGTACACCCACAAATTCCACATGTGTGTAGCTCTCAAAGAACCTGATATTGTTATTAGATTGTCAAAGTCCTTCTGATTCTACAAATACTGCCAGATACAGGATTGAGGGATCAAATCTTGCTGTACATTGCATGCTTTAAATCAGAGGTCTCCAAACTTGGCAACTTTAAGACTTGTGGACTTCAACTCCCAGAATTCTCCAGCCAGCAAAGCTGAAGTTGAAGCTGAGTCAAAGTCCACAAGTCTTAAAGTTGCCAAGTTTGGAGACCCCTGCTTTAAATGCTTGCATTCAACAGTAAATGCAGGGATATTGATTTGTGGTTGAGTTTCTGGTTTTAGGTTTTAAAAGATGGTCATAAGCCTTCTTATAAAAAATGGTCACCTCCATTATGATGGTTGTATACATTTGATTAATAAAATAAATGTTGCACAATGGAAACATTTCTTCCAAACAACAATAATTCATTCTACCAAGTTAGGATTAGCACATTCCAACACATTGCTTGATAATTCTTTAATTTAACTTTGAGGCAGGTCTTTTTTTTTTTGGTCAAATAAATTTCTTGTTTCAGGATGCTCTTATATGTACCGAAAAATTATGGTTACAATTTGCTCTTGAAATGACTTGAGAGAACCATGTGTCTCTATCTTTCTGTGTATGTCCCTGTTCTAAATATTCTAAGCATATATTTAGGAACAGTGGCTAAATATTTTCACCATAAAGTGCATAATACAGTATGTCTATTTGTATCCGATTTCAATATGCGATAACATTTGTTTAATGATTATTTTTAGGCATCAAACCAAGTTTGACAGTGTTCGTAATGAGTTTTAATGAATCTAGAATGACAGTGTCTCATTCTAGCATGCTAAAAAGATACACAGGTAGTCCCGGGGGATTAATTGGGGCAGAAATGTTGGTTGAAAATTGTGACAGTCATGAATTGAGGCAGCTATATGACTAAATCCGGTTTTAAAGTATTTTTATGATCATCATTAATAGCAATAGCACTTAGAACAGCACTTCCACCAAAAACATTTTGGAAGCTGTAGAATGCAGCTTCCGAGATCTGCAAGTGGGCATCGAATACCTCCCAGAGGCTACCATACGAGAAAGAAAGCTAGAAATAAGTTCCCTGAAAATGGGCTCCAGCTTTAGTCCAAAAGCTCAGAAACCAAAACCTTTGGTCCCAGTGACCGACCTGGATTGGAACCTGCAAAAGCACTCAGACTTCTATACCACTTCACAGTGCTTTTTAGCCTCCTCTAAGTAGTTTGCAGACTCAGCCTATTGCTACCAACAATCTGCATCCTCATTTTACCGACCTCAGAAGGATGGAAGGCTGAGTCATCATAGTGTCAGTGAGGATTGAACTGCTGGCAGTCGTCAGAATTACACTGCAATACTGCATTCTAACCGCTGCACCACCATGGCTCTTAAGCCAATCGCACAGTTGTAAATGCAAAACCATTCTTCTAAATTGCCATTTTTTTGCTGGAAACTGGTAAAAAAAATGCCAGAAACTGTCAAAAAAACCATTGTAGCTCATAATCACATGACTATGGGACACTGCCACCAGTCATAAATGTGAGCCAATTGCCATGTGATTATGAGGGGGAGGTATGACATTTTATTACAGCCAGAAGTATTTTGTAGGCTGATAAGTACCCATTACAAGGACATTGTAACTCTGAACAGTTGCTAAATGACCAGTCATAAGTTGAGGACTACCTGCATGCTTTTATCTCATATCATTGCCGGGTGCTGTTGTTAGGAAATTTTAAGAAGCAGAGGGGCAGCCTTCCTTTTGAGCTGCCAAAAATTCCCATTCTTGATAGAGTATTGTGTATAACACAGCCTGTTCTTATCTCCTAAGCTAGTGTGCTGTATTCTGGTTTGCTAGAACATCCTGTTTCTTCTTTTCCATGGAAGTATCTTTTTATGTCAACACTAACCAGCATTATTTTCACGGTTAGTAGGAATGATTAATGTAGCATGGTACAGCTAAGGTTGTTAATAACCTAGAACTACTGTTTCATTGAAAAGCATTAGATGAAACAGAAGACAGACTGGAAAACAGAAGTATATTTGCTGGGCATAATCCCAGAGGATTATGATATAGAAAATGCATATTTAGTTTTACATATAATGACAGCAGCAAGGATTAGCTATGCAAAATTCTGGAAAAATGAGAATACCCCACCAGATGAGGAGGTAATCAGGAAAAGTCTAGAATGTGCTGAGATGGACAGATTACCTTTAAAAATAAAATAAAAAAGAACACTCAGAATACTATTTGACATGGAATAGGTTTTACGAGTAGTTAAAAACAAGGGATAGAAGTTAGAGGGGAAAAAATGATGAACGATCTTATTAAAAACAGAGATGGTATATAACTATAATCACTATAAGTACTAGAAATATGAATGAGCTAAACACAAAGAATGGGAATTGTACTGTATGGGAACTATCATAGCATTATTAGAGCTGTTAATTTATGTGTTATTATAATTATTAGTATTATTATTAGTAAGTGGGACAATATTTTTTACAGTATTAGCTATGTTTTTTGTTTTTTTGTAAATAACATACCCGGACAAAATGTTGTATTCAAAAAATGTTTATGAATAAAATCTAAAAAGAAAAGAAACAAAAGAAAAGCATTAAGTGAAAGTCTCAACTGACCAAAAGTATGATGAGCAATGTCTGTCAATATTAGTGGCCCCTTCTGGTTCCCTGTTCTTGTCGGAGTTACCATTTAATGCGCTTCTGATTTGAAAGTATTAGCCGGAAACATCACCATTGCTCAGGGAATGTTCATGGGGGCTTTTTGCGATGTCCCAGAATATATCAGAAATATAACAAAACCCAAAACGTAACTAAAAGTCCTTTAATGCCTTCAACTTGGCTTCACCATTTAATTGTTCACCGTGGAGGAGTAAACTATTTTCAAAATAACATTTCAAAGGAAAGAAACACAGTTCAAATTCAAAGAGCCAATAACGAAGCAAAAACCAAAAACAAACTGCACTGCATAAAGTTCCACGACAGACCAGGATAGATAATTGCCAACCTCAGGAAGATAACCAGGGACAGTCTGTTGGAAGAACGCAAACCAAGATAAACTTTCTATAGGAATAAAACACTAATTTGTCTCCAGCGTCTGTTAGCACGCAGGTCCAACCTTTTATGCAGATCTCACACCTGCAACCCATAAAGAGGATCATGGCCCTCTCCTCCTGAGTAGACCACATTTTACCCTGATCCTCTCCTCCCTGCATGCCCTAGGATGGCTAGGGGATGGGCCTGGGTCCTCCTCTGACTGCTCAGTTGGCCTCTGCAGTTCCCCAGCCTCCTCCACCACCTCTGGAGCCACACTTCCACTCCCTGTTGGCTGTTCCTCCTCTTCCTCAGAGTCAGTCTCCACCAGGGGTATGACATTCTTTTTATGTCCCTGTCAAGGAGCTAGACTAGAGCAAATGTCAGGAGCTTGCCCTGCCACAGAGCAGCAGTCAGGTCTCAAACACAGGCTTGCTAACCTCCAACCCAGCATCTTTATGTGAAGTGGTGATCACTAGAGATAAGAAAAATTGCAGTATCTAGCAAATCATTGTATGAAACGATATTTATTTTGTTGTTTTAGAGAAAACATATGGATTATATAATGTTTTGCATAAATATGGAGCTGAAGGCTGATTATCAAATGGAATAAAGCTAGGGTATTATTTAAGGAGAGGATGCATGAGACTAAATCAAATACTTATTAAATGATTGTGCATGAGCACAAAGAAAGACATGAAATACATTTTTGATTATATAATGCATTTATGGAGAAATGAATAAGAAATGCTTGTATTGATGGTACAGAGCATTGATTAAAGATAAAAAATGTGTTTCTATTTTTTTACCTAGTTATCGCCATGTTGTTTTGTGAAAACTGAAATGAATTGCAGTGAACTTTAGGCAGATTGGTCAAATTAAGGAAAGGATCTTAAAATGTATACATTAAAGACTAAGGTAGTTGTGCTTGACAGAAAAAAAAATGCAAATTATGTATAAATAGTGAAAGCAAATAGATGAATTAGTGCATGTTGATAGACTGTTTACTAAAGATGGGAAGATTTAAAGGCGTTTGTTTTGAAGTTTGTAGATTGTCAGTAGATAGTGCATAGATTGTTGAGAGCAATGTCTGTCTGTCAGAATAACCAACTGGCTATAAAAGCAGGCTTCTCCCCGGGAGAAAGTTGGGTATGTTGGGAGAAACTTAATAGAAATGTAATGCAGTGGAAATGAGTCACTTATTGAGTTGCCAATCCTGAGAAGAGATAGGAACAATAATAAATGAATGTCGAATGAAAATAGATTGAATACAAAAATAAGTATCCAGTTTCAAAGAAGAACGCTATAATGGTTTGATCATAAATGATTTTCAAATAGAAAAAGCAACATAGGAAAGAAGAAAGAATTGGTCCAAAGAAAAGAGACAAGACAAAGAAAGTCATTGTTGGATGGACTTGATAAGATCCTCAAAAAGAAAGATTTGAGAAGTTTAAAGGACAAAAGGCAGGGTATGAAGTAGTTATGGACATAATGAAAGCAAAAAATACTTGAATGAACTGAACTAATGAATTGAACTAATGAATGGTGTTGATGTAAACTTGTTTTAGATACGTTTCCTTTTCTTTTACTTACTCATTTGTTATCTTTAGCATGAAGCTACATGTTCAAAGGGAATCACATGGTGGATGTGTCCGTCTGTCTCCCTTTCTCTCTCTTTCTTCAAAAAGACCAGTATTGTTGCTAAGTTGGTATCAAACATCTTTCCTGTTCATTACTACCCATTGTAGAAATGTAGAACCTAGAACTAAGGAGAAATTTCCTGACTGTTAGAACAATAAATCAGTGGGAAACCTTGCCTCTAGAAGCTGTAGAAAGTTTTTAAGAAGAAATTGGACAACCATTTGTCTGCAATGGTATAGGACAGTGGGCGGTTAACCTTTTTGGCATCAAGAGCCCAAAGCGCACGCATGTGCACAAACCCCCAAAATGCAAAGCATGTGTGCCTCCCGTGCATGCACCCGGCCCTCGCGCACACAGGGCAGAGACCCCAAGACCAGCTGACTGGCAGGAGGCATGCATGCATCAGTGGCGGAGCTGAGCTGGGGCAAAGGCTTGCATGCCTGCAGAGACGGCTCTGCGTGCCACCTCTGGCATGAGTGCCATAGATTCGCCATCATGGGCATAGGATATCCTGTTTGAGCAGGGGATTCCAGTCACTAGTCCGGGTTTAATAGTCCTCCAAGGTGTCTTGCAATTTGTTATTATAACAGAATAATAAGGCTGCTGGATTCTGTTGTTGATCTCTCCAACACTTCAGAATTAGCTGAAAGCTAGATTCAAGTGATGCCATGTGGGTGTGGCTGAGTGTGAGTGTGTCTCAATGGCATAACGTTCTCTATGGAGTGGTTCTGCTAACATTGCCATTTACATCCAGCTAAATATGAGCCAGCAGTGTGCAGCAGCAGCCACCAAAAAAGCTAATGCAATCCTAAGTTGCATTATCATAGGGATACAATCAAGATCAAGTGAGGTATTAATACCACTCTATAAAGCCTTAGTAAGACCACACCTAGAGTACTGCATCCAGTTTTGGTCACCACACTAAAAAAAAAAGATGTGGTGACTCTAGAAAAAGTAGAGAGAGGAGCAACCAGGATGATTAGGGGACTGGAGGCTAAAACATACAATGAACGGTTGTAGGAACTGGGCTTGGCTAGTCTAGTAAAGGGAAGGACCAGGGGAGACATGATAGTGGTCTTCCAATATTTGAGAGGCTGCCACAGAGAGGAAGGGGTCAAGCTATTTACTAAAGTGCCTGTAGGCCAGACAAGGAATAATGGATGGAAACTGAACAAGGAGAGATTTAACCTGGAAATAAGGAGAAACTTTCTGACAGTTAGAACAATTAACCAATGGAACAGAAGTTGCCCTCGGAAGTTGTGGGAGCGCCATCACTTGAGACCTTCAAGAAGAGATTGGACTGCCATCTGTCAGAAATGGTGTAGGGTCTCCTGCTTGGGCAGGGGGTTGGACTAGATGACCTACAAGGTCCCTTCCAACTTTGATTATTTGTTATCTGTACACAAACCTGCTTCAAAACTGGAAGTTTGTTTCTGGGTTCACTTGGAAAATAGTCCAAATCAAGGATTGCTTAGGCAGCATTTCTTAAAGTGTGGTCCAAAGATCCCCGAGACTCCCCCCCAAAAAACCCTCTCAGGTCAGGGGTCCTGAAAATCAAAATCATTTGCCAAATGTTGAGAGCATTTGCAAAAATTTAGAACAATGATATTCTTCTCATTATTTTTCTATTTGTTAAAAAATACAGGATTTTTTTCCGTGAAAAATATTTATGTTAATATCGAATATCTATCTAATATCTATTATTTTATATTTCAATCAATATTTCTACAGATGCCTAGGTTTAATTTTTAAGATTGTAAATATTGATACATATATAACTAATACAAACAAAAGCTGTTGAAGGTGTCCTCCGTAATTTTTAAAAGTGGGAAGAAATCCTGGGACCAAAAAATTTAAGGAATAATGGTCTGAGGAGTAAGCTGTCCTGTCTTATTCCTAATCAATGAACATGGATTGGGAAAACATTTATACCTGAAGAAAACATTAAAAAAATGGCTACCAATGTTGTGTTGTTTATCAAAATAGGAGGGAAATTTCAGGACTTAATGAATTTTAGAACTGGATAAAGCATGCTTGATTCTATAGAAACTAATACATGGATTTTTGAGCAATATTGCTTTAAATATTTTTTTAACTACAGGGTTCTTTTATCACACTGTAATTATATTTATAAAGAAGCTGCATTACTAGTAAGGGGTGGACATGTTAAAATGCATGGAAATTGATAGAGAAGTTTTCAAAGTATGCGCTTTTAAATTCTAGCTTTAAAATACCCATACCTTTTTTGCTTTGAAGCATAATATAATAAAATATGAAACATAAATGAATCTTATGTGAGAAACATCTTTGTTAAATTTCAGACAGATGGGTTTTGTGCAAAGGGAAGCAGTGATGGCTATATCTAATTATTTCTCTTCATAAATGGACTGGAGCTGACTGTCAGGAGTTCAGGAAGAGAGAGCAATGCAAGTTATTAACTCACTTCCATTATTCGCAAACCAAAATGAATCTTTAAGCCAGCTAAGCAGATAAAGAGAGTCATAAAAGAGTGGCTGCGGTTTTTTTTTAATTTTTTTAACAACTTCTAGGGAAGGGCAGTGCAAACAACCTGTTAAGGAAATGGTCAAATTAAACAAAGCCTCTCAAGTTCTCTCTACTTCCCATCACCACAGTCAGCATCAAATTCTGTGATTAGGAAAACTTCAAGAAGCCTGATTAGAAAGATTCTTTGGATGTGATGGCGGTCCTGTCAATCATGGAATCCAATGCTCCTTCTTTCCACCAACGCAGGTTGGTCTTCTGCATAGCTGTCAAACCATCATGGAAGGAAGACTTCTGGGAGAATTTGAAATAGGAGGTAGGGCAGAAAGAGCTTTCAATTCTCCCTTAGGAAATTAAAAATTTGCCCTGATCTATATATATATATAAAAGTGAAATACCCCTCATGCATCGTCACAAAATCTCCAGAACTGTAAAGCCTACAAACTTGAAATTTGGCATGTATGTTCCTCTTGGCTTCTAGGTGCTCACTAAGAAAGGATTTTTTGAAATGACCATCAGATCATTAGTGTTGCATATATTATTATTATTATTATTATTATTAACAGACTCTGATCAGTGGTGGGATTCAAAATTTTTTACTACCGGTTCTGTAGGCATGGCTTGATGGGCGTAGCAGGGGAAGGATACCGTAAAATCTCCTATCAGAGGTGGTATTTGCCAGTTCTCCAAACTATTCAAAATTTCCACTACCGGTTCTCCAGAACTGGTCAGAACCTGCTGAATACAATCTCTGGTTCTGATGCTAAGAGTTCTACTCCCCCTCCCCACCTGAAAAGAAATCTGTTCCAAATGCAAAACACAAGCAGAGAAGAGGAGTTTCAGTTTCAGTTTTAGTTTCACAGCACCAAACAGCTTTAGTACAGAACAGTTGAGCCAAGCCATGCCCAGGCTCCTTGCTGTCTCCTTCTTGCTCACATAGTAAATATTGTTTCAGTTTCCAAACAGCACTCAACTCTCTCACACACTGACAGGATGCTAACCAGATGAACATCAATGGATGCTGGTAGGCAGAGGCAGAATTTTTTCCCTTATTTTCCTCCCAAAAACTAAGCCCGACCACATAGTTTCATCGCAAAGCACAGGTATTGAGCTAGTCTGTAAATAAATGGGGGGAGAATATTGGATCTTTGTATATTCTGTCCAGGTGTTGGGGGTAAGCAGAGAAGGAAAACCATAGTCTAACTCTAACCCATAATCTAGGGTACATAAGACACTTTCAGCAGAAGGAAAACAGTAAAGCTTATCCCATCTGGTTATAATTCAAAGCTGTTAATAACATTAGCAACAATCTACAACAAAACTTTGGGGCAAAACAAAACTTTGACCAATAAAAATATGTTCTATAAAACACACAAAGCAAAATTATCCCCTAAGATCAATAATTCTTAGCAACTATTTGGGGTGTAGCTTACATATATTGTAGCAAAATATTGCTACTTTTAGAAAAATGAATTTATCTTGATTGTTTAACAGATAAGAGGACCTGACAAATTGAAATAAAAAGGGGAGGGAGTCATCTACTGATAGCAAATGTCCCTGTAGAACTGACAGTACAAAAGAACGTGGGCTATGATTTGTATAGCACCCAGGCCATAAGGGCAATATTGGGTTTCATATGGGGTTTTCCTATATTTCCCTTCCAAAGCTGTGGGGTGGCATTAAATTAGCTAGAGATTAGAAAATGGAAAAAGGTAAAGGAAATCCCTGTGGATTTTACTCAGCTAGTTGTTGCCAACTGTAGGGGTGGTACTCATCTCCGTTTCAAGACCATTGAGCTAGCACTGTCCAAAGACATTCCTGTGATCATGTGGCAACATGGAGTACTGTTACCTTCCCATCGTGGTGGTACCTATTTATCTACTTGCACTTGAATGCTTTCAAACTGCTAGGTTGGCTGGAGCTGGGATGAAGACGAGAACTCTCCCCATCACATAGGTCTCAAACCTTTCCAACCAACAAATCCAACATCTTAACTGCTGGGCTACCATACTACTACTTAGCTAGAGATAAGTCTCTGCTGAATCTGGGGGTTGTAATATGAAATAAATGTGAAGTTGGTTTAAATACTAAGTTTTGGTACAGAATATAGCCAAAACATGAGTCGACTCATAAAACATTTTGTATACTTTTATAGTTGACAATAGAAAGAAAGGGGGGAGTTTCAAAGAGCAGGTAATAGTGTGGAATCGAAAGTACATTCCATTCATATTTTCTTCAAAGACTGATTAGATGGTTGAAGCTTCTGCCATGAAAAAATCTAATTGGAGAGCATGATTGATAACTCTTGGCTATGGATGTTTTTTGTTGGATGATACACCCAGAGGAGTGGGGGGAAAAGCAGGATCAAGGGTGACAGTGAATTACATATCTCAGAGTTGGCTACGCCCAGGTTAGTGCCAGATGTAGAATGGTAGCTTCAAATAAATCCTCTTTAGTTTTGGGAGTGTGGCTCGAGGCTCATGATTTAATTGGAGTAACTGCCAGAACCCTGACAACATGTATAAATTGAATGAATCAATAAACAAATATTTTGTTCAGCACCGGGCAGGTTCAGATGAAGATGTCTCAGCCTCCTTTTCAGCGTTAGCTATCTGCTTCAGACATAATCAGAAAACAGGGCTCACTGAAAATTACAAAGACTTGTGTTGACCACTTATGCCTGTGGACATCTTCTCTTTGATTTCTACACACTTTTCAGCCCTGGGATAATCAATGTATGTCAAAGACTCAGAAGTTGTGCCAGAGATTGTAGCTGGGAGGTTGAACTATCAGGTCTTTGCTAAATGGGAGTTTGGTTCTTAAGGGATCCTTGGTACTGTCTGAGTTTGATGGTTTTCTTGCAGACATTTCATTACTCATACTAGATTACATCATCAGTGCTAGGACTGATGATGCTACCTAGTTTAGATAATGAGATATCTGCAAGAAAGCATCCAAACTCAGAGAGCATAAAGGACTCCTCATTTCAATCCTGAGCTACAAATATTCTTCTTTATTAGTTCGGTTCTATCCCAGTCCATTTGTATGCTGTTTGGTCCATCCCTCCAGAACCACCCTTACCTTATTATCCTTTTCAAGGAGAAGCCATCCCATAGAAGCCATTTAGCTTATTCTCCTTTTCAAGGAGAAGTCATCCCGTATTAAAGTTTTTCATCTTTTTTTGTGTAACTCTGGAAGTCTCTTTTTTTTCTGCCTAGAATTAAAATGGGAAAACGTAGAAAAATTCAAAACAATTACAACATCAGCTCCCTAAATGTGACAGGAAAATTATGCAACAGAAGCTTAATCTGGAAACACATAATGCTTCTGCATCCAGTAATCGATTCAAAATCATTTAAGTCAATGCCATTAAGTCATTATGTAAAATCCATATCCTGGGTACTTTGAATGCAGCAATGTACACTTCTCAATTTTTAAAATAAGTGAATGCTTTTCACTCAGATCCAGACTGTTTGCTGTCAATATGCAATAATGTGAAATACAATAAGATATTTGTGTGTCATTCCCTTCAATTTCCTTGCCTTCTTTACAGGGGTGGGATTCATTTTTTTAACAACCGGTTCTGTGGGCGTGGCTTAGTTGGTGGGCATGGCTTGGTGGTCATGTTATTGGCTGGGCATGGCCAGCTCAATATCACTCACATCGAGGCACGCATGTCCTCACCTTGCCTCTCATGACTGTGGGGATGTTGCAAGTGTGAAAAATGGTCATAAGTCACTTTTTTCAGTGCCATTGTAACTTTGAATGGTCACTCCACACAAGCAAAGTACCAGCAAAGAAGGGGGAAAAACTCCAGAGACGTTCCTTAGACAGGAAATCTAGTCCTGCCAAGAATGTAATAAGGGTTAATGGAGAGGCAGTTTATGTATGCAACACCAGAATATTTCCTTCCTGCCTTCCTTACAGGATTAGGCCAGTAATTTTTTCTAACAACTGGTTCTCCGAACTGCTTCGAATGTTAACAACCGGTTCTAGCGAATAGGTGCGAACTGGTAGAATCCCACCCCTGCTTCTTTATTCTTAAAATGTTTACACGGGCCTTTATATTGATTATCCAATTTTTCCAAGCCACTGTCAGGATCTCATACACCCATCCCCCATGCCTTAGCATAGTTTGCTTTTCCTAGTCTTATAATCAGTAAGATTAAATCAAGAAGAAAGGAAGGCAGTGGTTGTAACACCACACATTATTCAGCAAGGCAGTAACAGGAAGTGAAAGAAAGCAGGAGAGAGAAAGGATGGCAGAATATCATCTTCTTCTGCCCTTAGTAAGTCCCAAGACATAGTAACAGATATTGACTAAATTGTTTTCTATTTATCATCCTGTGGTATTATCTGGGTCTTCTGATGGAATGGCTGAAATAAGGGCATCATTCTATTTGCATCCCACTTAGTCCGTCTTCCTTCCTCCTGTTCAGCTTTAGCGTATTGGGCAAAGAATTGTGTAACAGCATCTTTAGTGGACTTGACACCTCCAGCCTTGCCCAGCCAAATCATAAATCCATGAGATACAGAGCAAAAATTGGTTTCAATCCTGCAGTAAAAGTTTATTACTAAGCAACTTAAATGAAAGAGATTCCTCACTTCAAATACAGCTTGCAGCAACTGATGCTGTGTTCATTGTGATGGTTAGGATTTTCTTTACTTGCAGAGGCCAGGTAGGTGCTCCATGGAAATTTTCAGGAACTTATTAGGATGCAGGAGAAGTTATATATTCATATAAATAGAAGTCTTTATGAAAAAGGGTATTTGTTTTGTAATTTTCTGGCCATTCTCTTATATATTAACATTGAGAAAGCCCTCTAATGGTGAAGCCTAGATAATTAAAGGAGGACATTAAATGTTTAAAAAGAAGAAAAAGAGAATCCAGAGACCTGCAAAGTTAGCCTCACTAATATCTGGGAAGGCTGTAGAGCAGATCATAAAGAGATAAATCTGTCAGGGCTTTGAAAATAGAGTCATCATTAATTACTAGGAAGCCGCAGAGTAACTTATCTCTATTTAATCAGATATGAATAATACTGTGGCAATAGTACATCCTGAATTTCATGAAGCATTTGACAAAGGTATCCATGACATTCCTATTAGCAAATTATTAAAGATCGCAAAAGGAGCTCATTTGACCCTGGGGACGCTCCAGCCGTCGTAAATGTGAATCAGTTGTCAAGCAGCCACATGTAAATCACATGACCAGGGGGATGCTGCAACGGTCAGGTGTGAAAAATGGTCATAAGTCATTTGTCAGGTTTCCAAGTGATGAAATCCATTTTAAAAAGAAAAGAACAAAGTCCATCTTCCAAAACAAATTATTTTATTTAGGAAAGCATCAAATTGGCAAAGTCCATGGTAATTCCGGATCTGACACAACTCGGAAATACCCCACAATATTAGAAGTTATAAACAACCCCCAAAAGTCACATTCTCCAATAGAAGTAATTCAATGTTGCTTGATGTCATAAATCTCCACCTCCAGAGACCCAAGCACAGACAGCTCATTTCCCACGGGAAGAAAGATCACCTAGCCAAAACAACTCTCTTTATCTCCACTCCTTCCCACTTAGGAATGTGGCAAGCCAGAAACCCTTCCCCCCATGACTGCCACAGAGAAAGTAAGAAAAAGAATATATACTAAGCCTAACTAAAATGGCTACACATATGTCAATTTCAGGCTTGACATCATTTTTTTTTCAGTGCCATTGGAACTACAAATGGTGCTCATCAGTGGTAGTTTGTTAAAGAAAGGGCAAGTGTCAAATGAGGTACCTCAAGGTTTAATCCTAGCCCTGTTCTTTTTAATGTTTTTAACAATGACTAGGATGAAGTGGAGGGAAGGCTGATTGTACTTGTGAGTGACACAAAAATGGATCAAATAGCTAATATCATATGGGACAGAAATAAAAACAAAGAGGTTGATGATCTAGACAGGTGATATCAATCAGCTGAAAGAAGCGAATTTTAAGAAAAATGCCAAGTTCATCACTTAAGAAACAAAAATTAAATAGATAGAATTGGAATGGGTGACCCTTTTGGAAAGTAGTTAACTTCAAACTGGTTATCAGTATAATGTACCAAGGGGGAAAGATAAAATTTAAGCTGCATTACCAAAAGTATGATTTTCAAAGCATGGCAAACCATAGTTCCTCTTTAGTCTGAGTTTAGTCTGAGACATAACTCAAGTTCTCTTTCCAATACTCCTACCATACTTTAAGAAGAATTTGAAGGAACTGGAACAGATTCAAGGAAATCAATGTTCTGTGAAGAAGGATTGAAAAAAAATGTATGCTTAGCCTTGAGAAGAGAAGATTGAAAGGTTATCTTGGCCCTTTTCAAATATATGAAAAATGCCGCTCAGAAGGGGGGACAGTCTCTATCTTTTCAAAAAGTAGGTCACAAAATAATGAATTTCAGATTCAAAATAAAATCAAAAAATGTTCTAATCTGGATTTGGCATTGAACAAAGTAAGTCTACCAAGAATGAAGAGGAAAGTTTCAATATGCTTCAAGCAGGAACATCAACGTTTTCTAAAGAAGAAAAATGTTTCAGGAAAAAGAGATTGAAGGCAACCCATAAGCATGGAAATAAACAAAAATGGGCATGCCTTCTTCAAAAACAACCTAACAAGCATATTCAGCGGTCATAGGGTCCTAAATATAAAGCCTTAGTAAGACCACACCTAGAGTACTGCATCCAGTTTTGGTCATCACACTATAAAAAAGATGTTGAGACTCTAGAAAAAGTACAGAGAAGAGCAACCAGGATGATTAGGGGACTGGAGACTAAAACATATGAAGAACAGGTACAGGAACTGGGCTTGGCTAGTCTAGTGAAGAGAAGGACCAGGGGAGACATGATAGCAGTCTTCCAATATTTGAGGGGCTGCCACAGAGAGGAAGAAGGGGTCAAGCTATTTTCTAAAGCACCTATAATGGATAATGGATGGAAACTGAACAAGGAGACATTCAACCTGGAAATAAGGAGAAACTTTCTGACAGTGAGAACAATCAACCAATGGAACAGCTTGCCCTCAGAAGTTGTGGGAGCGCCATCACTTGAGACTTTCAAGAAGAGATTGGACTGCTGTAGGGTCTCCTGCTTAGATGGGGAGTTGGACTAGATGACCTACAAGGTCCCGTCCAACTCTATTAATTTAAAATCTATAAATGACTTCTGTAAGAGATGAAAGAGAAGAGAACACCTTTCCAAAGTTTGTCATCTTCTAAATGAGAACTTGCACAGGTCTCGGCAATGGCTTTCCCGGCAAGAAAAATTCAGTGGGAATCATTTCTTCCTGGAGAATTCCCATGATGCAGCTGACTGAGATAGAGTACTTGTGAGAATATACCAAAAATAAAACAACAGACTATGATAACCAGAGCCCATAAGATGCTTTATTATATAAGGTATTGCAGGACCGGACCCCTAACCCCAAAAACAACCGTTTTAGGAGAAAGGAGACACTCCCTTCCAATACTTACAGTCTTATATAGGTTTATCACATTTAGAAGATTACATAATACTTCCTGGTTTTCACACATAAATGTTATAGAGATTTTTCATAAGAAACTCCTCCCATGCCATGTGTCCATGGGCTTCATTATCATCAGATATCCTGTTTTTTTCACTTAAAAGATTACACGATAGATCATTAATAACTTCCAATGTCAGGGTGACCTCTTATGAATCTCAAACTAAGCCAAAAACAGGATATTTTGCAATTCTGCATAACTTTTAGCAGTAAACATGTTGCATAAATGTTCTGATCTCTGAAGAGTTCAGATAAAGAACAAAAATGGCTCTTTATATTCTTAGGTGTACTAACCAAATTTGCACATATAACAGTACCCTAAAAGGAGGGATGACATGTTGGATGAAACACTGAAAAGCAGCACTCCAAAGGGAAGGCTTTTGCTTCTAGAGAAACTTGGCAAACTCTTGACAATTGTCAACTTCTAGTCAACAAAGATTAAAGGCATAAGGTGCTTGAAAATATCTATGGAGATTCTCAATCAGCCAGGTCATGGTTGTCCCAAAGATGCTTTTTTTCTCAAAAGGCAACTGTCAGACTGTGCTCCCTCTAAATCCCAAGAAAGAAATACTCAGACTCCATGGTGTAGAGCAGGATTATTCTTTTACTGGAAATTAAAGGGGAAGCGACAGAGCCAATTCCGAAACTAAGAAATTGGCGGGTAGAACACATATACAAAGGAATAGAAAATGCTCCCACCCCCCAAAGTTCAAATGATTCTTCCAATTAAAACTTCTGAATATGATCATGTGGTCATCTCCAGGTGATGATGAGGCTATTGTCAGTTGACCTTGACATATTTTGATAAAAGTTCGCAGTTGCGCAAAAAGGGACAGAGGCTAGCGAAGAAATGGAAAGTTAAAGAAAAGAATCCCCCTCCCCTTGCTAGCCCAGCAAAGGAATGCAAAACACCTCCTGCCTTCTTCCCCTCCAAGATTCCCCCCTCCCACCGTTTCATGACAGCCAAAAGAAGTAAATTAGCATAGCAGCAGATATGCAATAGTTAGAAGACAGAATATATTAATAGGAAGATATCTTGAGGCTGACAGCAACTGGACTTTGTTTTTTTTCCAAAGTCTAGTTGCCTCTGCTTGAAAATGGTGTCAGTATGGCTTGTAGCTGCTGTGGGTCACCTGTGGAATCCTTTTTTAAGGATAAAAATAATAAAAATCAAATCAGCATGACAACATTTAGATTCAAAACCTGATGTCATACTATAGGTACAAATTAGGTGATTGTTGTGCTCTGCAATCCTATAGTTAAGATAGCTAATCCTATTGACATGTACAGATATGCTGGGCAGAACATGCCATTAGAAGAAAAAATATAATTTTTTGACAGCTGGACCCAGATGTTTTCCGTTGCCATCTAATATATACAGATAATCAGAGTTGGAAGGGACTTTGTCGGTCATCCAACCTCCCTGCTTAAGCAGGAGACCCTACACCATTTCTGACAAATGGCAGTCCAGTCTCTTCTTGAAAGCCTCCAGTGATGAAGCTCCCACAACTTCTGAAGGCAACTTTTGTTCCATTGGTTGATTGTTCTCACTGTCAGAAAATGTTTCCAGGTTAAATCTCTCCTTGTTCAGTTTCCATCCATTATTCCTTGTCTAAAATATGAAATATGAAATAGATGCAGCTTTGACAAAAAAATGAACTGGGCTTGTTTTGCAGCACTGCAGAAGCTCTGTTGATTGGATCCAAACTGAGGGTTGCATCTCCTTGCTTTCCTTTATTGTTCATCAAGCACATGCTTGCCACTGTGGAGGATTTGAGAGAGAAAATGTGACTACTCCAGCCTTCCACTTAAAGTTTTCTCAGAACAATTACAGTTCCCCTGTTTGCCTTTTAAATGGTATAACTTTTTAAATAACGAGATCCACAGCAGTCCAGATTGTATTCTGAATAGCTTTCCAGCAGCACAGACAGGTGTAACTTACCCTCAGGGACAGCTCCAGAGCCCATTGAAGTTAATGAGATTGACTTCAACAAGTTCAAATGAGGAATGTAATGTAGGGGGAAATGAGCAGAGTACTAACAGGGAAAAGGCACATCAGATTTTAAAATCAGAAATTGGGAAGCTTTCCCATGCCTTAATCACTAGCTTAAGTCCAGCCATTCCCATTACTTTCAGCTTTTCAGCGGAAACGAGCAAAAATATGTTGCAAATTGATTTGCAAAGCAAGCCAACAAACCGTCACTGCAGTTTGATGCTAGGACACGTGCCCACATAAATGGAGGCAAATCCTCACCTTCTGACTTGCAGCTGTGCATCCCAGGCCATCAAATTGGAAGCCCAGTTGCTCCACTGATCTGTCACTGATGTAGGCTGGATGAAAACCGAAGCCCATCAGCCTAAGCTGTAAATGCTCTTCAGCTCTTGCAGGAGTAACAACAGCATGTCCCTTACTGGGGTTTCTTCCTCAGCCATGCCTAAAACCAGCCAGGAACTGGAGTACATGGGATGTCATCTGCTCCCTTGAATTTATTATAACCTTTTCCCACACTTTACTTCTTTTTTACTGACTTTTTAAAAAATATAAGCAGCTGAAAAACAACAGCTGGCGATGAAGAGCTAGACATAAGCACTTGTGGAGGAGAAAGCGTGAACAAAAGAAGTTGATTCCAATCAATTCAGAAGAGGTCTGAATCAAAGATGGGATCCATCAAAGCTGCCTAGATGAAACCCTGAACTTTTCCAAAAAGTTCCATAATGATTTATCATTGAAGGGTATAGAAACCACAACGTTAGCTTTTTTCTTTCATATGAATATGTGGAGGGCTTCAAACTGTGTAGACAGTAGGAAAGTACAAGGAACCTTTCTCTTTCCTTTCCCTTCTTGCCTTCTTCCGAAGTGCAGCCATCCCCCTTTTTTTTTAAATTAGGGACATGTATAGGTGGTCCTTGATTTACAACAATTGAGCCCAAAATTTCTGTTGCTAAGTAGAACAGCTGTTAAGTATTTTGCCCTTACTTGCCACAGTTGTTAAGTGAATCACTGCAGTTGTTAAGTTAGTAACACAGTTGTTAACTGAATATGGCTTCCCCATTGACTTTAGAATAAAATAAAATAACAGAGTTGGAAGGGATTTTGAAGGTCTTCAAGACCAACCCCCTGCTTAGGCAGAAACCCTATACCATTTCAGACAAATGGCTGTCCAATCTCTTCTTAAAAACTTCCAGCGTTGGAGCACCCACAACTTCTGGAGACAAATTGTTCCACTGATTAATTGTTCTGTCAGGAAATTTCTCCTTAGTTCTAGGTTGCTTCTTTCCTTATACTCTCATTGAGAAGCAGTAATTAAGGCATTATTACAGTTAAGATTTCATTGCAGTCCCCAGCAGTACATATAAGAAAAATAAAAGAAACAATAGGACAGGGATGGTAGGCACATTGGTGTGCCTATGCATACCCACTACAGACCTCTTAGGAAAGGGGTGAGGTCAATAGTAGACAGTCTAAGGTTAAAGTTTTTGGGGTTTGGGGAAGAAACCACAGAGTCAGGTAAAGTATTCCAGTCATTGATCACTCTGTTGCTGAAGTTGTATTTCCTGCAATCAAGTTTGGTGCGGTTTACCTTGAGTTTATATCTATTGTTTGCTCTTGTATTGTTATGGTTGAAGCCGAAGTATTCATTGACAGGTAGGATATTGTAATGTATGATTTTATATACTATGCTTAGATCGGACCGAAGGCGGCGTAGTTCTAGGTTTTCTAGGTCTAGAATTTCAAGTCTGGTGGCATAAGATATTCTGCAATGAGTAGAGTAGAGTAGAGTAGAGTAGAGTAGAGTAGAGTAGAGTAGAGTAGAGTAGAGTAGAGTAGAGTAGAGTAGAGTAGATTATCTGTTAGGTCAACTAAGTAACAAAGCAAACTGAATCTTTGTGTATCAGCTGGAAATTCATCTATATTAAGCTTCTGTGTGACTGGATTCCTACCTTTTCAGAATGTTTGTCATCTGCCTTCCTAGTTCTGCAGGCTGATGGTATCTTTCAGGATTGCACTAACTCTCATAAGCGACTTCTACTGTGGACAGAATTATCAAATTGATTCCATGAGAGTAAAATATAAGCAAGAGGAGCTTTCAGCCTAATTGCATTTAGTTACAAACCTAAAATGAAATGTCAATCTTTAGTATCCTCAATTTAAGAAAAAGAGATGTGGGGGTGGGGTGGGTAACAGATTTTTCTGAACAAAGAACGGACTTAACTTTTAATGGCAAGCCATATATTCCAGGATTTGGCAGACGGGGCCAAGACCAAAATTATCATCTATTTATTTAATATCCATTTAATTAGGATTAAATATCATTAATATGACTGCTAGCTAATCAGGTATTTGACATTTGTTTCATTCTGCCACCTTAAAAATAATACAACTTGGAAAGTTCCCCTAGAACCGTGTTGGCGAACCTATGGCACGTGTGCCAGAAAGTGGCATACGGAGCCACTTCTGGAGGCATGCAAAAGCTCACCCGGAAGAGCTCCACTGCGCATGTGCATGTGCCACTGCCGCCCGACAGCAGATTGCCGGGTATCTGGGGTGCATGTGCGGGGGACATGGGAGACATGCATGCATGCACAGAGATGCGCAGCGCACATGGGGGATTCAACATGCATGCACAGAGGTGCATGGCACACAGAGACGCACAGCGTGCTGCAGGTGAATCGCCCGCACATGCACAGGGGGTGAGGGGGCCAGCACGCATTGCCTTCTGGGTGCTGGCACACCAGCATGAGCGCATGTGCAATTATCAGCACAGGAGCCAAAAAAGATTTGCCACCACTGCCCTAGAAGTCTCTGGCGGAAGTTCCCAAAGTGTTTATGAACACCATGCAGGGTGTCAAGGTGTCCAATTGCAGGGACAGTTATCAAGTTTGACAGTTTAGGAAAATATTTCCTTTAATGTGAATAATAAACTGGTCCATCACTGATATTTGAATAATAAAACACATATCCAAGGATGTGTGGTCTTTTTATCACACAATATTCTTATTAATTTTTTTTAGCCCATATTGTGGGATATAAGGAAATAAGGCGCAAAACACTAAAGAAATCCTTTTTAAAATCTTAAAAGCTGACTTCCGGTTTGGGCTTCTTAGGCAACGAACCGAAATCACAATCATCCGCAGTTTTGATCCGTGCTCGCCGCTGGAGTGCCACGAGCTGCTCGGATTTGTTCCACCACCCGTAGAGGTGGTGAAGAAGGGGGAGCCATCAGCAGGGTTGAGGAGAGCCGCATCTCTCCTCCTCGGCTGGCCATTACTCCCTTTCCCAAAGGCAGTTGCAGCAGTGGTCAGAAATGGCCACCTCAAAGAAGAACCCGACCGGACAAGATTGTGCAGGAGGAAGTTTAAAGGAGAAAGTTTGACTGACCAGATTGAATGGAGAACATCTATATAAGGTACCTGGAATCTGAATTTTAAAGACTAATACCATTCCTAAAAAAGATTTTAAGCTGCGAAAGAGAAAGGGAAAGGAAACAGAATTGGCTTTTTTTCCTCTAACATCGACAATTTTAACTGACTTGGAACATTAAGAAGAAGAGATTTGAATAAGAAATTGATACTAATCCACTTTGACATTAATAGGCTATTTCTAGCTGAAAATAAAGTGTCAAAGGAAAGATTCTTGGATAATTTAAAAACTTTCATTAAAATAAAAAAAAGAAAAAGAAAGAAAGCAGTGGAGGGAAAAAGGAAAAAGAGGGTGGAATCTGGAAAATGGAGGAGACCACCTGGAACTTAAAAAAAATTGATAGTGGAATTTTAACAAGGCTTGCAAAAGATAGATTGCAGCTGGAAATTTATTACAAGATAACAAAGCCCCTGGAAAGAGAAAGTGAGAAAAGAAGCAAGAAACATTTTGGATTATTGGATGATTCCTGGAACTTTAGATGGAAGATCCTAATGAAATGAAATAAAATCAACTGGGGGTTGTTTAAATTTTTTTTAAATGGCATCACTCCTTGAAGAGTTAAAAATGAGACTATAAAGAACAAAAAGAAGAAGCACAAGACAGAAAAGGATCTTTTGGCTTCATATTTCAATTTTTAGAAATGGAGATCTTGGGCAATGAAAAACAACAAGAAATGTTGGCAGAACAAGAAGGGCAGGACAATGAAGAAGCCATCTTTAATGACCAAGCAATTTTAAGCGGGGTAAAAAAGGGAAAGGGGGGAAAGGGAGTTAAAAACTTAAGTACTGAAGCAACAACCAAAAAAAAAAAGAGTAATTTGAAAAGCAATCATAATATCAGGAAGAAGCAGAAGGGAGGATCACAGAAGAGAGAATCAAATAGAAAAGGGAATAAAAAGGGGAGGGAGAAGAAGAGAGGGAAGAGGGAAAAGAAAAGAAGCTACAAAAGACAGAAACAAGATATAGAGGTACAGGAAAAATGTACAAGAATTAAAGGTATAAACCTATTTAAAAGACACAGAGACAATGGTTAAAATTTAACTTGAAAGGATTCTGCAAAGGTGCATGGTATAGCATTGTTATGTAATATGTTAGATGATTAAAGTGATAGAAAAAAATTATATTGATGTGTAGTGGAATATTTGTTTGTAAAGAGAATAAGGCTCTCAATGATTTAAAAAGAATGTTTAAAAAAACTGAAAAGAAACATGGAAGATTTTTATCAGTTGATAAGGTGAATTTTAATAATAATAACTTTATTGACTACTGTTAATAACTATTGTTTGGTTTTTTTATTTAAAGACAGTAACAAATAAAATATGAAATATACATGATTAAAGTGAAAGACAACTGATATTACTAGGTAATGTTTGTTAAAAGAAATAGAAATGTAAAAGATTTTTATTAATATTAATGGCAGAGCTATACTTGAATAGAATAATTATTCCATTTACTATTGTTATACATATATAGATATATATACATATATACTTTTTAAAGAATTTAGTGTGTATTTTAAGGGAATGTACCAAGCAGAATTCAATTGAAAATAGGTATGCGTTATAAAATAGAGGTTAGAAAATTAATGTTATAACTGTAAGGATGTAACTTAAATTTTTAAATAAGATTTGAAAAAAGATACAAAGGTGTTACACTCCAGTCTAGTAATTACAGGGGAAATTTTGTTTTATGAGAAAAGATAATATGAAATTGGAAACAGGACAGACGAAAGTATAAAAACATTGATTAGAAAGATTTTAAAAATTAGAAAAAGATATGTAATTGAATTAAGAAAGGAATGAGATAATTTAAAATAAGGCTATAGGAAGTAAAGAAAGGGAAAAGCTATTGAAAAAATTGTGAAAATAGTTATAAGATATGGATTAGAATGTATAAGATAAATATGTATTGAGTTCATGTCTGTATGGAGAAGTGATAACCCGGGGCCACGCTGTTCTCAGAAAAAGATATTTTATTGGTATTTGTATGTTTTGTGAAAACTTAAATAAAGCTTTTATTTTAAAAAATCTTAAAAGCTCACAAGCAATGATTTTCAGCATTTATTCAAAAGCCATTTGTATCTGATCAGTTTAAATCATGACCAAGAGCAAGCTTCGTAAGCTGCTGAGTAAAGAAGTTCCTATTTGCTATACAGACCACTCATGGTCCCTACTACCCTTACTGGAGGAATCACCATTTTCATGCTGACAGCATTCATATTTCATGTTGTTATCTGCGGAAAATGCATTTCAAATAAAAAGGGGGCCTCTTGTTATTCATGCAGCTAGCAGCTACAAATCAAACATATGGAGTTAAGTGCACTTCAGGCACTTTATCATTAAAACTAATAAGCTTAAGAACATGAACTGTTGTGCTAAATCAAGGCCCTTTTGCTGAACTAGGTTAGAGCCCACTCAAAGTCTACTTGAAATATGGTGGATGGTTCAGATAAGAACACATCACACACTTACAATCATTTGCAATTACTTGCAATTATAAATGCTTATTTCATTTTCCCCACTTTGCATTTGATTAGGGAATGATGAGAGTCATTTTTAAAAAAGAAAAAAAGCATACATGTGAGCAATTTTTTTTTCTATAACTGAAAGGAACTACTATATGCCCTAGATGTTGGGCTATGATATTCTGGTTATGTCACTCACCTGCATTTAATGTTAATTTGAAAGAAGTTGTCAGAAAAAAACATTGTTGCAAAAGGAAGACAAGAGGTAATTTTATGTTATTTCAAGAAAAGTAATTATTGAAAATGGAAATTAAATAATTAACATTTCATACCTGAAAATATTATAGTGATTAGAAGAGGCAAAGTATGTAGGTCCCTGGGAAATATGTATCTTTCAAAATAATGTAAATAGCACCATCCTTTTAATACAAAAATTCCTTTCCTCTAAGATCATTATTGTCAGCGTAGTCATAAGAATCACTACCCTGCCCAATTATTCTGTTAATGTACACCAATTTCTGTTGATTTAAGCGTGCTCAGCACTGAGATAACTATGTTACTTCAGCCAGCAAAAGAGAGGTTTATAGTACCTTCAAGGCTGATTTATTACAATGTTAGTGCTAACCTATTATCAAAACATTTTCTACTGCAGCTTTTTATATCTCCTACCTGTTGCTTACATAGATGCCACCAATTGTGAAATGCAAGGTAGACCATTCTGATTACTTTTTATCTGCAGTTTCTGCCATGGTTGCTGTTAGAGAATTGTTGTCTTTTTTCCCCAGAAAGATTATCATTTACTCCATCTTCACATATGTACTAGTTGACTTAGGCAACAGCAATATTCAGCAGTTACTGTTGTTTTTGCCCTAGTTTTTTATCTAGGCAATGAGAAGTCCAGGAATAGCACTACTGACTATCCAAGGATCATTTGGATTTAAAAAAAAAACCAATTAGAAATGTATATTCCCTCCACAATACTTACTTCATTTTCCAGGGTACAAGCAGAATTTAGAAGAGGTAAGATATGTTCCTATGGCAAACAGCATAAGTAATAAACGTTCACCAGTTTCAAGAAAATATCCCAACACTGTAATTCACCTACAACTCAACTCAAAAGAAAAAATAAACTCCCTTTCTGAGTGCTTGGCAATCAGTTGCTTTCAACTGTTTCCATATCTTTTCTTCAAATGAATGTTCAATGGGTATTTCCTCCCCAAGATTCGAGAAATCATGAAATACTAAGATTCTTTTGTCAAAATTGGCAAGTAGGGCAGCTACTTCAGCACAGAGAATTAAAGCAAGTCAAACTTAAAATTATTTACTATTTTCAGGGGAAACTACCTACTTAGAAGTTGTCATGTTTTAAATAGCAGTGATTATGGGTTCCATGTTGTGTCCTCTAGGCTTAAACTATCTTCTTGCAAAAGTATCCTCGAAAAGAACTGAGTATTAAAAGTTGAAAATAAGGTATGAAAGTCAGACATGTCTCTGTTAGTATTTTTTAGTAGCTATGGTCAGAGGAAATGTTTTGTTGTTTATGTATCCATAGAAAAAAAACAGGAGAAGGTTGTTGAACAAGAGTGTCAATCATTCATTCACTCAGACTCTTCCACAGGATTGGGCTATTATTCATTCATTGCTTTTGTCTCAATTCTTATTATCTACTATCTTCTTTTGGTTTTGTTCTTACCATGTTCTCAGCACTGAGGCGCTCTTCACAGAGATCCAGAGCAGATGCTATAAGGTTGCAAAGCATCTGATAAAACAATGTTCAAGATCAACCATTCTCAATATGGCAGCCTTGAGATATGTTTGATGATCACCTGAAGATAATTTCTTGGACCCCACAAATTAACAAGTGGGTCACTGGCTAACTAGCTAAAAACTGGCCTAATTCATTTTGTCAATATTGATTACAACCCTTTCTAGATCGTTCAATTCTGTTTACCTCGGTTATCTTTACTGTTGGAGAACATTCCTGAGACTATTCTAGATCAGGGGTATCAAACTGATAGCCCTGGGCCAAATACATCAGACACAGGCCATGCCCACCCCAGGTCTGCGAAGGGGAAAAACATTGTGAAACATCACATGACACAGCAAGTTTGATACCCATGTTCTAGTTAGCCGAGAAAACAAACAACGAGATCACAGAACAAATTGATGCAGAGTTTTCAGCTGAAATATAAATAACCAGTCTCAAATTATAACACTTTGGACACATTAAGTAAAGGCTGGGTCTCTGGAGAAAACTAGAGTCCTAGGAAAGAGGGAAAGAATGATAAAGTGAGGGCAACCATCAGTAATGTAAATGGATACAACCTGTGGAAGAACTGAAGGAACAAGTGGAAGGGACAGATCATCCTGAAGATAATTAATCTATGCAGTCACTAAAAGCTGACACAACTGGTGACTAATTATCATCTGTTTCAATTATAGTTGCATTGCTATTATGTGTTACATGTGGGGTATTTATGTAAATAGTCTGGTAATTTTAACTAATCTAGTTGAAGCAGCAATATTTACTTTTACATTGGTGTTTTTTTTAATCTATGCTGCAGATTTCATGGCCTGATTCAAAGATCCATTAACTTTTAAATACTAGAGGAACTAGAGCCCAGTTACTTGAAAAATCTTTCTGCCCTAAAAATGAGTCCTTGCCTAGATGTCCCAACTTGATAAAGTAAGCTGAATAAATTAGTGAGAAAAGAATCAATGAGCACAACCTTAATTGTGGAATGTCCTTCCTTTGAAAATGTAAAATTCCTTCTTGAGCAGTGATTTGGTCCAAGAAAGTATAAACCTATTGCTATTGAAAGAAAGTATAAACCTATTGCTATTGGAAATTACCACATTTAGACCTCATGATTTGAGAACATACTATGCAGTAAGATCTACCTTGCCATTCAAATGGACAGGCCTGATTTCTTAATACTAGGTATGAAATAGAAATAATTGGCCACTCTAGTAGAAAACTGGAACTGAAAGGAGGATGTGTGAGTGTGCTGGTTTATCAAAAGACACAAAAAAGACAAAAACTGCAACAGAGTATCCCTGCCAAAATGTTGCAGACACTCTAGAAAAATACCATGATTGATGTACTGAAAGCTATTGACAGTTCAAGGAGTGTGAAGACGGATGCACTACCTCCATCCCAATTCTGCCACAGGTCAACAAGTCCAATCAATGCTATCTTTGTATTGAAACCCGGTGGAATCCCAGTGAAACAGATCTTGACAATCTTTGAAGATTTCTAGAACTGAAGCGCAATTATTTTTTCATAACATTCCCTAAAAAGAGAAGTTTCAAACTGACAGAAAATTGTCCAGGAACAGTGTGCTCAGCAACAACGGAGATGGTATTCAGCAAGTACTGACCAGTTCTGGAGAACCAGTAATGGAAATTTTGAGTAGTTCAGAGAACCAGCAAATACCACCTCTGACTGGCCCCGCCTCCATCTATTCTCTGCCTCCGAAGTCCCAGCTGATTGGCTGGGTCTTCTTTTGTTGCCCTGCACAGGAGAACAGAGCTGGAAAACAGGTTAGTGGGGTGGGGATAGAATGGGGATTTTGCAGTAACCTTCCCCCAGGAGTGGGGAGGGAATAGGGATTTTGCAGTATCCTTCCCCTGCCACACCTACCACACCATGCCCACCAAGCCACGCCATGCCCACCAAGCCACACCCACAAAACCGGTAGTAAAAAAATTTGAATCCCACCACTGAGCAACAACTTCTTAAGGGGAGGAATCATACTTGGCTGACCTTCAAATAGGTTGCATGATGGTAAAGCAGGACAAGCTGGTATTAAAGCAAAACAAATAGTTGAATCCACAATCAAGCTTCCATACCTTACTTCTTGGATATCGCCAGTACAATTTTAAACATATAGTGCTAAGTAGGCCAATCATGCTTTTACTTGCTGTTTAACAAGCCCCCAAACCCACATTGTCTTATGGCTTGAGGTGGGGTGCTGATGTCTGTCAGACTTCACACCATACTGAGTCATAAATCTCAGGACTCCATAAATACAACTCCACCTTCATTAACTAACTAACAGTAGAAACTTCACCGCTCCGATATGCTAGATAAGTTGCTTTACTGCAGATAGGAAACAAGTCATTCATACCTAGGAGGTCTCCCTGCTGCAGAACACAGACATCAAATCCCATATATTGTATCTTGGGTTTGGGTTTTTGATAATTATTTTGATTTGGGTTTTTGTTGGATTTTTTTTTCTTTTAATATTGTATATCACCCAGATCTGATGATAAAGTGTGACTGGGTCAGGATTTAAGTACAATCAGTACTCCTGCCCTTTCAAATTAATGAACTTTGGCTATTTTTCCCTTGCTTGAACATAAGACACATTTGCATTAAGTGTATGTAAGAACTTTGTCTGACCTGAAATTTCCAGCCTTACCAGATTTGGAAGACATTGGACAAGCTCTGGTGGCCTAGAGATGGAGCTCTTGCCTCACAATCAGGAAGCTGTGAGTTCGATCCTAGGTAGAGGCTAACATTTGGAATGGGCTCTCCTGCTCCAGCAGGGGGTTGGACTAGATGACCTCCAAGATCCCTTCCAACTTTGTTATTCTATTCTATAAGAGGCAGAATAATTTATGCATGGTGACTACACATCTAACATTAGTCTAATTACATTTTTATTGCAGGATCCAATCCGAGTTGGTCACTGGGACCAGAGGTTTAGTCTTTCAAATTTTCAGTTTTGTGCTGAAGCCCATCCTCAGGGAACTTCTCTTTACTATAATGTGTGCTTTGGGTTATGCTATGCATTGTATTTATGTGGTGTCTGATTGGGTGTATCTTATTATTGGTTGATTGGGGTGTTGGCTGTTGTTTCCTTTTGCTGCCAAGTCCTTGGCTCCTAAGAAAAATAAACTGGTGGTAAATCAACACTCTGGTTGACTGACAAGGGGCTCGTTACCCAGTCTTTAATCATTTCCCTGGCTGGTTTTGTACCTGCTCAGCCAACAATCTTAGTAGCTGCAAAATTGAATGTATGTCCTTGTTCATTCCAATGTGAGGCTACCAATGAGTTTGGCTCTCCTCATCTGACCTCTTGCTTCTGTTTTTGCAATCTGGTGGTTAGCAATCCATGCAGGGGATCCAGTAGATTATATTAGATGTTCCGCTATCTCCCACCTCCAAGTAACCTTTACAATGCATGATTTGTCCTCATATGCCCACTTGCAAATCTTGGAAGCTGTGTTCTGTTGCTTCCAAAATCCTGGAACGCGTATATTTGCCTACATTTTTATTGTTGTTGGAGATGGTGTTCAAATTTTTGAAATCCATCTTCATTTATATTCTCTTTATTCCATCATATTCTCTCTTTTTTTTAGAGTTACTGCCTTCCTTCCTTAAGATACTTTAATGGTCACCCCTATTTTAGATGGAGACATACAACTGTTCACAAATGGGCCTACATCTGGCAATTCCACTTGGATTCTGCACTATCTGGAGGCAAAGAGAGCTAAGTGTGCTTTTTACCAATTTGGTCCATAGGCCAATGGATTTCCTGCTGACAGATCTTTCTTCAGTTAGTTACCCATCACTTAGAAATATCCAGCTGCAATGTTCTCTCAGAAGTGCTTTTTGTACTTTATGAAAGGGCAAGAACTATATACAACACAGACAATGCAGTATAGAAATTTTAAAAAGCTTAGAAATTTGTGCCAGAAAGTTGACTAAGTTAGTCTGTGGTCTTCTTCTCTGCTCCTCTATTGGGAGGAGGAAAACCAACTCTAAATTAAATGTCAGCAAAGAACCCTTCCTGCAAGTCAGGTGTATATTTGTCTTTCTAAAATGGTATTCAAATTCTTTGGAATATTGCAGCTTCAACTGATGCAAAATGCAGCTGCCTAAACATTGCCAGAAGCATGAGTTCAATCTGATCAATACAATGGACCAGATGCAGAGGTGGTATTCAACAGGTTCTGACCAGGTCTGGAGAACCGGTAGTGGAAATTTTGAGTAGTTCAGAGAACTGCCAAATACCACCTCTGACTGGCCCTGCCCCCATCTCTTCTCTGCCTCCCTAGTCCCAGCTGATCGGTTGGGTCTTCTTTGGTTGCCCTGCACAGGAGAACAGAGCTGGAAAGCAGGTTAGTGGGATTTTGCAGTATCCTTCCCCCAGGAGAGGGAATTGGGATTTTGTAGTAACCTTCCCCCAGGAGTGGGGAGGGGATGGAGATTTTACACTATCCTTCCCCTGCCACACCCACCAAGCCACGCCCACCAAGCCACGCCCACAGAACCAGTAGTAAAAAGATTTTAATCCTACCACTGACCAGATGTGCTGCTGGTTACCTCCAGTAAGCCTTTCCAGTCTTAGAAATGTTGACCCCAGTTGGCTGAAGAATCATCTTCACCCATATGGGTACTCCAAAGTCACCTCATATGCCCATCTTTAAAAAGAAAGCAGCCAGGAAACAATAAGGAGTAAACTCCTCAAGGGTCACCACCATGACTGCAGGATGCAGTGTTCAAGTATTAAAGAGGCTCCACGTTAAGAGGCTTTTTGCGGAAGGTTTTTTAAAATAGGCTTGTTCTTGCTATCTCTTTCTCAATTTTAGAGGTCCCTGTACCTCTTATGTAGGGCAGGTACTACAGACAAAGAGGTACTACAGACAAAATCAGTAAGATACTACACAGGCACCACATCAAGACTGCCTTCAAAACAGACAGAAAAATAGCAGCCATCCTTAGAAACCCCAAAGATAAAATTGACCTGGAAAACCAAGGCATATACGAAGTCCCCTGTGCATCATGCCCGGCCACATACATTGGACAGACCAATAGAAGAGTAAGTACCCGCCTGGATGAACACAAAAATGCAGTCAAAAAGCTGGAACACACTTCCTCACTAGTCCAACACATGAAGCCACAGGTCATAGCATCAACTTCAATGGCACCAAAACCCTAGCCGCTATAGAAAACCCCAGCCACAGAATGATCAGAGAAGCCATGGAGATTGAAAAAAGACCTGAAAGCATGAATAGAAAAGATGATTCCACCAGACTGCCAATCATTTGGAAGCCTGCACTCACAAACAAAAAATCTCCACACCACTAGCCAGGCAAACACCTGGGCACAAACAGATCCCCCTGATACCTCCAGCTCAAACACACCCCAACCCAGATGAAACCTAGCTTCCTAACAAATGATAGCCATCCATTTACTCGGAGCCAAGCTGCACTAAAAGCCTCCAATACAGGAACACAATGTTGCCAGCCAACCAAGACAAAAAAAGCCACAAAACAGACAGAAGATATTAGAAACACCAATCAAGCAGAACACAGCAAACTCCAAGACCAATAAACACAGACCAAGACTCCCAACCAATCAGGATGAAGAATATATATATACATACACAGAGAGAGAGAAACATACATACAAGTAAACCTTTACTGAATGCTCTTCTAAAATGTTCCAGGCACTGATAAGCACTTTCATTGTTTTTCATTACTGCTAGTGTTTTCAACCAAATGGGCAAGACAGAAGGTTGAATCTCTTTAACTAGAATCATTTGGCCTTTATTCAAAGAGGTAGAACAATTTTTTGCGGATTCTATTAACCCATTAGAATAAAAAGCAAAGTGTACTGTACTTTAACAAGAGAAAAAAAGAAATCAAATGTAAAGTTAGACAGGCGAGTCTTGATAATACACATTTAGCTGAAGATGCATGGAACGCTGTTCCCTTCCCACCAAAGTGATCCCTATTTTTCTACTTGCATTTCTACATGCTTTCGAACTGCTAGGTTGGCAGAAGCTGGGACAAGTAACAAGAGCTCACCCCATTATGCGTGCTAGGGATTCAAACCACTGAACTGCTGACCTTTCTGATCCACAACTTCAGCATCTCAGCCACTGAGCTGCCACATCCCTTATTGCTTAAGGATAGACTCCCCAAAACACAATGATTAGTGATTCATCCTTGCAATGCTTGGCTAACCCACTCATTTTGAAACATGAGTGTGTATGGAAAGGTCTCTAATCATGGAAAGGGCACTCCAGATACCCACTAATGAAAGACTAGCTTTTTAAATTTCTCCCTGATGGACCATAGCTCCAGAGAATCCTCCAGTGTCCAATATGGCAGTCTCTAGCAACCATAGGGAAGAAAGGTTATACCAAGGACTGTGGTTAACACTGTGAAGAGAAGTGAAGTGCATGCTGGCTGGGAATCCTGAGAGTTGAAGCCCATCCCACTTAAAGTTCCCAAGGTTGAGAAATACTGATCTGAAGCACTTTTTGGAATCAGCCCTCCATCCAAGCATGTTCACTTGATGGCCCTAATGTTTACCATCCCTGAGGGCAGAAGAAATAGAAGCACAGGCTTGGTTTATGACTTTGCAGAAATTATCTATTACTTATCCCTTTAATCACAGATTGGTGGGGTCCATCTGTTTCACCATCCTGGAAAATGATCCAACATCTTAGTTAATATTGGAACCGTGTGTGTGTGTGTGTGTGTGTGTGTTTCTATACATGCATGTGTGTGCATGTAGTCTATAGTTTAAATCTTTTATATATGTGTCTGAACATTTGTTTTATATTTTGTGGTTCTGGCTCACTTGGGATGACGATAGCTAAGGCTGCTGGATACAGCACTGAACCATTCTTATCAGATGAAATGCCAGAGTGATTTGGCAATGCTGCCAGCAATGGTGAGTCACACATGTATTTCTCGGCAAAACAGTCCTCAAAATTTTCACTCTGGGAATTGAATTTTTATGCCAAAAGATTATAAACCTCTTTATGATTTTGGATTTTCTGCAAAACAAATCACTCCCTGAGGAAGAAATGGGATTGCAGGACCTCCTGAAGGGGAACTGAAAAGGGTTTGAAAAGGTAACGCTGCCACTGATTGTGACTTACGTAAAGAGTAGTTTTGAATAAACAGCATCTACTAAATGAAATTTTAGCAGCCTTTTTCCTGGCGACTTCCTAATTTTTCTCCGTGGCAAGAAAGACTTGCCAGATATGCTCCCAGGTTTGTAATGAAACTAGTCCAAAGCAGATTTCCAAACACATTTACTGGTAAATGTTGTTTGCTTTCTTAGTACATTCTCATTTTTATACTCATTTATCTTTTCTAGTTTACAGAACTCTAAGACTTGCTAGCTAAAAAGACCATTGTCTTTTTAAATGATTAAATATCTGTTTGTTATATAAAGGTTAGGTAATAAAAACAGATCTATAATGAAAAAAAGCAAGACATAATAAGGGTCCCAATAGCATTTCTTTAAAATTCTTCTAAGGTTGCTTTTGAAAAAGTCACAATCAGAATACATTTACTAGCAATACTTTGCAACTGGATTTAGAGGCATATTACCTCTGTAGAAAGTTAGCACCCACCCCTCTCCTAGAAGAATGAAATATTCTAGGAAATATTAAAAAGGCAGAATATTATATTTCCCTAAAGGAGAAACATGCTTTGGAAAGCAGCCTCCACTTTTCTTACTAGCCCCAGCAGAACTGGGCCAGCCTATCTATAAGACAAAAGACCTTCAGCTCCAGGATGATGGGATTAGCCCTCACTCAAGATCCAAATAGATGGGGAAGAAATTGAGGTAGTGACAGAGTTTGTTTTCCTGGGCTCTAAGATCACCGCAGATGGGGACTGCAGCCAAGAAATTAAAAGACGCTTGCTCCTGGAGAGGAAAGCTATGGCAAATCTAGACAGCATACTAAAAAGCATCACCCTGCCAACAAAAGTGCTATGGTCTTTCCAGTTGCAATGTATGGCTGTGAAAGTTGGACCATAAGAAAGGCTGAGCTCCAAAGAATTGAGGCCTTTGAACTGTGGTGCTGGAGAAGATTCCTGCGAGTCCCTTGGACTGCAAGACGATCAAACTGGTCAGTCCTAGAGGAGATCAACCCTGACTGCTCTTTAGAAGGCCAGATCCTGAAGATGAAACTCAAATACTTTGGCCATCTAATGAGAAGGACTCATAGATAAAAGCCTAATGCTGGGAAAGACTGAGGGCAATAGAAGAAGGGGATGACAGAGAATGAGGTGGCTGGATGGAGTCACTGAAGCAGTGGGCGTGAGCTTAAATGGACTCCAGAAGATGGTAGAGGGCAGGAAGGCCTGGAGGAACATTGTCTATGATGGGTCGGACATGACTTTGCAATTAACAACAACAAGCTCCAAACCAGGACAAAGTCATTAAGATACAATAGGAATTGCCCAACACCCAGCAAGCCTCTTCATTACATCATCACCCAGCAAACTTCAGCCAAGCCTGAGAGTTCAGACAACCTACAAAGTAAGCTATGACCCCTACAGCAGCCAATAGAATACATGTTCTTGCACATGTATTGAACTTGAGGAAGCTCAAGTTCAAAGCCCAAGAGAAGGTATAAATAACCCTCACTCATAACTCCATATGGTCAGCTGCCCAGGACCTCAAACTCATCTGGTTCTTTTAATCAAGAAACCATCTTTCCAATCACCCTCCATGTTTCCAGTGTCTTTCTCCCAGCTTGGAACTGACCCAGATGGATATTTCTCCCAACACCTCTAATAGTATTAGTGGCTTGAAATGCTGAAATTGTGATAATGATCACTGCTGGCCTTGAACTCCACAAATGTGATCTGATCCCTATGAAAATTCACTTTGGGAAAATTTACCCAAATGGAAAATTCACAGATATAATGGGAGATATTCTAGAACTATGAAGTGCAGCTACCTGGGATAGGCTGAGTCTTTTAGAAAGTTGGAAATCTGGATAGGAACCACAGCAATAAAAATGCACAGATGAGGTCCTGCCTTGCTTTGTTTTGAACCCAAATCTAGCCAGACCTAGTTTTTCAGTTGAGAAGGAAGGTATGAACATATAAAAGGGCATGAACTTGTTGGGATGAAAGGGTAAGTGAGTAGGTAATGCTTTTCATATAGAAAATGTACAATACAGGTTGTAGGGCTGACTTTCTATTTGTTTTGTATATACATTTTCAGTATATCAGAACAAGGAGGACCCTCTAGAGTTAACATTAACAACTTGAAAAAGTGCAGTCTCCCTCTTTTTCTATGGCATAGCTTATGCTTCAATGGAATTAAAATACATTATATTACATCTATCATCATCTATCCTTCTATCTGTCTATCCGTCTATCTGTCCATCCATCCATCCATCCATCTATCATTAAGAAGATGATTCGGTTTTGTCACATACACCAAGAGTATCAATTTGACCTCCTAATTAATCCAGAACAAGAGATTGTCCAATGATTAGCCTATCTACTCCCTTTTCCATTGTCAAAAGCAGTAACCAATCAGATGCCGCTGAATATACGAGCAGGACATGAAGTTTATGCAGCATTTAATATTTAATGGCAGTTTCTGTTTAGGGAGATCCCATTTAACAGCTACCAACTGTTGTTCCTTTATTCTACAGCCAAATGCTGGGCACAAACTATTCACTGTATCTGTAAGTGGGGATCTAAACTCAGGATTTTGTTTTCTTTCCAATCCTTTCAATGAATTAATGACACATACAAGAGCTATTAATTACTGTAGAATGGAATCATCTATTAATAGATTGATGGAGTTTAGGTGGAGTTTAGAATTTGGTCTTCTAAGTGCATTTATATAGTAATCAGTAATTTTTTCCTAGTAATACTTGAAATTGCCAACCTAATAGTCACCATCCACAAACATCAAGGTTTTGTCCATGTAACTTAATTTATATATTTAAAAAGTTGAAACTGGGAAACAATTCAAAATCATTCTGAAGACTGTTGGCATCACCACTGCCAAATCGCCTCTTCCTGCATGTCTTCAACATATATAGTTTTTATAAAGAAACATTACGAGGAAGCCTTTCCTAGTTGGAGTATATTCACCATGATAAAAGGCCAAAGCAATTTTCTATCAAGAGGTAATACAGTTCTATATTCTTACATCAAATCACATTTGATTTAAGAAAAAATAGGTTCCCTTGATAAATTTTGCCATGGCAAAAGGGAACAATTCTGTCCCACAGTTTCACATTTCTATATACTTCTTATACAATCCTTTTTTCCCCTAATTTTGTTCTCGTTTGATTGTTTTATTTTGCCTTAATTTTGCAGCATGAAGTGTAGTAAATAAATATAAAGTAACAAAGGAAATCAAGGCAATGAATATACATAGTACTCCTTCCTCCTCTTCTTTTTCAACAACAACCTTGTTGGGCTGAAACAGACTGACTGCCTGAAGCCATTTCTCTTAGCATTAATGCCTACAAATAATTGGGCTTAAATTATCCCTGTTTGCATTGTTTTTGCAAATAGATGCAAAAATGCTGTTGCATGAATTAGAGATGCCAGAGACTCAAAATACGTTATATGAAAAACAGTGACAGTTTGGACTAAAGAAAACACCCTGTACACATAAAATAGATGTATGATTTCTTATTTTACAAAAATAACAGTCTCTGTGACTTATATGTGTCTCATATTAAATAAAGGTCAGCAACTGCTTCTGGAAAAAAAGCATAAACAAATTATTTTTTCAGTTCCAAAGAATGAAAGCAGATTTCACGTTCAAGGCATCAAACACTTTGTGAAGTGTAGTACTGGATCAAATTCAAAGGATCATACCCAGTATCGATTGCCATCTCAAGAAAACCATAACTGAGATGAAGCAAACCGTGAATCTCTCCATTAGGAGGCCTGTAGGAAGTTGTGTTTTGCCTTGAATACCACTTTACACTTTGTGGCTTTTCCTTTTAACACATTGCCAGATCAGTGGCAACCAGATGGTTGCAGTGTGCATGACATAATAAAGCAGTAGCTCTAGGCCTCACTTGATCACTCTTGCCATTTGGAGAGAGAAAGCACAACTTCTAAAGCATTCCGTCCTACTTACATAACTCAGAGTATGCAGCTGAATGTTCTTCACTGCAGCCACATAGTGTACCCAAAGAAAACACCTTGCAAATCCATGCTAAAGGAATATACCTGATTAGAGAAGGGGGAGGGAGTTGTTTGTTGGTTTCTTTAGGAAACATTTTTGTCAATGAAATAAGCAGCTGTGCCCCCCAAAATGGGTGCAACTTGCCCTTGCCTTTGCTCTCAATTTAATATACTTTGCTCAGCAGTTCCCCCCTCCTTCAAATAAAATTATTAAATTTAATAATAAAAAATTATTAAATTATTAAGAGTGTGAAGAGAACAATTAGATCAGTGAAGTCGCACTTAGGCTGACCACTTATTTCCCTGTGTGTTTTTTCCTTAGTTAAATCTCCCCGAAGCTCCTCTTTGTATAGATAAACTGATAAGCTGCAGCTCTTTCTCAAATGCTCTGCACCGACAGTTGTTTATAACTTAAGGAACTTCTGTTATTGAGATTCCTATGTTACATCTCATTTAGCCCTCATTGTCCCCATAACTCTGTTAATGCTCTTAAAAGTCATCACTACAAAAGTTTTATTTGTGAACATCTTTGAAGTAAATAGGAATGGAATAGGATGCTGTTTATATGCATGTAATATTGATTTTATCAAACTCTGCACAAGACATTTTCTTAGTAGTTTACAGCATAGCCATTACTACCTAGAAAATCACTAACTCAACCTAATGCTATATTTCTCCTGGACAAAATTTACTGATGTGGTTAATAAGAGTTGACATTGACTCGATGGCACATAATAACCATCAATCAAAGATAATTAAAACATCAATATCTTTATTGAGGAGAGGAGAGAATGAGAGAGAAGATAGAGAAAAATTAGGATAGAAAGGGGGGGGCTTACATTTAGAAAAACAGATCACTTTCAATGCTATAGCACTGATGTTGTCAAAATATGGCATTATATCATTTTCATTGCTCCCAAATGCTAAGCAGGATTCAGACTGTGACTTGTGTACAGCACTGCAATCATCCAACTTTTACATAAGAATAATCTGTATATGTGTGAATTGTTAAAGAAGGAAGAATGTCACAAATATAATCATTTTATTAGAATAAATTGGAAATCCCAGATATGGTTTTAGCCCATAGAATCATGGATAACTGGAATGTCAATCTCTGATACTAATTAATAACACAGCTTCTCTATTGCTACAATACAGCTTGAAAGAAAATAACTAGCCTCTCATTATTTTGTTCAGTTTAGTTTCTCCTTTCAGGCAGAAGTTGTAACAAAGTTCTACATGAGTGGAAAACTATTTTGGCAGGGTAAATTGCGTACTTATTCTATTAGCTATGAATATGCATCATGTGCCTGCAAAAGGAGTTCCAAATGGAATTAATTACTAAGTCTTCAATACATTAGTAATTGTATCTTTTAGTCATGTTGTGCAGAGGTAGCTTATATAAGTCACTGAGATTCGGCATCCAGTGATCCCATTTGCACTCAGAAGCTAAGCAGAGATGGGCCCAGGTAGCACTTGGATGGGCAACCTCCACTCAATAGAATTGTAGTCTATTCTGGAAGAAAGCAATGGCAAACCATCCTCATTCTGCTGCATTGACTGTTGCAGGGATAAAGTCAGGGAAGGGAAACTCTAGACAGTTTTGCTGCCTAATATGCAACAGGCTTCTTTACCAATCTGGAGAAGTCTCCACCATTTGCTTTGATTATTCAAATGAACAGTGGTCGTTAGTAGTCAGGGCAACGTTTTGTTATCTCATTATGTCAGGAAAACTACATGAAGAGAAAGACCTAACTTCCTTTGTTCTTTGCAAAATCCAAGACAGCAGCATCTTGTGGCTGACTTGAGAGTAAGTAAACAACTGTATAGAAAAGGCTGCAATCTGAGAAAGAGAAAGCTAGTGAGAGAGTTGTTGCTCACCTGCTGGCCAAGATCTGACGCTGGGGCGGAGTAGATCGGGCGAAAAAGAGTTTCGTCCCATAACCACCCTCCTCCTCCAAAGAGGCTCCTCCTTTTCATACTTATCCCGGTCAACTTGAGCACGTGTGCGCGTGTATCAGGGCCAGCTGTGGGAGCGCACACGTGTGCGCGCGCGAGCACATCTGAAAGGGGAAGAGGCTCCAGTGGGTTTTTTTCCTGCAAAGACTTTCTTTCCACACTTTTTTCTTTCTCTCTCCGTTCTCCCCTCCCTCCACCTCCTTCTCCCTCGGCGCTCGATGGGGGGAATGCGGTGGAAACCGCAGAAGGAGGCAACGTTTCCCCAAGGCTTCAGCTTCAAGGTGCGACGGGTCCTTCGCTTCTCTCTCAGCCGCGTCAGGCAACTGCAGGGATCTCGTCCTCCTTCGGAAACTGGCTAAAGAGAGCTCTGGATGGGACTCCTGGCCTTGGGTAGCCGCCTCGCCCAGGAACGCGACTTCGCACCTAACTAGGTGATCAGCACCAGGGACAGCTCCCGGCGCCCATTCTTCCCGCGCCTCCATCCTGCGTTCTGACTCCAGGCGCTTGCTAGCCAGACGCCAGGCGATTAAGGGGAGTGAAGGTCGGCCGCGAATATGGAAGCGGAGACCTGGAACCAGAGCGAGCCCAACAGCACCCAGCTTTTTTGCGGTGGACCCAACGGGACTCTTGGGGGACGAAGAGGCAGTTCATGCTCTGGGGTCAACCCTTCCATGATCACAGCCATAGTGATCATGGCCCTCTATTCCGTCGTGTGTGTAGTGGGGCTCTTCGGGAACTTCTTGGTCATGTATGTCATCATCAGGTAAGAAGAGCCGGAGGGGGGAGGAGCTGCTGGAGTTGGGGGCCAGCAACAGGGCTGCTGAAAGCAAAGTACGCACGGAGGGAGGGTTTTGAATTTGATGATGATGATGATGATGATGGACCACCAAAGTCAAGGAAACGGTTCTGTAGTTAGCTCTATTGGATCTGGACAAGCTAAGTGGCAGAGAAAAAGATGTGTCGTTCTTCTCTTGCTAAAACTCCAAAGGCTTTTTTGTTGTTGTTGTTGTTGGGGGATGCTCTCTTACCAGAAAGAAATTATCCAGCGGTTCTTCTCACAATTCTCCCCATAAAAGCAAGCTAGATGTATTTGGGATCATATCTTACTAAAGAGCATGTCTATGAGTCTCCATAGCATTGTTACATGTTTCTGGTAAAGAGGACACATTGATTACCCCTGATTTCAGTTCCATAAGGATTGATATATTATCTCCATCCTGGCAAATACCAAAATACAAATTTGATTGTCCTCTAAGTACATTGGTTTTAAGACCCAAAGACATTTTGAAAGCAGCAGCAGTTCTTTTGGGATGGTTCTGAAGAATAATGTCTAATTATGTTGTAGAAAGAATATGTGAGTTTAGTAGGAAGTAAGAGACTGAAAATCTTTGCTTAATGTAACTAGGGAAAAAATGTGTGCTCTGGGGCGAAAAAAGCATGCTGTTTCATATGATCATTTGTGCAGCATAAGCATTCAAGGCAAGCAAAAGTTATTTCATGTTAATAAAGTTGTTTATGTGACTGAGAATAATGTAAAAAATAAGTTAAATGAATAGCTCCTACTATTTCTGCAACCAAAACCCAAGTCAGATATAATGGGTGCAGGAGGTATATAAGGAAGTGAAATATGTTAGAGAGGCATTGGAATCCACAGATATGAATTGCAGTGCAGTTCCAACAACCAGATCAGATGTCTGGTTTCCTATTTCTTTCCTCAACTGAACTTTGTGCCCCAAATCCCTTTCTTTGTATCCTTTAGGAAATTCCACTAAAAGAGCCTAAATTCATTTTCCCAGGAAGAGTATTCCTCAGCCAAAGAAATGCCAAACCGGTCTTCTTCCACAAAGATAATTATATCCATTGGAAGTTTTCTGTAGTGGAAAATCCCTCTGACTAAATTCCATATTTAAAGATTTTGGTTGTCCTTAATGAAAAGAACCGTGTTCTTTTTTAAAATGTTTTTAATAGGTGTTTAGTGTTAAATTGGATTTGTTTAATGAAGGCCAAGTAGAGAAAAACACTCAAATTTACTTCTAGCATTCCACAAATGTTTCAGAGAAATGAGTTACAGTCAATATCTATGGGAACACAGCACCATCTATTGAAATGATGGATAACAACAGGTGGAAACTGTTGCTTCTGGGAACCAAGTTGGACAGGGAAGACTTCCTTGCCTTAGGAAAAGAAAGGGAGGGGAGAAAGGGGTGTTTACTGTCCAACATTTATCTCCACTTCTATTTTTCCAGGGAAAACATCTTTCTATCTTTCTCATCTCTGTTTTAAAGTAAGGTGGGCACTCAGTCATATTTAAATACAACACATAACAACAGATTAAATATTAAAGGGGGTGAGAGTTCTTGCCATCTTTGAGAATACTAGAAGCTGGCACTTCCCAATCTGCTTCCAGCTGTTTAATTCCTTATCTTCACTGCCAGCAGGGCCATGTTCATTGGCAAAAAGCTATGTTTATTGCCTGTAGATAGCATCATCTGAAGTGAAGATGCCACCAGGCATAAGTAGCATGTCTAGGCCATTCTTTTCTGTGTCATCAATTGTCTATTTTTCTTTTCACTTGACGCTGAACATTTGGAAGGCTGAGCAGGCTTTGTTTCCCTCTGACTAAATGGATACATTTTTTTATTGCAATTCCTATCATGCCTCACCATTAAGCAGGCTGGTGGGAGTTCAGGTTCAATGACTGAATGAGTCTACTTTGCTCTTCCTGGCCTTAGATGGCTTGGGATTTCCTCAATAGATCCATAATGGCTGTAGAACTATTGACATACTCTCCTTTTTTTTTTTTTTGCAGTTAGATTACTATCCTTATAATGAGCCTTTGGATGATTGTACAGGATTCTCAATGATGTCTTGCAGTAATTAAGCTCATAGTTGACATTGCAATAAAAAGAAGTGATTGATAGAATTATTGCAGGCCTATTCCTTTCCCTCCTTACATAAGATAAATGCTTAAAAAAAGTTGTTAGGGTACCTGAGATATCCAGGTTCAGTTCTCCACTAAAAAAATGGAGTTCCCATCTAGACCTTGTTTCCTTTCACTCTTGCCCACTGATAAAGGGTTTTTAAGGATAGAATGGAGCTCTTTGGAAGTGGGGTGAGGAAAAGGGAATAAAAATATAAATATATAATTGTGAGTTTCCTATCACAGGATCTTTTTTCAGACATGAAGGCAAGACTCTGAAAGATCAGATTTAGTCTTAGATCCATTCCCTTTTCGGACACTGATGCGAAATTCATCTGTGAGACTATCATGAGCATGGCATTTTGTGTGGTTTGCAAGAAGGGAACACCAATTCTCTAAAATAAATAAATAAATAACTTCCAGTCATTAATATTTCCAGTTTCATAATCTATATACTTTACAGGAGACCCTTTTCATTTCTAATTAAACCAGGAAATCACAACAGGGAGCAATTAGAATGTCGGCTAGAGATTTGATAGCTCTCCCTGGGAATACAATTACAGCCTATGATGCTCATTGACTCTTGTGAATGTGTGCTTTACAGACTTTTAAACCATCAGTCAGAAGCAACTTCAAATGTAGGTTGATGTGGAAAAATAGGCAACTTTAGAAACATTCAGAAAAGAGTAATATTGCGCACAGTTAGTAATTATAAATCAAGTAGGCCTGGAATGGAATGGGTACCAAAAACATCTGGAAAAATATATCAGAAATGAAAGGTGAATATTGATGTGCTTAGATGTACTTTTTAAATAAGTTTTGATATTTAAATGACATGTAACACTGAATAGGATACCTTTCTTCCATTAAACAAAACAACAAGAAACCACTAGAGCTCATAGCATGAGTCATGGGAAAGGACTATTTAATGTTTCCCTTTCTTTGCCATTGCTACCCTTTGCCTGGCCAAGTTAATTTTCTATCAGTGGAAATAAATATTTGGGACTTGCATCTCTTTTCTTCTAGAGGAGAAAGCAATTTTGGAGTGGAAAAGCAGCCTAAGGGGAAAGGATGAAATAATCCTTTCTCCTTCCTTCTGTTCTAATCTAATCTCCCTTCCTTCATGTTCATCAAGCTATTGGTCTCCCATGACTGTTTTTCATAATGTTATCAATCAGTTCTACAGAGTAGCTGCATTTACAATACATTTTATCTTCCCCACAGATATATTCTAAGACATAATGCTTCACCTATGATACCTCAGCTTTAAGGTTTGCATGATGCTTAAGTGTGACTTATTTTTACACTAGCAATATAGATTTAAGATATAATAAATGTTGGCAGTTACTGTTTTATGAGTGTCAGTAACATTGTGAATATCTGAACATGTGTGCATATATATGCATACATCTAAAATTTTGTATAAATGTTTGATAATGTGCTGTCTATTTTCATTTTTAAAAATTGCTAAATCATTTTCTCATAGCCATAGCACTTGGTTCAATAAGGGCAATGCCCACAATTGCATGGTAGAACCATACTTACAGATTTATTTCTGAGAACTATGGAATGCTATGTCAAATGATTTAATGGTGATATTTTCACACAGCTAAAAATTCTATTCTGGACACTAATGAAAGGAATTATTTACTTGGTGTTTCAAATACTTGCTTCAAATTCAGCAAGGATTATCCTAACAGCCTAGCAACTGTATAGTGTGCATATTGGTTTTGTGGAAATATGTGCTGAAGTCACCAAAATTTCTTTAGATTAATGTTTCAGCTGTTTTGGTGCAATGCTGGTAAAAATTGACCCTTGTGAAAGGATGCATAGAAAGTTTGTGTCCCAGGCTAGGTGAACACTTTTGAATAATAGTATTTCATCATGTCAACTATGATTAAACCATGGAGTATGCTAATACATTCTGTATTGATCATTAATTAATTCACAGTGTTAATTCACTTTGGGGATAAGAATAACAGTGCAATTAGTCCCCTAGAAATCAAATATTATACCTTGGAACATCAATATTTGAGAATAAGATGGTAAAGACCAGTTGTATTGATGACCTATTGTAAGAACTTCCCAAAGGCAACTAGATTGCATTGACAAAAACCAGACCAGATTCCATACATCTTTGATCTAATCTAGGAGAAATAAATGATGGAAAAGGTGGGGGGATTCGTGTAAACCTTTGCCTAAATTTAATAGATGTCTTAACAGATAATAACAGATAATCAGAGTTGGAAGGGACCTTATAAATCATCTAGTCCAATCCTCCCGCCCAAACGGGAGACCCTACACCATTTCTGACAAATGGCAGTCCAATCTCTTCTTGAAAGTCTCCAGTGACAAATCTAGACATCTCCCTATTCCCTTCAAAGTAAAATAAAGGGATTTTTAACTCCTTTCCACTTCTTATACCTTGGTAATCTAGATCAAAAATGTTCAAAAACCAGGATCTGAAGTATGATAAATGAGATGCCACTTACATCATTGAAGTGGAAAGGGACAGGACTTCCTTTATTTCATCTTTGAAGGGAATGAGGAGATCTCTAGATTTATCAGAAAACATCTGTTAAACTTAGGCAAAGGTTTACATAAGTTTTTCTTTCCTTTTCCATCATTTATTTTAATTAATTGTGGTATTTTAAAAAGCATCAAACCCATGGACTATACATTGCTTATGTCTGGTTTAGATAAAAGTATCTCTGCTAGAAGCATAATCAGATGCCTTTTAAATCCTACTCACAGGGAGGATGTTGTGCATTTATTCCTTTTGCTGTGCCACTATATAGTCGAAAACCCACTCTATGCATCACACTGTTACCTAACACAGAATCGTCATTTTACATGCCCTCAATCCCTCATTTTACTTCCATTTACTCCAGAGACATACCTATGGCTGAATCCAGAGGTGGTATTCAGCAGGTTCTGACCAGTTCTGGAAAACCGGTAGTGGAAATTTGAGTAGTTCAGAGAATCAGCAAATACCACCTCTGACTGGAGATTTTACAGTATCCTTCCCCTGCCCAAGCCACGCACACAGAACGGGTAGTAAAAACATTTGAATTCCACCACTGGCTGGGGCTAATTTTATTTCTTTTAGAGCTCAGAGTTCCCATCTGGCCCAAGGACATAAGAAACACAAAAATATAAAAGCCGTCATCATTTCCTTAGTCAGGAATACAGTCTTATGGCAGTTTTCATTGTGACATTGCAACACATATTTTACCCCTTGCCTTGCTCCTGTGTGTTTCAAAGGCTCCATGTGAAGATGTCTCTAGAAGATACAAATGACTCCTTGGGAGACCTTGTCCTTGGGTGGGGGAAGGGCTTTTGAGACACGCAGGAGGAGGGGAAGTGGTAAAATGTGTGTTGTTGTTGCAATGTCACAATGAAGACTCTGTCCGTGGCATATTGGTTGGTGTTGTTGTAATACAAACATGAAAGGATGGAGCTTGTATCATGACATACACTTTTCGTTATTTTGACCTATCGTTTTGGTTGGGAACAGAACCACATACTTTGAGAATTAGACTATAATACTGCCTATTATATCTTAAAACATATATATATTTCTTTAGTAATACATAGATTAAAAAGGGAAGGAGTTGGATATTATTTCTGTAAAATCAGTAGCTCACAATCTAGATTGGCATTATATCATGTAGGCTTTTTTTAAATGTAATTCATGGCTATATTTAAAGGCAGATTTTAGCAGAACTCAGATTTTAAATAATTCCAATGATGTTTAAATGATTGGTTTTAAATTCAGTGTTGCAGCCTTCTGAGAATTCTGAACTTGATTTCCCATTATAAATTGCAGAGAATATAGTTTTCAAATACATTTGAACATCATGGCTAAAATGTCATTCCCTCCCCTTCTTGTTTTGCATGTAGATGCCTTGGCTCAAAACTGAAGCATACTAACTTGGGAGAGGAGTTCAGCTAAGGGCAGAGGATGCAAATTATATGGATTGCATCCAGAGTTCCAATGAATGAAATTCTACTCATGGGACACACCCATTTAAACAAAGAGGAAGGGAATTTCACAGATTTGTGCTTCCTCACAAATTGTTCTTGGTGATTGAATAACCTTTTAGAACAATGATAAGAGAATGGAAAGATTGGGGAAGTCATTGTTAAAGTCTCCATTGCAACTCAGATCTTTCATAGAAGTTCTATGAGTCATGAAAAGATAATCTAAGTTCTTGGCCTTCCATTAAGTGTAACATTTTACAAGTCAGGAAGATATATTGATGAGTTACATAGGCAATTTCATCCAATATTATGTTTGCAAGGACATGTATCCAAATGTTTCTTGAAATTTCACAAGTGAAGCATGATGTTTATGACCCACACTACTGATTTTATTTCCAAACGATAAGAGGGTAATTTTGAGTATAATATTTCCAGATAGTAATAGCAGACCATGGGTTCATCTTCCATCAATTTATATCATACCTTTTTAAAGCCTTCTAAGGCAGCAGCTATAACCATATCTTGTGGTAACAATTTTGATGGATAAATTCATGCATCATGTGAAACTGTTATGCTTTTGGCAGAACAACTGTAGTTTCTAAATGATGTTTTACTATTTAAAGTGTTCAGGATTCCACAATATTGTAATTTTTTTCAGAAAACAGAGTTAAACAAAATCTGGCTTAGCACAATCTTGAAACTCAAATTATTACCAACATCTCCCTCCCTTCTCCCCCCCACCCTCTCTCATATACTGTCCATTTGGGGAAGAAAAATTCAATGCACTTAAATTAAGAACCTACTAAATGCCTCAACACACACAAAGTCTTCCAAAATAAATAGGCCTTTGCAAGACTATTTAATGCAAGATTTTTTTATGAGATCTTGAAGAAAAAGGATCTGAAATACTGACTAATGAAACTGTACAGGCCCTTATACTGTGTGATACACTGTCTAAAATTGTACGGGAAGATTCTCTAAAGCAGGTCATTCCTGAAACATGAAGCACTATAAAAATAACTATTTCCAAGCACTTATTTCAAATATGGTTTGATATCTTGTTGTCATTTCCTGGGACTAGGAGACAAGCATCAAAACCTTCTACCTCAGTTTTTTCTTTTTAGTCATCTTCAGGGGAAGTTGCACATAAAGTTGATATGGATCAGCATAACAAAGTTCTTATGCCTAACCCACTACAAAAGCTTCTGGAGGCAAGATAATAATAATAATAATAATAATAATAATAATAATAATAATAATAATAATAATGATGATGATGATGATGATAATAAGTTAATTAATAGTTAATTAATTAATTAATTAATTGTTCTCACTGTCAGGAAATTTCTCCTTAGTTCTAGGTTGGACCTCTTTGATAAGTTCCCAACTGATACTCTCCCAGGTGCTTCAGAAAATAGAACAATCCCTTCCTCTCTGGGGCAACCACTCAAATACTGGAAGACTGCTATCATGTCATTCCTAGTCCTTTTCTTTGTTAAACCAAGTTTACACCAAGTTCCTGCAACCATTCATCATGTGTTTTATCCTCAAATTATTGTTGTTATTCTCTACACTCATTCTAGAGCAGGGGTTCCCAACCTGGAGTGCTCGCACCCCCTGGGGGTGCAAGACGATATTACAGGGGGTGCGAGAAAAGTCCAGGTAAATAATAGGATATTGGCTATATGTTGGCATTTTTATTTATTATTTATTTCAGAGGGTGTGAGGTTCGAGTGAAATTTCTTTAGGGGTGCGGGGAGAAAAAAAGGTTGGGAACCACTGTTCTAGAGTCTCAATACCTGTTTTTGTATCCTCGTGACCAATCGTTGTGACCAGGGAGGCATTGGCCTCCCTCCAGGTAGATATAGTTCAATTGAGGAATACACTTTAAGTTTTGTTGGTCAACCAGTTACGAATCCATCTGGTAATGATACTAACCAGCACAATTTTTTTTTTAATCTTATCACAAAGTAGGCTGTGGTCTTGGTACCTTATCAAATGCCTTGCTGAAGTCCAAATATACGATGTCCAAAGCATTTCACTGGTCCACTAATTTAGTCATTTTGTCAAAGACTTCAATAAGTTTAGTCTGACATAATCTGCTTTTGACAAACTGATGTTGGTTTCTAGGGGTTTACAGATCTGTTGCTTGATTATCTTTTCCAGGATCTTGCTGGGTTTCCCTCAGTGCATGATTGCACCGCTAGAATTGCAATGAATAAATACATTGAAGAAATATTGCCTGTCATTTAGCTCCTGTCATAAATATATAACAAAACTCATGAAACAAAATTGTGAGAAAGTAACGAAGCAAAAATGCATTTTTTAATCTAAAAACTCTGCTCATAGGAAACCCATTTTCAAATACAACTCTTGACTTCCTTATCTTTTCCTATTCTAGCCTGGCAGCAATAAAGTAATATATGCATTGCTTTACAAAGAGGAAGTCATATCTACTTTAGCAGACTGCCACAATTCTTTCTAGAGGGTGGAAGGGGAACAGTTTACTAATATAAAACAGAACAAATGGAACACATCCAAACCAATTATATAAAATGAAATATGGAGAAAATGGGGAAGAGCATTAAAATAGTATTTATCTATATATTTGTTACATTTATGTTATTCTTTTTCCTCCAGGAGCTTTATCCTACATTTTCCCCAAAAACACATTTAATAGGTAGGTTGAGCCGGAAAAGGGTTGACTGGCCCCAAGTCACCAAGAGAATTTTTATAGCTTAGTGTGGATTTCTTTCTAGTGCAAAAGTCAAAAGTATTATTGGAATAAATAGAGATGTGTCAGTTACATTATTATTTATTCTTAACTCTCAGTTATACCAACATAGACATACTTAACTACTCTGGCTAGTGAGTTGTGATAGATGCTATTCCTTTCATATTAAATGGAATTAATTTTGCAAAATACATTTGCTTGCTTGTTTGTCTTGGGCATGTAATGAATTCAGTTTTACGACTTGAGAAGGGCTAATGGAAAATGTATAATCTTGGGTCAATTGATGCAACTAAGGATAAATGCAGGACATCATAGCTTTTCAGAGTCCCAAGTAACCAGGAAATGGACATTGCAAGTAATGGAATAATGGCAAGCTTGTTAAATAAGGATTTCCCCAATTGCAGACATAATGTATTGCTCTTCAACCCACTAATTTCAAGCAGGATTCCAAGGAAAGTAGAAAGCCTCCTCCAATCCAATCTATTTACCATAGTAATTTATCTACAGGATGAGAAACAAAAAGTTTAACTTACAAGGAAATAGTTGTTGGTTGAAGAACAGGAATGTTTTTCTAATGGTAAAAGCTATTCAATAGTGATATGACTGTGTCAGGAGATGAAGGGTTCCCTTTGCTAGAGGTGTTTAAATAGAGAACTCCAAGGTCTCTTCCAGCTTTCCATTCTATGATTCTAACACTGTCCAGTAGAGAATTTCTGAATCCCACTTTTTTGCTGTGCATAAAAATGATTCAGCTTAAATATCTGATGTTTTTTTAAAAAAACCACTTCTACAGTAGGGGGAAAATTGCCTGCAAGTATTATCTAAATCTCTCAAATATTATCTAAATCTCTCTAAAACAAGAGAGGAGGAGGAGGAGGAGGAGGAGGAGGAGGAGGAGGAGGAGGAGGAGGAGGAGGAGGAGGAGGAGGAGGAGGAGGAAGAGGAGGAAATGATGGTGATAAGTGATGATGATGATGATGATGATGATAAAAGTCTCCTGTGCAAGCCAACCTACTTTTTTCTCTAAAATGGGATAGTCTAAATCGGAATGTTCTCATTCTGCTGAAAAGCAAACAAAATAAATTTTAAAAAGGTGTACTTTTCCTATGCAAGTGAAAAAAAATAACCTTAGACTTTAAAGCAGTTGATTTCTTATTGACCCACATTGAAATTGGTTGTTATTTTCCCCTTAAGGACTGAAGAGCTGAAGGATGCAGTCAATTTAATTTGCATTGGGTCAAGATGAGACAACACCTGCACAATTTAATTTGAATAAGAATATTAATGATTCAGGACAAAGCATAGGGCAATGAAACAAGAAGGATTCAGGGAAGAAGACCAAAAACTAATTTGTTAAGATGCATTCTGTATTCCTGACCCTAATTCCTATATTATAATGCAGCGAAAACAGATCTGTGGATCTTAGAGCTAGGAAGGATGAAATGTTCTAACCATAAATTTATTCTTAGATTGGAAAACCTCAGGAAACTGACAAATATACTGTTAAATAAGGCTTCATAAATATTCAGATTTTGGAATAAGATCTTACCTATGTAAATCTAACTCAGGAATATATGCATTGACTTTAAAAGTTTCTTGCTAGAAGAATATGGTGTTATCTCTGTCTGCCTATTTAAAAATAATCCATCAATCATAAAAAAAACCTTCTCATCCCTATGGGTGGTATATGCCTTCGTCACTCATGTCTTCTGCCAGAGACCAGGGAGTTTGTATCTTGGACACAATGTTGTTGGTCTTTGATTTATTGGAGTCACTCTCCCAATTTAAGAGTCACAACCCTGAGTATACTGGGACCACTTTGGCCTTTATGTTCCACAATCTTTCTAGCTCTTCTTTCAGGTCTTGTACTTCTCCAGCTTCTCGTACTTTTTCTTCCTGAGAAGAAGTCACTTGGCATCACTATATCTATCACCATCACTGTCTTCTGGTCCTTATCTACTACCACGATGTTTGTCTCATGTGGTAAAGCCCTGCTTCTACCACAATGTACCTGCCTGTCCACTTCTAACTGGAAGTCCCACATAGCCCTGTTATTCTCCGTGAACTTTTGCAGAATCTTCCTGGACTTGGGAGGGACTAGTCCCTTTGCAGATGTTCCTGTACAGAATGCCAGATATTTGGTTGTACTGTTCAGCATATGGTTACACTCTGGTGCTATTTTGGGGACTGGCTCTGAGGACTTTCTCTGCAATCTGCACCTCAGGTCCTGTCTGGTGTGGTAAAACCCTGCTTCTATAGAAGTGTTGCTTAATGTCGAGACTTGTGTTGCTGTGACTCAACATGAAGCCACTTTAGCTGTAAGAAATAGGCAATTCTGTTTCTTATTCTTTGCGGTAATTCAGGTGGCTCTGTTAAACAAATTATTTTACAGGTGGTTTTTTGTATATAAATGTGCTTAACTTTTTGTGCAAATGCTGTGCTGAGCTAAACCAATTTTTATAATCTTTTGATACTAGTTTTGCTTGATACACATCTTATTGAAGATCTGAATTTTAATATAAAGGCACAAAAACTCTTGTGAGATGATTTAATGTTAAAGTACTGTGCATTTAAGATATCCTACATTAGACAAAGGGAAAAAATTAAACTATTTCTAATTTTTTTTCCTGGCATACAGAAAGAGCTGGTACATTTATATGGTGGAAAGATCCGTCTTGTCAACTTTTTTTGTTAATTAAAAACTATTTTGTTGATTCTTTATATAAAAATACAATGATACGCTTAATTCAAGGGAAGCTCCGGCTTTTGCAGCTGAGTTAATTACTAGCCTATTGTAGCAGTTTCACTTGATCTCTGCTCACAGTTTCATGCCCCAACTTTGTTGACTTTTTTTAGATACACCAAAATGAAGACCGCCACCAACATTTATATTTTCAACCTTGCCCTAGCCGATGCCTTAGCAACAAGTACGCTGCCATTTCAAAGCGTGAATTATCTGCTGGGAACATGGCCATTCGGTACCACTATTTGCAAGATTGTAATATCCATAGATTACTATAACATGTTCACAAGTATTTTCACTCTCTGCACCATGAGTGTCGATCGCTACATAGCAGTTTGCCACCCGGTCAAGGCTTTGGATTTCCGCACCCCTCGAAATGCCAAGATTGTCAACGTGTGTAACTGGATTATTTCTTCAGCAATTGGCATTCCAGTGATGGTGATGGCAACCACCAAAGAGAGTAATGGTAAGTTAGAATATCTTTTCCTGCCTTCAAATGGACACTGAATGTTTCTTTACCTGAACGCCCATAGCTGGGTCTGGGGCAGGTTTATGAAGAAACAAATTCCTAAGGTAGTAGTTCCAAAACAAATTGGGAAGAGCCATTGTGGCGCAGTGGTTAGAATGAGTGATTTCAGGCTAATTCTGCTGACTGCCAGAGGTTCGATCCTCACTGGCTCGGAGTTGACTCAGCTTTCCATCCTTCTGAGGCAGTGGTGGGGTTCACATTGTTTTACTACCAGTTCTGTGGGCATGGCTTGGTAGGCGGGGCAGGATGGGGCTTGGAGGGTATGGCAGGGGAAAGATGCTGTAAAATCTCTATTCCCACTCCATTCCATAGGGGAAGGTTACTGTAAAATCCCCATTCCCTCCCCACCCCACTAACCTGCTTTCCAGCTCCATTTTCCTGTGCAGGGCAACAAAAGAAGACCCAGCCAATCAGCTGGGACTCAGGAGGCACAGAATAGATGGGGGGAGGGTCAGTCAGAGGTAGTATTTGCCAGTTCTCTGAACTACTCAAAATATCCACTACCAGTTCTCCAGAACTGGTCAGAACCTGCTGAATACCACCTCTGTAAAATGAGAACCCAGATTGTTGGGAGCAATTTAATGACTTTGTATACCACTTAGAGGGGGCTGTAAAGTACAGTGAGGCAGTATATAAGTCTAAGTGCTATTGCTATTGCTCAATTAGAATCAGGAACTGTACCAGGTTTGCAATTATGCTATTTATCATATTTTAAATAAAGAATTATTGTGCCTTTTGAAACTCGCTGTTTTCTAAATGTAAGCCTCTCTCTCTCTCTCTCTCTCCCTCTCTCTCTCTCTCTCTCTCTCTCCCTCCCTCCCTCTCTCTCTCTCTCTCCCCCTCCTTCCCTCCCTCTCTCTCTCTCTCTCTCTCTCTGATTTTATACTTTGCCCTACTAACAGGAAATATATTTCCAGAAATCCAGCTGGTTCTTATTTCCAAAATTACCTGCCTTACAGGGCTTGACATTAATCTTGAAAGCCTGCTAAACTCTCCAGATCAATTTACACCTAATTAAGACAGAGTTACTTTAAGTTGTTTTCTCATGCTTCCCACCTTTCCTGGGCTGTCGGGTTGCTTTTTTCAATTTTTGTGTTTTCTCCCTCCATCTTCTCAGAAAGGCATTCCTAGGTATCCCTTCAAACTGTCTATCAACTTAGGTTCAAGATTTATTTCAGAATGACCCTTCAACCTGAGACCAAGAAGTATAGTTTGAAAGGCCCAGATACTCTGCAGAAAGAAGGAAGGGAAGAGAACCAAGAGTTTCACTAATATGCAAAAATTCTCACATTACCTAAAATAGGCATTGGTTACTAGAAAAAGTCTCAGACTTGGGCATTTTCACTTGAAGAAATGCATTTCCATCTCTGCCTCCTCAATAAAACAATTGAGTTTAATGGAAATACTCCCAAGTGCTTAACTAAGTATCAGAATGCAACAGTGGAAAGGACTACTCAACCGTTGGGTGTAAATTCCATTGTGTTTGATGAGGCTTTACTTTGGACTAAGTGTATATAAGACTACTGTCTAAATGTCAGATATTTAAGAAATACTAATAGATAAACCAGACCATTTGTGCTTCTCTCAATTTATTCATTCATTAATAAAGCCATGCTATCTTGCATTAATGTGAGCAGAATTTTAAAATTAATATAACAAGTGTTTTAGACGTGGTAGGGGGGTGAATCCCTGTAGATAGATATGCATTTATTTATACGTTTATATAACTGTAGCCATATATAAATAACTATTCACATATGGAAATTTTTAAGTCCATTTTAAAGGAAGAACTACAATGCAAAATTTGAAAAAAGCAACCACGTTTCACTCCAATCACATGGCAACATTTAGACAATGCTGAGTGGTTTTTTAAAAAGCTAACCATCGTTTGGCCTGGTACTGTCTGAATGGGAGACTATCAAGAAATAACACAATTATACATTACGCTGGGAAATAAAATCACACAAAACATTATAGAAGAATGTTTTGTAGAAGAGAAAGCATTTTTATTTTGATATCCAGGAAGTCTCCAAGAGTTAAAGAGTTAAAGAGAAGCTTCTGTTTTAATTGTTTTTCTTTTAACAATATGAGTTTAAACTAACTTTGCAAAAATCAGATTTTTCAAGCATCCTTTAAAAAGCTTCTGTCTACAGTTCTCCTTCAAATTACCCAATTACATCTCTCTCTCTCCCTCATTACATCGGCCTGTCTCATTAGATAAGCCACCTGGGAAAGCCAAGGAAATCATCAAAACTGTAAAAAAAGCAAAAGTTACAATATTTTGGACATTGTGGGAGTTCAATAACCAGTCATTTCAGTGTGCAAAGATGTCTGACTGCCCAGGCAGCATTTATTACCTTTTATAGGGTTTTTACAAGTAGACAAAGGCAACATAGATACAGCATTTGGATTGGTGAATCCCCTCAACCAATCCTTAAGAATGGCGGTGATGTTAGTAAGGTGAGATCATGGACAAGTCTGGGACTTTCCAGCCCAAGATAGTAGGGAGTGAGATTGTGCAAAGAGGCCCCTGTATTAGCAGTTTGCTGCTTTCGCCATCTACAGGATCTCTATTGCTACTACAGGACATGTGATGCTACACCCAGAAAATAAAAATAGGATAAAAATAGTTGATAAAAATAGGATTGCCAACATGATCGCCAATGTCCGATGATGGATATGGCACAAGAAGAAGAAGAGTCTCATTAGATCTGGCAAGAAAAAGGTGTTATGGCCAGGGACTTGCATTTGGTAGGTCCCAGAGAGATGGGTCTTCTCTGCCATGGCACCCTCCTTGTGAAACATTCTCCCCACCCGAAGCAAGGCTTGCTCCTTCCTTGCTTAACTACTTTAAGAAATCCTTCAAAATCTGGTTATGTCCTAAGGAATTTGAGAACTGGAGACAATACTTGCTCTTTCCCTGGTTTGTAGATTTAATTTTTTTTTAAACTGATATGCTTATTTAAACAATTACTTTTTATCTTGAAAGATGGCTGTTTTTATTTGTCTGCTGTTTTATTCAATTATTGTACGTCACCCAGAGTTGCTTTGTGTGAGATGAGCGGCCACATAAATATGATTAATCAATCAATAAAGAATAGATGTGTTTTTAAATTAATACAAACTGTTTGTGTTATCTTTTCTCCCAATGGTGGCGGTGACACTTGGTTTTGTTCACAAAACAAAGATTGCAAGTAGGTTTCATTTCAAGTTACGTAAAAGCAATGGTTTCTTATCACTTGTTTTTGGGAGGGGGTGGAGGGACAATAACAGTGAAAGAAATTGTCATGATTTGCTTAAATTCATTTGTCTTCTTTTAATTTTCATAGGATCTATTGATTGCACGCTTAAGTTCTCGCATCCAGCCTGGTACTGGGAGAACCTACTGAAAATCTGTGTTTTCATCTTTGCCTTTATCATGCCCATCTTAATCATAACGGTCTGCTATGGATTGATGATTTTACGCCTGAAGAGTGTCCGGATGCTCTCTGGCTCCAAGGAAAAGGACAGAAATCTTCGGAGAATCACCAGGATGGTTCTTGTGGTTGTGGCCGTTTTCATTGTCTGCTGGACTCCGATCCACATTTATGTCATCATCAAAGCCTTGATCCATATTCCAGAAACTACTTTCCAAACCATCTCCTGGCACTTCTGTATTGCATTAGGATACACAAACAGTTGTCTCAATCCCATCCTTTACGCCTTCCTAGATGAAAACTTCAAAAGATGTTTCAGGGAATTCTGTATCCCGACAACTTCGACCATCGAACAGCAAAACTCCACCCGCATCCGTCAGCACACCCGTGAGCATGCCTCCAGTGCCCATACAATGGACAGGACTAACCAGCAGGTATGACTAGAAGTGGAGATGTCAACCTTGGAAACAAGAATTCCTCCTGGAGATGACATGAATTCTGAAGTCACGGTCTTGACTGAATTGTAGCTTTTGGAAGTTTTATAAAAATTCTTCCGGTTTATTTTTCCCTGGCTGAGGTGATCCATGAAGATGGAAAGACTTATCCAGATGCACTAGGAAGGTTGTGCCAGTCCTACTATGATCCCGGGGAAGCTAGAAAACTCTTCAAGTTGCTTCTTGTATAGCCAAGAAGTCTGGGTATCATTGTGTTATATATTCAGTACGCTGAAAACAGAAGAGATGCTTTCATTGTCTTTGCTTACTGAATGCTTGCTACTTCAGCTTTCGAGAACTTTGCGTATTCAGAAACTTCTTATACTAAATCAGAGCATTGGGCTATGTGACCTATGCGAACTAGCAGCTGCTTCATAACCAGTTCTCCAATATTTAATAGTCCTGCAATTACTGGTAGTCCTCAACTTACAACAGTTCATTTAATGACCGTTCAAAGTCACCGAAAAAAGTTACTTGTGATCATTTTTTACAGTTGAAACCTTTATAATTGTGACTTTGTAGCATCCCCATGATCGCACGTCCAAAATTCAGACGCTTGGCAACTGGTTCATACTTCTCACCATTGCTATGTCCCAGAGTTACTTGATCCCCTTTCGCAACCTTTTGACAAGCAAAGTCAATGGGGAAGCCGGATTCATTTAACAACCATGTCACTAGAGTGATTCACTTAACAACTGTGGCAAGAAAGGTCATAAAATGGGACAACACTCCCTTGACAAATGTCTCACTGAACAACAGAAATTCCGCTCTCAATTGTGGTCATAAATCAAGGACTACCTGTACTAGATACTTCTTGCAAATATATAAAGGCAGTCCTTGGCCTTACGACCATAATCGGCACCAGAATTTCCATTGCTAAGCAAGGTAGTCATGTCCAATTTTATTAACTTTTCTTGCTATGGTTGTTAAGCAAATCATTGCAATTGTTAAGCAAATGTCATGGTTGTTAAGCTAATCCAGCTTCCTTTTTGATCGTGGGAATGCTAGAACAGTTGTAAGGGTGAGTGATTGGGTGAAAGTCACTTTTTTCAGTGCCATGGTAACTTTTAGTAGTCACTAAATGAATGGTTCTAAATCAAGGACTACCTTGTATAGGCAAGTTAACATCACCACAATTGATACACTTACAATACACTGTTTTTTATTTTTTGTTCTTTGTTTTTGCCACAATGTTTTGTGACTATTACCTACCGCACAGGTGTCAAAGTTGTGGCGTCATGTTGCCATCACATGACATTTCATCTGTTAAAACGTTTTATTAGTTTATCAAAGTATAAAATACAGAAAAAAAAATAACATGGGAAAGTAAGAAAAAAGGAAGGCAAAAAGTGGGGATATAGTGTAATGGGAGAAAACAAGGAAAAAGGCACCAACATTTGACTCTCTTTGGCACAGTCAAAGGTAACAACAGTACAAATACAACTTTTTGCTTTTACAAACAGAAAAACCCATGGGCAGAAAAACAGAACAGAAAAACACCTCTGACCTACTGTATGGGATTGCTGGAATGTAATTTAGCTAGCCAATTAATTATTGTTAACGTATATATCCAGGGGTGGGAGTCAAATTTTTTAACAATCGATTCTGTGGGCGTGGCTTAGCTGGTGAACATGGCTTGGTGGTCATGTGACTGGGTGGATGTGGCTTGGTGGTCATGTTATTGGCTGGGTGTGGCCAACTCAATATCACTCACATCGAGGCACGCATCTCCTCGCCTGGCCTCTCATGATTGTGGGGATGCTGCAACAGTCATAAGTGTGAAAAATGGTCATAAGTCACTTTTTTCAGTGCCATTGTAACTTTGAATGGTCACTCCACACAAGCAAAGTACCAGCAAAGGAAGGGGAAAAAAAACTCCAGAGAAGTTCCTGAGACAGGAAGTCTAGTCCTGCCAAGAATATAATAAGAGTTAACAGAGAGGCAGTTTCTGTAAGCAACACCAGAATGTTTCCTTCCTGCCTTCCTTACAGGATTAGGCCAGTAATTTCTTCTAACAACTGGTTCTCCGAACTGCTTAGAATGTTAACAACCGGTTCTAGCGAATAGTTGAGGACTGGTAGAATCCCACCCCTGTATATATCCCAAAAGGAACATTCATTATGAGAAATCCACCTTGAGGAAATATTACTGGAGGTTTGTTGCCTCAAGTCAATCAAAAGGCTCAAATCAAGTGGCTCACTCTGTGAATAAAAGTGGAGTTGCTTCAGGTCCTCCTCAGGGATACATGTCTATGGAGATTCTCAGTCATCTAAGGCATGGTTGACCTAAAGGTGCTTGTTCAAAAGGCAACTGGACTTTCTTGGTTTTTCCTTGAAGATGTTTCGTTTCTCATCCAAGAAGCTTCTTCAGTTCAGATTTCTCACTTTTCTACTTCATCAAAGGAAGCAGGAATTGAGCCAAATGAAATATTCACTGTGTAGAAATGAGGGGAATATAACCAAGGTGGAAATCAGAGATGGTATTCAGCAGGTTCTGGCCAGTTCTGGAGAACCGGTAGTGGAAATTTCGAGTAGTTCAGAGAACCGGCAAATACCACCTCTGACTGGAGATTTTACAGTATCCTTCCCCTGCCATGCCCACCAAGCCACGCCCACAGAACCGGTAGAAAATTTTTTAAATCCCACCACTAGTGGAAATGATATGTTCTGATAACTAGGGAGGCAAGATAACCACAGTGATAGCTCACAAGCAATTTGGGTGGGTAGAAATAACTGAGTCCGAAATAATGGAGGCATCTCTATGCTTATTTTGATGGCAGATTTGAGTATCCAGTCTTTCTTTCTGAGATTTGATCTGTGTTATCATTTGGACACCACAACAACTGTGATTTTTCTCTAAATTAAGTAGAAAACTTTTAATAGAAAAGAAAAGCTATAAACAATCTTCTCTCAGTTCTTCTGTTTTTCAAATGCATGTCTGAGAGGGAAAATTACCTTGGGCATAATAAACAGCAATATCTCAGCTCATGATCAAAAGAAGTAATAAAGGTAATATGTTTTAGAAAAAATATGCAGAATATTGTTCTAATTGTCTTTCCTATTCCAAAAATGGATATCTCTAGGCTAATAAGGATCTGCTAAATTCACCATTATTTTATTTCTCAAATCTGAACTTAATAATTGTTAAATTTGATAATTAAAATTATGATATCATAAATTATTATTTAAGACCAGTAAATCCTTGGATTTACCTCCTATTCTTTGGACCAACCAACATAATGGAAGTTTCAATTGTATATAATTTGCTAAGCAGATGGCAGCAACTTTTAAGCCATGCCTACTGTTGCAGTCTTATATATTTGTCTTTAAATTAGTCATTGTGTTGTAGGAAGTTAGCACCCACCCCTCACCTTGAAAAATGAAATATACTGGGAAATATTAAAAAGGCAGAATATTTCCCCTAAAAAGAGAAATAGAAACTTCAGAGAGGCAGAAACTCAGCCCCCCCCCTTTGCTAATGGGCCATTAAGGCCTAGGCCAGAGTAATCTACATAATAAAGGCCTCTACCCATCTCACCACCTGGCCTGGAAAGATTGAATCAGCCAACACTCAGGTGAAGCCACGTGGTCCAGACATAGCCTACAAAGTTAGTTAAGACCCCACCCCTGGGAGTCTGACAGCCAATGGGATACATTTCTTGCACAGGAACAGGAAACACTAAGGTGGGGCCCAACAGAGGGTATATAAGGGTCTCTCAACATCTTGGCCTCCCTTTTTCTCTTTTTCTTCACCTTGGAGCATGTGATCATACTTCTTTGGAGCTCTAAGCCAGGGGTCCCCAACCACCGGGCCGCGGACCGGTGCCGGGCCGTGGAGCACTCTTTACCGGGCCGCAAAGAAAAAAAAAAAAAAAAATGGCGGCTTTCTTCGCCTTGGGTGAATGCTGCTGGGATCGGGATCAAGGACACAAATGAGAGAAGGGGAGGGAGGAAGCAACCAAGCCTGTCCTGCTCTCTGGCTCAGCTCTCTCAGTCGCTTTCTCGCTCCTCCACCAGCCCAGGAAGAAACTGCTTCAAAGAAGCCGGGGGTGGCTTTCCTGTCGCCGCAGCTTCCCGCGCCCGTTTCACCCCACCCGCCCGCCCGCTCGCTCGCGGTTCAATCCACAGTGCTCCGTTCTGCCTGCCTGCCTGTCTGGTTGTTTGGGAGCAGCTTCGGCTGAGAATAATAACTATTCGCCTCTTTTTATCAGCCGAAGCTGCTCCGAAGCGAAGAAGGCAGGCAGGCAGGCAGGTAGAGCGGAGCACTGTGGATTGAACCGCGGCGGGCGGGCGGCGGGGTGGGTGGTGGCGCTCGGAAGCTGTGGCGACAGGAAAAGCCACCCCACCCCCACCCCGGCTTCTTTGAAGCAGTTTCTTCCTGGGCTGCTGTAGGAGCGATAGAGTGACTGAGAGAGGAAGAGGCAGACACCTGAGGGAGGCAGGGAGGCAGACACCTGAGGGATGGGGCTGAGGGAGGCAGGGCCGGGCGCTCCCTGAACTTGGTGGTTTGCTGGCAGACGTTTTATTACCCGACTAGGTAACAACATCAGATGTTACCTAGTCAGGTAATGAAACGTCTGCAAGCAAACTACCAAACTCAGATTCTCTCCCCCCTGCTCTAAGCCATATGGTCTTGTCCACCATTAAACCATCTTTCCAAATAGCCTCCATGTTTCCAGTGTCTTTTTCCCCACTTCGAACTGAACCCAGAAGGATAATTATTTCAACAATTTTCTCTCTCTCTCTGAGTTTCTATTTTTCTTTTTAGCGGAAATATTCTGCCTTTTTAATATTTATCAGTATATTTCATTTTTCTAGGAGAAGGGTGGGTGCTAACTTCCTAATGCATCATCCCACATTATATTTTCATGCAGTTGAAGAAATAAGCGTAGCATATAAAATTAAAGGCAAATATCAATACACTACATTGTTATCTTCAATTACTATTGTGTAGTGCTCAAAACATTCACACATGCAATACTAGGACCCACATTTCAAATCATAATGACTTTTGCATGCAGTATGCCAATTATTAATAATAGTGTAGCTGTTGTTAGTATGTCTATAATTAATGTTTTAATAATATTTTCTGACATTATTCATATTCAATAGGTATAAGGTTCCCCCATAAGAAGAGATAACCAGACATAAATGTACTGTATATACATAATATAGTTCTATAAATTAACACGTTGTTTTACTGATTACTTTCATATTTACTCTCTAGGCAAGAAATATCTCTTGCTTCAAATGTTACTCTCACAGATAAACTGAAAGGTTTTAAAAAGACTTGCTAAAATTCAAAGATGGCTTTTTGCCATTTTTAATTTTTTTTTGGACGTTGTTTATTTCTATCACCTAACACTCTTTAAATCTACTGAAAGGCTCAGGCTTAAGTAACAACTCACAAAAACTGTCCCTTGTGAGTGTTTCTGCCATTAAATTTCTAACCAAGACTGTCAGGAAGGTGCTTTGTGGGTTTAAAATGCTAAATGGTGCTGATCCTTTCCTTGCATCTTCTTAACAGAGAACGAGAAGAATCAATTAAAGCTGGTCTCTTTATTATACAAGAAAGATCCCCACAGAAAACAAACATCACCAATATTTTGTTTTTTGTTTTACTTGAGAAACCTTGTTAGGAAAATAGAAATCCATGAGTGTAAAAAAACTATGTGCATCGCTGAAGTAGTTGTTCGTTCATTCGTGACAAAATAAAGTTTACAGAAGGGTATCTTCAGTTTTGAAGTCTTTGAAACAGTGTGCACTAGATCTCTTGCAATCCCTGGCTTCAGTACGGGGATCAGATTGACTGATTGGAGCTGACCATTTACAGACCAGATGCCCTTTCTGATGCCTATGTGGAGTTCACAGCAGACAATTACTCTCCCAGAGAGAGAAATATCTGCCACTACCTGGGATCGAACTGACAGCCTCCTGATTGATTGTGAGGCGAGAACTCCACCTCTAGGCCACCACACTGTTCACTAGATCTCTCTATTCTAACCTGTAGAAAAGCCTCCAGCAATAAACATTCTCAGAATGTGCAAAAATTTAGATTGGGTATATGCCAACGATCCTTCTATTAAAGAAGGAGGCTATTATATTCATGCAGATCTTCAGGAATAGACTGAATGAAAGCATAGCAAGGGCAGGGCCCAATTCACTTCTGAACTGATAGGGTGGGCTTGTTCTTGGTCTCTTCTTTTAAATATTGCCATTGTTGGGAGCTAGGGAGCATGCCTTTTCTGTGGCAGCCCCTTCCTCTTGAATTTTGACAAGCTATCCTCCTATCCTTCTCATAAGCACTGGAGACCTGGCTTTTCCTCCCAAGGACTGTAATAGGATGAGCATCTTCAAAGCTTAGGAAAGCTGATGATTTTCAATGACATTACTGGATTACTCAGCATGCTCAGCATATAAGGATTACATTAAGGCAAGCACAGTAGCTTTTCACCCATGGCTCAAAGCAGAAAGAAATATAGGAACATGTTTTCTACCAATATGTTTACAGAAGCCATTTAAAACCTGCTGTATATTATACCTTGTGTCTGTTAATATATGTTTGTTAAAGATTTCTCTCTATTCAATGTGGCTGGTTTTGAATGAATAGGATGTGAACTGGTAATATCATGTTTGAATAAGTGAAGAACTGCCAATACACAACATGAGGATCTGCCTGACATCTTACCATGTCTCTGCTAGACAGTCCCAATTACTGCTGCTGATATTTATTACGGAGAACCTTGAAATGTGTGGAAGTATAGTATTACCTTGATGGCAGAACTCTCTAGGTAAACACAAACCAATTTTCAAAGACTCTTCTTGCATCTCCAGACATATTTGGAACTCTTGGAATTCAAAGAGCTGTGCAGGAGAATTTGTTAGAAGAGAAATAGAAGTTTGAAACCATTGCTGGAGAAACCTCAAAGACTCTTGAACATGAGAGGTGCAGATGAGTGAGGAAAAAATGGCAAGAGTTTACAGCTTAACTTTAAGAATCAGAGCTGATTTGAGTGGAGTAACAAAGATTGATGATCTACTGCTAATTCTTTGGACGCTGAGAAGCAAGTATTTTAATATAACTCTAGAGAGGTATTTTTAGTCTTGGAGCTGGCAATCTTCTTTCTGGAACAATTGGTTAGAGATTACTATTTTAAACCAAGCCCAAACTCCATGCAATGCAAGCTAATTCCACTTCCATCTCACCCCATAAAATAATGTGTGTCATGGAAAACAAATGTATGATAAAGACCTATCAACATATTAAGTGCAGTTGTGTATAGGCGTTTGAAACAAATCCCTTCAGGTATAAATAATTGTAAAGATTTTTTGTTGGTGAAAATATTCTTAGCATCTAATCCTTTGTGGGGTGAGGGGAGTACAAGCTAGCTGCAATGATAAAATAGGTCAGTGCTAACTCTGAGATATTGAAAAAAGACATTCATATGCTAAAAGTACAATCCACATAAACTGAAGATCACCCTTTCATAATAATTGAAGCTTCTATCTATATTGTCTGTGTTCCCTTCAACACCAAACACCTTTGTTACATGTGGAAAAATAGTGTGAACCATCTTCTCCAGCCAAGTACAATTCCAATATTACCAGAAGTATCAGATTATGTAAATATTCTTTTTCAGACAGATCATATGTGAACAATAGCTAGGTAGTAATTCACATTAATTTTGCATTTTGTATCAAAAGTGGCTAGTGATAGCCAGTTCTGTAAATACTATTGTCAATATCTGTACAATGCTAACATTTGGGCGATGAAATATATGACAGTACTTCATTTTTAAAGAAATATATTCATCCAATTTGATTTTATACCATGTATTTAAATAATAAATTTTCTGTTTCAAAATCTGCATATGTTGAGTAATAGAATAAGATTACATGTATATGTTATGACTCTTATAAAATAATGTCATTATGTATAAATGTGTGCAAAAATGTAAGTGTAATTGTATATGTAAAGTAGTGAAGCATTTCTACGTATACATTAAGAAAAAATATTGACGCAGCATGAAATTAAACAATTTGTTTCAAAAATAAAATATAGCTTTATGTATATAATATATACTGTATAATGCATACAATGTGTTATACACAGTTTTCTACATCATTGCAAATGTTCTCATTTGTCTCTGTGTGATTGCCTCTACAGTAATTAACTTACAAATGTATACTCAAGTCAAAATAAGAAGCTTTTGGAACAAGCAAGAGTAATAATCAAACAGATCATTTGTAGTTAAATAATATGTTATACTTGTTTAGTGTTTCTGCAATTAAATTGTCAAAATGCACATAGGAAACAAAAAAAAGAGTATTTTTGTTCTGATTATAAAAAAAAAATCTTACCCATTGCTCTCTTTTAAAAATGTCTAGCACTGCATTTTCACTGCTAGTTTGTGAAAGAAAAAGTTTGTAGGAAGAAAATGCACATCTTGAGTGAAAATGTGAGTTCAATAAAATCAGATCAAATTATAAAAACTCATGTATTTATGCATGGAGACTCTCTTTCTGTAATCATGCTCTTATCAGTTTCAACAATTGGCAAATCACTTTTCTGTTAATTTATCACTGGTGTAATTTATATCAGTCATACAGGTAGTCCTTTACTTACAAAAGTTCATTTAGTGACCATTTGAAGTTACAACGGCACTGAAAAAAAGTGAGTTACGAACATTTTTGACACTTATGTCCATTGCAGCTTCCCCATGGTCATGTGATCAAATCTCAGAAGCTTGGCAACTGACTCATATTTATTACATTGCACTGACCTGGGATGATGTGAACATATTTTGCAAACTTCTGACAAGGAAAGTCAATCAGAAAGCCAGATTCATTTAACAACTGCATTACTAATTTAACAACTGGAGTATTCACTTAACAACTGTGGCAGGAAAGGTTGTAAAATGGGGCAAAATTCACTTAACGTCTCACTTAGCAACAAAAATTTGGGGGATGAATTGTGGTCGTAAGTCAAGGACTACCTGTATTTTCACCCTCACTGGCCATCTGGCCAGCATCTGAAAAGAGTTCACTCTACCCCAACCAATTGATGTGTTCCAATCCTTCCTTTTCAGAAGTTCCTTATTTAATCCATTTTCAATATTTGGATCAAATCTGCCTTCGAAGAAAGAACAGAAAGAAAAGCAAAATAACAAAGGATCAAATAACCATACCAGCAATTAGGAATGGATAAGAACAGCACACAAGTAGCTTTCTCTGAGGCTCATTTAAGATTTAGTAAGAACAATTTGAAGCAATCACATGACAACTGCAGCAGGTAACTTTGCCTTCAAACATGGACAGACAGTTCAAAGATTCTTACTCTACTCTTCCAAGAATTACCAATCTCCCCTGAGAAAACTGCCCAAAATGCCCTTGGAAAATTTGGAGGAAAGAAATTAGCAGTGCAGTCTTCTATTTTTTCCACATTATTTGAAATATTGTAGATAAATTTCTCATAGCAGTCAGAAGAAAAAAAAATTTTTTTGAAAACAATTTTATTGGTTTTTAAAGACAAACAAAACAAACAAAACATAAAAACATCCAGCTTTCTTTCATAAATATACAAACAGTGTGTTGGTTGGTTTACCAATTTTTTGTGCATCCATTTCGTGGTCTCAATTACAGTTACATTACATAATAACTCATATTATCAATCAGAAATTATATACCCTAGTATCACTATTAAACAATCATTTGACTATGATTTTATTCATTCATACTTTGCGAAATAACTATAATTTACTTAGTTTATTTTATAACAAATCATATAATCATACCAAATCTATCCTAAAAACATTTTATAGATATGATATCAAATAAAAAAAAAGAAATATATCTTTATATATTCATTATTATCTAAAATTCTAAATATTCTATTATTGTGTTTTATTATCCAACCATTGATAGAAAAGGTCCCAAATTTTATAGAATTGTTTATCCTCTTGTTCTCTAATTTCAAATGTCAATCTACTCATTTCAGCACATTCCAATATTTTCTTAATAATTTCTTCCTGCAATGGTATTTTCTCATTTTTCCAGTCTTAGCAAATACAATCCTAACCACTGTTAATACATTTACAATCAGGTATTTCAAATCTTTACTATATGTATCAGGTAAGATTCCCAATAAAAAGATCTCTGGTTTCAAGTCTATGTGTTTCCTTGTCAGAAGAAAATTTTTGATGCTAAACATAGATTATTTCTATAGCTAAGTTCATCCAATGCCTTTAATTTGTTTTGCAAGATTGCACAGTATATTAAATCACAATGTGCATTTCTTCAATGCCAAATCTTCAAAGAATTTACCAAAGACTAAAATTAACCAATTGCAATAACATGTAATAGGAATGCTGCCACTAAGTTTTAAACTAATCTAGTTAAAGATACAAACCCAGCCACTAAATAGCATAAGTAGCTGAGAAAGGTGCTGGCTGGGGAATTCTGGGAATTGACATTCACACATCTTAAAGTTGCCAAGTCTGAAAAACATTAGTCTAGATAATGGTCTACCTGAGATGTGTGGCTGAAATGAAGCTTGCTAACAGAACATTTCTAAGTGCTAAATTACTAAACTGTGAAATGCTTACAGTAGGTTTTGCAGGCTCAGTCAATAGATTATGACATGTTTTCAGCAGGTATCGATCAAGACACACACCCCAATTCCTGAGTTTTGGTAATCTCTCCATCAACCATATACTCATGTTTCATTTTTCTAGAGTCAGATGCAAATAGAATGGGAAAAATAGTCACTAAATTCCAAAACATCTGGAGATACCAGGTTCAAGATGTTTATATAGTATGGTACTTCTATGAAAAGTCAAGGAAGGCTACATTTCTTTGGATTTCTCTGTATGGTGAGCTGCTGAATTGAAGGAAGCTGTATTCTATCAAAATAAATTCATTCACAATTTGCCTTGATCCTAACCACTTAGAATGGATTTTTCCATATAGAAACATGTCAAAACAGGTATTCCCAAACACAATTACATTTTGTATCCTTTGATATCCTTTGGTGTATCACATTGGATTTGTCCTTCTATAGTTTAGATAGGTGTGGCTGCATTTTTACTTTTTGGGGGAGGATTAGAATTTGAAAAGATAAAAAAGTAGAGAATTAAAATGTTCCCCCTAAGCTCTTCAAAATTGTCCAGTAAGGCACTGCTGGGGTTGATGGGGAGTTAATATCTGCAAGGGTTAAGGCACTCATTTTGCCTCTTAAATTCTAATTTTCAGAAATCAGAACATGCATTTCTATCCATTATGGGGCTGCAGTGAGCTTTGGGGTGCCTTTGGTGGTGCAGAAACTGCTGGTGGTTCCTATGGTCCCTGGGTCTCCCCTCCCTCCCCTCTACAAACAAGCAATTTTAGGGACATGTCTTTTTAAAAAAAAAAAATTATTTGAGTTTTCACAAAAAAATACAAATAAAACATCTTTTTTGAAAGTAGCGTAATCCCGGGTTACATTTCTTCGTATAGACACAAATTCAATTTCATGCTCATTCTTATGTTCTATTCCATATCTTATTACTGTTTTACATTTTCTACATAGCTTCTCCCCTCTTTTAATTTTCTCAATTTTATTTTAATTATCTCATCTCAATTCAAATCATTATATTTATACTTTTTGTCTGTCCTGTTTCAATTTCATATTATCTTTTCTCATCAAACAAAGTTTCTCCTGTAGTTGCTGATTGGAGTATGACACCTTTATATCTTTTAAGTTTATCCATTTAACTCTTATTTAAGCTTCAATATATATGTTAAAGTTATAACATTAAATATAATACATAACTTCCATTCAGATTCTGCTTGGTAAATTCTTAAAATACACACTATATTCTTTAAAAAAAAATGATTATAAATATATGTAATTAAAACAACACATTCCATTCCAATTCAATTCATTAATGTTAATATTCATTAAAATCTTCTTTAACATTACTTTTCAATTAAATATCATACTTCTATGGGAACAGTTATAAGTTTTCCATAATTGATTCCCCCTCCCTCTTCACTTATATTTTATAAAACATTAACTAATTAAAATGTTCCCATCCCTTCCTAATTCAATTTTCTCATTTATTTTATTTCATTTATTTTATTAACAAACATTTCACTAAATTACACTAACTATTTTATCCCTCATTTTAATCATACATTGTTTCCAATTTTCTAAAGTTATTTCTATTACTAATATAACAATACAATCTTATGTACCTTTACAGAATCCCTTTTTCAGTTACATTTTCACCCATTATCTCTAAATAGGCCCTGTTTCTCTATATCTTGTTTCGGTCCTTTGTAACTTCTTTTCCTTTCCTTCTTCCCTCTCTTCTTCTCTCTCCCCTTTTTACCCCCTTGTCTCTCTACCTCTATTTCTCTCTTCTGTATTCCCCTCTTCTGTTGCTTTCCAGTATTATACTTATTTTTCAAATTATTTTTCTTTTCTTTGGTTGTTTTTTTAAGTCTTAAATTCTCCATTCCCCCCCCCCCTTTCCTTTTTCTTCCCCACATAGAATTACTTGTTCATTAAATATGGCTTCTTCTTTGTCCCAGTCTTCTTGTTTTGCAGTCTTTTCTTGTTGTTTCTCATAGTTCCAAATCTCCATTTCTAAGAATTGAAAAATGAAGCCAAAAGAACCCCTCCCTTCTTGTGCATCTTCTTTGTACTATTTAAGTTCCATTTTCAATTCATCCAGAAGTAGTGCCATTGTATAAATTTTTAAACAACCACCCGATTAATTTTAGTCATTCAAATGCAATAACTAAGAATCCAAAGATCACCAAGTAATCCAAATACACGCAAGCTGTTTCTTTTTGGGTGTTTTTTTTCACTTTCTCTTCCTGGGGTTCTACTGTTTAGTTGCCAAGTTTCAGTTAAAATGTATATTTTGTAAAATGTATCTGTCTTGTTGAAGTTTTACTGTAGATTCCTTTTAATTCCAGGCAGTCTCCTCCCTCTTTCCAGATCCTGCCCTTTTATTCTTTTTCTCTCCTTTCCTGTTTATAAAAAAATTTTTAGTGTCCAGAAATCTTTATTATCCCTTTGACAGTTTGTATTTATTTTTAGCTTAATTGCCTGTTAATGTCAAAGCGGATTTTTCCCATTTCTTATTTAAGTCTCTTACTTGTCAGTATAGGGAAAGGGAGAGAAGAAGAAAAAACCAAACCTTTCCCTTTTCACTTTCCTTCGCTGCTTCAGACTCTTCTTTGGGAATGATGTAATTTTTTTGTAAGTTTAAATTCCAGGATACCTTAGTTGTTGCTTTTGCAATTTAACCCGGTCAGCCAAAACTTTCACTTCTTATCTTCCTCCTGCACATTCTTTTCCAGTCGAGTTCTTCTTTGAGGTGGCCATTTCTGACCACCGCTGCAACCGCCTTCAGGAAAGGGAGTAATGGCCAGCTGAGGAGGAGACTGCTGGCAGTCTCCACCCTCTTCACCACCTCTATGGAGTGGCTTAGCCCTGAAACCAGCCGGCTCGGCATGCTCCAGCGGCAAGCCCAGACCGAAACCGCGCACGATCACAGATTTCTATCTGTCGCCGAAGAAGCTCAAACCGGAAGCTAAGACATGTCTTTCTGAGAATGCTAGGCAAAATGCATAGCTAGACAAAGCATCAGCCTGCTTACCCACCAGTTCCTTTGCTAATTTATGATTATGAAAAGAAAACAATGGAAGGGAAATGTTCATGACATTGCCTAAGCATGAAAAATTGTGATTTAACTGTTGCATGTACTGATGGATGTGAACAAAAGGTGGAATGATTTTGTACTGACGCAAAATCCAATGGGTTTTTTTTTCTCTTCCCAATTGTTTCCAGCCAATTTTCTTTTATTTCTTGGATTCTTTTTTTCTTTTTCTTTTCTTTATAGCGGATACTGCTTTTTTTAAGCAGAATGCCTTACAGCTAAATTTCTTTTCTTAAATACATATATCTCTTTCCTTTGGTAATTGATGATAGATAATAGATAGATAGATAGATAGATAGATAGATAGATAGATAGATAGATAGATAGATAGATAGATAAGAGAGAGACTGCAAAATGTTTGCAGATCTAACTAAATTATGGTGTTAGCATCTTCAGGTGACTAAATAGTATTCAATTTATTTTTTTTAAATGAATACAGTAGGAAAAATAGAGTAATTGCCATTTGTAACACCCTGAAATGCCACAAGGTTGCACTCATGTACCATATCAGTTTCATAGCACTTACATGCAGCAAAAGCTTACATTATATGTGGCTTAGTTTGAAAAAAATAAATTAGATTCTTTCCTTGAATAACCTGGAAAGGAGATGGAGGAAATGGTGATGTTGGGAAATACATTTTTTTTTCTTCTGAAAAAGAATTTGCCTGAATATTTTTTTAAAGATGGGGATTTATTTTTTCTACCATAGATATTATTACACCATTCATCCAAAATGGTGATGAATTCAGGCTACATTGAAGCTATGATAAGAAAGAAAGAATTCCATATCTGTTAATCATGTACTTTGGAGACTGTAATCCTATAACCCTACATAGGATTGACACGTGATCAATCTTTTAGCAAACCCTAGTTTCAAAGGAAGTATTTTAAGTGATTTTGTTTTAGGTAGATATTGGCTGCATTTGCACTTAAGAAGAAATTAAACTTATTGAGCCCATCCTTTTCAGACTGGTATTCTGTGGGTTGCAGTCATCACTCAAGATCAGGCCACATGTAACTGTTCTGATCATGGTCTCGTGCTCAGTTTAAAATACTTTAACATTGCATTTCACATTTAATGTGCAAAGCAGCAGAAACAGAAGCCATTGGTAACTTTTCTTCCAGAATATTGAGAGAATATTGGGCCCCAGGAAACAGGTCACCATTGGATACTGTTATATGCAAGGTGATGGATAAATCCCTCCCTACATGCTTAAATGTTCAAACCTGCAGTTGTTCTGCACAAGCATTCCCTTAATTTTCAACTCAGCCACAAGGCTTAAATTGGCAATTGTGTGCCAGTAGTATACTTTCTGGGCAGCAGCAGGTGCTGCAACCAACAATCCTAACAATTCAACTCAACCCTTAGCATTCTGAATATGGCCATTCGGCTGGCCAATACAGAACCCTTTTTTTAAAAAAAAAAGATTTTTTTTTTACTAGGTTTTTTCCTCTGTCTTAGGGCAGGCTCATGCTACAATAATAGAAACCACAGAACCTTCTTCCTGTTGTCAGAAAGTTCAGTCATTCTGTAAAGTTGCTTTTCCTTGATTAGTGGCCATTTCATGATTTAACTATTTGTGCATGTGTACAATTAGGTCTAATTTCAAATAGGGGACTGTGACCAGAAAAGGACATGCAAAATGCAAGCATAATGGTGTGAGCTGGGTGACCAATTGTGTGCATTTTTATAGGGATTCCCTTCAAGAAAAAGGGCAATATTGAAGTGCTAGGCTTTGTTTAGATGGACTGTTGACTTGCTTCTATTTCATCCAGCTAATAAATATACTAAAGATATATATACGCATGCAAATTTGGAAAGGTTTCAAATTTGAGAAGAACTGTCAAGATGCCTGTCATAGGTACTGAGATTTAAGAGTCGTGGTGGTGTTAAAATGCGGTATTGCAAGCTAATTCTGCTGACTACCAGGAGTTCGAGTCTCACCGGCTCAAGGTTGACTCAGTCTCCCATCCCTCCAAGGTTGGTAAAATGAGGTCCCAGATTGTTGGGGGAAATATGCTGACTCTGTAAACCACTTAGAGAGGGTTCTAAAAAGCACTATAAAGCAGTATATAAGTCTATTGCTATTGCTATATCTAAGTAGTTTTCATGGCAACAAATACAAACCTTGGCATGTATTTGTTGTCTCAAAGTCGTTTTACCAATAAGTAGCAGCTATAAAAAAAATCTAGAAAACCTGCCATTGCTCATCTATGGACTGTTGTTGTTGTTTACTTCAAAATCTAATTTATACTACTTGACTTTTATTTATTTCTCATGATCTTCTATCCAAGGACAATTCAGGTCTCATTTGGCTTAGCTTTTTGAGATCAATGACATATGGCTAAGTGAGACTGAAAAAAATATCTACATTTTCACACAAAAACAGAAGCAAAGCTTATATGTCTGTGTTTTGTATTTGTTTTCATTTACTGTTAGGTTTATGCTCCATAAAACATTGAGGAAAGATGGACACATAACATTTTGCCCAATGAATTTATTTGCTCATAAAAACCAATTCAAACACAACTTCGCAGACATGATAAATGGATTTTTTTCATAAACCTGAAAATATTATGGCTGCAACTGTGTCCTTTGAGTAGATCATGAGAAGGCTACATAGAATACAAACACCAACCTTCTTTTATTTATTTCTTCTGTGACTAAAAACCATCCATCAGCAGGAACAATTAAAGCATTGACAAGCTGTTGCAAAATAGTGCATTTTGTATAATTCTTCCCCTGGTGGGTTTTTTTCCAACCTGAAGTGTTCTGCTTCTCTCTCCACCAAATTTTAAATGGCCCAAGTCTTATTCTGTACATATCCTACATTCAGAACACTGACAAAACACGTTTTCTAAAATATTATTCTTATTGCAAAGTTGGCTGATTTTACAAAAGATAATCTCAATTCTCATCCACCAAAGAAATATTCTTCTTAGATCTGTAACAACAGTGGTATCATGATGTGATCATTAGAGGAGATTTTTCCTATCTTCATGGAATTTCAAAAAGGGAAGTCATGCTCTGGACAACAGACTCTGTGTTCCAGGGCCAGATTAATATTAATTGATGCTCTAAACCTGATAATAATAATAATAATACTCTAATAATACTGCTCCTCAATTTTTCCATTGATTAATTGACAAGACATAAGACCAGTAGTGGGATTCAATTATTTTTACTACCGGTTCTGTGGGCATGGCTTGGTAGGCGTGTCAGGGGAAGGATACCGTAAAATCTCCAGTCAGAGGTGGTATTTGCCGGTTCTCCGAACTACTCAAAATTTCCGCTACCGGTTCTCCAGAACTGGTCAAAACCTGCTGAATACTGCCTCTGATTAAGACTTAGTAAGTGTTGAAAACTAAAGCTGAGTGTGGCAGTGAAAGAATTAAAGACATGATCACTAGGGGGAAAAACTCTATGCCCCCCTTCCTTGGTACCCTGAGCATATGCTTATTTTTCTTGTTGGTTGTTGGTTAATCCAGGGCTGCTCATAGAATGTACCAGTACCTATGGAAGCAAAACCTGATGATGTAGCAGTTTAAACAGAATGACTGAAGAGATCAGTGATAAAAAGTTAACTGTCCTCAGATAGTATTTCCAGTGAATACTTTTCATCCAACAAAAGATGACTGTGGGGTCATTTCTGATTCTGTGTTGTCTCCTTCAGTTGTAGACATAGTGTCTGGTGGCTGATAGATATCTTGAATCAAAATGGAGTTTGTATTCTTCCACTCTCTATACTTTCTTGCTGTTAGCTTATGATCCTCCAGCAGCTGGTTTATCATGGCCAAGTCATGTTCTTTGCACTAGTCAACACAAGAAGAAAAAACAAGTTACTAGAAGTAAACATTGGGAAAGATAAATGACCCAAGTCTTCTTGTGTGCATATACCCAACATTCAGAAAACTGAAAAAACAAAAACAAAAAAATGGTCTGTCAGCTTTGGAAGCCATATTAGCACCAGATGCTTCCACACTGCCACATTCTTGAGCCTTGGAAAATGGGAGGGGGGATTTCTTGAAGTGTATGTGGTTAGACATAATAGCATTCTTCTTCTAAGTCAAGGTCATGTTATTTCTGCACCTGGTTGAGAGGACATCTCAAGTTGGGACTGATGGTGATTGGAGCATGCGATGCAAAGATGGGTGCAGGGGGTGAATTTGTAATTTTTTACTTATTGCAAGGAAACCAGAACTTTCAGATTTAGGATTTCCCAGATGTGCCAATTTACTACTCTAATAAAAAGAACCTTGGAGAGGATGTCTGTCTCTGAGCTATTTGTTTGAGTGGAGGTTTTCTGGAACACTGACACCGTCTCTCAAATGTCAAGTCCCCTGATCTTTCCACTACTTGTTTTCAAAGAAAAACTATTTCCCATAATTACTAATAAGTTCCCTTGTTTTTAAAAAAGTAATCATTTCATAATAGATAAAAAATATTTTTAACTGTTGCTAAATATCTTACTGGTCATAATAGTTATATTTGCATTATATAAATAATAGACTGCATTACAAAGTAACTAAATAACTGGGTTTATACAAAAAGCTAAGCTATAATCATACATGCATGTGCATATTCACTAACCAGAACTATAATTAACTACTTGCAGTCCATCAGCTGAATGCAATCATTGCTCTTTTCACTAGTCTGATTAAGCTGTTCATGTGAATACACCCAAAGTCTTTCTCCCAAATCCAAAATAGCTAGAAAGAACATCTCTCCTTCATCAACCTTTACCTTTAAGGTGCTATTCAGAGCTCGGATTTTATGAAGTTTCTCATTTACAGAAGGGTTTTTGCTCCTTTTGATAAAGGACTTTCTCAACTCTTTCTTAGTAGAAGGTCGCCGGTCCCCAATGGGAGATAAACTTGCTTGCTCTAAAGACTTGTACAGCTTCTCCATTTCATCCACAGAACACTTGGTACGATCTGCATGGGAGACAAAAGAGAGGATTCAGTGATAGAATGCAGGTGAGCTAGATTTTTTTAAGTAAACCATGTTTGGTGAATGGGAGAGGGCTACTTCTGGTGGTCTGGAGGAAATTAGGGGAGGGAAGCAATTTATGAACTATTTTGACATTCTCATCCAGGAGTTGCTCTGTGGACATACTGTATGAAGAATACTAAAAACAAGACTCAAGATTTCAGGTGCAATAGCCAAAAATGTACACGTATCAGAAATGATGCATTAATGATGGATGTCTCTATTCTAGCAACTTATGATTGAAATGTCTGGACCTTTATAGGGAACATTTTCTCCACCTAGCACTCTATAACTGGGCATATGATTGTACTGGGTCTATTATTTTATTTTTAATAGCAATGTTATAATACAATGGTGCACCTCAAACATTTGTAATTAAATACTCCCTAATATGTCTGTTTCATATATTTTATAGAATTATGCAAGTATAAACATGCCATAATTGTCCTTGGATAAAGGCTAAATTTAGGTTACTACTTTAGCCCAATGCTGAAGAAAATGCCCGGACTCTAGCAGAACAGCCTGTTATAATAGCCAATATGACCTGGATGACTGAGAATCTCTATAGACTAATAGCCAATATGCTATTTTACTGTTTCGTTCTGACTGATCACCTCACTAAATGTGACTCAGTTTGTTGTAGGAAAAATCCAATGTAAGCTATAGTTAATTAAGCAAGAGCCAGTCAGGCAAATTTTATCTCCACGGCTTGAATGAGAATAGGTAGAAAAAATTGTAGAATTTCTCTGCATGGTGTTAATTTCAACTTTTGCTAAACATCTACCTAAGCTTAGCAGTTAAAGAACTGAGGAGGCAGTTATCTTTGGAACCTATACGATCCACTGTCTTTACTTGAAGTATACTAAGGTTTTTTTAGGTCTTATTCTCTGACACAATCAATCATCTTAATTTTTTTCAAAGATCTCTAGAATCCTCCATAAGGGAGTAGATGACATTGATATATTAAAGCCTTACTTCTCAACTGGAATTCTTATAAAGATCTCACCGAAATCTAGTAAAATCAAGGTGACTCTGCTCTCTCTACTTTGGAATGCCACCTAGACATTCAAGCAGCCAATTCCCCACTGACAATGTGCAAAAGTATTAAAATAACATTATTCCAACAAGCTTTTAGCCAGGATTAAGGGTTTCTAGTGTCTATGATTTCTAGACATTGGGTGACTTTGAATCAATTTAATTTATTTCCACTTTTTCCTTTAGGCCTTCAGTAAGTGCCCTTATCACTAGGAAAATGTTTTGGCCACAATTATTATTTTTTTTGAATGAAAAAAATATGGATGATATCCCACTTGGATAGAAGAGCTTAAATTCTAGATATATTAAAGCACTACTCCCACCCTTCTGTATTTCAAAGAAGCTTCTGTCTATCTCGCTTGAATCCATTCATTTCTGAAAATCAAGTGTTAGAATTGTTTAAAGCCATTTATCTCCCAAGTATACCTTCTAATGAAGCAATAAAATACAGAGAAAAATTATTGAACATAAAATGCATTGGACCTGACTCGCCTATAACAATTGTCTGCAAATGTCTATAAATATCTCAGAAAAGAGAGTGTTATTGCTATCATAGATGAACAATACAACATAAGTAAGGCCCATTCTGTTGTAGCTGTGTTTCATTTTCTATAATTTCTTCTTTGTTATTATTAGTTTTTATAGCCTCCTGTTAAAACCAAGCATATGCAACTCGCATCAAATGAAAAGAAAAATGACAGCAACTAGCTGTTACTTCTATCTATCTTTTCTTTAGATTAGAAGTAAACCTCTGGATTAAAGATACATGTGCCAATCCTTGTTTATAGTTTTACAATCAAACATTATACAACTGGGAATTCTGGATATTTTTTTTACCTTGTGCTCCTGCTTTGTTATTGTTTTCTGCTTTTAATAAAGATAGCTAGTCAATCATGGCAGACTGATTTACTCTCTTTTTCTCTAGTCATTTATCCAGTGTTTTTTTTTCACAGAGGCCACATCAATGTTTGCATATATTAAAAAGCATGTATTTCCTTTCACAGAAGGAAATAATAGAGGCCACATAAACATTTGCATATATTGATTAAACACGTGTATTTTAATTAAATTAAATACATGTATTTAATTAAAAAATTAAAAAGTGTGTATTTTAATACATGAAAACATTTGAATTTTAAGTTTAAAAATGGGCATTCAGTAGTGTGTGTGAAAAGGGGCATTCAATAGCGTGTGAAACTCCTGTGATACTAGTATTTGGTTTCCTGCTTCTTGAAAAGCTTTTAAAATCATTTCACACTTTTCATAAGAGGACATGCAAATGATTTTATTCTGTAAGAAACTAGCTAAAGTTTCCCAACAGAATAAGCATCTATCAGGATTCTGTTAACTCGTGTTCAAAAATGCAGTAAACCCTCCATTTAAATAGACAATTCAGAAGGCAGAAAAGGTACATCCATCATGAATGACCATTAAATCCCTGATGGATGTAAACTGTCTGTGCTGCAATTATTCACTATTTTGACTTGACCTCTAGAGGAAACGTTTGTCTGTTATCTTTGAAGTCTGCTAAATCAAATTATTTTTAAATCAAGAATTTGGTATCTATAGAAAATATATTGCTATAGGAATTTCAACGAATTTGGCATCTTGTTAAGAATTACTAAACCAATAGTAGAAATGCAGCTGTGTGGCAGAAGCAGCATCTGGATTGACTCAATCCAGTTTAATTATATAGACTGGAGTTATGAATACACATATGTGATTATTCTAAATAGAAAAAGAAATACATGCACACACACATACCCACAATGAAAATTCCAATATATATCATCCCTAGGGAGTTGTATTAATATAGAACATCTAGGATTGCACATAAACAATAGTTTTCTTCCCATGACAATTTCCCATGACAGTTTTCTTCCAATTAAGACAGCCAGTCTGGGCAACCAAAGCAGTTTTAGTGCATTATCCTGGTCTTCTTTTAAGTATATCTCTGTACATCCAACTACAGATGTCTTGGAAAAAATGACTAATCAAGATCTATTCCAATTTAGTTTCAGGCCTGAATAAAAGCCAGGTCCTCAAAATTCAAGGAGAGCGCTTTCTTTCCACATAATAGGTATAATTCTTTTCTTAACTCAGAAGCCAAAGGATTTAGATCTCGGCTGAATTGCAATATATGTGAAGGCTATTTTTTAAAATGATTGGAAAAACAATACAGCTACCTAGATTTTGAAAGTACAAGAGTACTGGACTACATTTCATTAAAGTTAAAGACAATTTTATAGGGTGCCTGCCTGCTTCCAACCGGGCGGTGGGGGGAATTCATCTGCAATGACTCAGATATTAAATCACCTCCTGGGAAGCTTTGAACCACACTTTCTATCAAGCAAAATAATGTGCATTCTTGGAAATGTTTATTTTTATTACAGTATCTATCTTGTCTTTCTACCTGCATAAGTAATTCTGATTCTTGCCAATGCTTTCTTTTTTTTTATTTGCCAGCTCTTTTGCTGGTAGTCCTCAACATACAGCTGCAATTGAGCCAGAAATTATATAGGCTGTGGGAGTTGTTAAGCAAGTGACTATGTGATCGTACTCACTTTATGATCTTTTTACAGGTGGTCATTAAGTAAATGCAATGGTTGTTAAACAAACCCATTTTTTTCAATGGGAAGTTTTTTTGCCGGAAACCAAGAAAAACTGCTGAATATCGTGAACGTGTAATAGCAATAGCAACAGCACTTCCACTTATATACTACCCCATGGTACCATGGTGCAATATGGGCCAATTGTTAAGTACCACACATGACTAAGGGGGTGGGCACAGTGGTGGGATTAAAAAAAAATTAGTACCGGTTCTGTGTGCATGGCTTGGTGGGCGTGGTTAGGTGAGCATGGCCATGTGACTGGGTGGGTGTGGCTTCTTTTTTCAGCCACCCCCCACCCAATTTTTTAGGCCTTTTGGGCCTCAGGCAAGCCTCCTGGCGAGGTGTTTTTGCTCCCGGAAGGCTCCCCTGGGGCTCAGGAAGGAAAAAAGGAGCCTGGAGGTGGCACACAGCACCCTCCTTGCTCCATTTTGGAGCCTTCTGGGCCTCTGGCAAGCCTCCTGGTGGGGCGTTTTTGCTCCCAAAAGGCTCCCCTGGGGCTCAGGAAGGCAAAAAATGGAGGGGGGCTGTGCCCCTCCCTCCATTTTTTGCCTTCCTGGGCCTCAGCAAGGGGAATCCCAGGACAGTTGATCGTATGAAAAAATAATTGTTGGGAGGGGAAAAAAAGAAATACCTTAAGGGGCAAGAGTCAGGCGGACGGGGTGAGCAAGCATTGGGTGGGCGGGGCAAGCGAGACTGGGAGACTGGGCAACCGGGTCAGGGGCATGGCCAGCCAGAACTTACTACTGGTTCGGTGACCCACACCAAATCCTTGCTACCGGTTCACGTGAATCAGTGCGAACCGCCTGAATACCACCACTGGGTGGGCATCTTTGGAACTCCAGAACTGGATTATAAGTACCTTGGGGGAGGAGGGGGTCCATCATAATGTCAAATGGGTGACTGGTTGTTAAGCAAGGACTACTTGCTTAACTTTAAATAAACTATCTTTTAGTTTCATAAGACAATTTTGATTTAAAAGATGGATTAAAAGCAAAAGTGGAGGAGCTACTTGAATAATGTACAGGGTTGCTGGGTTTTTTTTTATTTTACTCACCTTTACTTAGAGTTGCTGATGCTATTTTTCCAGGTACAGCTAAGTTATCATTGACTTTGCCTAATGAAGATTTGTCTTCATTCACTGTAATCGGATTGTTTTCCTTGGATCTGCTGGTACCGCTTTCCACTCTTTCATTACAGTCTGTCAACCTGCAATCAATGTCTGAAGAGTCACCAGAGGCAGCTGGAGGTTGATTGTCCACTTCGTCTTGAGCAGAAGAGCTGTCAATTAAGTCCAGCCATGACCGTCTCTCTGAATACAACAGGTTGCACAGCGAGGAAGAAGAGGAGCCTGGGGATTTCATCATACTGCTTTCTGGGGAAGATAAGAACTGTGGTACTTCATTTAAAAGGTGTGGTGTTGAGGAAAGCTCTTGTTGGGCCTGTTTTCCAGAACAAATAAAATAAATAAATAAAAGAGAAAGGCTTGTATTATTGTTATTGCCAAGAATCAATAAATTCGCTTTCATACAGCTCCTTGAGTAGCTAGATATCTGGAACTTAGGACTACTCTCATTTCATACTTCTAATATTATTAATTAATAATTAATTAATTAATTATTAATATTATTAATATCAGCCTGTGGTCTCAACTGAGCTAACCACCCCTTGCAGCAATTCTGAAACAGAAAACAGATGCAAACTGCAATATTAATCCTGAGGTAGGCTTAACACATTTTCAAAAACAAAGAAAAATTAATACCCCATCGCTAGAAAATGGACAAAAATATCCAGCCTCGTGTACATGTATGGCATGACTCTAAGCACTTTGATCCAGGAAATACACTTATTTACTTTAATATGCCCCTTGTTAAGTTTGGGGCCTACTCAAGAATTGGTTGGCTACCATTCTTTACGCTGTAGTTCACCTGTCATTTTTAGAGAATATTTTTAGGTTTAGGGCCAGAGTTTCCACAGGAAGTGCTCTTCTCAAGGGCAAGATGATTTTTTATGGGTACAGGTAGTCCTTGATTTACAACAGTTCCTTTAGTGACTGTTTGAACTTAGAACAGGATTGAAAAAAAGTGACTTCTAACCATTGTCCACGCGTATGATTGTTGCAGCATCCCTGCAGTCATGTGATTAAAATTCAGCTTCTGGACAACTGGTTCATATTTATGACAGTTGCAGTGTCCTGGTGGGGATGACATGATCCCCACCGGTGACTTCTGACAAGCAAAGTCAAAGGGGAAGCCAGATTTACTTGATAACCATGTTACGGACTCAACAATTTCAGTGATTCACTTGACAAGAAAACATGGACAAAACCCTCTTAAGAAATGTTTCACTTAACAACAGAAATGTTGGGCTCAATTGTGGTTGTAAGTCGAGGACCATCTGTACATTTTTTTCCCACACAAAATCTATTCTGAAGGTTGGAGGATCTCTCAGAATCGCATAGGAAGGCAGCAACAAAAACGACAAAAGCAGGGAACAATAGACAGGGACCCTCACTCTGTCAAGGACCTTGGAGTTCTCATCTCTGATGATCTAAATGCTACAGCCCACTGTAACAACATTGCCAAAAAGGCATTAAGAGTTGTTAACCTAATTCTGCGAGGCTTTTTCTCCAGTAATATTGTACTACTGACTAGAGCATACAAAACATTTGCTAGACCAATTCTTGAATACAGCTCATTTGTCTGGAATGCACACTGCATGTCGGACATTAATACAATTGAGAGAGTCCAGAAATATTTCACGAGAAGAGTCCTCCATTCCTCTACTCACAACAGAATACCCTATGCCTTCAGACTTGAAATTTTAGGCTTAGAAAACTTAGAACTATGCCTCCTTCAGTTTGACCTAAGTATAGTACATAAAAATTATCTATTTCAATGTCCTACCTGTCAATGACTACTTCAGCTTCAACCGCAGCAATACACAAGCACACAATAGGTACAAACTCAGGGTAAACTGCACAAAACTTGATTGCAGGAAATACGACTTCAGCAACAGAATGGTCAATGCCTGGAATACTCTACTAACTCTATGGTTTCTTCCCCAAACACTTTAACCTCAGACTGTCTACTGTTGACCTCACCCATTCCTAAAAGGTCTGTAAGGGGTGTGCATAAGCACACCAATGTGCCTACCCTCCCTGTCTTAATGTTCCCTTTTATTCATATCTATTTCATGTATTAATAATCATGTTTATACTTACATTTATTAACAAATGTATGCTTGACAAAATAAATAAATAAAATAAATTCCTCTGGTAAGGAGGTTTTCAAAATTACAGACCTTTTTCACCATAAAATTGGAAAATGTGTTTAATTAAATTTATTTTTTTTCCTACCATGGACTTGCATAGGCAATGTGCATTTATGTGTGCACACTTGTGTATGGGTGCATATCTCTGCATGTGGGTGCGCCATATAATTGAACTGAGTTGGAGGCAGTTGAAAAGGATTACCTTATCTTACTAAAAACAGAAGAAAACTATTAGGAGAAAATATTGGCATGCGCATGGCCCTCTATTCTAATAACATAATTCCTTATTTGATATTTGCAAACTTGACAAGTCTAAAACCTGTATGAGCCAGGCATCTTTCCTTTCCCCCAGCAAAAGGCCATTAATTCTATGTAAAATACCTCACTGGTGAATATTTAGAAGTAATTGTTGGGGATAACAGCTAGCAACTGGGCTGTCTGAATTACATGGAACCATAATTCAGGATAAACACTGAGGCAGTTTAAATCATTTTAATCCTCGATGCTTTCACAGTCTGTCTCAGATACATTACGTTTATTTTTACAAATTTTACCCTACATAGTCCAGAAGATGCTATTTTGAAAGGCTTGTTCTCTAAACCAAGAATGAGAAATTTATCTGACTGCGGTTCTTTTGATAAGTTCTTACTAATGCTGGCTAAAATATTATTTCCCCGGAACCTCTTTGTTCTATCACATATCCCAGTATTTCTCAACTTCAGCAATTTTAACATACATGGGCCACAACTACCATAATTTCCCAGTCAGCATACTTGCTGGGGAATTCTGGGGCTTGAGGTCCAAACAACTTAAAATTGTTGAGGTTGAGAAACTCATTATAGATGCTGATAGGCTTCCAGAGGAAGCACAACCCAAATATCTTACTGTATTCCAGAGGTCTCCAACTTTAAGATTTGTGGACTTCAACACCCGAAGTCTGCAAGTCTTAAAGTTGCTAAGTTTGGGGACCCCTGCTGTATTCCCTTGGTAGCTGGAGAATAGTAGAAACTCTTGTTTCCTCTAGCCTCCTTCTTAGTTCTTATTATCTCTAATCTCCTCTTCAAATGAAGGTGCCATTTTTCTGTTCCTTTCCTGATGCTCTGAGGGATGGGCTACAGCATATCCCAGTCCCTAATGTGCCTGCTTGTTTGTTCTCTCTTTAAGTTTCAGCCCCCAATTCAGCTCTCATTGGCTGACCTTGTTAATAAGCTCTATTCCAGTTCATGAATATACTCTGACAATTCTTTGATAAATAAATCAAACTGTTGTAAGGGAAGAGAACCATGGTGTGCTTGTGTGATGAACCTTTCCTTGTGTGATGATTCTGGGAATTGAAGTCTGCAAGTCTTAAAGGTGCCAAGTTTGGGAACCCCTGCTGTATTCCCTTGGTAGCTGGAGAATAGTAGAAACTCTTGTTTCCTCTATAGTAGAAACTTTTCTCCTCAATTCCTTGCATCCCACTGTGCAAGGTTTTTTTTTTTAAACCAACAGGGCAACGCTTGACCTTTGGTCAAAAATCCACCTTTGGTATGTGTAGTGCTTTGATTGTACCATCCTGGCCATCATCTTGAATTTTTTATGCATTTTGAAATTATAAACTGCCTGGAGAGGATTACATGACTGGTAGTTTAAAATAAATGATACTTTAAAAGAAACAAAAACAAAAAAAAACTAGCGAATTGCTTAACATTTCTTTCGTCACATGACTAGTTTAAACAGAATAAACAATTCACAACTCTTTCTACGGATTGCTTGTCTTGGAGCTTTCTTTTAAAACATACAGGGTGACATTTGGACAAGGCCATTTAGCAAATGGAAGCAAGTTAATTACTATAATTCATACCAAATTAGACAGCAGCAACTGATCTGAATATGGAGGGGGTGGTGTCTCTGCATTTATTTCTGGCTCTTCATGCTCACTTTCACTATAGCATTCTGAAACAAGATTGCAACCATTAAAAATGTGGAAGACATTCTATTTTTAATGCCCTGTAAAATAAAGTATATTTTCATGATCACTTTAATTGAAAGCAGAACACATTGATTTCTGACCCTATCATTCAGAAAGTGTATTTTGAATGCAAACTTCTTTCCTGAAGAACAACTTTTGTTTTTTTCTACCCACTTTCATATTAGACTAGACTAGACTAGACTAGACTAGATGTATAAAGCCTCTTGTAGCAAGAAATAACAAGAGAAGTAGCCAAATGTTCACAAAGGCAATGCAAAAGTCACTGTACAGGAGCAAATAAAATCCTTGTGTAAACTACCGTTTTAATCACCAGAAACATGGTGATTACATCTGTTAGAATGGAATGAGTTACCATATGTTCAGTCTATATTAGAATAGACTTTGGACTGAACAATACATAAGCCCTAGTAAATAGAAAAAAGGAAGGACTTTCTTCACTTACATCATTGGCAAAATCACAGTTTAGCCAGACTCAAATTACCAGTAAACCTATATTATACGATAATCTGATTCCATCCCACTTTTTCTTTACTCTTTCTACATTTGGATTTCTCTTTCAAATGATTTCTTTGCAAGTCAATGTGGTCACTTTTTAAAGTATCCAAGGATGCTATTTGTATAGTTCTACCTTTACTATGGGTTGCTGGATTAAACCTCCTCTTCTGCTTTTTGTTTTTTTAGAACAGATTATTAGTTGGTGCTTTCTATTGGAAATATGAAAAAAAAAAAAAAAAAGCTCTGGATATTTAGGGATAGCCATGGAGGGGTCAGAAAAGTCAAGATAGTGGCTTTGATGACATCATTGAAGCCCTGCCCCTTTTTACATGTGTTCCTTGTGTCACCTGCTTAAAAACAGTTAGGGCTTCAATCACACAATCATTGATACCATCCTGGATTTTTTTACACCCCATCCTGATTCACATGGGAAAAGAATAGGCCTTTTTAAAATGTCACATATAGTGCAACAAAACTGATTAGCATCATCTAATCAAAGCCCAACCCTTAATTGCACCTACGTAATCGGGAACATCAAACAAGAAAGTCACTTGATTTCCTTCCTGTGTTGAGGTATTAGGTCTTTATAACTCTGCCTAACAACACACAGTAACCCAGAGACTGATTAATTTCTTCTCTGCCCAAAACTGTTCTCCTTTTGAAAATTACTGTTTGGATTTTATAGTAGCAAAAGCCATCATGCAAGAACAGGCTAAATTTTTCAGGCCATCAGTGATACTTACATTTATCAAGAACATGCCCAGAAATATGTCACTCATTTTCATCCTTTGTTTCAGATGAGACTCAACAGGGAAGTGAAATTTTGCTAGACTTTGACAGTATTAGGATAAAACAAGCCTGTTAAAGTGACTGAACTTGCTAAACAGAGCAGCTGCTTGGTGTCTGCTGCTCTTTAGAACTACTGGTTCTATAGAACCAGGCCGAACCGGTAGCATCCCACCCTTGATAACTGCTATATCCTTTGTTTTGGTACAAATAGAAATTGAGTCAGATGGTTTAAGAATGTACACTGAACCAAATCCTTTCATATCCCAGAACTAATCCTGTCCCTATCCTGCAAAATGTTAGAAGTTGTTCAATACTAAGGATTCATTTTGGTCTAATCAAATATTTAAACTCCCTATTGTTTTTTTTTCAAACAGTAGTCTTCATATACAAAAGCACAATGAGATTCCTTGTAAAAAGTTGACATCTGAACTTACCTTCTTCATTTTTTTTATTAGCCTGTTGCTCTAGGACTGCCACACCTAATTTATTTAGCCATCTGAAATTTAAAATGGAGATACATTTGAATAGAATGTCATATCAAGTCTGTCTTAGAAAAGTGTGAACTAATTAATATGTGTTCACGTAATTTACCAGAGTGTTTATTAAAGTAAATTAAATCAAACCTACCAAGCAGACATGATTCCTATTAAAGATCTTCACTCAAATGAAAATAATTGAAGATATTTATTTGCACTTCCACTGCTGTGTACAATTCAAATTTATTTATTATTTCTATAAAACATTTATATAGTTCCCTGACATGTTTCCTGAACTGAATGGAGAACGGAGAGGTGAAGTTTAACTTTCCCTATTTGCAATCTTCTTGAGTGCGTTTTACTTAGAAACTGTTGAGCCATAGCAAAGATGGAGTTTGAATATGTTTGCACGGATCAGTGGATGAGAGAAAGAAAAAGAAGTAAGGTCCTTGTTGATTTTACATTCAGCCATGAAGATATGTGATCAGGAAAAAAGACAGACATCTTATGTTTTTTTTCCTGATCTTTATTATTTTATTTTATCTTTTATAATTTTAGTTTATCCTGCCTTGATTACTTTATAAGTAACTCCACACAGTGAATTTACATAATACTCCTTCCTCATCCTACTTTGGTCACAACAGCCCTGTGAGGTAAGTTGGACTGAGAGAGAAAGTTACTGGCCCAAAGTCACCCAGTTAGTTTTCAAGCCTAAAGTGGGACTAGAACTCACAGTTTCCTGGCTTCTAGGTCATCACCTTAACTAGTGCCATTGAACTGACACTTTAGACAACAGTCTACATAGAAATCATAATCAAAACAATACAATCAATCCCCTGAAAGAAATTGAAGTTCCATATTTATTTTTACTTACATATTCATTTCATGTGCATTTTCTGCTGCAAAATAGAATGTCTTGATTTGTGGGTGGGTGATCTTCATCGCGCTTCCAAAACAAATTAAAATATATGGGAAAATATTAGGCTTTCTAAAAGTTAGGCTGAATGAAAGAATCAGAAAGATTTCAATACAATGAAATATCCCCAAAACCTAGTTTCATGAGGTATTCCAGAATATCCAGGTAATTCAAACAAGTTAAGAAGATCTTGCTCTCAAGATGACTTGAGCAATCTCAATCTCATATTTCATCTTAAATCCATACTGTGTCAAGAGTTGAAAACAGCCACTAACCTAGGAAAATCTTATGTATAGGTTTTAATTATTGTAATGAAATACAAACTTTTTGAAAATCTACTAGGCTGCAATATTGTGCACTCCTTTTTCCATTGCTTAACAATGTTCAATCCCAGCTTCTGCTTTATTTTTTTCATAATTCACTATAACTTCAAAATAATTTGTAATTTTCCCAAAGACTGAAATAAAAATGATAGACTTACTGTTTTTTCTTGCATTCTGTTGCTTGATCCACTGTGAAGTTGGGAAGGTTGAGGAAGCCTTCTGCTTTCTCTGCCTGGGGGGAGAACCCACAAAATATTTATATATCCCCTGTTATTCATCAAAATTAGATATTGGAAATTAATTGAACTTCATATCATGGTTCACGTTATGGAAAAGATATTTTAGCTGCTTGAACTAAATTGTAAACCATAGTATATTCTGAGGAATTTTTCTCAGTAGTGTAAACAAATAGGGAATGAAATACGAGGGCTATCCACAAAATAGATTACGTTTTGCGATAGAAAAAAAAACAAAGTGTAGGAAAAAAAATTTATTATATACACTTGAAAGTGACACTTAAATACTACTTTTCAACATATTCACCGAACAAATTGAGGCACTTATCATAGCGGTGAACAAGCTTTGTAATTCCATTGTCATAAAATTCAGCCTCCTGGTGCAAGATCGGGGCTGTAGGGCAGATGAGGAAAAATCTCCCGCTTGAAAGCATTCAGGACTTCTTGAGTGCGATTTGCTGTGTGTGGTCGGGCATTGTCATGCAAAAACAAAATTTTTGAGCTTAACTTTCCTCTACGCTTGTTCTGAATTGTTTTTCTTATGAGGATGGAAATTTCAATCCGTTTATGTTTTTTTGCCAACAAAAACCTTATCACTGATCGCACCTCACAACTCGCGGGATTTTCAATTGCAGCACACATTTCAAACATTTGCTGTGAAATAACGGGCAACGATACGAACCTCCCACTAGCACGACTAGATGCAGACTGAGCGGCGCACGCACAGACCAAAGATGGCCACGCTAGCTCCGCCCCTTCTTGCTACAGACGAAAACGTAATCTATTTTGTGGATAGCCCTCGTATATAGGGTCTTTGCTCCCTGCATTCTTATGCTCAAATGTTTACCAATTACTTAATTGGACAATATAGAATTTATATTCTCTCACTAGCTCATAAAATTCTGGACAGCTGTAAAATCGAAACTAACTGTGTACTCTAATAGAACTGCAGAAATTCAGATCAGTTCATGTGTAAACAAAACAAACATAGACAAGCAAATACAGATAGTCCTCAATATACAACAGTCCATTTAGTGATTATTCAAAGTTACCATGGCACTGGAAAAAGTGACTTTTGACCATTTTTCACCGTTACAACCTTTGTAGCTTCCCTGTAATCCTGTGATCAAAATTCAGATGCTTGGCAACTGGTTCATATTTATGACCAATGATTCACTTAACAACTGTGACAAGAAAGGTCGCAAAATGGGGCAAAACTCACTTAACAACAGAAATTTTGGGCTCACATGTGGTCATAAGTCAAGGACTACCGGTATGACGTTACCATGGGTGCATATGAGCACATCATTCATTAGCTGATTTTCTGAATGTAAGACAGTAGATACCATTCCTATTAACAGAGAGCTGCTAAGTCATCTGCTTCTAAGATATTTCAAAAGGGGAAGTAAAGAAGAAGATTGGTGACTGATATATCATTGACCATGTCTCGTTCTAGTGGAAGGGGCAGAAATAATTGTCATTCCCAAATTTTATATTAGAGTATGCTCTAATATAGAGTATACTGTAGAATATGCTATGAAATCCATCCCCCCCAGGAGTAAAACTAGTGGATTTTTGTACTTGTGAAAACTGCATTTCTCATATAAATGGCACCAAGTAAGAAGCCTGCAAGGTTTTAGAAAGATCAGTTCATTAATTTTTATTATCTTCAAATGGAATGTGAGTCAGCTGCCCATTCCCTGGTCAAAAACATTAGCAAATAAAAGATCAGAAAAACTGGTTCAGGTATTAGTGAACTAAACCCTATTTAATACCTTTCGTGCAATCTGTTAAACTGTCCCTATTGTCAATTAGGGAAGAGGGATAGATAGATATGGAACAAACCCTGGTAGAAATAGAAGAACATGAACAAGCACTTGTTATAATATACAATTTCATAAAAACCTTTTTTTAATATCCCCACTTTCATGAGAATTATTAGCTAGAAGCTAATATAATATGTAACCCCCTAAAGCAGAATAGAATAGAACAGAACAGAATAGAATAGAATAGAATAGAATAGAATAGAATAGAATAGAATACAATACAATACAATACAATACAATACAATACAATACAATACAATACAATACAATACAATACAATACAACAACAGAGTTGGAAGGGAACTTGGAGGTCTTCTAGTCCAATCCCCTGCTTAGACAGGAAACCCTACACCACTTCAGACAAATGGTTATCCAATTTCTTCTTTAAAAATTCCAGTGTTGGAGCAGTTACTTGCTCTGGAGGCAAGTTGTTCCACTGATTAATTGTTCTAACTGCCAGGAAATTTCTGCTTTAATTCTAAGTTGCTTCTCTCCTTGATCAGTTTCCACCCATTGCTTCTTGTCCTGTCCTCAGATGCTTTGGAGAATAGCTTGACCTCCAAATCTTCTTTGTGGCAGCCCCTGAGATATTGGAACACTGCTATCATGTCACCCCTAGTCCTTCTTTTCATCAGACTAGACATACCCAGTTCCAGCAACTGTTCTTTATATGTTTTAGCCTCCAGCCCCCTAATCATCTTTGTTGCTCTTCTCTGCACTCTTTCTAGAGTCTGAACATCTTTTTTACATCGTGGCGACCAAAACTGGATGCAGTATTCCAAGTGTGGCCTTACCAAGGCATTATAAAGTGGTATTAACACTTCACGTGATCTTGGTTCTTGATTGAGAACTGCTGGACAGTTTTGGTAAACCATTTACTATAGTTACAAAGTAGATCCATCAGTAACAAAATTCTCTCCTTTTCTCTGTCAGGATTCTGGCAGTTACTCCAATTAAATCATGAGTCTCGAGCCAAACTTCTAAAACTTAACAGGAAATATTGGGTTTTAACATGCCGGCACAACCTGGGTGTAGCAGACTCTGAGACACATAATTCACTTTCACCCTTGACCCTGATTTTCCCCCACCCACCCCTCTGGGTGTATCATAATTCATATTCTCCAATGAAACACGTCCATAGCCAAGTGTCATCAATTACATTCTCCAGTTAGATTTTTGCACGGCAGAAACTTCAGTCACCTAGTTACAATCTCTGAAAAACTTTGCATGGAATACACTTTCAATTCCAAGCTGCCGCACTGCCCTTTCAAACCCCTTTCCCCTCTCCCTTTCTGTTGGCAACTATAAAACCTCTATAGAAATGTTTTTTGAGTTGACAATCTAATTGTGACGTTTTCCCCAATATAAAGAGTCTTGGAGGCCATGTATCCCTTGCATTGGCTTTGGTTACACAAACTGATTCACCAGCTCAGCTAAACACCTATCAGGTGCATGAAATAAACAGATAAATAAAAGTCATCCCTATTATTTTACATATTCTGAATCACTAACAATACTTTAGGGGGATTCAGATTCACATCTGTGGGTTTTTAAAAAGAATTCCTAGTTCTCTGGGAAAGAATCTAACGCAAGTTAAGGCAGAAGGAAAGGGAAGAAGAGGATGACCAGCAACAAGATGGATGGCTTCAGTTACAGCAATGATAAATGAACAGGATAAATCACCCTGGAGAAAGTCTATCCATGTGGTTGCTAGGATTCAAAAACAACTTGATCCCAATAATCAATCAGTCAGTCACCGTGTCTGACTTTGCATGGTTCATTTCAGGATGTACTAAAATCTAAAGTAGATCCCTATTTGCTACCAGCCAGTGTGATTCAATGAGAATTGACCCTCACATAATTGGCAAATATATGTGGAAAGGGCAGAATGTAGGCTGAATTAATTTAAAAGCCTAACTAATATTTCTATTCTCTGGGATCTTACTGATAGACTAGGAGATACACTGCACCAATCTGCTGTTGCTAAGTTACATTTCCCAGAATCTCTGGGCAACAAAAGATATTGTTCTGAGACAATAGTCTTCTTCCTTCATTAAAAAAATATTACTTCCCATCCTGAAGAAGAATAAAGTGAGCATGGCAGGCCAGGCAATCAAAGGGTGAACAATGTTTCTGCAACTAAGGTATCTGCCTCCACAAACAGATCACTGCCTAAAATTTCCATTTACAACATTTGATTGTGAAATGAGGATGGGATTGCAGAGAATAGTGAAGGTTACAAATCACCATATTCCTAAAACCCCAGGAAATAATGGGTGCTAGGTTGCAATTACAATTTCTGCTTGCAGAAAAAGCTTTTGATCTTAAAAATTCTATTTCTATAGGGAGGCATAAAGCAGCCTTGCAATGTTTATATCCAGTACACTCTTGTTAACAGAAATCACCTGTTTATAGGGAAGCCCCAAGAAAAATAGATGCTAGCAAATGCTTTGGTTATACAAACTGATTCACCAGCTCAGCTAAACACCTATTAGGTGCATAAAATATATCTGAAACAGAAAAGTTATATCTGGCCAAAATGGTTAGGATTCAGTAGTCTTCCTCAACAAGAGAGTTTGGGTTCAAGCTGTCTCCATCTCTGATAACCAAAACCAATGGAATTTAACTTCTCAACATGGCACTGGGTTCAAGAAAGCATTCCCATTATTGGAACTATCTTCTTTAGACAAAGACATTATGGGTGCATTAGAGCATTTCATCTCATAGTGGTACAAAGAAAATGAATGCTTGCACAGCAATTGTCTTTTGCTTGGCAGTTAACTGTTTCCATGTGGAAGTGAAACCTGAATCATAAGTTCTGTTCTAGTACTAAAAATATTTTCTTTGCTCCTGAGGTCTGGGGTCTTCCACTGACAGGCATTCATGGAAAAACTTTTTCCTTCTCACAGTTAATGAATCTCTCTCCCTTGGGCATAAAAGATCATTCTATAATTATGAGGTTATTTAATTTCAAGTCCTTATTTTATGCTGGGATTAGAGGGGGCTGAGGTTAGCCACATGACCAAAGAAATCCATTGCTTTCCACCATGTGACTATTAGGTGGGAGAGACACATGTCTGCACATGTGACTGATGCCTTAAGTCTGTGATGGCGAACCTATGGCACGCACCAGAGGTGGCATGCAGCGCCCTCTCTGATGGCACGCAAGCCGTCGCCCCAGTTCAGCTCTGATGCACATGCATGTGTGCCTCCTGCTGGCCAGCTGGCCTTTGGGTCTCTGCTGTGCATGCATGGGGACAGAACACATGCAGGGAGCTGTACATGTGTGGGGGCTGCAGGCGCATGGGCAAGGGCATGTAGGGGTTGCGCACACATGTGTGGGGAAGGTGGGGCACAGGGGGCAAGGCGCATGCCTGGGGGGCAATGGTGATATTCAAATTACTACCGGTTTTGTGCTTGGTCGGCGTGATGTGGCTTGGTAGACGTGGTGTGACTTGGTGGGCATGGCTTGGTGGGCATGACAGGGGAAGGATACTGCAAAATCTCCATTCACTCCCCACCCCGCTAACCTGCTTTCCAGCTCCGTTCTCGTGTGCAGGGCAACAAAAAAAGACTCAGCCGATCAGCTGGAACTCGGGAGGCAGAGAATAGATGAGGGTGGGGCCAGTCAGAGGTGGAATTTGCTGGTTCTCCAAACTACTCAAAATTTCCGCTACCGGTTCTCCAGAACTGGTCAGAACCTGCTAAATACCACCTCTGCTTCCAACTCTGTTATTCTATTTTATTCTAAAGTCAATGGGGAAGCCATATTCACTTAACAACTGTGCTAGTGACTTAACAACTGCAGGGATTCACTTAACAGCTGTAGCAAATAAGGTCATAAAATAGTAAAATAGCAAAATGTCAGAACTGGCTGAATACCGCCTCTGCCGGGGGGGGGTGAACGCATTGTATTTTGGGGGGTTCAGGCATACGTACATGCTTTGGCCACTCAGTCCAGAAAAGGTTAGCTATCACTGCCTTAAGTACTTGGAGTACCACATGTTTTCAACTTATAAGAGCATTTCTTATGTAAGATGAATAAACTTTTGCTCTTTATTCATGAAAAATCACTTGTGGAGTAGTAACCTAAAAAGAGCAAGACTTCTATTGATCAACTATGATTTCTAGTTGCACAGCCTTCATGATCAGATAAAATTCAATTATCAAAATCTCTCTTTCCTTCACTATTCAGTAAAGATTGCTGCTGGTTGCAGTTTTAGTCTGGTTATCCATGGTACCTCCTATGGAAAGTTCCAAATTAGAGGCCAGATAGAAGACAGACTGGTGCTTAAAGGTTGCTAAGATGTTCAGAATGCCTCCAGTGTAGACTGTCAAAAAGAATCAACCCCAGACTTCTCTACAGGTAAGGGACAATATATAGGTTTTATTGTGGTGGTAATTCTCTGGGGACTTAGCAGACCACAGCCAAAACCTTATTTCCAGCCTTGTCCTTCATCTATATATATATAGTCATCACATTTCCTTTTAAGCTAAGCAATATAATGCAGAGTACAGGAAAGAGATAAATGTCTACAGAGATTCTCAGTTATCTAGTCATGGTTGTCCCAAAGGTGCTTTTTTTCAAGAGGCCAATGGACTTTCTGGTTTTTCTTTAAAGACGTTTCACTTCTCATCCAAAAAGCTTCTTCAGCTCTGAAGAAGCTTCTTGGATGAGTAGCGAAACATCTTCAAAGAAAAACCAGAAAGTCCACTGGCCTCTTGGGGAAGAAAAAGCATATTTGGGACAGGAAAGAGATAAGAAATAATAAAAGGGAGGGAGGAAAGAAATAGTTTACAAATTAATAATATTCGTTATAATTCTCCACACTTTTTCATCTCTTCAGACAGTCCCTGTTTCTATCACATCTACGTATTGCTTCAGGCACTGCCTTTTGACCTTTAAATTCCTCACTTCTATAAATTCATCAACTCCATCCAATTCCACTTTCCTCTCTTCTCAGTTCATTCCATTTTCTTCATGCATTTGCTTTTCAGTCCAGTCCATGTTCATTCTGTCTATAGAACAACCCACTGCAATGTATCTTTTTTTTATACCTGTTAGTCATTTTATATTCAGTCTATATAATTCAGCACTCGTCCATCTTCTGTTTTCTTCATGGTTTACCACAGACACTACCCTCTCCATTCAGTTTACTCTTTATATTTCTTTTGACATACCTAGCTCTCATGTTTTGTAACAAGCTGAGCAAAATCATGTTCTTATACACAGACATTTTCATTTGACGATAATAATTTCTCAGAACAGACTACATATATTATATATTATCCACCACCATTCTACTAACATTTGCCCATCCAAACATTTTCCCTTTAATTTTTACCTCTTTAATAAACAATCTGCTGCGGTACAAAAGTATATGTTCATATTTTATTTAGGTATAACATGCAATCATTCACCCCATTTTTCCTGTCAGCTACAAATATGTTTGCCTTTGATATATTCGTTTTCAGATCCATATTTCTTTTTGCATCATACAACTTAATATTCATTGCAAATCTTTCAGGTTTTCAACCAACAACATTGTGTTACCTTCATACAATTCAGCCAATTCTGTGGCTGGGGTTTTCTATAGTGGCTAGGGTTTTGGTGCCATTGAAGTTGATGCTATGACCTGTGGCTTCCATGTGGACTTCCTCACTAGTCCAACACATGGAAGCCACAGGTCATAGCATCAACTTCAATGACACCAAAACGCTAGCCACTATAGAAAACCCCAGCCACAGAATCATCAGAGAAGCCATAGAGATTGAAAAAAGACCAGAAAGCATGAATAGAAGAGATGATTCCACCAGACTGTCAATCATTTGGAAGCCTGCACTCACAAACAAAAAAATCTCCACACCACAAGCCAGGCAAACACCTGGGCACAAACAGATCCCCCCTGATACCTCCAGCTCAAACACACCCCAACCAGACACCCAGATGAAACCTAGCTTCCTAACTAATCATAGCTGTCCATCTACCCGGAGCCAAGCTGCACTAAAGGCCTCCAATAAAGTAACACAATGTTGCCAGCCAATCAAGATACAAAAAGAGCCAAAAAACAGACAGAAAATATTAGAAACACCAATCAAGCAGAACACAGCAAACTCCAAGACCAATAAACACAGACCAAGACTCCCAACCAATCAGGATGAAGAAAAAACCATTCTGGCACAGCAATAGGCTGTGTTTTCTTAAGTTATGTTTTCTTAAGTTTTCGCGGGTACTTACATGTATAGTATTCAGCTTTGTTCGGGTATTTTCCCACGGTCATTATAGTTGTGCTTTTAAAGTTGTAGCAACGTTTCGGCAAAATCTCATCTGCCATCATCAGGCTTCTGTATTGTGTTCATCTGATACCGAACAAACCTGAATACCATATAAGCCTGATGATGGCAGATGAGATTCTGCTGAAACGTTGCTACAACTTTAAAAGAACTACAATGACGTGGGAAAATACCCAACCAAGCCGAACACCATACATGTATCATGAAAACTTAAGAAAACATATATATATATATATATATATATATATATATATATATATATATATATATATTGTTTTCTTAAGTTTTTGCGGGTATTTATATGTATGGTATTCAGCTTTGTTCGGGTATTTTCCACGTCATTATAATTGTGCTTTTAAATACAGAAGCCTGATGATGGCAGATGAGAGTCTGCCAAAACGTTGCTACAACTTTAAAAGCACAACTATAATGACGTGGGAAAATACCCGAACAAAGCTGAATACCATATATATATATTCTCCTATCTAAGAATAACACAGGAATCAACAAAATTGAGCAATCAGTAATGAAGACCATAATTTCATTTTTTAACAAACAAATCATGCTAATCAATGTTGAGTGGCTTTCTCCATGAATATCTTCAACTATTTTAGAATCAGGCTTAAAATAATTCTTGTTAATTTTGTCTATATAATGTTTTTCTATTCTTCTTTTCAGTAAAACTTCAGAGGCACTGGTGAACCAAAATTGAAACTATCTGTTTAACAACACAGTTAAAACAAAAAGCAAGAAGAAGCCAGTAATAAACCCTAATTCAGCTTTTCATATCTTCAAACCTAATCAGGACACACTTCTCTCCAAAATCTTGATGCACATCATCCATGCTATCATTTAATAGGATATCACTAAAATACTGTTATATACATAGATTTAAGAGTAGGATTCTCTTAGAACAAACTTCTTAATGAAGGAGAACTTCTAGCACTAAACCTCTAGGACTAAAGATGTTGTCTAGTCCGATAACAAAATGTCTCCAAGAAAATATCCAAGAGAGCACCAAGGACTCCACAGTTACCAAAGTTTATGGTGGATCAAAGAGATACTGATGTCAGATTTCTTTTTTAAAAATATCAAACCAACAGTAGCATCTTGACTACCTAACTCCCAGAAGACAACAAGAACTGGTTCTGTATTCAAATTGGATTAGAATCCCAATATTTAAATTGATCCATAATTCTAGTATCATCCTGGAGTCTCAAATGAATCATACTTTGGGGAAATAGTACTTTGTCCTGTTACCATAAGCACTAGTTTATTTATTTTTTAATGTTATGCCAGATTACCTTTATGAACACAGTATTGGTAAAAAAAAAAAAATCCATATTCAAACACAAGTCCTACAATCTCCAAACAGGGCAGTGACTACAAATTATAGGTATTGTAATATGGAGACCACAAGAGTGGAAAAGACAGATAAAGACCAGTTGGCATAATAACAATAATAGAAACAGAAACTATTTATATTATGCTTTGCTGACACTAATTTATCTGTGTAACTTCCTAAAAAATGAAGGACACATTCAAATTATTTAGAAAATGCCACCTTGGAACCATACTGCTGTAATGGAAAGGACATCTGTGAATTGTACATGGGTGTAAGAAAAGTAGGACATAAACGCTTATATCCAATAAAGAGATTGCTTGGATTGTCAATCTATAAGTTCATTTGCATCAAGCTAGTGAGAACAGTTAGGCAAAGAGAACACACACAGCTTTCATTTGTTGACTGATTCAATCACATTGATATTGCCGACCGTCCCACATGGTGATTTTGCACAATATTCAAAATAATAATCTAAATGTATACAAAAACATTAAAACAACTAATTTGAATGTTAAAAAACAAGGTGAAACCAATTAAAAAAAAACCAAAATAGTAGTGAAACCTCCCAAGATGATTTCCATTAATTGTCATACATAGCATCAAGCAGGTTCCACTATCATGTTACACCCAAGCCGGTTCCCAAACCATAGTTCAAGGCCTTCCAGAAGACCAGCAGGGTTGGTGCTAGCCTCATAGAGGGGTAGAGGGGAAGAATAGTCATTCTAACATACTCCAGTCATAACATTTTCCCTTTCCTACCTTACAAACTGGGTGAAAAAAAAGAATGTGGATAGGCTTGATTGCACACAAGTGGGAAATAAATATGTTCTTCTCTTTTTACAAGCCCCAAACTTCCCTCATGAATGCTTTATGCTTTACTTAAATATTTTTCATCAAAAACAAACAATTATTCCTGTCAGAAAACAGTGTCTTTCCCACCATTGTTGAATTACCTCATATATGACACCAAAATGCACCAGATACACACACACACAAACACACACACACACATACAATTTGAATTTTAGGCAGGATTTCATTGTAGGGAAGTAAGATTCTATTTTGATTTATCTATAGAAATGAAGAGATTGACATTCTTACCAGCTGATAGCTGTACCAGTATAAAGACGAAGCCTTCAGGACACACCAAAACTTTTTCCATTTGTTGCCAATAAAGCCTCCTTTTTCCTTTTTTTTATACAGCCAACCCTGACAATCAGCCAATCCAAGATCCTTACATGAGATCCTTCGGCGACTCATGCTGTGAAAACCTATGTAATTAGAAGTAAATATCACTTTTTGGAAAAAAAAAAACAACAAGCAGAGTACTATTTTTACTTTTAAATGCACACTGGGATTTTCAGGGTATGAACAGTTCACAAAGTTAAATTAGTGAAAGTGATGCTTTCAGGAAAAATCCCTCACAATGAAAATACATTTCCAATGAAAATCAGCTGCTAGTTTTTACTCTTAGAGATCTCTCCAGCAAGTATTAATAATATGGCTAAAATATCCTTCGAAGCTGATTTGCTCAAAATTATTTGTCACAGCTGATAAAGATATTTGTCTTGTTTCACACACACACAAATGCAGATACACACACAGACACCATTATTGACATACCAAAGCAGTTTAGTCCAAATGAAGAGCATGTCATTGTTTTCCACTCTCAATCAAACCCAAAATTGAACAGAGTACGAGACAGCAGCCGCCACCAGCACTATCACAAGCTAATTTGAAAAGCCCTCAGTTTCATAAACAAAAAGAGGAACAAAGCAGACTCAGTACCTTGATTTTTCTTCCTTGTCTTCTGACGCAAAGGGATCTGCAAGGCACGCAGAAAAGAAAGAAAAGAGGAAATTTCAGTTGGTGTTGTAACATTTGCAGAAGACAGAAAAGGAGGAGGAGGAGGAAGAAGAAGAAGAAGAGATGAAGGTAGAGCTTGCTATAGAATGCAATCTTTCAAACAGGCTCTCCACACAGCAAATGGGAAAGCCAGGAGCTGAAGCATAACATGCTCTAATTAAAATTGATTCATGTGGAGCTCCTAGAGAAAAAGTACTGCGCTTTTCTCTCTCTTTTTCAGTGTGGCTTCCTGTTTCACACCTGCAGCAAGCTAGTCTGTGTAAGGGTGGCTAGATACAGGAACACAAACCAAAAGCAACCATCTGAAAAATGAAGCTTTGCAGCTTTATATCGGTCCCTAATATTCAAGGGGTAAAAGAAAACATAGTGAAAACGAGGACTCGGTGGTATGTAAGGTATGAAAACCTGAACACCCCACATGGCATAACCACCACCTATTTTGTTATTACTTGGCAGCCATTCCCATGGCAGAGAATCAGGGGAAAGAGAGATTCAAACAGCAAAGAATCAGGGGAAGGAGAGATTCAACCTATATTTTTATCACCAGTTCGTACCACAACACAGCCAAGGTAATCCTACTGAAATCGATGAGACATAAATGTGAAGGTTTATTTATTTTATTTATTCATTTATTCGTTTGTTTGTCAAACATGTACAAGATAACAAATACAAGTGTGAACATAAACAAGAACAAAGGAAGTAAATACAGATAAATGGCGACAGTAAGACAGGGATGGTAGGCATGCTGGTGCGCTTATGCACGCCCCCTTTAAGGACCTCTTAGGAATGGGGGAAGGGCTATGGTAGACAGTTTGAGGTTGAAGCTGTGAGGGGTTGAGTCTGTAACAACCGAGTCGGGTAGGGCGATCCAGGCGTTGATCACTCTGTTGCTGAAGTCTTATCTTCTGCAATCGAGTTTGGAGCGGGTTCAACTGACAAACATCACACAGTGAATCCTTCCTTGAGGACTAGCAGTTAAACATATGAATCATCTCTAGTGGAAGTAGTGTGGTTACCGTGGTCGTGTATTTGTAGATTTTGAACTGGAATGAAGTTTTACCCATTGGTGTGTCACATAGCTGGTCATTCACATATTTAATCAATGTAAGTATGCAAAGTTGTACATTCTTTGTTCAACCCTGGCAATAAAGGGTGCTATGCTTCACTTTAGTATCTCAATTCACCACACTTTGTCTTATTGAATTTTTAAATGGAAGTGATTTCTTCATAACATAACACATTTTAGTTGTGATATTTTTGTTCATTATATGCACTGTGGGTTATAACTTGGGAAAGAGTACAACTTGGCTCTGGGTTAAATTCCTAAAATTTCAATAATGTTGATTTAAAAAACCAAGGAAAAAGGCAAAATTGTCTTCACAAAGATAAAGGCTTCGAAAAGCATCACACAGCTATACTTGGGTTTGATATTCAGTGGTCTTCCATTAGGGCAGGAGATTCCTGGATTGTCTTGCAAGAATAACTTGCCTTCTTCCAAACCCATTATCCATTTTGAGTTTCCTCTCACAACACCTATTCATACCCAAACCATTTCCCATTCTCATGTGTGTGCTATGCCAACTCTTACTTTACTACTGCCTGTAAATTCTTTTATATCCACAGAGCCATTTCCCAACTGTGTCTCTTTAGTCTACAACTGATATTTCATATTATAACATACATTCTTACCTGAAGCCTCATCCCCACAACTAAGCACCTCCCCACATTGAATTTGCCCTTTAAGCAACATGTCACATGCCCATACTACAGCTTGCTAGAAATGTGGGACTTGAAAGTTGAGTGGCAGATGTAGCCAAGATGCCCTTGATCACCTCAGCATGAACAGCTACTGTTCTTGATAAGGTCATGCCTTGCTATGGTGACATAGGCCTTAGTTGCATCTATATGCAATTGTTGGAATGTGCTCTGCCTTGGGCTTCCTTTGCATCTTTGGGAACTGGAATTGGTTCAGAATGTAGCTGAAAAAGTGGAAGTCAGGATCACCCCTTTCCTTGACCTCACCCCTTTCCTAAGAGGTCTGTAGGGGGCGTGCATAAGCACACCAACATGCCTACCGTCCCTGTCCTATTGTTTCTCTTATTCTTCTTTTATTTTTCTTATATGTACCCATTTCATGTATTCACAACTATGTATACACTTATACTTATTATCTTGTAAACAATTGGCAAATCAAATAAATAAATAAATAAATAAATAAATAAATAAATAAATATTACCTGATCCAGCAAGGGTCTATTAGATACTCTGTTTGTTTGTTTGTTTCTGGGCACTATTATCGATAATGAGATTTAAAGTCCAAAAAGATGAGGGCTGAAATAATCCTCCCTTCTGAAATATTAGCTTGAACCACAGCTTAAGATCTGATGGTGAGGCCACAATTAGTGGTATAATTAGTATGGAAAAGAGAAGGGCCTAACCTAAATTATGGTCACACCTAAATTATGGAGTTCTCATCTCAGACAGAACTGGCACTCACTCTGCTTATCTGTCTGATTTTGCTGGCCTCAAGTACTACAAATTTTCCTTGAGTCTTAAAATAGAAAGGCCAACATCAACACCTTCCAGACCACAACTAGCACATTTCATAAGTTAAAAGGCAGGTTTTGAGGCAGGTCTGCCTGAACTGAAGCTCAAGAGAAAGACTTCAGTATTCATGCAGTATGTTAAACTTGAATGCTTTGTTCTCACTAGCCGGACCCTAAGATCTGAGATCTTTCTTCATGGATGCCTACCTAGTAAGGCAAAAGGGGTGGCCACAAGGGAAGAACTTGTTCAATAGTTATTCCTCCTTCCTCCACTATGCCATCTGTGAACTGAATCTTTTGGACACTTTTCTGACATCTGCTGAAGACCTTTTTAATCTAAAGGCAGTTGAAGAAAATTTATTAAGCATATCAACTATTATTTTTCCAGATGGATTTATTATTATTTTAACTACTGTTGTTATTACTGTTGTTTTTGTTTTGCAGTTATTTGTTATTTGTCTTTCTTCTCTTTTCAAAAATTGTACACTTTGAGGGAATTGTAATCAACCAAGAAATAAAAGCCGAGCAGACATGCAGAAACTCTCTGAAAGTGTAATCTTTTCTTGGAATCATAGCGTTAGAATGGAGGCAGGCAGGGGTGGGATTCTACCTGGTCAGACCAGTCCTATAGAACTGGTTGTTAAAATTCTGTGCAGTTCGGAGAACCGGCAAATCGCAGCACTGGCTCTCCCCTCCCCGCCCACTCACTCCTTAAACTGCCATGCACAACATCCAACTTGCCTGCATTGCGCCTTTGCCTAATTTTTGATAAGTTGCTATTTTTCCTTTTTTTTCCCCAACCATCAGCTGTTCCAACTGTCAGCTGTGCCAGGAGATTTAGATTAGCTAGAAAGCAGGCAAATGTTGGATTTCTTGCTTTCTAGTTAACCTAAAAGCAGAGCTGAACCTTCCTTAGCACTGAAGCTTCTATTTTTCAGTGCAGACTCAGGAAACAGATTGCAGATAGATAGATCTCTAAGAGAATCTGTGATTCTGTGAGCAACTCAATGTACCTGCCTGCTTTGCCTGATTTTGGGTAAAAGTTGATCTTTTTAATAAAAAATTCAATATTTACATAAATATTTATAATATAAATATAAGCCATGCCCAGCCAGTTTTGTGACCACCAAGCCACACCCACAAATTAGGCCATGCCCACATACCTGTTGTTAAGAACTTTAAATTCCACCCTTGGAGGCAAGAGAATTATTTCTCCCAGGATGGGGGTATGGAGCTAATCCACGGCATTTCAAATGACTTCAGTCAAAATATTTGAGCAGTATTTTTGTCCTGGTGTGCAACATAGATGAGCAGTCTCATTGACAGGGCCAACATATTCCAATCCTTTTGGGATTTTGTGGGCATTTTAAGGGGAAAAATAGTTTTTAAAAAAATAAAGGATTCATTTTTCTCCTTAAAAGCAGAAGGAGTTAGAGTTTTCAAGGGTGCCTTATATATCTTAGGTATCCATTTTGAATCTTAACCTTTTCAAAACATGGGAAGTTGGAAACACATATGGAATGCTGGAGATTGCATAAGATCTATAAAGACAAAAGTTTTACTGAATGGGAGGTTAGAAACTAATCTCAATCAAGGTAAATTAAAATGTTTCAGATGTGAATTGAACTGTCCCCTCCCTTAGGGAACTATCACATCAACTCTGTCTCAAAGACTGTGTCGAAAGCACAATGCTTTCTCATCATCATCCTGCTGATGAGTAAACAACACACTGCATTGTCACAGAAGCAACATGGATGTCAACAGAGAAGAAAATTGGTAACATCATAACCAGAAATTGTTCTTTCACCTAGTTTTAGTTGCCTCATGAAAATGTATTTGAATTTAATCTGGATCTATGTGAATTCTTTTTCAAAAAACTATTTATAGACTGTTCAGGTCACACTTTCAGGGATTTCTTAAAATCTACAACTTGAAATGAACAATTGAATGTACTTAACCTGAGGGAGATTGTTGTTACAGAAATTGTTAACGTATTAAAATAAAAGTGAATTGGCACTAAAAAGAGCATCCAATGCCAAACACACACACACACACACACACACACACTTTGTTGATGCCAAATGTACTCTCTTTGGAAGATACTCCCAAATTTGCTGAAATCGCTGAGATCCTTTTGTCCTTCTCACAGACAGAATAAAAAGATGAGGTTCCCCTGATAACCTCAATACACAGAGTTTATATGCAAGGAAGGACTCCTTTAGACATATGCCTCATCCATTGGTTGTTAAAGGCGTACAAATAGACAGCTAATATGGCTCTTTCGGAAATAATATAACATGGATTCATCTAGTTAGACCATCTAAGACATTGATATCAGTGCTACACTAGTTGAAACTTCTAGGTCACTTCCAACAAGTAGAATGCTTTTCCATCCAATCTATAATGACTAATGATTATTACTGTAGCCAGACTCTATGTAACCTATAAATGACCCAGCAGATTGATTGATCCAAAGTTCAAACCAAATAGACTACTTATGTAAGTCAGAAATGACAGAATACAGTGAAATCTGAAGACTTCTATGTTAGCGGTTTAATTCCCATGACACTACTTTTTAAACTTGAACTTGCAGGTAATAGTGAAACTGTTAGGACAGTTTAGTTATCTAAACTCAGATACATAGAAGACAGCTTAGAGCAGTGGTCACCAACTGGTGGGCCGCAGCCCATTGGTGGGCCGTGAGAAAATTTTGGTGGGCTGCAGAGAAATCTCACCCCCAGAGCATCCCCCAAAGCAATTAATCCAGGCTGCACAGAAACACAAGGCTACGCAGCCCACATGGCCCGCGGGAACCCTCCCCGCCCACTCACTCCTTACATGGCAAACTTGCCTGCTAAATTGCTATTTTTCCTTTTTCTGATTGTCATCTATTCTGCTGTGTTGGGAGATTTACATTAGCTAGGAAGCAGGAAATGATTGGATTTCTTGCTTTCTAGCTAGTCTTTAGATCTTTGGCTCTGCTTTTAAACACAGCCAAACCTTCCTTAGGACTGAAGGTTCTATTATTTAGTGCAGACTCACGGCAAGCAACTTTGAGAGACTAAGCTAGCCGATGGCAGATAGATAGATCACTGAATGATTCTGTGAGCAACTCAATCTTCCTGCCTGCTTTGCCTGATTTTGGGTAAAAGTTACTCTTTTTATAAAAAAAATCAATATTTATATAAATATTTATAATATTTACATACAAGCCATGCCCAGCCAGTCACATGACCACCAAGCCACAGCCACAAATTAGGCCATGCCCACAGAACCGGTTAGTGGTCTCTGGGGTTTAAAATTATGAGTTTGGTGATCCCTGAGGCCCAAAAAGTTGGCGACCCCTGGCTTAGAGCACACGATAGTTACATACTGCATGTTCTTCTCCCACTCTTTGGGGAGGCAATGATAAAAGTAATGAAAGTGCTGATTACTTCTCTAAACTGAGGGGGGAAAGCTTAGGTTATGGTCTTCATCCAGTTGGACTGATATCTGCTTCTCAGATACCTGGCCCCAAAAGAGAACGTTCATGACTGTACAACATTTACTACATTATTACAGGTGTCAAGAGGGCATCTTCATTCAAAGCATTCTCCTCTGGAAATATGGAATTGCTAACTAGAGCATACAAAACTTTTATTAGACCAATACTCAAATACAGCTCATCAGTCTGGAATTCGCATTGTATATCGAACATTAATGCAATTGAGCGAGTCCAGAAGTATTTCACAAGAAGAGTACTACACTCCTCTGTTTGTAACAGAATACCCTATATCACCAGGCTTGAAATTTTGGGCTTGGACAACGTTGAACTATGCCGCTTATGGTTGGACTTAAGCATAGTACACAAAATTATCTGCTACAATGTCCTACCAGTCAATGACTACTTCAGCTTCAACCGCAACAATACAAGAGCACACAAGAGATACAAACTCAATATAAATCACTCCAAACTTGATTGCAGAAAGTACGACTTCAGCAACAGAGTGGACAATGCCTGGAATGCACTACCTGGCACTGTTGTTACATCCTCTAACCCCCACTCCTTTAACCTCAAACTATCCACTATCGACCTCACTCCATTCCTAAGAGGTCTGCAAGGGATGTGCATAAGTGCACCATCATGCCTACCATCCCTGTCTTATTGTTCCCATTTATTCATACCTATTTCCTGTATTCTTACTCATATTTATACTTATACCTATTATCTTGTAAGTGATTGACAAATCAAATAAATAAAATAAAAATCTGTTCCTGATTTCCTAATCAACGTATTTGTACAAATAAAGGCATTAGCTGAATCTTTGTCTCCATCCTTAGCCTTGCCAATTGAAATTAGTCTTGCAGAAAATATTATGTTCTGGATTAGGGGTCTGTGAAGCTTCAACATAGAAATTGCATTTGAAATTGATTCAGTCAAATCTCTGGATCAAAACAATCCTCTACAGTGAATTTGAAGTCAAAGAAAATTGTGAAATTGAATTAAATGCAATGACGTTATTTCAACAACTTGGAAGCATTTGCCACATTAGTAAATTTCCTAAACAGATTCAGAAAATTGAATCAGTTTGATTTTTTTTTCTGAACATTTTTCCTGGAACTTATTAGTGATACACTCTAAGTCAGAACAGCTATAAATAATTTTATTCCACACCACACCAAGACTTCAAGGATTGCAACCACTCTTTAAGAACATGATGCTCATGACTATGTCTTCTTCATATCCCCTAAGCTTAGTCAAGTCCTACTAATTGTCTGACCCATTGTGGAATGAGTATCTTTCATCTTCCCTCAACATAAACTTTACTACTTGCACGATTGTGGCACTTTAGCAGTGATGGAGATGTAAAAGGGACTGTCATCTGCCCATTTCCTGTTGAATAAGCTGGAGACTAGCATGTCTGGCATTCTATCAATCATACCGGGTGAATAGAAACTGACAAGCAGATCATGTGACAGAAAGGGAAAGTCTTACTCTATGAAGTCATCCCTTCCCAGATCATTGCACAGCCTCCCTGCAGGTAGCACAGGAGTTGAAGCTGGCTAAAGAGGGAAACTTTCCCTGTTAACCTGAAGCATGCCCTGGAATATCTCCCTGGCTTCAGTCTGTGCTCTCTCCCCACACCACACCACAAGATTAGGGAGGGGGTGACCATAACTTTGTTAGATAAATGCCACTGTATCTTTTCAAATCCAAGGTAACTTACAACAGTACCATGTATCATAATATGTCCTTGGTAAGAATAACCCTTTAAAAATAAACACTACAACAAAATCATTAAAATGACATTAATACAGAATCCAAGTGAATATACCATTGATGAACAATCATTCTAAAAGACCCTTTGGGAAAGTTTGGTCTTCACCAGTTTCCAAATACATAGAGCATGTCCTTGCTTGGCAGCCCATACCAACCCCATGGCCCACCATGTAAGCAACTGATCTGCAGGAATGTGTTGAGTTCACTCTATTCCATGGCTAAAGCATTGCAGAAGATCCATGCAGTTGGCAGAAGCAAGGGAGAGTACCAGAAGTGGTATTCAGCAGGTTCTGACCAGTTCTGGAGAACCAGTACTGGATATTTTGAGTAGTTCGCAGAACTGGCAAATACCACCTCTGACTGGAGATTTTACAGTATCTTTTCCCTGCCACGCTCACCAAGCCACACCCACAGAACTGGTAGTAAAAAAAATTGAATCCCACCACTGGAGAGAACAAAGTGGCACTGACCTGTCAACATGCCTAAAATTGCTTCTGGCAGAACTCCATCCCACCAAGGATAGCAATTTGTGCTTATTTTTTTTCCCCACCTGGCAAATGAGAATGCTAATGGGAGGGAAAACTCAGCCACCAATCACTGCAACTTAAGTGGCCCTACGGTGAACTGCCAGGACAACACCGTTGTAATTTTCACTGCCATCAAGTATAGACATAGTCATTATGAAACAGCAATTCAGCCATGAACCCGACTACGTCAGCATTTCCAATTTTCCAGTAAACGGAGGAGCTGGTTAGACAGAATGGCAAAGAAGAGGCCCAGGAGCCCCTTTGTCAACCGTTGGGGTCTTCTATTTCTGAAATTGGGTGGGGATTTTTAAGCCAATTGCTTAATACATAGCCAAATGCTATGTAATTACGCACAATATCCTATGCACCAGAGGGACTGCACACCCACATTTTTTGAGAGGAAGATATCTTAGGAAGGGAGAAATATTTCATAGTTTGTTGAGTTATGAAAACCAAGGAGATTATAATAGAATGGACCATCTAGAATTCTGATCAGAATAATTCTGTATTCCAACATCTTGTTCAGGCTTGTTGCTTTAAATTAAGCCTGGGAAGAGACAAATCTAGACAATTATATAGCCCAATACTTTTTTTTTCAAGTGGATTTGAGAAAACCCTTCCATGAAGCTTCTAATCTGCCTCATCTGTATTAGAAAAATGGTTTGTATACAGCCTTCTAATTTGTGCATTATTCTTTTCAGCAGTATAATACAGCAATGCACCTAGTTACCTGAAGAGCAATCTACATTGTTTCACATTATTGAAAAGAAGACTGCTGGCCAAACTGACAATCTTAACCTCTAGGAGCCAGAAGAGCTGAAGATGCTTTTTGGGAGACAAACACTGAATTCAAGAAAGTGTCATTAGGTTGCATCTTGTTTCAGAAAAGCAAATCAAGAAATGACCAATGCAGCCATTTTGGAGTAGAAATCATCAGATGTTCATTCTTACCCATTTTTTCTGCAAAGATACTTATCACCTCAGGAAGAAAACTTCCCATTAACCATTCTCCCATAGATGTTGGCATGTTATCTCAGCGAACGGAGTAGGGTGTGTGTGTAGTGGCAAAATGGTAGTTGTGACTGTGAGAGTGAAGCATTTTTGCATATGCATATATAATGAACATTAAAATGGATGGGGCCTGAATCACATGGAGACAGCCACCATCTTGATTTTTTTTTAACTTTGCTGCAGATCCTGCTAGTGTTTTTACAAGGAGAATGTGATCCATTATTAGGAAGGCAACAACTCTACCGTGTCATTTTTCTGTATATAATAAAACTACTGTATCTCTTTTGGCACTAAAAAGTGCCAAAGGCTGGGTTGCAAATATTCTCGCCATATGGTCAGATCCTGGAGTGTCATCCATGATGCATTGTTTACTAAGTACTATATCTAAGTATCATCTGGCAGTGGCACTTTAGAAAGTGTTTTCATCTGAAAACATAAATCAGATTTTTCACAATTTACAATGTTCCTGTCGAAGTCATTATCCCCTTTAGGTACCTGAAAGTTTACTGGATGTGTCAGTGGCCAAAAAGAACACAGAAAAGGCTTTTATAACCCCACCAAATAACTTTCTCACTAAATGAATAATATTAATTTCTTTTCTCTCGTTAACATTAAAAATTATATACTCACAGTGGCTTTGCCATCAGCTGCCATCCAAAGTATTCAAATAAACGGAGAAGCTGGAAAACAAAGAGGATAATTATATTTTAGAAAGTAATAATGCTAGGAAAATGCTTGCCATTAGGATTTAATAGACATACTGGAGTGCTGCTAGTTACACTGTGCTGTATTCCATGCAACAGAATTCAAAGTAAATAGCAAACATGCAGAAGAAATAGACTCAGTCCCTGAGGCCATGAGTTCAGGATTGAACCAAGGAACCAAAGATAAACAGGCAGAAAGGAAAGAAAGGGTTCCTTTCACACATAGCACTGAACTTGAATTCTTTAAATCATAGTTTGCTATAGTTAGAAATTGCCTGGTTGACACACAGTGGATTAGCCCCAAGTGGGTTTGTATACGTTGGCTAAAAATGAATAGCCTCTCCACTTCCAGCAATTGACTATACAAGATGTGGCTTGGAGAAGCAGGATATGTAGGCTGAAACCCATGAGGAGAAAAGGACAAAGGATAAATAGTGAAGAAGAGGAAAAAGTTCTCCAGGGATTTACAATTATACCATCGGTGCAACTCCCTGATTGTTTAGACAAGAATCAAATATTTCATCAGACATTTTCCTCTCTTCTTCACCCAACACTGTGACTTAGAAGCCGAAGGCCCAGATTGCAAAGTAGGAAAGTCTTTGATGTGTGGGGCCATTGCTGCAGGAATATTTGTTCTGAGCATAATTTTCACTCAGCGGGCAACAAATGGAGTACATATCCACTGTGCTTAAAACAGGATCACAAGGCACACAATGGTGCACACTATGATGTTAGAAAGCTTGGGTGTATTTTTTTTCATCTATAGCTCTACAAAGGCAGGCTCCAATTTCTACGGTTTAGAAATTAAATCTTTGATTGCCACCTTCACCCTCAATGAAGAAATGTCTTTATTTTAAATTTTGTGACTCTCCAAATTGTCTCCAATTCTCCCATGGCATTGTTCTAACCAATGTCTTTTTCTAACAAATTAAACACAATTCAAAAGGAACAGAAACCTTGTAATGCTTTTACAAAATAATTAGCTGTAATAAGCACAAGCCTTGCCAAACTGTGCAAGACTTGCCAAAAGATAACAGACAAGAAATAATTTGCAAAATAAGAATCTTCAAATACAAACTCAGGATACTGGAATGTCCACGAGGCTGTAGTTTCAAAACGTCTTTGCCTTCTGCAAAGTACGTTTGTTTCACAGCTGGCTTTTATCTTTTTGAAAGAGGGGTCATTACCTTGCAGTCTTACTCCCGAGTCGCCCGTGCTGTTGTAACTGCTCATTCCTATGTGCAAGCCTGTGCACACACGCACTTGGCACAGGCTCTTCGAAAACTTCCTCATCACTGCTGCCAGCCCCCACAATGTCTGAAGGCAGCAGTCCAATCCCTAATGGTCCTGGCCCCTCATCTGAGTCCTTGCATTCCTCAGCCGTCCACACCTGCTGCCAGCTAACCACAACAGGCACTGAAAGGAGGCATAACTGATGCAGGCATAATTATGTAGTGATACAACTCTAATACTTCAACCATCCACACAACTGGTTTTGGAACAATTCCCATTAGTAAAATATGATATTAAGGATTGAAGCACATTTTGACAGACCACAGAGCCTCAATTACTTAGAGATTCTTTGTAAAAATATTTTTCTCTGCCTTTTCAAAAATATTTGGCCTAAGGAACGGAAAGTTAACTTAACCAAAAATAAAATTATTTTATATATGGACAGACACACAGATGAATTTGAACAACACGGTTTCATAAGAACAACTTTGATACATTATTTTTTATTTAAAAAAACACTGTGGCTAACAATAAATCAAAATATTTGTGTTATCATATTTAACTATAATGAATTAAAAATAATAGAGATGTTAAATTTGGCTATAAATGACTAAAACAAAGTTAAAAAAAACATTTTCAATGCTGTATAAAAATTGGATCCCAAATATAAGCAGACAGATAGGAAACCCTTTCTTTGATATATACATTATAAGGAAGAACAAAAGTTAAATAGAAAAAGAGAAATAATGTTACAAACAATATTCTTATAATTTAAAACCTATAAGAAGCAGTGAAGAGAAAGGTGGACTATAGTGAAGTACTATTATTCCCATTGCAACCAAGAGAGGGAAGTTATGAATGCCACCTACAAAATAGCAATAGCAGTAAGCACTTAGACTTATATACCACTTTGCAATGCTTTACAGCCCTCTCTAAGAGGTTTACGGAGTTAGCATATTGCCCCCCAAAATCTGGGTCCTCATTTTATCAACCTCAGAAGGATGGAAGGCTGAGTCAATCTTCAGCAGGTGAGAATTGAACTGTTGGCAGTGAGCAGTGAATTAGCCTGCACTACTGCATTCTAACCAATGCACCACCACTGTGGCTCTTATGGTTGTGTGTTTCTAGCATATCTGATGACATCTGGCTCTAAAGTTCTAAAGCTTCTTCCAATTTATCAGACACACTACTTTATGTTTATAATGGGATTAGTGTAGGTCTGTTATCTTTGCCTGGAATTGTACAAAAGAATCTGAAAGAAGATTCACCAGACTCCATGGTAGCAGATGGAAATCATATTTACATTTTTTTTTTACTATGTAAAATAACTCAGCTTTGCTTAACCTCTAGAAACTCAGCTGTTGCAGAGAAACTTCTTCCTTCTCCAAGCCTTCCTGGAACGAGTATGTGAATTTGCAATGTCATGAAGTCATATGATAAAACCAGGAAATGCAGAGAAGACTCCCATCTACAAAAAGAGCACATGCTTCCACAAGCCTAACCAGGGTTTTTAAAAGATTTAGAAAGATGAAAAGATCCCTAGTCTTTTGTTCAGTTTAGTAATTAAGTGAAACCCTCATAATGGGTTGTTTTCTTTTTTCCTGAAAAAAGGAGGGAGACTGCACCTGGTCATTTCTGTTAGTATACATCCCTCTGTGGATCTGTTGTTACTTTAACCATTTAATCCTGTCTGACTCTTGATGACTTTATAGGCAGGTGTTCTCCAGGCTACCCTTGTCAAGCACAGCTTCAATTGTTGGACGTTCAACTTTGTATCAGATTTGATGTTATCAACCCAACGTGTTCTCTGCTTGCCTCGTCTTCTTGTTCTGTTAACCATTCCTAGCATCATTGCCTTCTCCAATGAATTTGCACGCCTGACATGACCATACTAAATCAGACATAGCCTTATGGTTTTAGTTTCTAGCAATGTGTCTGGTGGATCTCTTTGGAGGAAAACAGCCAATTTTGCTTTCAGCAACACTCAATGGATTGCTTATGACCATATTAGATCACTGTCAGTCAGTAACTTTATGAAAACAAAGGCTCACATAATTTTAGGTGAGCCTGGCATGTATAATATGTCTTGGGAAAAGATAGCATTGTGCCACCTAGATGATTGGGATTACATAAACCCAGCTATCATAGCCAATGCCAGCTCAGATGTGGTATTCATCAGGTTCTGACCAGTTCCGGAGAACTGGTAGCGGACATTTTGAGTAGTTGGGAGAACCGGCAAATACCACTTCTGACTGGCCCCGCCCCCATTGATTCTCTGCCATTGATCAGTCCCAGCTGATTGGATGGGTCTTCTGTTGCCCTGCACAGAAGAATGGAGCTGGAAAGCAGGTTAGTGGGGTAGGGAGGAAATGGGATTTTGCAGTAACCTTCCCCCAGGAGTGGGGAGGGAATGGAGATTTTGCAGTATCCTTCCCCTGCCACTCCCACCAAGCCACACCCACAGAACCAGTAGTAAAAAAAATTGAATCCCACCACTGTGTCAGCTGCTATGGCTATGTCAGTCCAGAGCAGACAGAATGCATCCATTTGCTTGCCCTGGCTTGAAATATTCCATTCCTATCATTCTCTAATTATCATCTGGAATGAAGGACAGTTCATATGCTTCCCTGTGCAACTTTGAGAAAATTCTCTGAACACTGCTCTTTGGCTATAACAGTAACTAATTTATAAAACAGTGCAGCATGATAAAAGATCCTTCAAACAGTAAGGAAGGTTTGAAGCTGTCTGAATTTCCAATGCTTCCACACATTCAGACAGGGAAAATCTCCAGCTGCCCATCCTGACCGGACTAAAGCCATTGCTTCCTGAGTCATCTGAAAATACCCCCTTGCCAAATCTAAATATGAATTTTCAGGTAAGAACTGAAATGAGGACTTCGCTATGTGAATAAGGGATGGGAAACCTATCACTGTTTTGTTTTGTTAACATTGGTCTCAGCTCTTGTAAGAGCGGCTAGAAATTATTCTACCTTTCAGACAAATTTATAGTTGTCTACCAATGTTAGATGGGTCAATCCAGAGGTGGTATTCAGCAGGTTCTGACCAGTTCTAGAGAACCGGTAGCAGAAATTTTGAGTTCAGAGAACCAGCAAATACCACCTCTGACTGGAGATTTTACAGCATCCTTCCCCTGCCACGCCCACCAAGCCACGCCCACAGAACCAGTAGTAAAAAAATTTGAATCCCACCACTGGGTCAATCTATTAGGGTTGGGGCTTAGTTTTAACCAGTAGGTAAAGATATTTATTCAGAGATTATTAGATCCAAATTAACTGACTCTCATTTCCCATCAAAGTAGTTGTAACACAGAGGGAAACCTTGAAGATATTTCTTAGACATTTTGTTTGAATACTGCCTAAGATGATCCTAGGTAACATCATCCTGTCTCATCAATTGTTATTCAGGCTTTTTTTTTTTTTTTTTTTTGCTAAAAAGTCCACAGTTACTGTTTTGAATAACCTTTCCTAATAAACACCTTTTCATAAAAAGTAAATACTTTTAAATGTATTCATATTTACCTTTCATACATACAGAGACTTTGTAAGCCATCCAGAAAGTGCTATGAAGCAGTATGTAAGATTAAATGCTATTGCTATATATATTCCTTTGATCCACATTTCCAACTATATAACATTTGAACAGATTCGCGACTGGAGTGGAAAATAATGAATATTTGTATTGTCATTCATTGGTCTTGCAAATAATTCCATTTTGGCAGATGATGTTACTTCTAGGTCCAGAAAACCATGTTGATTTTTATATACAGCAAAGCTGACAAGATGATTGGGAAAATATTTGAATAGATGGCAGAAATGCAGTGTTATTATGACATAAAGAGGAACCAATTATCTGTGATAGGATTTATTGAATAGTGGTACATAGACCACTAAAGTGTAATTGATACCCAATTCCCCTGCTAACTTGAAAATAAAATAAAAGTTGATCTTTGGGCACAGATAAAGTTAAAAACTTCCAAAATTAGAAAAAGTTTTCTTGAATTGAAAGACTCCTTACCAGACCTGCATAAGAATCAGAGTCAATAGTAAAGAAAAAAATCAAATTGCTTACCTGAAGCAAAGTAAGATATGCTTTTGTTATTGCATCTAAATGCTCGCTTCAGTGGTAAAAACCTGGGTGGTGGGGGAGAAACAGGAGTGAAGGAAAAAGTAAGAATCATTGTGGAACAATCAGAAATAATAAACTGGAAAGAAAGTAACTTGTACAACATGCTACCTGTTAATTGCACAAATCAGCATCACAATGAAAGTGTGTTGCGCACATGCTGACGTTATACTTTGGCTAAATGAAGAGTTTGGGTTTGGGATGTACCAATCAGATCACAGTGGTTTATTCTGTTCAATTGAAAATGAAATGTCTTCATTTGATAGAATTTATCATAAATACAGTGAGAGGAATTTTCCATCAACCAGAAGAAAGATAATTACATAAGAAACTAGAGGTATGAACTCATATACTTAAAACTGAATTAAAAATAAAAATGTGCATTGCCTTTAAAATTGATCTCATTTATTTCCTGGTTTATTTGTTATTCTGTCTGGTAAAAATAATAGTAAGGCCACTTTTTGCTATTTACTATGAGGCTGGCTTTCAATAGTTGCTTAATTTTTAAATACTTTTTGTTCAGACACAATATGTGAAACTGATAAGCACATATGAAATTGGTGTCTATTCATTACTTTAGTAGGCAGTTTGCTGGTTTATATCCAAGAAGATAAGTAGGTGTGCTTCATGAATTGGAATAACTGTTAGGACCCCCTAATCTTTTTCTGTTTCTTGAAGAGTAATTAAGTAGTGATCAACTAAAAAGAAAAAGAAAAGAAAAAAGAAAAAAAGACTAAAAAATGGAAACTAGATAAGACCAAATTTGACTAAAACAATGTTTAATTTTAAAATTCTTCACAATTTTTTTGTGCTACATTTGTGTTGCATGATTTTTGCACCCCACCTTCTTTTCCACACTTTCAAATACCATTGCGGAAAAGATGTACTTCAGTTTCATTGCGTTCTGAAATAATAAATCTGACGCATAACCAAAAAAAAACTGAATTAACCACTTGCACTGTACCATTGCATACAACCAGAGGAAAATGAACACTAAAATCCTGTTAGAATTGATTAGCAAAAATTCTTCTGTACTTTTAATTTTTTTCTCATTTCTTATTCCCTTATTTAAAATTTTAAATAAAATTGAGAATGCCCCCAAAAGATAAGATATGGTCCAATTTGAAATTTCTGAAAGAAAACTAGAAAGATTGGAAACAGTACCACACACATTTTATTTTTAGAATTAATTCCTGTAAATGTGCCAAAAAATTTGAAACTTGTAATCAATTCTTCTGCAAAGTACATTAAGCAGAGCTAAATTTCCCATCAGGAGGCAAGCTTTCTCTGCCTCCCTCCCTTGAACTAGTCATATTTAACTTAGTAACTGGAGTAATCAAGGAATAGGAGTACCGGAAATGGAGACAAACATTGTTCCCAGTTTATCCAAACTTCTACAGGTAGTTTTATATAAAGTTTTGGGACAGTTGTTATGAGATGTCTTAGGATCTATGAAGAAACATATCAGGCTGCCTACCCCTTCTGAGTTCTGAATAATTTCACTCCTAGCTTGAATTGAAGAACATTGAAATGATGGGTATGAAACACCTCTGGTCAAGGCTAGAGGTAAACAGTGTGGAAAAGCAATCCACAATTGAAGCAGAATTCAAGAGAGCTTGAGGTGTGCCCTTTTGTGTGTAAATTTGTTTTTGTGCAATCTGACAGGTGAGGTCTGGTTTGATGTTCTTGCTGTATTTCTATATTTATACTATGCATATTATAATAATGTATCACATTATAAAGCTAAGCAAAGTTTCTAATGCACAGTTGTTGGACCTTTTCCCAATCAGCCAAACATGTCACAAAACATAAGCTACAACTCCAGATAAATACAATTATAGTAGACAATCATTCGGCCCCCCCCCCCCCCCCCCCCCCCCCCCCCCCCCCCCCCCCCCCCCCCCCCCCCAACCTCAAAACATGAGTGCATGCACAGACATGATTTTAAAAGCAAATTATCGATATTGCAAATTCTGACAACAAAGACTGTACTCATTTGTACTTTGTTTTGATTGCAGTAATAAAACCTTTATTCTATACCTGAACTGTTCTGTTAGCATTTCTTCTACATTTCACTATGAAAGTTAAACACCGTCTGAGTCCAATGAGCAGGATAAAAACCCAGAGGAAAAGATTTCTGTCCTTAGATTTCAATACATGCATTGAAGGCAGTAATTCAGAAATAAGCCCCTTTTCAAACAAGCTGACTTATTTAAATCTCTCTCCTTGAAATCAGTGGGAATGTAAAATGTTTAATTCTCTCTGGGCCATGCCCTATCTTCTCACTACTTATCTGCACTGCAAAACTGAAGGAAAAGAGGAAGTCACACTGATCTTTGAAAAAAGGAAAACAACAAAAGTGAGCAAATGCCTGTTCTCTATAATTAATTCCAAACAATTATTTTACAGTTGAAATAAACACCAGAATGGCATTTGAGTTTTAAAAGGAGCAAATTGCACATACCGGAGAGCTAGGGGTTCTAAAGAATCTGCCAGAGGTCCCACCTTCTCTACTTTCTCAAAGGAGACAGGAAACTTTACTCATTTCTTTGAGTAAGAAATGTTCTGCAATGAAAGATTACACAAGAGGAAGCTGGAGGGAAAGTCTTGAGGAGGCAAACCAAAGGCAATAGTTTTGTTGGTATGACAACTGTAGAAAACCATTTGACCAACAGGCTTATTGCTCCAAATGAAGACATAGCATGGAGTTTTTCTCATTCAAAGTTGGATGGGCTCAGTCTATAAAACGAATGCAAGAAAAACTTGTGTAATTCATTTGTCATTCATTTCAATGATACATTCGTGGTACAAAACTAGGACAAAAAAATAGCTTTTTTTAAGAAGATTGGCAGCCAGTTGTATTAATCAGTTATTTTTCTTAAGATTAGAACAGTCATCTTCTACTCCCTATTATTTATTTGTGAGGGAACATTTTAAAATTACCCAGAGAGGTTTTGTTGATATTTGTACAAAATATTTTGTACAAAGGAAAAATAAAAGCATATTCTCCATGGCAGAGCTGGGAGATCAAAAGCTCTCCAAATGTTACAGTGTTGGAGTTTTAGTCCAACAACTGGGTTTCCAGGAGTACAGGGCTTTGTGCCCTGGCAGTTCTTCTAAAGCATCAGTTCAGTTGCTATCTTGTTAAATGTCTGAGAGATCAATAATTTGCTGCCCTATCAAAGAGCAAAACTGTCAATTGTCTGTGGAAGCAAAGGACAAGCAGAGATCTTCATAATGTGCATTCAAAGTGCATTCTCATTTCTTACTTATGTGCTGTTTGTTCGAGCTCTTTTGTGTTAGCTCATGAAGGCAGGTTGGTTAAGATCACAATCCAACCCAAGAGTTTAATACTTGTTCTTCATTATGTGATTAAAGGAGGTTGCTGCTTACATTACTTCACTTAGATTAACAGAGATGGACATATTGATATTATTCCCAAAGCTGCAGAAGAAGCATTTCAGATATGAACAAGCACAGCACTTCAGCATTATTCATTAAAGCACAAGTGATGCTTTTCAGGATTCAAACATGAGCCAGAAAAAAAGAGTTGCAAATATTTTAAGTTCATTTCTATTTGAAACCTCTTAAGAAAACTACCGTTTATTTTCAGAGTCACAGAAGGTGTGACTCACTTCTAAATCTTTTTGTGCACTACAGAATTTATACTGCATTTAGAGTGTCTTCTTAACAATTGAGAAATGTGATTGTAACACTCTCCATAATACAACTAGGTATATTTTAAGGGTGTTTTTTTTTTTTTTTTGCTTGTTTTAACGACATTGCTTTTACAATGAACTCAAGGAAGAAGTGTCGTTATTTATCACTTCATTATACTTATGAGAAATTGCTACTGTGATTATCTAATCCTTTTTGGTACAAATTTAGCAGCTTAACTAATTCACTGCATGAAGGGTATAGTCTTAAGAAAAACAACTTGATAATCAGTTATTTACTGAAGAATTATTCCCAGAACCAAACAAACAAATTGCAGGCTTCCATACTAATTTAACTACATATTGGAATAAACAACTAACAACTCCTTAATGTTGGAGCTGGCCAATACCTAGGAGCAACAGAAATTTTGGTTTCTCACCTGGGAACTTTTGGTTTAGCCAATCATGGATGATCAGACATAAGTTATATATAGATGTAGATCAGGGGTCTTCAAGCTTGACAGCTTTAAGACTTTTGGACTTCAACTCCCAGAATTCCTCCTCCAGTCATGTTAGCTCAGGAATTCTGGGAGTTGAAGTCCACAAGTCTTAAATTTGCCAAGTTTGAAGACCCTTGATGTGATCTTATATTCCAGGAAGAGTTAATACGCTTTCATCAATTATATCATCCAAAAGCAAGAGTTGTTTAATAATGCCTACCGCCCTGTCCTATTGTTTCATTTTATTTTTTATATGTATTTCATTTCACAACTATGTATCGCTTTACATTATCTTGTAAACAATTGGCAAATCAAATAAATAAAAAATAAATAAATGTTTAATTTAAGGATAGTTAGCTTAATAAGTCAGCTTCAGAATTCATTGAGACATGCTAAAGTTGCAAAACCACATCATGGTTTAGTGAGATATTTAATAGCTTTTCAGAAACTTAATTCTACATTTTATCCAGTTTCTAGTTTCAGAAAATCTGGCATATTTCAAGTAACAAGGCAAAAATTTCAGATCTGTTTATCCCCAAACTCATAAATCTAAAGCTAGAGGAAAGCAAACAAAGAAACGTTTCTGGAAATTGAAATGCTGAAAATCTGTCAATCAATCTCTCAATCACAGTTAGCTGAACACCTGAAAGATGCTTCATTAACCTGACCTGAACCAATAAAGAAGCCTTCATTTCAATGGGATCTCATGATTACCATGCAAGACCAAGAAAGACATAGGTCTTCTTTAATGAGCTGACTACAGGTATACAATCAGGTGAGATCCAAAACATTTCCCCACTTTGGATCCGCATACTACACAGTATGCAAGGGATACCTTCCTGGAGAAAGATCCATATTAATTTTTTTTTTCCTGTAGAATTTTTGAAGCTTTTCTTCAATTCAAGTTTTTCCTATTTCCATACTTTCTATTAAACCAAGAATGGGCAACATGTAGCAGTACACACACAGTTTCTATTCACTTTAACCAGTACAGGACAGTGACATATAGTGCTTTATATGCTAGCATATAACTGCAAACATATCACACTTTGGGTTTTAATGTAATATGCAACATGACCAGTAAACACTCACATTTACGAATTGATAAAAATGTTTTGTCTGTGTATTCCACAATAAGGTCTTTATGAGTCAGCTTTCCAGCATATTTGTTCCTTTTTTTTACAAAAATTACTCTCAGATTAAGCTCCATCCCGGTGGCTTCATGAAAACTTTCTTGTAGTATCCTTGTCAAGAATATGGAATTGATGTGTCATGGCTTCCTTCCAGAATGCTCTTTCAAATTCCCAGCTCAGCCTAAAGACTTAACATTTTCTGATGATTCCTTCATCAGGTATATATTATTTAGATTAGCCTGGATTAACTGGGTACTATTAAAGATGGATGCTCCCAACATTTATATCTCTGATTGTGACATAGTTTTCCTCAGCTGCCTAAACTTATTATGATATATTTCATAAATATATATAAATAGTACAAATGTTCCCATTTCAAATAACTTTATTTAAGGAAACCAAAATCCTGGGTAAATCTTCAAATTTCTGATGTTCTCAGGTATACAAGCACCAAACATTTGATTATGTTATATTATATACGTCATACAGTACATTTTTCAGCTGAAATCACAGCTAGCATTTCTTTAGTTTTAAGACGTTTATAAACTAAACTTTTAAGTTAAAAATAAACTTTTAAAAATTTTTATTCACTTCTTACATTTATTGACTGCTCATCTTACCACAAAAGTAACTCAGGGCAGTTTATGATATTAAAAAGATTAAATTTTTTTACAAAACCTATACACAATAGGAATTAAATTATAAAAAGGATAAATACACAACCCCAAATAAAATATGGAGAAGGAAGGAATAGGATGAGCAGGAGGGGAGGGGAGATCTGTTATTAGTTTGTCAACTGGTCCCAATGTGAAGATCTCCTCACCCCCACCCCATTGGAGCCCCCAAGCCAGCTGGCAGAAACAGGTTTTTAAGCAATTGCAGAAGATCAGGAGGGTTGGAGCCAACCTCTTTCTGGAGAGAGGGGGAGATCTTCCAAAGGTTAGGAGCAATGGCAGAGAACCAGTTACAGGAACTGGGCATGGCTAGTCTAGTGAAGAGAAGGACCAGGGGAGACATGATAACAGACTTCCAATATTTGAGGTGCTGCCACAGAGAGGAAGAAGGGGTCAAGCTATTTTCCAAAGCACCCGAAGGCCAGACAAGGAATAATGGATGGAAACTGAATAAGGAGAGATTCAACCTGGAAATAAGGAGAAACTTTCTGACAGTGAGAACAATTAACCAATGGAACAGCTTTGCCCTTGGAAGTTGTGGGAGCACCATCACTTGAGACTTTCAAGAAGAGATTGGACTCGCGTCTGTCAGAAATGGTGTAGGGTCTCCTGCTTGGGCAGGGAGTTGGACTAGATGACCTACAAGGTCCCTTCCAACTCTGATTATCTGTTTTGTCTTAGAGAAGGCTGTTTTCCTGGACCCCACCTGCTGGAATACTGTGGCTGGTGGGGCCATCAGCATGCCTCCTCAGCCAGCACGGGTGGGGCGGGGCAATCCCAGTGGGATGAGACGATTCCGCAAATATGGCTTTATTGTATCCATATAAAACTGACCCAGTTTATCTTGTTTCTCTAATAGGTTGTCACAGGCAAGGGTTAAAAGTCCTAGAGAACTAAAGTGGATCTTTTACCTCTCCTGAGCAGACATATTCTCCAGCCCTCCTTCTGCTAACCGAAACTGCACAGCATAACATTCATTGTCTTTGTTGTTGGAAGAATAAAGATTGGCTTCTGCTTCAGCTAATCTGCTTGAATGGACCCTGTTTGAATGGGCCATGGCACTCAGTTCACTTTCCCCTTCTAGCAATAGACTGTACTTGGGGCTGCCCTCCGACGGTGTCATAATAAGGAGGAAAATATGTGTTTAACACCAATAGAGCTAAGCATGATTTAAGCCTGTTTTACCAATAGGCTAGAGGGCAAGGTGAAGGCAATGTCATGGAGAGCAGCAGGACAGAAGAAAAGTATGACCCATTGCCAAGCCATGTTTGTCGTGTGGTTAGATTTTCAAGAGGGAAAACTCCTCTCTTCTTCTGTTCTTAAACCCACACAATGTGGCTTAATGAATGACTCAGCCGGCCCATTTGATCACAGAGAAACCTCCCCAGGTGGAATGATTCAGACAGCAGGTCGCCCTCTCTTCTGACTTCTTCTCCAGATCACCAAGTCACCCCCACCTACCACTTGAATACCAATAGAAACTAAAGTCACCCACCAACTTTAAAAAGTTGCCTCTTCAGGCAATGCACATCATTCAAACGTGGGCAGTTTCAAACCTAAACAGATTGTTCTGTTTCACATTCACTTTTTCCGTGAGAAGTTTATTAATGGCTAAAAGAGATGTAGACATTTAAGATCACGGAACAAGTCTAATTTTTTCCCTCTCTCCTCCTAACTGTAGTCACAGAGGAGGCCTCTGATTATGTAGTGAGGACGGAGCTAGTGATAAGTTTCATTAAAGATGAAGAGGAAATGTTCAATCCTCTCACCTGGGCAATTTTCCTAATGAGTTACCCATGCATAAATAAGCATGTTATAGGGAATTAATCCAAATGCTTGAATGTATTGTGACGCTAGAGATGCTTCACACATTACATAAAATATACTCGGCTAGTTGATGAATCAGTGCCTGTGTGAAGGCAGCACTTGAACTGGGTACTGTTAGCCTTGGTGAGGAAAAGCACAGTGATCGACTCTCATGGATAAGTAGATTTCAAGTTCACGGTATCTATTATTTTTTACATTTCATTCTCTAACCAATGGAAGTTTTTCAGGCATTTAAAGTGTACAGTGCCGTTTCTTGAATATTTGAGTATAAAAAAGGTCATTTACAAAGTTGTGTTTCCTTTAATTTTTTTTAAAGCAATGCATCTTCTAGCTATAGTATTCAGATATATTTCAAGATAGGACTTTATAGACTTTAAACTTTTCCAAATTTAATGTCGAATCCTTGTCTTTTTCACTGAAGTAAATACATTTCTATTTCTGTAAGTGGCTATTGGTTGAATATGTTGTACGAAATTTAAATGTTATATATGTTTGAAATTCCGCACGTACACTAAAGCAGGAGTCTCCAACCTTTCGGACCTCAGGGACCACTAAATTCATAATTTTAAATCCTGCGGATCACTAATATGATCTGCCTAATGACTGGCTGGGTGGGTGTGGCAAGGTGGTCATGTGACTGGGTTGGTGTGGCCAACTCGATGTCACTCATGTAGAGGGGCGCCTTGCTGGCATCTACTTGCCCCTCCCCTCCCAGCCATTCCTTGCCTCCCTGCCCAGGCTCCTTATTGGACCTATGCACGAGAAAGAGTTGGCAAAACAGCTGGCTCAATTCAAATTGGATCTAACCGAGAAGGAGGCTCAGTAAAAGTATCTCCCTGAGGACTATGAGCATAGGCTTTCCAAGCAGAGGGAAGATCTGTGGTAGTGCAAGGCCAGGTACCAGTGCCTCAGTGGGCTGAGATGGTCAGCCAGTTCCAGGCCATAATGTAGTTGTTGTGAACTAAAGAAATGTAATTAATAAAGATTCATTTGCCTAGCAGGATCGTAATCCTGCACTTCCTATTGGCCCATATAATGGCAAGTTATGATTGGTTCATTCCGAGCAATCTGACTGGCTGTTGGCGGGCCGAGTCCCATTGGACGAGGTTCAAACCCTATAACATCATCCATTGGTCATCCGGATAGCAGTTCACTCTATAAAAGGGCGGCCGCTATCCGGGGGTCTCTTGTCTCTGTTATCATGCTGTAAATAAAGAGCTGAATTCACGAGAAGCAGTTTCGTCTCTGTTTCTAAACCCATGCCTCATACTTAACAGTAGTCCCACTGGAACAAGGCCCTCTGACTCTTTGCCACCAGTGGCCCTTCCCTCCAGCCTTCATCCAAAGCCTCACACCAGGAGGCTAAAGCAAACCCCAAGTCGGACTTTCTGCTCCCCTCCAACCTTCACAAAAAGACCCCGAAGGGGGAGATTTCTTTGCAGCAATACAAATGTTCATTGCACGTAAATGTCCTTGGGGTGATATTTGAGGACCCCTGATTTAGTGCAATATAAAAAATGCAAATAATTTTTCTGCAGACCACCATAGAGCTAAAGATTTTCCATTTAAACCGGAATTTTTTCTCCTTGGAATAATATCAGAAAATTTTAAGAAGGAAATAATGTATCTAATAGTACATGTATTGACAGAGGCTAGAATATTATATGCACAATATTGGAAAAATAAAATCATACCTCCAGAAACAGAAATAATAAGAAAAATTAGGACGTGCAGAATCAGATAGGTTAACTTCCAAAATAAAAGACAAAGGAGAGTCTAAATATGATAAAGCAGGGAACAAATTTTATCAGTGGTTATATAGCAGAAGACAAGGTCAAAATATTAGTAGTTATGATTAGATTAATTAGTAATTAATATATTAAATAAGGACATTATAAATGATGAAGTAAAATGTATATATGTATAACAAGGATAAGTTGGATGTATTGTGTTGTATTCTCATAATTAAAATTAAAAAATATTTTAAAAAAAGATTTTCTTTTCCAATTGTGCACTGGGCACTATGACTTTATATCACCTTTACCAGTGATGGGATTCAAATATTTTTTGCCACCGGTTCAGTGGGTGTGGCTTGGTGGGCACACTTTGTGCACATGCACACACTTGGTGTGCACACATGCGCCAAACGTGCACTTTGCGCAGGCGCAGAGGCATTTGTGCAGGCTCAGAGGCGTTCTAACTCACCTCCTGTAAGCCTGCACAATCCCGGTCGCTTCAGCAGCTGCCGCTCGGCACTCTTCTGTGCCGCGCAAAGCAGCTGCACTTCAAATTCAGTGGATAAAGGTGAGTAGGAGAGCCCAGGCGGGTGGGCCCAACAGCAGAGCATTGGAGAGAACCAGTTTGGCCTCCGTTGCTCATCACTGCTAGCGGCTCGCCACAACCAGACCGAACCAGTAGAATACCACCTTTACTACATTAAAGTTTTCAGAATAACTATAAACTGTTTCCTTTTTATTTTATTTTCATCTGTCAAATCCTGCATTAGTATTTATGATCATTCAGCTATTTTTTGAAAAGGCATGAATTTGATTTTAAGCACTTTATCTATATTTTATAGCCCTGAAAACATCAACAAAGGACCACAATTATTTGTTAATATCTGCCGGTTATTTGCATCCATGAGCTGTTATTAAAATAATAATTACAGAAATTTAAGTACAAGTAGTCTGCAACTTACAACTATTTAGTGACCATTCAAAGTTATAACGGCATTGCAAAAAGTGACTTATGGCCATTTTTCACAGTTTTGGTCTTTGAGGCCTCCCCATGATCATGTGATCAAAATTCAGATACTTAACATCTGGTTCATACTCAGGACCATTACTGTGTTCCAAAGTCAAGCGTTCCCCTTTTGTGACCTTCTGACAAGCAAAGTCAATGGGCAAGCCTTAACAACCCTGTTGTTTAACAATTGCAGTGATTGTTAACTTAACAATTGTAGTGATTCACTTAACAACTGTGGCAAGGAAGATCGTAAAATTAACTTAACAAATGTCTCACTTAACAACAGAAATTTTTAGCTTAATTTTCAGTAGAAACTTGAGGCCTACCTGTACTGCTTTAGGTTCTTCCTATATTTTCCACAAGGTGGCAGTGTCTACTTTATGCAATCCAATAGCTTCCATGTTTAGCTAAGAGAGCTTACAATATTTCTCTGAATAGAAGCAGCAAAGTGATGTAACTAGCTTCTGGCTCTTGTTTTCTACACATCACTTTGCTGCTTCTATTCAGAGAAATATTCTATGTCTAAATCTATAATTTCAATCCGGCATCTGACTGACCTTCTCTGGACTCAGACGCTAAGCAGATCCAGCTTGGTTGGTACTTGATTGGGAAATCACCAGGAATTGTCAGAGCTATAGGTTAATCTGGGAAGCAGAAAAGCATCTCAGAAGGCAATAGCAAAGTATTTCCATACTAAAGAAAGACAAATCATTGATTTGATTTGATTTATATGGACCTATATATGAAGTCGTAAGGAAGGAGAAGAAGAGGATAACCAGGAACAAGATGGATGGATTCAGTTACAGTGGTGATGATCTTTGGCAGACCTGAAGGATTAAATTTCGGGGCAATTCATTATGGAAAAAATCTATATGGTCACTAAGAGTCCACCTTGATTTAATGGCATATGATGATTCAATCATTCATAAAATCATCAAGATCTGAGGACATCTTGAAGGAAACTTTACCTTTTGTGCCACTGATGGCTTTTCTGCTCTGAAGGAATCGGTTACGTCACTGGTTTACTTACACTGTATGGCCAACTTAATTCATATGATATCCCCATAGAGGACATTTTAAGAAGCCTCCTTTCTCAGAGTATTTAAAGATATATTTAGAATTCTATCCTTACATCATTGCAGTTTATTCATATTAACAATTGCTTCCCAACTAAAGGCAGCTACGTTTCTTTTCAGAGACAGAGACAAATAATCTTCCCTTCCATCTCCCACAAATTCATTACCTCCGTTGACTATTTTTCTTGGAAGGGATTGATTGAAATGATTTTCATTTTCTTAAAATACAAAAATTGAGATATAGAAACATAGGACAAATTCACAATGTACATAAGTTTCAAACTGTCTTCCTTAACCTAAAGCAGAGATATTGAACCTTTTTGGGCTGAGCATGTCAAAAATTTGGAAACTACCTACTCTGCTGGCATGCTACACACACACACACACACACACACACACACACACACACACACAGAGGCATGTTCCAATATCTAAGGGGATGCCACAAAAAAGAGGGCGTCAATCTTTCCAAAGCACCTGAAGACAGAATTAGAAACAATGGATGGAAACTGATCAAGGAGAGAAGCAATCTGTAACTAAGGAGAAATTTCCTAACAGTGAGAACCAGTGGTGAGATTCAATTTTTTTTACTACTGGTTCCGTGAGCGTGGCTTGGTGGGTGTGGCTTGGTAGGTGTGGCAGGGAAAGGTTACTGTAAAATCTCCATTCCCACCCCACTAACCTGCTTTCCAGCTCTGTTCTCCTGTGCAGGGCAACAAAAGAAGACCCAGCCAATCAGCTGGGACTCGGGAGGCAGAGAATAGATGGGGGCGGGGCCAGTCAGAGGTGGTATTTACTGGTTCTCCGAACTACTCAAAAATTTCCACTACCGGTTCTCCAGAACTGGTCAGAACCTGCTGAATACCACCTCTAATATAACAACCACACGCAACAACTTGTAAGGGTAGGGACAAATTTTGGTAAGGTGTTAGCATTTAAAATTATTCGGAAATTCCAAGATTTCAGTAATATATTCCAGCAAACCAAAATACTGTTATAGTCATCAGGCAAAGCCAAAACGCTGCTAGTTTTTTTCCTCTTTTATTCACGTTGTGCTATAATCTGAGCATTCCTTTGATCACATTTGTCACCAGTATTACTAAATCATAGCAAGTGTGAATTAGAAGGGACTCGATAAGTCATTTAATAGATCAGCTATTTAGGTTCTTCTTCTATTTCCTTTTCCTCGAATAACAGCCCAATACATAGCAGTTGCATTTCCCTGGCTTTCACAGATAGCAAGCCTTTGAAGCCAAGTGTGTAAAAATAGTTGACACCTTAGGCTGAATTCTGAGGGCTATGAACCAGCTTGCATTAACAGCCATTATTAGCTAGGTGAAGTAACCATGTTATCAACTCCATATCTGTGAGGCAAACGTCTTCAGAAAGCACTGCAGGGTCTATTCAAGAACTGACTGATTAAGTGTACTATTTAAAACCCCTACCACAAGACACAACACCCAGAAAATAAATAACTAGCCCTCAGGACATCCCTTGCTTTATTACTTATGATAATGCTTCCCAAAATGGATTCTAATGTTAAAGCTGAAAGGATTTTGTGAACAAACATGCTGATGTAAGGGGGAGAAATAATTGCTTTGTTATTAAATTTACAACACAACTTTGTATTTGTGTAAATATTCAGAGTGGCTTACAAAAGTCATAAGGCAATATTTGGGAAATCTCTGTGTGAAAAAAGATTGCTTGCAGTATGGGCACAGTAACTGAAGGTCTGCATTCTGTGTTTACTTAGAATGACAGTTGCTGTCAGCAATGTCAGGTGAAGATTTAGGCACCAGTGTAGAAATAAGGAGAATTATTCCTGCTCTAGGTTAATTATGCATTTAGATTAATTTGCATTTAGCAGAAGAACAGCATTCCTCACTGGACTTTCTCTATAACCAATAAAAAAGCAGAGAATTAGGAATGGCATTTGATTGGCTTTCAACTTTTTAATAAAAGCCTTTGACTCTCTCGCTCCTTTCCAGCGACTTCTGCAGAAGTGATATTCAGCAGGTTCTGACCACTTCTGGAGAACCGGTAGGGGAAATTTTGAGTAGTTCAGAGACCCAGCAAATACACCCCTGACTGGCCATGCCCCTATCTATTCTTTGCCTCCCAGTTGATCAGCTGGGTCTTCTTTTGTTGCCCTGCACAGGAGAATGGTTAGTGGGGTGGGGAGGGAACGGAGATTCTACAGTATCCTTCCCCTGCCATGCCACCAAGCCACGCCCACTAAGCCATGCCACGCCCACCATGCCACACCCACAGAACCTGTGGTAAAAAAATTTGAATCCCACCACTGGACTTATGGGTAAGAATTTCAACCAGTCCAGGACACAGTAAAGGTCTCAAAATGGACAAATTAAAAGAGCCTTTCCTGATAAATTGCTGATTAAATACGTTTTGCATTGACACATTATTGTGATATTAATAGCCTTCTTTTCCTCTGGGAATAGAGATTCAACTTGTATTGAATTAGGACTGCATTTCCTTTAAAATTACAGATTTGCAAGTTGTGCTTTTATATAATGGACAAACCATCTTTCAGCCCCATCCTAGCCTTACATTTGAAGCAGAAACTATCTGCACTTTTCCTCAGCTTTCAAATTATTCCATGTAATTTCTGAGAACCACAGATCTGGCCATGGCAACTTGGGTTCTTAGTTTCCATCACTTATGGATTATTTCAATGTGGTCTCTGTGGGATTGTCTAAACCTGCAGCCAAGGTTGCTAAAAGTCCTTGTGAAAAGATCTGCTTTGGCTCCTGAATTTTGGAAGCAATTCCACATGGGGGTGAAACTCATTAAAGCACTTTATGTTTTGTCCTACAGTTTCTGAAGGATTGCCTATTTGTGTTGCCTACAGATTGCCTATAGCACACACAAACACACACTTTATTTATTGTGATCAAGGCACTTGATTCCCACCCACCCCTTCCAATATTCCAAGGCCAATATCTGATAGCCAATATGCTGGTGTTTGATGGCATGGAATCCTATTTATTTTTAAATAAAAGCAATCACAACACAGATAATGCGTTCAGGACACCTAATGTGGCTGACCCAGTTCTATCTCCTTGCGCCTCACCACCAACCCAACCCCAGCTGTCTGAGGTAGTTGCTTCCTTCTGCCTTGTGGCAGTGCCAGGACTCTGCTGGAAAAATCCAAGGATGCCCTCCCTCTCTCCCTCCCTCCCCCTCCCTCTCTCTCTCCGTCCCTTCCCCCTGGTCAGAGCAGAGCCTCTTCAGCATTAGCTACTTCCCTTTCAATCCCTAGAGCTGCACATTCAGCAAGTCATACATCCCTATTTCCCCAACCATCAGGCATTCCAGAGTTACCACTACAGAGATTTAGTCTCCTTTATGTGAGAGAGTGCTGGAAATCTGGAAACTGACTTTATTTACAGCCTCTCGGGCAGAGCATAAGTAGAGGCAAACAGGCATTCCTTCTGTACTGCAGGCAGATGATCCCTAGATAATAAGTGAGGCTCACTTGCCAAGACAGCACCCGCCCTCCCCAACAAGTTTACACTAATTCCACCAAGGAGCCCTCCATTCTCTCTCTTGTCCTGCCCATTCCAGCTCCAAATTCTTTCTCATGCATACAGGCTGTGTCCCCGCTCCCTTCTCTAAAGCCATCATAGCAGCAGGACTGCCTGCCCGTGAGATTGTTCTCCCTTGTTCATTCAGAAGCATCATTCTTACTCCTATGGTACGGAGTGACCTTTAGCAATAGGGAATTTCTCTATAGTCAAGACCCGGCCACTGCTAAAGTTTATCTTTTCTAAATAAAAATAAAGACTCTTCCAGAAAGAGTGCAAAGAAAAGCAACAAAGATGATTAAGGGACTGGAGGCTAAAACGTATGAAAAACGGTTGCAGGAATTTGGTAGGTCTAGTTTAATAAAAAGGAGGACTAAGAGTAACATGACAGCGATGTTCCAATATCTAAAGGGCTGCCACCAAAAAGAGGAGATCAACCTATTCGTCACCTGAAGACAGGACAATAAGCAGTGGATGGAAACTGATCAAGGAGGCAACCAACCTAGAACTAAGGAGAAATTTCCTTGCATTTAGAACAATTATTCAGTGGAACAACTTGCCTCCAGAAGTTGTAGATGCTCCAAAGGTTTTTAAGAAGAGATTGGACAGCCATATATCTGAAATGGCATAGAGTTGCTTTAGCAGGGTTTGGACTAGAAGCCCTTCAAGTCCCTTCCAACTTTGTTATTCTGTTCTGTTACTTAGGGGCAGAACAGCCAAGGGCATGGACTGAATTATTCCTTTATTCATTCTAATTCCAATTTTAAATCCCTTTAAAGTTGCTTTTGGAGACCTCTCCATTTTCTCATGACCAGTCCTACAGATAGATAGATAATCTACTAATATGCATTTCCTAACCACAGGAGATCCAAGTGCAGAAAGCAATTTTTTGAATGATCCCTTCACCCATGAAATAAGAATAACCATGTAAAGAACAATCTGAGATACTATTTGCTGCAGATTTGTTCCTGCATAGCTACTTGAAGCAAAGCAGCCAGGAATTAATTTTCCAGTCATTACTTTCTGCCTATGATTCAGTGATTAAAGTCAGGAAGGAACAAAAACTTGGGAGTTTCCTTAGAGGTGGAAAACCCTATAGTGTTGGATGATGATGATGATGATGATGATGATGATGATGATGATGATGATGATGATGATGGCTGTAGGTCTGTGAGGCAAGGAGGTTGCCAGAAGAACTAGTTGTGATTTGAAAATCATTTTTTTCCATATACATGTGTCAAGGTGATTTTGTTATACAGCCACCATCAATTTTCAGAGTATTTTGGGATTAATCTAAAAATCTGGCAAGATTGAGGTGCATAGGAGAAGGAGAAAGCAACAGATCAAGGGGATGGACAGGGTCAAGAGATTGTTGAAACGTTATTGGAAGAGGTCAGATTGGTAAGGATTTATTCATAAGATTACCGGGAATTAAGTGCAATTCAGTAAGACCCAACTGGCCATAAAGCCTGATTCTTTTTTACTGATGGATGGAAACATGGCAGTATGGTTGGACACAGCTAAATTTGATGGTACAATTTTGGAAGATTCTATAAGCCTCAGACAAGCAATTTGGGTCAATTCTCTATTGCAGAATGGGAACTCTCGCTAGGGGGAAAACTCACTGTCAAACAAATACAAACTCAATTCAAACAAATACAAAAGTTAAATGAATTTCAAAAGCACTGTGGCCAGGGGTGGGATTCAACCAATGACTATGTTTTGTGCCTGCAGGTGTAAAAAAACCTTAAGCTGTGCTGCCCGGACAGCTGAAAAGTGCAGCACGCAGGTGTGCAGCGTTTGAAAAGTCTCTTTTTTCCTGCTTTTTCAACCTCAGCTGTGCCACGCAAAGCAGCTGAGGTTGAAAAAGCAGGAAATAAAGGACAGGTAAGAGCCCAGGTGAGTGGGTGGGCCAAACAGCAGCAAACACAGAACCGGTTCGATGTCTGCTGCTCTTCAAAGCTACTGCTTCTTTAGAACCGGGCAGAACCAGTAGCATCCCACCCCTGACTGTGACCAACAATAACAAAATAAAAGTCAATCCAAGAAATACAAGAGTTACAATAATTTCAATGAAAATGTGATCATCAATAATAAAAGTACTTGAATGAAGCTATTAATACAGCGTTGAATTGTCCTACAGCAAGTTGGCCATAGCAAGTTGGTCATGGTGAATTGGTCATGCTAAGTTGCCCTAGACCCCTCTATTGGCTTGTTGGTTACAGTTGAAGCTATGGCTACTTCCCCTATTCCTACTGCAGAATTCAGCATTTAAAATCCCAAATGGGTATATGAAAAGAGGAAGAATTCTTTATTTAACCACTGGAAGATGCCATATATTTTATACACACCAATACACTGGACTACTCTTCAAAGCCTTCTGCACAAATATAATTGATGATGGTCTCCCAGAAGAGCTCCTACAGGCCACCATCTAAAAGCTTGGAAGGAGTATGGCATTTATCCAGGTTTTCACAATCAACAGATTACATTTATCCATATTGCCAAGAATGACAGAGGCTGCTCACATGGAAAATAAATATTTTGGAGAGCAGGCCTAACACTTTCCAGAATGTAGACTAAAGCTGAGAAGGTTGTTTATTCCCAGGCTGTGATTCCAGGTTTTAATCAGCTCTAAATCCTCTTATCTAAGCCAAGGAGATTTTTACATCATTTTCTCTCTGATCTGCCCTTCCCCCGTTCGTATTTTTCTTTCTTTCAGACTTTCCAGTTGGTTTTATTTATGTAGACATGCAAGCATGCTAAATTTCAGAGCTTTAATTTGTGGCTTCCTGTCTCCAAGATTGTTCTGAAGTAGTTCTCATGTGGCCATTCTTCCAGTTAAATATTTACACACACATAAACTGCACAGAACTTTTACTTAGGGGCAAAACACTCAATGTAGCTTTGCTTCACTCTTCAAGTTCTACATGTGGTTCTTATCATGACAACATATTGAAAATATGTGCTTAGCAAACATATTTTAGATATATTTATACAAGCCATTATGTGCTTATCTTTGAGGCATTTACTATATATAGAAAAAAATGGAAGATTAGATTTCCTGTTCTCGTTGCTTGCCTCAAGAGCCCCTTCTGTATATTTATCATGTCCAGCCTCTTGTTTTAGAGTCAAGTCTCTCTTTTCTTTTTTCCAGCTGTAGCTACAATCTTCATAATCTGTTAAGTACAGGTAGTCCTCAACTTACAGCAGTTCATTTAGTGACTGTCCAAAGTTACAAGAGCACTGGGGAAAAAACTGACTTACGGCTGTTTTTCACACTTACAACCGTTGCAGCATCTGGCATTAGGCATTTGGCAACTGGCCTGTGTTTATGACAGTTGCAGTGTCCCAGGGTCCCAACTGTCTCAGTTAAATGATCAAATCAGATTCACTTAAATAGGGAATGAAATAGGGAAGTCAGATTCACTTAAACAACTGTGTTACTAATTTAACAACTGCAGTGATTCACTTAACAATTGTGGCAAGAAAGGTTGTATAATGGGGCAAAATTCACTTAACAACCATTTCACTGAGCAACAGGTGCATCTTTTTTTCCTACTATGAAACAACAAAAGAAACCCAAAAGTCACACAATATGCAATGTGCTTTTCATGCATACAGAAGTGCCTCTGATCACGTACTACTACTTCCATGCTGAAAGGATTTTCTGGTGACATTACTGTTGCCCAGGGAACATCCAGTTAGGGGCTCAATTCATGTCCCCATTAAGTTGCCCCCTGAAGTGATACCCATTTATCTACCTGTGGTCGCCTGCTTTTTGAACTGCTGGGTTGGCAGGAGCTAGATCCTGTGATGGGACCTCACCCCGCCCCACGGCAGCAACAGGTCTTGAATATGAGCCTGTCAATCACCAGCCCAGCGTTCTAACCTCAGGAGCCACCAGGCTCTTCTCTGATCATGTGAAGATGCTTCAGGGTAAGAGTACTCATGATGACTCATGATATATCCACTCACTCCTAAGCAATACATTTATATCAGAACATGTCTTAAAAGAGTTCAGGTGCACCTAGGAGAAAGACTGCACAGAACAACCCTGTGTGTTTCTACTCATTAAGTAAATCATTCATTGTTCAATTGGGCTTCTGTGTAAGGGTACACAGAGGGGCTGCAGATTTGCTCACAGGTGTTCTTTGCACCTTTAATTTGCATTCCTCATTCATCTAGTTTGTTCCTTTTGCACAAAGGAAAAGCCCAAAATACTAAAAGCCATATGCAGGAAAAGTAAAGAGGAGCCAAAAAAATGGAGTCCCGTTTTATTCAAACTACAGTATGTGTCTGTTTTTTTTCCCTCACTTGAACTTTGCAGAAAAACACACACACACAAATAAGGCTTTGTGCTGCCCTGAATGCGGTCCACAGTTACTGGTCCAAGTAAATATCAGCACCATGTCTATTTAGGAAACAGAGAAAGAGCTTGTTGAATGGGCAGCCAGTAGCTGATTCTGGTAAAAGCATGAGATCTGCAGATTTATCAGGCCAAAATTCTATTAATCTTGTTCAATTCCCTACCAGGGTAGCCTAGACAGCTTGCTTCATTATTGCTAATAAACTACACCATTGCTAAGGTCATACAGTCATCACTGGAGCTTAAGCGACATAGTTATGGGGATTAAAAGCTTTGTATTTGTGGTTTGAATTTATATTGTTGTCATACTTATGGCTTTAAAGCTGCCATCATGTACCCACTTGCTTGACAGTCAATCTCCACTGGAATAAGAATATATGTTGTTAGATCAGGGCCCCCCAACCTTTTGGGCACTAGGGACCAGTTCCATGGAGAGAGGGGTGTTTTTGTGGACTGGAGTGAGCATGGTTTTGTGTGCTGCCTGCATTCCACTTTGCTTGTTTGTGCAGCCCAGTTTCTGTCATGTCGTGGAATGGTGCCAGTCCACAGATTAGGGGTTGGGGACCCCTGTTGTAAATAATTCCCTTGCCTAGATATTACCATGTTTATCTCAAAATAAGACCCTGTCGTATATATTTTGCCACCAAAGAAAGACACCAGGTCTTATTTTGGGGGGATGTCATCCACTGACTCATCACACTTGCGCGCGTCGACCCCAGCCTCCTTTCCGCTGTGAAAGGCGTTCAGGAACTTTTTCTTTTGCAGCTGGCAAGGTCAGCAAGGCTTTCCTGAAGGCCTCTGCAGCCAATAACAGGGCTCAGGATCGATCCAGAGCTTTGTTATTGGCTGAAGAAGCCTTCAGGAAAGCCTCACCAGCCTTGCAGGCTACAGAAGAAATGGGCTGGCAAGGCAGATGTCAGGGTGTGCGAGGTCTGGCTGCAACTGTCCAAAGGTAAGTGGTAGGACAGCTCTACCCCACTATCAGAGGCGGTATTCAGCAGGCTCTGACCAGTTTTGGAGAACCAGTAGCGGAAATTTTGAGTAGTTCATAGAACTGGCAAATACCACCTCTGATGCCCCCGCCTCCATCTATTTTCTTTTGTTGCCCTGCACAGGAGAATGGAACTGTAAAGCAGGTTAGTGGGGTGAGGAGGAAATGGGGATTTTGAAGTATTCTTCCCCTGCTATGCCCCCCAAGCCCCCCCCCCCCAAGCCACGCCGACAGAACTAGTAGTAAAAAACATTGAATCCCACCATTGCCCATCCCTACCCTAGCTCACTTTTTACCCATGCACCCTGGAGTGGATGGAGACTTAATTAGGGCTTATTTTGGGGGTAGGGCTTATATTGGGCGCACATATAAAAATGAAGCTAGGACTTACTTTCAAAATAGGTTATATTTTGGGGAAAACACAGTATATAGACGTTAAGACATTAATTATAAGAATAATCTATATGTGCTATATGGATGGATGTCGTTGTATACTTTTTATGCTATCTGAATATAGTTTACTCTAAGCAGCTCACAATAATCAACAAGCCACCAATACAAGTAAAAGAAATAATAACAAAGCAAAACATTGCATCATACAACATTAAATCCACAGTGCCATCATTCTAAGGCTTTGTTTTGTTTTGTTTTCATGTTTTTAGATATACATGTCTTTCCACCTATACCCATCGTTCTTACTTTGTTTCTCACATGTACATAAATTGCATGTGCTTCAACTTTTTATTTAACAGGGAGAGTGTCATGCCCCTGGTGGAGACTGACTCTGAGCAGTCAGAGGTGGACCCAGGCCCATCCCCTATCCATCCTAGGGCGTGCAGGGAGGAGAGGATCAGGGTAAAATGTGGTCTACTCGGGAGGAGACGGCCATGATCCTCTTCATGGGTTGCAGGTCTGAGATCTGCATAAGAGTTTGGACCTGCATGCTAACAGACGCTGGAGACAATTTAGTGTTTTATTCCTAAAGAAGATTTATCTTGATTGGTGTTCTTCCAACAGACTGCCCCTGGTTATCTTCCTGAGGTTGGCAATTATCTATCCTGGTCTGTCGTGAAACTTTATTTAGTGCAGTTTGTTTTTGGTTTTTGCTTCATTATCGGCTCTTTGAATGTGAACTGTGTTTCTTGTCTTTGAAATGTTATTTTGAAAATAGTTTACTCCTCCACTGTGAACAATTAAACAGTGAAGCCAAATTGAAGGCATTAAAGGACTTTCATTTACGTTTTGGTTTTTGTTATATTTCTGAGATACTCTGGGTCATCACAGAGAGATAATATTTTCTTGTAAATGGTTAATAAAATGTTGTTTTCCAAGTATTCCCTTAGGTCAAGTTAAGACTATGCACCTGATCCCACGGTTAGGAAAACAATGTCAGAGCTAAGGGTTAGATGTAAACAATGTCTGACTTACAAAGAACAAAATACAAACACATGTAGATGACTTCTGGAAAGAAACGGTGAACTTAAGACAGTTCCACTAAAAGAAAAGTTGCCAACCACAGTAGAATGAAGAGCCAAGCAAGAGCCAGCTCTTCATAATTCTTATCTCTGGACAAGGAAAGGACTAGAGATCACCCACAAGTGTTCCAGACAGTTGCTTCTTTTGAGGAAATCAAATGACAGTGGTACCAAGAACATGATTTTGATACTTTTCTATATTGGATTTACAAAAGAGGCTTGTCAAATCTTTGAAGAATTTTCTGAGAAGGTTCAAAGAAAAAATGAAAATCAAACAAGTTCTAAGACATTATTTGAAGGGACTAAAGATAAGAAAAAGAAGGAATATAATGTTGATTTATTTAATCAAGGTTAAACAGATACGTTGTTATCCCAGGTAAACCTTAATGAAACTTTGCTGATCAGGACAGAATTTATGTGGTTTTAAGGATTTGTTTATGAATAAGACATGACATATGGCAAGAAGAGATAATTTATTGTATTTTAGAAGAAAGTGATGTTACTAAAATTGTTTCTACTTGTGGTGAACGGGAAAATCATTTCCTTATATATTTCTTTTCTTAATATTGTTAAGTTATAAATCTACAATGATATTGTCCAAAATAGGGGCTACAATTTATGTAGGTGTATAGTTCACTGATGTTTAAATTCTCCTTGAACTGCTGTTCTACCATGAGAGCTAATTTTGCTGCAAGTCAACTTAACATTTGCAGCCAGAAATACTTTATCACTCCTCAAAACTCCAGCAGTTCAATACAACAGTGATGAAAAGAAAAACAGCCTTTAATAAATCATTATAATCTCTTGCCAAGTTAAACAAATCCTGGCATGTGTAGCATAGCCCTCAACCTTGAAGGGACCTCTCACATGGATGATCAGCGACCTTGTTACTTCATTCCACAAATCTTTATGAACTGTCAGGTAACCCGCAGCACTCTTTAACAGCCACATTTTGTGTTATTTCCTATGACCATGGCCTTGTATCAAAAATATTCTGCTAAACACTTTGGAAAATGTTGTTTGCCCAGGCCAAGATTTGAACACACCATGACATTTTATATGGTGACTATTGTTATGCAGAACATTTATCATGGTGAGGGTGTGTGTGTGTGTATTTCTTTTTCTTGCATCAATAACTTTGGGTACCATACAAACGTACAAACATACATTTCTTATTTCTCTTGCTGAAAGTTGTAGAAATAGAAGCATGTTTGCCATTTTACCTTTAGCTATGGAATTCTTATTTCTTCCATATCAATATATGGAATTCTTATTCCTGTCATATTAAGTAATTACCTCAGAGTTGAATATCTATAGCTGCTCTGGAAATGAGGAAACAGAGGCAGCTAACTATGGCTCTATCTTGCATTTCCTGCCAGTTATAGCAAGTTACTTGGGCTCGTTTTCCTTGATAGTATCCATATGCCAGACAGGGAACACAGTTGGAATCCATCCCAATGTTTCAAAAAAAGGAGGTAGGGTAAAAGTAATGCCAAGAAGCAACAAGAAAAGAAAGGAAAAATCTTAGGATGAGGTTAAATAAACTGAAGAAAAGTGTATAATAATCTAATTCTACTTAGGGTGAAAAAGCTTTTCTCCACCTAACCTTCAGGGAAAAGCACTTGAAGAACATAGGGTGATGGTGAGTGAAGTCAGAACTTGAAGTGGGCAAGGCTCAAAGGAATTTATCTTGTTTTTTAAAATAACCATACAAAAGCAAATCCTTATGCAAAGATAATTTGTGCCACTAAATTCACTGAAAAGTCCCTAGTACAGTAATCCCATTTCCTTCTAAAATAGGCACATGACAAATGTTTCTTTCTCTCTCTTCCTATCTAAACATTAAAGAATGGGCATTTGTTACTTTCCTTTCAAAGTCAAGGGCTGAATTCTCATTCTCATTCTGCAGACAACACTGTTCTATTTTTAAAGCTAGCACAGAAACTTAGGTGTTGCATCATATTTGATATTAAGACTTAGCTTCACCTGTCTATATTATGGCTATCATTTGACTGAAAAAAGCTAGACTGTACAAGCAAACAAAAATGGAGCAAACTTGGAGAACTGGTGACTAATTTCTTGACTGATTGATTGTTTGACTATATTTGTTAAATGCTTCAATCAAATATCTCTGGACTATTTCTATATGTCTATTTTAATTGCTGCTTGAGCTGCATAAGGAAGCAGAACACCATGTTGTGTTACAGGCTACTTTGAGGAAGGCTAAAATATTTCATTTATATTTAGCCATGGTAGTTTCTTTCTTCCAAAATGTTATCTCTGGCATGGTTTGAATTTGGCAAAATAAAAAATAAAAAACACTGACTTAGGAACATAACTTGACATAACTTGATTTCATACCATTGCTCATCAGGACACTATGAATATTCAGAGCTGGATAAGAAACTCAGCAATGGAAGTGATGTTTTTCTGACTTTTGACCCCTCTTCCTACACTGTAGTATATCCAGTGTGATGTATTACAGCTGATGTATGTTTAATTTTAGAGTGAAGCTGGGTAATGTGCAGACATTCAGATGGGAACTGGAATGTATCATCAAAGTTTTCCTAACTTGGTTTTAAAGGCCTTGCTTCATGCTGATATATAGCTGCAAGAAATTTTGAAAAACAACTCAAAGAAGAACAGTGGCAAAGCAAAAACTAATCTCAACTTTATTGTTTAATCTCACAGGCTTGTAATTTATAAACTTTGTTTTATTGTTTGGAGGAATCTTTGTATTCCATTTTGCTTTTGGAGAAAGCAAAGATGGAACTGAATGGTCCCATTCAGATATCACTGGAAAAGCTGTGAGCAATCCCTTCCTTTCTAAGCTGGTAATGTCACTGAAGAGAGCTCTTCACTATATATAATTGTGCCCTGAAGTAGCTGTCCACCACTCACCACTAAAACTCTACATATGAACGCCATAAGCCTCTGTGATGTTGCTAAGGATTTCATAACATAATTTCAATCTCCCACATTAGGAGGGAGTTTATTTACATGAATTTGTTTTGAAAACTGGTATGCTTTGTGGACAGTTTCATTGTCCAGAAGGTGAAGGAGGAAACAAGAGGGTCAGCTAAATTGAGTTTAATATATACCAAGAGGGAAGAAGTAGTCAGAGAAGTGGAAGCAGTAGGAAATTTGAATGAAGGTGACCATATAATCCAAAAGTTCACTATGTTGCAATTTAGGCATAGAAAATTGCAGATAGCTAGTTAAGTATTCTAGATTTCAAAAGGCCTTCAGCAAACTAAAAAGGAAAATAGGTAATATTTCATGAACAAAAAATCCTGCAGGGGAAAAAAAAGATGATGAGATCTGAGCAATTCTGAAAAATAATTTTAAATCTTAATCATCAATAACAAAGATGGGGAGTCCATTAACAAGGCCAACAGAAAATCTCTCTAATAAACTAAGAAACAAAAGGACAACTTCATGAAATGAAGTTAAATAATGAAATGAAATGAGAAATCAAGAAATGAGAGCCAGTTTGGTGTCGTGATTAAGGCACGCTAGAAACTAGGAGGCTGTGAGTTCTAGTCCCACTTTAGCTATGAAGGCCAACTGTGTGACTTTGGGCCAGTTACTCTCTTACTCTCCAACCCACCTCATAAGGATTGTTTATTATTATTTTTTACAAAACTAATAATAAAGGCAGGATAAAAAAAAATGTAAAGAGGGGCATATAACAAAAGCAAAACATCAGGAACTAGCACAAATTTCCAAAAGTCCAGTTAAAAAAGCTAAGGTCAGCACAAGCTGAGATTTGTGATGAATGCCAAAAAAAAAGAAAAGGCTTCTTTGCACAGAAGATAATAAAAATCAAGGAAACAGATGCCCACTAACTGGAGAAAACTGCAAGATGGTAATGGGGAACAGGGCAAAGGCTGAATTGCTTAATTTGTACTTTTCATAAAAGACAAAGTGGTCCATCCTGTCAGAAGCTGCACCATTGGGGACAGAAGAAAAAGGAGGTCAAAGTAGGTAAGGAAAGAACACCTAGCTGCTTTGAAGGAATTCAAATCTCCTGTACCGGATGGGGCCTATAGTGGTAACACAACTTCTGGATGTTTTCTTAGAGCCACGGACAGAAATGAGCAAACCCAGAGCATAGGGTAAGTGCCAGGAGATTGGAGAAGAGACAATATTGTTCCAAAGGGGAAAGGGGAAACTATAGACCATTTTGTATGATACAAATATCTTGGAAAATTCTAAAATGAATCAAGTAGTGGGCTTGCAATCATTTAGAAATGAATAGGGCCATCACTTGAATTAGCATGGATTTATTAAAAAAAACAGCTTGCACCAGACAACATATTGTTCTTTTATATTGTGACTAGATTAGCAGATCAAGGGAATGTTGTAGGTGTGTTGTTCTTACACCTCTGTAGGGCATCTGATACAATAGACTATAGTCTCCATCTTAATAACCTGGATCGATTTGGGATGATTGGCACTACTACCAGATGGATTTGTGGTTGGCTAAACAATCGTAGGCAACACATGACCACATAGTGGGAAGTATACAATGGAGTACCTTAGGATTCTGTTCTAGGCCCAGAACTCTAAAGCATCTTCATAAATAACTTAAATGAAGGAATAGAAGGGGTGCTCATAACATTGCAGAAGACACAAAGCCAAGGCGTGTATATTGCTAACAGTTCAGAAAGCTCAAGATTCAGCATGATCTCAAGAGACTTGGTTGCCCTATCCAACAAAGTTTAATGGCAAGGAATCTTACGATTCCGCAGTTTGGCAGGAAAAACCAGACACCAAACTACAAGGCATGTGGTACGTGACTGAACAGTAATACTTGCCAAACGAATCAGGGTGCCCTTGTAAACCAGTTTTAAGTGGAAGCCAGAAGTTTGTTACAGCTGCAAAAGGAGCCAATGTAATTTTGGACTGCAGTGAGGAATAATATAAAAAGAACAGAAATGATAGCATTTGCTCTCTGCTGCTTTGGTCAGACCACATCTGGAATATTGTATCCTCTTCTGTTGTCATAATACAAGAAAGATGTTGAGGAACTGAAAAGAATGCAGAGAAAATGGACAAAGATAGTAATGGGCTTGGAAACTAAATCCTATGAGGAGTGGTTAAAGGAACTTAGGCTAAAGGAGGCTAAAGGGAGACATTATACTATATTATACATTACAGCAATCATCCAATATATGAAGGTATGTCACTGAGCACATGGCATGGCTTTATTCCACATAGCACTCAAGGGTAAGACTTGAACCAGCTGATGGAAGCTTTATAGGGGAGATTCAAACCTGAAATAGGAGGAATTTTCTGACTGTTAAGAGCTATAACTAGATTGGGTAGCTACTTGTCTAGGATATGTAAACTCTTACACTGGGCAGGATTCTGGATCCAGAATCCTTTCCAACCCGCTGATTTTATGAAACTTGGTTTTTCTATGAAAGATTCAAATAAGCATAGCTCCAAAACTGACTTTTGAAACCAATTAGCAGAGCATGTTCTGCCTCTTCTGGACATCTTTATTGTAAAACCAACGAAATAAAATGTTTACAATAGGAAAGCTCCATTTTTACCATCCATTTCCTCATTTGGCAGGTACAAATGTTGTTTTAAAACCTTTTTTTTTTTCAGAAAGAAAATAAAATGTTAATTCATTTCCATGTCTCTGAGGATGCTAATGTAAATTACATTTTTCTTCTGTAATGAGCTTTTCTATAGCCATTAAAAGTAAATGCATCTTCCATTTTTCTTATACAGTTTAATAATTTCTTTTTCCATTAGGTCAGTTCCCAGTGTATTTGCCTAGCTAACATTTTAATAATGGACTTTCTAATTCATATTTGCAGTTCCTGGGCACTCAAAGGCTATATGTGCACACTTAGAATAGCTTATTTTTAAACTTACTTCTTAATATTTAAAACTGACCTACTTATAGTAATGTGTCAGTTATTTCCAAGTTAGTCTGAAATAAGGTAAACTAGGTTAAAACAAATATACCCTTTATAGGAATTAGATCCAAACATTTAATTAATGTGGCAAATTCGGACTTGAATTCCAGAGCAAGACCTTTATTTAAAGATGGAGAAATGATATTCTCCTTTTGCTTGGCAGAGAAAAAGGGAGCAAACCAAATTTAAAAGTGATTACTTTTGATTATTTTCTCAAAGGTTTGGCATGGAAATAATCTCCTCAGGAAGGAATAATGAGATGAGTATGCAATTAAATTATAGTTTAATGTCTTCCCTTTGGAAATAATTTACAAAGAAAAGCAGCTCATTAAGACTCCAACTAAATACTTAGTCAGGTTTAATGGAAAAGCTCCAGTTTTGTAACCATCTTGCCAATTAAGAAAAGGACGCCAAGGAAAAGTAAACTTAGATTCTCTCATCCAAGTTATATCAACCAAGAGTTGCTGCAATTTTAGTTTTGTGGGGCACTTCGGTGAAACTTTTCCAGAATCATTTTTTATGTCTGTCTGTCTGTCATCTGTCTGTCTGCCTATCTATCTATCTATCATCATCTGTCAACTATGTATGTTCCTGTTTAGTGTTAGGATATGGACATCCTGGTGCCATAAAATTTGTAATCATATGCACACTCTGAACTTTACATGTACAAATTAAGTCAAATTAGGAAATTTGCTCCATTTCCACATATATATTTTACTTATACAAGGTCATTAGAGCCCCATGCCTTGAGTGGAAATGTTATTTAGGATTTTTCAGAATCCACAAAATTTCATCTATATTTTATTGGAGTCAGGTACGAGAGCTAGAAGCATGCTTTCCATATTTAAAAGTGGAGACTGCCAGAAATTTAAATTCTGCACTAAGTACCTTCTGAATTTGGGGTCAGCTATCATATCCCGGGCAGGAATATGCAGTTAATTATAAAGGAGGCTGACAAACCTCATTTTTAAAATCTTGTATTAGAACTGCAAAATTTAATTGGCTTCTATTTCTCAGCAATTACATTTATTCTGCAGTAAAGCTATAGCCTTCTCTACACCCACAGAATCAGCACTATAAAACTGCACGTATCTTGCAAATTACCGCAACCACATACAAAGGCTAATTTTATGGCCAATTCCCACCAACAGTGGCACCTCAAGAGTAGGCAGATTCTGACCAACTGGGAAAGCCTTCTAAGCCCCCATTCACTCATATGTTTTGCCCTACTTCCCATTGTGGAATTGTAGCCCTGAGGAGCTGCTGCCTTACTAATGTGTACAAGAAAGTACATAAAGACTTAGCGCTAAAAACAGTTGGACTTTACTACACGCATGGTTATACACAAAGGTGCTTTTTCAAAAGGCAACTGGAGGTTTTTTTTCTTGAAGACATTTCACCTCTCATCCAAAAAGCTTCTTCCGTTCTTGCAAGAACTGGAGGGAACTGAAGAAGCATCTTAGATGAGAAGCGAAATGTCAAGAAAAAAATGACGTCTAATTGCCTTTTGAAAAGGCATCTTTGGGACAACCATGACCTGGATGATTGAGAATCTCCATAGACATGCATGATTATACAGGCAGCATTTTTCTGGTATATTTGCTGCACGCATAAAATGTAAAAAACCCCACAAACCCTAGTTTAGATCCGCAAGACCTCCTATTGTATCTAGTCACTTTCCACGTGCAAATATTCTTTGCAATTGGTAATTGTGAGCGGTTACTTTTTCTCATTTTCATTGATGCAAATAATTCAAATGCAGTTGGCCTGGGTGGGACAATAGTTCTGCTTTCTGTATTTTCTAAAGTAGAATAAATATAACTGAAATTTGCTTGCCTACTGCCTTCTAAAGTGGTGGTATCTATTTCTAAAGAATTCTGTAAAGAGATTCTTGAAATATGCCCTAGAGAAAAGAACTATTACGGGCACTGAATTCATACAAATAATAGTTCCAAGATTACCTCAGAGATCATCTAGTTCTAGATTTCTCTACTCTGCTTCTGTTGGAAGATTATATTTCACGAGAGATTAATGGACTTTGGCCCATCATCTGAGGTTCCAATAAATTTCTTTTTAAAAATCTGGGAGGTTCCAGGCCTGAAAGTTTGAAACTCCTATTCTAGTCTGATTTATTGTCCAGAGAAATTCTAATAGATGGCTCTCCAGACTCTGTGTGAAGACCTCTGGTGAAAGAAAACATACCATTTCATGAGGCAAGTTTGTATACTGGTTGACACCACCAGGAAATGCTAAGCAAGACCACCACTGCTAAGCAAGGCAGCTTTTTGCTCCATCTTGCTTCCCACAGTTTTAAGTGAATCTTTGCAGTTATGTTAGTAACATGCTCGTCAAGTGAATCTGGCTTCCCCATGGATTTAGACTCTGCCATGCCTCATTGCTCTATTTACAAATTTAAAAAGACAAATCTTCAGTATAAGAATGTCCAGCCTTACTCCACTCTTGCAGATGGAAGGCAAAGGCAAAATGGGAGTTCAATCAGGATTATGTCAGGGTTCCCTGACTTGCTCTTGAGTTGCCAGATTACACATTAAATGTCAGGTAACATCTGAACTCAGGACTTTTTGGACTCACAATCAGTAGCACAGTCATCTTTTTCTCTCTTTATTATTTTCGGTATGTACCTTCCATTACCTGCTAGCTAAGCTGGGAAAGGTTTTAAAAAACAAGATTCCTTCTTTTGCCACAGCAGTGGTTTCTGCCTCAACTTGCAGAGAAATTATCAGCTTGATTAAACAAATATATGAAAAGCATGTTAGGTCCCTTATCCAACTTGCTGAAACTCCCAAGATAACTTGCTGGTCTTAGAAAGATTCTCCTCTATCGTTGTATTGGAACTGTTTAGATTTTATAAGGATTCTTTGTGGTAGACTTATCCAAACCTTTTACATATAGAGACAATTCTGAATTTCAGTTCCATTTGAGTTTTTTGGGAAATGAGTCAGTGGTGGGATTCAAATTTTTTTACTACCGGTTCTGTGGGCGTGGCTTGGTGGGCACGGTGTGGCTTGGTAGGCATGATAGGGGAAGGATACTGTAAAATCCCATTCCCTCTCCACCCCAATAACCTGCTTTCCAGCTCTGTTCTCCTGTGCAGGGCAACAAAAGAAGACCCAGCCAAGCAGCTGGGACTCAGGCAGAGAATAGATGGGGGCAGGGCCAGTCAGAAGTGGTATTTGCTGGTTCTCCAAACTACTCAAAATTTCCACTACCGGTTCTACAGAACTGGTCAGAACCTGCTGAATACCACCTCTGAAAGGAGTGTGGAGGAAGTGTCTTTCCCTTTATAAAAGTAAAATACAGGTAGTTCTCGATTTAAGACCATAATTGAGCCCAAGATTTCTGCTGTTAAATGAAGCATTTGCTAAGTGAGCTAGTAACAGTTAGTAGTTAATAACAGTTGTTAATGAATCTGGCTTCCCCATTGACTTTGCTTGCCAGAAGCTTACAAAAGGTAATCATATGATGCTGTAATAGATATGAGTCAGTTGCCAAGTGTCTGAATTTTGATTATGTGACTATGGAGATTCTATAATGGTCATAAGTGTGAAATACGGCCAGAAGTCACATGTCTATGGAGATTCTCAGTCATCCAGGTTGTGGTTGTCCCAAAGGTCCTTCCATTCCCCACTATCTAGTCAGAGCTGAAGAAGCTTCTTGGGTGAGAAGCAAAAGGTCTTCAAAAAACACCCAGAAAGTCCAGTCGCCTCTTGAAAAAGTACCTTTGGGACAGCCATAAGTCACTTTTCGGGGTCATTTAGTAACTTTGAACAGTCACTAAATGAACTGTTGTAAGTCGAGGACTACTTGTGAATATTTTTGATATAATGGGAAAGCAAACAAAATAAGGCATGATGACTCCAGCATTACTGGAGTTTATTGAACTGATACCACTATCGAGTTGAGTGTGAAAGAAATATTGCTGCCTCAATTTTGGCTCTTGCCTACAAGGCACATTATGTCCACCAGCTCCATTTAGCAGTTTGAACAGAATCTAAATTGTTTTTGCCTCATAGATAATGTGAGGCCTGTTTTCCAAATGTAAAAAAAAAAAAAGCCTTATTAGTTTCAAAACTAACATTTTTAGTTGATAGATTTGTCATGAACTGTTCAGTACAACCTGTGGAAGTCAATCCAATATTTGGAAGCAATGTAAAATCTGCCCTTTTCTTTTTCATTGCAAATAGTACACCCCTAAAGAGGGGTTTTTTTTCTGAGTAAATGACAAATATAATAACAAATCTAATAACCTTCACAGCTGTCATGAAATCATCTAAATGAGTTAGTTAAGTGAGTTAAGGTAACAATAGGTTCATACTCATTAGTAATCATAACTAAGGGAGTAAACCCTGAATGACCTCTAAATCCAAATAAATAAACTTCAAGAGAAAAATACAGTACAATGTCATGTTTAAATTATTTTAAAAATGAACGCTCTTTGTGAAACTATACCAATACTCTTTTCTTCATTTAAAAAAAAACACACATTCTTAGTGGTTTTGCAAATACTTTCTTTCCATAAATGGTTTCCATTCCAACCCAATGCTATGGAAATAATTGGGACAGACACGATTTTTTTTTCCTACCAGTGTTTTAACATAACAAACTGTTTTAACAACATTGTCATTTATCAGAACTCAATTTTTATAACACAAACAACATCAAACCAGTTCAACCTTGACCCACCATGATGCTCCAGAAGTCTGCAGGGTTGTTGTTGTTTTTAAAACACCACTTTGGTTAACAGCTATTCAGTCTTATTTTTTTTTTCCACAAGAAAAGATATATTCCTTTAGTTTTTACAATTGTCACTAAAAAGGCATATCCGTGGCATGTGGTGCCAATCTATGTCAAGGGGATCAAGACTGCAGCAGAGTTAAGGCAAGGATAAATCAGCGGCACTGAGGTTTTAATAACTGGGATTGTACCCAAAACAGTGATATTTGTGGTGAACCAGAAGAACTGAAGGAAGCCTTCCCTTTCCTTAGAGCTGTGTTTTCCGCAGGCACTTGTAAGTTGCATAGTTTTGAAGCAGAATGACACCTTCTCATTTCCACTTCCTTGGTCAGAATTGTAGCTTAGAGGGTTTTCTCTCAGTGCTACAAAGCCTCCACATCTGAGTAGCTGCATAGCATCTGAGTAAATGAAAGGCCATCTGACCTTAGGCCAAAGCCTAGAATCCATTGATTTCACATTAGCAGTGATTTCTGAAGTCCTTGAGCTAGACTGTTTTCTCTGGAGGTCTATGTGGAAGTTCTCTTCATAGGCAGTTTAAAAAAACAACATATTGAGATCTCCTCTGCCTCTCCATTGACTCCCTGTCCCCTCGCCCAGCCCTACCAGTGAATCTGAGATAGCAACATCAGGAAAAAGAAGGATTCTCTGAAAGGGGGCAGGGAGGGGGGAAATAAAAGACATAGCCCACTAAATAACTCTTTAGGAAATAGAGATCCCTCTGACTGGAGAGTAAAAGAAGGCACTTGGTGAGACATTCAGCCACTTTCCATCCACAATCTACTCAATGAGTCAATAACCTCAACCTTGTGATCCAGCTAACCAGCAAAGAGGGTTCTGTGGAGGAAGATTTTGTGGACGTGGTGACAGGCGGCCTTTTAGCAGCATCCTCCTGGAAAGGGATGGTTGCGCTGTTGTGAAGATCCACATTAACGAAACACCTGCTTCCCCTGATGTAGTCGGCGCCTTTTACTATCTGTTTATCCGCTACTGGTCTGGGAAACGGATGCGGCAAAGGGGAGTTTTCTTCAATGATGGGTGGGATTCTTTCATTGCTGAAGTATCGGCAGAGGGCGTTTTCAGCTGGAAAACCAAGCAGGAAAGTCTTATAAGAATTTGCATTCAGAAACTCTGCAGAGACTAAGGTGGTAAAAATGATTTTTCCCCCCCCTGTCTGTTGTACAGAAGGAATATAATCTGAACTGGCCTCCACGTCTTTTTTTTTATACTGACATTCTTTTTCTTAATCTGCTAAAACCTGAATCTTAACCATCGGAAACAGCACCGGCCCAAATTTAAATTAATGAGTAAAGTTTCTACTTTAGGAATTAATAAACTATACATAAATGCATTCATCCTTAAAATCCCATTGTTGTTTCTTTTAGGAAAGAAAATAAACTTAGTAAGAGACAAACTGAAACACATGAATTGCAAGGGAAATGTTTAATTCCTCAGTCTTTCTTTTGGAACTCTATTACCATGCTATCTCCATATCTTTTCCTTCTAAACAAGCTTCTGAATCACAGCAAACTGAGATTGCTTCAAAATCTGACACAGATACAGTGATGTAATGATGCAAACTGCACACTTGCATCCTAATGTTTGCTGCAAGCATGCACTCACTTTCTGCATCATGATGCATGTTTTGGACCTGACACACACAAATATATACATACATCCTTTGCAAACACCAATGCTCTGACAAGCTCTAGGCGACATACATTTTCCTCTTTTGGTCCAGTACTTAAGATTTGCTAGCTGCGAGCACTTTAAACAGTATTTTAGCAACAATTGAATGTCCCAACTCAGTATTCATCTTAAATGAAAAATTAAAACCGGTGTTTGTACAGAAGTCCACAATTTCTGCTAGGCTAAGGGCCACAATATGGGTGACATCAAACTATATTGTGATTTCATTTACGCTTCATTAAAATGAAACATAGGTCTTGATGTGATTACTCTCCAATCAAGCATTTCATAATTTCCTCAAGCTATCGCATTAAACATTAAAATTTGGCAAGCATTTCCAGAGGTGCCTGATGTATACACCCAGGGCTTTCTGGAGCCACAGGCAGCCAGGGTTGTGCACTTTTACTCTCAGCATAATAACAGGTTATTACATTAATATCTGGAGTACAAAGTATCATCGAAAGCACCTCTCCTATTAGATTAACATAACATAAACTAAGAGTCAATATTGCTTTGACATTTGCTATAAGAATGTCTAGTTTGCTGACCCCAGGGAGGCTATCTGATTAAATAAATAAATATGATGCTTGTTCCTCTCCGCTTGGCAAATGCACAGTTGGAAAACTAACATTAAACTGCAACCTGGACCATGGACAGACATTCTCGTTGGGAAAAGCAATTGAACTTCAACAAATTCCTTACCTTTTCTCCCCATCCCTCGTGGCTTAGAGAACGATTCTGCAGCTCCCGACCAATTTCCATCAGCAGGCATAGACAGTGGGCGAGGCTTTCCTAAAAACCACAGATAGAGTTACTGCAAAGCTATTAAGTTATGTGATCTCTAGGTTCTTGGTAGTTTCTTAGACTTTTAATTACTAGGCTAGGTAACATCATCAGTGCAAGAGGGGGATATTTTTGCCTTGATGATACAAGAACCCAACCCTTCAACCCTGAGCTACATACTCTCCTCCATGCGATCTATGTAATGGCAAGTATTGTGAGAAGACAATTTTAAACAAGTTCATCTAACGCCAGCAGCTCCCATCAAGATACCACTGGATTCTCACAAGCAAGGCATCTTTACTTCTTAATATCTAAAGCTAGACTCTTCAGTGTACGGAAGTTTAGGTTAATTAACAAAATTCATAGATATTGATTTACTAGTTATTAGTAATCTGCAGATGAACTGATAATTATTTTTCATTTATTACATTAATTTGTATGTTATCCTAGTTAGCCTACAGAAAATAATATAATACAAATATATTAAAAGCCATTATGTCTACCTGGTCCCTCAGGCAACAATTCCCATATTTGAAAAATCCCATGCATTTATCCCATGCAACTCAAAGTGAAATGAGTGATTTTATACATACAGAAAAATCTAGTTAATATATCAGACCAATCTGCAGGAGAGTCTTCCAGTTTGTTCTTTATCCAACAGGGAGCAAATAACCTTAAACAGAGCCATTGAATGAATTTCTCTATACACACAAGTTAAGTGTGGAGAAGTATGACTTTCACCACTCTTATCACCACAGCCTAGACCCATGTTGGTGAACCTATGGCACATGTGCCAGAAATGGCATGCAGAGCCACTTCTGCTGACACAGGAGAGCTTGCCCGGAAGAGTCCCACTGCACATGCGCGCACGCCACTGCCGCCCGACAGTTGATTATCAGGTATTTGGTGCGCATGCACGGGGGATTGTGCGAGAGATGCGCACACGTGCTCAGAGATGTGCAGCGCACACAGAGGATCACGTGCATGCAAAGATGCATGGTGTGGAGGGATTGCGCACATGTGCAGATGCATGGCGCATGGGTGGAATCACGCGCACATGTGCAGATATGTGGGGCATATGGGGGGTCATGTGCACATGCGCAGGGGGCGTGGGGGCCCCCAGCACGCATTACCTTCTGGGTGCTGGCATGTGAGCGCAATTATTGGCATGGGACCCGAAAAAGGTTAGCCACCACTGGCCTAGACCTAAACAGGGGCATCCACTTGTATTCAATTATTTTCATTCTTCACCTTCTGCCATCATGACTGTATGTCTCCCTGTGGTTGTTCTGTTTCCCACAATTCTTTGGTAAGCCACTCATTCCACTCTATCTCCACATTCCTGGACTTGTGTGGCACAACTATCTTCTGAGATGGGTAAAACAGGGACCCAGATTGTTAAGGGCAATATGCTGATTCTGTAAACTGCTCAGAGAGGTCTGTAAAGCACTGTCAAGCAGTATATAAGTCTATTAAAGGATCCAGGCACCCGAGATGGACCACCTTAATTGATCTACTTTTGTCTCTTTGGCAGAGGGTAAGAATGGAACTAATTCTTTTGAGTTAAATTTCAGCAGCACAAGAGGGTTCTACTTGCAGATCTATTCAAAAACTGTCTAATAGGTTCAATGGGAATTGATACCGTGTCAGTGAGTATAAGACTGCAAATGAAAAATGATAAATTGCAGATACATAACTGAGCTTATACTTTAAAAACCTTTTATGTATTTTTCACAATACAGCATTTCCATCAGTTACAGATTCGCTAAGTTTTAGTCTTCTAGAAAGGAAGGGTTTTTAAAGACTTTTTAAAAAGGTGGGAGTTAACTCTCAGAATAAGAAAAACCAAATATAGGTTCAGAGTTTTCTCACCGAAAGATGGAGTTTTCTCCCTCATCTTCGCTAGTGGAATATTTGTTTCTCTGGGATAGGCAGGCAACGGATCAGAATCTATCAGAGTAAACCTTCGTCTTCTACACTCCTGATCAAGGAAAGAATTGGGAGATTCTGCACCTTTAGAACCAGAGAGAGGCTGCCTAGGTTTATTGCCTCCTCCATAAATGAAGTTCCCCTTCTCGTCCCTGAAAAGATATTAGATTCAATTAGCAACATAAACAAAGGGCCTGCAACCCTGAACCCTGAGCAATTCTAATGCTATTCAGTTGCCACCTGAGAGATACTGAAAAGAGTAAACAAAGAAGGAAAACAAAAGGAACTTGGACAGAGTTCATATGTGTGCTGCAGTTGCAGGGAAAAGTAGAAAATGTGGGACAGCCCCAGAATTACATTTTCTTCTTTTCTGTTTTCTTTATAAAGTCCCTAGCTTTTGCGGTGCAAGCAACAGCATGTTTAAAGATAACTCAAGATATTATCACATAGTACTCAGACAGGCGGCTGAATAAATCTCAGTGATCAGAAGAATGGACTAAGTATTCTGCAATTCAATTGCCCTTCCCTAATATTGGCGGCAACTCAATAAATCATGCAAGAGACCTGATTCATAGTTTTTTCAATAAATTACACAATGAGAATCTATGTATCATTTCCTAATCTATACCGAGCAGAAGGACTCAATTTTTACCTTCCTTTAGTATTCTATTAATGTTATATTAGATTTTTTTAAAACAAGGGAATTACTGATTAGTACTCCTGTCAAGTATTACAAGGATCTTTTTTAAAAAAAACATTTATTCTTTCTATAGGAAGAAATGCTGTGCACTTTTCCATCAGTGTCTTCAAGGTGGCTTACTTTTTCTTTTTGCAATATGTAAAAAAACCCACCAGTATTCAAAACCAATTAAAATGACATCCCAAGCAAATTCAAGTAATAAATATAAAGTTGAAAAAGAAAGACAGAATGATTGGTTATCAAAAGTGGGAAAGAATGAAGCAGTTTCAACAAATCATTTAGAGATGTCATAGAACTAATCCGCAAGATTGATTCTGACATCTTACATTTATTTTAAGTTACTGCTGAATATCTTGGTGAGAATATCCATATCCAGAGAAAAGCAATACTTAAAGAGTAATTTGCTTCTGGGGACATAAATGATTGAACTAGGCCCTCCCCTCATATGACAGAAATGTATTTGACAAATCTCCGAAAGTAGAATCTGAATGGAGTGTTCAACATGTAGATTTTTTCTCCAAAACAAAAGATTCCAATTGAAGCTTTTATCATGTTGTGCATGAATATGGTGCTTAATGTAAGTCTCCACATTAACATCAGAAAACAATTATCCCTTTGCACTTTTAGTGACTTTGGCATGACTATTTTGGCTCCCAATTCACCATCTTAGCATACAGCATTCTGTATCTCAGAGGCATCTGGAAGGCAAGTGATCAGTAAGTTAAGATGGCAGGCACCCCTGTGTGATCCAAGTTCCACCCCCAGAATAGAAGTGGGACCTTCTGACAGTCTTCCCAGTAAATTGGACAGGAAACACTACCTGAGGATTTAATTCTACTTTATTGTAAGGCTACATTGACAGAATCCGAAGTACAAACTACCCACTGCTACTTTTAACTGTTTGATCCATTAGACTGGATTCTTCCTAATTTTTTCTGACCATTAAGCTACTGGGGGCTCCTCCCTTTCTTGTCTGATTATTTCCTAGGCAAGACTTCTTCCCCCTTGGTTCCTCAAGGTCATCCACACATTCCACCATGCCATCTCTTCTGCAATCAAGCTCACATCTTGGCTTTCTGACATGCCCCAAGAATGCCCTTCCTGTTTTTTCTTTCTTCTGAAAAACAAAACCAAAGCTAACTCTAAAGGTAAACTATTTAAAACATTTATGAGTGAAGTGATGCACAGACATTTGCATCTCTTTTTATTTGCACATGCTTTTTTTTATTTGAGTATAAATAAACGTGACCTCCACTAACATCTACTGCAATCAGGCCACTGCAAATGCTCATGTCCGTTGAGCCTTGATGAGACAACTTACACAATTTCAGCTGCTTAAAGTTATTTCAGCACACCAACTTGGATTCGAAAGCTTTAGAGGCACAACCATTTAGAAAATAAAAATAAAAATGTCTCGCGCTAGACATGAACTTTTTAGGAAGCGGAGATACATCTTGGACAGAATTTAAGAATTTTGCCAAGCTCTAGTCCTAACCAAATGATACATCTTCTATTAAAGATTTTCTAGGAATTTCTCTTTGTAGCACAAAACTGTGCTATAATTCTACTGAAAAAAACTTTTTCAGCCGACAGAAAATAACACTGCCGTACATTTAGGAGCTCAAAAACTGTAGGAAGCACAAAGTAATTCATCTGGAGAATGAATGCAAAACAGCCAGATAATAATGAGCAGCTCTTTGAAGTAATATGTAGCTGCTGGCATACCGAGGTGCATAGGGAACAGCTGGTGGTGGAGGTATGTAAAGATCCAGAATGGCTGGTTTCTCTTTCTTTAGTGATGTCTCCTTGGTGTTTTCCGATGACTGAGCTGTAGCTGGGTGTAGGCTGGTCTACAGGGAGAAGATACAACAGTGCTCAAGTAATTTTAAAACTACAAAATGCAGTCAGGCCAGTTCCTCTACCATATGCTTACATTATTCTTCATTTCCTATTTTTATCTGGTTCACTGGAAACTGGAAACAGTGATTTCTTCAAATACTTTATTTTAGGATAATTATTATTGGAATTTTATCATATGCTAACTGTCTATCTAGGAGTGTTGACAATAAGAACATGTACAGTACAATATTTTAAAAATAAATACCCCCCCCCCCCCACCCACGCACACACAGGTGCCTTTCCTTTTTTGTGTTCTATCATATTCGACTTAAATTTAGCCAAAGTCTTTAAGCCAGGTGTGTCAAACCTGTGGCATCATGTATCGTGACTTTTTTTCCTTCGCTAAAACGGGGTTGGGTGTGACCAGTGCATGATGCATCCGGGCCTTGAGTTTGACACCCCTGCTTTAAGCCAAACAGAAGTACAGAAGCAGTTTTAGGAATTGCTGTTTTATACAGATCTGCTTTAAAACATTAGGCACAAATTAAGAATTAAGCAACGGGCAGAAGTTCAGGTTCTACCCTGCTAGAGACAGATGCTATCTGTGGATGGTTTAAGATTTTTTATCAACATGGAAGCCATTTCCCCATGTGATCTCTCCCCAAACCTCCTCAAGCATTCAAGTAATTAATCTCATAGGGTGATTCAGTTAGACTCTAAGTATTTCTTCTACATATGGTTCAGATCTTAAATAACTTGCAGAAGAATATAGATTTTGTTCCATTTATAGCCTTGTTATTGTAAAAGAAAAGAAAATACTGTATTTTAATTTTTAAGACAGTTAACAAGCAATTTCCTCCATGGATTCTTTCTTAAGAGTTATTGAATTCCTCCTTCCCGTCATTATCTGCTTAGACCCCAAAGAAATTCTCTTTGAAAAGATTTTAATCCACATATCTTCCACACCCTTTTTCCCTCCCAGGTTTCACAATGCCTCCAATTTTGCTAATATCAGCAACTGGCACTTCAAGGGGAAACAGCATAATTCAGATAGGCTATAAAGATTAATCTTTGACAAAGACAATATTTGATCACAGTTTTTCTACTCTGCAACTAACCATGGTTATTTCCTGAATTCAACTTTTCCAAAGGAGTATAAACAATTCAGCTCAAATAGCCTTTTAGTTATCCACCCCAGTTAAGAATGTCCTGGGAATCGAGGAAAAAAATTATTCTTCCCTATTCTTTTATTTCTTTTGCGTAAGTAAAAGATGACTATAAAAGGAGATTTCACAAATTCAATTTAAAAAAAAAAATTGGCTGAAAAACTATTTTGAGAAAATCAGTTGTTATGACCTACAAATTATTAAATTAGTTTTTGATATTATTTATTATTTATTGATATTGTTATTTTATTTATATACTTGCTACTAATGATACTAATATATCTCAGTACATTTCAGAGCTTTTCACTGGCTCTCTATTGGAGACAAAACCTAGTTTGAATGATGAAAGTTTTTTCTTTGGAGCCCTTTGATCATAAACTCCTTGGATTTGACTGCCCTTATTTCTTCCCACAATGCAGTATGTTCTTTATATTCACCTTCTTTCAGTTCCTCTTTCAAAGGTCAAGGTTTTCAAGTTTTAGTTTTTTAATGACCTGGCCCTGCAAGTTTGTAAATCAGTATCTTCTCTTTCTCTGTTCCTGTAGAAATGTGATGTTTAAAGGTATTTAAACCACCCCCTTTAAAAAAAAAAAGATTAGTCAGGTTAAGATTTGGCTCTTCTATCCTATTATTACTTCGTTGACAGTTCTAGGTTAACATCTGCTTTAAATTAGTATTGATGTATATCAGATTGGCCTAACTCTGTTTGCCTGAGGTCGTGGCTATGTTCCCAGGTTGGATCAGAATATCTGTTGGTCCCCATGAATTAATTTTATTTAAATATGTACCTTAAATGAGTATTGATGGTTGGGTTTTATCTCAGCTGCTTGTATATATATTTATTTTGCATTTTTTGTTGATTTTCTTGCTGTTTTTTTTTAGAATTGTTATTAGCCACCCAGATTTGTTTAAAATGGACAATTACATTAACTAAATAAATACTTCATCTTATCTCAAGGAACTGCTTCAGTGTACTGATTTTGCCTTAGTTATCTTAGAATTAGCATCTATTTACTAGGTTTTGAGCTAATTTGAGTGGGTTGATTTGTATTTACTATATTGTATTTTTTATACTGATTTTTTTAAAACATGTGTAATAAATCATCTTCTTAGTTTAATTGAAAAATTCTTTATGAACTAATAATGCTCTAAAACAGGGATCTCCAAACTTGGCGACTTTAAGACTTGTGAACTTCAACTCCCAGAATTCCCTAGGCTGGCTGGGAAATTCTGGGAGTTGAAGTCCACAAGTCTTAAAGTCGCCAAGTTTGAGGACCCCTGCTCTAAAATGTTTCAATCTCAGAGACTGCTTCATTTCCACATCCCATTATAATCTATAACAAACAAATAAGTATACATTTTTAAGTGTGCTTTTATTAGAATTGACTCCTTTTTTTCCTTTTATTTTCTGAGATCAAAGTTGAAGCATTTTAAGTGGTTCCAAAGGAAATAGGGGAAGAGAGATATAAGCAATTCAAAACTGTGTTATGCAGGACAGTCCTTCCTGCAGGAATGTATGTAGATGAAAGACCACTGGGTCAAATGCCAGTGATTAAAAAATAAAAAAACCCAATCCTCAAAACTGTATACGGAAAACTGGAATATAAGAATCACTGCTAATCTAAAATCTTAGTTTCTGACATCTAATTTTTCATGTTCTGAGAAGCTATTTTTTATTTTGTTTTGTTTTTAAAGTAAAGATCACCAGATATCAAACAACTTCAACCAGTAGGAATATCAAAAAGAACAATTCAATAAGGACTCTATCAAGTGCTTATTTTGCATGTTTAAACAGATCGCTTTTTTGTAAGTTTGGAATAAGGTAACGTGAACAAAAAAGAGTATATTTTTTTTCAGTATGAAACTGTATTTATGACATTTCTATCCCACCCTAGCTTTGTAAAACACAAGGTAGTTTGCATAATAGCAAAATATAATTAAAAAGTTCTGTCACACATGACCAATTATGGAGCAAAATATGTGTGTGTGTGTGTGTGTGTGTGTGTGTATTCTGAGGTTTTCGCGGGTATTTGTATGCGGATCTTTGGTTATTCGGGTTTTCTCCCGCTTAAAATTGGAAGTATCTAGGCGACGTTTCGATGAAGTCTCATTCATCATCTTCAGCTTTGTGCTTCTCGAGGTAATGTGAGCTTGCAGCTGCTTCTTCCTTTTAACTGCTAGTGGGAGTGTGACTTGATTGGGTGGGGGCTTGGCTGTGTTCTGATTGGCTGGGGGTGTGTTCTCATTGGTTGGGGGTTGGCTGTGTTCTGATTGGTTGGGGGTTTGCTGTGTTCTGATTGGCTGGGGGTGTGTTCTGTTCAGGTGGGGGCTTGGTTGTGCTCAGGTTAGTCTTTGTTGCCGGGGGATTTGAGCTGATGAGCTGTGATCCTGTTGTTTGGCTTCGCGTTTGTGCCACATCATGAAGATGTGGCACGACCACGAACATGAAGCCTATAATGACGTGGGAAAATACCCGAACAAAGCTGAATACCATTCATGTAAGTACCCGCGAAAACTTAAGAAAACAAATATATAAATATAAATATAAATAATATAAATAAATGTCAAGGGGAAACAAAAACTTGGTATAACTTCATATTACCTGTACAAGTGGTGGTTTCCACCTCAGATTTTTAAGTGGTGCGGGGGTAAAATTAAAAGAGCCTGTATGGCGCTTCTTTACTAGGAGAGTAACACCAGAAGGATTCTCACGGAGCTTCCTTACGAGATTCTTCAACTGCCATCCCACCTTTTAAATACACAACATATAAATTGTTTCATTAAATCCAATTTAAGAAACGAATTTAAAATAAGGGCATCTTCAACACATCAGAAGAAAGTCAAAATGTTTCCCATTGCTATGGGGTTTTTTGGCATGCTTTCAACAGTGTAAGTGCAAAGTCTCAATGGATACAGTCTTCTTCTTTGAGATGAAACAGTTATGGACAAATAGGATATCGCTAGTCTTAGCTATACTGTCTCTGTGAACCCCGTGGGTGTCAAATGTTGAATGGCTTTAGAGGAAGATCCGTTGTGGAACAAATAATATATCTATGGGGTCTATATCAACCCAAGTAGGTAGATATGATTAATTCCTGTGGAAGATGAAGCGTTCCACCAATAAACACTCTCCAATTTTCCTGAGGATATTAAATCTTTTTCTCTTAAAAGACTACCTCCAATAGTTCTATAAGCATTCGGGCTATTTGGACATTTTCAGAAGCAAAAAATGAGCCCATACAAGAAAAAAGTAGATTTTAATTTTGCCTTCTAGTAGCCATATCATCTTCATTTTTCTTTTTCTGGTAGAGGCTATGATTACTGTTAGGCTAGGGAAAGCAAATAATAAACAGGGAACAATTCCTCCTATCCTAGGGCAAAGGAGAAATAACGATGGGGATGATGATGGCAATTAAACCTGAATACAATTTCAAAATGGAAATTGCCGACCAAATTCCTTTTCTTCCAAAGCCCTCTGTGTACCCTTGGTTATAATGGAAAGGCACAAAGTCTCTTTTGCTTTACTGGCCAAGAATATAATGTTTAGTGTTTGTGCTGCGTGACTATATTGCTCAAAATGTTGTAGTCTGGCAGACAACATCTCTAGCTTGCAACTGGCAGAGCCACAAAAATCACATACAGCAGAGAGAAACTGTAAAGGGATGAATAGGAATCTTTTCTTTGAAGTGGAAATATTTCTCTTAATAAAATGCTAATTCTCCTAAATAGAAATATATTTATAAAAATTTATCATTTACTATTCATCATAATTGGAATGATTTGTAATTGTAAAGATGCCAGAGGCTGCATTTATGAACATTTACACATTGCTTACATGATGATCTTAGACATTTCACTTGGATAAAGTCATATGAAATGTTCCCAGCAGCCAACATTCAAGATGAATAGTATTCCTCTAAGTATCTCTAATTTTTTTAAATAAGAACCAACTATTCAAACCTGTCTTTTTCTTAAAACCAAAGTGGTTTTTGACATTTCATTCTTTAACAGATGGTTTTGCAACTAAATGCATTAAGATAAAACAGTGTTTCAGTATAAAATAAAAATAAAGGAATACAATAGTAAATTTTGGTTCTAAGTGGTATCTTTTGAACCAATTTTGCTGTGGTCGTCTACTTACCACTGTCTGGCGATTCACCTGAATCACTTCGTCCCCAGCATGGATTTTCTGAGACCGATCAGCAGGAGACTACATAGTATAAAAACAAAGCGAACAAATACTTCTAATTTAAAAACGTTCAGATGGCATTTAATTTAAAATTTAATTTAATTTAAAAACGTTCCTTGGCAGAAAAGCTATATAAATGGAAATGTCTGTAGTGTTTCTGTGTGAGCTATAGCTGTCTCCTCCAAAGGCAAGCTCCCTACAACTAACTAGTCATTAAATAACTAGCCAATTGTTCAAAACCAAAAAGGACTTTTCTTACACTGAGCCAAAGGTTAGCAATTGAACAGGGAAAAAGAGGAGGGAAGTCATTTCAGTCTGCAGAATTCTTTTTCTACTTCTCTAATAAGACACCTGAAACTTAATTAGGCATCTCCAACAGAGGGAATGAAGCCGCTTGTCTCAATTCCCGACAATATACAACCTGAAAGAGAGAAGTGTTAAAAACTTTGATAGTCCAGATATCCTAAGAAAAGAGGTGAATTATTTGATTCTCTATTAGCAGGCAGCTTTGGAGTCAATCAACATCTCACGCTGATGGAAAATAGTTTTTACTGAAGAAACAAAGAGGGAAATCATTCCCGAACTCCTTTATGTGCCTTTAAAGTCTGCTGCAGAGAGGCTCCCATCAGGGTATGGGGATGAAGAGGAAAAAGTTCTGCTGTTCTGGCAAAGTTAGTAAGAGAATTAGGAGAAATTTTTGCTCAGTTCTACACTACAAGGAAAGCAGTACTGCGGTCTTTGTTTAAAATGGCTCTGTGGCTGCAAATCTGGCCCAGTGATTCTCTTGACAGTTCACATCATAGAATAAAACGGTCCTGAGTTGACCCATGTGACTCAAAATCAGCTGGAACAAATGGCTCATTTCCCTTGTTCCCTTATCAGGTGCAATGCAGGGCAAGACAATCCCCTTAGGGCCACCTGAGATGGAAAAATCTGACTAGGAAATAGATCTCCCACTGTCATCGGACTGATCTAAGGCATCCCTATCTTTCACATCAGCATTAAGAGGCAAAACTATACATGCTGCATTTTCACAAATGGAAGCTCTGGCGAAAGAGAGGAGATACACTGGGGAACATACAGACTCCAAGATAACTTCCTTTTCTTAGTAACCACATTCCTTTGAGGGACTTAGCTAATCTCTCTCTGAACAGACAATTGTAGACGTTGCGTTTCCAAATCCCATTCTTTCTGAATTGAGAATTTGTTAATAAACAAAAGGGTGCGGGAGCACACTCAGCTTTTATCACCAGGATTTGGAAAGTGACTGAAAAGTTTTGTTTAGGTCAAAACATTCCCACCAAAAGCAGGAAATCAAAAGTCATTAAAAAAACAACTTGGAAATCCCATCACCTGACAGGAATTGGACACATTTCTCCAAGGCATGAAGAGCTGCTATGCCAGAGATGCAGCTGGATAGATACCAAATGACAGGAAGCCACCAGAGGCAAGGCGCTGTCATTATACTGCTACAAAGAAGGGAAAGGACGCTTATCTTAGCAACATGATTTCTCAGCAGAGATCTGGAAACCCAAGAAAAGAAAGTTACATGCTTGGGAACGCCGACTAAGGTTCCTAGCACTGAGTCCTTTCAAACAGAAAGCATAACAACAGTACATCTAAAAAAAACCAGTTTGGCATGGTTAGGAGAAAGATTTGAACATATGCATTGCTTCGGCATTTTAAATGTTTGGGATAGGAGGCAAAATGACCAATGGCCACACTGACTGGGGAGGATGGGGATTGTAATCCAATTCTATATATGCAGGTCAATGGGACAGGACAGGGTATAGAAGAGAATCACAATCTTTCTGTTCAGGCAAAACTGGAACTGGAGCTCATAATTAGTTTCCCCACCCATTACATATATTTCCATGACTTTTCCTTTTTAATTCCAGAGGCGCTTTGCATTTAAAGAATGTTTTCAGAAGGAAGAGAGTGCACTACCAGCAGGATATTTAGACTGGGCATAGAAGAGTCCAAAGCTTCCTGGGAATCAAAGGAACTTATTAAAATAAGAGAAAGAGAGTTCTTTAAATGCAAAGCGCCTCTGGAATTGAAAAGGAAAAGTCGTGGAGATATATGTAATGGGTGGGGAAACTAATTATGAGTTCCAGTTCCAGTTTTGCCTGAACAGAAAGATTGTGATTCTCTTCTATACCCTGTCCTGTCCCATTGACCTGCATATATAGAATTGGATTACAATCCCCATTCTCCCTAGTCAGTGTGGCCATTGGTCATTTTGCCTCCTATCCCAAACATTTACACTCTGAGCATTTTGCTCATTCTGGGAATTCCAGTCCCAAGTATCATTTAGAAACACTTTTACTAATTTGCATACAGAAAACTGAACTAAAGGGTGGATATCGAACAAATATCATGCACATACTAAATTACCACTGTAAGCAATAAGATAATGATATTATGAAACCAAAATAAATGAAAATATAACAAGAATTTGCTTTCTATCCCATTTTTGCCACTTTTGGGAGGAGAAATGGCAATTTGAAAACAGTGGAGCTGATGACTGCAATGGACTGAAGATCCAATAATGGACCAGTTCTTCAGGATTCTGTTGTCCACAAGTACTCCAGATGATGGTGGTCTCCAGCAGCTTTAGAGCTTTAGATGAGGGATCCCAATCTTTGTCCAAACTGTGAGCCTTTATGATCATAGGGTTCAAATACTTCCTATCTTAACCAATTTTGGAAATCGCTTGTTAACTGCTTTTCAGATTTTATCAACCTTCAAATGGCAAGATTTACTATACCAAATGAGTTTCCTATACATACAAATTTAAGGACTTCATTTGGAAGACGATATGGAAAAGGAACACATTTTAAAGGATAGGATTGAGGCTGATTTGAAAGTGGATTTTAAAATGACTATGGGCTGTGGAAATGATGTAAGGAGACACTACACTGGATATACAAATGAAACAGACTGATGGCTTATCAGACTAAAAGAATGACCTGGATAACTTTCTTCTACTAGATTTACAAAAGAAACCTATTAAAATTTTTTAATTTTTTTTGTTAAGATGGGACAAGGAAAAAATGAAAAGAAATCAAGTTCAAGGACATTTCTGAGGGAGGATTAAGGATCAAGATTATTAAAAATAAAGAGAAGAAAAAGATAAATATTAAATAAAGTAAAAGGAAGAAATATAAAGTGTGTTTATTTGACCAAGATTAAAATAGATACGCTGTTATCTCTGGTGAACTTTAATGGACTTCTGCTGATCAGGACTGAATGTCAAGGTTTTAAAGATTTATGTATAAAGAGATGGAATATGGGGAAAAGAGAAGGTGATAATTTACTAAATATATAAATTGTTAAATAACTTACTAAAATTGTATGTGTATACACACACACATATATCTATATAAGGAAAAAGTTATTTCTTTATAGATTCCAATTTTTTATTTCTTTTCTATTCTTTTTCTTTTCTGCACTTTTTCCAGTTTCTATTAGTTCTTATCTTTTTAATTATAATATTTAATAAAACTACTATTTTAAAAAAGGTTTTGCCTTGGGTTCAACTTTATCACAAACAGTTTATGTTAATTTCCCTTTGATAAAGTCATTAAAAATACTTACATTTTCTGTTGTCCCAGTAACAACATGTAAACCATCATAAGTGGATTTTATGTACATTCCCTAAATTGAGAAATGGAAAGCATAAGAATAATTACAGCACATCCACAGTTATACCTCAAATGTTTTTCAGACAATTATTTCTGAGGAACAGCATGTCTGATAATACCATGCTGGAGCCTGCCCCAAACCAGTCCTGTTGAATTGTGTAAATAGAGTATAGTCTCCTTTTGGAGGGGGGGTGGGGGGGGAAAGGGGGGGAGAACCACCTCCTACCTATGGAGGTGAGAATCCAAACAAAAACCACTTAACACCAAGATACTCTAAATCAATCAAGAAGGAAAAGTAATCTCAATTTATTCCTTAGGAGAACATTACAAAGAGAACATTCTTGAATGGCTGAAGGGAACAATTGTTTATTTTCATCTTTAACATGGGGAATAAAAAGAAATCTCTATGTTTAGTCAAGGTTGCTTCATGTTTTATTTATCTATTTTTCACATTTTTGAATCACCCATCTCCCTCAGTGTCCCTCATGTTATTTTAGGATGGTATTGTTTTATTGAATCTGTGCTGGCAGTACTTACTCCTACTTTTGTTATTATTGATTGGAATTGGGCGGCCTTAGGTAATCTAATGAATAAATAAGCATAAAATTATATGTTTATAAAAGTTGTTAAATTTTGATTTATTATAACATACTGTATGCATTGCTTGTTATGCTCAAATTCACTTTGAATCATATATCAAAGCAGTATATAAATGTAAGTGATGAATAAATAAAATAAATATATCATATTTTGTATCTCAGTATTTAGATGAGGGACACAAAATGAGTGTGAGTCTCATGGGAATGGCTGAAAATCTTTAGTCTGAATATAGCCTAGAACAGCAGTCACCAACCGATGGGCCATGGCCCACTGGTGGTCTGTGAGAAAATTTTGGTGGGCCGCAGAGAAATGTCACCCTCAGAGCATCCCGCAAAGCAATTAATCCAAGCTGCGCAGGAACACAAGGCTACGCCGCTCACATGGCCCGCGGGAACCCTCCTTGCCCACTCACTCCTTACCCGGAAAACTTGCCTGCTAAGTTGCTATTTTTCCTTTTGTTTCTGACCATCAGCTGTTCTGCTGTGCCGGGAGATTTAAATTAGCTAGGAAGCAGGAAATGGTTGGATTTCTTGCTTTCTAGCTAGTCTTTAGATCTTTGGCTCTGCTTTTAAGCACAGCCAAACCTCCCTTAGGACTGAAGGTTCTATTATTCAGTGCAGACTCATGGCAAGCAAATTTTATGTGACAGACTCAGGTAGCTGATGGCAGACAGATCACTGAATGATTCTGTGAGCAACTCAATCTGCCTGCCTGCTTTGCCTGATTTTGGGTAAAAGTTGCTTCTTTTTGTATAAAAAATTCAATATTTATATAAATATTTATATTTACATACAAGCCATGCCCAGCCAGTCACATGACCACCAAGCCACACCCACAAATTAGGCCACGCCCACAGAACCAGTTAGTGGTCCCTGGGATTTAAAATTATGAGTTTGGTGGTCCCCGAGGTCCAAAAGGTTGGCGACCCCTGGCCTAGAAAACTCTTCAAAACATATATACATGCTGGTTATCAAATGTAGCTTTTTAAGATGTTTTTCGAAGCTAGAGCATAGACTACTCAGAGGTTCGTAATATAATTTTAATATAATTAGTCTTTAATATTAATAACACAATCCTCTTTTGATATTTACATTTTTAGCAATGACAAATCTTAATGGGACTCCATGACGTTTCAGGCCCAATACAAAGAAACCTGTTTTAAGTTAAAAGTTATAGGATACATCATGTGGGAATTCCCTACTGTTAAAGTCCTGGACATGAACAATTACAGCTTTTATATTTCGGACTGCAATGTAAACTGATTATTCAGATTAATAAAGAGGGTGCTTGCTGTCTCTCCCTCATCTCAATACTGTCATAGATAGGAATGATTCTGTCTCTCTTTCTCTATGTGTATTTGTGTAAGTGTGAGAGAGAGAAAGGTAAACAATGAAAGAGAAATGTCAAGGTAGTGGCCCACTTCTTTTCATATGTGCATACATGTTGTGGACAAGATGCATATAAAAAATGGGCAGGATTTCAATTGTGCGATTGTAGCCTCCATCTCGACTTTCTTTTTACCCTACCCGCTTTGGGAAAATAAAGTCGACTTTGTTACTTCAAATAAATTTTAAAGTGTAATAACTGGGAGCAGTTTAGAAGAGTAAGGAAATGCAAATCTTCTTACCAAGCCTTCCCCAGGTTTGATATTGTTTAGGTGGACTTCTTCCAGACAGGCACCCTGGCTCATCAACGGATCAGTTGTTGACCTGATTGTCTTGTCACAGATTCCATTCAAAACTTTAGACTAGAAAAGAATAAGAACATGCTTTACACATTATTTCAGGAGGTGGGGTGCTGATCTCATGTACTGCCCCTCCAATGAGCAAAATAACACCTAAATTAAGAATGTGTTAACATCATTACTTCAAGGAGGTGGGATGCTGGTGTCATGCATAGCCCCTCCAACAAAGAAATTAACAACCTAAATTAAGAATCACTTTAGTGCTAGTTCCAGATTCATAGGATACAGCATCTGCTCAAAGTTAACTTTCATTAGCTCCATTGGTAACAAAGCTGTGGTACTTTATTTCAAATTAAAAATTCTGTAGCCATGATTCCAGCTCTTTTTAATTTTGGACATAAATGATCCAAAATGGCTATAACTGTTTATCATTCACAAGTGTGCAAGACAGTAAATAACATTAAAGTAATATTATTAAATAATATTAAAGTAATATTATTAAATAATATTAAAGTAATATTATTAAATAATATTAAAAAATCTTACAATCCCAGAACAATCCTCTGGGACAAATGATAACATACAGGTTGAGTCCAATTAACCTGAAAATCCTGAATTAATCAGGAGATTCTCCTCTCCTGTATCTAAGTCAGCTTTCCCTTCCCTATGCCCATTGTACAGTACTGGAAATATCCAATCAGCAGGGATAACAGCTAGGAATTACTGGATTTGCAATCTCATCACATTTGGAGAAAAATCAAGTTAGATGAGAACGTTTTCCAAACGTTTGGTCACAAACATTAACCAAAAACCTGATTTTATCATCTAAAGAAAAAAAAAAGTTAGTCTAATTATCTTAGTAGTTATTAAATTGTACAATTTATTTCCTAAAATATGTCAAGAAAAATTCATTATTAAGCATGTAATATTTAAATAAAATTTAAATGTATTTCTGTTTGAGTTGGCAATGTTAATATTTAGGTTTTAACATTTATAGTATTTACTTATTTCAAAAATAATGAGATGATAAGTTGCCTTGGATTTCCAAATATGGATGCATATTTCAAATGAAAAGAACATTTTATTGCCTTGTTTGGAATCCCAAACATTTGGCTCGGAGATGTAAATTTAACGATACATACGGAGAGGGGGTGCAATCAAAATTAGAGCAAACTGAAGCTGATTTAGAAAGGCATTGAAGAACAAAGTCTTCCCATTGTGGAATTTTGCTATTGTGATCCCTGCTTCTCAGTTGCTATTTACTTTGCTTCAGCAGGATATTTACAGTATGAAATGGGGAGGAAAAATCAAACTTCTCTCTTCCATCAAATGCATAGTGTACAATTTAAAAAATATATATACAACCACAGATCATAATCACAGGGAAAATCTCTTCCCTTCCGTACTCTGTACATATATTGAATGGCTAAGGTATTCATATATGATTCTTTCCGCTAGACACATGCCTTTCCTTCTGAACTAAAAAGCTCTCCCAAATTAATGTGAGAAAATATTAACAGTCGTAGAATGCTCTATTAGGGATCTTTGATAAACAAATACCCCAAAAAAAGTGAAATATATAATAATACATATTTTGACAGTGGCCAGATTGGCTTTTGCACAATGTTGGAAACAGCCTCATGTTCCATCAGAGGAGGTGATTATTCAAAAAATTTCAAGTTGTGCAAAAATGGACAAATTAACCTTGGCATTAAAAAATAAAGACACTTCAATATACTACAACAGCTGGAACCGCTGGTACAAATTGATAGACCAAAGATAGATTTCACACTAAAAGGCAAAAGAGGATAGGATAGAATCGTAGTAGTGATATACAGATATATGTAAGGATTAAGTGTGTATATGGCATAAAATAAGGATAAAAAGGAGGTCTCACAAACTGTTGAAGATGAAAATATATTTTAATTGTTTTCTATCTTTTTCTTTCTATTTTCTTTTTCTTTTCTTTTTCTCTCTTACATTTATGTATGTGTTGTTGGTCTGTTTTAATTGTAAAATTAATTTATTTACAAAAAAAAAAGAATGCTCAATTGAAAGATCTAAGCAGAGTTTTCCTCCTGTCAGTAAGGAAAAGCAGCCATGGTGGTGACATAGTGGCTAGAATGCAGTTTTGCAGGCTAACTCTGCTGACTGCCAGCAGTTCGATTCTGACCAGCTCAAGGTTGACTCAGCCTCTTATTCTTCCAAAGTCAGTAAAATGAGGACCCAGACTGTTGGCAGCAATATGCTGACTCTGTAAACTGCTTAGAGAGGGCTGTAAAGCATTATGGAGTGATATATAAGTCTAAGTGTTACTGCTAGCCAAGAGCATTGAAAGGCAGCAGCGAACAGGGAAGTGAAAAGATATTTGACACAATTGTAGAAAGTACAGGAAGGAAAAACCAAGAGAGTCTTCTCAAAAGAATGCATCTTTGCACAATCAACATCTACAATGTTATCACTGAATAATAAACACTCAGAATTATTTCCACATCATCTCACACTTTAAAAGGATGCAAAGGTTATATATGTATGAGGCAAAACAGGATAAAATCAATAGAATGAGGCTGCAATTATTCAATGGGCTTGCAAACAAAACATCACTGAAGAAAACTAGAGAGAAAGCATCAGAGCACAGGTCCAGGTTTGGATGTTGGATCATGTCTCAGAATCTATGTGCACAGGTACACAATTATATTGTGGAATGTTTATGGTCAAATCATTTGAAAATTGAAAAAAATAAAATATTGCCAGACATAAGAGGAATATTGTAACAGTGAAGTAAGAAAATAAGCTTCAAAGATCCTTGTGAAACATTATTTCAGAAAATCAAGGAATAATCAAAAGGAATGAGTTCTGAGATCCACTGAAGTCAATTTATAAATACAAACCTCCCAGAAGTTGAAGAAAAGATACTTCATTTACAGCACACCATAGCAAATGATTGCACTCAACCTACATGTGCATCTCCACTGTCAGTCAGAATAATCTATTAATCCCAATAATCAATCAATTGAAATTCTCCAACACTTATCTAATACCTATCCAGCCTTGTATTTCCAGCTTCTCCTTGCTATCAGTTCCAGTTCTTATCCCTTATTTCCCAATATATACATATATGATTTCAAATCTGTATTGTTGCAAGTTCCACCTCCATAACTTATTAGAGGAACAGCATTTATCTGTGTCTTGCATCTAGTACAAACAATTGCAGACTCAGTAATATTCACTCCGGGCACCTCATATTGCAAAAGCCAGGAACAGTGTATACAAATGTTGTTGGAATTTGACTAATAAGTTGACTCTTACGTACTATTTGGGAGAATTGCCCCAAAGCCAAAACCCATAACATTCCTTGTGAGGAATGTTACTATAGATGCAGGAAGAGTGTCAGGAGCACCTCTAAAGCGCCAATCCAACACACACTATGACACTAATTAAATAATCATGGCTACTAGACCAGAAGGGGATATGGGGCAGTGAAAAGGAGCCAGTGAACTGTATAGAGATGCTTTGTAAGCTATAAGCTTCTCATGTCGTTGGAACACAGTTATTGAAAGCAATTACACTTACACTCTCACACCAAACAATGTTACTATAAAAAGTAAGAGTACTGAAAGAACCATAATGCATAAATAGAAGGGCGTATGGATTTTTTTTTTTACGGAGGGTAATCAACAATTGTTCTGTTTTGAATGGAGGTGTGAGTATTTTTAGATACTGTGAATTCCTCACCATCTCTCTGGCAGGCGGAAGGTCTTATCAAAGAACACAGCCTGATTCATGTCAAAAGGAGGAAGCAATGATTAACCATTACAAAATATTGAACGCAGGTCACTACATCCCTAGTCAAGTCACAAGACTGCCTCTAATGTATTTGGAAAATTCCCCTTTCACATCACTTCCAATTCAAAAGAGCATTTTCCTGCTGTTGTAATGTGTTGTCGTGTGTTCCCCTCAAAGTTCCATCCTCAGAACAGTGAGCTCTGAGCTCTGTTGAAGGAAAACTGTTCCCCTCATACTTCCACTGGAGGCCTCAAAACAGACTGCTACAAAGACAACGATGGCTATTGAAAGAACAATAAGCATCCAAACACAATCCAGGCTGGAGGTCCCCAACTTACAACAGATCCATAGTTCTATTAAAAAGCCAGGTTTGACAGCTCTCCTGAAACTCAGCAGAGTTGAGTAGATTGAAGGAAGAGCAGAAACAATGCAAGTGGACAAGAATCTTTCATTTGCTTACTCTGTGGGTCACATTACAAGCAGCCTCCATTGTTTTCCATTTCCTGTCCTGAAATTTCTCTGCTCACACAGAAAAGGATTATAAACGCAAACTCCCCATCCGATGGGCCAATATCCTCTTCATATTCAACCTTGGTGTATTTAGTCATGAATCTTGCAATGACAGGATGGGAATCTTTATACATTTCTTTGAGAAACAAAAAAATGCTATCAACTGAGCTGGAATCCAGAATAATGTACAGACTTGTATTTGCATTTCAGAGCAGATGAAAACCAAACTGAATCAGCAGCAGAAAGAATGTAGGGAAATGTTTGAATGTAGCCTCCACTTTGTACCATTTTTAGCTTTCAACTAGGCAAGCTACATATCAAAATAGGGCTTTTGGATCCTCTAAAAATAGTTTGGACTTTTTCATTTTAGGCGATTAGATAAGCCTGGAAACTATGCAATAAGGAGCCATAGATGCCTGCTGTTCCTATTGAGCTTCGTAATAAGTAAAGCTGCTTTCAATCATAAAAAAGTTCTTAACAGAAAGGAATTCAAAAAATGAATTAAACATAAACATTTATACTTACTACATTGAGAACTTTATCTTCCATTTCAGCTACGAGGCAGTCCTTTAAAAAGAAAAGAACGTATTCTATTACTGGAAGATCCTTATATAGCATCAAACTGTAATTTTAACTTGATTGATTTGTACAGTCAGTAAAATATGTCTGGAGCATAGAGGACAATGCAGAAGTTTTTTTACCATGATCCAAAAATCTAAATCTCTCCAGAAGCTTAACTGTTGGTTTTAAAATATTTTTATAAGCCCTTTAATCAAAGCCTTTTCTCACATAAAGTAAAATAGTTGGTTAAAGGAAGCATAAAGTTAAACTATTAGTTCCTCAATAGACTGGCAACTTAAAATCAACATTGATTTTAAGATGTGTGGACTTCAACTCTCAGAATTCCTCCGACAGCATGCTGGAAGTCTTTAAATTGAAACGGGTGAGAAACATTGCTGTAAGTCAAAGAAAAAGGGAAGCATCAATAAAGGAGAATGCTTAAAGCTCAGGGCTGAAATGAGTGGTCCTTGGTTGTCTCTGAGTTTGGTTGTTTTCTTGCAGATGTTCCATAACCCAAACTAGGTCACATTCCAGAGTTTCAGAAGCAAGTATTCCCAATTCTAACCAGAGATGTTAAGGAATGATCAGGACAACGGAACAAGGCACTAAATCTAACAGGTAAGGTATGTGCCCTACAACTACAATAAAGCCTGCCCATATTCTGAACACACAATGTAAAAAAAAATCAACCATGATTTGCATCTAAATAAAGGCGTCTTATATGTGCAAATAATCTTCTGCTTAAAAAGAATGTGTAGCAGCTTCAGTGATTCATTGCCAAATCCCACTCAACTGAGGTTTGATCAAAACAGTGTTGCTAGTTGAAGGACGCAGGGGAAGTAATGGGAAGCAAGCAAAGGGTAGGAAGGCCTACACGTAGACTTCCAGCTGAAGTTTTCTGCATCTCGTCCATCCAGAGTGCTTCTATTATCTTCATCTGCTCACAAAAGCTACCCAAATGTGATTCGCATAGAAAAATATTTGGCTTTGCAAATATTACTTGCAAAAGACACTGAGCTGAAAGGACTACATGCAGCAGAGCGTGAAAATATACAAGGCATCATTTATTCAACAGGAGCAATGAAGAATTAGAAGATTACACTTTCTTCTCCTTTTAAGGAACTGTCTGAGCCAGAATGGCAAAGTAGACATACTAGCAAGCACAAGATTTTAAGGTAGCACCCAATTAAGTGTTGCATCCCAGAGAAAGACTCGTTGAACCATCACTGGACAAGGAAAGTGGATTTTTGGGAGGGGGGCTATTTTCCTCTCCCTACTACACATACAATATTCTGACAACAGATATGGGGGTTAAGGGGATAAAAAATAGTCTTTACTTCTTGTTCCACTGGCAAAAATCTCACCTGGTCAACTGATGGCCCTCTGTCAGCAGTCACCCCAATTGGTTACAGCTTAAAATAATTTATCTTGATCCAAGCAAGAGGAGGAAATCACCATGCCATTATTGGGAAAAGAAAAGACCCTAAAATTCCCAGTTCTGGAAAGATGGCTTCAGCTGAAAATAGCTATAATCATACCTATATTTAGAGCATAGTCTTTTTAATCCTGGGTGTCTACTGTAGAAGGTGACAATAAAGACAAGGATGGCTGGGGGAAAAAACAAATGTTACCAGCCACTGAATAAAATGAAGCTACTGCTGCCCATAAGCCCATGATGATGAACCTATGGCACATGTGCCAGAAGTGGCATGCAGAGCCATCTCTGCTGGCATTAGAGCCATCGCCATAGCGCAGTTCCACTGCGCATGCGTGCGCCTCCCACCAGCCAACTGATTGTTGGGTATCTGCCGCACATGCGCGGGGCGTGTGCAGGAGAGGCGTGCAGATGCCCAGGGAGCGGGGGAGCACGGGGGGCATGCTCGCATGCCCAGGGGGGTGGAGCATGGGGTGGGAGCGCATGCATGCACAGGGGTGTGTGCATTGCATTATGGATGAGGCATGCGTGAGCAGGCACACTTTCAGCACGCAATGACAAAAAGGTTAGCCATCACTGCCATAAGCCCTACACATCCAGAGACAGGTTTTTAGATCCAGCTTTGAGTTAAAATATTTATTGGATCTTTTCGGCTGTTACATTTAGTCTGACTCTAAACTGTTTCTACATTTGAATGCATCTCATATTTCTTTCTGCCTTTCTTTTTGGATCAATATTCAGGTAGTCCTCAACTTACGACGACAACTGAGCCCCAAATTTCCATTGCCAAACAATGCAGTTGTTACATGTGCTTTGCCCCATTTTATGGCCTTTCTTGCCACAATTGTTAAGTGAAGTATTGCAGTTAGTAACCCAGCTGTTGAATAAATCTGGCTTCCCCATTGACTTTGCTTGTCAGAAGATCGCAAAAGGGGATCATATGACCCTGGGACACTACAACGGTCATAAATACAGGCCAGTTGCCAAGCAACCAAATTTTTATCACCTGACCCTGGGGATGCTGCAACAGTTGTAAGTGTGAAAACATCATAAATCACTTTTTTCAGTGATTTTGTAACTTCAAATTGTCACTAAGTGAATGGTTGTAAGTCAAGGACCTTCTTTATTCCACTTCTTACTGCCTTCCGTGTATTTATCTCTCTTCTGGTTTTATAGATCCCACAACTATAAGTTGCTGCTAGCAAAAATGAGCTACTATATATAAATTACGCAGCACTGTAACTGCTTTGCTTTATGGTATGCATCCTGCTATTCTATCCCTTTTTTAAAAAAAATTAAAGGCTGTGAAAATATTTACAGACCCCTCATATTCTGGACATAAACTGTTTCAACTTCTACTCTGAAAACGATGCTATAGAGCACTGCACACCAGAACAACTAGACACAAGGACAGTTTTTCCTCGAATGTCATCACTCTGCTAAACAATTCCCTCAACACTGTCCAACTATTTACAAAGTCTGCACTACTATTATTATTAATCCCCCATCCTTCCTTTCACCCATCTCCTCCCACTTATGACTGTATGACTATAACCTTGTTGCTTGTATCCTAACAATTTTTATTGACTGTTTCCTAGTATGATTTGATTGCTTATTGTACCCTATGATTATTATTAAGTGTTGTACCTTATGATTCTTGACTCTTGACTCTTTTCTTTTATGTACACTGAGAGCATTTGCACCAAGACAAATTCCTTGTGTGTCCAATCACATTTGGCCAATAAAGAATTCTATCTATCTATCTTAAGAGGTATTACCAGTAAAAACCTGGAGAAAATGATATGTTAAGGCCTTATGTTTTTATATATTCTAACAGTGGTGGGTTATTAGCAACAAATGGCTGCTACAAAGGTACTGTTAGAATTAAAAAGCTAATAATGAATTTATAAATTCCTAAGTAACTAGTTGATTAAAAAAATCCTTGTTAAAATGATAGTGTTAGCTTTGGGAGACCAAAACAACAATACCAAGGAACAGTTTAAACCAAAGCTGCTTGATCTGATCATACAAAATCCAAAACTCACATGTATCACTAAGCTGCTCATAAAATTATATTACAATTATTTCTGTACATCTGCATTCCTTTGGGAAATTTAGAAAGAATAACAGCAGAAAAAGAGGACACACACACTCTCTTAACTGACCTTCTGAACAGTGGTGGTAAGATCCAAACACAGCTGAATGATTTTATTCTTTGTCACAGAAAAATCAGCTATCCCAGTAAATGGAGTCCTGTGGTAAGACAAGAATGTGCCTTTAAAGGAAAGAAGAGTCCAAATAACAACAATCATTACTAAAGGCTTACTTTGTATGACAATGCTACTATGTGTTGATTATCATATATTGATTTGTGCAGGATGATCATATCACTTTACAATATGTTATAATCAAGAGTTTCAACTGGGGATTTGCTGAAGATTTCTACGTCTGGGCAAAGGCAAGGGCTGTTTTACTTTAGTTTTCCAACTAAGATACTTTTTGTGCAGAAACTAAGCAGTGGATTTAGGAATAAGAGTTCAGAAGAAATGAAAATTCTGGCACAGGTTCTTTCCCCTGACTTCTATATTTCTGGAGTTGCTCACTGGAAAGGATACACTCCTCTTGACTTAGTTTCCAAAACCTACATTAAGGGTTAAAGATGACTTTCCTTTCCTGCCATTGCAAGCTCAAGAGACCAACTTTCATACAGGTAGTCCTCAACTTATGACCACAATTGAGCCCAAAATTTCAGCTGCTAAACAACACAGAGGTTAAAAGACTTTTGCCCCATTTTACAATCTTTCTTGTTTATCTCTGCAGTTAATCACTGTAGCTGTTAAGTTAGCAACCCAGTTGTTAAGTGAATCTGGTTTCCCCATTGATTTTGCTTGTAAGAAGATCACAAGAGGTGATCACGTGACCCCAGGGCACTGCAACCGTCATAAATATGAACCAGTTATCAAGCATCCAAATTTCAATCACATGACTATGAGGATGCTGCAATGGTTGTAAGTGTGAAAAACTATCATGTGCCATTGTAACTTCAAATGGTCACTAAGCGAATAGTTGTACATCGACAACTACCTGTATTATGTGTGGTGAAAGAGAAGGGAGCTACTCCTAGTAATATGCTACAGAGATCAGTGAAACATTGATCAAAACTTATGAGGCATGACAAGGAATTTCCATAGATGAATAGGGAAAAACAAAAATAGAAGCAATTGTTCTAAGTATGTAATTACTCTCTAAAAGCTAAGCTTGTTAAAATGCACGAACTTCAGTTCAGATTAACAGTTATTTTTAAAAACTAACCTAACACATAATACTAAGAAAGGATCGATGTCACCCAGGGGAAAAGAAAGGTATTTTCTCACCCTGGTTAGAACAAGTTACAACCACAGTCTGTAACAGGGTGTTTTAAGAAGCAGAGACCTCTGACTGGGAACAGATCTCCCCATCATCCTTGACCTCAGGAGCTGAATAGGGAATAGCTTTCTTACAAACATAAGACATTCACATGGATAGTATCTGTCTGAGGTTGGAAGCTAAGCAATACTGGACTTTGTCAACAGCTGGATAAGAGACTACAAAGAAATCCCAGGGTTAAAGTTTAAACTGGGAAGGAACAAAAATACAACCTCCACCCCCCGAAAAAAAAAATCCAGAAGAGAGTGACAAACTATTTCCATATTACTACCTATATGGAAATGTCCATGAGGTCACCAACAGTTGAGTCTAAGTTGAAGAAGTCTACCCACAGCATACATCTTGAGTCAGTACTATCTACTCTGACTGATCATGCTTTCTGATCCGAGGTAAACTCCCACTGCAATCTTCCAATAAATTACAGCCTCTTCCCATTTAAATCTTACTTCAGGCCTATCTATACAGATAGTCCTCCAGTTATGAACATAATGGAGCCTTCCCATTCCACTCATAAGCTGAGGATTACATTATAGCCAAGTGTCATTTCTCCAGTGTTGTCACATGAAAAGATATACTTAAATATTTACAAAATGTGAGGAGGTATACTCACTCCTGTGATATACTATAGATCAAGGGAAGAAAAAGCAGAAAAATTGGGGGGGGGGGAGGGTGAGGGGGGGAAGGGAATCCAGCAGAAAATAGTAGCTATTTGTAGTACATGTCTGTTTACTCAATTATAAGCTCTTTTTATGGTCATTTCATGGGTATCATAAAATGGTGTATAATATCAGCTCAACTGGATGGCTTAATGGTACAATGAGCCTTTGTTCACCAAAAAGAGTCCTTGAGACTACTACAATTGGGAATCTACAAAGTCAGTCAATAATCTCTCCATCTTGCATGGTTCTTTAATGTTCTAACCAGTGCTTCCCTGCCAGGAATATATCTGGTGTATTTCATTCCTTTCTCTAAGACTGTGTTTCTCAACCTTGTCGATTATCAGTGATCCCCAACCTTTTTTATGCCGCGGCCTGGTACCAGCATCAGCTGGGCGCCACGGCCCGGTACCGGCATCAACTGGGCGCCACCATCTTTTTTTGATGAAAAAGTGCTTCCGGTGAGCTTTCTACCCGGAAAAGCTCACCGGAAGCACTTTTTTTATCAAAAAAAGATGGCGGCGCCCAGCAACCAGCGGCCCGGTAAGACTTGTTCCGCGGACCGGTACCGGTCCGCGGACCGGTGGCTGGGGACCCCTGGATTATAAGATGTGTGGACTTCAACTCCCAGAATTCCCCAGACAGCACGCTGGAAGTTGAAGTCCACACATCTTCAAATTGACATGGGTGAGAAATACTGTGTAAAGGGAAGCATCAATAAAGGAGAATATTTGCAGCCTAGGGTTGGAGTGAGAGGTCCTCAGTGGTCTCTGAGCTTGGTAGCTTTCTGGCAGACATTTCATTACCCAAGTTCAGTGGTGGGATTCATTTTTTTTTACTACTGGTTCTGTGGGCGTGGCTTGGTGGGCATGGCAGGGGAAGGATACTGTAAAATCTCCAGTCAGAGGTGGTATTTGCCGGTTCTCCGAACTACTCAAAATTTCCACTACTGGTTCTCCAGAACTGGTCAGAACCTGCTGAATGCCACCTCTTCCCAAATTAAGTAACACCATTGATGTGCAGCACTGATGATGTTATATTTGGGTAATGAAATGTCTGCAAGAAAACAACCAAGCTCAAAGAGAAATATTTTCTAACCCCGTTCCCAGGGGTGGGTATTATACTGGTTTGGCCTGGTTCCATTGCAGTATTAGGTCAGTAGCAAACCCTCTGTGCGCGTGCAAAGTGTGCACTTGGCGCGCTCTCTCACCAAAACAGTTGTTACAGTGGTTGAATCACACCCCTGCCCAGCCCCAGAGATTATTTGCTCCCAAATTAGGTATTAAAAGCGGCTAAAAATGCTCCCGCTGCTGTAGCATCACCAATTACCCCTCACTCCATTTTTCACTTAGGAACAAATGATTCTGACTGATCTGTGGGAGAAGGTAAACAAAGATGAATGCTTGGCTAGGCTAGGGACAAAAACATCACTTATCTCTTGGCAGCAAAACCAAAGGACACAAATTAATGAACGCCAACATCCACAGAATGCGTTTGGTTTGATAGTCAATTCTCATAGCAATTTATGAACAGCCCACAGAATCGCAAGGTCCTGCATTAAAATACAAAGTTACTTTTTAAAGATAATATTTGTATTTAATCTCACTCTAAAACAGAAATGGGTAGGAAAACAAAAGCCCTTTTAGAGAGCCAGTCACCTGATTCTCTCAGTATCTGCAGGAGAGGTTAAGGCAGAGACAAAATCAGCTTGGGAAGTAGCAATGGTATATGAGCTGCCTTTCATCCTGCAGAAACATCTATCTCTTTATAAATCCAGGGGAAACAATTGTACCAGGATGCCTCCAACACTCTAAACTGGAGTGGGAAGACTACTTTGAAGTAGCAGCTCTCCTGTTAGAAATGGCTGCTCTGAAATACAGAGAAAGAAGAACATGGACTCTTTGAGTTTGGGCATTTGCTTTTTAAGAAACAACCCCATGGCATCTGTCCCCTGAGTTTTAGTTCTTAAATTAAAGTCTTCTTAATTTTATCTCTTTTTATATTTACATTTTTACTATTTTGGAAGCCACCCAGAGTCACTTTATTGGTGAGATAGGTGGCCTGTAAATTTAATAAATAAATAAAATTACGCAACGATGTAAGTAATATCATCAATGCTGGTGAGTGTGAGGTTTGCTCCATGCATATATATATAGTACCTTGCCCTGCCACTTCCTACTGGTGTGTGTGCGCGTGTATACACACAGAAAAAAGAACATACTGCAAAATGCAAAGATAAAGATATTTCCCTGCAGCCCCCTTTGTACTCAAACAACAATTTTATTTGAGTGACAAACTGAATGGGACCTCTGCAGAACACTGTTTAAACTGATGGATTACAACTTGGAAGACCCAAGATCGACTTGTCATTCATCTATGAAGTTCATCAAAGGATCTGATGCAAGACATTTTTCTCTCAGTATAAATGGCTTCAGAAGGCTCTTGAGAAGACAAAACGATATGTGGAAAGTTTGGATTTGAAGCAATCAAAGTGCTAAGGATTAACACTTGCTGAACCTTTTTTGCAGCTCCTTGAAGGAGTCATAACCTTCCCTAGGGTGGTAAGGTTTGGGCTTCAGAAAATGTTTGAATTAAGAACATTCCTGAACTGAATTATTTTCCTAAGTTTGCACAGCTGTTGGTTAAAGAAAAGAAGTAGTTCCTTAAAGGAATAGCCAACAGGTATAATAAGAGAGCTGACGCCAGATCTGAAGTACCATTGGCTGCTTCACCTCCAAATGTTGCACACCAATGGTTGTACTGAATGTTAACTCTTTTGCCTTTGTTTGGTTATGTCTAGCCTAATCTTTGAATGTGGTTTGCAATCACAGACATATGCAAGCGTACTTCTCTGCTTGCAAAAGGACATTTCAGCCTTCTGGATACGTAGGTATGTAAGTAGACAGGCAGGTAGAAAGGAAGGAACAACAAATATGACCCAAGTCTGGGAACAAAGTCCAACTGAAGGACACCCTGAAGTCTCTCTCGGAATGTCTCTCCTCTATATTTTCTGCCTCACAAGCTGGAAGGATGCGAGAAGTTCTGCGCTATCTCCAAATCTCAGATGTTAGCAGGATCTTCTCAGCTACTTGTCATCTTCCACTGCAGTTGTCACTACACGGTAATCAGCGGTGGGCTTCAAAAATTTTAGCAAAGGGTTCTCTGTCTAGTTGCTGGGTGGGTGCGGCCTTGGTAGGCGTGGCCTAGTCGGCCTCCTGCACCATGGCAGGGTGGGTGGGTTTGCCCTCCCCAGGCTCTGGAGGCCCTCTGGAAGCTGGAAAAAGGCTCATTTCCGGCCTTCCTGAACTTCCAGGAGGCCCATTTTTCATCCTCCCTGAGCCTCCACGCATGCACTTACCTGCATCCAAAATGGACCACGTGGGGACTCCTCGGAGGGGAGGGGCCAGCCAGGAGTGGGATTTGGGGGTTCTCCAAATTGCACAGAATCTTAGCTAGGGGCTCTCCCAAATCCCTGCGAACCCCCAGCAGCCCACCCCCGACTGTAATCCATAATATTAGCTAGAAAGTAAAGACATTTATCTCAATATATTTCTCTTTAGGCCTCTGACTTGGCTCCTTTCATGCCTCGGTGAGGAAACAGGCACTTCAGGCTGCAACCTGGCATCTTCTCACCTGGGAACAATCCCCACTGCACACAGACTTCTGAATATTCCCATATGCCTGTTTAAGAATCTGTTGCAAAATGTAAAGCCAGCCTAGTTACCATAATAAAGACTTTGGTCACTTGTTGTGGGTGAACTATGTTAACTGGAAATGTCTCATATAAAAAGGGAATCCAAGGGAGATTTTAAAAAAAAGTATTTTTGTTGGCTCACTCAAATATCTGCCTCAGCAAAAGGATGGGCCAAGGGGGGGGGAGGGAAATCTTACTAGTAAGCCAGGAATAGATCACTCCTAGATACATGAATTACCTCCTTGTTTGCTGAGTTTAACAGCATACAGACTCCTACCTGTCCAGCCATGTCAGCAGAGCCTTAGCAGCACCAATGAGTTCTACCACGGAGGTAAGGAATTCATTAGGAGGTTTGCGTGAGCTATTTCCATCGTAGTTTGAACTCTTCCTCCGAGTGCCAATGTAGTTTTGCAGATTGTTGGATGCAGCGCGTAACTTAAGAATCAAGTGCTTCATGTTGTCTGTTTCAAGGCCATAATTCTACAGAAAAAATAGAATAATTTTTAAAATGAGTGTCCTGGTCTCTCAGCATGTTCGCTGAGTGACCAAGGTGGAAGCAGAGGTAGATTATCAGGAGGCACCTATAACGCTCCATAAACCTGCATACAAGGTAGTCCTGAACTTGCAACAGTTCTTTTAGTGAACTGAAAAAGTGATTTATGACCATTTTTTCACACTTGCAACCATAATCCCCATGGTCAGATGATCAAAATTCAGACTCTTGGCAACTGATTCATAAATATGACGGTTGCAGTGTCCCGGAGTCATGAGACCAGTTTTTTGTGACCTTCCGACAAGCAAAGGCAACGAGAAGCCAGATTCACTTAACAACCGGGTTACTAATTTTATCAACTGCAGTGATTCACTTAACAACTGGTGGCAAGAAAGGCCATGTAATGGGGTAAAATTCACTTAACTGTCACTCTTAGGAACATACATTTTGGGCTCAATTGTAGTCATAAGTTGAGGGCTACCTGTGTCATCTGAATGCAACTCCTTAAGTGGTACACATCTTTTCCACCGATGTTGCTACAGCTGTGGGGAAGGGGGGGCACAGATGCATGATTTACAGGAAAGATGCAGATGTGTTAACCAAGCCCGGGGGGGGGGGGATCACAACCCTAAATCCTATTCCTGCACTCAATTTTGGTTTTTTGCTTTGTACAGGTCACCTTCAAGAAGTGAGGGGAGCCGAATGTCAACTCATAAAGCATTCCTATGCCTGTTTTAGAGTTGCCATAAATGGGGGGTGGGGGAAATCTGAAGGAACAAGGCGGCAGTTTAAAACCAGAAGTACATTCCAACACCCCTTAGATACTGTGAAATATCATTTAGCATTTGAAACCAAAGAACTGCTCAGCCTTGCACAGCCGACATCTCATGAGCTGGTAATCAAGCTTAAATCGTGTATTTTCAGACCTTTTACAGGGATTGATTTGATATTTTAAAGCTGGTAATCTACTTCCTTGAAAGAAAACTCCTCTGAATATAATAGGACTCACTTCTAAGTGGTTATGAATGGGATCATCCTGCCAAGTCAGCAGTTGAAAATTACCAATACTAGTTTTAATAAGTTAATTAAAATCATACTTTTGATTTCCAGTATATGCTATTCCAAGCATTGACGCGTTAAGTCTTTTTACAAATGAATAATAACATATGCAATTCAATGATGCATTTCTACTACTGCATGCCCTCATGCATATTATGACATCTGAATATTTTTATGCTCACATAAAAAGATGCTCACAAAGAGAGTTACAAGCAACCAAAGCTATTTTAGGGCTAAAACTTTTCTGGAAGCAGGAATGCCAATTAACTGATAATATTTTGGATAGAATGTTCTCAGATTTATAGACCTAGATTAATCAAAAATTCCCTCCTGCTGTCCCCCCAAAAGACATGAAGCACTATACTGTATTCTTGCTTTTCATTTTAAAAATCACATTTTAAAAACCCCAGTTCTATTTAGAACTTGCTCAGGCATTGAGTTTAAAGAGGAAACTAAAGAATTTATACTTGTCTCAGCATTATATTTAAACGTTCTTTTAAATCAGAGAACTTGATTTAAATAATTTCACAACATTCTTTCAATCAGTTCTTGTTCCTCTATTTGACCATAATTAAGTTGCATTTCATAAATGACATTTGATTGATCAATGCACACTGCTTCAGACACTCACATATGTTTAAATTCATCCCTGAAGGATGAATTTAATCCTCTTAGGAGGATTAAAATAATAGTTATTAATTCAAAATCAGCATCACAACAACTCTGTCACCCAAAATATTTTGTCTCAAACTACAATATGGGCCTCCATGAAGAATGAAAAGTAAGTACAGGAATATGTTAAAGAAGTAACACATTTTTTTCTACCAAACTATGCATACTTGAGAATGCATTCTCAAGTGCAAAGCATAAAAACTATAAAAGCCATCTTAAACCTAGTTTTAAAATATCTGGGGCATGTGGGTTGAAGCAGTAGGCTAATCTACAGGTACCCACTCTAACCATTAATAATTACAATGAGAAGCAGTTATGCACTAGGGGTTAACTATATAGGAATAGCACTTGCCGCTTCATAGTGCTTTACAGCCCTCTCTAAGTGGTTTCCAGAGTCAGCATATTGCCTCCAACAATCGGGTCCACCTTGGAAGGATGGAAGGCTGAGTCAACCATGAACTGGTCAAAATTGAACTTCTGGCAATCAACAGAATAAGCCTGCAATACTGCATTCCAACCACTGCAACCACCATGATTATATATGGCCAAACAGAAGTTGCTTCTTTTCTCTTTGGCAGGATATCTTTACTGCCAAGTTTGATCTTAATGTAATCCTGGTTTGTTTGTTATGTGCACATGTACTGGCAAATGCATTTGCTAAAGTCTAAGTAATAAGTAAAAAACAAACACAGCTACACATGTAGAGAGGTTTAGGTCTGAGGTTCACATTTGCTTGTGTATATAATCTTCCATCATTTTCATTGCTCTTTATTACTAGTCATGATTTCTGAGACTAGGTTTTCTTTCTTTAGGGTACAATTAAAGAGCAATAAAAGGAACAGATTCCCTTGAGTCAAGTCAGTTCCTTGTTACCCTACAGATATGTCCATGTAGTTTGCTTGCTATCAATTTGGAAGTAGTGTGCTATTACCATCTTCTAGAATGCTGTTTACAACTTTCCAGGGCAGCCTGCAGATTTGGGTCTTGTGGGTGGTCTCACATCCAAATAATAAACAAATTACACCGCTTAGCTTTTTCTGTATCAGCCAAGTGTGCCCAGTCTGTTATGGATTAAGCAATGAAAACACCCCAAACTGAATTGACCACAACCTCCAATCCTCTGCCTAACCAAATTCTTTGATGGTGGTTCATCAGTCCTCTATTGCGGATCACTTTCTGGTTCACATGTCAATCATTTTGTTGCTTGATTGACCTCCATGCCAATGATGATTAATTAAGATGGAGTAACTTAGGCAGAAAATGGTCTAAATTAAAATTATTGCCAGAAGACACTAATAACTTGAAGCCTTTTCCAATGATCAGATGTCCTGTCTTATTGTGCATCTAGTTTTTGGGAATTAAAAGATGAATAGGCACCATTGTCACTAATAGCATCTCCTACATCACCTTTTTTCAGAGAGAATCAGAGAATCGAATCCCCATTCCCTCCCCACTCCTGGGAGAAGGTTACTACAAAATCCCCATTCTCTCCCCACCCCACTAACCTACTTTCCAGCTCCGTTCTCCTGTGCAGGACAATAAAAGAAGACCCAGCCGATCAGCTGGGACTCAGGAGGCAGAGAATAGATGGGGGCGGGGCCAGGCAGAGGTGGTATTTTCCAGTTCTCTGAACTACACAAAATTTCTGCTACCGGTTCTCCCGGAACTGGTCAGAACCTGCTGAATACCATCTCTGATCTGTATCATATAACCTGTATCAAACAGGCTTCATCTTGATCCCTAAATCAGTTCTAGATGAGGCTGCCGTAATCTTGAAGGAAAAGATCCTTGCTTTTGGGGGCCCTCTTGTAGTTACTGCTTGAGCAACGGTTTGGACTTTTTCTAGATGAAGGAAAATTTCTAGGAATATTCATGTTCTCATCACCTCAAAGTTAGATTATGGCCCAGAAGCTACAACTGATTCAAAACGCAATAGCAGATTCATCCATACTGAAATCATTGATGACAAGCAGGCTTCTGAATCAATTCAAAGGACTTATTTTAATTTTTAAAGCATTAGAGGGTTTGGCACCCATGTTCAGATGGACTCTTGGTATGAACAATGGAACTGGGCTGTATTGGTAATTGTTTAGGATCTTGTTCTTTTATGGTTTTATTTTTTAGTTTAGCCTTGTATACACTACTATCTTGAGCTGTTTTGAAATAGGTCTATTTACTATATTAATACTAATAAATAAGTGGTGGTTGAGAAAAGAAACTGCAGCATTCACACAGGAATGATGTGTGAAACAAGCACTTAAAGGTGTCTCTTTGCTCAACGGAGAACTCGATGCTCATGCTGAACTTCCTCATCCTTTTCATGGTGAAAAGTCTGCAGAGTGTCAGAATGGAGTTTATATGCATGTCCTCAATCCCCTCCATGCAAAATACGCAATTTCTAGAAATATTTTCTCCCTTATTTATGTGGGCAGTTGCCTAGCACATCTCAGAAGCTCAATACACCTTTTCATCACACGGAGAAAAACACACACATCACTGGGAACACACAAAGGTCAAACATTCCTGTCTTGTTAATCATTAATCCAAGTAAGTATGGATCAAGTTGCCTTTGACAGGGTTTCTATAAAGCTTATTAGAATTTACCCGGGCGTAATGCAGAAGGCTGTAACATTAGCATGCATCCAATGCATCTTACCAGACAGGACAGTGGAAAGTGAACATTGCCTTTTAGTATTCAGTGTTTTAAAAGATAGCCAGGAAAAACAACCTGCACACAGTGTGGCGTTATTATTATAATTTAGTACTTACACAGCATTTCAAAGCTGCAGGCAAAACTCAGCAGTTTTATTATAGTCAGCCTTACAACAGTCATCCAGCCATCAGTGTAGTGCTATTATTTCCACTCTCTCCTCCCAAGGGAATGAAACTAATTTTCCCTTAAGGCCATCCGTGGGTAAGTAGGGATTAACCAGCTAACACTACAATCCTCTTAAATTTCTCATAGAGGCTCTTAGAAGGTAGGAAGAGTTATGTGGCCCTGAATTCTATCTGTCTACCTACCCACCCACACATCAATTATCTTCAAGTTGATTCTTTATCAACTGCCTAGATAGTCCTTAAATCTTCTTGGCAACATTTTGGAAGTGTTTTGTCATTGTCTTCTATCTTGGGCTAAAAAAAAAAGGATTGGGCCAAGGTCACCCAGCTGGCTTTATGTCTAAGGCAAGAGCAGAAAATACAGTCTCCTGGTTTGTAGTCTAGTGCCTTAAGGCAAGAGTCTTCAAACCTGACAGCTTTAAGACTTGTGGACTTCAACCCCCAGAATTCCTCCTCCAGTCATATTAGCTCAGGAATTCTGGGAGTTGAAGTCCACAAGTCTTAAACTTGCCAAGTTTGAAGACCCTTGCCTTAAGGACTACACCAAGCTATCTACCTTAATTTATACCCAATTTTTCAATTGTCCAGCAAATGGAATAGAGTTGAAGCTGGGCAGGAGTGGCGGAGAAACTGAATAGATGATTTCTTTGAATTTATCCAAGGGGAGAAGATGCCCCTTTAATGAGGATAGTAATGCCACCACTGAAAAATCCAATTGGAAGAACAACATCTTAATATCTTCCAAGCTAAGGAAGCAGGAAAGCCATGTTCTGCTGGAGGTGACTGTACAACAAATGGCAGGACATCAACACAAGCTCTTGACCACCTCAATAACTAATTAACACTGTTTATTTTTCTGAAATTCTATTTCTCCAGCTTGAATGACCATTATTAGGACAAAATGCAGAATTTCTTTATGCATATTAGATAGGTTTAACCTAAACAATATCAATTACTGGACCACCTTCAAAACAAAAGAACATCTTGTTCATGAACAATATTTGATAATACTTCTATACCAGAACTGATCTACAATTTACAGAACACTTCTCCAGTGAATTGCATGGCACCAGCCCCAGTGTCTTCTAAGCAGAAGATAAGAACATTTCTAACTGTCTAGAAATTGTTTTGGAGCTGGTCTTTCTTGCTGACGCAAAGAATACGAATCACAGAGGTGGGTTTGACCTAATAGTAACTATAGGTTTAACACAGTATTTCTCAATTTCTGCAACTTTAAAGGTGTGTGGACTTCAAGCTGGCTGGGGGAATTCTAGATATTGAAGTCCACACATCTTAAAGATGCAACGGTTGAGAACTCTGGGTTAGTATTTCCTTTCTCTGGGTTTGTATTTCCTTTTTGTTTTACGGTAATTAATGGCAGCTTCTTGTCATCCAATCTTGGACAAAATATGTTTAATTACAATGATTCAGAAAAGCAAACCCAGTTCCATTTCTATACTATAGACTATATATAGACTATATAGCTCATGGGATTTTCTAGTATTTCTAAAAGGAACATTACAACAGGACAAGGACTCTGAGTGAACAGGAGTTGGCCCACAGACACTTGTTTATGTGCTCATCAGGATCTCTACCTCTGACTTTTTATAAAATTGTATGTTCTTAATCATACATTTCTAGAAAACAAAAATGGAATGTGATTACAGCCTACCAACTCTAGAAAAAGAAGAAGGAAGAAGAGACCATGAGCTAGAATGGAACAAGAGAGGAGAACGAAAACAACCTCATCCATTTGTCTTCTGGTAAATGAGCATTTTGTGACTGTCCATGCCAAGTAGACCAGTTCTTTTAAAAATGAGCAAACCTCAATCTCAATAGCAGCCATTTTATGAAGGCACCTAGGAGGTCTAAGAAATTTCACAGCACACCTCCATCTCAAAATAACTGTCTGCCTCTGAAATAATACAAAATGAATAAGTTACATCACACTAGGTTATAGCATGGCTTTTTTGTTTGTGGCTTAGATTGTGGGTTCAACTCAGCCTCTCTAACACAAAAACCATAATTTATGGCTTGGGGCACTATGGTTTGTTCAACAAACAACAGTTAAGCAAATCATTCATATCTCTCTCTCTCTCTCTCTCTCTCTCTCTCTCTCCCTCCCTCCCTCCCTCTCTCTCTCATGAATTCTGCTTCCTACAGGAGATGGAGTAGCATTTCGACTAATTCTACCTAATGTATTAAGCAAAAAAGATTAAGCTGAAGGACCAAACTGAAGAAGGAACGCTACCTTTGACAAATGTTGATCTCTTTTCTCTCTATATTCCTCATTAAAAACTAGAACAGAAGAATGCCCTTAGGTAGATGCCATAGATATTATTGAAAGCAAGATTGTATTCAATAATTTCAGTATGACCCTAAACCTCCTTACTCCAACATGGAGAGTTGTATTTATTGAGAATTGCCAAGTTAAGTATGTTTCCTTAGCTTCCTTTAACCCAAATTATCTGCAATTGTATAATTGCAAGGAATGGAATTGATTTAAGTCAATAGTTGCATGCCTAATGCATCTGTTACAGAACAAAAAGCATCTCAAAGCTTCCAGTTTATCAAGTGCAAATGATTTCTGCCCTAGCCCTCTGAATGCAATTTGCACAGGGAATTCAAAGCTCTGCCCATTTTAAGAATACACTTAAATGTAAGAAGTGTTACATAATGAATGGAATGCAGCCGGTTAAGGGCAAAAGTGTGACGAAAAATTCTTTCCCACCATTCTTACTGATGAAACAGTATATGCTTTTGGCACCGGCTCACAGGATTGAATAAGCACTTCATCCAAATGTATTCCTACCGTGAAATAAACTGCATAAGCGCAACAGCCATTAATGAAAAGGACAGGGGTGGAGGAAAGCATCTTACTTTAAATATTTAGAGACAACCCTGTTTAACTGTGATGGCCAACCTATGGCAGGCGTGCCAAAAGTGGCACGCAAAGCCGTTTGTGTTGGCACGCGAGCCGCAGGCAAACGTAACTTATTGTGCATGCGCACGCCTCACAGCTGATTTTTTTTCCGGTTGGTTTGAGGCCTTTTTTGGCCTCCCAGAGGCTTGGAAAAAGCTTCTGCAAGGCTTCTCAGACTGAATTATAGGCCCGTTTCGTCACTTCCTGTAATACCAGAAGTGATGAAACGGGCCTATAATTCAGTCTGAGAAGCCTTGCAGAGGCTTTTTCCAAGCCTCTAGGAGGCCGAAAAAGGCCTCAAACCAGCCGAAAAATCAGCTGTGAGGTGCAGTGCAGGTAAGCGGGTGGGGGATTGCTAGCGCATGCGCAGGAGGCATGGGAAGGGGGGCACGTATTGCATTCTGGGTGCTGGCACCTGAGTGGGAGCGCGCTGGCGCGCTTGCAGTTTTTGGCACAGGAGCCCAAAAAGGTTAGCCACCACTGCTATGTATTTTTTGCATGAGGGGAAGAGTTGAAAAAGTCATCCATGAAAGGTTTTCTTTTCAATGAACTTGCTCTGTCATGAGTTGAAAAGCTCCAAACCCTTTCCAGGAAAAGAAAATGATTCTTCCCAATCCTCAATTCCCCATATAAACACCTCCCAGAAAAACCCACTAGGCCCTCTCACTCACGCATTACTTAGAACATGGAATGCAACCAGTAGTGGGATAGCAGGTGTGTGTGTGGGGGGGGGTAAATTTAACAACCGGTTCGCCCAGGGTCAGGCTATCATGGGAGGCGTGGCCTATCCCCGCCGCACATGTGGGACAAGCCTCCTGCGGCAGTCGACCTGACTCTGGGTGAACCGGTTGTTAAATTACACCACCCACCCTGCTGTCAAAGTGGATCCTGGGCGCTGCACTCCACTGCAACGGAGAAACAGGAAACAGAGCGACCAGCCATTGCAGGATCCACTTTGATAGCGGGGTGGGGAGTGGGGATAATTTAATAACTGGTTCACCTGAACTGGTGCAAACCAGCTGAATTCCACCATTGAATGTAACTTCCTACATCCCTTCAACAAGATAGCCCCTTTATAATAGATCAACATTATATTACAACCAAGGTATGACCGAATCACAATCCCTATCATCCCTCACCAATAGGCCAGCTGAAAAATGCTGGAGAGGTAATATTTGGAGGTCCATCTGTTAGCCACCCACTATCCACCCCAACAGAAGAGATTTTCCATGGTCATCTTCTTTGATTTGAATGGGAAGTATTCAGGAAGCAATATATATGAATTAAAATCAGAATGATTACACATGTATAACAACTTCTCGGTCCAGTTAATCCACTTGCAACCATAATATGTGTCTATGTGTAAAAAGAGAGATACTTTGAGAAAGGATTTGGCAAAGTTGCCCAACCTTTCTCAAGGCAATCAGTATCTCTCTTTTGATAAATATTATTCAAGATGAGAAAATTGAGAAAAGAAGGTCAACAATGCATCTCGACATTGATTCTATCAACTGACCAGTGCACAGAGGAGATCCACGGCCTCTAAAACAAGCTCTTGGTGTCCAATCCGGGTGACCCCCAGTTCTTCAAGATCCTGGTGGGAAATCTGTAACAGCTGAGCACCATTTATCTTCTCTCGTTCAAACTTTTGGACATACTGCTGAAGACAATCATCCAGTCCTATATAAAAAAAAGAGCCAATGTAATTGTATTTTTTTATTTAGCTTTAATTTAAAACCATGCACATAAATATCCACACAACTCTTACCCTGGTTAATATTGCCTAAATAAAGCATTCTGTTTCTACCTCTTATGCCTAATTAAAAACACTTTAAAAATAAAAGCAGGAGAGGCAAAAAAATAAATCATGAAAGCAGAGAAACACAGTATTTATGAATACAAATATTTTCGGGGTTGTTTTTTTTTTTTTTAATTGCTTACTTGGGATAATCTTGTTGGATAATTCTCAATGCCTCTAATGAACCCATATTCATATAACCCTGCACTTTTCCTTTGTCTCCATTTTATATCACTTCTACATTTACTTCCATTACTTTCATATACAGGTAGTCCTTGACTTACAACTATTCATTTAGTGACCATTCCAAGTTACAATGGCTGTCAGGTGACAGCCGCTGTCCATATCCCACAGGTTGAGTCGGCTGTACGGGGGCGGCTCTTCTGTCATCCCTGGCTGTAGTTAATTGCTTGCTGATTGAACTAAGCCCCTGATTGTTTCTCATTCCAGGACCTGATTCTCGCCTAAGGGGGGGAAGCCTGTCAGCTTGGAAGCAATTTTTCTTTGAGGCTTCTGGGCTGCCACATTCAGTGCCTGGGAAGGGGACTTCAAGGAGCGTTGGAAGATTAGCCACAACAACATTCCTTTCTCATACAGTCAAGGACATGTTACCCTGCACCTGGAGGGGAGTGACTGGGGATAGTCTCCAGTTGGAACGAAATAATGATTGGACCATGTGATGGACTATGGGGTGCAGAGGTTGGATTTTGGTTTTCTCTGGGGCTCAACTGTGGTTATAAATTGAGGACTACCTCTTATTACAATCAAATTGCATAGATCATGCCACAATGACTCCTCTGTCTGCTACTAGCTTTAGTGATGTGATATGATGGAAAGTAATGATTGGGACAGAGCAACACTTAATTTCCAATTTCCAAAGTTGGCAAGCAACAACCTTCACCACCGCTGTTATTACAGAGTGAATTGTTAATACTCGCCAACAATAGCAAGATAAGAATAGGATATCCAGATTTTACAGTAATCCAAGTGGCCAGGTAACCATAGCACTCTCACTCATAAAGAAGCCAGAGGGAAGTGAACGTTATGCAATGACGGGATTTAAGAAAGAGCCTATTGCTGGGATTCCCTCCCTCAAATTAAGTATGTTAGTAAAGCAGGAAGATTTCAGTCAGGGATCTGAACTGGCTTGCTTCTGAATAGTTTTGTGACTCTATCACTTCAGATGATTGTGAAACAGTGTGGATCGTACAGGATATTTTTATATGTTTCACAGCAGTGCAAAAACTAGATTCTACAAATGCACAACTTTTTGGTGCCTGGAGGTTGTACTTATGGATGGGGTGACAGTATCTAAAACAATAGGATGCAAAACCAGAAAGTAATATGGAAACGATCTGGCCTTCATACCAGAACAAAACCATTATTTTTTATTACCCTACCGGGTTCAAAAAGGAAGTTTTTAAAATGATTTTTAAGCTTTTATAATGCAGCTTTCATGGGCTTACTGCCAGTAATTTTACTTACTGCCACTAATATTGTATGGTTAATTTTTACAGCTAGGGTTAGGAAAGATCTGGAGAAAACCAAAAAGTTATTCAGACACTATCTTTAGCCCTGATGGGTCTTCTACCCATGGAATCAAGTTCTCCATCTGTCCATCCACCCACCCACCCAACTAATAGGCCAGTCCAATCATTGAGGCAGTCACTGGTTTTGTTTTTAAGCAAATATAAACTGATTCTACACACACACACACACACACACACACACACAAATCTTATCTAAAATTCTCTATAATGAACATAGGTTGAACACAATTTTGGCAACCATTGCCACCCAATTTATTACTTCTGCTCTGGAGGGCACAAGGTCAAATTGTGTGAACCCTGAATAGTTACAACATAAAACTTTGGGTTAGTTATCAGTCTTTAAAAGTGCTGGAGTTTGTGCCATTTCATTTAGCACCCTACCGATAAGGAAAAAATGGGATAAAATGAAACTCTGGAATGCCAAAGAAAACAATGCAACTGTTATTAATCCATTAGTTCAATGTGCTAAAAGCTTCTTTGTCTGGATAAATTCTTTTCCAGGGCAACAATCAGATAATCAAAATAGGCCACCTAACAAAGAATCTTTCAACGGTTTAGTTCAGCAAAAACCAAGTATCTAACTTTAATTCTTAAGTGAGTTATACAACATATGTGGGAGGCACAAAAATCCAGAACACCATGTTTCAGTACAATATAAACATTGAATATAAACTCAGGCACATCATCCTCAAACAGGTGTGTATGGAAGAAATCATATCTCATCCAAGTTAAGTTAAGTTACTAAGTAAAGGGGAAGTACTAACTGTTTTTATTAAAATGCAGTTTGTGGTAAAATGTTGCTTTACAAAAAAAAATGTAAAAACCACCTTTCTCTCTCAGCGCTTGATCAAAAATACGACAAAATGCAAATGGTTTGCTTATGTAAATAACCACTACATTCCTTACTTTTCCAACACCACCAATGTGTGTTTGAGGAGGATGTTAACACAGAACTGCTTTTTTTGGAAACTGAATGGATCTTTGCAAAGAGATCTAAATTGAGATGTTCAGAATCCATATGCACATCAAAATCATGTCTACTATAATACTGCTGCAATCATATAAACTGGAAGTCCATTCAAGTAGAGCCTCATGCTTGATAATCTCAAGGATACCTCCTTGCAATTTTCTTTACAACAATGAGAATGGTGTTAGTTAAAGCTTAGTTCTAGTAAAGACTGTTCCTAGATTACCTTCATTCCTACATTAGCTGCATTTCCAGGAAGTTCCTACCATAAGAAAAGAGAAGAAATGTCCATGTACTATAGAGTCCTTGGCAACAAGATGGCAACCGTTTTCGACTGTTGCCTTTTAGGATGTTCTTCAATATCCCTTGATAAGTTAGACACTTAATGTTTTGGAGAGGTATCCCATCTATGCTGTATCCCGATTTGACCCCATTTAGTTTTTCAAGATCAGCCAAAGCTACCTATATAATTTATTGAATTTATTATGCCACCTGATCTCAATGACTAGGGGTGCCTCACAATAATAACAAAAAGATACAATAAAATGAACAAAACATAAAAGATAAAAGATAGAAAAGATAGAAGATGGTAAATGAGATAGATATATGCAGTGAAGGAATGGGTCCCACTCTCCGTCACCAAAGGCCTGGATGAAACAGTAAAGTAGGGGGCATCTGGATACCTCATTCCAGAAGTCAGATGCTACTATAGAGAAGGTGCGTTTCCAGGGTTCCAATCAGTTGCATTGTTTAATGTAAGGAATACAGAGGACAGCACCACTGCAGAATCCAATTGGTCAAGCAGATGTTATGGGAGACAGATGATAACCAGGCTCTATTCCACACAGATTATATAGATCATAACCAGTCCCTTGAAATAACTTGGCAACCAGTGTAGCATGTGAAGCAGAGATGCTGCATCAATACTGCTACTGCATTCTAGACCAGTTGAAGTTTCTGAGTGATTTTCAGCAGCAGACCAAGTACATTGCAATAACCACTTGTCTATGAATCACTTTTCAGCTTAAGGAGATGGAGGTATAGAAACACTGAATGAATGAATGAATGAATGAATGAATGAATGAATGAATGAATATGTTTAATATGTTTCTAGAGCAAGGGTCTTCAAACTTGGCAAGTTTAAGGCTTGTGGACTTCAACTCCCAGAATTCCTGAGCTAACATGACTGGAAGAGGAATTCTGGGAGTTGAGATCCACAAGTCTTAAAGTTGCCAAGTTTGAAGACCCCTGTTCTAGACCATCATCTCCTCAAGCTTCAAAGCGACTTGTACACAAGTGGTTATCTGAAGGCCCTCCCTGATTTAGGAGAAGGCACAATAACTCCAAATGGAGTTGCATGTAGGTCTCCCTGGCCATAGCGGACCCCTGTTCTTCAAACGAGAGAAATTAAAAATGATGTATGGTTAATATTTATAGCAAATCTTTAGCATACTCCTTCTTGCAGAATGAATGTGCATATATTCAAGACCATGCCAACATATACTGAATCACACTTTTTTGCTCATCACCTATAAGTACGTCATTGTTGTGATGGACCAGTGTATATATAGGATTGATAAAACAACAGGGTTTAAACACTGTGCTAAGTCAGGAAGCTTTGTTAATCATGATTTATTTCATTGGCTGAGTCCATAAATCATGCTAAGCCAAAGACTATAGCTTTCAAAGCATAGCTTGTTATGTCTGAATGACACAGTTGAAAGCACAGGGTAACCCAAATAAAATTCTAACTTCTGAGTAATTTCTATGACTGAACCGGACTACACTAACATAACAGATTTAAAGGAACACGACATGAAACCACTGTTGATCCAGTGTGCTAGTTCCCTCAATGAGTAACAGCTGAAAATGTCATCTGAGCTTTCTCACCAACGAAACTGGAAGAGACTGGTAGCAACAGATAATTTTAAAAGACAGAAGGCTGATGTTTCATAAATTCTAGTAGTCTCCATGTGCAACTCCCTTCAGTGAAGGGAAATTATCATTCAACAATGCCAGATTAGCTAAGTCATGTAAATTATATTGTCAAATGACTGGGACAAAAACTTCCCATCTGATTATTCCAAAGCAGGAAAAAATGTGATTTTCTAACTAAACAATTTACACAGAGGCAAATTGGTTGTTGTTACTAATATTATAACTATTAGTATGCGTAAATACTTTGCAGCTGAAACAGGCATTAGTCTTACTTTTAACTAAGAAGCAATGAGTCTCATGTATATACCCTATGTTTATTTGGAAATCCAATGAGGTTGTTTAAAAAAAATTTTAAATCCCCCATCTTAAAGCAGCACTATTCTTTGAAAAGGCCTAACTACACTGCTCAAAAAAATAAAGGGAACACAAAAATAAGACATCCTAGATCTGAATGAATGAAATATTCTTATTAAATACTTTGTTCATTACATAGTTGAATGTGCTGACAACAAAATCACACAAAAATTATCAATGGAAATCAAATTTAGCAACCCATGGAGGTCGGGTTTGGAGTTACACTCAAAATTAAAGTGGAAAAAAACACTACAGGCTGATCCAACTTTGATGTAATGTCCTTAAAACAAGTCAAAATGAGGCTCAGTAGTGTGTGTGGCCTCCACGTGCCTGTATGACCTCTCTACAATGCCTGGGCATGCTCCTGATGAGGTGGAGGATGGTCTCCTGGGTCTCCTCCCACACCTGGACTAAAGCATTCCCCAACTCCTGGACAGTCTGTGGTGCAATGTGGTGTTGGTGGATGGAGCGAGACATGATGTCCCAGATGTGCTCAATTGGATTCAGGTCTGGGGAACAGGCGGGCTAGTCCATAGCATCAATGCCTTTGTCTTGCAGGAACTGCTGACACACTCCAGCCAGTCTAGCATTGTCGTGCATTAGGAGGAACCCAGTGCACCAGCATATGGTCTCACAAGGGGTCTGAGGATCTCATTTCGGTACCTAATGGCAGTCAGGCTACCTCTGGCGAGCACATGGAGGGCTGTGTAGTCCCCTAAAGAAATGCCACCCCACACTATTACTGACCCACTGCCAAACCGGTCATGCTGGAGGATGTTGCAGGCAGCAGAACGTTCTCCACGGCATCTCCAGACCCTGTCACGTCTGTCACATATGCTCAGTGTGAACCTGCTTTCATCTGTGAAGAGCACAGGGCGCCAGTGGTGAATTTGCCAATCTTGGTGTTCTCTGGCAAATGCCAAACATCCTGCACGGTGTTGGGCTGTAAGCACAACCCCCACCTGTGGACGTCGGGCCCTCATACCACCCTCATGGAGTCTGTTTCTGACTGTTTGAGCAGCCACATGCATATTTGTGGCCCACTAGAGGTCATTTTGGAGGGCTCTGGCAGTGCTCCTCCTGTCCCTCCTTGCACAAAGGCGGAGGTAGCGGTCCTGATGTTGGGTTGTTGCCCTCCTACGGCCTCCTCCACGTCTCCTGATGTACTGGCCTGTCTCCTGGTAGCGCCTCCATGCTCTGGACACTACGCTGACAGACACAGCAAACCTTCTTGCCACAGCTCGCATTGATGTGCCATCCTGGATGAGCTGCACTACCTGAGCCACTTGTGTGGGTTGTAGACTCCGTCTCATGCTACCACTAGAGTGACAGCACCGCCAGCATTCAAAAGTGACCAAACCATCAGCCAGAAAGCATAGAAACCGAGAAGTGGTCTGTGGTCACCATCTGCAGAACCACTCCTTTATTGGGGATGTCTTGCTAACTGCCTCTGCTTTCCACCTGTTGTCTATTCCATTTGCACAACAGCATGTGAAATTGATTGTCAATCAATGTTGCTACCTAAGTGGACAGTTTGATTTCACAGAAGTGTGGTTGACTTGGAGTTACATTGTGTTGTTTAAGTGTTCCCTTTATTTTTTGAGCAGTGTATATACATCAACTCCAGGAATAAACAAAAGATAAATTACAGGTAGTCATCAACTTATGACTGCAATTGAGCCCGAAATTTATGTTGCTAAGTGAGAAATTTGTTGAGTTAGTTTTGCCCCATTTTATGACTTTCCTTGCCACATTCGTTAAGTGAACCACTGCAGTTGTTAAATTAGTAACCCAGCTGTTAAGTGAATCTGGTCTCCCCATTGACCTTGCTTGTCAGAAGGTTGCAAAAGAAGATCACATGACCCCAGGACACTGCAACCATAATAAATATAAACCAGTTATCATATTACCATATGTGGTGGACATGCATGGAAGCTAAAAGATATTGGACTAAAATACACACATGGTTGGAAAAAATGATAAAACAACATATACTTAAAACCTGAGATGTTTTTATTGGAGATTTTGCCTGAGCTATAGTAAAGAAATAACATATTTGATTATTAATGTATTAACTACAGCTAGAATTGTATTTGCTCAAAATTGGAAAAATGAGAAAATTCCAATGGAAGAGGAGGTGATTAAGAAAATAATGGAATGTGCAGAAATGAGTAGATTAACATTACCAATTAGAGAACAAGAAAAGAAGTACTATAAGATGTGGGAGTTATTCTATGAATGGCTAGAAAACAGAGTTAGAAATGAAAGGATATTGTATTAATAGCGATATACTAAAATTGATTATTTTTGAATAAGCTTTAAAATGAATATAATTTAGTAAGATTTGGAATTTGCCTCTAAGGATAGTTTGAAATTGAAATAAAAACTTAATTACAATGTAATAATGATATAAGAGGATATAATGTTGACTACAATATAATATGAATGTAAACTCAATAAGAAATGTATATCAATATTATTATGTGCACAAGATATATATATCTAACCAACACACTGTATAACTGAAAGATTATTTGTTGTTTCTGTTATAAAAAAAATCAAATAAATAATAATAAATATGAACCAGTTGTCAAGTATCCAAATGTAAATCACATGACCATGGGGAAGCTGCAATGGTCATAAGTGTGAAAAATGGTCATAAGTCATTTTTTTTTCAGTGCTTCAAAGGATCACTAAACAAATTGTTGTAAGTCAAAGACTACCTATACAGCAATAGCACATTATAGTCTTCAGTTATAAGCCATTATTTTGCTTTCAATTCCTTTCCAGTAAGAATGGACAGCATGCGGCCATCCAGATGTTGCTATAACGCTTACTGTTCCTTATTATAATAAGACATTTATAATAGAACAACAATTGATGTTAATATTAAGGCTGCTAGGAAATGTAGTTCAGCCCAGAGTAACAAGGGACAGAAATGGGAGCTTGAATAAGGCCTTGTTATGGTTTGTGATTTTGACACCTGGTTTACTTAATAAAATGAGCTTTGGAAGTACACTTCTGTAGTAACTGCAAGATTAGGAATAATTCACCAAAGTACCATATTTGACCAACACATAATCTTTCAGCATGGCACGTGAGCTGGAGTTGAACAAACAAAATGGAAACAAAAGCACATTCACCGTTTTTTTGCAGACACCTGGTATTTCAAGTTTCAACAATATCATATACAAAAGCTGGTGGCTTGCAACTATCAGATGCAGTATCAACTGAACTAAAGAAACACCTGCCCAGAGAAGCAAGTCTGGGCAATATTTGTGCCACCACAAAACCATCTGGATGGGTATTGCTGAAATATGACACCCATTTAAAGTTAAATGTTGCCTTGTCAGAATAAGATCCCACTCCGGTAGGTTGCATTCTTTCAGGATTTCTTGAAAAAGGAGAACAGCCAAATTGGGGTGGGGAGTGGCGGGAGATACTCCAAATGCCTTAATTTGTATCATTCAGGAGAAAATATGGTTTAATTTTACCTCTTGCATTTTGTAGTGAAAAGAAAGATATGTGTTGAAATATTTCAAGTACAACTAGAATCTGAAGCCTCAATAAAATCAGTCAAAGCAAGTATAAACTAGCAGGTAAAAAACTAAGCCTTAACTTACAAACCAGCTGGCCAACTGGGGGTGCGGACCACTAATGGCTCAGGTGTTACCACAGGTTGTTCTTCCTTCTCATCCTCTTGCTCTAATTGGCTTTTGCTGTCTACACAGCCCTCCACTGCCTCCTCAGCAGTTTCTTCCATTGTCCATGTGGGATCTGTACCTTCTGCCATTCTCCCCTTTTCTACTATCACAAACTACAGTTAGCAGAACTCCTAGCAAAATACAGCAACGCTGACTTTCTGTCGGTCTCTTCAATATTCGTTGAAATATTTCAAGTACAACTAGAATCTGAAGCCTCTAAAATCAGTCAAAGCAAGTATAAACTAGCAGATAAAATACTACGCCTTAACTTAGAAACCACAATGGCTCAACAGTACAACACAACCCACCAAACCCAACTTGTCAGAAACCTTCCAATGCAGCATTACTGCTCGTACACTGTGGTGTTGCAAAGAACCACATTACGATTTCAGTACATTAGAATTAAATGCTTGAGTGAACAGTCACATTGGCACCAACCTCCAAAGAAAGAGCATTCCTTTACTCAGTGCCACATAATGTAGCACTTTCAACAATGGGACGTAAAAGAGCCTCTCTTCTCTTTGTTTTACAGACCTGCAAAAGTGTTAAATGTGGGCATTGATCATAAAGTTATTTTTTTCATCACCGTTATAACTGCAAACAATCATTGTCCAAGGCAGTTGCTAAACAAAGACTATCTGTATATGGGTAGATGGCGAGGCCGTCTCTCAAATATGCCAGCTCTAAGTTGGTTTAAAGTAAACAATTTAGACTCAGTTCTGATCCTTTTAAGCTAGTTAAAGCCTAGACTCACATATCAGGCTAAGTCATAATGATGTTTAATTCTGACTGAATGTATTATGAGAACTCATAGCCAACTACAGCTTGTTTAAGAATCCATGGCTTAGAACAGGGGTGTCAAACTCAAGGCCCAGGGGCCGGATCTAGCCGGTAAGGTGCTTAGATCTGGCCTGCAGGGCCACCCTGGAAACAGCGAAGGATCGACCTGCGGTGCTTCTGTCAGCAAAAATGGGCTCCCGAGCTCCATTTTGGGCTGCAACGGCCTCCTGCAACCTCTGCTAATGAAAATAGAGCTCAGGAGGGCCGTGTGCGTGTTTGACTACACCCCCCCGACATCAAACACAACCCTGATGCGGTCCTCAATGAAATCGAGTTTGACATCCCTGGCTTAGACTGTTTTGACAACTTCAATGATTTCATCCAGACCATTAAATTGTCTAATTGAACAATCCGGCATTTTTATAAAGCCTCACACATTGTATTTATACTGGTTTTCTATTCCAAACAGTAAAACAAGTCACCCTCAGTGTATGACCATAATTGAGTCCCAAGTTTCTGTTGATAAGCAAAATAGTTGCTAATTGAGTTCTGCACCACTTTACAATCTTTCTTGCCACCATTGTTAAGTGAATCACTATAGTTATACAGTAACACAATTGTTAGGACAATCTGACTTTCTCGTTGACTTTGCTTATCAGTATGCTGCAAAAAGTGACTCCCCAGAACACTGCAATCATCACAAATACGAGTCAGTTGCCAAGCATCTAAATTTTGATCATGTGACCATGGGGACGCGTAACAGTTGTTAAATGTGAAAAATAGTCATACATCACTTTTTCCGGCGCTATTGTAACTTTGAATGGTCACTAAATGAACTGTTGTAAGTTGAGGAAAAAAGGTTACAATCCCTTAGTAATGTCCTACTCAACTGTTGTAGGGCCAAGCTCTAGTGAAGTATCTTTAAAACTGTCCTTGTATGTAATGCTTATTCCTAAACTCCAGCAAATCATTTTAATTGGCAAGCAAATTTAAATGTTCTAGAAAAAGAAAATGCAAGTGTGTCCTGCTGGTACCAATTCAATATTTGCACACTAGCAGGATTCCGGGAACCTCCCTCCTTCAAATCAGACAACACTCTTAATGATTGTTCAGTATTTGAAAGCTCCTCCAGTATGTTTTTGTTTATAAACATTAATGTGATTTGAGTTATTACTCAGCTGCGGAGACCAAAGAGGAAGTTAAACATTTTTTCAAAACCGGAGCATCCCCACCTCTGCTGCCTATGTTACCAATCATTTGTCCCACAAAATAAACCAGTCCCACCCAGTCTGAAATGTGGAAACCAATATTCAATATTTAGATTCTAGGAGATTTAGAATTAGATCTATTATACTTTGGACTAGTCTATGGGTCAAGACTATGGAAATGCTGCATACAAAAAACAGAAAAGTAAACATACTCAAATGTCCACACTGCACTTTTTCAGTGTACATTTCTATATCCATGTTTTTTTTTTTGTTTAAATCCAAATACAGAAGTACAAACAGATTAATCCATGAAGTCTTATGTCATCTTTTTTTTAAAAAAATGTCATATTTTAACACACCATAAGGTACTTGGAGGCTTATTTTTGCTGCAACAGGATTAAAAAAAGATAATCTCTTTGAAAATTAAGAAAAAATATGACTTTGAAAACAAGGCTTCTTTGATGTGGAATACAACATTTAGAAAATAATCCCAAGTAATTTAATCTTGTTTTGTTGAGAACTGTTTTGAGGAACTACCAGATTTTGAAAAAAAGATAAAAACCAAAACAGTCAAGTCACTCTTTTTAAATGCTTTGTTTATTTCCAGAGTTGCCTATGAAACATTTGAGTTTCACTAGTGCCATCCAGGAAGACCAGGTTCAATCTTTCCAACTAGACTTTTATTTACAGCATTCCAAGCAAACAACTGCTAAGTCAACAAATGTTCTATTATTTTCACTGGTCAAGCCCAGGTTAAACTGCAATGTTTAACTGCAACAGCAGAGATTTGTTTATCATATTACAAACTGCTATTTGTACTTCACTGGTATGAGAGTTGGGTATCACAAAACATATCCTGCTTGGAGTTGAACAATCACACCCTATTTTTCAAGATACATATGTGGCCTGCCATTGAGAGTGGATGTTACAAGACTTGTTTATGAATCGCAAGGACTCCATCGGCTGAACTCTAATAATTAATAGGTTGGCACTTATTCCCATAACGAAATCAGGAAGCTATGTTGCAATGTTACTTGACATGAGGAAACACCTGGGTTGGTGTGGGATATCTCCTCCTGCAGCATGACACAGTTTGGAAGATTGCAACAGTAGACTTGTTCAAATCGCCATAATGTCTGCCTTCCCAATTTTGATGTGACTGCAGATTATGCACATATGTATGCGTGCCCACAGAAACTGTGGTAATACCGATAAACAAGTCAGCAGAGCGCCATAGGAAGTGCACATTTACATGTAATGATTCTGAAATCAAAGGGGGAAAACCCCATGCAAAATAGATGTAGTAAGTAGGTCTGTGAATAATACCTGTCTATAGCACCTTAAAGCAAAATTCCATCTTTTTCCAGGGTTCTTTCAAGGTGATATAAACATTCCACAGTCCTTCATGGACCAAAGCTCCTTTTAGAGATGAAACCCACAGAATACATTAATGGAGGCAGTCTTTGACTTACAGCCATTCGTTTATTGACCATTCAAAATTACAACGACACTGAAAAAAAGTGACTTATGATGGATTTTCCTACTTATGACCATTGCAGCATCCCATGGTCACATAATGAAAATTTGGGCATTTGGCTACTGACTCATATTTATGATAGTGTAAGTGTCCCAGGATCATGTTAACACTATTTCTAATATTCCCAGTTGGCTAGGAGGTTAATGGAGGAAATCAGATTTGCTTAACGAGGGCATGACACATTTAACAACTGTCTGGCTTAGCAACAGAAATTTTGGGCTCAGTTAGTAAATAATTACCTATAATGAGCATTTCCAAGCTCTGAATATTATCGTTTCAATATTACCATTTCACCACCATGCTGAGACCAAAAAACCGTATGTGAATTAAATGCATCTTCAGCCAGAAATTACAGTTCTGCCTTAGTGTGAGATATGTGTGTTAAGATATAGACCAGGCCACAAATCATAGTTCCATCAATCATAGTTAAAACAAATACTTCATGCAATATTTCAGCCCAGTCAATCCAGATTTCCTACCCTGCAATAGACATATAATTTTCAATCAATTTCAACCCTTCTTATTTCCTGCAAAGAGAATTAGAGGATGAACTACACTTTGTATTTAACAGAACATGGTCTGTTAAATTGCTCACTGAAGCAATTTAAGTGCTTGCAGTTATGCAAGCTCCAATAATGCAAAAATAAATCATTAGGTTCTCAAGAAAGTTGTGGGAAATGAATGAGAGGTAAATAAAAGACTTGGTGTGCCAGATATGGGACTTTATTAACATTTTTCTCAAATTATACTTGAATTTTATGCAAACAGAATTTCTGCTTGACTGAAAACTTGCAGGAAAATACAGCTAGCACCCCACGATGCTTCTACTAGAGCTGCCTAAGTAAGTCAATGAGCAGTTAATAACACAAGGTTTATATACCTTTGGAAGCAACCAGTTTGGGGGGTGGGGGAAAGGGAAATCAAGGATAGGGCTACACTTCAGAACACCTGTTAGCCATATTATGTGTGTGAAAATGAGCCAGTTTGGTGTAGAAATTAAAGGTACCTAGAAACCAGGAGATTGTGAGCTCTAGTCCTGCCTTGGGCACAAAGCCAGCTGGATGACCTTGGGCCAAATACCCAAGGTCTTTGAGCCCTAGGAAGAAGGCAATGACAAACCTGTTCCAAAATCGTGCCAAGAAAGTAGATTCATCCAGGCAGTTCTGACTGACTCAAAGTCATGAAAAGGAGGCAAGGGATCAAAAAGATGCAATGGTTGAGTCTGCCATGTTGCAATTTAGCCTACATAAGGTGGTTCCCATTCAGAATGGTGCTTCATGCTAATAAATGTTGTTTACCATGTTGTGGCAACACCATCTGCCTTCTTGCACAAGTTGCATAAGAATGTAGTTCCTCTTTCCAAGCTAGGGCATTCACAGAACTTTGGCTGGATGGGCAGTTGCCAGAAGCGGCTGCAGAAAACAAAGCAAACTGAACCAAAGCAGCCACTTCAGCTAATTCAGAGAAGTAAAGCAACCTGATTGCTTTACTACAGAGTGGCAAAACATCTGCTTTGTTCAAACCCCAAAGGTGTTTTTTCAAGAGGCAACTGGACTTTCTGGTTTTTCTTTGAAGACGTTTCGCTTCTCATCCAAGAAGCTTCAGAGCTGAAGAAGCTTCTTGGATATTATTTATATTTATTTTACACACATACACACACTCTGAAAACATTTAAGGACTGCTATATTGGGTAAGGTAAAAAATAAAATAAAACTCTGGAATTAAATTTACAATAATTAGAAAGAAAAGTATGGCATACTCAAGGTTTAAGAATATTTTCAGCGATCAGTTTGTTGTGTATTTGTGCTTAGTTTAAGAGAATGTTGTACTATAAAATACTCTTTAAAACAAAATGCAGGCAACAAGAGATAGTGCAGTCTAGTGGTTAAAGTGCTAAGACTGGAAAGACTCAGATCTACATCCATCCTCAGCCATAGAAAAGAGAAAAACTGTAAGAGATTAATGTTCTCCATAACTTTAACAGATAAAGCTAACAATGATAGTTACAGTTCAGGAAAGACCTCCGTGTCTGCCTTAAAGCCTACTAATTTTTTTTTTAATTCAAAGAAAAGCTTGTCAGGTTAGATATATGAATTAAATTTCCAAGCAGATGAATTTGAGAACTTGGAAATCATTGTGCATTCCACAAATAGTTGCTCAGATTGCCAAGAACCTATAACTAACCCACAAAAGAATGACCTTGTATATACTAAATTAGAAATACCAAATGCATTTGTGCAAAATAAATCTATTTTTCCCTTCCATGCTTTACATTATCTATTTTTTCATTCCATGTTCTGAATTAAGTTAAACACTGCATAGGCCTCTAGATGTTTCAGAATAGTCCTCAATGAACCTAATAAGCCAGGATCCTAGAAGTTAAAGTAAGTCAACATCTGGAGGGCAAACTGACCATAGTTGAAAACTATCATTTCATTCTTTACTGCCCCACATGGCATTATAAGCCTCCTATTTTAGTATCCCAATCTCACCCTACTCCCTTCAATCAGTATTTGTTTAATTCTGGATGGCAGAGGGAAGAGCTGCTACTTACACATGTTGCTGTATGACAACTCCCAGCATTTATTATTACTGGCCATGCTGGCTGGAGCTGCCAGGAATTTCACAGACACCCATAAATTTCATAGAAATCTAATTGCGATAAAGGAAGAAGCTCTTTATTTTGCTCCCTTGTTTTTTCAACCCCTCAACGTCAGAAAAACCAATTTCTGACTTCAGAAAATCTCTGGAAGAACCAATCCCAGCTTCACATTAGGTCTAGTAGAAAAACCAGACTTGTCTCTATTCAGTTCATCATATGCAGCCTGCATTTCTTCTCAGGAAGTTACTTTACTGTAGTATTGTACACGCTCCACACTACACATAGCAGACACTCAGCAATTATTCAATGTGGGCAACAGATATTCTTGCACCAAACTTCAAATCTTCAACTTTATATCTCCAAGCTATTCACATTGAAGTATTTTTTTTTAAAAAAAAATCAACTTTCTCTTATTTAGCATTCATTCTTGTTAAAAAAAATCCTTAAAATCTGTGTCAACACTAAAAACTAAATGCTTTACAATACATCAATGTAAAAAATATAAGTATTATTCTGTACAACTTTTTAGGGGGAATGGAACTCATGTTTATGTACATTCACAGATCATATGATACTCAGTGGGATTAAAGCAGGTAACCATATGACTTGACGGAAATGTTCCATTTCCTTTTAAAATATTTCTCATGAAGCTAATCCAACCCCATTACTTTTTCCCCTCTAAATATCTCTGTCTCTTACAAACTGTCTGCTACTGGTGACAGATTTGTTTCGAATTTATATTCTTTAGGCATGCCTCAACTTGTTCTACTCACAACAATCTTCTGGCAAAGGAGGTAACAATGACAAAAGGTCCCGCTTACACACAGTTTTCATGACAGCACTCAGTTAAGCTCTCTAAAGATGTCATCCTCATTCAGGATCTACAACTGCCTGCCAATTAATGGTGAAGACATTAGACTAGAAAACAGGAGATTGTGAGTTCAAGTCCCGCGTTAGCCAAGCTGGTTCATCTTGGGCCATTCTCTCTTAGCCCAACTCACCTCACAGGGTTGTTGTAGGAAAAACAGGAGGACGGCGGTGTGCAGGATATCTTTGCTGCCTTGACTTATTCGTGAAAGTAATAAAGACAGGATGCAAATAAATAAATAGATAAAAATGTAAAAACATTAGATCTTATCAATACCCTCAAAGGCAAGGCATCTTAGGGAGAGATTAAATTACCATATAGTCATTGCTACAGATCCCACATACTTATTCATATAGACTAGAGCAGGGGTGGGCAAACTACGGCCCGAGGGCCACATCCGGCCCGTTGGTCTTTTTAATCTGGCCCGCCAAGATTGGTACAGAATTAAGGTTTGATGTGAATGATTGAATTATTGCATTCATTTGATTTTGACTTGTAAAGACAGGCATTTCGACACCAGGTAGCGGCCCATCTGTCCAATTTTAAAAGTCAATGAGGCCCCGAGCCAAAAAGTTTGCCCACCCCTGGACTAGAGAGTCATGACCTTCCCTTCTTCCCAAAATCTCCCCTGTTTATGATCATTCCATGGACAGCCAAGGTTTAATATTTTGGGGCTTAGTTAACTAAAAAGTTCTACAATATTGGTGGAAGCCTTTCAATTAACTGCAACATTGGTCAAACCACTGAGACTGATAACTGATAATGCAGCACACAGAATATTTAATAAAATGCAGATTTCATATTTCATATTTGTGAGTGCTTTATTTTCCAATGGTGATCAGGAGCTTCTGAATATCTAGGACAAAACACAATGCGACAATGGGAGCACTAACTATTTGATTATCTGAAATGGATCATCCTTCCTCCTTTGCAATAACATTAATAGCATGTCAAATCTGTCTTCCAAATTCTTGAATGTTTACTCCACTGACAAAAGAGATTTTATTTTTATTTATCTCAGGCTGATTTGGAAGGTAAAAGAATTTTTTTTAACTGTCCCTGATTACTATAAACTGACAGATTATCAGGGATAGGTTCTGTTGGTGTTTGTCACAAATCTTTCCATCCTTCTGATATTATTGGTAGGTGTGCCTGCATCCTTCCTGAACAAATGGAATGCCCTCATTATGTGTTCCTTACAATGTAGTTGAACTATGGAAAGCCAGAAATGAAAAGATTATTTAATAAAGGACATTCACATAGATTACACCCACCTTATAACTAAGCCAAGAGCCTTCCACTTCACTCATGAAAATTCAAGCAAAATATTCTTATCTTTTGGAGGGAAAAAACTACTCATTTCTCTTCCACCAAACTGAATTAAAACGGTTGAAAGACATGTACTGTAGTCCTTCACTAATAAATTTGAAACCTTACAATACAGTTCCAAGGAAAATATAGATAACAAGCTGGCAGCAATCTGTAATTTCAACATATGGTTAGTTTCAACACTATGCATGACAACCCTATATTTGCAAAACTGGAGCCAGAATAGTAAGACAACCTATATCATTTCTCTTATTCTTTATTAGCAATGGAGAAATATATTTACATAAAGAAGAAAAGCTCTGTAATGCTGGAGGGTGTTGCTCCCACCATTTTTCTTATGGGCCTTCTATTTGATAGCCAAAAAGAACTGGTTGGTCCAAGAAACCAAACCATCCACATTTTAGAGAACTTAAAGCAATATACAAACTGATATTGATTTGCCTGGAGATTTGTCTATGAAAGTCTATAAGAATAAAATATATACCACCACAATGTACAAGTTAATGGATGTACCCATTTATTTATTTTTTTTGAAGGACACACAACTAGCCAGCCTCTAATTAACTGGCATTTCATCCAAACCAGGAAACTATGGATGACATAATTAAATTTTTACACTATTTGCATGCCCAGATGCTATAAAGTGTTTCAAATAACATAAATGTTGATGGTATAATTATGTAAATAAATTATATACATTTGGATATCACAACAAGGTTTTATAATTTTATAATTTCTGATAATCTGTTTTTTTTCATTCATTCAAGTTTCTTCCTGCCACAGAAATAATTACTGAAATGTAACAAACTTCTATAGGATAAATCTAAGGATCTGAAAGAACTCTTTAACAAAGAAAGCAAGCTATAATTTTTCCCATCCTGAAAACTGTTTCATGACACAAAAGCCTTAAGCAAAACTCAAATGGTTAAGATACAAATTATTTTTCCCCTGCATTAAAAAAGCTATTTTATTCAAGAACTCAAGAAAACAAAGGAAATTTTCTACAGTAGAAATGAAACAGCTAGCTTTCAGTGTCAAAGGATGGAAAACAAGATCTCCAATTTTCAGTGTGTGAAAGTGCCCTCACAAATTGGGAATACAAGTTAAACAATCATGATGCAGAATGCAAGGAAATCAAGTTTTTTTTTAATCTATGTCCCATATAAATGTTGCAACTTTTTGGAAGAAAAAGCTATGATGTAATTATTTCAAAGAAAGGATGCAGTAAAGGCTAACTAGCCATCTGTGAAACTTTGTACCTTTATGGTAAAATATGCTTACTTTGGGGAGTTTTTGAGTCTGTTTCTATTTGGATAAAGTTAAAAAAGGAAGACAAGATCAAAGGGAAAGAGATGCTTTGGAGCACACTGTATCTTTTCTTTCTATAGCTGCAGTGCAACCATAAAACACATTTGGTGGAAGTAAGTGAAAATAAATACTACAAAAACACCCTTTCAAGTACTCCAAAGCAGCTTTTTCCCTTTGATTTCAAAGCTTAGCACAGTCCTAATTTTGAATTGTTGAGTTAAAGCAGCACACCAACTCTTTAACTAAAAAATATTAGGAGATTTGTGTTCAAATCCTTCCCTTATCCAGAACCTCACTGGATAACCTCAGATAAATATGTCTTGATTAACCTTCCTGGCTGGATTGGTTGTGAAGAGGAAAGAAAAGGGTCTCATATATGCCATCTGACCAATCCCAAGAAATAGTTATACGCATAAAAATATATGTGCAAATTCATGCAGGCAAAGCCAGAAAAAGAATCTTGTATCAGCGTTATAAGTAGTGTCCTTTGGTTGACAAAGAATAATAATTTGCTCACTAAGAAATAAATGCATACTATCTTTTTAAATATCTAAAATGCTTGAGTCAAATATTGCCCATCTGGCCATTTTTTGATAAAAAAAAAGCCTTTATTTGAATGTGTCTGAGAAAATAGATTACTAATATGTAGACTTTAAGTTGTTTGCATATATTCATATTTAATTGAAAAAGTATTTTAAAGAACATTTTATCTTTCATTTTTTCCATTTCATATTATCTAACAGATTTTTATTGTGCATTATTACTATTTTGTTATTTTTTAGGATCCACTACTTTACCTTACTTAGCCCAATTATATTGTGAACACATTTCTGGCAATAAAATAGAAAATTCAAAAGTAGAGATAAGTAACTGCCAGCCCATGTACTAAATCCAATCACAGTTTCATTTGGCCCAAAGTTTGCTCTAAGTATTTACCCCACAATTCTTCAAGATATCCATATCCAATAGAAAAAAAAGAGGGGGCAGTAAAATATATACTTGTTCACAGGCTGGGTGGGAAGGAAAGGGATTGGAGAAGGCAAGGATAAAGGCATTATTGTAGAATCCAATAATGCAAAGTCCATTCCTTTGTATATCACATGTCTAATATCACATCCATATGAGAGTTGCTTTGAATAAAGCATCCTATAGATGGCTCAGTGGTGATGGCTCAGTGGCTAAGAAGCTGAACTTGTCAATCAGAAATTACTGTGTTTTCCATTTGCCCATATGTTGTGATGCTGTTTGTCATTCAGAAACTACATACAAAAAACATATATTAAGGAGAAAGTGCATCCACACTAGAAAGTAGGTTCTAGAAAGTTGCCTACTGATATGAATGCTTTTTTAAAAGACATTTTTCAGAATTAACTGTAATATAGTTGAACTACACATGAAATTTCAATCAGCGACTGAACAATAACAATGCATGAAATTGGTACAGGTATGCGGTGGCTCAGTGGCTAAGATGCCGAGCTTGTCAATCAGAAAGGTCGGCAGTTCGAATCCCTAGCACCACGTAACTGAGTGAGCTCCCATTACTTGTCCCAGCTTCTGCCAACCTAGCAGTTCGAAAGCATGTAAAAATGCAAGTAGAAAAATAGGGATAACTTTGTTGGAAAGGTAACAGCGTTCCGTGCGCCTTCGATGTTTAGTCATGCCGGCCACATGACCACGGAGAAGTCTTTGGACAGCGCTGGCTCTTCAGCTTTGTAATGGAGATGAGCACCGCCCCCTAGAGCCAGAAACGACTAGCACGTATGTGCAAGGGGAACCTTTACCTTTATAGATACCTCCGACTGCACTAGCATCTATAGCTTTTTTTCATTATCAGAACTCATTCCAAAGCAAGGCAGCAATAACTACTGTTTCTGCAGATATTTAATGCAGGTAAGTACCAACAAGAAGCTGTCTCACAGAGATACAGGCTGAATTCACATATTCCATTAAGTTCCATCTTGAATTTTCTTTGATTGCTATCCAGCCAATTATTGTTTAAAGTGTGGTTAAAGAAATGATGGCTTAGCACCCTGTGTGAGTTCAGTTACAAACAAGAACCAAATCACACAGCTGGTGATGCAGTTTCACAACTAATTTATTTAGTTAAGACTCTTGTAGGACCTAATTATACCTTTTGTAACATCAGGGGATTGCCCTTCTGACTATTTCCCAAGATGTATATATTATCATTTGCCAATAATATCCTATTGCATTAGACAACAGGCTGGTGTACAATCTTCCCTCACAAAATAGAAATGTTGGGGATGTCAATCTTTGTTAATGCAAGAATATATCACAACCAGGTTTCATAAATAACCACAGTATATCACAGTGCTTTCTGCATTCTTCTTTTCGAACTTCACTGTTTATCATTCTTTAAACAACTCGTAATCATGCTTTGTGCATGTGATACAATGTGCAACCCACAGAAATTTATGACCTGCTTCACATTTTTTACTTTAATTTTTTGTCAAAGTCGGACATAAACTACAGTTTACAAACTACATGTGACTTAAAATCTAAACAAATTATGGCCTGGGGCAGTATTTTTTAAAGTGTGGTCCTATGATTGTTGGGGTTCCCCAAGACACTCTCAAGGAATCACAAGTCAAAAAACAGCCATAGAGAAACTGGTTATACAAAAAGTTATGAATTGTGCTGAAATGGATAAATTAACGCTGAGTTTAAAAGATAAAGAAGCTTCAATATTTTATAAGGCGTGGGAACAATATAACAATGTTATATATATATAATAATTACCTATCCTTAATCTATATCTGAGATAGATTAAGGATAGGTAATGTATTAAATATAGAATATAGATAGAATAAGAATGTAATTATGCACAAATATCTGTAATTGCACAAATTATTGTCATACGATAAGCACCACAAATAGCTGTTATTGAGTGATATATTTTTTATGTTTTTAATGTAATAAACATTCAATAGTTTATTTTTTTTTAAAAAGGAATTACAAGTCAAAATTATTTGCTAGCCTGTGTTGAAAAATAATAGCATAAAATCCTGTCAAAAAAATTGTGAAAATCTGTAACAGCAGGGGATGCTTTAATTTTAATATGGTGCTATCTATCCATCCATCCATCCATGTATCCAAAAACAAAAACCCTTTTGGGGGCCTTCGTAATTTTTAAAAGTGTGAAGTGGTCCTGAGAGAAAAATAAGTTTAAGAAACACTGGCCTAGGGCAATGGTCCCCAACATGTGGGCCACGGGCCACTACCAGGCTTTGGCCTATTTGCAACTGGACGGCGTGAGTGGCGGGCCAGTACGCGTGTGCACCACTGCCCCTTGCACAAAAACATCCCCTCTTCCTCCCCCCCCCCACTCCACCAGGCCAACAACGTTGGGGAATGCTGGTCTACGGCAATATCTAAATACAATCAATATCCAAATAAAGGTGTAGGAAGTTAAGGCAAGGATTTAATGCCCAGCTGGCCTGACCCAATGTTGAAAAACTAAGCAAGACAGTAGTTGATTAGCAACAGGGTAGGAAATCCCAAAGTTGTGAACTACATACATACACACACACACACACATACACACATGTGCATGTGTGTGCGTACACACACAAACATAAACATACACATACAATCCTTTCCCAGAAAACAGTAATGAATTGTTTTGATCCAGTTGCAGAAAAAAAATTGCATTCAGAAGAGGTATCTATGAGGTCACCAGAAAGCAACTTTATTCAGAGGTGATTTTAGATAAATGATGGTGAAACTTTCTGGGTTCCAATGGTTGTGTGAAGCGTTTATCTGAATTTGGGAGAAAGAGCTGTCAAAAGTTGGGTAAAGATGCAACAGGCAGACCTGGGAATTTCTTAAGTCATGGTGAATCCATGTTTGAGGTTGCTTTCTTCATTTATAACATAGGAGGCTTACACTACAGTTCTTATATTCTTCCCACTCAAAATGGACTCCCATCTTATGGAACACCCCTCCCCAATCCCAAAGCAGCCTCTCTACTTATTTTATGGAAGTCCCTCAAGACCTGAATATGTCATCAGGCCTGGGGGGTCCCAGGCAGGGGTGGGCTTCAAAACTTTTAGCAATGGGTTCTCTGCCTGGTTGCTGGGCGGGCGTGGCCATGATGGGCATGGCCTAGTCAGCCTCCTACACCATGGTAGGAGGGGTATTTTTGCCCTCCCTGGGCTTCGGAGGCTTTCTTTGAGCCTCGGGGGGTCAAAAACAGCCTTCCCAGGCAACAGAGGCTCTCTGGAAGCTGGAAACAGGCCCATTTCTGGCTTTCCTGAACTTCCGGGAGGCCCATTTTTCACCCTTGAGCACACCCTGCACTTACCTGAATCCAAAATGGGCCACGTGGGGACTCCTGGGAGGGGTGGGTGGGGCCAGCCAGGAATTTGAGGGTTCTCCGAACTGCACAGAATCTTAGCTATGGGCTCTCCCGAACCCTTGCAAACCTCCAGCAGCCCACTCCTGGTCCCAAGGTACCAATGAAATCTTGAGGTAGTTTATTATTGTTGTTAACATCTAATATATTTATGCCTTATACTTTTTGATATGCTTATTGTTTATATCTTGGTTGTACAAGATATAAACTACTACTTTTTGTGAGATGGGTAGCCCTATAAAATTTAATAAATTAACAAACAATGAAGTTACTGTTGAGGTTGGGGGAGTTGTGGTTGGGGAAGCTTTTAAGCACAACAAAAGTGGATTGGACGCCACCTCCATTTATTTTTGTTAAGCCAATTTAATAGGATAAAGCCAGAAAACTCTGTAAATGCTTCAAACACAATATCACATTAAACAGTTCATTTTGAGTGGCACAGTGGTTAGAATGCAGTATTGCAGACTAATTCTGCTGACAATTTGGCAGTTCAAATCCCACCAAGCTCAAGGTTGACTCAGCCTTCCATCCTTCTGAGGTGGGGAAAATGAGAACCCAGATTGTTGGGGGCAATATGCTGACTCTGTAAACCAATTAGAGAGGGCTGTAAAGCACTGTAAAGCAGTATATAAGTCTAAGTGCTATTGCTATTAAGTAAAAAAAAACCTTGTCCATGCCACAGATTTAAATGGATATTTAAAGCCACCAACAACTGATGACACACCAAGATGTAAGTGTTGTAGCACCATCAAATATTCTTCCCGTCTTAGTTCACACGCAAAACATCCTCTGGCAAGCACTCAAGTCTCATTAATACCTAACTTTTACCATCTTTGGTTGTGAATTATGTTAATGTAACAAAAACATAGAAATTAATCCCTTTATCCAGAAGAAATCTCAACCCAGACAAGCTTGGCCACCCTTTAAAAACATATGCTGCAGATTAGCAACTGTGAATGCAAAAAAATTATTCAAAGTAATTACTGTTAATTAGTCTTTCCTAAACTGATGTCCTCCAGATGTGCTAGATCCCAATACTCAGAAGTTCTGCTGGGAATTCTGAGAGTTTGGGTCCCAATTCATCTGGATGTGCTCATTTGCAAGATGGTTGTAATGAAATATCATTTTCCATATGCATCATGAATGGAATGCTATAGCAATTTACAATCTGAAGCCATTAAGGCTTATTTTTAAGACACACAAATAGACATTTTTACAGAACATCTATTTGTGTGTCTTAGAAATACAGGCCAATATAAACTTTCTCAAAAATTAAAATATCCAACCCTTGATACATTTGCTTAGAAAGCAAACAATAGATTTTTTTTTTTCTAAAATAGTGATTCAACTAGAGGCAATGCTTGTTTGAATGTTTTTGAAACAAACAGGTTTCAAAGGATAGCATGTTTTGGCACATCTTTTAATAAAAATCCTTAAAAGTAGATGGGCTTTAGCAGCTCTCATTTAGTTGTTCCACAATACAAAAATGAATGCGGTCACTCCCAACATTTCCTTTAGCTGATGCATTCCTAAAGTATTTTCATATTGTACTGTACAGCTCTGGTGTAGCCCACTCTCCATCCCAGAAATCTCAAGAGAATCCTTAGGGTGTGAACTGAGCCTATCTGAGGGGATACTCATGGTGTATCATTGTCTCACAAGGAATGTGAGCTTCTGAGATCTTGGGCTGTACAGATGGATAAGGTTTCTCTTTATCACTTCTGAAAAGCAACACTGGGACTTTTTAATAATACATCATTATGTTTCTGGGTGTACAGATGATGAGCCGAAAATGGCATTTCACTTTCTAATCCCAATTTAATCTGGACTTTATATTGGACGTTAGTTTTGGAATCCTACAATTCTTTTGAACAACCTTTCCCAAGCCGATGTCTTATGCACAGTGATGGAAACACTTAGGTTCTCACAATGGAAGAAAGGATGGTGAAGTTTTCCCCCCTTGTTCCTTTGCACTGTCTCCTTCCTGATTTCCCCCCCTTCCTAATTCCTTTGTTTATGTTTTATGTTGGATCTTTTGCAGAAATTTAAGAAGTTACATTGTTAAAAAATAAATTTAGTAAAGTCACACAACCAAAAAAGAACAACATAGATTATAATCATCAAGAACAGGAGGGAAACCCTATCTAGGTTGAAAACACAATCCAGATTTCTCTAGAGAGGACTAAATCAGGGGTGATTGATTAAAAACATGGGAGAGGAGCACATTTAGATTTTGAAAGCATGTCATAAGTGGGAGTGCCTCCCAAAATGATTGCCAGGGGACGTCTGACCAATTATAAAGCAGAAGAAAAAAGTCTGTGTTGCCACCTGCCACTTTATTTTCTACAAATGGTACCGGTTATCAGTCTATGGGTACATAAAGGCACTGTTGGAAATACAAGTTTTTGTTTTCAAGTTGATGTTCTGTTCTAAAATATGATATTTTCTAGTAATGTGAGCTTCTGAGATCCAAAGCAGGAAAAATGCCTCAGAAGTGGTGTGGATGTCCACTTCTGTCCACGCAGTCCACAGAAAAAATGAATTTGAGTTAAGAACATGCCTTATCCCTCAATTCGGATGTGTGTATATTCCTGGCTATCCAAAGAGCCCAGGAAAGAATCAATTTGCTGGCACATATAATAAGTATACTCATGCTGGATCTGAAGCACCATTTATTCTTTATACAGGAAAAAAAGTGGGGCTTTAAAAATAATCTGCAAGGAATGCTTGTGACTTCACAGAAGCACAGTATATATTCATTAAGGCAAACCCTTTTTTTCCTGGGAGTGTCTGGAAAAAAAGTTGCAAAGAGTAGCTATACTCAGATGAGGATTAAAGTCCTTGTGAATAATTATCAATGCATACAAAGCTCTAAAAAGACCTTAAAAAGGTAAATTTGGGTAGGATAATACACTTGGCAGGCAGAAAGGGAGATAGTGATAGACACTTTTTTTTCATTCCCAGGTGCCATGCCAGGAACCTGAGCCAATAAACCCTTTAGAATTTAGGAAAAGCGTTCACAGCATAACCTGGTGGACACTAACCCAGCAAGTGAAGTTTAGTAGGAGCAACTGTTATACATTCTTCAGCAGGACACTCTTCAATTATCCAGAACAGCATAGGAGAAAGAGTGGCAGAACTTGCAGCTGGAGTGAAAAGAGGAATGGCCTAGAATCTCTAAGTAATCACAATGAAAGTCCAACACCTCTTGAATGTTGTTGATCTAGCTGCCAAAATAGAGCTAACCATTGGTTAAGTACATTAACCATTAGTTGAGTAGATTCCTGTGCATAGACATGAGTAACAAATCAATTTAACAATAACTTCATGTGTAGTCCTACTCTTTTGCACCTGACAAAAGGCTGTGAAACACCATAATACTAATTTGGGATTTTTAATACAGGATTTCTAACATTGGATGAATAAACCTTTATTTGTTGAACAAGGAAGGGGGCTCAATCTGTCTGTCCTTTAGATTAAGTACTAATGGGTCACTTTGCACATCACCAAAATCGAAAACCAAACAAGCCACATAATGGTTTAGCTTAAGGTATGGGCCAAGTGCTTCCCTCCAACCTGCAAAATGTTTTCTTCTTTATTCTTAAGTGCCACTTCAAAATATTAATTACATTGTACTTTGTATTACCAAGAATGTTACTTATTTTTTAAAAATCTAGTAACATTCATGTATAGCATTCACTTTGGCCAAATACAATGAAAATGTAAGAAATCTAGATAGAAATCAAAGCTGAGATAATAGCCAGTTTTTCTTAAACAATTTCAAATGTAACTTAACACCAGTGTAATTAACCAGCTGTTGACTTGGTTTTAAATGACCCCTATGAAATCCCAAAGCAATGAATTAAAATCATGCAGTGTAGTTAGTCCCAGCCTTGATTAATCAGTGGAAGCTCAGCTTAAATAAACAGCAGAAGAAAGCAAGTCAAAGTACATATTAGAACAAATATAAAGGATTTTTTTTCCTTCTGGGACAGAGATTCAATCAGAATCGAGCTGGAAGGGATCTTGGAAGTCTTCTAAGCCTGCTCAAGCAGGAGATTCTATACCATTTCAGATAGTTGGCTGTCCAGTCTTTTCTTCAAAACCTATAGTGCTGTAGCTTATACAACTTCTGGAGGCAAGCTGTTCCACTGGTTAACTGTCCTCATCCTTGTTTCTCCATAATTCCAGGTTGCTTTTCTCTCCCTGATTAGTTTTCATCCACTTTTTCTTGTCTTGCCTTCTCATGCTTTGGAAAATAAGCTGACTCCCTCTTCTTTTGAGGCAGCCCCTCAAATACTAGAATACTGCTATCATGTCACCCCTAGTCTTTTTCTCTAGACTGGCTGTACCTAATTCCTACAATGGTTCTTCATATGTTTTTGTCTCTAGGCCCTTAATCATCTTAGTTACTCTTCTTCGCACTTTTTCCAAAGTCTCAACATTTTCTTTTATAGTATGGTGACCAAAACTGATTGATACTGCAAGTTTTTGTTGGCCTTCCTGAGCTGTAATTAACCTCATTAACCTTACCCAGAGACAGATGGTTACTGCAGTCCAGCAAAAAAAAACGTTAAGGATATATCACACATCTTATTTTGTTTATTGGGTTTTGTTTCATCTTTTGTTATTTGTATAAATAACACAAAGCATAAACATATGCAATGCTCCTCCTCCCCACCACCACAATAACTTTATGAGGCAGGTTGGGCTGAGAGAGAATGACTGGCGCAAGGTCAGCCAGCCAGTTTTGATGCCTCCGGTAGAACTAGAACTCAGTCTTGCAGGTTCTAGGCCAGCACCTTAACCACTACACAAAAATGGCTGTCTCTATTACAAGAAATAACAAACTTTGGGGCAAGTAGTTAAAGACTGCCGATGATAAAAGAGCCTGCATGGAGTCATTGCATCTATAGCTGAGATCTACAAGAGGATTCATACTTACATTATGGTACAAGTGAAGGTCTGCTTACAAATAAGGAAACTGAAGCTTATCTCCGAGGTTATAACACCTTCAAATCCAGACAGGTTGCCATGTTTCATTCTGATTGGAATTCCTTGGGTTTTATGGATTGTAACTCCAATTCGTTCAGTCAAAGATACAGTTTTGGATCTCAAGGTATGAGGCTTATGAAAGGATTAAGTTTCCTTCTCTCTTCTGAAGAAGGGAATACAAACTGTAGTTCTCAAATTTTCCTGCTAACTCTCAAATTCCATTTCTCTTCCAAATCTTTTTTTGTTCTTTTAAATTATACATCTTATGTATGCAAATTATTACTTTTTTTTTTTTATCCTGCCAATAATGAATTGCTCTCTGGGCTGGCTAGTGGTGACAAAGAGTTGTGGGTCTATATCCCAGAAGCACGAGTGTGAAAAAATCAGTTTTAAGAATTGTCCAGAAGAAAGGAAACCTGAAGTCCTTCAGATTGTACATGTCCCATAATTCTCTCCAATTTAGAACAATGGAGAGCTACTTTGAAGTAGCCAGAGGACATTTGATCAGGGCATAAGTGGAATATATGAAAGGTAAATATTGTCATTTTGCAGAAAGGATAGCAAGGAGAAATAAGAAAACTATAAAAAAAGTAGCCAGAGGTCATTCACCAAAGTCTCATGACTTTAGTGAAACCTAAACTGAGAATGCTGAAGTGCCTAAGTTTTTTTTGTGTTATTGAATTATTTTGTAACCGGAACAGATATCTTATCTTGTTACGGTGACACTTAAATAAGCCATTGAATGCAGCACTTGTATAAACAGATCACTATCTAACTGGACCAGTAACATTTGCATAATTCATACTTATAACATGCATACTGTATATTTTCTGGCTTGCAGAAGTTAGAATGTGGTCTAAAAATAAAATCCAAATGATGTTGTAATCACTAAATTATTTATGGGTATGTAATTTCAAATTTGTTCCGAATGTATTCTGCCTATATTGCATTGTTTCTCCATGAAACAATTTGGAGAATTTTTTTTTAAACCTGACACTGTGAGACCACTAGCACACAATGTTGGTTAGATACTGAAAATATAAAGATAGCTACAACTATAAAATAATTCTTCCACTCAGTGGCTGGGTTCACAGTGTGCGAATAATATAACTTGATGGGTTTCATTCATTTTGGTTTGTATAAGGGATAAATCAAGTCATAGCTGCTCTGACCTTGTAATTAAACAAACTACTTGTGCAGTTTATTTAACTAACAATGCAGAGAGAAGACAAGACTGAAGCCTCCCTTCCATGCCCTGAGTTATCCAGCTGGACTATTTTCGGGATTACAAATGAACTCCTACCCTGAAAAGGCTCTAAGTATTCTTTGGTGACTGTATGTTTTCTAAGAGGGTGGAAACTTTCCCAACCAGAAATGCTGATGCCATCTCTACTTGGCTGAAGTATTGTTACAATAGGGTGAACCATTGTCTGCAAATCATTGTTCAAAATACAAGTGAAACATTCCTATTGTTCATTCAATAAACTATGATTAAAACCCATCATGACTTAATATGATACAGGACCCAGCTACTGAGAAAGCACCTAGAATTTTTTTAATAAGGAAATAACATTGTTATAAATGAGTTTAATGCTGTTAAAAAAAACCCACCATAATTCTCACTTTGGAATATTAACAACTGTACATGTAAAACAGATGAATTCGCACAAGGTGCTTGGCCAGATAAATTACAATTCACTAAATAAACTACAATTAATTATGTACAGATAGTCCTCAAGCTACAACAGTTTATTTAGTCACTGTTCAAAATTACAATGGCACTGAAAAAAGAGACTTATGACCATTTTTCACTTATGACCTTTGTAGCAGCCCCATGATCATGTGATCAAAATTCAGATGATTGGCACTTGGTTCATACTGGTAACTTGCTTTGTCCCAAGGTCATGTAATCACCTATTGCAAACTTTTCACAAACAAAATCAATGGAAAAGCCAGATTCACTTAACAACCGTGTTACTAATTTAACAACTGCAATGCTTCACTTAACAACTGTGGCAAGAAAGGTCATAAAATGGGGCAAAACTCACTTAACAAGAGTCTCCCTTAAGAACATAAATTTTGGGCTCAACTGTGGGCGTAACTCAATGATTACCTGTACATGTAACAATCTAAAACATATTGATTCATGTAGTATGCTAAGATGCAAACAAACCAACTTTAGCCTAGACTACTGCATCAACTCAGCCATAGACTGATTTCACATATCACACTAAGCCATTATTTATAATCCACAACAAATTGGTTTATGCAATCCACTGGACTAGTGTTTCTCAACCTTGCCCGTTTGAAGTTGATTTGCTAGCTGGGGAATTCTAGAGTTTGAATTATCTTCAGGGTTGACAAGCTTGAAAAATACTGCACTAGGCCAAAATGGACCATACCACACAATTAAAGTGAATTATGTCAAGGTCATGTAGTAGTGCAAATGTTAACCTGTCTTTCTTACATGACTTCTATAAAGAATCAGAGTGGCTGAGGGACTTTTGACAATGCAGGCCAGCAAACCTTGGGCATATTGAGATCTTATTCCTTAGCTGAACTATAACCCATTCAAAGCTATGACACCTTTCCTATAGTAGGAGCTATTAGGCTAATGGCAAAATCAGATTTCTTCTGTTGGGATGCAGCTGCCTGCATTGTTGTACAAGATCAGCTGTGACATATTCAATTCTCTTTTTAAAGCAGCATGACAAAACAGTCAAATTTCCCTTTCATATAGAAAGAAAGATCTTCCATCCAATCGCCTCTTATTTCCCTCTTTCTTCCTTCGCCCCTCCTTTAAAAACCCTCCATAATTTCTCTTTTGAAGAAGTTTTTTTCCATATGCACAGAAAGACCAGAAAGCTCTAAAAAGGAACCTCTCACATATGAGGCAAGGGATAAAGCCACAACATAAGCACAAGTGTTTTCAGAGTCATAGGATCCATTTTCATGCAAGCTATGGCGATTTTTACTACTTCTTGTAGTGAGTAATGATACAGGAGCTAGATTTTCAAGACTCCATTTACAAAAACAAATTTTAAAAATTTTCAGATCATTATCTATTCAGAGTGAAAGAATTTAGCCACATTTACATGTATTTTCACACGTCTAAAAGACATTTTAAATGAACAGGATTATTGAAAGTATCACATGTTCTCTTTTAATACACCAAGCATAAGTGGTGTACAAGTGCAAAGAGAAAGGAAAGGATTAACATTCAATTCAACCTGAATGAAATATAAAAGATGTTTTAGTGGTAGCCTCCACTAAAGCCCATGAGCCAAGAGAGTAAAATCACGTAACAAAAATACAGAAAGAGCCACAGACAATGGTTTCTGCCTGGCATACACAACCTTTCATGTTTCCTTTCAAAGTTTTCAAAATAATGACTTCATATAATTAAAATTATAATATGCTTTTAACCCAGGTGTTTCTTCTACAGTGACCTTTAAGGATCCTTATTTTCAGTTACCGCATTAAATGTATCTTTCACTGAAATGGTAATCTATTATTTTTATACGTTCTGGAAACAAATTAATTATCCTACTGTGCTGAACATCCAATATTCATGAAGATCAAGTTAGAAAATAGTGGAGGGAAAACTAGGAAGGCTGTATAGCACAACTCAAGATTGTTTATTATTAATGAAGATCTTTGACAATACCAAATAGTTGATAAATATCCTGAACCAGATATACTAGAAGCTGAACACATCAAAGAAAACTGCTTATCAAAAAAAGCAGAAGTCCTAAAAAGCATTTGTGCAATATCAGGATTGCACATATTTCCAATCCAGCAGGGCCACTCTGATAGCTGGCTCAAAATTATGGAAGTGGTTGTGGTTCTGCACATCCAGGTAGACCAGCCTGATCTAAACAGACAGGTGGTGCATTATTTGGGGTGAGGGGTAGAACAGGGATGTTCATAAAAGTTTGGGAATGCTGCCAATCAACTAACGCACCCTTAGGATTCACTTTTCTCTTGGAAACAAGTGGTGCTTAAAGTTGAAATGTTCTGGAGCACCACATGTTTGGCCAGAAACACATTGGGCTGCGTTCTGACTGGCATTTTACCTAGGAGGTAGCTGCAAAACCTACCACCTCAACCTTTAGCAGTAACATGCAAGATAACTTATTATTTATTTCTTTAAACACCCTCAGTTACTAACAGGACATCCGTTCAAAAGGGAAGCTCTGGAATCTCGTATATTTCTCAGGCTCCAATGACGCACATCTTCTTCTGGTGGTTCCTGGCCATTTTGAACCCTGCTTGGCTTCAAACATTAAATGGGCAGCTCGGAGGTGGGGGAGAGGGGTCACTTTAGATGGGGATCCTCGGCTTTCCTATGAACCGCTATGCCCATTATTCTCCTTCAAGAGCGCCCTAACGTGCAACGGTCACGCGTTCTCTCTTCTTCACTAGACTCTGGCCAATGCTTGGCGGAGTGTGGTGTTTGGTTTTTTTCTTTTTGCGTGAACATCAAAAGCTGGAAAGCAGTGAACTCTCGCGATCGGCTCCCAGAACCCAAGCCTTCATCCCAAACTGCCATAAGGCGCTCAAGGGCCGCGGAGAGCTGGCTTGTTTGTTTACCCGCGCGGGAGGCCAGCTTGTCTTGCTGGAGATCGGCGAATATGTGCGCGCGTGTGTTTTGCTCGTAGCCAAGGAACTGGGGTTGTTTGTTTTTGCAAAAGCCCTTCTCAGATGAAGAGCGGCAAACAACGGCAGGCACGATCCCTCTGTGATCTACGTCCTCCTCCCTCGGTAGAACCCGGGAATCGGAGGCAAAGAGGGGCCCGGCAGGAGAGATCGGGAGACCCGGGGAAAAGAAGGAACAAAGATGAGAAGTTAGCCAAGAAAAGTTTGGAGAGAAGCAGAAGAGGGCTGGAAGCGTCCTTTAAGCAAACAGCTGAGCCGGAGAAAGAGCCAAGCGCGGAGGAGCAGACGGAGTCCTATTTCTTACCCTTGGTCCACTCCACAACTTGCTTCGGATTCCACTTGGTTACGGGCTCCATCCTCTTATTTCTCGGTCCAGCCTTTGCTCTGGGTCCCACCACCCGGCAGATCCGGATTCCAGCAAGGGACAGCCGCCGGGAGCTCCAACTAGCTCCTTCCTCTCCGGCCCCAACCACGGATTTCCCCCTTTCGGGTTCCCATCCGAGCGGGCAACCCGCGAGCCGCCCACCCTCCCAACTCCGCCCTTCGGCCCAGGCCGGCCTCTCCTGCGCGTCCAGCCCCTCCTCCACGTGCTTGGCACTCTTGCCAAGAGACCCGCGCAGAGGCGCTGTCTCTTTCTCTCTCTCACGCGCGCGCGCGCCCTTGGCGGCTTCCTGGGCTTCGTCTTCCTCGCGCCCCCTGGAGGACGGAAGGGTCTCGGGCTGCTTAGCTCAGGTTACAAAAGAGGGTGGGGGGTTGCTTGCAGTCGTGGGGACCCGCCTGTTTTTCGCAGCTCTTTTCAACCTCCGGCTCTGGGCGGGGGCTGGAGTGAAACTCCTGAAAGGCAAAAAAGAAGCCGAACCCGGCCCACGCAGGCTCCCTGGTCTGGCGGGTGTATTTTGTTTTGCAATGTGAATGAAGCCTGCTGAAAAGTGATTGCCAAGTGTGCACATCTGCGGGCTTGGGGGGAAAAAAACAACAACTTAAAAATATGAGCAGAAAACCACGCGTGCATTTCTTATCCCTCGTGTAACAGAGCTTGGAAATCTCGGGAAGAGCCTACAGTATTCACATCGTTTCCCCATTCAGGTATTTTGTGAGGTTTAGAGAAGAGCAGTCCTGATCCCGTTCCTGTCCCCAGGTGTGCTTTTCCAATATAGAATTTAGGTTGGGTCACCTTGCCCAAAAGTCGTTTTTAATCATCATTAAAAATTTTTAAAAGGACAATAATTGCCTGCTTAGCCATCACAGTCAGTACATATAGCTACTCAAAGATGTCAAAATTGAGGCCTGCATAAAATGCTGCAATTTATCTACCTGTGATGCTCACAGTGGATTTATTTAGGACTCCTTGTTACATATAGAAGATCACAATTCCGGGCTGCAGAAAACTGATTTTTATATTTAGGAAATTTAGCCTCAGTTGATGATCCCTTTTATTTTGCTTTCTTGCTTGGTTTTAATACTAGCGAATTGGCTATATACACCGACATGGTGTGTTCGCTGCCAGTCTTACCTATTTTGGCACTTTATACTCGGTTGTCAAAATTTTCAGCAATGGTCAGGCTTGTTAAGAAATTACTTCCTAGCAATTTTGATTTCTGATCTGACGGTCTTTATATTCTTTGTAGAATCAGAGTTGGAAAGAATGATAAGGATTATATAGTCCAACCTTCTGTCATGTTCAGGAAAACTAATTAAAGCATCATGGAATAGTAGACGTCCAGCCTCTTCTTTAAAATCTCCAGAGATGGAGAATCAACACAGCCCTCACAGGTAGACCATTCCACTCTTGTATAGCTCTTGCTGTTTGCTGCTCTCAAATTCAAGCAGCCGGCTTGCTTTTTTTAATGGCTTGGTTTGTACATTGCATTATCACCTTTTTGGAAGCTTATAATATCTGTTTCTATTACTTATTTGTTCATTTATTTATTACCTGTTTACCTCTTGATGCGATTAGTTTAAAAATTGCAGTGGACACCTGATCATGTATCCACAGGCTTACTTTGCAGTAGATCCACAAATGCTGGGCGAGCTTTTTGCAAGATCTCAACATCGACTTTTCCATATATTTCTCAAATCAAGTAATAAAAGTCACATTCTGTGGCATATACATGGGCAGGGGGTGGGGAAGGGATGAAATGTGCCTCAAAAATTGCTACTTAGGCATTTACGTCAGACATTGGAATAAAAGGAGGCAGCAATGGGGATTTTGTTACGATGCTCCCATGTGTGTCATCATTTGGATGAAGTATTGGTTTGCTGCAGGCAGTAATAATGAAGATGATGATTAATTAGAAATATTAATGATAAAATATTAATTAAATGCATATGCCACATGACTCCCATTACCTCCCGGTGGTTTACAAATTTGTTAAAAATGTTAAAAACAAACTTCAAAAAATAAAGAACAGACAGCAGAAATGATGAAACCAGACAGAAATAAAGAGAAACGGGAGCTTTAGTAATGCTTGCCAAAGGCCTGGCTGAAGAACCATATCTTCAGGGCTGTTTGAATTTTGGGAGCATCTCATTTCATTTGGTACAGAAAAAGCATGTTTCCAGACTCCCAATGGATGGCATTGTTTAACTGAAGGAACTTGGATCCTGGACCACGTCAACCCTGCCAGATCTGACCAGCCAGGTCCTATGCCAGAGCTCTAATCTGATCATCCTGCATATAGCCTGTTTTACATATCATTTCTTTTAGTTCTGTCTCCTACCAGAGTTTCGTGTCTTGTAGGTTGTCAGGTACAGTATGTCTGGTGTCCAAGAGACTGCAGATGGCAGAATGGCCATTTAATATAACTAAGAGCTGTGTAATAAGCATGCTGAATAAGCAGTCATGGATAACTGGCAGCAATACTCAACAGGATGCAGCACCAGTAACCTGTAGAAAATGATATAACAATAATGCTATGATTTTCAGTGGTGGCGTTTTTTAATCTCGCAAGTAATACCAATTGGAAATATACATATCCCTGGTACAGTTGTATTTCCAATAAATTAGGATAGTCTGGAGCAAGGCTGGAGATGCAGTTCATTTATTCCACAATGTAATAACAATGTGGAAGGCAATGGAAAATCAGTACTATATATTGATCCTAAAAAGGTATCAATGGCTGAATACAGTAACAACAGATTCGCATATCATACTATGCATTAATAACATGATTTGATTTTGTCCTAGCACAATATATGTATGTAACCACTTCCGAAAATGTTGCCAAGAAAACTGTAGGGACTTGTCCATGTAGTTTCTAGGAGCCACGATTGATGCAAACATGGCCATAAACATACACCCAACAGATTATAAACAATGATTTGTGGTGTAGCAGAACTCTGCCAGGCTTCAAAGTCCAGATTTTTAATTTATTTTTTATTTATTTAGAAAATTTATATTGCTGCCTACTGGCTCATGGCTTATAAAGACATGTAATAGATAAAACTATGGAGCCTGAATAACAAAGTTTTGGAACAAAAGCTCTACCTTAATCATATATTCTTGGGTCTCAGTTCATATGATATGCTAGTTTTTAACTTGACTTGTGGATGAACAAATGCAGCTATTATATGTTCACCAAGAAAATTACATGGATAGAAAATAAGGCCAAGAAAGACAAAAATCTTAGAAGTTCAGAGAGCTGTTAGAAGAGATAAGAAGCAGTATTACAACTTCATCTGTAAAGACATTGAGGGTAAAAATAGATATGGAAAAACAAGGAAAGTCTTTGAAAAGTTCTCTGAAATTCAGTCTTGAATTAGAGTGCTGATAGCTAGCATTATCTTACCACAGGATAACTCAAAGAGGTGGAAGATCAAACAAAAATGAAAGAACTATATTGAAATTTCGTACAATAGAGAAGTCAATATCCAAGATATGACAAGATACCCAAGTTCCTGACTTATGAGAACCTCTAGGATTAGAAAATGAAATTAGACTACCATTCTGGTCATTACCAGTTTGGAAGGCTACAGGAACTGATGGAATACCCACTAAAATATGGCAGTCTAAATGCAATGATGTGTCTACACCTACAAAGATCAGTATTGTGCAAGCCATGGCATTCCTGTAACACTCTGGAACCAAAAGCTGGGCTTTGAAGAAGCAACACAGGAAGAGTATTGATGTTTTTGAACTTTCGTGTTGGAGAAGATTTCTGAGAATACCATGGACAGCCAAGAAAACAAATTAATGGATTGTTGGACAAATCAACTCTGGTTCATACTCAAAGTGCAATTTACCAGGTTCAAATTATCCTACTTCTAACTAATTTTGCAAACACCTAGCTCTCTGGAGAAGGCTCTGATGCTGGGAAAATTGGAAGGAAAGAGAAGAAGAGACCAACCAACAACAAGGTGGATAGACTCAGCAACAGTAATTATGAGTGCACTGTTGAAAAAGCTGAAGGACCAAATTAGGGACAGATCATAATGGGAAAAAAACTATTGTGGCCATTAAGAGTCGACAATGACTCGATGGCACATCATTGTCATAATCGTCATAATCAAACCATTGCAGTCTTTCCACTGAAAGATTGATATGTTTATATCTGTTTATTAAGATTTAAGCTCCATTTTACAAAGTATAAATAAAATTGTAACTTCAGAAATAAAGTTTTCCTATCCCCTGAAATATTTTAGCATGTTTGTTTTAACATGTGTTTATTCTGGTGGTTTTTTAAAAACATCACTTGAAGACAGTGAGAGAGGAAAATCCTCTCAAGCTTGCTTTAATCAACAAAAGTATGTCAATCAGTACTTTCTTCAAATCTAAAACCGAAACCTGGCACAGTCTTCAAATACCTCAGGCCTCACTTTTGTTGACATATTTTCCTGCCAACTGGTAGACTTACTAACAGGACTGTGTTGGCAGACGTGGCAGAACAATTCCCCACTCCCATCGCACGATGTGCATGCATGCATATGCACAGACGTACATACTAGAAATTGTTTATTAATGTCTTTCTGGCCTAAAGCTCAAAGCATTTGGAGGTTGGGAGGAGCTTGTTTTTCAACGGCACATTTTATAAACTGGGCCCAAATGTTTTTGAGGAGTAAGGAAATGAGAAATAAGTTGTAAATGCAGAACAATAGGTTTGTACACATCCTGGGTGATCTGGTATGTCTTTTGTAGAAGGGAAAACTAGCCATGTTAAAGCAAATGATCCTATTCTTATATTTAGGCTGTATTTTGAGACTCGCCAGTTGAAAATAATCTTGATTGAACTCACTGGGGTTAACTTCTTAGCAGACGTGTATAAGTCTTGTTTCATGACAGGCTATTGTTGCAAAATACAGCCGTACCAATAAATCTGCAAAGGGGTGAGCCATTATTGCACCTTTATTTTTTTTAAAAAAAAATATCTCCTGATGCAGCAGGAAATAAAGGATCCTCGACTTCTCTGCACACCTTTGTCCTTTCTTTGGTATGTGGCAAAACTGGAACTCTGATCAGTTGAAGGAGGTTGGGAAGATGATGCTCATGGCAAGGAACAGGCAGGAAGGAGAAATCTCTGTTGTCCCCAGGCTGTATGAGAAGCGGTAAAGGTGTGCAAAAGGTACTCTTCGATTTACGACCCAACAATGAGCTCAAAATTTATGTTGCTAAGCAAGGCAGTTGGTGAGTTGTGCCTCATTTTACGACTTTTCTGCCATAGTTGTTAAGCAAATCACTGCAGTTGTTAAGTGAACCATGCGGTGGTTAAGCAAATCTTGCCTCCCCCTGTTGTCGCAATTACCTGGAAAGGTTACAGATGGTGATCACGTGACCCTAGGACTGTGTAACTCTCATACATGCCAGTTGCCAAACACCCAAATTTTTGATCACTAAGGATTGTGATGACCCAGGGTGGGATACAAAATAAACACAGTCACAAAAACAGTGAAGCCCCTTTTATTCCTTCACTTTGCTTCAAAGCTCCACATATCCTTGACTGGAGACAAAAAACTCCTCCACAAGCAGTTACTGAAAAGGAGAAAACTCCGTTTAAACTAAAAATGCCTATAAATTATAAAGAGTAAAAACAACACAAACCACACTGAAGCAGTCAAGGGAACCAGGCAAGATAAGGGCTTGAAGACATCCACAGATATCGGAACACACATTGGGAAGGACGCCAAACTCAGAGAGGAATGACAGACTAGAGATATTTCCATGCTTTGTTTCCAACACTGGCCCATACGCATGTCCGTCCTTTTAACCAGTTCTCACAGCTGCAGCCCATGAAGAGGATCAAGGCCCTTTCCTCCCCCATAGACCATGCCATTCACGTCTCTCCCTTATCCTCTCCTCCCTGCGTGCCTAGGCTAGAGAGGGGATGGGCCTGGGTCCTTCCTCTGCCCTTCCCCAGCGTCCTCCACAACCTCCGGAGCCACACTTCCACTTCCTGCCGGCTGTTCCTCCTCTCCATTGGAGTCAGTCTCCAACAGGGGCATGACAGGGATGCTACAATGGTCCTAAGTGTGAAAAACGATCATAAGTCACTTTTTTCAGTGCTGTTGAAACTTCAAATGGCCAGTAAACAAATGGTTGTGACTCAAGGACTACCTGAATTTATTTGTATGTAAAAGTACATCATTTATTGGATTACATGTATCCTCAGTTTGAATTGGGAATTTCCCAGAAGATACTGCTGTGCCAGGGAAATCTTCTAGAGCTGTCCTTCTCAACTCTCAACTCCCAGAATCCCCAGCTGGCATGATAGTTTTAAGGCCCAACTCATAGAGACATAGATGCTTTTAAAGAGGAATCTCCCTCAGTGATTCACCACTAAGGACAACTGGAGGAAGAACATTGTAACCTGCCAAGTGGAAGGAAATTAGGTATGTCAGAGCTTACGTTTGCTTAGAATAAACCAAAGAGAGATTAAGAGCACCATAGAAGTCAGACTGGCCCTCAGCATTCATTATTTACTGCTTTAGAAGTGATCTGGCCTGTTCACAGCCCAAGAAACCAGTCCAAGTCTAACCTTATTATAGTGGCAAGGATGACTATTCCTCTGTAAGTATGTGCGAGGGTTAGTTTAGTTACAAAATGGGATTGTTCTAATTTTTCCACACAAATACTTTCAAATGTGGACAGGAGCAGATGCATCTACAGGGACTCAAAGGGAACAACTGATGAAAGCAGGGTCATGCAATCGCAATGCAAACTCTGCTCCTTTTGTATGTATGAAAAAGATAGAGCTGACTGCATGAAATTGCTTTTGCACTTTGACAAAAGCATCAGATCCTGCAAATGCCTCTGTAGGACATTGACCAATCCTGAATTAGACAGAACATTATATCCACTTAGTTGAAAATTCCTTGAACTGCAGTTAGTAATTATTGGACCTCAACTCCCATTAGTCCCAGGCTGGAAAGCCAATGGTCAGATGATGTACTTTGGAAGACCACAAATTCTTCATCCCTGATCTATACCGACTGCTGGGAGTTGCTCTCCAGATTTCCAAAGCATGCTTCCTGGCATCTGCTTTAGAAATGCCAGCATGAACTCTTCTGAGAATCTTTTGTATGAAAAGCCAAAGTGATATAGCTCTGCTTCACATAGGCAGATTCTCTACAGAACTTGGAAAACCTCGCTCTTATGAATGCAAAATGTATAGTAAATCTCAGCTCAGGACTTGTTCCATTGATTTTTCTCTTCTTCCGGGGAACAAATTTTCTATACTGAAGAAACAGATAAAAAATATTTACCAATTTAAGGTCAAGACCTTAACATATACATCTTCATCTTGCTCTGTTCCTCCATGAAGTTTATTTCAAACACAGTTATTTATTTGTATCTTTGATGTGTTTTGATGGCTTAGATCAAGGGTCTTCAAGTTTAAGACTTGTGGACTTCAACTCGCAGAATTCCCAAGCTAACATGACTGGAGGAGGAATTCTGGGAGTTGAAGTCCACAAGTCTTAAAGCTGTCACATTTGAAGACCCCTGACTTAGATACTTAACACAGCATTCAGACCCCAAATTCTGTCCAAGAAAGAGAGAGAAGAGTCAGCTCTTTAGCACGTAATTTGGAGAACCACAATAATTAATTATTCCCTCTTTCTCTTCATTTTCTGAGTTATAAACCTGATTTGCAAAGGAATTCCTTTGTGTTCAACCTGGAATAATATGGTCTTTGTAACAAGTTATATTGTTTTTTTCCACTCTACTATATAGAATGAAGTCAGTGAGTCAGTCTATTCAGGAAATAAAAGGTCCTTATTGTGTCTCATTGTGGCATCATCTTCATTAGTTCATATTCATTCCTAGCTCCCCTGGGACAGTCAGTGCTAGAGGGGTAGGGTGTAACAGAAGATGAACTGACTCATTGAATTGAAGGAAAACTAGATTTAAGACCATGGGGCATCTTCCCCATTGTGAGAGTCTTCCATTGTGGGAGTGCTGGAGTTGCATCACACAAAACATCTGAGGGTGCCAGGTTGGAAAAAGCTATCTGAAATTATTCTCTAAGTTCTCCAAGACTACAGTTGTGGGGTGGATGAAGAATCCCACTTTACTGATTTGGAGTATGGACATAGAATGAATAAGTGGTTAAATGAATGTTCAGCCTGCAGAAGATAAAACTAGAAAATAAAAAGGGAAAGGGAAAGAGATAAAGAAGGGTGCCTGGGGTATAAGGGAATGGGAATTTAAACTCTTTCAGAAGGGAATGAAGGAAATAACTTTTGCATCACATGTTGGAGGGAACTCACATCAGGAATACTGAAAATCCTAGGCCTGAATTAAAACTACAAACTGCACAGAACTATTCCATAACAGAATCTGGCCATCCATAGAAACTGGACAGGTCATGGGGCATTTTCCTTTCACCTTCAAAAACTCGGTGCTCCATTATTTAATGCCAAGCATACACAGATGTCTGGGTATAATTCATTCGGGGGGGGAGGGGTTACATAAAATTAGATTTTTGTAGGAAGAAAGAAGGAATAGAAACCTGGTTTCATTGTTTTAAACTACCTTACAGTATTGTATTCACTAATGTAATAATTTTATCTAGAATTAATAGGAGAACACCTTCTGCATTAAATAATTGTTCTCTACTGCCCTAATCATCAGTGGCATGTTTTGGAGGCTCTTGAGAGCCATACCCAAGTATTTTGTTGGAGGATTCAGGGACTCCAGGTGGTGCATCCCAGGTAAAAGCCACCTGAAGTTAAGAGATGTCAAAATAGTTGGATTTGTTTTGCACAGGCTGCCTGAACATGCCAAATTAAAGATCTGATTCAATGTGCATACCAATCTGACTAGCAATTTCTCATAATATTCAGGCTACCGGATTGGGACCAGGTGCAGTCGAGCTCAAATCACAACAGCAAACTAAGAAGATTTAGTATCTGTCTTGATACAAATGTGGGGAGAGCAATAGGAAGAAAGCAACTTAACCTCATTTCCAGATAGGATCTAGAAGTTGAAACCAGATGGAAGGACTGGTTTTACAATCTGGGGCCTTTAGGGATCATAATACACTATACTGATTGTGAGAGTGACAGGCTCTCAGTCCCATCCTCTTTGTTGTTGTGGCGGTGGTAGTACCACCTTCAAGTCCAGGCAGTTTTGACTCCTGGCAACTGCCTGGACCATTCTCTTCTTCGCAAGATTTTTTTTGGAAGTGGTTTGCCCTTGCCTCTTTCCTAAAGTTGAGAAAAAGTAACTGGCCCAAAGTCATCTAGCTGGCTTTGTAACCTTCGGGAAGTAACTCACAGTCTCCAGCATCTAGATTGGTGCTTTAAACCACCACTTCAAATTGACTCCATAGCAATAACTTAGTTTTGTATGTTGCCTGGGCTAGTTTGTAAGTGGCCCGCATCAATTTCATAAAGGTAAAGGTTCCCCTCGCACATACGTGCTAGTTATTTCCGGCTCTAGGGGAAATACGTGCTAGTTATTTCCGGCTCATCTCTGTTATAAAGCTGAAGAGCCAGCGCTGTCTGAAGACATCTCCATGGTCATGTGGCCAGCATGACTAAACTCTGAAGGCGCACGGAACGCTGTTACCTTCTCACCAAAGTGGTCCCTATTTTGCTACTTGCATTTTTACATGCTTTTGAACTGCTAGGTTGGCAGAAGCTGGGACAAGTAACAGGAGCTCACTCAGTTACACGGTGCTAGAGATTTGAACCGCCGAACTGCCGACCTTTCTGATTGACAAACTCAGCATCTTAGCCACTGAGCCACTGCGTACCTGTACCAATTTCATGCGTTGTTATTGTTCAGTCACTGAGTCGTGTCTGTCTCTTTGCAACCCCATGTCCTCCCTATCCTCCATGGTTTCCCTGAGTCTGCCCAAATTCATGCTCGCTGCATTGAAGATCCTATCTATCTCATGCTATGGGGTCTTCTTCTCCTTTTGCCTTCTTTCTTTCCCAACACCAGGGCCTTTTCTAATGAGTCATCGTCCCTTCTTATTTAGTGGCCAAACTATTTGAGCTTCAGCTTCAGTATCTGTCCTTCCAAAGGAAAGTCGGGGTGATTTCCTTTAGGATTGAAATTTCATGTGTAGTTCGACTATATTACAGTTAATTCTGTGAAATGTCTTTTTAAAAAGCATTCACATCAGTAGGCAACTTTCTAGAGCATACTTTCTAGTGTGGATGCACTTTCTCCTTAATATATGTTTTCTGTATGTAGTTTCTGAACAACAAAGAGCATCACAATATATGGGCAAATGGAAAACACAGTGATCTGCTCTGTTATTTCTATATATTAATCTAGGAAGGGCAAATGAGGTTAGCTGCTATAAAAACATGGAGCAAATTACTGGCACCCTTTGTGCCTGTTTATGCATTTCTGGCTTGTAAAAAAAGTACTATGGAGCAACTCGACAAATCTTCACTATTGTTTTAGTCACAAGAAACCTGGCAAGCAGTACTGAATCACCTCATCACTTGGAAAGTTGGGCATGCCAAACAATATTTGGATTTTTCATTAAAAAAAAAAGTTGTGTTTGTGTTTGTTTGCAAGTTTATGAAATGTGGCTGATGCGATATATGGTGTGAATGAAAAGAATGTCCATTTGTTAATCCCATGTTCCTTCTGTCTTTCTTAATTTCTTGAATTCCTTTATTTCTGTTCCTGGCTTTTAACAATTTTCATCCTTTGCTGAATCGAACTCCAGGTCAGCAAATATGGAAGAGGGTAGTCTCTGTTTTCTCAACTGCCACCATCTTTCATGGCTGTCTGGATTTTTGTAGAAGGCAATGTAAGCTGCCAGTGAATGGCCTAAATTTTAACTAGTGACATGGAAAGAACTTTTTTTAAAAAAATAAAGAATGATAAAGCATATTAAAGGTGGAAAAATATCTGATGTGACTCTTTTCAAAATCTGTCTGATTTCTGACTTAGATTTAGTGATCCCTAATAGGGTAGTAATTTTCTTAGCAGAAGTCTGGCTGCTTTTCCTTTCAGAAAAAAAAAAACCACAAGAAAACAAGAAAAAATCCTCCAATACTGCTATATACAAAACCAGAATTCCCTGGTTCTTCAGTAAGAAAGTGATTGTATTTCCTTTCTCATTTTAGAAAGACTAACTCGAGTCTGACAATATAATTAAATGATCTAAGACTTGGCAAAAAATTGAAACTTACAAGAAACCATTGGATGTCAAGAACCTTGTTCTCTCTTCATGCCATTAACACATTGTACTGTGGTAAAGTTGCAAGTATGGCTTCATAAAGTAAGAGTTTCATAAAGGAACCGTAGCTTCATAAAGGAAGAGCCAAAAACAACTATGAGAATGTATTTTGTTGATGTTGGCAGTCAAATTAATCACATTAGAACCTGACTTTTTTCAATATTTGATTCTTTTCAAAGGGTGACATTCCTCAGATGTTAGCGTGTAGCTAAGGGGGACATCATGGCAAAATTGAAGAGTCTTAATAAAGAGGTTCTATAATTGTAAATCAAGAGAATGGGGTTGGTTAAGGCTACCAGGTGGCCACTAATGGCAGGAAAAAGATACAGTACATGGTAGTGCTTTTCTGCTGTCTAGTGCATGTCTAGTGTCTAGTGCATGTTTCTCAACCTTGGCATCTTTAAGATGTATAGACTTCAATTCCCAGAATGTTAGCTAGGAAATTCTGGGAGTCGAAATCCACACATCTTAAAGCAGCCAACACTGAGAAACTGGTCTATCTGAACTTTTGCAGCCCAGATTTAACAGTCTTGTCCTTCACCTAGGTTAGAAAAACTTTTTTTCCTTGAGGTAATAATCTACTGAGATATAAGAGCATATTTTATGCAAACCTCAGCAAAGAAGTAGATAAATGTGTACTGTTGCAAATTAATTTATTCAATTTATATAGCTGCCTGTCTCCTATTCATGATTCTGGATATTCTATAATTTAAACAATACCAAAATAAAATAAATCATAAAAAAACAAAATATTGAAACAATTTAAAACGAAGCCATGCAATACATTTATTGGCAAAACACAATAATTCATTAACTGTATACTTTATGGGATCTACTTCTTTGTGATCCCCAGTCCTGATGGCAAAGCCAAATCTTCTGAAGTCCTCCTGAAGACCACTAAAGTCAGATTAGGGTTTAGTGGCAGTGACAACCTTGGTATGAATGATGTTCCTTGTTCATCTTATGGTGACCCTTGAAAATGCTAGAAAATGCTAGAAGTATTCATGCATTTAATGCCTAGTGTAATTTTTTCAATAATGTATTCTAAATACTTTGTAACAATGTTTAACTTAACTGATCCAAAAAGAAGCCTGAGGCATTAAACCATAGCAGAACGCTAATTAACACCTCTAACATAGAACAACTTTCCTGCAGCTATTAGGTATGAACTGCCAAAATCCAATCACTAGATGGCAACAAACAGCTAAGAGTTTTTTTAAAAAAATCTCTTTGCTGCCCTCTAGTGTTACCTGGATTCTGGCAGCCTAAATGCGTTAACAGTAGTCATAAACATGCTTGACTTATTCCCTGCCAGATGGGTTTTGGTGTACATGATAACACGTTTAAGCATTAAACAAATGAGAGTGTCATTACCAGTTTAGCTAAAGGCACTTTTACCAGATGGGATTTAATTGTGGTGTTTTCCATTGTGGATTCATTGCCTGCAGCCTTAATATGAAGCCAATTAAATACATTAGCCACTGTGTAAGTAGGAATCATTGTATAGTAATGCTTTATGTTGTTTTTTTTTAAACTAAATGCAGCTTTGAGTTTTTTGAATCATTTGAAAATGTTAGGATGCTATAGAAAAAGAAACAAGTATATCAATTACTTAACGAGACCCATGTAAATAGAGAGGTACTGTTGCCTCTCTAAAGCAAGAAAATACTTGCAATTGCAATTGCAAAATCTGGATAACAATCACAGTGGTTTCATATATTTGTTGTCCCACCTTAGTATATTGTACAAACCCAAATAGTTCTAGTTTATTTAATAAACCATGATTAAGCAAACCATAGTTTAGCTCAATGTGTTGAGGTCAGTTTGTCTTTCAGTTTCTCATTTATGGCCCAAATCTAGACATGCCTACTCAGTGGAAAGTATCACTGAGTTCTATGGAGTTTATTCCCAAGAAATCAAATCAGGCCAGCAAATTTAATTATTTTTTTGTGGCTTCAAATAAGGGATACTGAAATGAAATTCATGAAATATTCTATCCTCTTTTGCCTTATAGTGTAAAGTCTATCTTTGGTCTATCCATTTCTACCAGCAGTTCCAGCTGTTGTAGTATATTGAGGTGTCTTTATTTTTTAATGCCAAAGTTAATTTGTCCATAAATTGATAAATCCATAGTAGTGATACACAGATATATGTAAGGATTAGGTGTGTGTATATGGCATAAATTAAGGATAAAAAAAAGAGGTCTTACAAACTGTTGAAGATGAGAATGTTTTTAATTGTTTTCTATTTTTTCTTTCTATTTTCTTCTCTCTTTTTTCTCTCTCTTTTTTTCATTTGTGTATGTGTTGTCGGTTTGTTTTAATTGTAAAATCAATAAAATTTATTTATTAAAAAGAAAGAAATTCATGAAATATTCATGAAACATTTTCTGATATTTGGTTTGTATGTTTGATTAATATCCAAATGTGTTCTTATACTTTTTAATTTCAGAAGATATTAAGATCATATTAATATAAAGAAAGTTACTAAAGTAATACAATTAATGTTCAGTTTAATATTTACAAAGGTTAAGTATACCAAAGTACATTGAGTTTTTTAATGAAATGGGAGTATAAATCTTTGAGTTTAAGGCCAAAATCTAAATGTATTATTTATAAAACTAAATGTTAGAAACCATAATATAGGTAGTTCTCAAGTAACAACAGTTTGTTTAGTGACCATTCAAAGTTACAACCAGGGGTGGGCTGCTGGGGGTTCTCAGGGCATTGGCAGAGCCCCTAGCTAAGACTCTGCAGGGCTCAGAGAGTCTGCAATAACCTCAGGAAGACAAGCAGCAAGAGAAAGCTCTTAATAGGCTTAATTGAACTTCTGGGTGTTCAGCCAAGAGCATTTCACATCTTGTAAAAGTGTTGCAAGCTAGATAAACAATCCACTCAGTGCTTGTGAGGGAGAGCCATTGAGAAAATCAGATCGTAGTCACTAGCCTCCAAGAGGATTAATTCCCAAATAATAAGAATCACTTAATTCCACCAGAAACACTAAGATTCCAAGATCCCTCTCACAGTCACTGCTCTTAAGCTTGGTTTCACCCAGCCTTTTATTTAAGTATTAAATGCACAAAATTATAAACAATTTTTGGACCACTCAGTCATGACCACCCAATCATGCCCACCCAGCCAGTCATTAGGGCAGAGAGCCTCTTGCTAAAGAATTTGAAGCCCACCCCTGGTTACAATGGCACTGAAAAAAATGACTTATGACTGTTTTTCCACACATATGGCCATTGCAGTATCCCCACAGTCACGTGATCAAAACTCAGACACTTGGAAATCTATTCATATTTTTGACGATTGCAATGTTCCAGGATCATTTGATCACCTTTTCCCAGTCAATGGGAAAGACAGATTCACTTCACACTCAGGTTACTAACTGAACAAGTTCAGTGATTTACTTAATAATTGTGGCAAGAAAGGCCGTAAAATGAGGTAAAATTCACTTAATACCTGTCTTGCTTAGCACAGTAACTTTGGGCTGTTATGGTCATAAGTTGAGGAATACCTGTGTTTGTATTTGCTTTGCTGTATAATATTTCTCCTATACTTATTAAAAGAGGATATAGTTCCTAAAATCAGAGGCTCGCTTTAGTATATTGTCCTGGACATGGGGCTAAAGTGTATTACATGTAGTTCTTAAGTTGTTTTGCAAATGTTACGATAGACACTCCCCAAAAGCTATTTAAGACTTGGTTTCAGTATTCCAGTGGCTGCACAAGAACCTGTGGTCACATGTCCACATTTTGGGCATTTAACAACTGGCCCACCTTTACAGATGGTTGCAGCACTCTATGGTCACAAGATCACAATTCACTTTTTTTTCCTGGATTCTAGCAAAACATACCCATAGAAATAAGTGGATTCACTGAACGATCGCAGTGTTTGCCTAATGACCACTAAAAAAAAAGGTTATAAAATCAGATGCAGTCATAGGTGCCTCACAACCATCTCAATTTTACATTACATAAAGGAGTACCTGTGTAGCCCTTAAAATTACCCCAGGAAATGCAGGCTGCCAGTAATTGTCTGTACACTGAGATAAATTTCTCTGTATCAGGTCTGCATGGCTATAGGAATTTCTGCTGGCAGGGCTATCAGAAATGGCTTCTTGGCTTAATTCTCTACCTTTATATATATATATATGTATATAGGTAGGTAGGTAGGTAGGTAGGTAGGTAGGTAGGTATACAATGTGTGTGTGTGTGCATGTGTGTACAGTATACAGCTGTGTGTACTGTATTTAGCTAGATTTTTCCCATGTACAGACACCAAAAACTTGATGGAAAAGCTGAAGGAGACAATTACTTTGGGCAGCAAATGTTAGGAAGTGGCAATAAGACATGGATGAATCTAGGGCACTCCTTGTGTCCTCAGAACTACACTGTTCACTTCAAATTAGGAGAAGGAGAAGGAAAAGGAAGAGAAGGAAAAGGATGCTTTCCAATCCAATTGCTTTTGCAAACCAAACATGGGCATCTTGCCATTTTTGCCCCCCATAGCAAAGAACCATCACTTGAGCATAATAGTAGGAATAGCAACTCCATAGACACTGAATGCTTCTTCTCCTTCATCTTTTGGGGAGAGGGGAGGTACATTTATCTACCAGCAAAAAGTATGAGGAGAAATGGAAAATGTTTGGGAATGTTCTGCATCATGATTGTTCTCAATTTATTAGGTCATTCTCCCAAATGTTCCTTTCAAAAAGACACTCCACAGAAATAGAGAAAAAAAAAACCAGACAGCTGCTTCAAACTGATTAGAAAGCCTGTGTCTATTAAGCTCAATAACAAGCAGTCCTTGACTTACAGCCACAATTAGGCCAGGAATTTGTGGTCATGAGTTGTTGCAGTTGTTAAGTGGGTCACCATGGGATCAGACTCAATTTTGGTGCGATGGTGGAAAACATCAAAGAAGTTGAAAAATGTGGTCACAGGAAGTTGCAAACAGTCATTAAAATGAAACCAGATGCCAAGTGTCTGAAATACAATCACATTAGTACAGGGGGGGGGGGCAGCAGTCATAATTTTGAAGATGGATTTTCTTAAGTCCATCATAACTTTGAGCGGTCATTAAGCAATCAATCATAAGTCGAGGACATTCGTTCTCTACTCCAGGGAGAAACAACTTGTAAAATCTGATTCTGGAAAATTCAGATGAGCAACATTTTAGAAACACATGCTGTATTTGGACAGCTTCTGCCAGGATTGTGCCAATATATATGCCTTGCTTCACTTGTTTTTCAGATAGCTCCAGTTTTTCAAAATTGAAATACCTTCCAAATCCATTAAAGCTGCAGTGAAACTTTATCAAACTCCAGTTAATTGTTACAATTCTTTTCTCTGAAACTTCAAATGAAACTGCCATATATATGCATTTACAACCATAAGTCAATGTGTATGCATTGAAATATATATTGTGGCAGTTGAAAGACATATATTACTCTCTGGTTACTCTGAGTGGAAATGTGTTGCATTGTATGAATTCACCAGTAATTATCTTTGTCATATTTTTTTTCAAGACATAAATATCTTGACATAAAATGGGATTATTATAGCAAATCAAGAAAAATGGCAGAAAGTGTAACTGGGAATAATTATATTAATAGAGATGATTCCCAAACCAGCTGTTGCTGCTGAATTATCTGTTTGGTTCTCTCAAGTTCAAAACTTGCCTGAAGCTTTCAAAAGGAATGTTGTGCCCATATTGATGAGTTGAAATTTAATATGTAAATGTAAACACGTCTCAGACTGACAAACTGACTCAGTGGGCCAGTTTGATCTAGTGGTTAAGGCACCAGGCTACAAAATGGAAGGCAATGATTGCAAATCCCTCCTTAGCCATGAAAGCCAGCTGGATAACCTTGGACCAGTCATTCACTCTCAGTCAGGGGTGGGATACGACAGGATTAACTACCGGTTTGGGATTTACGAGCTTCTCTGCACGCTGGGAGCCGTGCGCCTGTAAATCGTCATCAGCATGCTGCGTGCAGAGAAGCAGCCTTTGAAACAGCCCTCTTTTCCTGCTTTTTTAATTGCAGCTGTGCCTCGTTCGGCAGCTGAAGTTGAAAAATCAGGAAATAAAGGTCAGGTAAGAGACCAGGTGGGCGGGTGGGCAAAAACATCAGCAGACATAGAACCGGTTCTATGTCTGCTGCTCTTCAGAGCTACTGGTTCTACAGAGGTGGACAGAACCAGTAGAAACCCACCCCTGCTCTCAGTGCAACCACCTCATGATAATCGTGGGAAAATAGGAAGAGAAAGGTGTATTGAATATCTTTGCCATCTTGAGTTATTTGTAAAAAATAGTAAGAGTACTGAATGAATGAATGAATGAATGAATGAATGAATGATCAATCGATTAGAAGCATTGGAGTATCACAGTGCAAGCCCCATATCTTTCCTGTCTGCATTGCAACGTTGCACGCATGCCCCAAGTAAGCACAACACTGCTTTAGTCATTCAGAAACTCTTGCCTCAACTTGTATCCCACCTCAAGGATTTCAGCCAGAAGAAAGATGTGGAAAAAAAACAGAAGCTGCTCAGATTTTTTTTTTAAATGCAATCAAATGACTGCCACTTATAGGATGAGGGATACCTGTGATTTTTTTTCTATTTCTCTTTTTATGGAGAGGAGGCAAGGGAATATTAGTTTTCAGATCTGTAGCAACTATAAAGAAATGGTGAATGTTTTGCTCCTTCTTCCTTGTGTTGTGAGGCCAGCAAGATAGTCACGGATCCTATACAGCCTTCCTGTGAGGGACCAGAGAAATGCCATAATGGTAGGACTGCCAAAGATTTATCTACTCATAGAATTAGATTAACAGGTCATTTCCAATTCCCTGAAACCTTTGCACACCATCATTATCTACACTTGAGAATAGATCTTGAATGGAGAATTCTTATTATCTTCAGAAAAAGAAAATTCTGTCAGAAGTTTAAGGGAAGCATTGATATTTAATCTGTCCTGAAACTGAGATCCATTTATAACACAGACAAACCTGGCTCTTCCTTAAAATCAGAACTGGGACTTAGCCGGTTCAGACTAGTTCGAGTGAACCAGTTCTTAAAATTCTGCCTAGTTCGGCAAACCGGCTAATCCCAACACTGGCTGGCCCTGCCCTGGCCTGTTTTGGGGGCCGTGTCTGGCCATTTTTGGGACATTTTCTGGGACATTTTCGGCTGTTTTTCAGGCAAAAAACAGCCAGAAAATGGCCTGAAAAACAGCCAGAAAATGGCCAGAAACTGGGCCAACAATGGTCCAAAAATTGCCATTTTATCCCATTTTTCAGCTGTTTTTCAGACCATTTTCTGGGCTGTTTTCTGCCATTTTTGAGGGGGGAAAATGGCCCGATGAATGACCTGAACATGCCCCAAAACAGCCTGAAAAACGGCCAGAAATGGGCCAAAAATGGCCAAAAAAAGAGGCTGAAAAATGAAGGAAGGAAGGAAAGAGATGGGAATGAGAAGGAAGGAAGGAAGGAAGGAAGGAAGGAAGGAAGGAAGGAAGGAAGGAAGGAAGTTGATCCAGCTTTAGCTTAGTCTCTTTCAAAATTGCGTGCACAGAAGTATTGTTAATCCTTCTCCTTCTGCTATGTATTTATTATTTTTGGGGTGCAAATGGGCTTTAATTGTAAATAGCTTCTGAGGAGTCACTGGGATTTATTTCCTCTGCCACCTCAGGTGTGCAATGTTGGCTGTTATGACATAATATATTGCTTTTTAATAAGCTCAGCCTCCAATGTGTGTCTTTCCTTGGTGATGGGAGCAGAATGCTTTGCTGGTCTCTCCCCATCCTTTAACTGGGGGGGGTTGGCATTTGCACCAGGAAACTGAGGGTTGGTTAATCCTTTCATTTCTGGAGGTGTTGCATATAGGCCCAAGGCCTGGGGAAAGGGAGAATGGCTGGGAGGTGAGGCTGGGTTTGATGAGTGATGTCAAGTTGACCACACCCACCCAGTCACATGACCACCTGGCCACTCCTACCCAGCCAGTCATTAGGGCAGAGAACCAGTTGTTAAATTATTTGAATCTCACCACTGCTTAAAATAGCCTCTTCTCTGTTCTGTCTTCTCATCCACTGTTATTCCCATTTAACATTAAACCAGCTCTAAATATTCTGCTGACTGGATACAGCTGCTGTTCCTCTTTCTCATTCCCTGTATATTATTTTGCCTGTCACCTGGCCAAGCAAGTCTCCAGTGTTTTCCTCCAGGATTGCAGCTAAAAATATTATTTTATGTGCATAGAGTACTGTTAACGATTACTCCAAATGTTCTAATAGAACTCCACTTACTATTCAAAAGATTAAATCTCCTACTTAAATCCACACCACTTTATGTTAATGGGACTGAAATGACTAAAACCATATTCCCTATTTTGAGGACATCCTATTTATCTTTAAAGGAAAATTCATATTCTAGAGTGTATATGGTATAAAACGAAAAATAACACTAGTTCTGCTTTCCCAGTCTGATGCACAATGGTTTAGTAATTCCTAGTGTAGGCTTTGCTTGCACTTTCAGGAAGGTGAGATAAAACACTGAAAAAAAAATACAAGTTTTTTTTAATCCCTTAAAGAGAGCCAAATTAAACCGCCTTCAGTTACTTGGATAGTGAAAGGGGCAATGTCTAAATTTCATGAATTAATAAATAAATAAAAATTGAGCCAAATACTTAAAAGTAAGTTTCTGATACCCCTGCCAATAGAAATTCCTATAGGCATGCACATATTTCTGTCAACACAGAGGCAATTAAAGGGAGCCTGAATGTATTTGGGAAACTTCAGAGGCCTACATTAAATATTATACAAATTTACTTATGATCTGATTTTAAAGTGCATTAATATTTCAGGAGTTCTCTCCTCTCCTGTTAGCATGCAGCAGCAATAACATACTTAGATATTAAACAAGTAAATCAAATATCACATATTGTTATTTGAGATTGCCCATACTGGGATGTACGGGTAGAAGCTGGGATAGTTATTCTAAATCAGTTACTGTGTAAAGGTTGTTTCAAGGATTTTTCTCAGCTTCACATTGAATTTGGTCTCCCTAGTTCACAACAGTAGCTGTATTTTCAACTTAAGCATGCTTTGACGGCTTAATATAAGCCCAATGCATTGGCACCTCAAAAGTGATGGAGATCTTTTCTCATTTGATAGAATCCATGATAGAAGTTAAATCCACAACATATCTGTAAGAAAAGTTCAAAAATGTTTTTAAAGTAGATATCAATGGGATGTATCAATTACTGATTAAGGAAATGGAACTTCCAATAATGATACGTGAGTGGTCACAAATCTTTTAAGAAAATAAAATTTATATTGACTGGTTTGAGACCAAAATTGATTACAGGTAGTCTTCAACTTATGACAATATTGACTTACAGTCATGCCGGTTACTAAATGGATCGCCAGGTAACCATGCCTGATTTTGTGACCTTTCTTCCAGCAGTTATTAAGCAAACATACAATCCGGATTTGAAGTTCTGATAATCACATCCCACTGCTGTCATGTAACCACATTTGGGGCACTTGGCACCTTTCCATTTATCTACTACCATTTGCAGCATCCTGCAATCATGTGATAATAATTTACAACATTTTTTAATGGAAACTGGCATTTACTTTGGGTTTCCAGCAACCCAAAAAACATGGCTTTTGCTGTATTGAAATATATCCTGAGGTTGCTTCACTAGTATATCTTATGCAGTAGTAAGTCTATGGACTAGGAGGGACATATTCTGTATTGGTTTCATGAGATTGTGCAGGAAACTGGCCCGCAAAGAATATTGTAGCAAATCCTGCTGAATTGTACATGTTTCATGTAGTCTTCAAATCCGAAAACAGAAGTAGTTTTCTATTCCACAGAATATATTTACTGTTAACTATAGGAATAGGAATAGGAATAGGAATAGGAATAGGAATAGGAATGGAATGGAATGGAATGGAATAGAATAGAATAGAATAGAATAGAATAGAATAGAATAGAATAGAATAGAATAGAACAGAACAGAATAGAATAGAATAGAATAGAATAGAATAGAATCAAGTCTTTATTGGCCAAGTGTGATTGGACACACAAGGAATTTGTCTTGGTGCAAATACTCTCTGTATACATAAAAGAAAAGAAGCATTCATCAAGAGTCAAGAATCATAAGGTACAATACTTAATGATAGTCATAGGGTACAATAAGCAATCAAATCATACTAGGAAACAATCAATATAAATTATAAGGATACAAGCAACTAAGTTACAGTCATACAGTCACAAGTGGGAGGGGATGGGTGTAAGGAGTGATGAGAAGATTAATAGTAATAGTAGTGCGGACTTCGTAATAGTTGAAAATGATACAGTAGTTATCTAGATACCACAATATGTATAGACAAACCCACATTTTAAAAAATAGATTTTCATATATGTTACCTATAACTATGATCAGTAAGTATCTCGTGTGTAGTACCAATGTATTTTTACCAAATCATGAGACATGCATAGGTATAAACACATCAAAGATGGAAAGAGCTGATGAGACTTGAAAATCTGTGATCTGGTCACATGAATTAAAACAGAGAATTATGGTGGTTTTCCACTTCAGTACTTTAGGTCAACTCTACTTCTCTACCTTGTCAACTCCAGTCAGATCAGTGTAATTGTAGTTTTCGAGAAAAAAGGAATCACACTTTAATTTAGTTTTGTTTAAAAAATAAATCTGCTGTGTACCACCATATATTGTTATGATTATTTCGTGGCTGCCTTTCTGATCAGGTTAGAAAGCAGAAATTCAGACAATTTGCTAAACTATATTAGGAAAAGTCTGAGTTTGGCTAAATGTCATGATGTAAAAATCTCAGTGGATTTTAGAAAGAGATCGAAGTATTCAAAAAAGATTTAAAACAGAAGATGTCTACAGTATGTGTGCCTAAATCTGGTTCTCTGCCAAAATATTTAAACACAGAACTGGACATGTTATCTTTGAGAATCTCACTCTGTCCTTGTTGAAAAAACAATAGCCAATGTTCTAATTTTTATTTTAATCCATTAAGAATCTTCATTCAATTGGTATACCAGTATCTCAGGTGATATGGAGGGCCACCTGCTAAAAACTGTAAGTGCAAGAATTACTGTAGATAGTAAAGTCTTGATCATTTTTATCTGGAACTAATCTTCTCAATCTAGCCTTTCCATAATTCATATTAACTTAAGTTTTTTTCCAACAATTTTTTTAAAATTTGATATACAGTTGTGCAGAAGATAATTGCATTCCTTATAGCAACTTCAAATAACAAAAGCTCCCTTCTCAAGCCTATCTTTAAAAAAATTGGATATTTACGGGTCTGTCTGCCTATTTCTCATCTGCCTATTTCTCAAATCATACACACAACCTTCTACAATGCTATTACAAATCTGGGACTGGAACAACTAGTAACCAACAACACTAGACTAAACAACTGCCTCGATCTCATCTTCTGCAATAGTTTGAATTTAATTTACAGAATACAAACTAAAGAACCCTTTTCCAGTAGTGACCACAATATGATTGACTTTTGTCTCAACATACGTCCACACAAAAATCACCACAATGATGTAATTCCCAATTGTAACTTCAAAAAAGGCAACTATGATCTTATACACAACGATATCTCATCCCTTGATTGGCAATCTCTCTTCACTGGATGCAATACTGTTGAAGACCATTACAACATATTTTTACTTGAAGTCAAAAGAGTCATCAAACTATATGTACCAACAACAACTCCCAAAACAAAACAAAAAAGCAGATTACCCATATCAATAAGGAAACTTCAATCCAAAAAGAGATCACTCTGGCGGAAAAACAAATCTGGTCACGTTGCCAATTTCAAAAACCGATACAAAAATTTATGCCACCAGATAAAGACCGAATGCACCAATTATCACATTAAACAAGAGGAAAACCTTCTAAGCACCAATTCCACCCGTGCTTTTTACAATTTTGTAAACAACAAACTAAAAGACTCAAGGTCCATCCCTCCCTTGATAGGACCTGATGGTAAAGACTGCAACGACGACACCATTAAAGCCAACATCTTTAACACATTCTTGGCTCAGTATTTGTAAACAGCAATGGATCATGCCCAGTATTTCCTAGCCGTACCACAGATAACAACAATGATCTAATACATATCGATTTCACAGAAGACAATGTTGAAAAAGCACTACGCAACCTAAAACCATCTCTATCTATTGGACCGGATGGAATATGTGCCTACTTCTTAAGAAAGCTATCCACTGCCATAGCCAAACCTCTAAGCATAATCTTTGAAAAATCTTTCAGAACCAGCTCCTTGCCTAACCTATGGTCACAAGCCACAGTCATCCCCATCTTCAAAAAGGGAGACCCAAGCCTAGTTGAAAATTACAGGCCAATCTCCTTATGCTGCGTCACCTGTAAAGTCATGGAATCAATTATTAACCAATCCATCATCCTTCACTTAGAGACAAATAACCTACTCTCCAATAAACAATTTGGTTTCAGAAAAAAACTATCCTGTAATCTGCAACTCTTACACTGCAAAAACATATGGACGACACAACTCGACCAGGGCAAAGCAATAGACGCAATCTACATAGACTTCTGTAAAGCCTTTGATTCAGTGGTACACGACAAACTACTCCTAAAAATAAAATCCTATGGTATCTCTGGACAACTGAATAACTGGATAGAAGCATTCCTGTCAAACAGACAACAAATGGTCAAAATCGGGAGCGTACTATCAAATCCAGTACCTGTCAATAGTGGTGTTCCCCAAGGCAGTGTTCTAGGACCAACTCTCTTCATACTCTACATAAACGACCTCTGTGATCATATTAAGAGCAATTGCGTTCTCTTCGCTGATGATGTAAAGCTGTTCAATACCACAGACAATACTGCTACCCTACAAAAAGATCTTGACTATGTATCAGAGTGGTCAAACAAATGGCAACTTCAAATCTCAACAAATAAATGCTCTGTCTTACATATTGGCAAAAAAATCAGAAAATAAAATACAAGCTGAATAGTCAAGATCTTGTTGATGACTCAAGCTCTGTAAAGGACCTTGGAATACTCACCTCTAATGATCTAAGTGCTAGAGCCCACTGCAACTACATAGCCAAAAAGGCATTAAGAGTTGTTAACCTAATCCTACGTAGCTTTTTCTCTGGTAATATCACACTACTAACCAGAGCATACAAAACATTTGCTAGACCAATACTCGAATACAGTTCATCAGTCTGGAACCCACACTACGTATCTGATATTAGCACAATTGAGAAAGTCCAGAAATATTTCACAAGAAGAGTTCTCCACTCCTCTACTCGTTGTAGAATACCTTATGCCACCAGACTTGAAATTCTAGAACTTGAAAACCTTGAATTACGCCGTCTTCGGTCTGACTTAAGCATGGTATATAAAATCATACATTGCAATGTCCTACCTGTCAATGAATACTTCAGCTTCAACCATAACAACACAAGAGCACACAATAGATACAAACTCAAAGTAAACCGCACCAAACTTGATTGCAGGAAATACGACTTCAGCAATAGAGTGGTCAATGTCTGGAATACTCTACCCGACTCTGTAGTTTCTTCCCCAAACCCCAAAAACTTTAACCTTAGACTGTCTACTATTGACCTCACCCCTTTCCTAAGAGGCCTGTAGGGGGCGTGCATAAGCGCACCAACGTGCCTACCGTCCCTGTCCTATTGTTTCTCTTATTCTTTTATTTTTCTTATATGTACCCATTTCATGTATTCACAACTATGTATACATTTATACTTATTATCTTGTAAACAATTGGCAAATCAAATAAATAAATAAATAAATAAATAAATACCTTTGTCCACTAGATCTGAAAGAGAAAGCTATCTGCATATCCCAACCCTAAGAGATTCCAGGAGACAACAATCCATTAAATTGGGAGTAAGGGCTTTCTCTGGAAGACTTTCCTTCTGACATCTTTTCTTCGAGTTTTCCCTCAAGATTCTTAAGGATCGGCTGTTTCAACAAACTTGTGAGGTCTGAGGTGTTGTATTGTTTTGTTTCCTTCTGCTAGGAGAGAACATTCCTAGTGTGGGGGAATCTTGTTCTTATTGTTCTTACAGATACCATTCTATATAGTTTAATCTTATTATTGGCTGCAGATCTGTAAGATGCTCAGCTATGGCAGGAGTAGCATTTAAATAAACAATCTATCCAAGACTTTCTGAAATTTAAGTTGCAGCAATTTAAGATCAGCAATATGCCTTCTCAGATCAGTAGGGCAGTGATAATAAATTCCTGGGTATAATACTTAGATTATGTAGAGCAGGGGTCTTCAAACTTGACAGCTTTAAGACTTGTGGACTTCAACTCCCAGAATTCCTCCTCCAGTTATGTTAGCTCAGGAATTCTGGGAGTTGAAGTCCACAAGTCTTAAACTTATCAACTTTGAAGACCCTTGATGCAGAGAATAATCAACAATGGTATAGTGGATGGGATCCATTTACAGGAATGAAGTTCTGGGACTTTTTTGTTTTAATGCAAATGTGAGTATATAATCTGCTGGGCCACTAGGACTATGAAAGTTGAGGGACACAGCACAGATGCCAGTTTTTTCAACAAACAGCAGTTACTCAGCTTCAAGATTAAGAGGCATAGGACAAAAGGTCTGTTAAACTGTCAGAAGGATAAAATAACGAAGAGGTAGAATTACAGTGGGTGCAAAGAAAAAAAAGTGCATGATTTTGTTGATCAACAGCAATCAAATGATTTGGTACCTTCTTCCTAAGATGCTAAGAATATATATCTCACACACATGTTGTATTGAATAATCTAAGTTCTAGTGTGTACCTAGAGCCTTACCTAGTGAAATTCTTCTAATCTTGCCAGTAAATCTGACAAGGATAATTTATAGGTTTTCCTTGTTCTAGTAGGTGAATTAAACCATAATAAATAGCCAGATTTCCATGCAAGATTGTATTTTTGATTAAAAACAAATGTTTGCAATTCAGTTGGCTAAACATATTTTGTGAAAGTTTATTATTTATTACATTAAATACATCTGAATTCAATTTCACTTTCCTGGTATCCAGGTTTAGCATTATATTCATGCCCTTACAACTTGATTATGAATTTATCATTGATTTGTTTTGGCTGTAGTTTATCCTCTAGGCCTGATTATAGATTCTGTTTGGGAGGAGTAATTAAAAGAGCTGTATTGATATACTCCTGCACTTCACCATCATCTACCCATAACCTTTGTGATGTAATTAATAGCCAGGAAATACAGTGGGTGAATCTAATGCTGGTTCATTAATGCCCTTAAAAGTTTACTGCATGCTTGTATAATCATGTCTGACACATACTAAACAACTGTGAGGGGATGATGGAAATGAAGGAATAGAAAGCAGGTGTAGCAAGGCATATTAACTTCTTTGGTTTGCTGGAGTTTGCACTTTTAAGTGTGTCTGTCCCTCAGAAATCCTTAGCATTCTTTGCAACAGCTGGATTTTTCCTTAGTGAGTCAACATAGTTAGACTTTTGTGTTGGGAAGAAGGAATTCCTTCCAAACACTTGGAGCTGAGACATCCCTAATGAGGGTTTTCTCAGGAGTGTATTGAACAGCTGTTGTGGGGAATAATGAATTGTCTCCTCAAGTTTATGGGAAAGGACGGGTTGACGAGTTTAACTTCTCATAGAAGCTTCTTGGCTGAAAGCCAACATGGGAAACTTGTGAAATGTTACTCATCATGAACATACCTGTTTTAAAATAGGTGCACAGACGGGAGTCATCTACTTTTTAAAAGGCCAGAATATTAAACAAATGAAAACATCAGAGCTGCTTACAGTATTTATAAACGAACAATAATATAATGTATAAACCAGATTTTCTTCCGGGGAGGGGAGCCTGAGCAAGCAAATCAACTCTTGCCTGCATTGAGACGAAGCCAGAAGACAAATTCAGGCATGTTATTTAGCCTTTGAATGACATTTGAACTCTGTGGGTATTTCAGCAAAAATAATTTCAAGGAAGTATCTGTCTTGGGGAAGAAGGGGCCTATGTAATTGAATGTACTAAAATTGCCAGGGTGATATAAAGCAATAGCCTCTTTTCTGTTTCTAACTTCTGACAAGTCATTTTGGTGTAGCAATGAATAGCAGAGAATGTACTCATTGCCGCAGTACAAGCTAGGTACAGAAAGGCATTTATTATTGATTTTCTCTGTAGGACCTTTAGGGAAAAAAGGGATGTAGATCAGGAATACACAACAGTGGAAAGACTGTAACTCAAAGATGAAGTCTACATACTCAAGCTATGTGAGTCTAAGATATGAAATTAAGAAAATGTCCTCCTAAGAAACTGCTCCCAGACCATACTACGTTAGGAAGCCCAATAGACTTGCTCAGACTTTGGCCGAAGCCATGATTTGTTGAACCATTGTTTACAGAATAAATCATGATTGGTTAGTTCACATAACACCTTAAGCCAATACCAACAATTATGATGGTTTAGAATGACATGTTAATAAAATCAGGATAAAGCCGATTTCTTTGATTCCAACAGCCTCAGTAAATGAAGGGTAGGTGGAGAAATGAGACAGTTAATTATATTAGAGAAGCAAAAGCAATTAATGTTATTTAAGTACAACGGCAGGATTTGAAAACAATTGGAAGAACTGCTTCAGACCCTGATTGTATGTGAGAATAGCACCTCTTTCCAATTAAAGCAAATATTTTTTTGGGGGGGGAGGACAATGTGCAAATGTTTACGGAGTCAACTGTCCAATGTGACTCATAAAATAGCTATTTAGTAGCTTTCAGAAGCTTGAAGAAAGTCAGGATGCTCTAATGAATAGCAGAGAATCCAAAATACTTCTGAATCATTTTCAAATTGTATATATGTATGCCCTTATGTTTCGGGTGGTGCATCTATTCTTTGTCAGTGTTTATTGGGTATGGTTAAAGAGGTAAGGAAACCCATAAGAAGAAACGAAAGAGGGAAATAAGGGAGCAAGTAGTTAGACTGAACTAAAGTCTCATATATTTATTCTTTGGCAATTTTCGCCTTATGATGAAACTTGATGATTGGATAATAATAGTATAATCAAGGTCTTCATGGCAGAGCAATCTTGGCAAACCAGTAGTTTGCATCTGATTTAATTTAATTAGTGACTCTGCTAAGTGGTTATACAAACCAATCTGGAAGCAATGAAATGATCATACATATGGAGGACGCCACTGGCTTGAACTTCAAGGACATTTGCCATCACTATTTCAGGGAAGAATTAAACATAAAACATCTTAACATTTGACTCTAGAAAGTCTAGAAAGGGAGTTTAGTAGGATTGCTATCCAAGGTCTTATAAAATTATGACTAATTATCTACATTCTCATTCTGAAGGAGTAGGAATATAGTTCCAAGAATTCCCAGCCAGCAGAATCATAGGAGAGGTACTCTAATAATTAATGAGGTTATACATAGCTATAATTAAGCCTCAAACAATTGTCAAGCATTAGAAGATCAAGGAAGTTTACAGTCAAAACCATGAACTTTCTATGCTTCATCAGTCATTTGGCCTATGTTGTTGTACAACCTAGATATCAGTTGTCACATACAGTAATATATAATATTGGGTGTGTAAGAAATACTAACCTGTGCAGTAATTATTTTGTTTAAACTAGAATAACTCATCGCTTACATGTATGAACTTAGCACTGAGTGATTTTATTTGATGGCTTGGAATCTTTTTATGTTTATTTTATTTAAAACATTTAGATAGCTGCCCATCTTATATCAAACACTGAGCAGTACCTAATCATCAACTAAAATATGAATAATAAAACATAATATGTATAACTATTAAAATGATAAACATTAAAAACCTGGTACAAAAATTGATTACTTAGAATCTTAATGCTTTTACCTTTTTATCCACGATCAGGTTGCATAGAGACAGTTAGCAATAAAATAAAGCTAGTAAACAAAATGTTATTAACAATAAAGTTCACAAAAGAAATTAAAACAACAGTTACCTGGAACAAAGTTCATTATTATTTAACAATTCCATCTTTTGAGTTTATCATCTTAATGCCATCAAAAATCAAGCAGTGAAAATATCAAAGACAGCCTTCTTGGGATGAAATGTTGGCCATATCAAAGAAGTTTTCCCTTGATTCACCTGGAAATCAGAGCTATTCGGTGTGTGTGTTGTGTGTGTTGTGTGTGTGTGTGTGTGTGTGTAAAAAACTGAGATAATTTATGTGAGTCAATTATAGAAGCTCCTTTGTTGGAACTGGACTGTTGTACCTTGCATTTTGCCCTGATGACTTACTGTTGAGCCGAGGTGGCACAGTGGTTAGAATGCAGTATTGCTGAATAATTCTGCCCACTGCCAGCAGTTCGATCCTGAGTGGTTGACTCAGCCTTCCACCAAAGTTCCAAAGTTGGTAAAATGAGAACCCAGATTGTTGGGGGCAATATGCTGACTCTATAAACCACTTAGAGAGAGTTGCAAAGCACTGTTAAGTGGTATATATAAGTCTAAATGCTGTTGCTATTGCTATTGCTGGCCTCTACTCCATTTTTCTTCAATCTGACACTTTCCTGATGGGTTACATTCATGGCAGGATACCAGAAGGAAGAAAAGGATTCTCTATGCTATGCAGTTTCTTGTAATGATTTTGCCCCATTAAACTGGCTAAAGGCAGTAGTGATGGGGAATGCTGAATGTTCCATGGCATCTCATAATTTGCATCGGGGATTGAACAAAAGGGAATGCTACTCTCTCATTCTTTGCCTCCTTAAAAATTATCTGGAAGAATACCATCTAAATTTGGGGGGTTAACAAAAGCACTTTCCAAAATATGGTTTTTCTGCTCCCCTTCCTTACCTCAAAGGGTGTGGGACAGTGGTGGGATTCAAATTTTTTTACTACCGGTTCTGTGGGCGTGGCTTGGTGGGCATGGTTTGGTGGGTGTGGCAGGGGAAGGATACTATAAAATCTCCATTCCCACCTCACTCCAGGGGAAGGATACTGCAAAATCTCCATTCCCACCCCACTCCTGAGGGAAGGTTACTGCAAAATCCCCATTCCCTCACCACCCCACTAATCTGCTTTCCAGCTCTGTTCTCCTGAGCAGGGCAACAAAAGAAGACCGAGCCGATCAGCTGGGACTTGGGAGGCAGGGAATAGATGGGGATAGGGCCAATCAGAGGTTGTATTTGCCGGTTCTCTGAACTACTCAAAATGTCCGCTACGGGTTCTCCAGAACTGGTCAGAACCTGCTGAATACCACCTCTGGTGTGGGAAGAGGGAGCTTTTATCATTACTAAGTGGAAAATATACACTGGACAAAAAATTAACTGAAATTGAAGGAGTCAAAAGATAATAAAAAGAAAACCTACTTTAATTCATCAACAAATCATATATATTCAGTTTAAGATTCTGCAAGGTTCTTCTTTTTTCTTGTGGTAAACCTATCTGACAAGATTTGGAAAAAATCTAGCATTCTTGATTACTTTTAGGGAGTAGATCATTTTAAGAAATTCTTCTGATAGCATCGTCTCTCTCCTTTTCCTCCACCAAGTATTAATTTAACTTTAGATATTTTAAGATGTAATAGCAGGCGAATCATGTAACATATAGAGCTAATTAGTTAGCATGTAGTCTAACATGATGCTTAGCAATATGGATGCTATGGATATAAGAAAAAATAACATATAATAAAAATGAACCATTTTGCTGCTGTGGGCACATCCTCATACAACGTCTGCACTCTTTAGTCCCTCTAAACCAGTTTAAATTAGACCTGCCATTCAGACTTGCTTCTCCTCACTTTCAAGTCACCATCAGGAACTTGCTAGAAAGATATCAGTCTGTATCTTACACTCCTGTTAATGGAACAAGAACAAAAAATTCCTCCAAACCACAGAAAAGGATTGAAATAAATTGCTAGAACTCCCTCCAATCCATGTTTTCAGCAGATGGCCATTTATTCCACTTCTTTATCTTTGTATACATTTGTGTAGCAGCCTCACTATCAAACTTTTATCCGCTCTCTCCCTTTGATCCCTTTGAGAACTGAGAAGATAGTATATCGTGCCACTTATTTTGCAATTATTTTCCCATTGTTAGTAGCTTTCCAACTTGGCAGAATGATTTCATTCACAAACCGCAGTAAACAATCATTTATTTAAATCACAATTTCTCCAATGAGTTTTGGATCGTGTATCTTTTCATACAGCATACTAAGACAATACAGGTAGTCCTTAACGTACGACCAACAATTGAGCCCAACATTTCTGTTGCTAAGTGAGACATTGGTTAAGTTAGTTTTGCCCCATTTTACGACCTTTCTTGCCACCATTGTTAAATGAATCACTGCAGTTATTAAGTTAGTAACGCAGTTATTAAGTGAAGCAGTCTTCCCCATTCACTTTGCTTGTCGGAAGCTCGCAAAAGGTGATCACGTGGCCCCTGGGACATTGCAACCATCACAAATATGAGTCAGTTGCCAACCATTTTGATAACATGACCATGGAAAAGCTACTTATGACCACGGAGAAGTGTGAAAAAATGGTCATACATGACTTTTTCAGTGCTGTTGTAATTTGAATGGTCACTAAATGGAACTGTTTATAAGTTGAGGATTACCTGTATTAAACAAACCCCAAACTTATATTTCTTAACAGATTTAATAGATCATCAGAGTTGGAAGGGACCTTGTAGGTCACCTAGTCCAACCCGCCGCCCAAGCGGGAGACCCTATACCATTTCTGACAAATGGTAGTCCAATCTCTTCTTGAAAGTCTCAAGTGATGGCGCTCCCACAACTTCCAAGGGCAAGCTATTCCATTGGTTGATTGTTCTCACTATCAGAAAGTTTCTCCTTATTTCCAGGTTGAATCTCTCCTTGTTTAGTTTCCATCCATTATTCCTTGTCTGGCCTGCAGGTGCTTTAAAACATAGCTTGACTCCTTCCTCTCTGCGGCAGCCCCTCAAATATTGGAAGACTGTATCATGTCTCCCCTGGTCCTTCTCTTAACAGCAAAGCATTAAACTGGTATGTGAATCATTGGTAAACTGATGGAAACTGCCCATTCAACTCTGAAGCTTCCTTGGCCAATTCCGGGACCACCACTATCTCACAGTCTACTCTACCGTGGCAGATGACATGAGATTAAATTTAGAGAAAGGCAAAACAGAGATGTGATAAATAAATGAACAATATAAATAAAAGGTATGAGCTCATCCTTCTGTTCACTGATGACTGTAGATCTCCACCCTGGTTGAACAATATTGCCTAATAGCTTTCTTTGTATATATTTAGCCCCTATTGTAATAAGCCAGTTTGACCCTAAATTGTATTTTATTCAGTTAATGAAAAATACATTCTTACCCATGCAATGAACTCTAACATCAGCCAAGTTTAAATTATTACCAGGAATATCTGTCAAAGGGAAGGAATTTCCCTCCAGTGCACGCACACACATATACATACTGTATACACAAAGAGCAATGGATGCATAAATAAATGAATAAATAAAAGTAAGCTTGAAATAGTCCCTGATGTAATTAAATACAGATGTTTCATAATCCTGAAGCTTTGGAGACAAGAAGGAAGATATATTTGATATGTATCTATGACAACATTCAGATAGCATTTGACCCTGATTTAGTATAAGTAAGTAAATTCAACGAGGCAGCTGAAGAATGCTAAATGAAGCTAATCCCCATGTCACTGAATTCTCAGTGTGTTTTCTTGTGTCAAATTTAATTTGTTAAGCTACACTTTGTAATACAATAATAAAATTAAAGGATTCGGGGGCTGTGAAGATACTGAAATTAGAAACATTGAAATCGGGGCCAACTGAGACTTTTACACAAAGAGGAGGTCAATCTCTTTTTTGGAAAAAGAAAAAAGCGTTGGAGATCTAGGAGAAAAAGTACAACTCCCAACGTTGAAATCAACTCTACACTGTAGAGTTAAATTGGAATATCATGGGGTTGTTGTTTTTTCCTAATGTCCCTGGAAAGATTCATCTGGGAATTGCCTATCTTTATTAGCCTCATCAAACTGGCATGTTTCCAAATGTGCTGGACTACCGTATCTGTCATCTCTATGACTACTAAAGATAATACTGCAATGGATGACTCGTTCTGGAAGAGAATTTTTAGTAGCATTTATTTATTTCCTTTTGTTTATTTTAGAAATGTAGAAGGCCACCCAACTGCACAACAGCTCTGGGCGGCCTACAGCAAAGCAATCATAAGATATGGGGGAAACCTCAGGTGCCGGAAGAAAAACAATCATTAAAAAACAATCCAACACACAGGACCTGTCACCCACTCCAAGGCCTGAGGGGAAGAGCTGTTTTCAGGAGCCTCTTAAATACATCCAGGGTAGGAGCCAGTCATATGTTGGGGGGATGATAATTGCTAAAATACAGAAGGCATCCTTCCTAGGTCCCATCCCACTCAGGATTCCTCCTAAATAGACTACAGTCCATTTAATGCAAAAATGGAAATCGGTTGCAGGCACTTATTTTTCTCTTCTCTTCTGTTTGCTAGGCCATATTGACTTTGGTTGGTTCTGCAGATGATCAGCAGGCCTAAAACAACCATATCATTTTTTTTAAAAAATGATGATTGCTATTAGATATTAGAAATGAACAAAATGACCACTGCATAGAATTCCACGGTCAACATCCCCTTGCAATCATAATAAATTATCCTTTGTAAGAAAAAGTTTTTCTAAGCCCACAAACAGGAAAACATACAAAAAGGTTTTTCTAAGGGTATTGCTTGAAAACATTGAGATAACACGTTTACCTTCCAAAAGATCTTCGCATTTTGTCAGAGATTTCAAGAATTTTTAATGTCAGAATTTAGGTCAAAATGTTGTACTAAACCAGTTTGGATGAGGGATTTATTTCTAGTCTAAATATATCATGATCCAGTTCATTCCTGTTTAGGTCGTGAGAACATAGCTATGTGGCTATGTTCACATAGCACACTAAGTGACAGTGTGGTTTGTTTAACCCCATTGCATGAACTAGACATGATGACTTGCAAATCGCTAAATAATTGACTTAGAGTGAAACATGAGCTTTTCCAGCAACAGACAATATTATTTTTTCTGTTAGCTGTAGCTGCTGACTTCACTCATGCCCTAGTCACCTCCTGTTTGGACTTCTGTAATGTGCTGTCATAACTGTCTATGGAGATTCTCAATCATCTAGGTCATGTTTGTCCCAAAGATACTTTTTTTTTTCAAAAGGCAATTGGACTTTCTTGGGGTTTTTTTTCTTTGAAAACATTTTGCTTTTCATCCAAGAAGTTTCTTCAGTTCTCTGTAATGTGTTCTACATGGGACAGCCCTCAAAGAGTATCCAGAAGCTTTCGCAGGTATAAAATCCAGTGACGCAGGCAGTTACGTTTGACCCTAAAGCAGTATACCTCTGCTCTGCAAGCTGCATTGGTCGCCATTTTGCTTTCAGGTCCAAATCAAGGTGCTGGTTTTGATCTTTAAAGTTCTTCATGCTCTGGGGCCAGGTTATTAGAGGGACTACCTGTCCCCAACTACATCTGCCTTCCCCATCAGGTTTGGCAGAGAAGACAAGCTACAGGTCCTGCCTGCCAGGGAATTGTATTTGGTGGGTCTCAGGAGGCAGGCCATTTCTGCTGCAGAGCTCGCCTCATGGGAATCTTCTCTCCTTTTTAGTGTGTGAGATTAGCTCCATCTGTCCTCCGCTCCCCCCACTCAGAACTGAGGAGATTTTGTGCTGGCTCCTTTATTGCGGTTAATATAATCCTCTTTTGTTTCGTTTGCCTTTTTATAGTTACTTTTTAAATTGTGACAGTTTTTTATGTATTTATTATTTTTAATTAAGTGTTGCATGCCATCCAGAGTCATTTTCATGTGAAGTGGGCTGTTATACAAAGATGGATGGATGGATGGATGGATGGATGGATGGATGGATGGATGGATGGATGGATGGATGGACGGACAGATAGAGGGATGGACAGATAGACGGATAGACAGATAGACGGTTGGACAGATAGACTGATAGATATAGACAGACAGACAAATAAAATAAATGTGATTTGTAAGTGGAATCCAGTAGCAGATACTAAAAAGGACTTGTGGAGATTCACAATCATTACCTATAAAGCTCAGCTGACCTAGGAACCTTCATTTCCACCAAATTGTCACATCAAATGTATCTCATTTGAATTACAAAGTAAGGCAGGATCTAAGCCAGAATGCAATTGTGCAAAAATGGCCACTGTCTCCTTTGTTTAACTAAGGATGTTTTTGTGTTGTAAAATAAGTTCGGGTGGTCTTTCTTCTTTTTGAAATCACTCTGAAGACCCTTAAGAGTCAGGAACATTTGCTCCAACAGCTGCCCTAGCTGAGATAATCCAAGGAACACTTTGCTTTTCATGACCACTTGCTCCATCTACCACAGCGGTTATCCTTGTTCAAGAGGCATTTGTTGACATGGTGCACGTGGACCTGGCAAGGGTATGTGTTGTTGTTCATGAGAAAACATCTGTCTTCTAATGTTATTGCTAAAAGCCCTTTTAGTATAGGGCATAAAGGCTCTAGCAGCACAGAATTACTTCAAAGGAGTTTCACTAGGAGCACACAGCTTACTTCAAAGGAGTTTCACATTGGCACTGGAAAAAAAAAACCTCCAGTTCCTACAGTAGAATAAAAGAGCCTAGAGCAATTATTAATATTAAGAGCAACATTATAAAAAGTTAACCTAAACAAAGCAGGAACAAGAATTTAGTGCAACGACATCTACTTCTCCAGCTATAACCCAGGGCTGTGTAGCTCAGAGCCACATTAAACTGAAAGACATCTATTCTTGTGTTAAAAGGTAGGTAGGTATCCCCACTCCAGTTTTCACCAGATAGGTTTGATTGACAGCTCCCCAAATCTCAATGGAAATTAGCTAAGAATTCTGCGTATTGGCATTTTAACAAAATGTTTCTCAACCTTGGCAAGATGTGAAATTCAGAATTCCCCAACCAGCAGGGAGATGAAGTCCACACATCTTAAAGCTGTTGAACACAAGTTGGAAAACACTGTTCTAATTCATCGGGAGAGAATCTGGTGGGGGAAATTGTTAAGGAGGACCAAGCAATTTTTCAGAAAGTAGATGCCATAATGTTTTAATTTTCAAAAATAGATTCTCACAAGATGGTAGGATCTTCCAAAAGATTTCTTAGTTTTTACATGAGAACATAGGCATTTTCAACATAGACCAAGTCTTATATGGTCTTCTGGGGATTTTGTGACATCCCCACTATTTTTTTTTTATAAAAAAAAACTTTATTTAATATTGGGGTTCTGCAGAAGATCACATATGGGTGTTGTTGCTGTTCATTTTGTTTTGTTGCTTTTTTGCTAAGCTCTACTGTATACTCTCTACAGCTGATCTTTTGTTAGAAAACCAGAAGGAAAAAATAAGGAAACACTGAAATTAAGATGAAGATTCATTCCCCATTATAAACCAAGAAAGGTACATAGCCATGGATGTCTCTCACAAAGTTAGTAAGTTGTAGTCAGTATGTCACGTGAAGTAGCCAACCACAGTTCCTGGCTCTGTTTTTGTAAGAGCTAAGCTACACATTAAGTTTAACGTCAAGAAATATGCTACTTTAATCATAATTAATTATAGTGAGGGAAATGGATCAGATCCTCCTGCCTCAGTATTTATATACAAACAATAGGGCTCAGTAGACAATTTCCCTCTTTCCAGAGCTTCAAACAGAGATCAATAAACTAATTTAAGACCAGTGGTTTCAAACATAGCAATCAAATTCAACTCCCATAATTTTCCAGCTAGCATGCATATATTGGCCTTACATCTTTTACAAAAAAAATCAAGGGAGGCGGAGCAGGCATTGGTCCCTTGCCTTTGTTGTCCTACGTGATCTTCTGCCATTTCTTCCACTTTTATGGAGGAAAAAATAGGAAAGCTGCCCAGTGCATTTAAATTGGAAGTCCTAAGGCCCATCCATCAGCTCACCACATTAAAGAATAAAAGTATCAAGAGCAGGGCTGTCAAACTCCCAGCCTGCAGGCTGGATGCATCAGGGATTGGCCACGCCCACACCCGATTTAGCAAAGGGGGGGGGAAGTCCCGATAAATCATGTGACGTCGCTGTGATGACGTGAGTTTGATACCCCAATCTAGAGAAATTGCCTTTAGGAAAATCCCTGAGTGATCTGCAGTAAATCCCTGCTTTTAGCTTATTATCATGCTTTTTAATATATTAGACAAGTGGTTCTCAATCTTTTCTTCACCACAGACCCCCTTTAAATATCTTTTGTGGCTACAGACCACAAAGACTCAAGATTTAAATCATAACATTTCTCCAAGCCTTTGCAGGACCCCCCCTGTGACAACTGGGACCACAGGTTGAGAACCACTGTATTGGTCTATTATGCATTTATTCTTGCTGGGAGACATTTAGCATTCATCCATGATAACACTTTCTCTTTGAGCTCACTGTTTTATAATACAGAAAAGTCATTGTCCCCTCAATTATCATGGAACTGGAAGTTTTCCTTTCCTGATTTTTTCTCTGCCTCCAGGAAATAAAACTTTCCCACTTAAATTCAGGTTTTCTATGCTGCTATCACCATTTCACAATAATAGAGAAGTCTTTATGGTGAGAAAAATCAAAAGAAAAACTCAGTAGCAAATATTTTATCTCCTAATAGAGCTTCACTTCTTGGCACAATGCTTCAGACTGAATTGTAAGGTCCAACTGGGATCTAGTGCACTGGTTTACCATACCAAGTATGGATAACGTGTTTCAATTGCATTCAGTTGCAGTTTGTGTTGGATTCCAGTTTCTATTACGATGCAATTCAGACAATAACTTTCATCTACAAAACATGAAACAGCTTAGCAATTTGCATTCAATCTTTCCTCAAAAGAAGTCAAGGCGTCCTGGTGAACTTTCTGTAGTTTGCAGATAAAAGATAGCCTTGGATAAGTTACTGCATGTCTGAAGGTGGACTAGATCTGAATGTTTATTGTATTATTATTTACATAATAAACAAGGAAGTCATCTTTTAGCTTTTTCCCTGCTTTTGTGAAATGGGAATGCTTACCTTACTTAGATTAGTTTGAGGTAGTGGTTAAGGCATCAGGCTAGAAACCAGGAAACGGTGAGTCTAGTCCTGCCTTAGCCACAAAGCCAACTGGATGACCTTGGATCAGCCACTTTTTCTGAGCTGTAAGAAGAGGGCAATGGCAAATCACTTCTGAAAAACCTTGCCAAGAAAGCTGCAGGGACTTGTTCAGGCAGGCTCCAAGAATCAGACATGATTGAACAGAAGAAGCTTATAACCTTTGGCATACAAAGCTTATTTTCTGCATGGTGGAATTAAGTTTAATTCAATTCATTGGATGACTGCTGTCAGCCAAAATAGATAGAATTATTCACAACATTAGTTTTTTTTTTCTTTTGATTTATATAATATTTCTCAAGTAAATTATGTTTAATGTGGTACTCTATTTTTGCTTGTTGCTATTGTTAGCTATTGTGAGAGCTTTGCCTAAGAAAAGGGTGTAGGCAGTATTTAGAGCTACAACTCCACAGTTCCTTTCCATGCTAACCGATAAAAGACCATGGAAGTCCAAATATATGGAGCCACCTTCTGAGTTTTCCAGAACCAACCTGCCTTTCAACCCTTTAAATATGGATCTAACAGCTGTTTGGGTTTTTATTTTTTTCGGATCTGTATAGATATCAAAACAATGTACGTGTGTATGTATTTGTGAATTCAGCACTCTAGAGAACCATCAGCCAATCAGTAATTGAATGCTATATCCCACTTTCCCTTCTTCACAAAATACATTGTTAGCATTTGTAACTGTGCTTCTGTTTTCTTCCAAACTTCTAAAATCACTAAGAATTCTGGGAATTAAAGTCCATAAATTTTTAAGATACCCAGGTTGGGGAAGCCTAGCATAAAAATGTGGAGTAGACCATTTTCATACATCATGTACATTAGAAAAATTCTGCAAAGATGGTCATGTTATAAACTGCAATATTAGCTGTGGCATAGAGTACATTTAATATTGTATGGACATTGAAAAGCTACATCTTAACATTCTCCATCATGCAATGAACCACATAAGGTAACCGAAGGAAGCCCATAAAATCACAGTATTGCGATGATTGCAAATACAGACATATGCAAGGATGCACGTGTCAGAAAAACAGCTTTTAAAATGTACTGTGAAATTAATGCCCGCTGAAATACAGGAATTCTTATTTTAAAAATGATTTTAACACCAGTCTTTCTATCTGTCTTTCAAAATCAAAGTTTGACAGCATCATTCAATGAAGGAAGGGAGATTTTGGGGTGCACTCATATGATATTTTGCAAGGCTTCCCAGCTTAGTGCAGTGGTGTGGGATAATGTCTTGCTCTTCCACACCAAGAACTCAGAACAAGCTCGGAAGTAGAAGTAGTTAGTGTTGTCATAAGTACTGAGCAAGCATTTCTCATATACAAAAATTATGCTTGCTTTTTAAATGTAACATGGATGATTGGATTTTCCCAGATGCAAAATACAGCTGTTCATTTTCTCTAGCAAAGGTGCACAAATTGCATGAAATATGCCTGGGATCCAAAAAGTATCACATCCATATGACAGCTGCGCAAGATTTGTGTTAAAACAGCCTTTCTAGCTTGTCCTCCAGAGACAAGGAATTATGGTTCTCATTGCCTTATCCAGCTGCTCTTGATGGGAATTGTAGTTGAATGCTAGACATCAAGTTGGAGAAAGTGGCATTAAAATATCATGTTCAGAAGAAAACGCTCCCTTTTGGAGTATTTGAGGCCATAAAGAATCCTGGAAAATGGACAGATTATCTCCGGTTAAATGAGATTTTCACATCTTGTTTCCTTAACATTCGAGCAGACTAAAGATATACACAGGCATCTGCTGTTGAGGTTGTTGGTCATATTTTATCTGGGGAATGAATAGAGGCATTTCCTGTCTATAAAAAGAAAGGAAACGTATAAAATACAGCTATTGCCTGTTGTGCAAAAGATTACTGAGGGATTAAGTGACAAAGATATGTAGTTCCTTGATCAGATGAAGAGTTTGGCAACCCACTTCTTTCTGCTGGGGCATTAGAGTCAGATTACCATATTTGGAACCATGAGAAATATAGGGTAGTATTTGTTATCTTAGCTCAAGTGTGTCAAACTTGCGGCCCACGGGCCGGATGCATTGGCCACGCCCCCCCATTTTAGTGAAGAGGGAAAAGTTGTGATGTGTCATGTGATGATGTGACAAAGTGACGACACGAGTTTGACATCTGAATAGCTGATCCACCATAATATTAACAGCTTGGTTTAAGGTAGCACTAATCACATCTTACCCGCTGTATGTAAATTTCTCATGGTAAACAGCGCAACAACCAGATATGAATTCTCTACCATACTATATAATAGAGCTATGTCAGATTAGCAGTAAGTAATATATATCCATACAATTGATTGCAGTGGGCTTATTTCATTCTCATCCCGGAGTAGGAGAACCTATTAGTAAGGAATTGAATTTCTCAGAGTTAACTCCTTCTATTACAAATGCATGAAAGAGGGGAGGGGAGGGGGGGAGGGGAGGGGGGGAGGGGAGGAGGGGAGGGAGGGAGGGGAGGGAGAGAGAGAGAGAGAGAGAGAGAGAGAGAGAGAGAGAGAGAGAGAGAACGATGCAATCCCTGCTTTTGTGGAGGAAAAAGCCAAAACTGTGTTGCTTGTCTTTGGAGGGGTTGAATGGTTGAAAAGGCCAACAGTGTATGTTAAGTCTTGTGTATACTTAAGATATCTATTGTAGTTTTTATATCCTCTTTGAAAACTTGACTTGGCTTCACCCAATTAAGTGCAGCCTTTGACATGCCATGCAAAAGCTGATGCACATTTGATGTTGTATAGCTCCACTTTACACTTTCTTTGCCTCCCAGCTGACCTCTCACTTGTTCAAAGTTAATGATCATCTTAAATCACAGTCTTTGACTTGTCAGCTACTTACTGTGTTGGGAGTCTTCAAAGCAGGGATTAGAGGCACCCATGGTTGCTTTCAAATTTCATTTTTCTTGTGAAGGAGAAAATCATGAAGGGTCATAGATCATTCTTCTTTAATAGCTATAATGCCATGCACTGTAATTACTTTTTCTTCGGGAGTGATTACAGAAAGTGTTGCACACTTTTCATCATGGAGGACCTGTTCCAAAATATGTGTGACTCCACTCCAAGCTCTCAGAATTCTAGAAGTGAATTTTTGGATTTAAGCTTATTTTTATACTTCTTTTTAACTTCTAGATAAAGGATTCCTTTCTGAAGACATCCTTAATCTAGAAGTTGAGGTATTATTGCTTTTCTAGCTGCACACAATACATTAATAAGACACCCCAACCTGTATTCTTAACATAAGACATGAGAATGTACAGATTATTAACAGTCTCTCCCAGCCCGGTCATCTTCCAGTTTGTGAAATTTAATTTTCTAGTAGAAATCCATATGTTTTGATTAAAGTCAACACATGTCTGAGGAAGCTTAGATATGTCTAGCTGATCAAAGAGAAAGATTAGGGGGAACATTATAGTTGTCTTCCAGAATTTGAGGGGCTGTCACAGAGAAGAGGGGATTGAGTTATTCTTCAAAGCACCAGAGGGCAGAACCAGAAATAATAGATGGAAGCTTGTTAAAGACAGATCCAATCTAGAAGCAGGGAGAAATTTTCTGACACTGAGAACAATTAATCAGTCGAATAGCTTGTCTTCCAGAGTTGTGGATACTCCATCACTGGAGTTTTTCAAAAATAGACTGGACAACTATTGGACCAGAATGATGTAAGGTCTCCTTCCTTGATCAGGAAGTTGGACTAGAAGGACTCTGGGGTTCCTTCCAGCCCAATGATTCTATGTTCTAGACTCTAGAACATAGAATCATTGGGCTGGAAGGAACCCCAGAGTCCTCTAGAATCTAGAGCTAGGTAGCCAGATCCAGGAAAGAAAGTAGCCAGGTCTAGGAAGGAAGTCGTATGAAGTCTACTTCTGTAGTGAATGCTTAGAAGAGAGGTCTGTAAATTCAGAAAGGTAAAAGTAAAAACAACCATATGGCAAGAAGTAGCCTCACAGAAAGGAAGCCGAACCATCTCATATAGGTTTATTGCCTGGCAGAAAATGGGAATGCTCTCTGTCATCCCATTAAAGTTCTTTCAACGAAAAAGAAGATGCATGCTTCCCCATGGGAGACCATATCCACTGAGATGTCATTCACTTCCACACAAAATATATCATATCCTACTTGGATCTTGATTAAAAAAAATAGATCCCCATAATGCAGTGGTGGAATTCAACAAATTTTACTACCGGCTCTGTGGGCGTAGCTTGGTGGGCATGGCAGGGGAAGGATACTGCAAAATCCCCATTCTCTCCCCACTCCTGGGGGAAGGTTACTGCAAAATTCCCATTCCCACCCCATCCCATTCCCACCCCAATAACCTGCTTTCCAGCTCCGTTCTCCTGTGCAGGGCAACAAAAGAAGATCCAACTGATCAGCTGGAACTTGGGAGGCAGAAAATAGATGGGGGTGGGGCCAGTCAGAGATGGGATTTGCCGGTTCTCCAAACTACTCAAAATTTCCGCTACCGGTTCTCCAGAACTGGTCAGAAGTGGATGAATACCACCTATAATGCCATCAACAACTCTCTCTCTTTCTCTCTCTCTCTCTCTCTCTCTCTCTCTCTCTCTCTCTCTCTCTCTCCCCCTCTCTCTCTCTCTCTCTCTCTCTCTCTCTCTCTCTCTCTCTCTCCCCCTCTCTCTTTCTCTCTCTCTCACCCTCCCTCCCTCCGTCTCTCCTCCTCCCCTCATATAAAAGATAATCTTTTATATGAGAATTCTTGTTGGCATTATGGGGATCTATTTTTTTAATTAACACACACACACACACACACACACACACATATATAATCATATCAGATAAGACTACAAATCCATCCCTGTCAGGCTCTGCAAACATCAGCCACTTTTCAAACAAATCAGCTCTTTAAAGGAAAGTACAAATAACAGAGAAATTGCCCCCAAACATACAGTAAAGAGGGCCCAAACAGACCAAATGAAAAGCAAACAAAGATACAGTTAGTTCCCTGCTGGTGCAAGAGAATATGATAAAAAGCATAAATGGGACCCACCACAGTGAAGAAATTAAATGTGCAATTGTTTAGCAACAGGGGTCTTCCCAGGTTGCAAAATACCCTGCACTTTAATATAGCATTTGAAAAATGATTGAATGGGAGAAATTGTAAAATTGCTAATATTTTGACAAAAATATGCACTTTAAAATCACCCTTTTTTTATCAGGAACACATACATTCACACAAGACACAAAGAAAAATTCAGACATAACTTTTATTAAAGGAGAATTGGTAGAAAAAAAACATTAATTCAAAACATACTTGGGGATCATATAAAGAAATTAGCAAAACAGACTAATCAAAATTAGCAAAACAGACTAATTAGAGCAAACTACATTATTAAAATATGGATTGTTATTGCTAGAAGATGTATTGGGTTGATAGGCACCAAAATAGCAAAACATATAGCTGAAACATTTAGGTCATAAAGTCCAGTCATCTGTTCATTGCAGGAATATAGATAAATAGATCCTGGGCAAGTGGCTGTTTTACCAGATCCACTGAACGGAAGACCCATCCGTTGTCTATGATAATGGGTTCCTCTGACGGATAGTTCATACTAGTAATTCTTAAAACATTTTTTTGTTTAGTATTTTTAAAAATATCATGAAAAAGAATACACAAATTTACAAAGAAAAGAAGATGAAAAAAGGGAAATAATCAGGGGTGGGATGCTACCGGTTCTGCTCGGTTCTATAGAGCCGGTAGCTGTGAAGAGCAGCAGACACAGAACCAGTTCTGTGTTTGCTGCTATTTGGCCCACCCGCCCATCTGGGCTCTTACCTGTCCTTTTATTTCCTGCTTTTTCAACCTCAGCTGCTTTGCGCAGCATAGCTGAGGTTGAAAAAGCAGGGAAAAAGAGGCTTTTTGAATGCTGTGCACCTGCGTGCAGTGTTTTTCAGCTGTCTGGGAGGCACAGCCTAAGGTTAAGTTACATGTGCACGCAACGTGTAAACATAATCACCGAACCAGTAGTAACACCAGTTGAATCCCACCCTTGGAAACAATATATAAATAAATTTATATGACATACTATACATATATAAATTCAGACTATGATTCCTTATAGGCATCCATGGTTGAGCTATATTCATCAATTCTGCAAATCATTGAATGGAACCTTGTGTTTGTGTTTCTGATGCTAAACAATCCTTTTTTTGGTGGTGGGGTAGGGGTAAGCTAGCTACAGTTAGCACATTTTTTTTCTTAACTTTCAATTGGTATCTTCCTGTGATTGAAGACCATCATTTCATGTCTTGAATGCTGGACTGTAGATCAGCGGTCATGGCCCTCTTCCCGGTGACATCTCTTTCCAATACTTCAAGGCAAAGTCACCTGATTCTTCCATCTAAGACCAAAATTCTTCCTCCATGTCCTTCTCAATTTTTGTTTGTCTTAATCATTCTTAAAATATATTGCTCAGAAATGAACTCTGTAGTTAACAATGGAATCTAATCAATCAAGAATACAGCAGAGTAGAACAATTACTGCCATAATTTGGAAGCAACTCAAATATTTTCCCAAAATATTAGACAAATTAATTGAGGATGATGTTGGAGGAAGAGTATCATTGAATACAAATTCTTAAAAATCCAACAACATGAAGCAGCATTATGCCCTTTCTGCAGGCTTCCAGTACCAGTAGAGACCATTTATACACTAAGAAAGAACTGAATTGCTTGTTTATTTTAGTAGGCTCAAGTTTAATAATAATAATACCTGTTCAATGGCTATGTTTGCATTTGATGTTCATTATTTTGAGCATTCTTGTTAGGGCTACAGCATCTGGGTTGCAAATACCCAAATCTTCACAGACGGCAGAATTCTTTTTTTTTTTTCCTTATGGTATCTCTTTGCTACCATTTAATGACTATCTTGACAGTTGCAGCCCACTTATGGTAATCGTACCATAATAATGAAGAAATTTATTAATATATCAGTACATATAGTAGTTTTTCTAAAGTATGCATTTTAAAAATTAAAAAATTTAATGGCAAAGCAGAGCAAGATGATTTTTTAATGAAATATAACTTTATCACTTATAAAAATTACGTCCCACTTTTCATTAACAAATTCAAAAAAAATCTACATGTATCGTCCCTCCTAAAATCTACTTGGTGAGGTAAGTATGGTATTAGTAAGCATTTTATCCTTTAAATACTGATCTAACAGCAATGGCCACTGATTCTGATGGATCTTATGTCTGAATTGAGATGAAGAAGACAGTGTGGGGGTGTTTGTTTTCTCTATCTATATACTTGTTAAATATATTTGCTACCTTGCCTTTTCCCTCATGATTATCTTGTTTTTTTAGCTCTTCCTTTCCTTCCCCCCCACCCCCGCTCTCTCTCTCTCTCTCTCTCTCTCTCTCGTCACCCATTGATTTGCACTGAAGCTTGCATCATAAGATCTTGACACTGTTTACTGTATTGTGGTAATATGGAAACACCATATATATTCAGTATATAACTAAACAGTAATAAGCAATAAAGTGTCCCTGGGATCAGTGTGCTTGCACTTTCCTCAGTTAGTACATTGGCCATCTGACTTTTATCTTTTATCAAAGTTGCGTTAAGTACCTGCAACTTTTCCCAAGCTGGTAACTCACTATGCAGTCAATGTGCCCATCCCTGTGACAAATATCTGTTTCTAATGAAACAACTAAGATCCAATCTGGATTTGAGTTCAGTAAGCCAAGTACATTCTATTTGGATTTTCAGTGTGGTGGCTTCAAGTCATTTTGCATTGCAATTTGAATCATTACATAGGATTGATTAGATTTGAATAAAAATGTGGGTGTGGGAATGGATGTGCCTGCCTGAACCACTATGGCTAGGTGAATCAGCCAGGATCTAGTTGAGATCCCACGTCGCTTCTATTAGAATGTATTACTCACACAAGACAAATCAAATTGGATTTGTAATTCAAATAATTAAACTGATTGCTGGAAAATTCAATTCAACTTTCAATTTTAAAGTGACTGTACATGTGCCAAAGTAAATTGAAGATAACCTAATTTTATTTGAAGTGTAAAAGCCAGATTCAGCTGATTTTTTTTCAGTTTGAGGATTTAGGTTCAGTTTGAGGACTCAGTCCAAGATATTATGGAGCGCAACAAATAAAATATAGCACAGTTTAAGTAAAAAGTCCTAAGGTCGGTGTAATCTGAAATACAAGCATTTTAAAAATAATTTTAGAAGTATAGTTGCCTTTTTAAACTTGACATACTGGTTCCATTTGTAGAGTTATCAGGTCACTACTCAGTAGATTCTTATCTCCTACCTTCTTTATCACCTATCCCAACAGTCCGGTATCAGTGTTTTTTCTTCCACCCATTTCTACAATGAACTTTTCTTAAAAATCTGCACAGCAGGTTCATTCTAGGCACCGGCATCTTTTATTACAAGATTGATCAGATGGTTTATCCAGTCAAGATTTTCAAGTTAACAGAAGCTTTCCAGAGATTCATGCAAAGAAAAAAATCCTTTCCCATCATTGGCTACTTGATCATTTTGACTGAAAACAACAGTTGGATGCCACCAATTCTAATGCTGTAACAGTAAAAGCCAAAGGCTGAAATACAGGCTTGCAGTGCCGTTCAAACCTAACATTTCTTTCTTCACTTACTTAGTCTCAGCTTTCGCCTTCTCATATAAAAGTTATAGGAGTGTGTGATGAGGCCCGTGCATCTTAATATAAGGAAATTCCAGAATCCATTCCATCAGCACCCTCTGCTGGTGCAGCTTCTGTAAGATTAAATACTACCGATTTCCATAATTTGCTATCAAAGTCAAGAGAAATCCTATCTTTAACATGACAGTAAGTATTTGCTTATCTCCAAATAAATCAGCCAGAATTCATAGAATGGCAAGAGTAGACGACAGCCTTCACTGAGTGCAGTTATGGGATCTGGTGTTCAGTTATCTCAGTATTATCGGAGTTCCATGCTGCTTCCACTAGCTGTAAACTAAGATTAAAGCAGAGGCAAAAGCAAAAAAGGCAAAAAAAAAAAAAAGTGGAAAAAAGTATTTAAGAGAACATATGTATATAAAATTTGATTGCTTTCATCAAGATGGAGATTCTGATAAAACCACCTATGTCAGCCTTCAAGATCTTCTACTATTGCTTTGCATCTTTTGGCTGCCATAAGTAATGGGGGGGGGGGGTAAGTCTAGGAAGAGAGCTACATTCTAGTGTTACATTCTAGTGTTGTGTAAATGAGGAGAGGGGGGAGTATAAATTCCTGTTTAGGTTTCTATTTCTCGCTTAGCTTTCTTTTCTCTGCGCAGCTGCAAATCTTTATCAAAATATGCCAAGGTCAAGGGACAGAGGCCTCATCACCACCTGAAGATGTCCACATGATCATATTCACAACTTTTAATTGGAAGAATCATTTGAACTATGGGGGGTGGGAACATTTCCATCACTTTGTATATGTGATCTGCGCACCTAATTTCTCAGATTCAGAATTCTACTGTTGCTACCACTTCATTTTCAGTAAAAGATATCTTTTCTCTAATTAAGGAGTCTAAGTATTTCTTTCTTGAATTTTGAATGGAGCACCACCTGACATTATTCTGAATCTGAGAAATTCACCACCTGACAACCTGCTTTTTTCTCCCGATAGATTGCAGTGCTCCTGTTAGCTTTCTTCCTGCATCAACAAAATATTTTAGTGAGCTGTATTCCTATCGTAGAGTCCATTTCTGTCCTGCCCTCCTGATTCCTTGTCCATCTTTTTCTTCACTAAGTATTCTGTGACCACTGAGCACATCCAGGAATTTGTTTCCTTCTTATAAACTTTCATTTGTATTTTGGATCATTCAGGCACTCTCTCCTAAGGCTCCTTGTACCTACCTGTCATTCATATTTGATGGCTGCAATGCACACCCAGTGAATATACCCTCAATATGCAGGGCTAGGAATCTGTTGCCTGTAGAATCCTAAGCATTCTGAGCACCGCAACACACGTAGAACTGTTCAGCTTCCAGATCCCATCACAGCTCACTTGGTAACATGTCACAATCTGTCCCTTTCCCTTTTAACTGGTTCATTTGCTCCCCTAACCCAATACTCATACATAATAAAATAGCCTGGACTGAGAATAGGGATGGCAGTGGTTGAGATCCCGTAACAGATCTTTGCGCTTTTATCTTTTGTAGGGATGCCAGCTCACTTGGCTCTTCTTTGCCCTTCAGTCTCAACTGTTTTGCTGAAAAATACATTACAGCTTTCAGTAAGGTTTTTACACTATGCAGCTGAGGCTGAATTATAATCGGAAAGAATTACTGCATATTTCTTTTTAGAAAAAAGCAACATGAAAACCTTGTGACTTTGGCCAACAGCAGAAGTCAGCTGCAGAATCAGACCAAATAGTTTGTGATGTTGAGACCATTTGATGGTCTACTTTACAGATGGGCATCTCTTGTTCCCTCCAGATGTTGATGGCCCTGATTACAATGAGCTCTGAGTGGCAGCCACCCTACCCAAAGGGAGAGGGAGGCTAAAACAGATAAAACATGGCGAAGTTTAGAAAGAGCAGTACAAACTGGAGTAAGTACTACAAATTTGCTTCTAATTGCATGTGTATCGACAAATACTTTATTAGAACTAAGACACCTTGATATATTAAGTATTGCCTTGTTTTTCTCCTAAAATATGGTGATAAGGAAACATTCCCAGAGCTCAAGCGATAGAAGCGATTTTGTAGGCATAACTCCTTGAAGTATAGATAAGTCTTCCTCGATTCCCATTGCAACTGGCAGCATTGTGCAGCCACAATACAACTGCAGCATCAGAACTGAAATGATAATGTGGGGGCCCCTAAAGGGCTACTTCCCCTGGCCATGTTTAATCCATGATTAAGTATCTGTAATGCAATGGAAGAAACCTATGGCTATCATTTTGGTTTCTGAATGTGGTTGCAGCAAATTCATGGAAAACAAAGACCACATCTACTTAATAATTGAGTAGACTGAAACTGCCACTGCCAAAAGAGCAGCAAAGGGACATGGGAAGAAGGATTAACTCTGTCCCTGCCTGGAGATGCACGGGAAAATCTCTCTCCTGGAATTGCTTACATTATCATCGGTGGAGATTTCCCTTGCAGTACAAGTAACAAATAAACAAAATCATTTTTAACACATGCACCAAAGTTTGGTCCAATACAATCAAAATTAATATATCAGAATGAAACAACAGTTACGATTACACCTAATCAATAAGATCAAAATTCAGTAGAGCTTATTAACAGTCACAACAGAAATAACACAGAGCTAGGAAATTCTGAACCTATAAACCTAGCACCCCTGTCACTTAATATTGCTAAAAATATTTATAACAAAGCGGCCCATAATCTCTGTCATTCTCTAACCACCATCCATCTCTACAAACTGCTACCAATTGGGCTGCTTTGTTACATTGATTTTTCATTTTAGGGAAGTTGTTTGAGCAAGATCATCAATCTAGGAAAGGATAGGATTCTTCTTCTTGATCCTTTTCATTCTTCCTGCTGCTCTTGCACTTTTCTTTATACATCTATTTTTAAAGACATTACATGTTAGTTTTCTCTGTATAGAAAATTTTAGATTAGTTTGGCCTTTAGTAATTAAACCACAGGTGATATCTTCCTGCTGTAATGCAATAGATGCTCCCAAATTGTAAAAATATTTCCTGAATCCTTCTCAAACAGCCACCTATGAGTTCCTTTTTAAAAAAAATAAAAAATAAAGGAAGGAAGACTGACTTTGCCTTGTTTTATTTTTATTAGATTTTTTTTAAATCTCCCCTTTATTACATTTCTAATTAATTTAAGATGGTAAACATACATAATAATTCTTTTCTCCTCCTATTTTGGGGAGCCATATAGAGTTTGTTTTAAGATGGGCAGCTATGTAACTGTTCTAAATAAATAAAATTTTCCCACAACTTTTTCAGGTGGGCTGGATGAGAGAAACTGACTGGTCCAAAGCCAGCTTTCATGCCTAAGGTAGAACTAGAACTCCCAGTCTTCTAGTTTCTGGGCCAGCATCTTAATCACTACACCAAACTGACTCTCTAAACTCACATCCCTAATTTTTTTCTGGCATACATTGAATGAAGGTTTGGAAATATTTATTCTCCTTTCTTCTTAAGAAGAAGAATCATGCTTGGAGAAAAAAATTCAGATAGATGTAATTGATAGGTAGTTTCCCCTCTTTTCCTCAAACAGATCATTGGAGCTATTTTACTTATATGATCAGTGGAACAAAGATGAGTCTGCAATTGTGGAAAATAGTAACTCAAACACCTGCCCAGTTTGTTTCTTCTTGTCCGTCCATCCAGCAAATCTGTCTGAATTTGGAACAAAGCAAACATTCTGCTTCATTTTCCAATTGCTTCTCTATTTATGCAATGCCCAGAAAACCGTCTCAATATCTGCTTAAAGCTGAAAAATAGTATGGACAGAGGTTAGCTAAAATCTATGCATAGATCAGCTCTACCCTTCTGCTGTTGATCTCCATTAAGAATCACTCCTAAAATATAAAATGTCAATAATCTTCCATTCCTTCTCCAAGATGAAACTAGTCTTATAAAATAATATCCTGATTTTTCCACCACTTATAAGACAATAAAAAAGGTTGATAACCCTACATGTTACAGCATATCATATGCACGTTAGTAGTTGTGTGATATTCCCAGCTGTTGACAGTTTAAAGGGATTCCTTTCTAATGTTACGTTTCTTGCATTTTATGTCAGAAGAAAGCTTGAACTTTGCCATCACTTCCTCAATAGAAGTGTTATCTCCTGGGGTCAACATTCTTATGGTCATTTTTTGACAACTGGTTTGACCAAATCAAGAGTGTTGTTCTTTCTCTGGTTTCTGTTATTGTCTTTTCAGTCCATTGAGAACAGCTCATTGTAGCACTTGGGCAATCTATTTTCATATATGTTGCTTGTTGAATGAAAATGGCTGGGATTTGCAAGTTTATGGAGTTTGCGTAAATAAGCATGAGATTTTTATTGTACGCATATTTCTCCCCTTTATTATATCTGATGAGTTTCTGAATCATAGGAGAGATGGACATTTTAAAATAAAACTCTAGACTAGCTGCAAAGATGAAACATTCATTTATGGGCAATTGTTTACTCTCCCTCTTTAACCAAATAGAGACATGGGTCAAAATAACAATAGCATTCAGACTTATATACTGCTTCACAGTGCTTTACAGCCCTCTCTAAGCGGTTTACTGAGTTAGTCCTATATTGCCCCCAACAATCTGGGTCCTCATTTTACTCACTTTGGAAGCAGTGGTGGGATTCAAAAAAATTTACTACAGGTTCTGTGGGAGTGGCTTGGTGGGCATGGTGTGGCATGGTGGGCATGGCAGGGGAAGGATACTGTAAAATCTCCATTCCCTCCCTACTCCTGGGGGAAGGTTACTACAAAATCCCATTCCCTTCCCACCCCACTAACCTGTTTTCCAGCTCCATTCTCCTGTGCAGGGCAACAAAAGAAGACCCAGCCAATCAGCTGGGACTCGGGAGGCAGAGAATAGATGGGTCGGGGTCAGTCAGAGATGGTATTTGCCAGTTCTCCGAACTACTCAAAATTTCTGCTACCGGTTCTCCAGAACTGGTCAGAACCTGCTGAATACCACCTCTGAGTCAACCTTGAGCCTGGTGAGATTCGAACTGCCAAATTGCAGACAGCTGGCAGTCAGCAGAAGTAGTCTGCAGTTCTGCATTCTAACTGCTGTGCCACCAAGATAGCAGCTGCAGAAGTTCTACCCTTTTGTCTTGCCATGTATGAAGGAGTTGGTCTTTAATTGCACTGCTACCACTTCATTTTGACTTGTTGCTGTTGGTATATTTTGTACAATTTATAATATTTTAAGGCAATTAATGTTTTTATCTCTTAAATAAAACATTATTGCAATGCTTTTGAGTCTGTAGAGATTCTCAATTATCCATATCATGGTTGTCCCAAAGGTGATTTTTAGGCAGCAACTGGACTTTCCATTCTTCCCTTCTTCCAATCCTTCCATTCCCCATGATCCTGTCAGAGCTGAAGAAGCTTCCTGGATGAGAAGCAAAACTTCTTCAAAAGAAAAAAACAAGAAAATCCAGTTGCCTCCTGAAAAAGCACTTTTGGGACAAAGCTTTTGAAGGCAAAAGGAGCATCTGTTTGCAATTTGTTAAAGAAGCTGCATCTTTTTCCCAGGATCACTGGGCGGCTGGGCAATCCTCAGAACAGACATGGCTGCTTTAAAGAGTTGCTGTTTATGCCACATTTAGAATAGAATAGAATAGAATAGAATAGAATAGAATAGAATAGAATAGAATAGAATAGAATAGAATAGAATAGAATAGAATAGAATAGAATAGAATAGAATAGAATTCTTTATTGCCAAGTGTGATTGGACACACAAGAAATTTGTCTTGGTGCAAATGCTTCTCAGTGTACATAAAAGAAAAGATACATTCATCAAGAGTCAAGAATCATAAGGTACAACACTTAATAATAGTCATAGGGTACAATAAATAATCAAATCATACTAGGAAACAGTCAATAAAAATCATAAGGATACAAGCAACAAAGTTATAGTCATACAATCACAAGTGGGAGGGGATGGATCATAAGGAGTGATGAGAAGTAACAGTAGTGCAGACTTAGTAAATAGTTGGACAGTGTTGAGGGAATTATTTGTTTAGCAGAGTGATGACATTCGGGGCAAAACTGTCCTTGTGTCTAGTTGTTCTGGTGTGCAGTGCTCTATAGCGTAGTTTTGAGGGAAGGAGTTGAAACAGTTTATGTCAAGGATGTGAGCGGTCTGTAAATATTTTCACAGCCCTCTTTTTGACTCATGCAGTATTCAGGTCCTCAATGGAAGGCAGGTAATTGTTTTTTCTGCAGTCCTAATTACTGTCTGAAGTCTGTGTCTGTCTTGCTGGGTTGCAGAACCAAACCAGACAGTTAAAGAAGTACAGATCATAGGCTCAATTTTTCACCTTTTCTGAATTAAAAATTTATTTTAGAAGCACCGCACAGTTCTATTCGTGTCTCTTCTCTCACTGCTATTATTTTTATATCTTGCCTCTCTTTCGGGAGCTAAAATTCTTCCCCCATTTTTATCTTTGCCAATATTCTAATGGTAAACTTGACAGGCAAAGCCTTTTAGACAACAATAATATCTGGGTCCAAATCTGACAATGTGAGTGGATTTCATTCCACTGCCCTCTCCATCACATCTCTGTCTCTGGCAATGGTTACATCTATAGCATACTATCTCCCTTTAAATTTTCTTTCAGGGCTAGGATATTAACGTTTGACTTACAGGAAATGTGATGATCCAGGGTGGGATACAAAATAAACACAGTCACGAAAAACAGGTGAAGCCCTTTTTATTCCTTCACTTTGCTTCCAAGCTCCAAATATCCTTGAATGGAGACAAAAAACTCCCACACAAGCATTTACAAGAAGGAGGAAATGCCATTTAAATTATAAAGAGTGAAAAACAACACAAACCAGGCAAGATAAGGGCTGGAAGACATCCACAGATACCAGAACACACATTGGGAAGGACGCCAAACTCAGAGAGGAACAATAAACTAGAGATATTTCCACGCTTTGTTTCCAGCACTGGCCCATACGTATGTCCATCCTCATATCCAGTTGTCATAGCTGCAGCCCATGAAGAGAATCAAAGCCCTTTCCTCCCTTGTAGACCATGTCTCTCCCTTATCCACTCCTCCCTGCATGCCCTGGGATGGAGACGGGATGGGCCTGGGTCCTCCTCTGTCTGCCCTGCCAGCCTCTGCCCTTCCCCAGCCTCCTCCACAACCTCCAGAGCCACACTTCCACACCCTGTCGGCTGTTCCTCCTCTCCCTCAGAATCATTCTCCACCAGGGACATGACAGGAAAGCATTACATATACAGTCTGTAAAGAGACATTTGCACAAAGCAGATTATTTATTTACAAACCCTACCAACCTCCTTTATTTTTAAATCAACCAGTAGACTTTAAAGAGTGGGATGCTTTCCTGGCCAACTAATCCCTGAACTCATCACGACCCTGATCTGACCCTATTGGTTCCCTGGTATGAATGGTATGTGATGATTTTTTACTTTTGCTTCGCTTCATTATGCTTGCAGCATTCCACTGAAGGGGCACCCAGCTTCATCCCATGCAAGACGAGGCACTCATGAACAACTCAGAATTAGGGAGCTGTCATGTACCTGCCTGTCTCCACTTGCACTTAACCATGGCACAAACATGCCCCGCCTGCATTTTCCTCCCCCTCCACTGCTGCTTCTTCTTCATTATTATATTGCTTTCAGCTCATCCTTGCAGCCAATGAGTAAGTTGAGCTTAACTATGTGGGTGGCAAAACAACATCTGAGACGCTTTCCAAGGGCAACCTGAAAAATGAAAAATTGACTTAGCATCGGTCGCTCATTCTCTTGCCGAGTTTAGTTTAGTTTAGTTTATTGTCATTGCACCTCGTAAAAAGAAATCAAATATCATCTTCAGTGCACACCATGATCATGAAAATAAACACAAACACACATCCTTCACACTCCACACATTGAATCTAAAACCCCTGACACCTCACTAACACTGCACTATACAGCAGAATTCAAAAGAGCTACTGCCCTGGGATAGAAGCTGTTTTCAGACTATTTGTCCTTGTTTTTATTATTCTGTACCATCTGCCAGATGGTAATAGTTCAAAAAAAGGGTGCCCAGGATGAGATGGATCTTTGAGAATGTTTTGAGCTTTCTTAAGGCAGCGGGAGCTATAAAACTCTTCCAAAGAAGGGAGAGGGCAACCAATGATCTTCTAGGCAATGAAGTTAACCCTCTAGAGTGCTTTCCTATCTACCACTGTGCAATTGGCAAACCATACAGAGGTGCAGTAAGTTAAGATACTCTCTATGGTGCAGTGGTAGATGATCACCAACAGTTTTTCATTCAGTTGTTGTTTTCTGAGAAGTCTCAAGTAGTATAATCTCTGCTGGGCCCTTTTAACCAGTGCTGCAATGTGGGCACCCCAGGTCAGGTCCTCTTTTAGGGTAACACCCACAAAGTTAAAACTGGCCACTTGCTCCACTCGGTCTCCATTGATAATCAAGGGCTGGAGTGCAGTAACTTGAAACAGAGGCAAAAGAAACAAGATAGGCCCTGGGGAAGGCACTTCAACTCAGCAGCAGAGGTACAGGTAGTCCTCAACTTACAACAGTTCATTTAGTGACTGTTCGAAGTTACAATGGCACTGAAAAAGGTGACATGACCGTTTTTCACAGTTACGACTTTGCAGCATTCCCCTTGGTCACGTGATCAAAATTTGGACTCTTGGCAACTGATTCATATTTATGATGGTTGCTGTGTCCCGGGGTCATGTGATCATCTTTTGCGACCTTCTGACAAGCAAAGTCAATGGGGAAACCAGATTCACTTAACAACCATGTTACTAATTTATTGCCTGCAGGGATTCACTTAAACCAGGGATCACCAACCTTTTGGACCTCAGGGACCACCAAGCTCATAATTTTAAATCCCAGGGACCACTAATATGAATTTTGACTGACGGTGGCTTGCTGACATTGGTGGGAGAGAGAGAGAAAGAGATCTGATCTAATATCTCTCTCTCCCTCCCTCTCATACACACACACACACACACACACACACACACACACACAAACACACAGAGGCAGGGGTGGGATTCAAATTTCTTAACAACCAGTTCTTCGGCGTGGCTTGGTGGTCATGTGACTGGCTGGGCATGGCTTGTACACCACCACAACAACAGCCAAGCCTCCCACAATCTACTGGGCTCACAACCTCTGGTGGTCACAGAAAAAGAAGTGCAAGATCTATTACACAGACAGAAGCCAGGAAAAACAACAGGGCCAGACAAGATAACTCCTTCTTGCTTAAAAGTCTGTGCTGACCAATTGGCCCCCATCTTCACCCAAATCTTCAATAGATCACTAGAGATGTGCTATGTTCCTTCCTGCTTCAAACGTTCTACCATCATCCCAGTGCCAAAGAAGCCCTCCATCAAGGAACTGAATGACTACAGACCAGTTGCTCTAACTTCTGTAGTTATGAAAATCTTTAAAAGGCTTGTGCTGTCCCACCTGAAAACCATCATGGATCCACTGTTAGATCCCATGCAGTTTGCATACCGAGCAAATAGATCGACTGATGATGCTGTTAACATGGCTCTGCATTACATCCTACAACACCTTGAATCTCCAAATACTTACGCAAGGGTCCTCTTTGTAGACTTCAGTTCAGCATTCAATACCATCATTCCACTCTTCTAAGTAAATTAAACCAACTAGCGGTACCTGAACACACTTGTAAGTGGATCATAAGCTTCCTAACAGACAGGAAGCAGCAGGTGAAGCTAGTGGAATCACATCCGATGCCTGTACAATCAGCACAGGGCCCCCCCAAGGCTGTGTGCTATCTCCAGTTCTCTTCTCCCTATATACCAATGACTGCATCTCAAACGATCCATCTGTTAAAATACTGAAGTTTGCTGATGACACAACAGTGATTGGTCTCATTCAAGACAACGATGAATCTGCATACAGACAGGAGGTTATACAACTTGCCTCGTGGTGTAACCGGAACAATCTGGAACTGAACACACTCAAAACCATAGAAATGGTGGTAGACTTTAGAAGAAACTCTCCCATACTACCACCTCTTACAATACTAGACAACACAGTATCAACAGTAGAAATCTTCAAATTTCTAGGTTCTATTATATCACATGACCTAAAATGGACACCTAACATCAAAAACACCATCAAAAAAGCACAACAAAGAATGTTCTTTCTGTGCCAACACAGAAAACTCAAACTGCCCAAGGAGCTGCTGATACAGTTCTACAGAGGAATAATTGAGTCTATCATCTGCACCTCTATAACTGTCTGGTTTGGTTCTGCAACCCAACAGGAAAGACACAGACTTCAGAGGATAATTAGGACTGCAGAAAAAACCATTACTACCCACCTGCCTTCAATCGAGGACCTGTATACTGCACAAGTCAAAAAGAGGGCTGTGAAAATATTTACAGACCCCTCACATCCCGGACATAAACTGTTTCAACTCCTTCCCTCAAAACGACGCTATAGAGCACTGCACACCAGAACAACTAGACACAAGAACAGTTTTTTCCCGAAAGCCATCACTCTGCTAAACAAATAATTCCCTCAACACTATTCAACTATTTACAAGGTGTACACTACTATTACTGTTAATCTTCTCATCACTCCTTATCACCCATCTCCTCCCACTTGTGATTGTAAGACTGTAACGTTGTTGCTTGTATCCATACGATTTATATTGACTGTTTCCTAGTATGATTTGATTGTTGATTGTACCCTATGACTATCATTAAATGTTGTACATTATGATTCCTGATTCTTAACAAATGTACCTTTTCTTTATGTATACTGAGAGTATACATAACCAAGACAAATTTCTTGTGTGTCCAATCACACTTGGCCAATAAAGTATTCTATTCTATTCTATTCTATTCTATTCTATTCTATTCTATTCTATTCTATTCTATTCTATTCTATTCTATTCTATTCTATTCTATGTAAATATTATAAATATTTATGTAAATATTGATTTTTTTATTAAAAAAGAGCAACTTTTACCCAAAATCAGGCAAAGCAGGCAGGCAGATTGAGGTGCTCATAGAATCACAGATTCACTTAGAGATCCGTGTTTCTGCCATCAGCTATCTGAGTCTGCAATTGAATAATAGAAGCTTCAGTCCTAAGGGAGGTTCAGTTCTGCTTAAAAGGAGAGCCGAAGATCTGAAGATTAGGTAGAAAGGAAGAAATCCGATGATTTCCTGCTTTCTAGCTAATTTAAATCTCCAGCACAGGAGAACAGCTGATGGTCAGGGGGGGAAAAAAAGGAAAAATAGCAACTTAGCAGGCAAGTTTGCCACGTAAGGAGTGAGTGGGCAGGGAGAGTTCCTGCGGGCAATGTGGGCGGCACAGCTTGTGTTCTCCTGCAGCCTGGATTAATTGCTTTGGGGGGTGCTCTGGGAGTGACATTTCTCTGCGGACCACCAAAATTTTCTCACGGCCCACCGGTTGGTGACCACTGACTTAAACGACTGTGGCAAGGAAGGTTGTAAATGGGGCAAAACTCACTTAACAAATGTCTCACATGACAACAGAAACTAAATTGGGCTAAATTGTGGTCGTAACATCGAGGACTACCTGTAATGCTTGCGAGGGTAGACAGCACAGGTAGTGCTTGGCTTATGACCAGAGTTGGTCCCAAAATTTCTTTGCTAAGCAAGACAGTCGTTAAATGAGTTTTGCCCCATTTTACGTTCCTTGTCATAGTTGCTGAGTGAACCACTGCAGTTTGCTAAATTAAAGGAATCTGGCTTTCCCATTGACTTTGCTTGTCGGGAGGGACACTGCAAAATCAGTTGCCAAGCACCTGAATTTTGACCACGTGACCATGGAGATGCTGCAACGGTCATAAGAGTGAAAAATGGTCACAACAGTCACTTTTTTTCAATGCCATTTTAACTTTGATGAATGGGGTTGATTGAGGGCTACCTGGACTGTAGGCATATTTCCCAGAACTGAACAGTTAAGAGAGAGAAATTGCAACATAAAGGGAAAGGTGTTTTTTTTAGAAACGTCTCTTCCACACTCAGATTTCCATAGCACCCACCCCAAAATTATTAATTGTGCTTCAGGCAATTCTGCAAAAAATAATATCATGGGCAATGAAAACACAAACCTTTCATATTAAAGTTCTGTATTTCCCTGCCAATAAGGATGTTCAAACATTAGAACTTTCCTTGTGTATCCAGGTAGTGGGCAAAGAGAATCCACCAGTGTTATGCCTGAATTGCATTTTTGTGGTTAGTGAAATCTAAAGTGCAGAACTTAACTATTGTATTATTTAATTTTTGATAGAGAGAGAGAAAAAAAATCCTTCTTTCAAAGAAAAACCTCCTCTTTCTACTATTTTTAGGAGGGGGGGAAATTTGTGATTATGCCGAAATCATTTAAAAACTATTCCATGGTAGATATTCCATGATGCTGACATATGACTTTCTATAGAGAGGCACTGTGGGATAATATGAATGAGATATATAAAACAGAGCTTAAAGAGTAGAGAGGGTGATGTTGAACAAGAAATAAGAATCGCATTGTTTATTTATTTATATATTCCATTATAGATCTTTCATTTTTTTAAATGAAAGATTAGTAGCAGTTCCCATCCTATTTCAAGAGAGCAACAGAAATCCACTATGGGGGGATTGATTGATTATGTTCCACCAGGCTAGTGTTGACTTTTTGGGACCACATAGTTTTTTTCTCCATGACTATCTGTGGTGCTCCATTCAAAATGCAAGAAAGAAATGCTTAGACTCCATTAATATAGAGAAAAATGTCTTTTACTGGAAATCAAGTGGTAGCATCAAAGGAATTCTGAATCTGAGTAACTGCGCGTGAAAAACATGTATACAAAGTGATGGCAACGTTCCCACCCAGAATAGTTCAAACTGTCCATCCAATTAAAGTTGTAGATAATGTCATGTGGGGCCTCTTCAGGTGTTGATGCAGACATCTGTTGACCTTGGCCTATTTTGATAAAGAGATGTGCCTGCGCGTTGCATAGCAAGTAAGCATAAACAATAAAGTTTTCCTCCAAGTTATACAGTTCAATTCTCTAAAGCAGTGGTCCCCAACCTTTTTATGCTGCGGCCCGGTACCGGCATCAGCTGGGCGCCGCCATCTTGTTTTGATAAAAAGTGCTTCCGGTGAGCTCACCGGAAGCACTTTTTCATCAAAACAAGATGGCGGCGCATGCTTCAGTGAGCTTTTCCGGGTAGAAATGGCTTTCTACCGGAAAAGCTCACGGAAGCGCTGGTGCCGCCATCTTGTTTTGATGAAAAAGTGCTTCCTGTGAGCTTTCTACCGGAAAAGCTCACCGGAAGCACTTTTTCATCAAAACAAGATGGCGGCGCCCAACAAACCAGCGCCCGGTAGGATTTGTTCCATGGACCGGTACCGGTCCGTGGACCGGTGGTTGGGGACCCCTGCTCTAAACCTCCAGCACATTTCCCATACTCACAAAGCCCAATTATTTCACCCCTCCCCCCATTACTATGGCAGCCGAAAGATGCTAAGCAAAGGAAAGAAATCTTGAAGGCTGACACTATCTCTAACTCCTCAAGTTTTCCTGTGGTGGTGAAAGGAAAACACCACCCTCCTTGTAAGCAAGGCACAGGTTCTGGTTGTAAGTTCCTGCAGGCTCAGGGCTGGCTAAACTTGAAAACTTCTCTGCTAAAAGGGCAAAGAGGACCAGATTGGAGAAGATACACCAAAGAACTATTCTGACTTAATGAATTATGCAACTTGTAGCAACAATAAAGTCCCTTATTCCTCAGCCTTTTCTAAAAACAACTCTGAGAAATTCTTTGTTAATTTGTTTTTAGATCTTTTTTTTTTTAGACATTTCTTTCCACCATCCGTTCTGATGTCCAATTTGGTTCTTTTTGTTTGTTTGTTTCTTGATCTATAACAATCTCTTTTCACATTCATCCTTAACAGCTTCTTTAATTCTGTTCCATAATTCCTCTGAGTTTCAGATCTTCAGAGTGATCTCTGATGTTCTTTTTGAAAATTGTGGGGATGTGCCAGAGGTGGTATTCAGCAGGTTCTGACCAGTTCTGCAGAACCGGTAACAGAAATTTTGAGAAGTTCGGAGAACCAGCAAGTACCACCTCTGACTGAAGATTTTATAGTATCCTTCCCCTACCACGCCCACCAAGCCACGCCCACAGGACTGGTAGTAAAAAAAAATGTGAATCCCACCACTGGGATGTGCTCAAAATCATACTATAGAAACTGATTGGGTTTCTTCTTCTAAGTCTTTAGTTTCCTTTGGAACATTCACATAGTGAATTCATGATCTGTTCCATAGTTATTCCTGGGCCACATATTTACTGTTGTTAACCAATCTCTTCTGTTTCATTGTACAAATAACCAATGTAATTTGATTTCTATGCGCTCCCTCTGGCAATGTCAATCTATATTGATGTCATTTGGTTATTTGGAGACAGTGTTAGTGAGTGAAGAAATGATTAGATTGGCAGAAACCAATAAATCATTCTCCAATTTCATTTCTCTATCCTGGGGCATATAGTCTAGCTATATTTTCCTCATTATTTGTAGCATCCCAGCCTGGAAGCCCATGTAGCACATCTTGCTTGCATGTTTTGTCAATTTCAGATTGAACGTGTCAGTTTCCTCTTCTTCTGCATCAATGGTTGGAGGATAAACTTGGATAGCTGTTTTATTAAACAGCTGCCCACAAAGTCTAATTGATATTATTCAGTCGTTATTCAGTACTGTCTGTCGTATCTTTCCTGACTGAAAAAGCAAAGCTGTTCCTTCTGTGTTTGTCATGTCCTGAATAGTAAACAGTGTGATTTTTCTCACTGAGAGTGTCCAGTTCCAATACATTTCGGGATGTCTAAGATGTCAATGTGTAATCAATACATTTCATTTGTTACTGCACTAAGCTTTTCCATATTCGTGGTTCTAACGTTTCATGTTCACACTGTAATTCTGTCTTTGCAGTTTCTAATATTTTTTTCTTGCATAGCAACATCCGTAACTAGATACAGCAAAAGTTTTACTTTGACTACTTTATAAACACCATTAGTACTCCCAAATATCCTCAGCTGTTCCTCAGTAGCATGTTGAATGTCGTATGATATGAGTGTCCCATCATCCCGCATTATATTGTCAATCACTTTGTCTAGCCATGTACCATAGTTTTCTTGTTAAAATAGTCGTGGTGGCACAGTGTTCAAGACGCAGTAGTGCAGGCTAACTCTGCCCATTGCCAGGAGTTCGATCCTGACTGGTTCAAGGTTGACTCAGCCTTCCATCCCTCCAGTAAAATGAGGATCCAGATTATTGGGAGCAATATGCTGACTCTATAAACCGCTATAAAGCACTATGAAGTGATATATAAGTCTTAGGTTTCTAAGTCTAAGCACTATTGCTGAAATACAAGAGTGGTTTACTTTTGCCTTCTCCCACATGTATGAAATGATGCCTTTGCTATTGTCATAAAATAACCATCCACCTCCAGAATCTTCCTTTGTCACAGTTGCCTGATATAGGAGCCAGCTAGTTATGCTGGGTAGCTGGAATGGCTTTTATACCTTGATAGACCTTGCTGGGAAAATACACTCTTGGTGTATTTTCTGTCTACACTCTTGGTTCTTTGCTCATTCCTCCCAGGACCACCCCCATCTTACAGAAGATGGACCTGGGGGGGGGGATAGCTTTCTGAAAACCAGAATTACCAGGTTATAAGGCAGAGAAAGTGACCTTTTCTGTGGAATTTCACATATAGGTTTCGCCTCTGCTTGTATCTATTTGCAGACATTTCCAGGGCCTGGGTAAGAAGTATCCTTTCTGGACCACTGCTTTTGATGGAACGTAGTTACACAATCTTTCCTCCTGGATAAGCAACCACAATATAGGCAATCTCCCTTTTCAGTCTTTGTTCAGAGATTTTTTTATAGCAAGGCATTATAAGCCAAGTAGTCCTGGAAACAGCATCCACAGTTCTACAACGCCCTATAGAAAGCATCCATTGGAAAGTCCATTGAGAGGCTGGGGAATAAAATGCTTTGGTTTCTTTTCTTTCTTTCTTTCTTTTTTTGCAGAATTCTCCAAATACCCCCCCCCCCCCAATTTGCCCTTTTAATATGTTGATGAGTAACAGATCAGATAAAAAGATTTCCCACCTCTTGCAGTCCAACACCTTTTTATTTATCTACTTCTCACATCCCGGCCATAAACTGTTTCAACTCCTTCACTCAAAATGACACTATAGAGCACTGCACACAGAACAACTAGGCACAAGAACAGGTTTTTCCCAAAAGCCATCACTCTGCTAAACAAATAATTCCCTCAACACTGTTCAACTATTTATTAAATCTGCACTACTATTACTATTAATCTTCTCATCACTCTTTACACCCATCCCCTCCCACTTGTGACTGTATGACTGTAACTTTGTCGCTTGTATCCTTACAATTTATATTGACTGTTTCCTAGTATGATTTGATTGCTTATTGTACCCTATGACTATCATTAAGTCTTGTACCTTATGATTCTTGATGAATGTATCTTTTCTTTTATGTATACAGAGAGTATTTGCACCAAGACAAATTCCTTGTGTGTCCAATCACACTTGGCAATAAAGAATTCTATTCTATTCTATTCTATTCTATTCTATTCTATTCTATTCTATTCTATTCTATTCTGTCTTTGTGGCATATCGTTTTTGTGGCCTGGCTGCAGTTCTGCGGCTGTGAGTCAGCAAATGTTTGGGGAGGGGGAAGAAAAGGGGGCTCAATTGGGGGCCTTGAAGTGCAGCTGTGTTGTCCCAAGGGCTGATGAGTTGACTTGGCTAATAGCCAGGTCTGTTGTGGGAAAGTGTAGAGTCCTATTGGTTCAGTCTGATATTATTTGAGTATTGAGTACTAGTGGGGACTTCAGTTGCTGGGTGATAAGCTGCCAGTCTGACCCAAAACTGGAGAAAGATTGTGTGAAACAAGGATGGCTGAAGAGAAAAGTTGGAGAGTGAAGTTCTCTTAGTGTGCAGAGCAGTTGGCAATTCCTGCTCAGGAGAAAGAGAAAAATAATCTACGGGTAGCTTCCCTGAAAGAACAAAAATGAAGACCCAGAAAGAAGGCATTTTCAAGACAGGAAGGACCCTGGTCTCTGGGGAAGGACTGGGCAGAAGACCCTGAGAGAGGTTCTTCCATCGACAAAGAAGCAGTGGACGCTCTGTCACTCGTGTGAGCAGATCCAGGAGAAAGTCAAGCTGTGCTGAGCACACTGTAGTGAATTCAGTTGTTTTTTTTTTCTTTTCACTCTCTCTTGATAAGCCCAGAAAAGGAGAAGGAAGCAGGCGAGCTAGAGTGGGATAGTCTCTCAGAGGGCACCTCAGAAGGAAACCTGATGCCATGTGAAAACCCCACCCCCAGATTATGTTGTAAATACCTATTGTAAATACTCGCTGTAAATAGCTTCACTGTAAATAGTAAATAGTAAAAATTCAGGGACGGGGTGGCTCAGTGGCTAAGATGCTGACCTTGTCAATCAGAAAGGTCAGCAGTTCAGAGGTTCAAATCCCTAGAGGCACATAACAGAGTGAGCTCCCGTTACTTGTCTCAGCTTCTGCCAACCTAGCAGTTCGAAAGCATGTAAAAATGCAAGTAGAAAAATAGGGATTACATTGGTGGGAAGGTAACAGCATTCCGTGCGCCTTCGGTGTTTAGTCATGCCGGCCACATGACCATAGAGACATCTTTGGACAGTGCTGGCTCTTTGGCTTTGTAACGGAGATGAGCACCGCCCCCTAGAGCCGGAAATGACTAACACGTATGTGTGAGGGGAACCTTTACCTTTAAATAGTAAAAAGTATAAGAGTCTTATACTGTCAATTTCACCCTTTCAAACCAAAATTTGCCTCCAATTCAAAAAGAATCCTGTCACAATGAGACTATCTCAATGCCAGAAATTGAATTTAGATCATTTACATACACAGCAGTGACAATTTTTAAAAAATAAGGATCCGTCAATTAAAAAAAAAAACTTCCAATTATTTGAGAAGGATTTCCACAGCATGGGCCATTAACCAGTCGTGTATGCCCTATCAAAGACTCGTTGAGATTAGCTCTTTTTGATAAAGGGCCTTTACAAACACCAGTGAAGAAAAAAGGCAGGAGACTCGGACATGGCATTGGAACACTGAAAGTTCTCTCAAGCTAAATCTCAGCATTATTCCAGAAAAGGGAAAAATATGTGTCTTACCCCTGGAATGTTGGAACCATTTGCTGGATCGAGATGGAAGTTGCTGTGGTTTTGCAAAACCGAACATGGCTTTGCTTAAAGTACTCTAAAAGAATATACGTAGGATGACCCCTAAAAACAATGCAAAAACTGCAGCTAGTCCAGAATGCAGTGGGTTGCCTCATGGCCAAGTATAAAGCAAATTGAATAGTTTTGATTCTCCTGTATTGGAAATCTAATATCCTTTGAACCCAGTTTCCAGACCTGCTGCAAACTTTTAAATAGCTTAATGGTTTTAAGCTGAAATATCTAATTGAGTCAAAGATGCCAAAGATTCTGGTACTGTCATTACAAGTTTGCAGATGTGATGACCCAGAGTGTAACACAAATGTAACAAAATCCAAAGCATAAATAAATGTCCGTTAATACCTCCAACTTGGCCCCACTGCTCAATAATTCTCAGTTGGAGATAAAACGTACTCAAAAATAGTCTTCAAAAGAAAGCAATACAGTCCGAACTTAATGAGCAGATAGAGGTGAAATAAAAAACCAAACAAACTACAATGATGAAATTTCCACAACAGACCAGGATAAGTAATTACCAACTTCAAGGAGATAACAAGGCACAGTCTGTTGGAAGGACACCAATCAAGATAACTTCAGCCCAGAATAACACACACTTTAATTCTGGCAACGCTGTGTTGTAATCGTCTCTCTTATATACTATTCTCCCCAGCTGCAACCAATGAGGGGGATCATGGCCACTTCCTCTCTCGTAAGCCAAGTTGTTTCCTTCTCCGTTCCTCCCTGCATGTCCTAAGATGAAGAGGGGATGGCCCTGGTTCTTCCTCTGATTGCCCAGCTGGCCTCTGCCCTTCCCTAGCCTCCTCCACAACCTCCAGAGCCACACCTCCACTCCCTGTCAGCTGTTCCTCCTCCCTCTCAGAGTCCGACTCTATCAAGGGCATGACAGCAGATTTATTTTGGGTTATATGCTTCTCTAATCCAGAAGGACCCAAAGATGGAATTGATCACATATTATGCAGTTAGATAGGACTTTTGACAAGTCTTGTTTTAAAATAAGTAGGGTATACAAGAATTTCAGTATTGCGTAGGTGGTACAGGTAGTCCTCAACTTAAAACAGTTCATTTAGTCACCATTCAAAGTCACAACGGCACTGGAAAAAGTGACTTATGACCATTTTTTCACACTTACAATCTTTGGAGCAGCCCCATGATCACGTGATCAAAATTCAGATGCTCAGCAACTGGTTCATATTTATTGACCATTGCTGGATCCCAAGGTTGTGTGATCGTTTTTTGCAACCTTTTGACAAGCGAAATCAATGGGAAGCTAGATTCCCTTAACAACTTTGTTACTAACTTATCAACTGTAAAAAAAATGGTGGCAAGAAAGGTCATAAAATGGGGCAAAATTTAACAAATGCCTCACTTAATAACAAATTTTGGGCTCAATTGTGGTTGTAAGTCAAGGGCTACCTGTATTATCTAAATACATGCACTTGGAAAAGTTGCTGAATTCTCCTTTGATTCAAGAGTGACAGTTTTCTTTTGCATTAAAATATAACTGTTGGCTTGATAAGCTTGCAGAACACACCCACCCTTACCCTATTGTGTTGTCCTCTGCAATTCCTTTCTGTGAAGAGATGTCTTATTATTCATGGTCTTTCTGCTTTTTATAAATGCGTTGTGATATTTTATCCCTTTTATTTATATTTCCTTGAGAATCCATAGGGGAGGTAATGGCTTTCATATTTTATGTGGGTATCCTGTTTTTAAGTGGGTGGAAATAATAGATGATTGAGCAAGACCAGAGGTGGTATTCAGCAGGTTCTGACCAGTTCTGGAGAACTGGTAGCGGACATTTTGAGTAGTTCAGAGAACCAGCAAATACCATCTGTGACAGGAGATTTTACAGTATCCTTCCCCTGCCATGCCCACCAAGCTACGCCCACAGAACTAGTAGTAAAAAAATAATGAATCCCACCACTGAGCAAGACTGAAGGATATTGGATAATCCAAGTGAAAACTATGTACTCTTCTTAGTTTACAGTTTGGATCAATTGTTTCCAAAGAGAATTTGAGGCAAATTCATTGTTTTACAAGGCAGAAATTATATTGAAGTACTATGACTATTAGAGCTATTGAAAGCTTCAGTCTGAAGATTCATCAGTTTTGGAACCAAATCGTATTTTGGGGAGACACATTTCATCAAATTGGATAAAACGATTCAAATTGTCAAATTCAGACTAAATCTTATGATTCAAATTGTATCAGAATCATATCCTAATAAAATTAGAAAGTCATTTGTCATTTGGTCTTTTTTTGAACCAATGTAGAATTTTTTTTTCTTTGCATTCTTTTTCCTCCTTGCATTCTTTTTGGTCCCTTTTCATCTTTCCACACAATAGAATGTTGCTGTGTTTGAAAACAAGCAGCGCCACCTAGCGAATTCAGTAGATATGCTTTTCTTATATGTGAATACATGAAACCCATCAGGTAAAGGACTTTTTATTCCTTGAGATTTTGTTTTAGATTTTCCCCTCCCCCGCTTTTATTACTTTTATAAATAAGTCAAGATGGCAAACATACCTAACACTGTTTCCTCTAAACATTTAGACTTGCTGGGTATGGCTTGTATGTAAATATAAATATTTATATAAATATTGAATTTTTTATATAAAAAAGCGCAACTTTTACCCAAAATCAGGTAAAGCAGGCAGGCAGATTGAGTTGTTCACAGAATCACATATTCACTCAGAGATCTATCTTTCTAGCATTGGCTACCTTAGTCTGTCAAATAAAATGTGCTTGCAAGCAAATCCATAAAATGTGCTAGCAAGTAAACTCACAAAATTAACTCACAAGAAACCATGTATGTAAATATTGAATTTTTTATAAAAAAGAGCAACTTTTACCCAAAATCATGCAGAGCAAGCAGGCAGGTTGAGTTGCTCACAGAATCACAGATTCACTTAGAGATCAATGATTCTGCCATTGGCTACCTGCACTGAATAATAGAAGCTTCAGTCCGAAGGAAGGTTCAACTCTTACTAATCTTAAAAGCAGAGTCGAAGATCTAAAGATTAGCTAGAAAGCAAGAAATCCCATTTCCTGCTTTCAACTAATCTAAATCTCCCGGCACAGGAAAACAGCTGATGGTCGGAAAAAGGGAAAATAGCAATTTAGCAGGTAAGTTTGCCAGGTAAGGAGTGAGTGGGCGGGGAGGGTTCCCGGCACAGCTTGTGTTCCTCCGCAGCCTGGATTAATTGCTTTGGGGGGTGCTCTGGGGGGTGACATTTCTCTGTGTACCACCAAAATTTTCTCCCAGACCACCAGTGGGGTGCAGCCCACCAGTTGGCGACTGCTGGACTAGATGACCTACAAGGTCCCTTCCAACTCTGTGAATCTGTAAACTCTGTAAATTTACAGTGTCAAGATCAACTCAGAAGGTACTATCTCAGAGCCCAAGCAGAAGACCCACACTCTGCTTATTTGCGCCACATCCTTAAGAGAACTTAAAGAGCAAACATACATACATGACTTGTATGATGGACAACAGCGAGGTGATCAGAATTGAGGGTAGAAAAGCATCTTGCTGTGCACTGAAATTATTTTAGGTAACTGTTAGCCACAGCTAATATGAGAATATTTAAGTGGCAGAATTATTTTCTTGATAACTTCAAGCATGATTGCATGTTACTGCAAAAGCTACCAGAGTGAGAGGGAATGCATTCTAGTAAAAGTTCCAAGAACTGGATTCTGAGAGAGGAAAACTCTGGCTTGAGCAAAGAGGCATACTTTCTCACCAGTAACCAAATATAACACTCGTAAGTTTTAAAGAATCATAGAAATAAAATGTTTACTAAGTACTTGGGTATGAAGAGTTTCACGTTTACTTCCAAAAATATACATCAAAGAACACAGGAATATGAATAGAACATCTGTTTGCAATTTTTTTAAGCAACTGCATCTTTCCTTGGGAATCATACAGCTATTTTCCCAGGTTGAATTGCACTTCTCCACCCTTAAAAGTCCCTATCGTGTCACTAGTTGTATTCTGATGTTCATCTGGTTATATTCAAGGGGAGAAACTGTTTATGTTGCTTGATGTAAACAGCAGATATTGAGAAATATTTAAAAATATTTTCCCAAAAGTTATATCTCCCTTCACAATGATTCTCTCATCAAAATGAATCCGATAGTACCAAGTTCCTCCATTTTTACAACTTTTACCTTTTTATAATAACTGATTAGTGCTAGTTGTTAGGGATATACACCCTAGCAGAACCTGCACGGCAGTCAGGCAGGCAGGCAAATATGTGAGATAAATGTTATTGTAGCTTACACTCAGTAAAACAGATACAATGTGCTAGTTAAATAGTTTATTCCAGTAAGATTTATAGCATAGTCAAACAGTCCATATATCATACACTAGTTCAGTCCGTTCGGGGATTATTCAGTTGCAAAGTCCAGTGTCGAAAAAGAGGTCAGTAAACTTACAATATCAGTCCAGTAATATATCTCTTAGCAGTAGAGATATGAAGAAGTAAAACCTCCTTTTCTTCCTTCAGCAACAGCAAAAAACACGCAGTTAACAATCCATCATCGTCAGCAAGCAATTCAGTAAGCCTGCAATTAAATCCAGTTCTCTTGCTCCCTCTTATGGCGATTTACAGCCGCACCCAAAATTACATTGCTTTGCAGTTAAAGTGACACTCACTTAAATTCACAATCATAGCTTATATATATTATTTTACCCAAACTACATTAGGTAACCATGTTATTCCTAACACTAGTTAACATCCTGCTTGAAAGTGCATTTAGCTTCTTTGCAATTTGCTGTAGGATTCCTCACTATTTTCTGGCATTGCCTCTGTTGTAACTTTGTACACTTATAAGTAAAATTTATTAATTTACCACTGGAAATATACTGATTTACCACCAATTCTAGTAGGTGTGGACTGGTCAGTTATTGAGCTCCCTCTGAGAGTTTACTTAGCAATATCCTTTTTGAATGCCACCATATGTCCATTTCTCTGGCTTTCTCCATACCTCTGTAGTCCTACCTGGCTCCCTCTGCCCCCAGCCCCTTGGACCTTGCCAGCTGTCCCTCCTACTACTAGTAGTATTTTCAGACTTAGTGGAACAGAAGTTTCTTCCACCGCATCAAAATGGTAATTCCCCGGAAAGGGTATCTACATAATACCACACCTACATGGAAAATACATCTATAATTAAAGATGCATATTTACATTCAAATAGAGTTGGTTTCTGCATGCTAAAAAAATTTTTTTTATGGCGGTGGTGGTGGTGATGGGGGTTGTTTCCTTATTTCTTCCTTTCAGGTGGTTATCTTTATCTTTACTCTTTTCAGTTCCTGAAATCCATTAGCAAATTGTCTCATTTCAAGAATGTATTCACTGAATAACAGCGAGTGGTTCGCAAAGAGTAGCAAATGAATGGTGAAAATCTTTGTGAAGGCCTATCTCCATAGCAATGTACTAAGAGATCATTACTGCAGCAACTGATTTTATATCACCTGTTATCACAAGTTCTTCTTTTTAAAATAAGCATTAGCTGTTTTTCTGTTCAGTTTTCAAGATAGCAAGGCAGGAATGAGTGTTGGAGAAAGAGTAATAACTGCAATAACACGTTGGTCTTTCTTCAAGTCCTGATCTTCAGCAGAAACTGCCACTGAACACAGCAGAAAGGGGCATAGCTTTTCTCTTTCCTGAGATGCTACAGAAGGGACTTGGCAATACAGCTAGTCTTCGGCCACAATTGAGAAATTAACATTTCTGTTGCTAAGTGAAACATTTGTGAAGTGAGTTTTACCCCCATTTTACGACCTTCATTGCCACAGTTGTTAAGTGAATCACTGCAATTGTCAAGTTGATAATATGGTTGTTAAGTGGCTTCCCCATTGATGTTGCTTTTCATTTAAGAGAATCAGAAAGGTCATGATTTAATGCCTGGGATGGGTAATTGATCAGATAAGAGTGAGTAAAATTAGAATTTAATCATGTTGGAAGAAATATCCTTCTGGGTTCAGTTCCAAGTGGGGAAAAAGACACTGGAAACATGGAGGCTGTTTAGAAAGATGGTTTAATGGTGGACAGGATGGGTTCCTGGGCACAAAAAGGGAAGAGATGCTGAAAGTGCCTGGGTTTTATGCCCTTTGTTTGGCTTTGAATTTGAGCTTGTATTCTGATTGGTTGTCAGACTCCCATGGGGCCATGCAGGGGTTACTTTGTAGGTTGTCTTTTGAGGCTTGATTGACCCTTGCTGGGTGATGATGTAATGTCAGGGCTTTGGGCAATTTCTGTTATGGCTCTGTTTGAAGGAGGTAGATTTTTATTATGTAGAATAGACTGGCTCAGGCCTTACTGGCCCATTAACAAAGGTGGGAAATTTCTGTCTTTCTGAGTTTCTACTTCTCTTTTAGGGAAAATATTCTGCCTTTTTAGCATATCCTAAAATATTTCATTTTCCTAGGAGAGGGGTGGGTTTAACTTCCAACAATCAGAAACACTCCTACACTCTGCATCAACTGATCCAGAAGAAGACAGGAAAAAAAATGCACACTAATGTCTTCCCTTAATTATTAGATGTTTGCCACTTGAGGGTTGTTTTTGTGAAAATTGGGAGATAGAAATAAAGAGCAACTTTGTAGAGGAAAAATTGATACATTCCATCCTGCTAGACTGCGCTCTGTAGGTAATTACACAAAGGACTTGGCTACCTTCAAAACAGACTTCCTTGCTACTTTATTGAATGAGAAAATAGTAATTTATAAGGTGGCATCTTGCCATACTGACTCCACCAGGAAGGAAAATCCAATTGCAGCTCTGCTTAATTCTGGATATACATCACAAAATTGCTGAACAGTCAGTTTTTACTTTCATCCACACTAAAGGTTTCCGTATCAGTTGTGCCTGACTCTGTACAGTGGGCACAGTGCTCATCTCTGTTCCTTGGCCTAGACAGCCAGCATTGTGCGAAGACATTTATGTGGTCATATGACCAGCATGGCTATATGCCAAAGGTGCACAGAGTGCTGTTACCTATGTTAGGAATATGAGTCACCCAACAGCTATTTGGGTTAGAAATATATAAACCAGGATAAACATTTTAAAACTGTATCTTTAAGAAAATGCAAAACTGTAATTAGGTGTGGTTTCTCAAATGGCCATAAGATGGAGCCAGAAACCTGGTTTGTTTAGTCTTAGTCTGAGTCTCAGAAGAGAGTGTAATTATATCTCTGTTTCCTTCTGTTCGAAAGTATTGCCGTTGCTCCATTTCTTCTAAATGACTGATATTACTGGATTTAATGTAAGTCTGATACTGAACTGTTTTTGACACTGGAATTTGATATTTGGATTATCCCTGGATTGAAAAACTGACTGATTTACCTGTGAATGATTTTGGATTGCTTATTTTGAACTTTGCTTAAACTTTCTGGAAGTAAAAACCTACATTTACTGTACAGTGTATCTGTGTACTGTGTGTGTATTATTCAAACACTTCTCTCAAATACGTCTCCCTGTATGCGCTCATTCTCCTAACGGGGAATTACCTCAACAACCTTCCCACTGAAATAGTACCTATTCACCTACTTGCATTTGCAGGCTTTCAAACTGCTAGGTGAGTAGGAGCTGGGGCAAGTAATAGGAGCTCACTCTGCTGCAGCAGTTCAAGCCTTGAACCCAGGCTGTCAACTTTCCAGCTAATCAGCTTGGTGTCTTTAACTGCTGAGCCATTGTGCCTCCTTCATCATCAAACATTTTTTACTACCGGTTCTGTGGGTGGGGCTTGGTGGGTGTGGTGTGCTTGGTGGATGTGGCAGGGGAAGGATACTGCAAAATCCCCACTCCCTCCCTACTCCTGGGGGAAGGTTACCGCAAAATCCTATTCCCTTCCCACCCCACTAACCTGCTTTCCAGCTCCATTCTCCTGTGCAGGGCAACCAAAGAAGACCCAGCCGATCAGCTGGGACTCGGGAGGCAGAGAATAGATGGGGATGGGGCCAGTCAGAGGTGGGATTTTCCGGTTCTCCAAACTACTGAAAATTTCCACTACTGGTTCTGCAGAACTGGTCAGAACCTGCTGAATACCACGTCTGCCCTTCATCTACACTATGCTTCCTTAAATATACACAGGTGCACACACAGGACAGGAGAAGAATATTGGATTATTCTGTAGGGGTGACCTATGTCATTCTACATCATTCAGTGCTGACAAGCTATATTGGAATGTGCATTATCTTCTATCCTTAAAACTGTTATAAACAAACAACGGTGGCAGGATTCAGGCAACACAAGAAACCAACCAAACTACTTTTTTGCTGGTTTGTTTTGTGCACTCGGCCAGTAAATAATCCAGAAGTACTGTTCTTGGAAAAGGTGAAAAGTGCTTAATATTCTAAAGGGTACATAATTGAGGGGTCCTTGGTGTTCTTTAAGCTTGGTGGTGGTTGTTAGATCGGGTACAAAAGAGACGCGAGACCAGTGCACTTCAAGCTCTTTATTTTATGTTAAGATCTGTACAAAATCTTGGAGCCGTGGCAACCCTTCATATAGGGATTGCTTGCAGCTCGCCGGTCAATGACAGGGCTTTGAATCTCCCGCGATTGGCTTGGCCAATCGCGGTTGATTCTTAGAAAGCCAATCACGGCTGTTCAGTAGACCAATCGGGAAGCAGTCCGTGTGGACCAATCAGATTTCAACTTTTGGAGTATGTTAATATAGAACAGTGGTTGTTTTTGTTCTGAGAGCAAACCCCACTCCTCACTAGCATTAAAGATGTTACCTAGTTTTGAGCATTGAGATACTTGCAAAAAAACAACCAAGTTCAGAGAGCACCAGGGATCCTTCATTTCAGCCCTGAACTACAAATATTCTTCTTCATTGGGATACGTAATTCCATGAGTAGGTTAATGTGTATGTTTGGATGCAAATTTAGAAGTAATGGGGCTAATTTAAATTTGAGGTTACGACTTTAATTGAGCCCAAAAATTATGTATTAGGTGACTTTGCTTCATTTTACTATTTTTTTTTTTGCCACAGTTGTTAAGTGAATCATTGCATTTGTTAAGTTAGTAACACGGGTTAAGTGAATCTCGATTCTTGCCAGACATCTGAATTTTGATCATGTGACCATGGCTGCTGCAACAGTCGTGTGAAAATGGTCAAAAGTCACTTTTTTCAGAGCTGTTATAACTTTGAACAGTCACTAAATGAATTGTTTTAAGTCAAGGACTACCTGCATTATATATTTCAGTCTGCTGTTATTTAGCTTATATGTGATGGACAATTTTAAAGCTCAGCTATCCCATTTAATAGTTATTTAAATGTGTCATTTTTGATTGGTGCAAATCTCATTTATACTTTAAAGGAAAGATGTTTTCTCAGGACAGTTTTCTGCAAAACAGGATATGTGGAAGTTCTGTTTTCCTTCTGTGCAAGAAAAAAAATGGAACTATAGAGAAAAAGAGTTAATGTGTATTTGCTCAGCTATCATGGGAGAAATTTCTTGGAACTTCAAGGTCCAGGAGAGGGATTATTTAATATATGGGAAATTAAATCTCTTACATGTAATTTACAAGTTTAAAATATCCCAGACAAATTAAATGCTCTTGTACTCCTCAGAGCAATAACTTTAATTGAAAATGCCAGAAAAATTGTCCCAAAGGTGCTTTTTCAGGAGGCAACTGGACTTGTTTTTTCTTTCAAAGATGTTTCGCTTTGCATCCAAGAAACTTCTTCAGTTCTGACAGGATAGTGGGGAATGGAAGGATTTATATTTCTTGCAGACAGCTGGTCATTTGCATTCTTTTAGAGCAGGGCTGTCAAACCCAGCATCATGCGCTGGCCACACCCATGTCCAGTTTAATGAAGGGGAAAAAAGTCATGATACATCATGTGACACCACCGTGATGACACAAGTTTGGCACCCATGTTTTAGAGGGTTGTTGAAGCACTTGGGAGGTTTATGTGTCCTTGGAGTCACCTAAGTAGTGCTCCTGGTTTCTGTAGTCTGCAATCCATTCCTACTGCCACACCATTCAAAGGTTGTTCATCCCAAATTGTATAACTGAAATTCTGTAGAGATTCTCAGTCATCCAGGTCATGGTTGTCCCAGGAGGCAACTGAACTTTCTTGTTTTTCTTTTGAAGACGTTTTGTTTCTTATCCAAGTAGCTTCTTCCCCACTATCCTGTCACAGCGGAAGAAGCTTCTTGGATGAGAAGTGAAACGTTTTCAAAAGAAAATAAAAACAAGAAAGTCCAGTTGCCTCCTGAAAAAGCACCTTTGGGACAACCATGACTTGAGTGACTGAGAATCTCTACAGACTGCTAGAAAAATTGTTTCCTTCCCGTCACTGCTTGAAATGAAATGGCAGCAGACTTTTGTTTATTTATTTACTAAGGTTTATATACTGTTCCAATCAAAATAATAATAATAATAATAATAATAATAATAATAATAATAATAATAATAATAATAATAATAATAATTGGATTCTTTATTGGACAAGTGTGATTGGGCACACAAGGAATTTGTCTTGGTGCAAATGCTCTCAGTATACATAAAAGAAAAGATACATTCATCAAGAGTCAAGAATCATAAGGTACAACATTTAATGATAGTCATAGGGTACAATAAGCAATCAAATCATACTAGGAAACGGTCAATATAAATCATAAGGATACAAACAACAAAGTTACAGTCATACAGTCACAAGTGGGAGGGGAGGGGTGATAAGGAGTGACGAGAAGGTGAATAGTAACAGTAGTGCAGACTTTGTAAATAGTTGGACAGTGTTGAGGGAATTATTTGTTTAGCAGAGTGATGGCTTTTCGGAAAAAACTGTTCTTGTGTCTAGTTGTTCTGGTGTACCATCATTTTGAGGGAAGGAGTTGAAACAGTTTATGTCCGGAATGTGAGGGGCCTGTAAATATTTTCACAGCCCTCTTTTTGACTCATGCAGTATAGAGGTCCTCGATGGAAAGGAAGTTGGTAGTAATTGTTTTTTCTGCAGTCCTAATTACCCTCTGAAGTCTGTGTCTGTCTTGTTGGGTTGCAGAACCAAACCAGACAGTTATAGAGGTGCAGATGACAGACTCAATAATTCCTCTGTAGAACTGTGTCAGCAGCTCCTTGGGCAGTTTCAGCTTTCTGAGTTGGCGCAGAAAGAACATTCTTTGTAGTGCTTTTTTGATGATGTTTTTGATGTTAGGTGTCCATTTTAGGTCATGTGATATAATAGAACCTAGAAATCTGACGGTCTCTATTGTTGATACTATGTTGTCTAGTATTGTAAGAGGTGGTAGTATGGGAGGGTTTCTTCTAAAGTCTACCACCGTTTCTATGGTTTTGAGTGTGTTCAGTTCCAGATTGTTCCGATTACACCACAAGGCAAGTTGTACAACCTCCTGTCTGTATGCAGATTCATCATTGTCTCAAATGAGACCAATCACTGTTGTATCATCTGCAAACTTCAGTATTTTAACAGATGGATCATTTGAGATGCAGTCATTGGTAAATAGTTTACAATCTGTAATACCATTTTACGATCCATGGTCTTCTGTGCACTTTCAAATGACTAAACTTGAATACTGTATCTGTTCTCCTTCAAAATTTCAGTGTAGATATGATCACATAACACATTCTGATATTTCCATAAAAATGGATTCCTCACTGATTCTTTACATATTTTAGAATTTCTGCTTCTATAACAAAAGGAAATATTTTAATGGATGTATCTTGCACCACTCTTTTTCAGAGCTACTAAATAAATCTCTTATTTCCCCTTGTCATTCTTGTTCTGAATTATGGAATGGTAATGCCCTTGCTTACCTCCCAGTTTTTATCTAGATAAAATCAACAGTTTTCATAGTTTCTCCTTAACAAAGAAGTGGTAATTAAAAAATAATAATTGTATATTCATTCTTTTATTGCAGCTTCTGAAAACCTTTAGTTCCAGTAGACTATACTGAAACGTGAAAGGCATCAAACTACAGTATTTTAAAGTAATCAAATTTTTACGAGAGATTCAATATAATGAACATTTTAATGCTGTCCACAGAGATATTCACTAGATGGTGCTGTTGTTCCCCAGATAAACCATTTAAAATATTCTGTATTATCTTCATCAGTGTCGCTAATAGTATTGTCTATATCTAAAATAAAATAAAATATTGTATTTTATATCAGTATGATACATACCCATTATAATATTAATGATTAAGATGGTAAACTAGAACTGCTGAATCCAAGTTCAGATTCAGGAAGATGTAAGCTACAAGAACCACCCACTTAGCCCAGCCTACAAAATTGTGTGTGTGCTGGGAGGGGGAGGGGAGAATTAGAAGCAGTGTTGTATAAGAAAAACAGGATATAAATCTAGCAAATAAACAGTATTTTTTTCTTTTTATGACCCTTTTATCGGGTTGGAGTCAGGATGACTGAATGGAGCTAGCCGAATTGCCTACACAGAGTTTGCAGAAGTTATTTACTCTTTATGCTCTGATAGAGAAGAATCTATTGCTGCCTGGGATTGAACTCACAACCTCCCAAGTATGAGGTGAATGAATGCCTTCACCTCTAGGCCACTGCACCATTCAGCAAACAAACAGTAAATAAATGTTAAGGATTTTTCCATACATTGTCAGTAATCTATTCAACAATCATAAAATATGTCTTACATTATTCCCCTGCTGCAGACAGGGTTGAGTAAAAGAGATTTGCCTGTAAAATTGACAGTGTAATCTTTATTTAGGAAAAAAAGACAGATGTATGCAACAGACTGTATTCTCTAATACACGTTTACAATCCTGCTGAGCTCTTAATTCAAGTAGGAAATGAGAGTAGGAAAATTATTCATATGATAGTAAAGCATATGTCAACTGGATGATCCGAAAGAACAACTCTGTTAACTGGAATCTACTTCTTAGCTCAGGTCTAATTGTTACGCTATTTAGCTATTATGACACAGTACAGGTAGTCCTCAATTTATGACCACAATGGAGCTCACAATTCATGTTGCTAAGTGAGACATTTGTTAAGCGAGCTTTGCCCATGCCACATTTGTTAAGTGAATCACTGCAGATGCTAAAATAGTAACCTATTGTTATGGGAATCTGTTTTTCTCCATTGACTTTGCTTGTCAGAAGGTCGCAAAAGGGGATCACATGACCCCAGAACACTGCAGCTGTCATAAATGTGAGTCAAGAGTCAAGCATCTGAATGTAAATCATGTGACCTAAAATGCTGCAATGGAGGTAAGTGTGAAAAATCATCATGTCACTTTTTTCAGTGCCATTTTAACTTCAAACAGTCACGAAGGGAAATGTTGTAAGTCAAGGACTACCTGTATACTATCTTGACTGCCCAAAGATAATTTGCTGGTCCAGGCAGATGTAACATAGGACTCTTTACTCTGTTGGGCTGATAACTGGATCTTATGTTACTAGTAGTATCAAATGACTTGTTCTTAATAGCAGTAAAATAGCTTGAAGTGCATCTGATTCATTTTAAAGTGGGACAAGCAGGTGATTACTGAGATGTTGATTGGCTGAATTTTTTAGTCTTAATGTCTATGGGCAGTTGAGAAGATTTAAAACTAAATGTTAACTGCAGTAGGAAGGCCACAAGTTCCTCATTTCTATGCTTTAGTCGCATCCTATGCTTTTGGCTTAAATACCATTATCAACTATAATGGCTTAAAGTTTCCGATGAACAATTTATTGGGTACACATGTAGAACTGACTTAGCTAGAGTTTAGCAGGTGTCAAGTTGAGTAGAATCCATCCCGGTGAGCACCTGAATAACCCAGAAGGGTCCAGGGCTGCTGGGTAAGCTTCAGATTTTTTTATTTAAAAAAAAAAGTAAATTAACTGATTGTTGTGTTTTGTTTAGTTTTATTTAATTTTAGGATTGTATTAAAAACCCTTCCCCAAATTAAGGCTACACTAGATACGGAATCTCAAGTTCGCAGAAGGAAATGTGGCAGAGGATGAGGACAAATTTACGGTCTTTGGGTTTTTGACGGATTAAGCAAAAATAAGTAAAACATTTTGTCAAAGGAGTGGATGATACATAATCCATGCTAATCCAGTACTTCCTGGAAATAAACCCTACCGAACTCAAGCAAGGGCAAGCATCACTTTTCGAAGCCCCGTTTAAAATATTTCAGCAAGAAAGGCGTTTTTTCCCTAGGCATACAACTTTTCAATCCGTATCCACAAACGGCGTATCCACAAACTGTTTTCGAATAGGCTCAACCGCTAAAATAAAGCATCGGAGTCCGTTCACTTTTGCCCGTCTCTCCCGATCGGAGGGGGAGGCGACCTCTCGGTGCTGCTCCCTCACCCCGCTTGCAGTACCGCCCCTTCTCCTGCGAGGGGAGTTCTGTTCTCTGGCCGAGCCCTCTCTAGGGTAGCAGGAGAAACCACCCTAAAAAGACACTCTGCCCTCTACCTCGCTGGTGGCCGCCGCGCCTCTCCACGGCTCGCGTTCGCCCGCTTAGGAGCCGCTCTGGCCCGCGCGTCTCGGCTGCTCTCGGAGGGAAGTACGCCGCTTCTAGCCTAGAGCCCTCCCGCCCGCCATATTGGTGCCCGCGCCGCAGCTATTGCGTGTTTGTCCCTGCAGCGCCCGCCGAGCCTACCCTGGGGCGGCCCAGCGGAGTAGGGAGGAGCCCCCCCCTTTCCCCGACCCGTCCGCCGTCCCCTCCCCCCCCTTAGCCCGCCCGCAACCCCGACATGGCGACGAGGCCCGGTGGCCCATGAAAGAAGCCGACCGCCGTCACCCCAGCGGAGAACAACCTCCCTTTCGGCGCGGTTCTAAAGCCTTTTTCCCTCCGCCGCACAACATGGAGGCCGTGAAAGCTTTTAACAGCGAGGTCTGTCTTGTGGGACTCTTTGAGGAAGGGATGCGGGGGAGGGAGGGGGAAAAAAAAAGAGGCTCTCGTCGCCCGTGATCGGGGAGAAGGTTGCGGGGGGAGGAAGGGTTTGCTGCGGCTGCCATTCTTCTGCAATACTACGGTGGGAGAGAGGCCTAGATGCCGTTGGGGCGGGGGGGAAGGACCGGGGCTATTCGAGGGAGGAAGAAGGAAAGTGGAGCGTGTGTGTTGGCGGGGGGGGTCGTCTTCCTACTTCCACTGGAGAGTCCCTATTAGGGCTGGAAATGAGGAGCGGGGAAACCAAACAAGCTGTTTGTTTTTCTGGGGTTTTTAACCACCCGCTTGGCCCAGCTCCTGCCCCTCCCCCCATTTCTTCTCCACCCCATTTTCTGCCCCTTTGAAATAGACCTCCCCCCTACCGTGGGGGGACACACATTTTTCCCAACACCCCCTCCCCGCAGATAACTAGCTTACGTTAATGCATTAGAACGTATATTATGAATAACTGCAGATGGAGGTTTGGGTCTGCTTGCAGCCACCCTTTTAAGATCCTAATATGTATGTGTATGTGTATATATATATATAGCTTTTGCTTACATTAGGTTGGGTTTGGAAGACGGAGACGGCAACACTTCGGATGATGGAAGAGGCCTAATAATAATAAAAAGGCTGCACCTCCTTCCGTTAGCCTGGGAAACCAGCACATGCACAACAACTCCTCAGCAAAGGGTACCTTTAGGAGTTGTGCTATATACGCGGAATAGCCTGCTAAAGGGGTGGGGGTGACTTAATTTCTACCAATAGAAACTGCTGAATTAATAACCAGAAAGGCTATTTCATTTATTTTGGTTAATTGGGGGGAGGAGGGTGTGGAGATCAATAGAAAACAGGGGTTGCTAAGGAGTTGGAGGACCATTCTATTTCCTGAACATAACAGTACTGTTTACTTGGCTTTCAATTTGTGCAAATATTATACTACTTTATTAAGAAAATGGATTTGATACTTTGAAAAAAAAATTAACTTTTTGGGAGAGTGGTAAAAGGAGAAAATAACCCACATTTGTTTTAGGAGGAACTCGGACAACGTTCAAACTCTTACATTAGTAGTCCTACCATTTTTTAAAGATCAGTTTGCAAGGAGAGTTCTACAATCATGAAATTATATGTAGGCTGTTTAGATGATATGTGGAATCACAAGACTTTTAGCTTGGTCTTGACCAGCTTCTGTGATTAGTTGGTTTGTTATATGAACCCAGATCCTGTCATTAATTCATAGTTCAGTTTATGTTGAATTGAGAAAACTTTAGTAAACCATGGTTCACGTATCTGTGGGTGTGTCATACAAATACAGACATAATATTGAATTACTGGTTATGCTGTATTGAAACTGGTGGACCTACTTTTGAGCAAGCACATAAAAAAGCTACAGTGGTGATAATTAACATATCTACTTCAGAGTAAGTCACATTGAAAGCCGCCATGAAAATTGCTTCAGAGAATATTAATTGGATTAGATCACAAACATAAAACACACATTAGTTAGAAATAAAGTATTATAAACATTTAATTTTTATGTAAAGCCATTTGCTTTGAAAACAAAACACTTTCTGTATATTTTTAGGTGCTTTCAAGTGTACAGAGAGCTTCTATAGCTATCATTTGTGGTTAATATTAATTGTCCTAAAATAATGTAAATAAGCTTACCACAATTTACATATGTAGAATATTGTAGAGTTGTAATCTAAAGAAACTTAATTAAATTTTACTCAATTCACATTTTCTTTTGAATAGGCAGCTATAGGATTGCACTATAATTCTATTTTTGCCTGCATTTAGGTTGGGCCTATATGGAATAAGCACTATTAGATTTAATAGATTTTACTTTTGGCTAAACATGCCTAAAATTGCATTTAATGAGATTCAACCTGTGATTTTTACATTCAAATATACATTTATAGGATTGAATAACCCTAGATTCATAAATAATTATGATTTTATATAATTGTTGGATTGGTAAAAGAACTTACAAGAAACCAAAAAAATATTTAATGAACTGATTATGAGTCAAGGAATATTAATCCAGAAAAGCAATCCAAGTTTGAATTGTTTGCCTTAAGCTGTTCAGAATTTCTCAGTGTCAGCCCTTCAAGCTGTACTATAGGGGTGATATCCAATCTGTTGTCTGGATTTTTTAATATAATGCAATTTATGTGATCACTTTGTTTTAATTTCATAATTAGTGGCTAAATCCAATGGAAAAACATTTATAGATTTTTATTAAAAAAATACTTTTTTCTGTACATCATTTAATTCAGTTTTTAAGCTTGGCAAGAATAGAAGGTTCCTTAATAAAACACAGGCATGATATTCTTCCGATTAAAATCGGAATTCTGATTTTTTGGGGAATCCCCCCCCTTCTCCCCCCCTTCTTCTCCTTCCCCTCCCCTCGGAGGCCCCGAGTCAGGAGTTGCTGGCGCGGCTCACGTGGCTCCAGTCCGCGTTGCCTCAGGAAGGGAAAGGCAAAAGGAAGAGCCGCGGCGGCGCTTTGCAACAGCCGCAGCGGCTCCTGGTTTTGCCTTTCCCTTCCCGAGCAACGCGGGACTGGAGCCGCGTGAGCTGCGCCGGCGGCAACTCCTGACAGCCCCAGCCGGATACCTGAGCGGAGCCGGGCGGTGCGGCGGAGGCCGCTGGGGGCAGGAAAGGGAGCTAGGCCAGCCACAGACCAGCCTCCGTGCAACACGCCACCGCCCGGCCCTGGCGAGGAAAGCAGCGGGCGCTCCCGGGCGCGCGGCGGGGGTCTCTTTGGCCGGCCCGATTTTTTTTTCAGAGCGGAATATCATGCCTGAAAACACCAAATTCATAATAAAGATAAATATTCTAGATAGGAATCACTTTATATAGTGCTAGTATTAAAGAAAAAAGTACACAAGTGCTTCAAATTATACTTTATATGCCATAGAAAACATTGATAATCTCTATTTAGGTGAAATTATTCACAAACACTACAAATTGCTTTGTATGTACAAATGTTCATCCTGTGCATATTGAACAATTTGTAAGTATTTAGTCATTCTAAAACAGAAAAGATTGAATAATAAAAATTTTCCTCCAAAATTTGCATTTCAGTTTTTCATCTTTTTCCTGTATTTTTTTACAGGTCTTCACATCTGTAGCTGCTATAATTTATATTTACATTCGAAACAAATATTATTTATTTTTCTGTTGTGTGTATGTGTGTGTTATTTCATTTTTATATCTTTGCTTTGAGTTTAAGGCATAAGATTCCTTAATGTTCTTCCATTCAAATATTTCCTAGACATGTTTGGCTTCAATAATATTGTAGAATCATGTGCTGTTTCTGAATTCACTTAGGCTAATTAATTCTGTATCTAGAAAATTAAGAAGAAAAACTTAATGTTGTTTAAATAAAAAAAACAAAGCAAAACCCATAACACACCGTGTGGGGGATAGTGCAATATCTTGGAAGTAGACCCTTTTCTTCTATAACAGAATATTCTCAAAATGTTAGCAAAGATTTGTGTGGTTAGTTTTGTAATACCACCTTCAAAATAGTTGTCTATTGACACTGCTAACCATGCCTTGTCAGAGTTATAGTCCAAAATGTACAGAGGACATCATATTGCCTTCCAATGTTCATGTTTTGAAAATGATTTGGAACAATTGCTTTGGGAAGTACAGAAGTACCAGTACAGTGAATTTTCATACACCTATTAAAGCAGCTGTGACTTTCTCAAGCTTATAAGAAAGATGATGCTTCTTTAAAAAGGTCCTTGTGCATGGACTCCTGTGCATTCCAAAATATATCTTCCTAATAATTCTCAAAATAAACACAACCTGTTTGTTGTTGACTTAAAAAATAAGTGTTTCTTTTTTAAAAAAAAAAACAAGTTTTATTAGTTTTCAAAACACACAAATCATTATCCATTACATGTTTAAACCTTTTTCCATTATAAATTTAACAAGTCAGATAAACTATAATTCTGTTTTAAACCATTTTCATATAAACATACAAAAAACCTCTTGTCCAATTTCTCTTTACTTCTCTTTACTCTTATTCAATTTCATTATTATTATTTCATCTATTTCTTTCTGACTTAGTTACCATTATTCTCATTCTATATTTCTGCAAGGTTTTATTAATTCTCCCAAAAAAAAAAAAAAAACATATACACACAACACATAAAACATAAAAGAAAATCTTTTTGGAAAGTAACTTGGACCCAGGTATCTCTCTCTTCATGGACTTCAATTATATTCATGCTCATCTTACATATCATTACTTATTTTATTTACCATTCTAAGCTTTCTATATTAACTTCTCCACATATTTCACTCTTCTTAATTCTATCTTAATTAATCATCTTAATTTGAGTCATTATATTTGTATCTTTTGTCCATTCTTTATTGTCCCTTTGTCTCGTTCCTTATTAAAAAAAAAAAGAAGTTTCTCCTGAAATCACTAATCAGAGTATGATGCCTTTCTATCTCCCCCCTAAATTAATCAAATTAACCTTTAAGATAACGCCCAATACCCAATCCGATTTTGCTTGGTACATTCTATCTAAATAGTACATCCAAAGTAATTAAATTTATAGTTAAACAATAAATCTAAATATTAAAAACAAATACTATAGTAGAAATTTTATAATAACATCAATACCATAATCTTATTAAACTCTTTAATTAAAACTCAATATTCTAAACCTCCCATCATATTATTAAATTTTAAAACCAATCATTATTAAACATTTCAACATTTTAATCTCTTATCAAGAGTTAATAAGTGTTTCTTTTAATAAAGCTTGAGACTATTTGAACTTATGTTTACTCTTGTTAATTGTATAACTGTTTATTGTATTTGTTGAATTAATTTCAAAAGAATAAAAAAAATTATCAGTCTATTTAGAAATTTCCTGTGCAATGCTATCTTCAAATATAGTACACATTAAGATTGTCATTCATTAGGAATTTTAGTAAGGGGAAGCCCAACATGATTTGTAAAGAGAATTTGCACTGTTTTTCTGCTAATATTTCTTGACTCACAAACAGTTTTATTTACTCTGTTTCAGCACCATGCTCAGCAGCACCATTGACTGTTCATTCTGTTCATTTTACATTCTCATTGACAAAGTGAACCAATAGAGATATTGAGAGACATATAGTCATATAGAGAAGTCACATAGATGCAGATAACAAAAAACAACCACTTTGTTAGAATATGTAAACAACAAAAGCCATCCTTAAGATTTAAGTAAACTATAGAAAGCATCTTTGTTTTACCTTCTGCTAAAATACTTCAAGTCTACTAATTGCACATAGAGATATGGCACTGGCACTGAATAATATAATGTGTAATATGTAACATAATTTGTAAGTTTTCAATATCAATATTTATATTTTCAATATAAGTTATTTTTATTTATTCATTATAACTTACAGTATTTATAATACTTATTAAGTTTAAATTTATTTCCCCAATACAAGGAAATAGTATATTTATAAAAATCAAATAGCTTTGGCCTAAATTTTCAAATTTATTCTAAATATTAGTTCACAAAGATTTCTATTAAGCAGTATTTATGCTTGCTTCCTATACTATATACCTGTAAAATAATTTGGGAATAACTAAGGCATTTTTACTTTTTTTTAACAAAAATTCACTGTTCCTTCTTTTGCAGGGATACAAAAACAAAATATTGTGTATAAAGAATAAAAAACATGTATATTATTGATTACCAACCAGATGTTGGTTTCTCTAGTTGAGAAATTAATAGATGTTAATATTTATGTATTGTGAACCCAAAAATCTGCTTATTGGGGCTGTGTAGTTGTTTCAAGCTTATAATAGGTCATTCTAACCATTTCTGAAATATTCTAAATCTTGAAATAGATATGTTTTGTGGTCAGAGTGGGGATATTTCAGAATGAGAACACATCCATATTTGTAAGATGATCCAGTTTTGTTCAAAACAATTGTTTTGAGTTCAAATAGTCTTCAGAGCTACACACATTTAGAATTTGCAATATTTTGCAAACTCCTCTTAAATTTTAATGTTTTTGTTAAAATAATCTTTATTTTGTACTGAAGTGATGATAGAAATGGTTTGTCAAAGAATGCTAGTTAAAAATTATAAACATTTGATGGAACATGTAGCAGCAACTGTATTATATCTCTGGCCATTATATTTTTCTTATTTTACAAACAGTAAAATAGTTTAAAGCTAGTTTGGAAGTAAGTAAATTGGCAGTGCTGTGGCTTTTAGATGCTGAACTTGCCAGCTAGAAATCTGGCAGCCCAGATTCGACACCCGAGTGCCACGCGACGGGTGAGCTCCCGTCCTTGCCCCAGCTCCTGTCAACCTAGCAGTTCAAATGCTTGTAAATGCGAGTAGATGAATGGTAACACTTCGGTGGGAAGATAACAGTGCTCTGTGATGTCCTGCTGGCCACATGATGTGGAAATGTCTTCAGACAGTGCTGGCTCTATGGTCTTGAAATTGAGATGAGCACTGCCCCCTATAGTTGGCGATCACTAGCAGAATAAAATCCTGAGGGAGTCCTTTACCTTTTTAATTGATGGGGATGCTTTGGTTACCTGTTTTTTAAAAAGTTTTTTCAATTTTAATGTAAAATAAAATACAAGTAGACATAAAAATTAAAAAAGAAAAGAGAAGTGCAGAAATAAAGGGGAAAAATATACAATCCTAATCTTTACATTTCTAAAAGTTTCAAGCCATTTCTATGACAACAAAGTCATTCTAGTCTTCACAACCTCCAATCAAAATTTCATTTTTTTTCAGTTTTGAGTATAAAATCTAAATGTAATTTCCAAATCAAAACAAAACTAGATAAATTCTTCTCTGTAATTAAAATAGTCGGTTTTGCTATCTCTGCCAACTCTATCATCCTACCATCATTCTTTCCATTGTGGGAACTAATGTGTCTTGCTACTTTTGTGCATATAAGAGTGTCACTGCTGTCAACATATATAATAACAAAGTTCTGAATTTTCTTTCAAGTTCCTTATCCATCAAATCTAAAAGGAAAAACTCTGGTTCCAGTTTTATATATTTTTAAAAAATTAAGAAAAAAAATTAAGAAAAAAATCTGGTCTCAATATGTCTTTGCTTCATCACCAGTCCACCAGAAATGATAAAAAGTACCATCTTTACAGTTGCATTTCTAGCATAAATTTGAAATTCCTTTATACATCTTTGACAATTTTTCAGGTGTTAAATACCAACAATACATCATCTTACAAAAATTTTTCTTTCAAATTATAATTCAGTGTAATCTTCATTCATCCACATATTTTTCATTGATCAGTCTTTATATTATAATGAAATCATACAATCTTTAACATACATATTCTCCAAATTCATTTTCAACATTTTTATAAATGTTAGAAATAACATGTTCATCATGTTACGCACAAAATGCATTTTCAAATTCACTTTTTGCAAATTCAAAACCATGCTTTTTTTTAACTTAAATTAAATCTTTTTTTTATTGATATATATGTGGACCAATGGAAAACACACCCTTCTGTCTTCAATTCTTTTTTCCTCAAAATTAGCTTTATCTTGAGTAAAACATATTTACCACAGGTCCACCAGATTAGTCTTGTTTTCATTGCTCCTGTAAAGAAAGATTTGGGGAGGGCGGGGGGTTGATAGCCAACAAGGTATCCTAGGTGAGAATTTTGTTTTATATTTGTTACAAACTTAGATTGACATGCAATCTTTTAAAATCTGCATTCACCCTTGTACTATCACAAATAGGTGTATCACCTTCAAAGCATAATGTAAAATTTGGTAGCCTTCCTCTTTTTCATACTCTGAACAATTGATATTTATTTTTTGGGTTTTTCCCCTTTGTCATGTGAACTTAAAAATACAATTTTCCCATTGCTTAAATAATATTTAATCAATATTGCTAACATTTGGAAAAAGACATCTTCTATCATGGGTAGGGAAACTTGGCTCTTGTATATTAAACAGTCCCATTCAAGTCAAAAATTGACTTCCCCCACAACTGAAAAACCAGTAGGCCAGGGATGGGGAACCTTTTATGGCTCACTCAGGAATTCTGGGAGTTGAAGTCCATAAGTAATAAAAGCCAAGTTTCCCTACCCTGTAGGTAAAACAGTCATCTTAAATAAATTCTACCCAACAAAGGTAATTGTAATTTTTCCCCCACCTTTATAAATAGTTTTTAATATTTATTTAATATAATAAATAAATATAATAAATATTTAATAATATTTAAAAACAGTTGTAATTATTTTGAAGTAACTTAAATGTTTGTATTAGTCAATGTAACCGTAAGACACTTAATCTTTTTCTCCACTTTAAAACCTGATGTTTCAAAATTTACTTATCCTGTATTGTCATATTATTAACCAACATTTTTGGTTTTTTGTTTCTTTATGTTGAAGCTGGCCGGAGTACCAAAGTCATTCAGTTTCTTCATTAAATATTCCATCCCACTACTTGCTTCCTGTAGAATCAAAACTAATCAGCAGAAATTCTCAATTTCTACATCTCTTTTTTTATTTTCAAAACTAATATTTTCTTGTTGTATCTAATCTCTCTAATCAGAACTTCTAGAACCAAAATGAAAAATATAGGAGATAAAGGACATCCTTGCCTTATAGCCTTTTCAATCTGACATGGCTTAGTGAAATCTCAATACCATAATCTTGCTTGGATGTATACATCAACTTAATCCCATTAATAACTTCCTCCTCAAAGTCCATGTTTTCCAACACTTTAAACAGTGTTGAAAACAGACCCAGTTTAAATTGTCAAAAATTTTCTCCAGGTCCAAAGATATAAATCCATTTCCTGTTTCTTTTATATATAAGTTGGGGGAAAAGTTATAAAAGTACCTCTAAATAGATTCATTAACACAATATCACCCTCTTGAATGTTCTCTGAGTTTATCTTTGCTTTCTTTTCTTAATATATATGCTAGTCATCTCCTTGGCTTTTAATATCAAAAGAAAAACTTTTAATTCTGAGTTGAAACCTGAATGTAAAGGTTATAGAGGACTGTAAAAAGAATCTGAATAATTTTTTTGACAACAGTTTGGAAAAATGCAGATTTAATGACTGGTTGGGATGCTAGTAAGCCTGTTAAGAACGGTTATTTTATTTAGCACAGTTGCCTTGTGAAAAAGAAATCTCAAGAGAAAATACAAACAATTTGGATAAAATTAACAGAAAAGATATTGAAGTGCAGAAAATGCCAACAAACTCAAAGATTTTATATCAGATAGAATTGCTAAGCTAGCACATATCTATGTTAACTGCAGAAACTAAATTAAATTTGGTTAATTGACTACTTCTGTCCTCTTGTTGACAGGTGGAAGTAAATTTCCTACTGCTCATCTTCAATTTACTACAGTAATAGAATAGTCAGAATATTTTCTTGAACTTCACTAACATAGAGATAGGGTTTTTTGTTTAATTTGTTTTGTTCTCTAATAGTTTAATTGTGAAACAATGTAATTGTTTCAGATTATTACGTTTTGACCATTCCTACATATGTTTATTATTTTGTGCTTTTATTTACTAATGCATCCACCTACTTTAGAAAGTGTTGCCATCTATTTTATTACAAATTAATATCATAGTAGTATAAATGCGTAATAGTTTTATTGCATCTGATTGATTGATTCTTTTTGTTCCTGTTTCTTGATAACAATAAGTAAAGGGTCCTGATTTCTTTAATGGCAATTTGAACAAACAGCATGCTGATGTGCACAGATTGTTATATTTGTGTACATCAAGGGTCTTCAAACTTGGCAAGTTTAAGACTTGTGGACTTCAACTCCCAGAATTCCTGAGCTAACATGACTAGAGGAGGAATTCTGGGAGTTGAAGTCCAAAAGTCTTAAAGCTGTGAAGTTTGAAGACCCCTGGCTGTACATAAAGAACATAGTGTGAAATCCAATTCAAGAAATTTGTTATATCCAAACAAGTTAACATTTGCAAATCAGCTTTAGGTTAGTGTTTCTGGTTGATGTATAAATCCTAGTAGCCTCTTTGGACACATAAAAGATAACCCCAAATTTGATATGTTAAGTCTGCTTAGTTGCTTATTTGCTTGCACAGGTAGAGCAATAAACCTGTAATACAGGTTGTATGTGCAGATACAACTTATTTACATTTCTCAGTAAAGTGAAATAGAAGAACTAATTTTTACAAACAATGGTAGCCTTTGTTTTTTTTTCATTAGTTGCTGTTTTAAATATTCTCCAATTTTTATGTGTACTGTTGTGATAGAATATGGATACCAGTCTATTGGAAGTCTGCTACTTGTAAAGTATTTAGAAAAGAGACGGAACATACAAAGAATAACAGCACATTATGATTTGATATTTGTTCAGGTATTCATTGCTATTAATTGGCAATTTACATAATTACATAAATTGATAGATCAAGGCAATATCCCTTAGATGAATCGAGTAACTGGCTTTCTCCCACCATATCAGGTATATTTTAGATATTTACAAAATAAAATATTTCTGTAATTCAAAAAAGGTAATGCAGGCAGGCTTATATTTTTATAGAACAGATCTATATCAGATGAAATATAATGTGGAAAGAACTATAAGGTGAACTATTAATGTTTCAATCACTTTTGGAACAGAATACTGGATTAAATGGATTTTTAATCTAAATGAAGATAATTCCCTTTAAATATAATCTGTAGTTTAATATCTCTTCCTTTATCTAAACTATCTACCCTTGTCTCTCAATACATACATATTATTAAAATAAAATTATATTCTTAAAATAAAATTAGCCTTCAAAATAAAATTTAAAGACAATTTCTGCTTGGAAACTATAACTTCAAATTCATATATTTTGTTTAGGGGAATTAATTTTGCAGCTTGATTTTTTAAAATATGTTTAAAATGTTTTAATATTCTTTTAGATATGTTAATAAGAATATTTTTTCATCAGTAGGAAAAAGACTCATCTTTTTCCAGTTTGAAAGGATGATAAGATATTGTGTAATAATGATGCCAAATCTACAAACCATAACTTTAAAAATGGATTGGTCAAATTTAGTACAAAAAAAAGTCAGATTTTTTGAAAAGCAACACCTTTGTTTGAATATTTTACTATGTTTCTATAGATTTCAATATTAATAGTGGGGATTTTTTTAATGAATTTGTATATTGCATATTGGGAATTGGGAAGATTGGCTACAGAAGTAAAAGAAGAAAAATCCTTTTATATTTTTAATTTTTTTAATCCAAAAATAGTTCTGAAGCAAATACAGCAAATTTTGTTATAAAAGTAAAAAATGATAAGCATCTTCATCTTCTATAATCATGCTGGTTTCAAATTGTACTGAAACCAACACAATTTCATTGTTCAGCCATTCATTTTAGAACAAAAATGAAGGTAGAACAACTAGGAAATTAAAAAGAGTGAGTAGACAGCATGTAGATAAATGTTATGGAAGCAAAATTAAGAGTAAATGATCACTAAATATAATTATTTTGAGACTTTTAATTTTGTTTCAAATTGATTGTAATTAACCATTTACAATAAAATATATACAATCCAGTAGAATGAAACTATTCTATTGCTGTACATATTTCTTTTCCTATGCAGCATGGCAAAATGCTTAACACTGTTATTGTGAATCTTTATAAACCAAAGGCAACAGCTATATGAAGCTAAGATGAAATTTGTAGTATTTGAAAACCTAACTGTTTATCTGAGTATTAAATAATTTCTGTTTAAGCAGAGTTTTGGAACAGATTTTGTCTCCAGGCCAGTATTTGCCTACTTTTCCACAATGGGTTTCTCCTTGGTTTGGCCTTGTTACTTAGTTTACCTGAGAATATGCATCTGCCATTGTTTTTCAAAGATAAATTTGCTGCAAATCTTTTTTTCTGACTTCTGGAAACCCTAAAAGAACTGTATACTAATTCTTCCAAATAAATAATTTAAAATATAGGTACATTTTATAGATGTATAATACAGTTTGCAGTACTAAAATGTTATTAGTTTTTTTTTTATTTTCACTAGGAAGGGGTGATGACACTATATTGTGGGTAAGCCAGAAGAATCAAAACTCACTAGGCTATTTAGCATTACTTTGGACTTTTGAACGAGGCAACATGTAGCAAGATCAGATTCCTTTGGCCTCACTCTTATCTCAGAGTGGAAGGATGAGAGTGGATGAAGTTTATTGAGAACTTCATTGTAAACTGCCCAAAATGTTCAATAACAAAAGCTGTGTGAGGCTTTGATACTTGTCTTGTGTTTCTTTCCTTGATAGAGTAAGTTGTAACAGTGGTTCCCTATGCTATGTTTTATGAAAAAAAGAGGATTATGTTGAAAGTGGACTATAACTGACTTAGAGTTAGATTGTTAAACTTCAAAACTTCTGTATGTGCGGCAGAGTCAGGTAGGAATAGCCTCAAATTCAGTTCTCAGGGAACTTTATCTGTAGTTAGGGTAGTTTGTGGTAACCTCTTTGTCAAGGTACTTAATTTCTCTACAGAGGAAAATCAGACAAATAGCAAGGGTTCACAGTTATTCCCTCCCACAGGAGCGAGTATAGCAAAGAAATGTTACAGTATTTTGCTCCCTTAGTACATGTTCAGTATTTGTCCAATGCAGCTTTTGTTGTCATCTACTCTGGAAAACAGAAAAAAAATCTGCAACTCTCAAGTGCTTTCTGGAACAAATGCACAAAATATTTCTACATAATTTTGTTGCAGATTTGACCCTTGCCCATTATACTTCATTTGAAGTCGTCAGGAGTAAGGGGAGATGACTTTTATACAAAAGGAAAACACACACTAGATCCACAAGTTTAGAATTACTACTAATTATTAATTTTAATATTCCTCTTTTGGGCAGGTTGATTGAACTTATAGCTGTGATTCAACTGCTGTATAAACATTTTTCAAGATTAATATTAGTATTTGCAGCCATTGATTTTATTATTTTATAAATTTCTATTGTAACCCATTTGCTTCGGGATTTGCATAAATCAGAACTGGTTTTTCAATATTTTTAATACATTAAAAGTATTGGGTAGAGAGAGAAATAGCACTTAGATTTAGATACAATTAACATCTGTATATGTTAATTTAGTGCCCCATAGTACCATTGTATTTAAGGGGAATAAGGAGTGAGATAAAGGTTGTCAGTCATTTTAATTAGCAAATATGCTTGAGGCTTGTAAATAGCTGAGATTTTATTTTCCATATGTATGCAGGTTCTCTTGCAAAAGCTCTGAAAAATTGTGCGGTTGCTCATTTATGGACTAGGAAACGTGGATAATATTGAATGTTGTGTAACAATATATGAACCTGTGTTGGTATGCTCTGGAGTTGTGTCTAGAATATTTTCTGTATTTAAGAATAGTACATATGGTCTTCCTTTATTTAAACTTCATTGAACATGGGAAAATTTGATTTAGCTATTTAACATCTTAAATATGTGGATTTGTGAGTTTTCTGATTATGCTCTGAATTTTCCTATTCCACCCCCCCCCCCAGGTGAGGTAGCATCATTCCATTCAAGAATACATAGTAGCAAGTAAAACACTTGATCAGATAGGACATTTTCATGAGGGGATACTCAAATCCAAGTACTGTGGAACTCAGGTAGAAAGGGCAGAAGGGTGAAAATCTCGAGAAGCAGGCAAATATTGATTTCAGTGAAAAAGTGAGACTACTTTCCTGCTATATATCAGTAAATCATCTTCATCTGTTAAGCTTCAGGTAGCTTATCCAGTTATGATCAGCTGCTGATCATGATAATAATTGATAAGTTTCCAGTTAGGACAGTATCATAATCATCTTTATGGTGGCTGACCATCCATCACTTCTGATTTTTCTTTTCTTTAAAATACATGGCTAACTTTTTCCTGATACATGAATGTCATGCTAGATTGTGCTGTAAGTAAATCAATGATGAACTGAAGATTCAAAGAATAGTTATAATACTTCATCTGAATCTGTGCCTTGCTCACACCAGGCTTTACCACAACACTTTTAGTGGTGTTATTGCAAATATATTTAGTATTTATTTGTTTGTTATGTTGCCCAACTTTGGGCAGTTTTCATAATGGTAGGGAGAAAAGCAACATAAAACAAAAGCAAAAATGGCAAAAATAACTAACACAGATGGGGATAAAAGAAAAAGAAGAAAAGGGGTTGTAATAATTGTTAACACTTTGTAATGCAGGGGTCCCCAACCACCGGGCCGCGGACCGGTACCGGGCCGTGGAGCACTCTTTACCGGGCCGCAAAGAAAAAAAAAAAAAAAAAATGGCGGCTTCGCCTTCGGTGAATGCTGCTGGGATCGGGGATCAAGGACACAAATGAAAGAAGGGGAGGGAGGAAGCAACCAAGCCTGTCCTGCTCTCTGGCTCAGCTCTCTCAGTCGCTTTCGCTCCTCCACCAGCCCAGGAAGAAACTGCTTCAAAGAAGCCGGGGGTGGCTTTTCCTGTCGCCGCAGCTTCCCGAGCGCCCGTTTCACCCCACCCGCCCGCCTGCCCGCTCGCGGTTCAATCCACAGTGCTCCGTTCTGCCTGCCTGCCTGTCTGGTTGTTTAGGAGCAGCTTCGCTGAGAATAATAACTATTCGCCTCTTTTTATCAGCCGGCTGCTCCGAAACGAAGAAGGCAGGCAGGCAGGCAGGTAGAACGGAGCACTGTGGATTGAACCGCGAGCGGGCGGGCAGGCGGGGTGGGGGTGAAACGGGCGCTTCGGGGAAGCTGTGGCGACAGGAAAAGCCACCCCCGGCTTCTTGGGCTGCTGGAGGAGCGATAGAGTGACTGAGAGAGGAACGAGGCAGACACCTGAGGGAGGGAGGGAGAGGGAGACACCTGAGGGATGGGGCTGAGGGAGGCAGGGCCGAGGCGCTCCCTGAACTTGGTGGTTTGCTGGCAGACGTTTTATTACCCGACTCAGGTAACAACATCAGATGTTACCTAATCAGGTAATGAAACGTCTGCAAGCAAACTACCAAACTCGATTCTCTCCCCGGTCCTTGAAAAAATGTTTCTGCTTGAAACCGGTCCCTGGTACAAAAAAGGTTGGGGACCACTGTTGTAATGCATCTAGATCAGTGGTTCCCAAAGTGGATGGTACTGCCCCCTGGGGGCCGGTGGGATGCCTTAGGGGGGTGCTCAGAGGTAGGGGGCGCTGGAGGTGGGCCCCTCGCAGGGCACAATTCAGGGGTGGGATTTTGCAGGTAGCTTGGCCAAACTCCTGCCCCTGGGAATCAAAGCATTGAAGCATGAGCGGCGCAGGAAACTTTGGCCAGGCTCTCAAGAGATGAGAGTGACTCTCCACTAACAGGCAGCCAAGATATCTGCAAACTGTCAAGTGCTCCTCAAGAGAGACAATTTTGCAAATAGCTTGGCTGAATTCCTGTGCAAAGGGGAGCACAACATTGTTGCACCTTGCTAACCCGGGGTGGGGGAAGGTGGCTCATCCCCGAAGCTCCAGCATTGCTCCAGCGGCGCAGCCCCGAGGACGCTACCTTTGCCTGCACCCATCACCAAAGCGCGGCAGCCAGAGAAGCACTCCATTCAGAAGCGCTGAACTTCCAATCGGCGCTGGAGGCAGCGCTGGAAGGGAAGAGGCGGCGCCTGAAGGGGCTTCCACAAAGGAGGAAGAAAACCTTCCCTCTGCCACCGCTGCTGCTTTCTCCCCTCTCATAAATCCTGCCAGCTCCTGGGTGTCCTGTTTGCAGTCCTGGCCGAGGACACGCCCCCTGCCTCCTGTTATGTGTCTATCGGGAGCACCGAAGCCCAGCTTCTGGAGTCCTTTCGGGGCACTGGGTGAAAAACCGCATCCAGTCGGCCACTCCTTTGTCTGAAGGGGAGATTCCTGGTTCCTTGTGTTGCCTTGGTTTTTTTTCTCCCGTGGACTCTCGTGGAAGAATCAAGAGTTTCACTTATTTGTGGTGTGGGTCCCTATCACAAAATCGGAGCCTTTTGGCAAGTCTTCTTGTATTTTATGTTACTGGCCCCATTGCAGGCTGATAAATATAATAGTTGGGGTAGAGAGGTTGTTGAGAGAAAGAGAAATTGTAATATAATGGCAGAATAGTTCCATTTTATTATACTGGTTGGAGAGTGGCTTCTGATAATCAAGAAATGCAAAACAGTAAATGTTTCCCCCTCCTAATCAAGGTGACACTATTTAATACCTGAGGCAATAAGTAGTAGAAATTCAACAATACAGAATGAACCATTTTATGTGACACCTCACTGTTGATACTTAGAGACAATTTTGCTGGTTTAGCGGAGAGAAGCAGCCGGAGTCACTCTCATCTCTTGAGAGCCCGGCCAAAGTTTCCTGCGCCACCATCAGTCAAAATTCAAATTAGTGGTCCACGGGATTTAAAATTATGAGTTTGGTGATCCCTGAGGTGAAAATGAAAATGATTTCTTGATTCACTGTGACACATTTGACATTTAAGTTTGGATTCAACAAAAATTTTGCTAGCCTTGCTTCTACCAAACCAGTCTCTTTTAAGGGATAGTGTTAAGATAAGGGGAAAGCTCCTACTGCTTTTTTCAGTTCTAGACTTAAACTAACAGATTCTATAGTTCTCCTCCAGAAACTGGAGAATGCTACTATTTTTGAATTGGGGATCCATACTATTCTCTCAATCAATGCAAAATCATCCTGAGTTTCATGAAAGTGCCGTATCAATAATGGATGTAATTAATTGCAATAAATTAAAGCTCAGTTTTGATCTGATGAAAATATTACTAGTGGATCTAATGTTCTTACATAATTTTAATTTTTTTTTCCATTTATATTCACAGTAATTTCTCTTTTCTTTCAGCTTTACTCGCTGAATGATTACAAACCTCCTATTTCAAAGGCTAAAATGACACAGATTACTAAGGCAGCAATCAAGGCCATAAAGGTAAGAAAATGATTATATAGCTTACAAACGTTTCTTAGCTTTAAATGGTTCAGGTAGGTAGTGCAGAGCAATGCCCAGGTATCCTGGTCATTACCTCAATTTCCATTTAAAAATTTTTTACAGTTGGTTAAAATTTAATGTGTGGAACCTTTAAATAGTTATATGTTTTCATTTTGTTTGTGTTATTTTCTTCTGCAAAAAAGAAATTTGTCTGGAAATATGTTAAATGTTGACAATTGCATGTATCCCTATAGCTCTAATATTTTGGGGCTTTTAATTCACAACACACATACTGATATACATACGTACGTATACAAATACATACATGCACACACACTCACACAAACAATGAAAATGAAATGAAAAGGTTTTGTTTACATTAAATAAATGATGTAATCAATAGTTTAAAGGGGTCATTAATGGGAACAAAAGCCAAAAATAAATACCTATTTAATGGGAGATTTCCATTAGAACTGTAAAATGTTTTTCCTTCCTGCTGTGTTCCCCTTTCCCCTTAAAAATAATGTTAGTATTTGGTCATGCATTTAGTCAAAAAGAAGAAGCCATTCCTTTTTTACTGTGTTCTTAAACTCTATTTTCTATTAAAGGGATATTTTTAAAAAGACAAAGAAATAGAGCGTAGGAAATCTTCCAAATGTGGGTCTTGAGGGTATCATTCACTAAATTAAGTAACACACATTAACCAGAAAATTGCTAAAACAAGAAAGATGGTATTTAGTGGAAGCTATATAAATGTTGTAAGCTTCCCAGAGTATAACCAATATGTCAGTTGGATGGCTATATAAATTTGTTTAATAAATAAATAATCAAATAAATAATAAACCTATTATATATTTTTATTTTTAGTTCTACAAACATGTTGTACAGAGTGTTGAGAAGTTCATTCAAAAGGTAAGTCACCAAACAAAACACCATAGTTTTAGTAATTTAAATACTCATGAATCTAGATGTTTACATATAGATAAAAGTATTAAAGGCATTAATGTTACTGGATATAGTTTCACAATTTACAATCTGATGAGGTGCATAGGTTATTTTTCTTCTGTGGAGCTGTTGTAAGGACAAGCATGTTTGAGAGTCAGAATAGCTTGTTGAAATATGAAGAGTCCTTTATGTGATTCAGTTCACCTATTGTTTCCTTTACATGGATTACTTTGCAACCAGTGGATCCCTTGGGTCACAAAACTAGCATCCATGATTGCTTGCTTATCATAAAGGGTTTTATCTATTTTATGGATATTATATGAATTCAGTTTAATAAAAGCTCAACTTCCTTTGGAATTTACCCATACATTTTCAGAGTAACAGAACAGGGGCCACAAATCTGCCTCGGATGATTGTCTCTGCACTAAATAACACCTTTCCAGAGGTTGAGAATGCATCTTTGAATACCTTGCCATGTCATGTGCAGCCATTTGCTACCCTTCTATCTACTTGAACAGTAAATAAATCATGTTCCATAGAATGGCAACATTTAGAGGAATCAGAATCGGTAAACCTCAGCCTGCCATTGGTTTGACATTTATTATCCATATGAGATTGAATTGCCTAGCCATCTTACAGCATTTTTTGTAAGAGCACAGGTGGCAATGACTACCTGTGGGTAAATTTTGAGGTAAATTTTGGTTGTACTGAGCCAAAAGCTTAGAGTGTCCAAGCTAAAGTATCAATTGCAGGAGACTTACATCAAGTAAGTAGAGGTGCCGGTGGCATATCATGGGTCTTATGCAAGTTTGAAATACTCCATAAAATAGATCTCTGTGGGTGACAGTGAACTGTGAACCTTACTTTGTTTGGTACTACTCCTTTCTCCAGCGTGCTGTTACAACCATTCAGGCCAGTGAGGCAGAAGATGCATTAAGGCCGGAGGACAAGAGGGTGGAACTAGCACTCCATAGGGCGCACCAGGCGGATGCCTGGGCCATTAGGCAGCTATGGCTGCATCCTTTTTCACCTGAACTTCCCGACAGTGGCTACGCCACCTGCAGGAATCCATCCCTGCCACAAACATTAGAGCAAAAACTCTAAAGGACTCTGACTTTCACTCTCAGTGCTTGGACTTTTAACCAGTAAGAATGAGTTGACAATGTTTTTTGTTTCTTCCAGAGTTAAAGCCTCCCCACTGGTATTGAGTTTTGTCTTAATTTTACCCCCCTCCCCATAATACCAGCTGGTGCCTATAACTTCTTCACAAAGTACATATTAGTAGAGTCATGCCTCTGAGAAATTGCTCTGTTCTCTACGACTAGCTGTGTTATTATTTAAATCATTAAAAAACTTTGAATATTCCAACTGTTAACATCAAAATGAAGGTAATTTCCCTAAAAATATTTAGTTTTTATTATCTTTATATAAATGAAGTTTAAGCAATTGAAATTTTCCAACAAATGATTATACCACACTATATGCATGACACATTGTAATATAAAACAATACCATACAGGTATTCTTTTTTGAGCATTCATAATTTCTATAGCTTAGCTAATAAATCTTATAGGAAATTTGTATTCTTATTGTATTTCTATGTAGTGTAAACCAGAATACAAGGTGCCTGGTTTATATGTCATTGACTCGATTGTACGACAGTCTCGGCATCAGTTTGGACAAGAAAAGGATGTCTTTGCTCCTCGGTTTAGCAATAACATCATTAGCACTTTCCAGAATTTATATCGTTGCCCTGGGGATGATAAGGTATGGATTCTTCTACATTTCACTCTTTCCCCAATCAATTACTTCAGTTTACATTAAAAATATAATTTTACAATTTTTAATGTATTTTTTACTTGACAATGTTCCTGAGTAATAGATAAATATTATTTGTGAATTGGGAGAAAGTACTGTGCATGCCTTCTTGGGTTTAAAAATTGTTATGCAGAGTACTGAAAAAGAGTAAGAAATAATAAACCAAAAGAAAAAAAGAGATGAGATTAAAGAGAAAAAGAAAAATAGATGTAGCTAAACCATTCACTGTATTATCTATATCTTTCTGCACTGCTGTATTTTATCATATTTTATATATTACATTTTTTTAAAAAATTCTCATTTCTTTCTTAAGAACACATCGATTTATTATAGTCACAATTTTCTTCACCTTTCTTTTGGTATATAACATCATCCAACTTGTATTAATTGTGCAGTTTCAGTCTCATTAATTCTTCCTGTATGACCAAACCATCTCAATGTATTTTCATAATGGTCACTGCCAGTCCATATTAATTCACTACTCATCTTTTTAGTTATATCACAGATATCCTTCATAAGGAACTTAGTCCCAATAGATTCAACTTTTATGTTTTCCTTGACCTACCCAATTCTCAGTCCAATATAATAAAGTACTTTTGGCATAAACACATTCTTACTTCTTTTGGAAAGAATAGTTTTTTGCAGCAGTTCACATATCACTCCCTATAATAGAATTCATTTTTGTTCTTACTTTCTAAGAATTTTGTGGCCATTGCTAGAAGATTCAGAATCTGAATCACTAGATACAAAATAGAATCACTAGAATCATTCAATGCATTCATAGGAATAAAATGAGGAAATCTAATCCAAATTGAACAAGTCTGTTCATTGTGTCACATAGATCAGGGATCCCCAACCACCAGACCACGGCCCACTATCCGGCCATGGTCTGTTCGGAACCAAGCTGTGCGAGCAGCTGGCTGGAGCACACGCACAGCTCAACATGTGCCAGTGGTGGGCCGATTCCCCTCCCCCCCCCCCAGGCTGCCAAGCCATAAAGATTGGGGACCCACTGACATAGATTATTTTTTTATTCTCTAAGACTGGAGAAGGCATCTTCTTTGCAGATAGGGACTGAAATGTACCATCAGCTGTTTACTAATCTACCTTCTTGTTTGCCTCATTCATTTTTTTGACTGGTAACTATAATTGATTATGATGTCTGAATGTAATCAATTGATTATGGTTTATCTCCAGATCATGGTTTGATGAGTATGTCAAATCATAGTTTAGATCTTAGCAGTAGTGTTGACTGAAATATAGTAGTTGATTGAGACAGGATAGAAAATAGTGGTTAATTATATCAATTGAAGAAAATAAGAGGAAAGTGATGTTCTTGAGTAATAAACAGAATTTTGGACTAGTCTGCTTACTCTATGACAAATAATATTGAAGTTTCATGATTTCCAGTCCTAGTATAAAAAGAGAACTGAAATCCACAACACATTCCTGATCCTTATAACCATGATAAGGAATATTGAATATAGCCTCAGTAGTTTTATTTTAAAAGCTGTTTAACTTGGAATAGGAATTTATATGATATGAAGTTTAATATTAAATGTTATCTCTTTCCTTCCTAGAGTAAAATTGTTAGAGTGCTCAATTTGTGGCAGAAGAATAATGTGTTCAAAAGTGAAATTATCCAGCCTCTATTGGATATGGCAGCAGGAATTCCTCCTCCAGTTGTGACTCCTGTTTTGCCAGGGACAACTGCTACTTTGAGTAATAATACACCAGGTAACAAGAACCCAACATTATCTATTTGTTTTACATCCACGACAAACATCCATGTTTAACAACTTTCCTTTTAAATTTGCAAGAATAGATTTTTGTTGCATTACTTTTTTGCAGTTACATTTCTTCCTGATACGTATATATTTTTCGTTGAAATGTATTATTTACTGATAGGTATACAGAAGCATATATTCAGAGTTCTGGTTTTTTTATTTTGTTTCTTTGGATAGGGACTTACTTTATTTATTTTTTGTATAGCTTTTTAATATTTTATGTCTGGTCTTTTGAAAGGTGCACCGTAACTATGAGAGGGAATTATAAGGGGGAAATGGGGAAAAAAGTCTTTCTATAAGGATTTGAATGAAATGAATACTTAAATTGGTTAATATTTACTTGTGAGATTTCTATTGGTAGAAAAAGAGATTATAATTCAATATCAGTCAGAAGAGTCCAGAGTTAAGACATACACATACATGTCTAATGAAGATGGTTAAGTTCAACATCATTTTCAAGTTAAAAGTGTCTTTAAGAACTTTATTTTTCCAGAAAAATAGTATATATCCACATTAGCCATTAGGGGTCAGCATATTCTACAACATATAAGTTCATAAGCTGTTTTACCTAAAAAATCCTGTGAAGTAAGTTGGGCTGAAACAGAATGATTGTTCCAAAGTCACCCAGTTAAAGTAATCTAATCTAAGAATATATTAGATAAAATACAAATGTGATTAATCTCTTGCTATTTTCTACTTCTTTCCAACAGTATCTAAATATAGCTGCTTATCTTCTTTTCAGGAACTCCAGTAACTCCCGCTACTCCAGCCAATGTAATCCAAAGTTTACCTGATCCATGGGTATCTCAGATAACTAATACAGATACGCTTGCTGCTGTAGCACAGATCCTGCAGAGTCCACAAGGTCAACAGGTAATACGTCCATTTTCGCCCGATCTCCACCTACAAATACATAATTCTGCTCCTCTGCTTCATATAGTTTAAATTGCTGTTGAAAAGTTAAAAACTAATTTCAATTAGTTTTGCATTTATAATTTTTTACTATTTCTGTTTTTTAAAGCAAATAATATGAATATCAATCAATCAATAATAAATATTGAATATGAACACTTGTCTTGATGCCTTTTATGCCAAAATTTATTTTTTTGTATTAATTTTATTGAAGATGTCATCGAAAAGATAAAAAATAATGCAAACTAAAATATATAAGAATAAAGAGAAAAATTGGAAGTGCAGAAAAGGAAAAAATAAAGAAAAAGAGAAAGGAAAGAGAAAGGAGAGGAGAGAAGTATATAAATAAGTAACTCCCCCCATCATCACAAGTACAAACAATTTTAATAATTTTTCATCTCTTAAAATACAACAAATGTTGTCTTCTTCCCATACCTTATCTCTTAATTGTAAACAAAATCTTAAAATATCTTTGTTCAGTCCTGGTCAGCAAAAGCCATTAAAGAGTTGCTAGAGATAATAATGTATCTGTTTTAACTTCAATCAAATAAACCAACCTTATATTCTTTCCCTGTAACTATAACAATCTTGATTTTTAATTCCTTCAAATAGTGTTTTAGAACTTGATTTCTTTTCATTTTTTCCCTTCTTCAAAATTCCTTCAAACCTTAACAATTCCCTCTTCTAAATCTAGTGTAGAAAAAGTTATTTCATTAGCTTGTTATTTTTATGTCTTTTTAAATTATTAGCACTTCGATTGGTTTCATTTGTACATCCAGTTTTATCATCTTTTTCCATATTCTTATAGTTTGTCATTTTTAAATACATTCAAATCAATTTCAGTCTTGCCGGTAGAGTTTGTTCCTCTCTGTAATATCTATACACTACCTATCTTTGATAACATTCTTAAAATAAACTTCTGAGTCCATTGTTCACAAGTATCCTTGATAATATCCAGTGTTAAAATATTTTGCTCCCTTCTGAATTAGCAAATTGACATTTTAGTATTCTTCTTTAATTGTAATTTTTAGTTTCTTTTAGCTTTCTCTAGTATTCAGCTTTCAAACTCCCACTTTTTCATGTTTTTTTCCTAAGGAATCTAAACAACAATTTCCCATAAGAATGATTCTTATAATTAATTTCAGAATCTTATTTCAAATCCTTCTGGACTCTTAGTCTTTTTTTAACTTTCCAGAATCAGTCTAAATACTTTGGCTGTTTATTCCCAAAAAGTATTTTTTCCCAAATTATTAAACTTGTACCTGAAACTAATTTTGTTAACAAGAAAACTTACCCATTCTGGGAAAAATATTTAAAAAGGAGTAAAAAATAATTCCAAAAGCGATTAAGAACTGAACTAAATATTATATCTATAAACAACTATGAGCTTAGATGGAATCTCTTAACTCCCAGCTGCTCGCATATGCTGACCACTAAAATTTCCTATGGTCTATTCACAAGGAGCAGCTATGATGAGCTCTATCTATCTCTATCCATCCATCAATCTTAATACATTTGGCCACTGATTTCTGCTGCAAACAACATCCCTGCACTTTCACCATGTCTTCATCAGACATCTGTGCCAAAATGCTCTCTTTGATTATCACTTTGACATGCATTTCCATCCTGTTTCTTTTGTAAGTACATTGAATATTGCTTATATTTTACAAAACATTTTGAAAATTTATAATTAGGAATTATGTGCTTGGAATTGAAGTTTTGATTTGGGATATTTTGTCCCATCTTTCAAAGCAGTGCTAGAATTGATGCTTAATTTCAGATTTTATTTATAGCAAAACTATCATTTCAGCTTCAGCAGTTAATACAGACATTGCAGATGCAACAACAGAAACCACAACCATCATTGCTTCAAGCACTGGATGCTGGTCTCGTTGTTCAGCTACAGGCTCTCACTGCTCAACTTACGGCTGCTGCTGCCGCTGCCAATACACTCAATCCACTAGAACAGAGTGTCTCTTTTAACAAGGTAGCTATTCATAAGATTGCTGAACAAAATATTTGATTAAAGTTATACTAAGTCCTCCACAGTTTGACTCATTTCAGTGATTTTCTCTTTGCAGTGTTAGATGGGAAATACAGTGGAATTCCATTCACTAAATGAGCCTGAGACCCTTAGTCATACTCTGTTTCTGTGGTAATTTATCTATATATCTAACTAAAAGCAACTTGGTTATGAAGGAAAAAGGTTCATTTCTAACTCTCAGATTGAAAACTTGCTGAGTAGTAGAGTTGCTGCGTTCCTATCTGTAGCAGTTTCCATAAGAAGATTAGAGATGTTCTGATCATGGAGTGGTAACAATATGAAATCTTCTACTTTTTTTGTTTATTTTGTACTTTTTGTTTTATGTACGTTATGTTTTATTTGCTTTATCTGTTTTTTCTTTTAAATCTTAGTTTAATATGCTGTTTATCATGGGGTCCTTAACCCCTGGGCCATGGCCCACAACCGGGACATGGCATATTCAGAATTGGGCCCCACAAGGACTGGCCGGCATGCACACGTGCAACTTAACTTGCACAAGTGGAGGGCTGAAGGGCACTCACAAGCATGCATGCCGGCCCACTGCTTGTGTGGCCCAGTTCCTCCCCCACCTCCCAGCCAAGCCACCAAGCTGCAAAGATTGGAACCACTCCTGTATATGACTGATACACCAGTTTGGTATTGTGGTTAAAGCACCAGGCGACAAACCAGGAAACTGAGTTCTAGTCCCACCTTAGGCACCAAGTCAGTTGAGTGAACTTGGGCCAGGCATTCTCTCTCTCAGCCCTAGGAAGGAGCCACTTCCAAAATCTTGCCAAGAAAACTACAGGGACTAATCCAGGGAGTTGCCAGAAATAAAAAAAAATGACTCAAAGGAATAAAAATTAAAGAGATTGATACACTGTTTTTGTTGTATGTGTCAATGCTTCTGTATTATCTGGATCATAACTAAATGAATACAATAACAGTAATAACAATACTCCATTTATGTAGTAACTGATATGAATTTTCTCTTTCACAATCAGTTGACCAATATTACTGTAATTTTTTTTGTCCTGTTTTTGCAATTCTTGGTGTTCTATTGGGAACTAAACTTGCAGTTCTAAATGATGTGTAGTTGTCGTTTTATCAAAGCCTATCTTATAATTTCTAATTTTAGTAACCCAAGTCATGTCTTTGGGGTACATATAGATAATGTACATCAATTAATGTGATCCCAATTAAGTATGTATATTTTGATTTTTATATTTATGTGATTATTTTAGATCTGTGGTAACACATATAAGCAAGACAAAAGGCATTGCTTTAGAAAGAATGTTTTGTACATTCGTATCATAGTTATAGTTTATTCATTACAGTTAATATATACATATATCTAAAGCATAAAAAATCTAATAGAAATCTTTTATTTCAAATAATACTTTTCTTGTTCAACAATGCCTTTTTAATGCATAATTTGCTTGTTCCTAGAAGCTGATAGATAGGTTTGGAGATTTCGGAGAAGAAGCTGATTTGAATGAAGAGCCCAAAAAGGAAACTCCAACTTCTCAATTGTAAGTCTTAATTTGTTATTGGAAGTACCTCATTTTATATTTTAATTTGAACTTATTTGCAAAGTAAATCTGCAGTTAAACCCAACTTTTCTGGTTTTAATTGCTTGTCCTAATCCAGAGGCTTTTCACCTATGCAAAATAGTTTTGGAGTATTTTTGATGTTAAGTGGTGATGGAGAAGTAGTTATGGAAATATTTTTTTAATTGTTTAGTTTTTAAATTATTTTCAGACAGGCCAGACTTCCCCTACTTGAGATTTCAAGTACATTTTAATCTTACTAAAATATTCTTTTAAGTCATTTTCTTACACCTAAGAAAGGGGGAAAAGGGAGGAGAGAGCTGTTGCTGAGGATAAACCATAATTTCTTAAATGAACAGTTGGGTTCATTCAATATTTAAATCTATGAACTATTGTTTAAAAGTCACAGTATTGGGTTCTCCCTACCACATAAAGTGCAATATGACCTACAACAATGTTTGAATTCCATTATAATCCCATTAGATCAAGCTAGTCTTCTTGTCCCTTCCTATTCTCACCACATTTTGCGAGAACACCAAATTCTGGTTCCACAAAGCTCTGATATATTCTTTAAGTAATGAATTCTGAATGTATTTATACAGTTACTATAAACAATAGGGTAACTGTACTAAATTATGTATTTTAGGCCTCTTGTATCTGAATCCGTGAACAACTCACTTTTTCATCAGTTAGCTGAACATCTACAGCAACAAAACTTTGAACATCTTCGGCAGCAGCTTCTAGATCAGCAGCCATCAAAGGTATATTATTTTTCTTACTTTTGGAAATATTGCATTTATTAAATTTTCTAAACTAACCACATGGCCTTAGATTTCCAATTTTTTTTGAAACAACATGTTGTTACTTTAGACATTCAAAAAAAGTATATTTGTGTTGCCATCTTGAATTCCCCTCAGCATTAGCTTCCTTTTCCTTCTCCCGCCCCCCCTTTTTTTGTCAGTATAACACTTGCTTATACTTCACTTGTTTATATTTGCATTTTAACTTCTATTCCTAACATTTCTTTGAACTGTAGTTCCAGGGCTGTGGTTTGAAATAAAAAACTGAATTTTGCACACTTGTTTGCTTGCTTGTTGATATTATCCAAAATTCCAAACATATTCCATAATACAAATTATGTACTAGTTATTGGAACCTGTGGGGGGAGAGGGGGGGCAGGCAGGCAGACCGACCGACCGACCAACAAACAGACATGTGTTGCAAGTTTGAGGCTTAAAAAAATAATGTAAACCCTTTTCACTGCAGGTAAGCCCTGAGGAAACTCAAGAAGAAAATTTTGGTTCTGAGCATTCAGCATCACCTTCACAAGACAGCAGTCACCAACAGTTTTTAGAAGTGGAAACAAAGCTTGACAATTCAATGGATGTTCAACAACAGGTAAAATTTAGTATTTCTATTTAAATTATGAATTTAGTAGATCACAAAATTGTAAAATAAACATTATATACTATCTGTAATCTCAAGGTGGCCTAATTTACTGGGAATGTAAATGATTAACATTAGTTTTGATGTCATAATATAATTTGTTGGAGACCAGGATACTCTGTCCATGAGCACAGTAAAGACAACATTGAGTAAGAAGATTTTCCTACAACAAACTGATGTCTTCAGGAATATACGAAAAAAACCTCCATAAGCAAATATAGATAAGAATGAATACATTTTCCAATATGTTGGCATCTCATTTCTTCCCTATTTTTAGGACATGGATATAGATGAAGCCCAGGAGGTTATAGAACAAGAAGTCTTTGAACAAGAAGAAAAGAAACCAGCTGTTCTTTCAAGATCACGAACACGCTCAAGATCACGTTCAAGGTTTTTGTAACTTTATTACAAAGATATTTGTCTTCATGCTTAAAACCCCTATTTTGTTTCTCTTATGAACTTTATGTTTTACATTAACATAATTTAACTGATTATTTTATAGGTCACCAAGAAAAAGAAGGTCAAGATCACGGTCTGGTTCTCGAAAGCGTAAACACAGAAAGCGCTCACGTTCTAGATCAAGAGAAAGAAAGAGGAAGTCATCAAGGTCATACTCAAGTGAAAGAAGAGCTAGAGAAAGGGAAAAAGAAAGACAGAAAAAAGGGTTACCTCCTATCCGATCAAAAACACTAAGTGGTATGTATGATCTGGTTTATTTGATTATTTGTATGGATATTTTCTGAAATGTTTGTAGTACATTTTCATACTGAGATTCTCAGTGTCTGTATTTCCTTTCATTAAAATTACATTACCACTCAAATTGTTTTTGAGATAAATTTCAGCATGATCCACTATAGTAGGCAGAATAGTTTGATTTTTGGGATAACACTCTCTAGAATTTAAACATCAGGGAGAAACTGGAGAAACAGAACTATTACTGCTGACTATTATTATTAACCTTAGAGATCCCAGCCCACAAAAGAGGTGTAATTCTGTAGAAAGATGAGCACTGTCCTAAATAGTACTGTTAAATCTAGTGAGACTTTCTAGGTTTCAGGGTCAACTCAGAATTAAGAGCTGCTTGCTATTTCTGGGACTTAGCTTATTCTATTCGATATTTACTTTGGGAGAAATATTATTAAGCTCACTTAAATTTAAATTTTTCTATGATTGGTTACTTGCCATTTCTATACATTTTGTTAGTTTGTCTGCACAGAATATTTTAAAAATATATGCATGGTGTAAAGTTTTCTGCCAAGATTTGTTATAAACATACATTTTTATTGTAATAATTCAATAAATTGGATGTATTATTAAGATACATTTAACTAAAGTTAATGAAAGCATTTTAAAAACATTTCTTAAAAATATATTGCACGAAGCTGAATATGTTGCTCATAAATATTCAGTGGTATGTCTACTATAGTTTTCTGTATTCTTATAATATTTGCCTTTTTTTTCCTGTAACGTGGGGATGGGAGTTGTATTCTTCTCTCCATAACTTGTTGGAGGAGTTTCAAGAAAGGTTTTGAAGTTAATAAGTTGGTTTCTAAGAGGAAGGAAGAATTAAAGATTACTACTCCCTCTTTCATGGCATCACCTGCTATTTCAAACATATTTCTGTTTGAGTATTGATTTTGATTCCTTTGTTAATCACTACAGTAGTAATAACCATATTACTGTATTCAATATTTCTGTATTCTCCCCATGTCTCTGCTTTTTATATGCATTAAATATTCTTATTTATATATAGCTTTCATAAAAAGTTAGTGTTTCAGGATTTTGTTATCCTGCTATTCACTTCTTGGAAGACAGTTGAGATTTTCCACTTCCACTGCTTTAAATTAAATAATTGTATTGATTTCTACATGTGGGCAAGTTGTAAATTGTTTCAGCTTGTCTTTTCCTCTGTGACAATAAAAGATTGTAGTGATGATAAATGACAAATTATATGAATGAAATATAAACCTTTGCCATTAATTTATTGTGGCAGTCTGCAGTACCACGCTTTGGGTTGGTCAAGTGGACAAGAAAGCCACACAGCAAGATTTAACCAATTTATTTGAAGAATTTGGACAAATAGAATCTATAAATGTAAGTAAAATAATCTGTAACTTTTAAAAAGAATGGTAATTTTGAGTTTACATAAATTCTTTATTTTACATAAAGGAAGCTTTATATGATCTATTTTAAAACAAAAGTACTTAGAGGTTGTGTGGCTGGATGCAGAGAAATATAAATTGTATTCACACAGTAAGATATTTTTTGTTACTCCATTTGTGTCTCTTAAAACATCCTGAATTTTAGGAAATCATTTAGAATGGCATGGGGGTATGACAAAATAAATTGGGGTTGCTAATATTTATTAGTGCGAGAGGTTTTTCTGAATCTGTTATTAATTTCTGTTTTAATTTTACTTTTCCCCTTGTTTTTATTTTATAGATGATCCCTCCTAGAGGTTGTGCATATGTCTGCATGGTTCATAGGCAAGATGCCTACCGTGCTCTTCAGAAATTAAGCTCTGGATCCTACAAAATGGGATCTAAAATTATTAAGGTACAGTTTCAGTGGTCCTGCTTATATGCAGTATGAATTATAGTTTATTATCATAATCATGTGCATTTGTATATAATGAAGGAAAGCCACTGTGTTAGTGCTTAAGATTTTGGACTAGATCCATCCTGAGCCATAGAAACTCACTGGTTGACGAGCAAAACACCGTGTTTCTCATCCTATTTCATATGCTTGTTATAATAATAAGTTGATCAGTTTGCAAGGATAGTGGTACATAAATCTAACAATAGTAATAGAAGAATGTGGATCAGGTGGTGAAGGAGTAATGTCCAGGACCAATGGAAGTCTCTGCCTACTGTACTCATCTCCAAATCACATAGAAGGGAGTTGAATGTGTTGGATGTTATTGGAAATTGGAATGTGTTGAGTCTCGTGTAAGTAGGGTTGGGCTAGGAGGTGGGCTGAGTGATTTTCCAGATTGTTTACTCCAAGCATACGTTAGGTAGGAAAGATGGTTAGTGAGAATTGGGATGAAATAAGTGCTTGCCTTAGATGAACAGGATGGTTGGATGAGAAGAATACAGAATACATATGCCAAATACCAGTGTTTTCAGCCAAGGGAAATATGGTGGAAGGCATCGGCTTCACTATTTCAGGAGACAGATGATTTGTGGTAGTCTCTTTTTTCCAATCCAGTAGCTCCATGATGGGGACCTTGTGGTCAGATCATCAGAGTACTTGGCCCGATAAAGCAGCATCTTTTCATGATTTGGTGATAGACAGGCAAGTAGATTTGGTGTGTGTTACTCACTCCTAACTGAGAATAGCAATATCCTTCTTTCAACAATTTGCCCAACCAGGTTTTGGGTCCTGCCTCAGCCTGAGTACCAGGATCAGGAAGATAAGGTGGTGTTGATATATTATGAGATCTTACCTGTGACCAAGATCATTGTTTTGAAGTTTGCAGGATTTGACTGCCTTTGTGTTAAGTTGTGCCTAAGGACAAACTAGGGGTGCTGTTGTTATATCTGGATCTGTCCCAAGGTTCCTGGGCCTGGTTGTTGGGTTGATGATTGAGTTTCCTGCACCTATGGGTATTGGGGAATTTTAACTTCCAAACAATGGGTTTTGAGAAAACCTAGGAGTTTCATGAAGATTTCCAGGTGGCCATGAATTAGTTCTAATTTTTGCTTTGGAGAAATTGTCTTATGATCTGGAGGATATGGAAGGTATTACCATTACCCCTTTGTCATAGTTAAATCAACAGACTGTGTTATCAGGTCTATTTGGATTGTCCACTAGATCGGTGACTCCATCAATTAACTGTCTACCTCACCACTTGCAAGAAGTAACTCAGACTCTTGCTCTTGAATGGCCTCACTCCACTGGATCTAGGCAACTTCTTGGGTTTTAGTGGCCCTCTGGAAGATGAAGCAGCAGGAATGATGCCTGGAACATAGGTGAAAGGTGAATAGTGAAACTAACAAAGCTGTCCAGGTTCAAGCTTATTCCAGAGCAATAAGAAAAGAAAAGCATTCCTATTTTTTCTCTCTCTTAGGGGATTGTGGCAGGATATAAATATAATAAATAAGTTTCTGTATAGATTCTTATGTCTATGTTGTGTAGATTTTAATATTTATATTACTGGGAAAAAATAAAATGCTTCTAGGAAAGAATTCATCTGGAGAATGCATTTTAATGACTCCAATTAAATGGAAATGTTATTAAAAAAACAGAAAAGGAAAAAATTAAAATGAGTTCAAAATATTTATTGGAAAAATATGTCCTGTAAAATAGTAAAATATAACTAGAAATTTAGGGTAAACAGTAAGCCTGAGATTGGGAAGAATAATGTCCAAATTCTTTGGGACTGAGAACTTCAAAAAATTTTACTGCTGCATTTACGGCAGAAAAAGCTGATATACTGAAAGAATTTAAGACAAGCACAGGAAGATTCTTTACAGATCAACAGATCATCTATGTTTTTCTGTGCTATATAACTTGGATACCTCCTTTTCTATAAAAAGGAAATTTTATGATGAATTGATCTTTTAATGTCAAATAAAACATATCATTATAACATATTTGGACACTGCATTTTTCTGTTCTGCAAGTATGTCCTATTCAGCAAATGAATTGTCGATCAGGCTGTGTAAAAATAAACAGAATGCTATGATGCCTTGTAGAGATTATTGTACTTTTGTTTTCACCACATTGAATTTGCTTTGTTTTCAGATTGCATGGGCTTTAAACAAAGGGGTGAAAACTGAATACAAACAGTTTTGGGATGTGGATCTTGGAGTATCATATATACCCTGGGAAAAAGTTAAGGTGGATGATTTAGATGGCTTTGCAGAAGGAGGCATGATTGACCAGGAAACAGTAAATAGTGGTAAGAACAATTATAAATTCTTTGTAATTAAAACTTTATTTTCATTTTTTTATATGTTGTTCCAGAGAAATGTATTTCCAATAATCTAAATATGCAGTACAAGTATTGTTCCTCTCAGGCTATTTAAGAAGTAGGCTGACTGTTGGCAGTCAAGCTGAATTACAGAGTTCCACATTGTGACATCTCTAGAAAATCTCCCTCTTCAACTGGGATATATGCTAGTTTCCAAAGGAAATTTATTTACTTATTTATTTAAATAAATAAACTTATTTGCTTACGGTACTTATTTAGTAAATATACTTATTTACTAATTTGTTTCCAAAGGAAATTTATTTACTAATTAAATAAATATATATCACAATATTTAAGATTTAGTGTAGATATAGTCTTAGTCCAAAACTGTAGAGAATTTGTAAATAGGAGAAATCAATTGCTACTTACAAAATAATGCTTTGCCGAAAACGGGGGGGTTTGATTTGGTTTGGTTTGGTTTGGTTTAATTTGATGTGCAGAAAGAAACAGGAAAATCATACAAATAAAACAAAAATATATTATGAAATACTCAGATCTGAATCTCCCAGAGGTGCTTTAGATCCAAATATTGTCTAATAATACATATTAAAAACAATGTAGTTTTTAAACACTAAACACAGTAATATTGATCAGTCTTTCTACTACACTCTTGGAAACAGAGCAAACGTTAATCCAAGGTTGTAAATTGTAAATTTCAAGAACCATAAGATACCACCCCCACCCACCCCCCAAAAACTTGCTCAACATAAAACAATCTGGAATGTGCCATTTATATAGTTTTTTTTAAATAATATTTTTCAATCTCCATTCATTGCGAAAATGTAGGTATCGTAGCTAGTAGAACAAATGCTTATTATCTTCTAATGTGCTTTTCAAAACACTAGTCTATTGTTTCTGTAGAATGGGAAACTACAAGGACTTCAGAGACCGTAAAAGAGAGTGTGCAGGTAACCCAGAGTGCAACCATTGACAAAACCACAGTTGTCACAACACAGGCAGAAACTTACACACAGTCTGTCAGTATGCTACAGGTTAGTATTGTACTTTATTTTCTGACCACACTTTTCTTCCAGTAATGAAGAACATTCAGATTATTGATTAGATTGTCAACTCTACTTTTGTATCAGATGCTTATCATATCTTATACCTTTTCAATGTTTCAGATATTTGCAACTTGTTGAGACATTTTTTTTCCTTTTACTGTGAAAAACTCTGAAGTTAAGTGTGCACGAAACAGAAAATACATTGGTTTCACACATAGAATAAAGAACTCCACTCAAACATCTCAGGAACATCCCATGTTGGTTGCTTCCTAAGGAGGCTCCCAAAAATTACGTAGTACAAAATTATCTCAACAAGTAGCCCCCCAAACAAATATATATATATATATGATTTTCTTCCCCTATATAGTAAATCATTCTGTGAAGGAGATGAATGGTTTAAAAATGTGATAAATTAAATTGTTAACTATTAAAAGACTGAAAAGAGGCAGAAGTACTTCTACATTAAAAAGACAGAAGTAATACTACATTGCCCTTCCTACATGCATTTCTGTAACAACTTGCAAGCTATAAATGTCCTTATTTTGGGGCTCCCAGGGTACCTCCTTCATTCCACAGCTGAAATTTTAACAGCAAAATAGCCCAAAGAGGCCAATTTCCAGAGGTGCAATTTTAAAATGTCCTTCTCATAAATGTATATGGATTAAAGTTCACCAGGAATATTTTCCCATTATAACAGATGCCTGTAGCTCCAACTGTGCCGGCTGTTAATTTAGTTCCACCTGCATTTCCTGTTACAATGTCTGTCCCTCCACCTGGTTACAGTGGAATTCCTCCGCCTCCATTCTTGAGAGCAAGCTTTAATCCTTCACAACCACCTCCTGGTAAAGTTATCTTTCCATTCTATGATATATATCAAAATGTATTGGCATTGTTATTTATTTCTCTTAAGTTTATTTGTCTATTAAGATTTATTCTTTGTTTCTTCTAGGTTTCATGCCTCCACCTGTTCCGCCACCTGTTCCGCCACCAGTAGTTCCAACATGTAAGCTGTTTTAATTTTTCTTCATAGGATTACAATAAAACTCTCATTGTTGAAAAAAGCAGTTTGGTTGAATTGGCTAACATTGGATTTATTTTTATAAATAATAATATAAAGCTTAGAACTGAATTCCTGCTATTCTTAAATAAGTGGCCAAGTTTACCTGTGTTAAGTAGGATTGCACCTGTACAGGCATTAATCAAAAACTATATAAACAGTCCTGTGCGAAATGTTTTCCTAGCAAAACTTCCAATTAGGGTTAGGGTTAATATAGGAGAATATAGGGCTCCAGAATGATTTTTGCATGTAGATATCATTTCTTTGTACAGCAAGTCATTGACTCACAACTACATTTTGGATTGGAACTTCTGTCACAAAGCAATGCAGTCATTAAGTGAGTTGTTACAACTAGTAGTCAAGCACCCTGTAATCATGTGATTGCCATTTGCAATCTTCTATGTTGGCTTGCTCAGAAAGCCTGCCACTGCCTGCTGAGGACTGCAGGCGGTGGCTGAAAGAGCTGCAGGCTAAGGGGAGCTGACATCTTTTCATGGGATGCAGAAAAAAAAGCTTAAATCATGAAGATCTAAGCTCTTATTTCTGCACCCCTTGTAGATGTCAGCTCTCCTTTCGTGTAAAGGAATTCCTCTGGTGTGGTATAAAAAAGAAGCTTAAATCATGATGATCTAAGCTTTGTTTCTGCATTCCCACAGAGTGGGACTTACATCTTCAAGTCTTTGCACTTGTGTCAACTTAATATTACTTGTGCTTAAAGCACAGTAGTGCCTCCTACAGACAGGTTTTGGCATTTTTGCCCATAAAATGAAATAAACAGAGTATCATCCAACTATTCTATGAACTCTCAATTTAATTCTTTCTTAAAACAACAATTAATATCAGGCAGAAAGAAAGGCACATAACTGAACCATCTTCTGTCTGATCCCAAGAGACTCATGCTGTTTTGAAAGCTGCACTATTTGTATTAATTGCCCCAAGTTAAAAGGTAATAGATTGTACTTATTGTTATTGATGAGTAATGATTAGATTGGATTATTTTAGTTATAATTCAACTGTATAATTTTGATGAGTTTTCTAATAGCTTTCTTCAGTCTGGATTTTTTAAACATTATATATTTAATTTATTTGTGGTTACTTTTTTATATAGTAAGTAAAAAGATGTTTCAGAGTTTAATTAACATACTGGTGGTTTCTTTTAGAAAGACATACACAGATTTGCACAAGCATTAATGTGCATATGTATTGATTTACAGCTCTTGTACAGCAGTCAATGACCCTTGCTCAAGAATCAATGAAAGATTTTAGCAGCCTTGTTCTACCAGGTGGTAGTGTTTCTAGTAGTCTTACAACACCAACATTATCTGCCGGAAGTGTCTTTCCTTCTCTTTCAAAGAACAGTTCAGAATTAGATGAAAAAGGATCTCTTCGTGCTGATCTTCAGATCTCTTCTACTGAAAACAGAACTGGTAAATAGCATTATAAAACCTTTTGGAAGGGTTATATGTGTGCTTGCATGTGCATGTATATATGTATGTACATGGACAAATGCATATGCACATACACACACATACATGCTTGCATAATATAGGAATGTCATAACTTTCAAGAATTCTAGTCCTGTATCAGATGCCATTTTGGGGAGAGTATTGAACTTTTTTCTAAGAGCTAAATAAAGATACATACATACATACATACATTTATACTAGAAGATAGGAAATAGGATCGGCATAACTGGAGTTGTTTATTAGCCCAGTTTCAATATAATTTCTGTTTTTTCCAACAGTGGTCTGTTTTCAATAAGATCTGTTATTCACTCATCACTATATTGCCACAATACTTTTTTGTTCATTTAATCTGAATTGTATTAATATTAATATACAAATAATTAAAAAGCTTTTAACATGATTTTTATAGTTTCTATTCACTCAGATATACAGGAAGATGGGAAAAGATAATGCCAAATCCTAGTAGTTCTTTTTTTTTTACTTCTTTTTTTTACTTCTCTAGATAAAATATTTTAAAAGCTTACAATTTTTCTAAATGTTTATTTTGTAAGCTACTCTTCAGTAAGAGATACTGTTTACTTTTCCTTAAATAGATATTGTTGCAGATTATAATGCGAATCCAATATGTAGATGTTGAATTTAGTTTAATCTTACTCTATAATTAAACTATTAAAGTATTAGTTATTCATGGTTGTTTCAGTTCTCTGATTTAAGTTTTTGTATTTCAGTTCAGGATGACGTTTCAAGCAGTTCTGGACTTACCGAGGGAGTACAGCCACCTGGTATCACAACCAGTTCTGGGCATGTAGGGGGAACCCAGCCACCCCATGTCTCAAGTAGTGCTGGACTTGTGCAGCCAGTCAGTGTCTCAAGCAGCTCTGGACTTTTGACAAGAGTTCAACCACCCACTGCTTCAAATAGCTCCAATCTTATAACAGGTGTTCAGGCTCCAAGTGTTTCAAGTAGCTCTGGGCTTTTGACAGGACTTCAGCCCATAAATGTTTCAAGCAGCTCCAGCCTTTTAATGGGAATCCAACCACCCATAGTCTCAAATAATACTGGACGTTTGTCAGGAATCCAGCCACCCATTGTATCAAGTAATTCTGGGCTTTTGACAGCACTCCAACCACCCATTGTATCAAGCAATTCTGCAATTTTAGGATTGCCACCACCAATGGTTTCAAGTAGTTCTGGACTATTAGGATTACCGCCACCAAATATTTCAGGTGGTTCTGGACTATTAGGACTACAACCACCCACTGGAATTCAAAATTTATCCCATTTAACTATGTCTAGTCAACGGTTGCCTGGAATTCCTCTAGTAGAAATCCGATCGGGATTAATACCACAACCACCTGGTCCTAGGTTTCCACTACTGCAACCTGGGATACCACCACAACGTACAGTTCCTCCTCCAGCTATACTTGATCCATCCCTTCCTCCACCTAGAGTTCCTTTCCTTCCAGGAGATATTTTTACTCAAACAGAGAGACCATTTGCAACTTCTAGTAGGCAAAATATGGATATTTCTAACCCAGATAAAAGATTGCCTGTCGGGGAAGATAGCATTCAACAAGAAGGAGATAGAGACTATCGCTTCCCTCCATTGGAAAGTAGAGATCGAGCATCTTCAGTAGATATAAGGGATTCTATTGGAAGGCCACCACTAGATCCAAGAGAAGGTCTAGGCCGACCTCCTGTAGACGGAAGAGAACATCTTATCAGGCCACATATAGATTTACGGGAGAACTTTGGACGGCCAGGTATCGATAATCTAAGGAGAGAGCATTTTGCTTTCAACTCAGAAAAACACTGGGGTCAAAGAGGAGATTATGATGAAAGAGAACACCAGACCTTTCCTGTATATGGTGGTCTAAGGGGGTTCCAGGAAGCTCGAGAGAGATATCGGCAAACAAATTACAGATTTGAAACTCGAAGTGGTCCTACCTGGAACAGAGGACTTGAACAAGATGCTCACAGAGACTTTGATGACCGTCGTAGGCCATGGGAAAGACAAAGGGACAGGGATGATAGAGATTTTAATTTTGGTAGAGAAATTAATGGAAACAGATTTGGGAGAGAGAGAACACAGAACAACTGGATACCCCCTCCACATCCAAGAGTGTTTGAATATTTTGAAGGTGGTCCTTCTCAACAAAAAGTTGATAGTGTACCCCAAGTTAATGGTGAAAACACAGAGACAGAGAATCAGCCATCTGCTGTGCAAGTGCAGGAGGAATTGGAACTTTATGAAAAATTGGCGACTTCAAATGAGACAAAAAAAGAGAAGAGTGACACAGAAGCTGAATTAGAAAATGAACCAGTGGTAGAAAGCACAGAAACTGAGGGGACATAATCATCACTCAGTAGGTAAAAAGATACCTTTTGTAAAGTTGTCATCTCTCTCTGTAATAGATGAATGGCTGACTGGACCTTAGTAGTTCATTTTTTTTCTTCCAGAATTAAGTTAATCTAATATTCATGTTCATCTTTCACTTAAATAGTTGTACAACTGACCTGTATAGAATATTGTTTTTAATTTGAACATGGTAGGTAAAGTTTGTCTTTCTTTTCTTTTTTTTCTTTTCTTTTTCCCCTGACAAAGTGCAAACTTTCCCAACTTGCTTTTACTTCAGAAGGATAAATTACAGCTTGTCAAACAAAGAAAAAAACTTCCTATGGAAGAACTTGATTTTTTTTTTAGATGCTATTAGGTTGGCCATAGAAATTGTTATACTTGAAAACAGGCGCTGGTATATCTTACCCAGATTTCTAGGCTGCTGCAAATTTTTAAAACATAGGCAGAGCTGTGATACTAAATGTTCCCTCAGTTTGGCCCAGAAAAGGAGCATAAATAACACAGAGATGGTGTGTTTTTGAAATTTCTGCATTATAGTCTCTGTTTCTCAAACAAGTGTCCATGATCTGTCCTCCTCGTACTGCAATGAATTAAAAAATTACATACGTTTTAAATGTTTTTTTAGATGCCAATAAAGCATTATTTGTTTGATAAGCATTCTAGGTATTGTATTTTTTATATACAATCTATAATATTCTGGTTGAATTGTGCTTTAACCAATTGTTGCAAAAGGTTTATAATGCTCTTGTAAAACTAGTGCAACAATTATATGCTACAAAAGCATATGCCTTTCTACTAAAAAATCATGGAATCACATTAGTTTGTGTATAATATATGTATGTAAATATTTGTGTAAAACTGTATGTAGATACCACTGTTTCTGTGTGTGGTGGTGCATGCGCACGCACTCACAGAATAATGTAGACAGTTAAATAAAATGAAATGAATTAGGTTATGCAATTTCATATTTAATATTTAGGTAGAAAGAAAATTGTAGATGCTGTTGTGACAGGTTAAACAAATTAATATTTGCTCTTCTAAATTCTTATTACTTCAGAAGGTGGACTGGCATGCTCTGAAGGCTGAAGAGTAAGATTTAAGGATGCTTTTTAAGTGTGGCAATATATGGTGCAAAAATGAAGCAAATGTTTGAATTGTCATTTTTGTAATGCTTCTGGTGTTTTGGGTAGAAAGTGATATATAAAAATACTTTGTTGATGATTTGCTTGCTGTGAATATTCAGTTCATAGTTGTTATCTAAAACATGTTGAGCAACTTTAAGAACAAAACACTTTTGCTTATCTCAAATAACTGACCAGTAAGGTTTAGGTTCCAAGATTCTTTAGGCTGCAATCGTATATGCATTTAACTTGGATTAAGTTTCATTGAGATCAATATTGAATACTGGCATCGAGATATTTGGATTTTTTTAAAACTCTGGGCTAGCTAGTTACCATAATTTGAAATGGCCTCATAAAAATATTTTTGTCCAAACTAAAAATACGTTTTTAGGATCTACTCTCTAACAAGTTGATATAATGCAACCATTGATCTTTTTTTTTCTTTTAAAAAGCCTTCAAAATCTAAAGAATATGTTAGTTATATTGTGCTAAATTAATATTTTATGTAGAAAATGACATTCTTTAATTCAAGAAAAGTTTGAATTTTCAATAATGTGAATTAGTCGTTCCCTAAAATTATGCTTCTATAATAATATGAAATATATGAAAGTCACAGAAATTTCATTAATATTATGAAGTCAATACACTTATTGCAATAAATTTTGAGAATTACAAATTTACAATTTGGAAATTTATAGTGGCACTACCACTTTTGCTTTTGGTCAACTTAAGTCTTAAAATTACAAATGCATTATTGTTGCATACTGTATTGACAGTCTGGTGGATTCACTTTCACTGAATTACTGTTGCCAAATATAACAGCATTAAGAATCGAGATAATCAGTATAATGTATACAATGCCCCAGATTTGTGTTTGCTCACTGGAAATAATGCAACAGTGGAATATAATTGTGTTTTTTACATTGGGACAGTAGCTCTAATAAGATAACTGTTTGATTTCATTCTTGATTTTTACAAATGGCCAAAAATACGTTATGCGGTTTAAGTTTAAATCTTAGAATAGTACTAGCTACATATCACTATCATATAAAAAGATACCTTGGAACTATGTAAAAGCTGTATCTTTTAAAAAATTTAAATAGCATAAAAGTATGTCATACTTTGTTATCTTTGGACATAGCATCTCATGAGTAAGACAGGCTTGGCATAACTCAGATCTACTAGTTGAGGAAAAAGTAGAATGAGACAAAGGTGCCTCTTAGATAGAAGGGATCTCCAGACAAGGTAGTTATGTTCTGTTGGCAGAAAGTTACTGCTAGTGGTATTCCAAATTATGGTAGTAAACATAACACATGAGTCAGTGCCATTTTGAGAACTACTGAATTTGTAGCTGTTCCATTTTCTGGCTGAGAAATTGTAATTTACCTCTATCCACCAACATATTGAAAACAGGATCAGTTGTGAGTCTCTTTGCTTGTTATGATTGTTTTCCTTATGAGGCTAAAGTTGATAACGTAAGTGAATGAAATTAATAGCCTAATCACTAATTATTATAATAGCAAAGAAATTATTTGAGAATATACTGCTCTTTCCCTATATTTTTCTCCTCTTGTTCCCATATATGTAATAAACATTTGTATTATAGAGAAAAACTGTCCTTTTTTGTCAAGGAAACAGCTAATTGTTATAAACATAATTTCTATTTTTCAGTGGCATATTGGTTTAATATGTAACTTTTAAATGTGTTTTGATATTATAGAAAATAAAAGTAAAATCTCAAATAAATGAAGTAACCAAAATAGAAATATAATTAGCAAATGAAGTTATTATACTCTAATTCAAAAGATTGACAGTCCTTAAAAGCTTCATTAGGCACCATGTTAAATTAATCTCTTCAAAAGAAAATCAAATCATAACCAGAAATTTTCACTATAATTGACACCATACAGAATATGCAAAGCATCTTTGGGAAGCTAATTTGACATTCCCAGAATGTAAATTCATCATTTAAAAAGAGACTGCTTCCATATACATATTTTAATGAAAATAATCCATGTATCTGATTCCCAAAGGTCCTATTTCCAGTGGTGCTCATGAAATTATAATTTTATCAGGAATGATTTCCCATAGATTCTGTTGTTCATGTGACATGTTAAATGCCAATAGTAGTTCCTTTGGTTTATTTATTTCCAAAATGCATTTTTTGCTCTAAGACCTTTCAAAAATCACAAGCAAGTGTGACCACAAATTTGATATTAAAATTAGAACAGTGATTTTAAGACTTTATACTGGTTACTAATAAGTCTGCGGCACTTCTTTCTTGATGATTTTTTGTTGGTTTTCTAGTACGAAAAGATGGCTCTTTTGCTTATAGTGTAGTCCAGTGCATGTTTGCTCAAACCTACTCCATTGAGTTGAGTTGAATTTGCATAGCATTGCAGCCTTGAAATGCAATGTAAATTTAGCCGTGAAGTTTTTCTTGTTTGGTTTTTAATTAATCTTGCTTATGAAATGCCCTGATATGTTTTTGCAAATATTTAAAACTGATTACAATACCTATAAAAATGAATATGACTGGAAATCATACTTTTAGTGTGTTATACTATATGTGCGTAGTTTCTCACATGAGGAAGAACGTACGAGCTTCACAGTTCCTAACATTCTATCCCTAATTTCTGAAAGAACTTCTTTTTGACAATTATTTTGCTTCTTTCCTTCTATACTATTAGGTTTGATTCCTTCCTTTGATGTTTGACTAACCCATAATTATTCAGTACCCCATAATTACAAAGTGAAAACAGAATTTTAGAAATGTCTGTAAATTTATTAAAAAGAAAAAATTGAAAAGCAGGTAAACCCTGAGGTAACGATAGTGCTCTTAGTGACTGAAGTTACTTGATAAGCTCCTCAGTTACAAATGTTGCAGCACCATGGCAGTCGTTCATCCTTATGAACAACCGCAGAGGCACTAACCCCCCCTCCCCTCATCCTGCTAGCCAGATTTACTTACCTTGCAAAGATCTGTCTCCTCTCTGCTGTGGTTTCTTTGCCTTTGAGGGAAAGGAGAACAGGATGATTTGCCTTCCAGTATCCGGTCAGCTTCCAAATGCTTTGCGCCGAAGGTGAAATGTTCTGGTGGCCATGATCTCGCGCGACATCAGGCAACCATTCTCTGCAAAAGCAGATGGGTGCCTGAAGTCGCACAAGATCACGTCTCTTACTAAGGCCCTTCTTCCCTGATTGCTCATTTTTTCCAGGTGGCCAGCTCTTGGAAGAGTCCTGGTCATGCCAAATTTCCATTTCAGAATTATGGAGGCCACTGTGGTCTTAGGAACCTTCAGTACAGCAGAAATTTTATTGTAGTCTTCCCAGATCTGTGCCTTGCAATAATCTTCTCTGAGCACCACAGGCAGTTCCTTTGACCTCATGGCTTTTGCTCTGCTATAGTATGCATTGTTAGCTGTGAAGCCTTCAATAGAGAGGTTTGTGCCTTTCCAAATTATGTCCAATCAATTTAATTTATCACAGGTGGACTTCAGTCAAGGTGTGGAAACATGTCAACAACAATCAGAAATGCATCGGAGCTAAATTTCAAGTGTTGTTGCAAAGGGTACTTATGCCAATCTGATATTTCAGTTCTTCATTTCAATAAATTTACATTTCTGTTTTCACTTTGTCATTATGGGGTAATGAGTGTAGATTAATGAGAAAAATGAATTTCAACAACTGCAGCATAACAAAATTGACAAAAATGAAGAAGGTCTGAATACTTTAGGAATGCACGGATAATGATACTTTTGCTATCTTCAGTGCAGTAATAGCAAAGGAATTTTTAGTATGGCACAAAATCAATTATAGGAGCATGGGTGCGGTATGCTCTGGCATTGTAGTTTATTTGCTAATGCAGACTGGACTTCTTGGTCCATGATAGCTTAATGTGAATTTAAAGTTCTAAACTCAAGGAAAATACCAAGTTGCTTATTTTTGTACCAATTGCACTTACTGAAGCACCTTGTGATCAGACCTTTGCCCTGCAAGTAAATCCTTTATTATTTCAAGGTTATATTGTTACTCATTTCAAATTATTCTGGGTGACTCACAGCAATTAAAACTATATATTTAAAAATACAATCATAATAGAAACAATTTAGATATCCATGTAACAAAACAATAGCCAAGGTATCTGAAGATTCACCAATAATAGTTTCCTTGAGGAGGGCCAATACATTTTAAAAATAAATAATAAGCAACATCAGTACTGCACAGCCTCTGCCGCACAGCCTCTGCCACACACCCAGATCCCCCCACACAAGCAAAATCATGTCCATAAAGGCTTTATGGAAAGCTAGTAGGCTTTTCATTCAATAGCCTATTATTCAATAGCCATTCTGATCTCCGAGGAATGATTTCCAAAGGGTGAGTGCCACAACAGAAAAAGACTTTTGTTCTGAATCCAACCGGGAGCCAAAGCATGCTTGTCCTGTCAGACATAATGGGACAGATAGATGAAACAGGAGAGGTATTCCCTCAAATAACCCTACAAAAATAAAAAGGGAGGAACACTAGCAAACAGCATCTTAATCTAATTTTGATTGTGAAACTACGGTATATTATTGCACATGCTAAATTATCATATACATGCTTAAAGTCAAATCACCATAGAAATAAGGAACCATCAGATTGCTTATTTATAATGTAATACCTATCAAGATGTACACTTTTAAAAGCAAGATAAGCAAGAGAATAATCTATCAAAAGTCCTATTACTGGATAAACCATAGCTTTCCCTTAAATGGTTTGAAATAAGGCAAATGGAATTGTTTAGATTTCTTACTAAGGATTATGAATCTTGCTTTAACAGTAAACTTGGGACAGCTGCCTGGACATTTGCCACCAATAGGGTTTCCTGAAAATAAACATTTTTATTTTTATTTTCTAATTTACACTATAGAGATAATTCTGGCTGTCCACAATAATATTACAACAATATTTTATTCTCCTGATAGGGGTTCTTTTTGATGCTTTTTTTGAGAAGGAGGGCAGTCATAGCATCATGAACAGAGCTTGGAATGCAGTTTTTGTACTGTGATACTATCGACAATACTATTAATGTAAAAGTATTCAGTATTGCATCTAAAATTATACTGAGGAAGTTCATTAAGGTTGCACTTCTATATCACTTACTTTGGAGTGAATCTTGTTAAATTCTTTGGGGTAAACTTGTAGGTTTATTCTGTTGTTGCTGCTTTCAGGTTCTTAGATGAAATAAAGCCAAGAATTTTAAAATTTATCTATTCACTGATGTTGGAGTTATGACACGTGCACTCATTGCATTTTAAATGGGCTACTCATTCTTTATTACATATTCAGTACTGTTAGAGAAACATAAAGTAATTTTAAAGCTACATGAACAAAATTGTCATTTTTCTTAGGCAAATAGACATCACTTAATTTTGTAATATTTCTTCTGTTAGCTGCTGCTTCTGAACTAGCTACTGATGGAAATTTAAACTCTTACATGCACATTGGAAACTGTATCTTTGTTGTATTTTAGTTCAGCTTGTGTGAAATACATATCCCTTTTAAATGAATAATTTTCAAACATTGATGTACAATTTATTATATAACTTTCAACAAGAGACATGAGCTGCAAATATAATTATGGTATATGTAACAGTTCATAGACTTAAGAGTCAAATACAGAGGAGAACACACCCATTTGTTCTGCATCAGACGTAAGTAACCTACTTGGAGTAATACAACTGAAATTGAATCTGTCCCAAATTTAAGAGAAAATATTCCCAACAAAAGTTTACTCAAGAAAGTTAAGGGCTACATTCTAGAAGAACATTCACAAACTCGGAGGAAGATTCGTCTGATAGAACACATCTATAGAAAGGTGGAAACAGGCTTTGAAAAGAGTGATCAAGAAAGAATAAATAGCAACAAGGACTTTCCCAAATCTGAATTTAACTTTTAAATGAAATAAGGAAGCCTACATATGACATGAGAAATTTAGAATTGCCTTTTGCTTAGGCAAAGCCTAACATCCAGTTTTGGTTCACAGATGAAAGGAACTTTGGCAATAAATATAAATTGTGTTGCTTAACTCTGGAGAGAAAGCTGGATCCAGAAGATTTTAAATACAGGCTGCCTTAGCCCATTGTTGCAGGGATATTTTGACTTCTTATTGTTCCCTAGATAACTTTCAGTTAATAGCCAGTTAGATTTAAGCCTACTATGGATTTTATTGATAATTTCAACGAAGACTCACAAAATTTCCTGATTAAATGCCTGCTGGTTATATTTTTTACTTGATCCCACCATACATGTCCTATCCACAGACTTGTAGAATTCAACTGCTCTTAGGAACACAGTTTTAAAATAATAATAACTTATAATTATAATGACTGGTGGTGATTTTGTAAATGCTGTTGTTCAACATCTGGAGCATCACTTAAATACTATTGACATTGACAAAATCACTGTGTCAATTGCAAAAGGCAGTTTTATTTGGGACAGTTTCCATTCTCTAATGATACCTTTAACATCATCAAACAACACCTGCCTAACTCAGGTCCTTGAGAAGGACTCAATAGGCAGATTAAAAATTGCCAAATCCAGCTTAAACATCTGGCTGACCGTATCCAACCATAGTAATACCTTAATATTATTAAACAAAAACTTCTGCCTATTCCAGGTCCTTGGGAAGAACCCAAAAGCGGGACGAAATATCAAATCCAATCTAAACATTGTGTAACCAAACACATTAATAATTTTTAAAACATATTCTGCCTGACTCCCAATGCCTGAGAATCTTACGGCAATCAAAGGAATTATAGTAACCTATAAAAGATGGCTTTTGCATATCAGATCAGAAGGAACGAAGCAAAGGGTCTCTTTCCAAAGGCTTTTATGAGGAGCCTTTGGACAACAGATAACAGATAACAACATATTCCAGATATGGGGAGAAGGACCTCATTCCAGAAAGTAGGAGTTATTACAGAGAAAACACACTTCCAAAGTCTTGATAATGATATTGTTTAGTCAAGGGAATATGGAGCATACTATCACTGCAAGATCAAATTGGCCAGGCAAATATAGGAAAAGGACAGTCCTTCGAACAAACAGCCCCTATGCTATATAGGACTTTATAGATAACAGCCAGCACCTTTAATTGCACTTGGAATCAAACTGGAAAGCAGTACAATTCATGAAATAAAAATGTAACATGTGCATACCATAGCACACCCATCTCTGCTTGTGCTGCTGTATCAGTATCCATATTAGTTGAATTTTCTGGGTAGTTTTCAACAGCATCCCCATCTACAGTGTCTTGTAGTAATTATGCTTCAAGGCTAAGTATGAGGGCTGTCTGAAGACAATACAGTTTGGTGAAGGGTGTAGCTCAGAACTCCCCAAGCCATGGCCCACTACTGGGCTGTGGTCTATACACAACCAGGCCACAGGCCAGCACACACACACATGCGTGCAGCTCAACTCATGTGAGCAGTGGCCCAATGCACATGCATAACTTGACTTGCACAATTTGATGCACACGTCGATGTGCATGCAGCTCGGCTTGCAGTCGAACTGCCTGCATGTGCATAAGTGCTGGCCTGCCACCCATGTGAATCAAGCTGCGCATGTGCCGGCCCACTGCTTACAAAAGTTGAGTGTGTGTATGTGTGTGCTGCCTATGGCCTGCTTACGAATGGGCCACAGCCCGGTTCCGCTTTTCTCTGCCCCCCAGCTGGCCAAGCCACAAAGGTTGGGGACAGTGGTGGCATTCAACCGGTTCTGCCCAGTTCTGGAGAACCGGTAGCGGCAATGAGCAGCGGAGATGGAACTGGTTCTCTCTGCTGCTCTGTGTTTGGCCCACCCGCCTGCCCAGCCTACCATACTCTTATGGCCAGAATTCGAAGTGCAGCTGCTTTGCGTGGTGCAGAATAGCGCCGTGTGGCAACTGCTGCAGCAACCAGCATCATGCAGGCTTGCAGGAGGTGAGTTAGAATGCCTCTGCGCCTGCGCAAAGTACACGTTTGGCATGCGTGTGCACACAAACTGTGCATGTGTGCACAGCGCGCCCACCAAGCCATGCCCACAGAACCGGTAGCAACTTTATTTGAATACCACCACTGGTTGGGAACCACTGGGGTAACTAGTATAGCAGATGAAGTTGTACAAAGATCTTCCTGGCTTCAGATTGCACACTAATCTTGAAAAGGAAGTGCTACCCCAGTTGTCCCCAACTTTTGCAGCTTAGCGGGGATGGGGGAGAGAGGAACTGGGCCACATGAGTGATGGGCCAGTACATATGTGCGCGCAGCTCGACACACGTGCATGCGTACATGGCTTGACTGCAAGTAGAGCTGAGTGCACATCCGCCTACGTCAGCCCACCACTCATCAAGTCAAGTTCCGTGCATGCGCTGCTTGCACAAGTTGAGCTAAGTGCAGTCTTGAACTGGGGATTGGAGACCCCTGTGCTATCCAATCCATCAATGGAATATCCCAAATTCTGGATAGTGCAAACTTTCAGTCAACTGGTCTTGATAGGATTGAGTCAGAAGTGGTACCTTGGCAGCCTCACTTGGCTGGCCCAGAGTTGAAAGGTACAATTGGGTTTCATAGGGTTACTGATTATCCTAGATAAGTGGATGACTACAACCGGTGGTTTCATATGGTTGTTGAAAAGCAGGGAGAAAAATTAGTACCCTGCAGCATACCAAATAGGTGGTGGTCTCTTATGATTGTAAGTTATCCAGAGTTACCTTGAGGTTAGATGGGCAGTCAATCAATTTTACAAATATATACATTTCTTCACCTAATCAACACCAACTAGAACCAACCTAGTGGTAGGTTTCAAAAATTTTTCCTACCAATTCGGAGAACTTGCTTCGTGCGCACATGTGCAGGACTCAAACACCGCCCTTTGTATCAATGCTGATTAGCTGTGCAGGCATGCCTAATGCGTGTGTGCGCCAAACACATGTGCAGGGCTCAGACACTGCCTTCTGCATCAACGCTAGTGAGCTGTGATGTTTTATAGCTCTGTTGAGGCGCAGCAATCCGCTCTGCCATGCGAATCAGTTGAGCTAATAAACAGTGTATAGGAGAGGTAAGAGCAGGGGTGGGTGGGTGGCGCCAGCCAGAGGTGGTGTTTGCCGTTTTCCAAACCAGTCAAAATTTTTCCTATCGGTCCACTAGAACCGGTCCAAACCGGCTGAATACCACTTCTGAACCCAAGAAAAAAGAAGAGACCAGTAAAATGGTGCCCCCAGTCCTAAGCCCATGGACACTGGCAGAAGGGAGCTGTGGTTGATGGTATCAAAAGTGCTCAGAGATCAAGACGCACAAGAATAGCATCCTCAATCCCACAAGTTATCAGCAAATATAACTATGTCTCTCCCAGTATAAAATCCTGGCCTGAAACCCAATCAAAACATGTCTAGACAATCTGTTTTCTCTAGACTCCTTATCAGCTGCAGACCAAACACCTCTCACCAACCTACTTCAAACACAGAATGTGGAGTACTTGTTTGTAGTTGCCAAAAATTGTGGGATCCAAAGTTGTCCTCTTGAGGGAGCACATGTTTTTTTCTTTTTCTTTCAAGACAGTCACTAATACTCCCTCTTTAAGGAAGCTGATGCTAAGCCTGGGTATAACTACAGATCATTTCCCTTGATATTTTATGATGGAGAAGGGACCCTGATTCAGCCAGATGTGGCCAAACTGACAGTAAGAGAATTCTTTCTTGGGACTTTCTTGGGAGTCACCAGCTCAACTCATTCCAAATCAGCTCCCTCCCAAACCATGCCCCCAGGGATCAGCCTTCCCTATTGAGTCTGAGACCAGGTTGGAGCAAATCAGAGAGATTTTATACACTAGTAGCCCAACAGATGTTCCAAAGATCCCACTTTATCCAAACGGAACATCTATAGAACACATTCCAACAAAATGAATACCCACGCAACTTTATCAAATAGTCCCTGACCACTCAAACCAATACAATGCAAAGTCTAAAAAAATTACACTGCCATACATCTATATATATAAAAGCAAAATACCACTCACGCATCATCACAAAATCTCCAGAACTGTAAAGCCAACGAACTTGAAATTTGGCGCGTATGTTCCTCTTGCTTCTAGGTGCTCACTAAGAAAAGATTTTTCGAATTGACCATCAGAGCATTAGTATTTCGTCTATTATTATTAACACGCTCTGGTGCTAAGGAGTTCTACTCCCCCTCCCCGCCTGAAAAGAAATCTGTTCCAAATGCAAAACATTGCAAGCAGAGGAGAGGAGTTTCAATTTCACAGCACCAAGCAGCTTTAGTACAGAACAGTTGACCTAAGCCACACCCAGGCTCCTTGCTGTCTCCTTGCTCACACAGAAAATACTGTTTCACTTTCCAAACAACCTCAACTCTCTCACACACTGACAGGACGCTAGCGAGATGAATACTGATGAATGCTGATAGGCATTCCCCTTATTTTCCTCCCTAAAAACTAAGCCCGACCACATAGTTTCCTAGCAAAGCACGGGTATCGAGCCAGTAAAGAATATATCAGAAACCACAATAAACTACTACAACCACACAGAATCAGCGTAGCACACAAGCCAACTAAATCCCTTCAAACATTTTAAGGAAATCAAATGATCCAGCAATTCCCGAAGAAAAAATAGGTGTCATCTACAGCAGTGGCCCCCAACCATTTTTGAACCAGGGACCGGTTTCACAATTATTTATTCTTCCACGGACTGGTACCTGAGTAACGCGAGACTCCACCGCCATCGGGGCGGCTCTTCATTCGAAGCCACCACCCCCCTTCAATGAAACTAAGGCGCGAGCACCCAAACGCCTCTTTCCAACTGAAAACCCGGAAGCACTTTCCAATCGAAAACCCAGAAGCAACCGGAAACCTGAAAGCGCCATCGAAACAAGATGGCGGCGCCCAAGCTTTGCGGCCGGTAAAAAAATGATCCATGGACCGGTACCGGTCTGGGGATCGGTGGTTGGGGACCCCTGATCTACAGCATACAATGTAAGAACTGCAACAACCACTGTGTAGGACAAACAGGCAGAAGACAGTCAAACATATCCATGAACACCAACTGGCAGTCAAAAGACACAACAAAAGTTCTTTAATTTTACAACATATAGACAGATTTAACCATTGTTTCAATTGGGAAAATGTGAAAATCCTAGTCCAGGCCAAGTCCAAAAATGCCAGGGAATTTCTAGAAGCCTGGCAGTCTGACAAATCAGCCATCAATAAAACACAAAGACATTAACAACATTTACAGACTATCTAACCCTAACTCTAACCAGCCCCAAACAGAAAAAGACTCCAGCACTTCTCCACCAGTAATCAGCACTCAGATCAGCATAGATTAACTCCAAGGTCAACTTCGGACCAACAATCAAGTAAGCAATACCCCAGTTAAGAAATTGCCATAGAGCCATTAGTAAACAGCACAACCAAAGAATCCCTAAGACTTCCCCCATCCACAGAGACAAGCAAGACATCAGAATATAAACTGACAGTAAACAGACTCTTTACTAGCACTGATGATGCTAGTTAGGGTAATGAAATGTCTGCAAAAAAACCCTCAAAAGAGCACCTCAGGGACCATTTTCGTTAACAGTTTAATAGTAATTTTTAAAAAACTGAACAATTTTGTTATATTACTGTTTATGTATATGAAGAAAACATTGTCAGTTACAAAGCAGTTATCTTCAAGAAGAGCTGAATTGCTGATGATTGATATAAACATACCCATTACCTTCTCTCAGGAAGTTTTTTCAGTTTCTTCATCTAGTTTAGCGTCCTGGATTTTCCAAATGTTCATATCCAAATATAAATTAAGACCCATCTCTACTGAGGAAAAATGACAAACAGTAACATGCATTTTAGTAAGCATGAATGTGCCTGTGCATAAAAATATGGGTTTGTTACTGATTTGTATTTAGAGGTATAAAAAGCCTTACAAATGCTCAGGAAAAGGAGGTTTGAAGCCATTTAGAGCAGTGATCCCCAACCTTTTTGACACCGCGGCCCGGTGCCGGCATCAGCTGGGCGCCGGCCTGGTACGGCATCAGCTGGCGCCGCCATCTTTTTTGACGAAAAAGTGCTTCCGGTGACCTCACGGAGCGCGTTTCATCAAAAAAGATGGCCGCAGCGCTCGAGTGAGCTTTCCGGGTAGAAATGGCTTTCTACCGGAAAAGCTCACGAGAAACCGCGCATACGCCGCCATCTTTTTGATGAAAGCGTGCTTCGTGAGCTTTCTACCCGAAAAGCTCACCGGAAACACTTTTTCATGAAAAAGATGGCGGCGCCAGCAAGCCAGCGACCCGCCTGTAGGAGTTGATCCGCGGCCCGTGCGGTCCGCATGGACCGGTGGTTGGGGACCCTGATTTAGAGAATACTAAAGATAGAAAGGTTTTATTACTACATTTTGTTAAAAATATACATACAGGAATATACATTTTGCTAAAAAAACAACAACCAAGTACACAGTTTAGAAAACAGATAAGAGACTAATGCCAAGTGTGTGTGTGTGTGTATATATACAAGTGTCTAAAAACTTTTCCTCACTGAACCTTAGTAATCTGGAACTAATAGTAAATTTGGACTTATTACTTTATTGTTATTTTCTCTAGTCCATGTAGATTTTCCTTAAGATTTGGTTTAAGGGATTATCTTCACTTTATTTTCATAGTTGTTTCTTTCATTCTTCATTTCCTTTTCCACATCTTCATAGATTTTTTTTCCACACCCAATAATCTTGGTTTCAACTTCTTGAAAAGTAAACTCAGCTGCTTGAGATTTTGTAACATCAGAGTTTACAGAAGCTTCACAAGCCTAGAGTCTTTATCTTTTTTCCAAAGGCATGATCTAAAAATAAATAATTTCTGCACACACCCTCCTTGAAGCTTTAAAAATAACTTTTCATAATGAATAAATTAGAAAACGATAAATCCCTGTGTAGATCTTCTTCATTTAACAGAAGCCATGCTCTCTTAATATCCAGAAGTTAATTTCAAGGGTTGTCAGTTCTGCCTCTAAAGCATTTGAGTGTCAGACTACCTGAATTTAAGTAGAAATGGTATGGTTATTTATACCATACAGATGGTCATGTTTTTCTCTGCATTTATTTTAAGAAAGACTACATTTTCATTGTATTCTCACTATAAATGGAATGATCCCATTTGAAGCTTCAGTTAATCTGGAACAACCAACTTTGTAGTTATTCTGACTTGCTATCAGGCAAAGAATGAGAGAGAAACACAATTTTTCCTTTTAAAGCTTCTCATTTGGGGGGGGGGGCAGGAGATTTTAATATCATAATTTACCTCACTTTACTTCCTTTTCTCCGCATATTAGAAGCTGAGCCAATCAAGTATTTATCTTCCCAATCCCAAATCGGTTCCTCTTTAAAAAGAACCCATTTTTGGTAGGTTAAAGAGCGTAAGAGCCTTGCTATAGACCATTTTTAAAAAATTTAATGACCTTTTAATGTGAAGACTGATACTTTTCTACATAGCCCTAGTACAGCTATATTATTTTCAGTCAATACCAGTACACATTTTGCATACTTATGCAACTAAATACTTTGTCTGCCTAACCTTGTTCCTTTAGATATTATTTTACTCCCACCTAGCTGAACTACTACACAAAGAAATCAATAAAAATATGCAAGATTTTTTTACTGTTGCAATGACAGTGTGTGTATAAGTTCCCTTACGCTACAGTACAAATGAAGGATGGCAGCAAACTAATTTGTTTGTTTTATAGTGAACTGCTAAGTGCTTTTTCTCTGGTCAGTGAATGTTTTTAAGCTCTGCTTCTCAGCTTTCAATAGGTCTTGGAGACCCTGAGGTTATTTTATAGATCTTTCTTTTTGAATACTTCACATCCAAATACAGTATGTATCCAAGAATGCTGAAAGCATAGCTTTATTTTTGATAACTGCGTTTTGTTTTTAAGTTAACAGACGCTTGATCACCTAAGTATTTATCTCAGTTTTGAAGGAAACAATATATTTTATATCTTTAATATATATATTTTTATTCATTTGTATCAGCAAAAGGTATCTAGTAATGCTTACACAGACCTTAATGTAATGTAAGTTAATGTAAATATAACTTCCTAAAGAAATGGCTCTAGAAAATTCCTATGCTTTGAATTGTAAGTGCAAGCTCCATCCCTTCACAATACACAGCTTTGGACTCCTCTCCAAGATATCAGTGAATGTTTGTTTCTTTGTGTTAAGTAGGCTCAGAAAACTGCCTATGTTTAGCCAAATATCTATTCTAGACCATTGCCCTACATGTCATAATTAAAGCTGACTTAAAGGAACAGTTCTTTTTGCAAATACTTTCCACAACACTGAAAAAAACATTTTCAGTGCCAGTAAGCAGAATCAGAAATATAAAATAAAGGAGAATATCTGTAGCTCAGGGTTGAAAGGAGGGGTCCTTAGTGCTCTCCAAGCTTGCTTGTTTTCTGGCAGACATTTCATTACCCTAACTAGGTAACATCATGAGTTCTAGCAATGGGTAAGGAAATGTCTGCCAGAAAACAAGCAAGCTTGGAGAGCACCAAGGATCCCTCATATACAAACATATTTATTTATATCTCTATGATTTTTACAAATAAGGTGCAAATATATCCAATACACTTTCCTCCTCTTATTTTCCTTACAACAACAGCCCTGTGAGGTGGGTTGGACTGAGGCAAGAATGACTGGCTCAAGATCATCTGGCTGCCTTTCATAGCTAAGGACTAGAGCTCATGGTTTCCCAGGTTCTAGGTTGATCCTTACAACCAAATCCCAACAATATTTTTTATAACAAAAGACTAATCAAAAAATGTGAAGAAACCTGTACAGAATTTGGTTTAAGAAAAGTGGGAGTGGGGGGGGGGGTTAATTTTGTTTTGTTCCTCATGTTAAAATCTTTAAAGAAAAACTCTCTAAGAAGCCAAGACATTCATTCCATTCTATTTGCCCTTTCACTACTCTGAGCAGAACTTTGTATTATAATCCATCTAAGTTTGCCATTAAGCTGTCTTCTCTTATACATTAGGAGAAATATTTTCTAATATGACCTCAAGCTATCTCAGAAGCAATTTCACAGTGCTAAATTGCATTTGAAATATAGTGACTGTAAAGTTTACGGATAAGCGTCTCTCGTGTTTACATTAAATATTCTGTCTGAGGAACTAGAGTTCACTTTGCTATTGTAAATTATAAAAAAACAGGAAAGAAAACTTTAAAAAAATTATAACCAAAGGGGAAAATATTTAATTTTAGAAAAATAGATGATGGGTGATATTTAAATATATATACAATTTTAATTAAAATACACTTAAAATGTTTATCACTTGCAAAATCCTCTTAGGTGTCATTGTTCAACACTTTGAATTCAGAAACAAAAAGGTACTTCAGTGGGGAATGAATGCATTGTGTAAATGTATCTTTCCTCTTAATTAAAAAGCAGCAGTAGCTGTGCAAAGCCAGGAACAGGTGTGACTGGCTTAAGGACTTTCAAATAGGAGTTCTCATCTGACCTTCCCCCAGTACCTCATGCAAGCAACTCTTAATATTAACCAATCTGATGACCTAAAAATGTAGTGTTGTTACGTTATGCAATAGATCACATTTTCTGGTTTAAAAAAGTATCAGAATTTTAATCATGCCGCGATTTTCCTACATTCACACCACCTCATGTAGATAAACATCTGATTGCAGATGGATCACAGGTTTTTAAAATTACACTTTGTAGCATTAAAGACTGAGAAGTTTATATTGAAGTTGTCTTGTTAATTGCTATTCAGGTCTCATATGCTAAATAGCCTTTGATAAAAAATGATAGTTTATTACAGTAATTCTTTATGGCCCAATCCATAAAACATTTATAAAATTTCTAATCTTAGATGTAGGGTACTATTTTTATTTAAATATTCATTTACTATGTGGCGTGGTCAATCAACCCTCTAAAAATAGAGAAGACACTGTGGAAGAACCAAAAGCTGTACCCTGTGGTAGCTGCCAATGCAACAAACAACAAAAATGAAAGCTTTTATTTTTCCTCCCCAAACTGTACAGATGAAAGCACAACTGCAATTCCTTCCACTTGAATGACAAGGTTTTTCTGCGTCTTGCCTGCTGCTGTTACCTAGACCCAGAAAGACCAAATGAGAAAGGAGATCGGTGAAAACCGGAGATTTTCCCTTGTGCAAATGAGAACACTTTCTACTTATACCAAGGGATTTTTCTTCTGTATGCTGCAATCATTTTTTTTTCTTATTTATTCTATGTGCTGATTTTTCTGTTTGAATAAACACTCAATTGGTGGAGATTCTCGTTCATCCAGGTCGTGGTTGTCCCAAGGGTGCTTTTCAAAAGGCAACTGGACTTTCATGTCCACTTCAAGAAAGCCTAGCTGGGCTTTTGAAAAGCACCTTTGGGAAACGCTCGAGGCATTTACAATTTGAAACAATACAGGTACACACAAATGCAGAATACAGACAATGCGTCATGTCCAAGAGAGTACAGTTTATAACCGGGGAGAAACAGCAAAATTTTGTCTCCTACCTATTTAATAGACAAACCTCTGAAAGTGGGAGCAGATTTGTACAGATTTTTAAAGTATATGAAGGCAAGTTACATAGTTATGACCTAAACCAGAAGTCTCCAAACTTGGCAACTTTAAGACTTGTGGACTTCAACTCCCCCAATTCCTCAGCCAGCATAGCATAGAAGTGTAGCTTCTTCAGCAACCTCTGTGTACCACAGCTGTTGTCTACGTTATGTATATTTTCAAATGATTCTGAAAAAAATAGGCTTTTGGGACACTTGGAAATTTTATTTTGCTGGATTGATATGAAGTCCTTCATTTGCACATCTCTTGGATGATCATGACATTAGTCATGGAGCATGGATGTTCCTCATCTCTTAAATCTTTGCTCTATACCTGTCAATTTTGGTGAATAGCCTTGGCCTTTACACTCATTAGCTATATTTCTAGTCAAATCACTTCTAATAAAACTGTCTTTACAAATAACTGAACTTGTTGTTTCTTATTGTGCCTCTGCATGCAAGTAAGCTGATGCAGTCACCGAACTGACTACCACTTCACAAGATTGGCATTTCCCCCCCCCCCCTTCCATTCATAAACATAATAAAAGTACTTCTAATGTATTTTGTAAGCCTCCACATAGCTAGGCCCCAATAATTCAAAGCAACGTTCTGTATATGCATTAGAAATTTCCTGGTTCTGAAAAGCCACTTCTGAAAAATAGGGGATTCTCTCCTGCCATATATAATAACAATAATGGTTCATTGTAAGAAAGAAAATAAATATTAACCAATTCAGATTCTGATCTAGAGCATAGAAACATAGGAAGTGACTTTGGAGTAGCTGGATTAACACATTACAGTAAGCCATTATATTATTTGATTTTGGATTAATATATGAAATGAAGTAGCCATTATACATTAACTCAATCCAGTCGTGACTTATCTAATAAACCATGGTTGTGCTTATATGTGAATCCAGTATTGTTTATGCTCATTGACATGAGCTTTTCAGGACTTCAGTCAGAACTTTTTCAAAATCTGCCAGGAACTGAGTCTGGAAACTGTCATAATGCATTGGTTTTACAGCTCTTCTCTACTATTTCAGCTGACTCCAATATTCTTGCTCTAGAATTATCTGATCTATGGTTGACAGAGGACTTAGAAATGCATTCATATATATTGGATCAGCAACATTTTCTGATGGTGAGTGACATCTACAGCAAGCTTATCAAAATGAAGACACATGGGCAGTGACATCACATAAATGACATCCTTACGTATTTGTGTTTCAACCTTTTATGCAAATATCTAAGTTGTGGCATATGCATGATGACATCAAAGATAGGTTGTCCTTTTACCCGTCCATACTCATTGTAGGTTCTACTATGCAATCTTCAATGATTGCACAATTGCAAAACATAGGGAAAAAAATCAAATTCTAAATAGGTGAAATCCTATGAAATTTTCCTCAAGAAATCCAAAATATCAAAAATGCGAGTGTTTCTCAAATCTAATGAAATCTTATATAAGAAGACTTTAAGGAGTTGGTTATCTTGCAATATTTTGGCCATTTTTTAAAAAGATACATATCTTTTAAATATAATGTAAGGTGCAGCATTGCTGATTCCTGATAAACATTTTTTTGCATTAGATTATTGTGTAATTGTGCTGAATCTTGCTAAAGTGGATTTAATACCTTTTTTACATTCTACATTTCGGTTTTACATTTTACATGAATAATATTCATTATTTCTCCTAACTACAGCTGTAAATTAACCATTTCAATATGTAATACAAACTGATATACAAATAACTGAAATGCTAACCATATTCTAAGGAATATTTTTGTCACCACAAATGTTCACCTGAAAAAATGAGTATTAATTCAATATTAATTTCATCCTCTCTGATTCTGCTAATTAATCACTATAATGTTAAGATAAATACTTAAGAGAAAAATGGGGTGGTTCTGCCTTTTCCCCTGAAATGTAGACAATTTAACATCTGGAACTTTGTATTCTTAATAAATGGCATGATTTATTGAAATCCTCTAAGTACTAGATAAGACCAGAGCGGTGCATCAACTGAAATGACTAGCAACAGCTTCCATATGTTGTACTAGCCACAGAAGGATTCCCAGATCCTAAACCTCTCTTTCAGGGGTAGTGCATACCTATCCATAACTCCATCAATATTGAACAGTGAACAAATAGTACTGCTGTCTTAGTTTCAACCTATTTCCCATATAGGCTTTGATACCCACCAGATACTGGAACAAGATGTTGGCTGCATCTGTCTTACAGGGTAGCAATGTGCAGTTAGGTATTATCAGCATAACAATTATACCCCATACTAAACTCAGATGACCACATTTAATGGCTTCATAATAGATACTAAAAACAGGAGATAGAAGATTGATCCTTGGAATTCTGCAAAATAGGCCCATCAAGCCAACCTTTGTTCCCTACTTCAGCTGCCTGAAACCAATGCATCCATTCTCCAACCTCAGAAGCCATTCCAACAATATACTATTGTAGGATGACATCAAAAGCTGATGAAATGTCTAAAGAGACCCGGAGAGGTACACTTTCCCCATCCAAATCCCGAATGACTTGAAACAACCAATTCTGTCTCCAACCAATATCCAATTCTATCCATGTAGAATCTATTGGAATTGATCTCCCACTGCCCTTTCAACAATGTTGAATGTTATAAATTCCCATGGCACAATATTTTGGTTGGAGGTTATTTCCTTGGACGTAACTCCCATTGAGTTGGGTGAAGCTTTCAGCATAGCAGTTTATAGTAGTGGTATTTTTAAGGTACCAAATATTTGCCATTTTCTAAAAGGACGTGCATTAGGTACCTGATGTTTCCAAAACTAGTCTTTTGCCAATATGAGCATCTTGCAAATACACAGACTTCAGCTTCCTGAATTTCCAAACAGCATGTTGCTGATTTCTGACAGTTAAAACATGTAAGCTTGCTTGTTTGCTTTGATTATTTTAGTTTTTCATAACCTGCCCCTATCCATAGACATACAAGAAGACTAAAAATGCAGAATAAAAGCAAGACAAACAATAGAAATTCCTCAGATTCTCATGACAAATAAACATTCTGGTTAAGTGCACAACGGAATAGTGTTGCAATAGTGAAGGAATAGTGTTGCTTTAAAAGCTTTATGAAGCTTATGATATGCATATAGAAGGCCTACCAATTGATATTCCTGCCTCATTTCACATTATAGACTGTAAGCAGGTTTCCTTAACACTGGTTTAATAATAATATGAGGTCTTTGTAAGTACAATTCAGAATATGTTGTTTGTATGTTAAATGTAGACATGGCATACTTTGGAACAGCCTATCAGATGCTACTAGACAGCTAAAACCCAAATTCTTTGCAGATCTAAGTGTCATCTGGATTTTTGCAATCCAAATCTAATAGCCCTAATCTTCCTCAAATCAAGGATAGGTTAGGGAAGGTTGCTTGAGGTACTAATCCAATCATGTCACACTAAGTTCTCCGTTGCCCTTCAACTTTTTCAATGTAGTGCCCTCAAGATGTTTTGGACAAACTTTCTCAGGCAATACAGGAACACCTGCCCTCTTTACATAAAAACACACAAGGGGATCTTCTAGATCTGGCTGATGGCTTAATAATAACAACAGAATAACAGAGTTGGCGATCATCTACTCCAACCCCTTGTTCAATCAGGAAACCCTATACCATTCCAGACAAGTGGCTGTCCAATCTCTTCTTAAAACCTCCAGTGATGGAGCACCCACAATTTCTGAAGGCAAGCCACTCCACTGGTTAATAGTTCTTACTGTGAGGAAATTTCTCCTCACTTCTAGGTTGCTTCTCTCCTTGATTAGTTTCCCATCCATTGTTTCTTGTCCTGCCTTCTGGTGCTTTGAAAAACAGATTGATCCCCTCTTCTTTGTGGCAGCCTTTCAAACACTGGAATACTGCTATCATGTCACCCCAAGTCCTTTTCACTAGACTAGACAAACTCAATTCCTGCAACTGTTCTTTCTATGTTTTGCAAGCCCTCAATCATCTTTGTTACACTTTTGTTGCACTTTTTCCAGTACCCAAGTAATGAAGCATTTTGTGAACCACAATAATAAACCAGATAAATTCAGGAACTTTACATGGCCAGTAGGATAATAACCTTCTGTTGTGCCTTTTTAGTAACTAGTTTTGATTTCTGTGATTCTGGAGCAAATGATCAGCCAATGAATCTTCCATAAATTTCTCCAACTCCTTTTTAAAGCTATTTTAAAATGGACCACACCACAGCATCAAAGAGATCCACAATTTAATTGTATTGTACAATCAAGTACTTTATTGGTCCTGAATGTCCTTCATTGTGTTTGATGAGTGACTAGTTCTAGCTCTATACAATCTATATTATGTGTCAGCTTATATCCTTTTGTTATCTTCCCTTACCCACTCTTACTCCAATCTAAAAAACTTCACACACTAATTTCCTTGTAGACAAATTCCTCCTGTTCCTCTGCTAATATTTTAAGTTCCACTAAAATTCCTTAAAATTCTTTTCAGATGCATACAATATTCCAAGTTCAATTTCAATTATTGTAACTGTTACTATTAAACTGTTATTTCCAATTGTTATTTCTTAATAGCATGGAATGCATATATATATTTTGTTTTATATGGGTACACACTGGATGTTTATTTTCACTGAGTTGTCCATCATCCATGGTTTCTCCTGATCAATTACTACCAATTATTCCTGATCAGTTTAGTTTCAATTAATGTGAAAAGCTCAATTTCTTTGTGCTAATGTACATTAATTGAAGGTCCTTTCGTTATACTAAAATTACCATTTAGTGGTACATTTACCTGTTTGGGAAATTCTTTTGGAGGTTTCTTTAATTTTCTTTCAGTTTTAATATCCTAAGTCGGGGGTGTCAAACTCAAGGTCTGTGGGCCGGATCAGGCCTAGAGGGTTCTTAGATCCAGCCCATGAGGCCAGCCTGAAAATAGCAAAGGACCAGCCCATGATGCCTCTGCTAGTGAAAATGGACCGCAGGGGGGGCACAGGCGGTGCCCCCGCAGCCTATTTTTGGCCTGGACAGCCTCCTGCAACACACTGCTGGCCAAAACGGGGTGTGCGGGAGCCATCCGTGTCCCCCCATGCCCCATTTTGGCCAGCAGGGTTCTGGAGGAGGCCATCCGTCCTGTGTACCCCCACCAGCCAGCCCATGGAGGACATGTACAATGCTGATCCAGCCCTCCAAGAAAACCAGTCTGACACCCCTGTCCTAAGTAGTTTGGTAAATTTGGCCATCAGATATAATAGTGTGGCAATTTCCCTTAATCTAGACCTCACTAGTTTCCTATATCTTGCGCAAATGATATCATCCTAGGATCTTATACAGGAATACTAAATTTTTATTATCCTTGCCATTAGCCATTTAAAAATATTTTATTTTTTAGAGATTCATGGGCAATTTTTTGGAAAACCCTAACACCCATAGGTATATTGTCACTGACTTTCCTTAACATTTATTATTCATATGTTATTTTTACAAACTCAACCCTAGAATTCTTTTCCAAAAAAATTACCCAAAATGCTGCATCTATATCTTGGAAAATTCTTTTAAGATTTTGTTATTACTTCCATTCATTTTAACAGTGAAAAATAGAAAGCAAAAAAGAATCAAATTACATCATTGAAAGATTTTAGATTATATGCTTTTATCTGCCAGTTAGTTAAAGGAAAAGAGAGAAATCCAAAATACATAGAATTAAAAGTTGACTGATAGAACCAACACTTTTGTAGAACTTAAATCCTTCATTTGCCTTAAATTTGTGTTTTTATTTATTTGTTATTACTGATAACTTGCACAGTTGTTACAAAATACTAATTGTATTTTGTGTTTTTGTATTGAAACATAGATTTTCTACGTTTATCAAAAAAAAAATTACTTAGTATTTAGTAGGCATGACATTGTAAAGTTAAGACTACATAACAATATTTGCTTCATCCTCTTTCTTACAATATAGCATAGGATAGCTTAGTTTTCCCTTAATACAGTATACATCAGCCAGTAATCTTTCTAGGATATAGGCAAATTAATAATTGTGGAAAAGTATCCCTCATACTATGCAAAACTAACTTTTGTATGGGGATATGGTAATGATAAATTTGATATATTTCTTTTCTCTACAATTATATAAATATTTTTATTTACACATGATTTTTTTTCTACCCCACCCATCCTAGCCCCACACAGCTATACTTCTTGCAGCCAATCTATCCTAGTCCAGATACAATCCTGTAATTTATTTCCCAGATACTTTCTTTAATAATAGATCATCCAGGAGACTTTATATGGCAGACTGCTAGCATCTTTTATTTGGAGTACCTTTGGGCGAGAGACATTTTGGGAAATAAGGGTGAAGCTAGAAGTGAGTGTTTTGGTTTGAAGTGACTCCAGTCATCTTGGGAGATTCTTTAAATAGTTAATTATTAGAAGGAATTGGGTTCTTGGCATATAGTGAAAGAAATGTTTGATTATGTATTACGCTTATAGATCTACAATAGTAATCCCTACCATAAAACACTATATATGTTGATAAAGTAATACCAGTTTAGGTATATATCATAGTAGATGAAATATTGCAATCTTGTGAGAATCCAGTTTTAATCTAACAGTTGGTCACACAACATCTCTCTAAAGATCTAGAATCTTTTTATATTATTAGTTGCATACCTTGAAATTAAAATGTAGAAAAACAAAAGTGTTACACAGTATTGTATACATAGTCCTCAACTTATTATTACAATTAGAACTTCCATTGGTAAGCAATTCTGCCCAACCTTTTACAACCTTTTTTGTTGTTGTTGTTGCAGTTGTTAAGCAAATCACACTGGCACGAAACAAATCTGGCTTCCCCACTGATTTTGTTTGTCAGAAAGCCTCTGGGAAGATTGCAAATGACAATCAAATCCTTGATATTGCAACCTCGTAACTACATGTCAGTTGCCAAGTACCCAAATTTTGATCACATGACAGCAGGAATACCAAAATGGTAATAAGTAGGAGAACCAATCATAACACTCTTTTTTTTCTAGCATTAAATGAATGGTCCTCAGTTGAGGACTTCCTGTACTGAGCTTCTAACTATTGTTAAACCTGGGTAGTCATTAGATTAATTAGGCCTGTCTTTATTTCTTAGTCAGACCTATTTTTAATTCTTCTAATATGTAACCTTAGCATAGATGTGACAAGAAGATTCTCTCATAGTCTCTTATTCCAAAGGCGGTGGTTACTTTGCATTTTGGTATGAGGGTGCAGAAAGTGAAAATATTTGAATCTTTTTTTTTTTAAAGACAAATTTTATTAGTTTTACAAAACAATACACAAACAATCAAGGCATAATAACATAAAAGATCTTTTCTAAAAAAACCAATAGAACATACAAATAGTTCCAAATTATAATATATATATATACGTTATCTGTTCAACTTTGTATCTTATCCCAACTTCTCCCTTTCATTCTATTATCCAAATTATATTTCTTGCTAATTAAAATTTTATTGCCTTTCAAAAACAATACACAAACATACAAAACATAAAACATAAAAAACATAAAACATCTTTTCTGAAAGCTGCTTGTTCCTGGGTTAAAACTCTTCGCATAGACACAAATTCAAAAATCATATTTACTTCATATATCATTCTATATCTTATTACTATTTTCAATTTTCTATATAGCTTCTTCCCTCTTTTATCTTTCTTTTTTTTATTTTATTTATCTTATCTCAATTCAATTCATAATACTTATCATTCTTTGTCTGTTCTATTTCCAGCTATCCATTCACCTTTTCTCTTTAAATATACTTCTCCTGTACACTGATTGGAGTGACGCCTTTAACTCTTTCCCCTAACTTAATAATACTTAATATAACACTTAATTTATATTGGGATTCTGTTTAGTACATTCTAAAATTACACAATAAATTTTATGAGAAAAGCAAAAACACAACAATAACAAAATAAAAGCATATAAAACCACTATCAATACCATTAAAAAGCTAATCATATATATTAATACTCATTTATATCTTAAACATTTTACTCTAAATACACATATAAAAACACAATCTTATGTACCTTCCAGAATCCCTTTTTCAATTAGATTTACCCATTGTCTCTAAATAAGTTTTGTTTCTTTAAATCTTGCTTCCCACCATTAAGGCTTCTCAACCCCTCCTTTCTCTCTTGCTTATTCTTCTCCTTGCCCTTTGTCTCTCCTCCTCCCTTTTCTTCTTCTGTTTACCCCCTTTCTGTTGTTTTCTAACCTTGTATCCACCTTTCATTTCTCATTTTGGTTGTTTTTTCAAACCTTAAAATCCCCTTTTTCTTTTCCTCTTTCTCCTCCTCCCCAAAAAGAACCCATTGTTCATCAAAGATGGCTTCTTCTTCTTCTTTGTCCCAGTCGTCCTGCTGCGTAATCAATTTTTCATAAGTGCATACCGCCATTTCTAGAAATTGAAAAAGAGTGCCCAAAGTATCTTTTCCGTCTTGTTCTTCTTTTTTATATTTTTTATATTCAATTTTTAGTTCATCCACAAGCAATGCCATCATGAAGAGAAAAACTTTTTCCAAAACAACCACCCAAATATTTTTAATCAAGAATAATTCCAAAAAGTTCCAAAGTCACCAAAGAATCCAAATAAACTATTTCTTTTAATACTTTCTTTCTTTCTTCTATTTCTCTTTCTGGGGTTGTTTAATCAAAGAGTTCCAATTAAGATATATCTTTCTTTAAAGTTCTAGGCAGTCTCCTCCTTTTTCAAATTCTCCAATTTTTTTTCCTCTCCCTTCCCACTTACAACAACAATTTTCCTTTAGATGTTCAGAAATCCATACCTCCAATACAGGTTTTCCGATTTCCTAAGTTGTTAAATTCAATGTCCAGGAATCCTTTATCCCTTGGCTTTATATGGGGTGGGAGAGTGAAGAAGAAAAAAAAACTTTCCCTTGACAGCTTTCTCCGCTGCTTTCCAATCTTCTTAGGGATACAATGTATCTTTCAGACAATTCAAGCAATTCAGTTTCCAGGGTATTTAAAAGTTGTTATTTTCCCGGCTCAGCCAGCACTTTCACTTCTCCTGTTTCTTCTTTCTCCTTCTTCCTCCAGCACAATCTTATCCAGCTGCCGGCTTCTTTGTGGCGGCCATTGCTGACCGCCGCTCCACCGCCTTGAGAAAAGGAGGTTATGCCGGGTGGGGAGGGGGTCTGCGATACCCCCAAACCCCTCTCCGGATCCTCCCTATCTTCGGCTGCCTCTACGGGGCAGCCTTATCCTCCAGACCCATCAGGATCGGAGGCACCAAGACGGCTAGCGCAACAGGGATCGCACAGGATCGCGAATCCCCGCCGCCGCCGAAGCCTGGCAAACCGGAAGTCTGAATATAGTGGTTACTTTCCATTTTGGTATGAGGGTGCAGAAAGTGAAAATATTTGAATCTTAAAGGTAGAAATGCAGGCCTTCCTAAATTTGGAGTCCTAAAGCCTATCTTTCAGAAGTCTTCTTCTTTTTCCCTGAAGCCCTAACTATGGCAGGATCATACTTCTTTATGCTTTGCATTTTGTATTTTACTCACCACGCTTACCTTATCACGAAAAACTGAGAATTTGGAGCCCACTCCCAATATGGTAATATAACCCGTCTTGGTGCTATAGGTATTTTTAAAAAGGAGTAGCAAATTTTTGCATTAAATTAAAACCTGAGATTTAATCCGTAAATTGACAATGTATTGATAGCTGAGCTTTCAGCTCTTTAACAATGCTTTCACATCAGCTCATGAGAGTTGTGTGCAATGACTTGGAATATCTAAGAGTTGTCATCTATGTGGACTTTTGTTTGGTAATTGAACAGATTGTAAGAATTAATCATAGTAGCTTAATACAAGGAAATCTGTTTCATGATTAAATGTCATTTGTCACATATTTCCTCACATGCTGTATAAATAAGTACAGGAAAAGTTGCAAGCGTACATGTTTGTACACACCCACATATACACAGTTGCTTGATTAGAGCATCTGGTTAGTGTTTCATCTGAAAGGAATTATTATTCCCTGTGCTCTGGCAAATGACTAACTGCAAGATTCATTTAACTATTTGAAATACTTATCATTTTTTTCCTATCTTCTTGCCAAGATTCTGAAGTACATCCAAATAAGAGACTGGAAAAGATATAGAAGAAAAGAAGCAAGAATTAAAACAACAACAACAACAACAAAAACTATTGTGCAAAGGCAGGACATCAGGGATAGCGTGAATACTGTTGTTTGGTTCCCTTGACAGCATTTTTAAAATACAGATTGTATAGGTAATGCCAGTTTAATCACCTCTGGCTTCCGTATGATCACTTGCAGCTCATGAATAAGTAGGACAGGAAGAGCACATACTGCATAAAGATAAAATGTGCATGTTATTTATTTTTATTGCTTAGCTTAAAGCTATTTTAACCAGTGGTGGGATTCAAATATTTTTACTATTGGTTCTGTGGGCATGGCTTGGTGGGCGTGGTGTGGCTTGGTGGGCGTGGTAGGGGAAGGATACTGCAAAATCTCCATTCCCACCCCACTCCTGGGAGAAGGTTACTGCAAAATCCCGTTCCCTTCCCACCCCACTAACCTGCTTTCCAGCTCTGTTCTCCTTTGCAGGGCAACAAAAGAAGACCCAGACAATCATCTGGGACTCAGGAGGCAGACAATAGATGGGGTGGGGCCAGTCAGAGGTGGTATTTGCCAGTTCTCCAAACTACTCAAAATTTCTACTTCTGGTTCTTCAGAACTGGTCAGAACCTGCCAAATACCACCTCTGATTTTAACTTATTCCTACCTGAAAACAATAGCAACTACTATCCCTGCCATCAGACCTAGTATCTAAAAGATGCAATGCAAAGAGAAAAAAAGAAAATGACTGGCTTACGCACTATTTCTGAAAGCTTCAGTTTTTCTGGAATAATCAGTTTAAATGGAAATTTTGGAGAAAAGAAGAATCAAAAGAAGCTAGCAAAATTAATGGAATAGTCCTACTTCCGTACTAGAGGCGTGTGTTGGGTTTTCTTGAAACCCAGACCACCTACAGAACTGCATAGTAATTCTTTCATTTTCCCACAACGAAGCCAACAGATCTGAATTCAGTGTTTTGATTTTGGTTTTGAGAAGGCCTGTTCTCACTCTGGTTCTCTAAAAATCCGTTGCTTTACAAAAGATAACATCAAAAGCCAAAAATGCTTTGGTTTTGGGTTTTATCAACAACATATCTGTTTCAAATGAGAGAAACTCTTGCTGTCAGACTATCAATGGCTGCTCCAATCAAGCATTGCGGCCATGAGATTGAAGGACTCATCTTTAGTTTTCCAATTCTCCTTGTAACTTAATGTTGCCCAGTATCTCATCTATCTGACCATATATTATGAACAGTGTTTGCAGCTTTGCTTGGGATGGTAACTGATTTACTTTATAAGCAAAACTCATGATTTAATCATTTATGCCTTCATTTTATTCAGCAAGAACATTTACTTCTGATATTTGCACTTGCATTAAGTAAGCATTTAAAAGAACATAACTTGAAATCTTTTCATTGATTTCTATGATGTTTGATATATTTAACCACATTATAATTGTCTAGTTTGCATAAACAATACATAAAAAATGTATTACAGCCATTTATATTTTTCCATGCTAGACCTTTTAAGAAACAGAACTTGTTTTCTCCCAAATGTCCCTCAAAATCCAAGCATTGAATTGGGTTGAATACTATTAGTGTGATCCAAAGCTGGGTGGGTCCTTTTGCAGTGGGTCCCAATATCAGATGTGATCATCTTTGCAATCTTACCACGTCTCTTTCTGATTATATTGCGTTTGTACTAAGAACTGTGACTTTTTTTTTGACTTTATAAACAATTATGTATTCTAGACTATAGATAGTTTGGGCTCACTGCATACGTCGGCTGTGTGATACTGAGAACAGTATGCAGAAGATTGATTTGGCAGAATAATAAGAACGTCAACTACCTACCAACATATGCTATTATTTAAACATTAGATAGAAAAACAACTGCAGATTTGAAATAATAAGGGTTGTTTTAATTTAGACCCACGTTCTAATCTAAGTGAGAAATGATTAGCCCTTCTATATTAATCATTTTTATTCCTGTATTAAAAATATTGATTTGACTCTGAGTTAAATTTTTTATGATCCAGTTTATTCTGGATAAAATTAAAAGTTATAAACTTTTCACTAATGTTAAATAATAACATACATAGCCAGATCCATAGCCAGCTATTGTCCAATTTCTAAGCAATTTATAATAGCTTTGTTTCCACAAGTAACTCAACTATAGTTAACTGAACAATGGTTTACTGAATTAATTGAATTGCCTGGATGCAAATAACACTGCTTCATTTGCAGAGTTTGAACAGCAGGCTGTGCATAAAGTCTCCAATCACCTTATAGTAAATTTATCCATATTGCAGCAAGCATATTTGCCTCCATGCATTTTCATGTTATATTCACAATTTTTAGATTACATTTTCCAGATCTGAAAACAGGAGCCGCTCTGTACCAGAGGATTCACTATTTTAAGCATTTCTTGATTTATTGCACTTAAAATGCTACACTGCTAGGCAAACAAAAGCTTTCACCATACTCTGTTTAGATTCTGTAGCCATACAACATGCTCTTCCAAAAAAATTCAGACAGTTGAATGAGTTACAGACTCAAGGCTCACTACTTTTGGTAATGCACAGCAAACTCTTAAAGCCTCAGTCACAACAGTACCGCCGCTTACTGCTTTATAGATGTTTTTCTTCTTTCAACCATTAAAATCCTACAACTGGATTGAAAAAAATTATATAAAGCATTATTTGCATCATTGTAACTACAAGTTACATAATTCTTTGTCCTGACTTTGGCTACAGAATGCCAGGTGGCAGAAGGAATTGCAGTTGAGGAGACAAAAGGGGGTGGAAGAACAAAAATCAGAAAATTGGCCAAAGCAATTTCAGATGTAATTGTTAATCTTATATAAGCTTTTCTAAAAGCGAGCCTGGGAACTTCTCAGCAGTCCTGTATGGATTATACTATAAAATGTAACTTACAAATATAGCACCAATTTTTAACATGAATGTTCCTACAGTTAGAAAAAAGTTTTTCAAACCTTTGTTGCCTTCACATGGTGAGATCTTACCATGATCCTGTACAAATTGTTTCTTTCCCCAAAAATTGCAATGTATTTATTCCATTACAAGAATGAATCAGGTGCCAAGGCATGATCTTTCTTAATTGATCTCATGTATACATAAGAATGTGGTGTTTTTCAATCATATTTCACCTCAGCACTGGGTAATATTATTAGACTTCTCTCAACGTCTTACTGAGTCTAACTAACAGGAATAGCTAAGGGAACCTAAAATGTCATATTAAAATAGTTTAAACATTTAACTTGTCATCTTTCTCCCTTCCATAGAAGAGAGGAATTCTCCTTAATTATAGGAGTATTCTTGTATAAAATAGAATTACAGTGTAGTTTAGATTCTATTTTAGATTAATACAAAATAGTTGATAAAACGAGAGTGAAAAATAACTGAAAAATTACCTAGGTGGTCTTCTAGGAAGAATTATTATTAGGCAATTTATATATAAGATTTAATTAAGCAGCTGTTTAGAGTTCCAGGCTGGCCTAATAGCATATTTTTGTTCCATTTATGTGCTGTGAAACATCACTACATTTAGTCTGATTTTAGTCTTCACATAAAATCAGTAGAGGCAGGGGCTTGGTTCTTAAACCTGTTATGAGATTTTAAAAAAAAAAAGTCTAAATGAGGTTTATTTCTTTTGGGACATAATAGAGTAGAATTTAAAAGGCATCTCTAGAGTTCTTTCGTATCGATGTATATTCTAAAAAATTGGACATTGCATCAATAACTCATCTACTTCAGTTTTCATTAATTGAAAATGTATTATTTAATTCTGTAAAAGAATTGTAAAATAGATCATACATAAAATAAAGTAAATCATATAACCATTGTGTTGTCTCAATGAAACCTAATTGAAACTTAATATTTTCCTTTGAACTATGTCTGAATAACATTTCAACTTTTGCTCTTGAAAAATTCTGCTCCAAACACAGGATACAAAAGTTCAGTAATACCGTAGTATTATACTATGTGTTTTATATTGATGACATTCATTCAGAAATTGTTCCCAGCACAGAATTATTTTGAATTGATTTCATTTTTGTGAAATATAGATTGTTAGACCCGTGTATATTTACTTTTGTTAAAATTTACTTTTAAGTAAGATCCTTTGTTCAATGAGCCATGGTGCTAGACTAACTATCTGATTTTTAAACTTAGTGCTTGCCAGTGTTTTGTGCAAAACCAACAAATTGTTGCTCTATGTTAAAAAGTCATTTTATACCAGTATTCCAACAGTATTCTAGCTGCATAGCTAGATTAAGGTAGAATGCATATTTAGGATAGGATGATCTTCACTTTTGATGTTGCTTAATGTTGCTAATTGGGACAGAAAACTTTGTCATTAAGCAATACAGTTGTATATTGAAAATCCATGTGACCACCCCCTTAGCAGTCTCAGCTGCAGTCACTAAATGAGGATTACACTGGTCATTAAGTAAGGACTTCACGTGATCCCAACTTCCTGCCAGCTTGCCCATTGACTTTCCTTGTTAGATGCTGGCAGGAAAGATCACAAATTACAATCACATGACTGGAGGACACTGCAATCTTGTTACTGCAAGCCAGGCACTGAGCACCTGGACCATGATTATGTGACTACAGGGATGCTGCAATGGCCATATGTATGAGGATTGGTCATAACTATCACTTGTTCAGTGGTTGCGGGGAACACAAGGCTGCGCCACCCACATGGCCCGCGGGAACACAAGGCTTGCGTCGCTTGCATTAGGAACAACACGAGGTAGTGAGGGGAGGGGGGAAAGAGCGGAGGGGGGAACTTGCCTGGCCACCGGGTTGCTTCTTTCCGCTTCTTTCTTCTGCTTTTGGCTGCACGCAAGGAAAGCAGCAAAAGTCTTTCTTTCTCTCCCCCAAACTCCTCCAGAAATGAGTCTTTGGGACCCTGCAAGGCTTCCTGCTGCACTGGACTCATTTATGGCGGAGTTTGGGGGGGGGAAAAGAAAGACTTCTGCTGCTTTCCTTTCATGAAGCTTGAGAAAGGAGTTCAAAAGCAGGCTAGGAATGGGGCTGCCTTGGAGGGGGTGTGAGGAACAGAGAGAAAGGGAAAGAAAATCACCAGCCCTCGAGGTTAGATCGGATCTCTCTCCCTCCCTCCCTCTCTCTCTCTCTCTCTCTCTCTCCCTCTCCCTCTCCCTTTCCCTCTCCTCTCCCTCCCCCCCCCTCTCTCCTTCTCCCTCCCACCAATATCAGCAAGCCACGTCAGTCAAAATTCACATTAGTGGTCCCCGGGATTTAAAATAATGAGTTTGGTGATCCCTGAGGTCCAAAAGGTTGGCGACCCCTGCTTTATGCCCCTATGAGGCATAAATCATTCAATTTATACAAAATCAGCTATTTCTAACAGACCAGACACAATTGTACAAAAGTATAAATGGCCCTAGAAATTCTGAAAATGGAAAAAATCAAACAAAAAAGAAACAATCCAGTTTTGGAAAGATCTACAATGGTTCTGAAAAAAAGTGACTTATGACTGTTTTTCCCACTTATGAAAGTTACAGCATCCCCATGGTTACATGGTCAAAATTCAGATGCTTAGCAACTGGTTCGTATTTATTTATTTATTTATTGAACAAATTTTATTAATTTTTAAAGACATACAAAACATAAATACACAGAAACACAAAACATAAAAGCATAAAAAATCTCTTTTCTGAAAGTTGCTTAGTCCCGGGTTAAAACTCTTGGTACAGACACAAATTCAAATTCATATTCATTTTACATACCATTCCATATCTTATTAGCATTTTCAATTTTCTATATAACTTCTCCTCTCTTTTAAATTCTCTCAATTTTATTTTATTTATCTCCTCTCAGTTCGAGTCATAATATTTATTATTCTTTGTCTGTTCTATTTCCAGCTATCCATTTATCTTTCTTCTTTGAAGAAAACTTCTCCTGTACACTAATTGGAGTATGATGCCTTTATCTCTTTCCCCTATATTTATAATACTTAATATAAAATACATAGCTTACATTGGGATTCTGTCTGGTACGTTCTAAAATTATACAGTATTATCAAAACCAATACAAATCTATTCATTAATATTGATATTCATTTATATCTTAAACATTTAGCACATTACTTTTCAGTTAAATCACATACTTTTATGGGAGCACCTATTTTCCATAGTTATTCCCCCCCCCACATCACATATTATAGATCATTATTTCATTACGATGTTCCCCCTTCTCCTACTTCAAATCTCTCATTTCACAAAAAGTTTCACTAGGATAACATAGTCTGATCATTAATATTAACAATCATTTATATCTTAAACATTTTACCCATTTCAGTTAAATATCATGCCTTTGTGGGAACACTTATGCTTTCCAAAATTATTCCCCCCCCCCCACATCACATATCTTAAATCATTGTTTCATTGAAGTACTCCCCTTTTCTTAACAAAAATTTCACTAAATTATACTAAATATTTTATCACATTTTAAATTACATATTATTTCCAATTTTCTATGGTTATTTCTAAGTACAAATGTAGAAATACAATCTTATGTACCTTTCTAGAATCCCTTTTTCAATAAGATTTATCCATTATCTCTAAAGAACTTTTGCTTCTTTGCATCTTGCTCCCCACCATTAAGGCTTCTCATCCCTTCCTTTCTCCCTTGCTTCTTCTTCTCCTTGTCCTCTTTACCCCCTTGTCTCTCCACCCCGCTTTTATTCTGCTTTCCTCCTTTCTGTTGTTTCCTAACTTAATATCCCCTTTTCACCTTATTCTTCTCTTTTTGGATTGTTTTTCCAGGTCTTAAAGTCTTCTTCTCCTTTTTCTCTTTCTTTTTTCCTTCCCCGACCAAAGTCACTCATTCATCAAAGATGGCTTCTTCTTTGTCCCAGTCATCCTGTTGCTCATTCAGCTTTACATAAGTACAAACCGCCATTTCTAAAAATTGAAAAAGAATGCCAAGGACATCTTTCCCTTCTTGCTTTTCTTTTTCATATTTTGGTATACAAGTTTCAGTCCATCCACAAGTGATGCCATTATATAGAGAAAAAGTTTTTCCAAACAACCACCCAAGTGCTTTTAATCAGAAATAATTCTCAGAAGTTCCAAAATCACCAAATAATCCAAACAAGCTGTTTCTTTTAAATACTTTCTCCTTCTTCACTTTCTCTTTCTGGGGTTAAAGTTTAGTCACAAAGTTCCCTTTAAAATATATCTTTTAGAAGTCTTATTGATGTTTAGTAACTCTTTAGAATTCTAGGCAATCTTCTCCTTATTTTCAAATTTTGCTCCAATTTTTTTTTCCCTCTCCCTTCCCACTCACAGCTAAAAAGATTTTTTTTTCCTTTAAATGTTCAGAAATCCTTATCCCTTCAGCATTCAATTACCTCCAATGCAGGTTTTCGGATTTCTCTTATGATTCCATCCGCTGTCACGTTAGGAAGGAAAGTGAAAAAAAAAAACTTTCCCTTTTAAGATATTTGCAGCTTGTAACTCTCTCTGGAAACAATGTATCCTTAGCAGCCTTCAAGATTCCAGGGCACTTTCTCTTGCCTTGTCCGGGTCGAAAGCCACTTTCATGATTCTTCCAACTTTCTCCCTCCTGCACCAGCTTGTCCAGCTGCAGGTTTCTTCGTGGCGGCCATTGCTGACCGCTGCTCCTCCGCCTTGGGAAAAGGGGGTTCTGCCGGCTGGGGAGGGGGTCTGCGACACCCCCAAGCCCCTGTCCGGATCCCCCCTGTCTTCAGCTGCCTCTATGGGGCAGCTATATCCCCCAGATCCAAACGGATCGGGGGAACCTTGGCGGCGAACGCAGCAGGGATCGCGCAGTATCGCGAATCCCTGCCGCTGCCGAAACCTTGCAAACCGGAAGTCCCAGCAACTGGTTCGTATTTATGACGGTTGCAGTGTCCTTGGGTCATATGATCACATTTTACAACCTTCTGATCAGCAAAATCCATGGGAAATCCAGATTCACTTTACATGTTACCAACTTAACAAATGCAGTGATTCACTTAACAACCAAGGCAAGAAAAGTAATGAAATGGGACAAACTCACTTAACAAACGTTTCACTTAGCAACATAAATTTTGGGCTCAATTGTGGTCGTAACTCGAGAAATACCTGTATAATAAACATTCTGAATGGATAAAAGAGTTTGAGGATGAATTTAATAAAAATCGAATGGAAGTACTAATATTAGCAGAAATGGGTAAAAATCAAGTAAAAAGGATTAAAAACTGGAAATAATTCATTGCATGACTTTTGGCTCAAATATTTGAAAGCTTACATACAATTATAGCTAAACAATTTAATGAAGTCTTATATGAAGAAGACATCAGCGACTGATCAATAACTGGGAAAACTTGTTTGAGTCAAAAAGTCCCAACAAAAGGGATAACATCAGGAAACTATAGGCCAATAACATCCTTGTGTCAATGTTTAAATTACTCACAGACATATTCAAGATAATGCAAGAAGATTATAACATCCTTCTAGTAGAACAGAAAGGAAATAAAAGGAAAAATCAACCTCTGATTGAGAAAATGGCTTTGGAAAATTGCAAACTGAAAAAACAATTTATTTATGCTCTGGATTAATTATGAAAAGTTGTTTGGTTGACTACATAGTTGGATCATCAAGTGATTAGAAACAGCTGGTGTGAATGAAAACATATAACATTTAGAGAAAAAATAATGATATAGCGGAAGACAGGATTGGTGGTTGCAAATAGTATAAGAATTTTTAGCACACTTATAGCAATGGAATTTGGCCAAGAGAAAAGTTCTACAGTAGCAATGAATTAAGGTTAAATCACAATAGTAATAGAATTTAAATGTTGAATGGCCAAACCATCAGGAACCATTAAGATGAAGTCTACAAGTATCTGCACATTTTACAATTGAATAACATCAAGCATGGACAAGATAAAAATGTGATTAATAAAGAATAATCCAAAGAGTGAGAAAACTGATAAAGGCAAAGTTGAATGCTGGACACACCATCAAAGCCGTCAATACCCAGTCCATTCCTGTCACATGATATACTGCTAGAATTATTAACTGGACACAAGCAGAACTGGACAGTTTGGCCCCCCAAAACAAGAAAGCTAATGACTATTCACTATGCATTACATCCCTGTAGTAATACAGATAGACCTGTGATGGTGAATCTATGCCACGTGTGCCGGAAGTGGCACATAGAGCCACCTCTCTGGGCACGCCAGCCGTTACCCATTGCTCTTCTGGACTATCTGGTCTTGGCATGCACGGGAGCACCAGAAACTGGAAGAGCAGTTCCCCAGCATGCATGTGTGCGCTGGTCAGCTGGTCTTTGCATGTGCAGGAGCACCAGAAACCGGAAGAGCAGCTCCCCAGCACGCCTCCGCACACCGGCCAGCTGGTCTTCATGTGCGCATGCATATTAGACCAGGTGGCTGGTGCGCATGCATATGCTGGGAAGCTAAGCTTCCAGTTTCCGGCGCTCCCATACACGTGCATCAGGGATCTGCTCTTTTGGCATGCATGCATGCACTCCTGTTTTGGCACTTGGTGCCGAAAAAGTTTGCCACCACTGGGATAGACTATAACTGTCCTGCAGAATTGGATCAGAGGTTTACTTCAAGTCAAACCAACTGTTGAAGAGGAAAAGCATGTGTTAGGATATGTGCAGAGTAACCCTTGTATAAAAAGGATATGTACATGGAAAACGGTTTATGAGAACAGTTATGAAGAAATATACAGTCACACAGAGTTGAACAAGTTGTATTAATGTTTACTTGAAGAAATAGCACAGTCCAATAAACAGTCCATGTCATGCACGTTTTTAACAGTCCAGAAATATCCAGTTATAAAGTCTTCTTACATCTAGTTATAAAGTCTTCTTACTGGTTCCATGTCTTTTACAGCAGACAAATATCAAACCATAATACAACAAATAACCTTCGATATCAACAGAATATCAAAATAAATAGGGTTAGTCAGTATCAGCCCGTAGTCAGTCAGTATCAGTATTAAGAGAGATCATCAGTGAAAAAGAGAAAGAGAATTAAACCATGATCTATAGCTTCCTCTTATGGCAACTTGTAGCATAATTAACCAACCAGAACACAGCATAATACATTACAGTATTTTTCCTTAAAGCTACAAACATATATATTTGTAGTTTATATATTGTCAACCCAACTATGTCATTTACATATACATAACAGCATGTATTGACTGATTACATAAAAAAGCAGCCAAGAACAAGCATTGGTGCAAGTTAAAACTTGAACTTATAAAATGTGCAGGAAGCAAGACATGAATATTGAAATAATGTAATGTAAAGGAGAAGGTTGACAAGGAAAAGCACTATATGGTTAATTTCCACAAAAAATCAAGGGGAAAGTAGGTAAGAGAGTATTCCATAGCCTAGAAACCACACAGAGGAAGGTCTTCTCCTACATACCAGATACTTTGATTTCTGGCAGTATAGGGTTTCTTTTGCTTATGCCCAGCAGTAATTAAATTTAACAGAGCCTCTTTTGCTTATGCTGACAGCATACTTTAATTACCTAGAGTTGAACTAGTGATGTAACTGACTGGAAAAAAGAGACCTCTTCTTAGAATATATCCACAGTCTGGTTTAAAGAATCAGATGCAATATTTTAGAGTCCTTCTGATAACAAGAAACATGGTTGGTTTCTTCTTTGCTCCTTCTGTACCAAGCAAGCCAGTTGGTCCATCTTGCCCAGCCATCTGGCTGAGAGGGATCCTTTTGTTAATTCCTCCTCTTTAATGCCTTCTTAACAGAACTGTGGACCCTCCGCATGCAAATAATGTCCTTTCATAGTGATTTCTTACTGTTTTCTACAAACATGCTTCTCTTACTCGGTGGTATTGAAGCCAATGAATGTTCATAGCTACTTAAGAGAATTGTGAATGCACCAATAAAGGAGAATATTTGTAGCTCAGGGTTGACATAGGGGGTCCTTGGTCAGAGGTGGTATTCAGCAGGTTCTGACCAGTTCTGGAGAACCGGTAGCGGAAATTTTGAGTATTTCGGAGAACTGGCAACTGACTGGAGATTTGACAGTGTCCTTCCCCTGCCATGCCCACCAAGCCACGCCCACAGAACCGGTAGTAAAAAAAATTGAATCCCACCTCTGTCCTTGGTGTTCTCTGAGCTTGGTTATTTTCTTGCATACATTTCATGACCCAAACCAGGTAACGTCATCAGCGCATTGATGATGTTACCTAGTTTGGATAATGAAACGTCTGCAAGAAAACAAGCAAGCTCAAGGAGCATCAAGCACCCTCAATTGTGAATGTGTTTCAGTAAGAAATCCACAATAGTCATGATTCCGCAATGTGTCTTGAGTAGAATGCTTTGTTGTCTGAACAATAGCAGTTTGGTAATTTCGGAAAGATATAAATTTTAATTTCATCTTCAGAGGTAGATTCATTTTGGGAATTCCAAAGCCAGAGACAAACATGTGGAGCCTCTTCTTAGGTCTCTCAACATTCCACAAGTCGATTGTTTCTCTTTTTAAACTTTTGTGCTCCCAAAGCAGGTATTTTTAAATGACGAAGCCCTTGTAGCAATTACAGCATCCATTATTCATGCTCAAAATTGATCCAAAAAGTTTGCCGACCCCTGATTTATGTGATGAGAACAGCATTCTGAAAAGCAATTTATTTAGTATGAAATAGCCCAAAATTGTCAGTGAGCTATTTCACTTGAGGTTCTAAACAGGGCTGCAGTGGCTTTGTTTTACTTGTCATCTGCTGGGGAAATGTTGAGAATGAATGTGAAATGGATGCAAAAATGTTGAAAACAATCTTTTCATGACATCTGTGTTGATTATCTGCGTAAACCTATTATGTCTCCAGCCTTACTGATTTCATTGTTTGATTTCTGTTTAAACATTCTTCTGTAGGTCTTTAAACAGATACATAGAACAGAAGGGCCATTTATTTCATCTTTAGCTCTCTTTGCTCAGAGATTTCCCCTCGGTCTGTTCTGTTTCAACACTTCTAACTGTAAATCCTGTATTGCCTTGCTCTGATGGTGATCTTGCTATTTTACTACTGTTCCTCTGATAAGTCCAAGCAATAAGACTGCTCTCTTTGCATTTCCACTTCTATAGCCAGTGTGCACCAAATTGTAATGCTCAAGCATGATTCCATCATGTTTTATGACAGTGTGTTCTAGGATGAAAAGGCTGTTCAGAGAATCGAAAGTACAGCTTTCCTAAGTCAATGGCCTATGCGTATAAAATTAATCTTGCAGTTTTAATCCATCTTAATATTTTCCAAGTTACACTGTGTTTATGCACTTTGAAATATTTGAGGTAGCAAGAAGGGGGCTAGCAAGTAGTGCTCTAGATTTAAAATAGAAATGAGTCTTACATTGTTCTGCTCGAAGAGAAATCTTGCAAGCATGATCTGTCTTGTGTTTTATATGTGCAACTTCAAATAAATGCATTTAGCATTTATCACATTTGTATATGTAATTCATAGTGGGTGTTCATTGCATTGCAGGAAGTTTCCTTAAATTTTCCCTTCTTTGAACGGGCATTTTAGCACTTTGCCAATTGGGAAAGAAATCTAGGAAAAAATTTCCCTACACTCCAGTTTGTTACATTAAATTTATCATGCTGTACTTCTGATATTTCAGCTATGTAGGGCTTTAGAGCAGCAGAAATAACTAACTCTGATTGACAAGCCTCTCCATGGTTGCATTGGTCTGACAAGCAGATTTTTATTGATTCATTGAGCCTTAACATGCTAGATCAATACTTAAGGACTTTCTTCTCAAATAATGATACATTCGAATGGTTTAGACAGAAGTTTTACAACTGCCTGGACTTAATAATTCACACTTCAAAGCAGGTATGTCCAACCCACAGCCCTGGGCAGCATGTGGCCTCACAAGATAACAAATATATAAAAAATGAAATTTGTTATTTATATACATTAACTATATGATATAGTTTATATGCAGCCCAAGACAATTCGTCTTCACTCAGTGCAACCCAGGCAAGCCAATAGGTTGGACAATCATGCTTTAAAGTAAAATGGATAGTCTTGCATCGTTGCAGGTAGAGTTAAAGTTGGTAATGCCTGTATCTTATGTGACTTTCACAGTCGCATTCCCCACAAATTTCTTATTTCAAGCCAAGGAAATACATCATTAATTTATTTTGTTCAGTGTTGAGATTATTTTATTTTCACAAGAATTCTACAGGTAAAAATAAAAAAAGTAAATGCCTTATACAGGTAGTCCTTGACTTATAACATTTCGTGATTGTTTGAAGTTACAACAGCACTGAAAAAAGTGCCCGACCTATTTTCATACTTATAACCATTGCAGCATTCCCATGGCCATGTGATCAAAATTTGGACACTTGGCAACTGATTCATACTTATAGATGGTTGCGGTGGCCCAGGATAATGTGATCATCTTTTGTGACCTTCTGACAAGCAAAGTCAATGGGGAAGCCATTTAACAACTGTATTATTAATTTAACAACTGCAGTGATTCCCTTAACCACTGCGGAATGAAAGGTCTTACAATGGGAGGAAACCTCAGTTAACAACTGTCTCACTTAGCAACCATTGTGTGTCGAGGGCTACCTGTGAATGCGATATCTGAGTATCAGGTGAGGCAACTTTGCCTAGTATCTGAAAAATCAGCATTTGGATATCAAAAGTAATTTTGTTAAGAAAAGTAAGCAGAATAATTATTGAATTTAGTGTGGGATAGTTATTACAATAATATTCATCAAAGTTCATGGTATTTTAGGAAGATGCTTGAAAAAAAAATGTGTGAATTCAAAGGTACTCTAAATTTTTCTTTGACTGTTAGTGTCTCTGTATTTTGGGAATTGATTCTTTTAAAAGTCAAACCTGTGTCGACTAGTAATTATTCCTTTTGTCAACAGGCAATATGATGAAGGAGGTTGTGGCAACTTTACCGTATGCTGGGCTCGGCAGACTTAAATGAGAAGTACTTCAGTGTTCTAATGGGCACCACATCGCAACTTGATTCTGAAGTATTATAAGGAAGGAACCTGGCCTTACGAATTGAGGAAGCAATGTGTGCCAAAACACACATTCTGATTCTTTAAAAAAATAGAGATTGCAAACATATTTACCAGTATTACCTGTCTGGAGCAGGCTTAATTTTATAAATTGAAAGCAATAAACTCCATGAGTTTTTTTTAAAGGATACTCTTTTTTTCCTATGTTTTTGAGGATTATTTGCTCAATTAAAAGTTTTTGCATCCAGTAGAGAGAAAAGCTCTTCTGCGGGATCAGAAGATAACACTGGACTGTAAATTATAACTACACCCATATCTTCTAATGTTACCAATCAAAGGATCTGTTGCAAGAAAAATACTTAGTGGTTTTGCTTTTGGAGAGACATTTTGAAATGTGTCCCTAAGAAGTTCCATTTGATGTAACACCATATGTGCAGTCACTGTATAGATCCTGCATTAAGGATACACCCTTGGTTCTAGATATTTCCATCAGCAAGTGGTCAATGTCAAACTACATGTTCTGCAGTCTTTGAGTATATCAGTCCATAAGCACTTAATCTGTTACACAGAAAGTCTTGAAAAAGGGTTGAGAAGACCTGAGCCTTTTTAGATTCTTGAATCCCAAAGCCTTCAGGATTTTAGAAGAATATGAAAAATAAAATTGCAGAGCCAGTACTTGTCCTCAATCAACTTTTTAGCTTTTTGTTAACCTTGAAAAAGTGAGGTCCGAATAGAAGTCATTGATGATGAAATGAAAAATTATAATGAATTCATTTTAAAAGGCACTCAGTGGACACTTAAAACAATGACCTCAGTAAGCTCAAAGCTTTATCTACATTCCAGGTTCAAACATGTAGACCTGATTTACTGATCAGCTTTAGAGAGGGAAAAAAGCAATGTGGTTATGCACCACATGCAGGGCAGCTTCTGTCTCTCTTAAGCTTCTTTTCTCTGAGAAGTAATGGGACAGTTCTTCAAAATGTTGTAGCTTATGATCTCGTGGAAACGTCAGCCAAACCATTCCCCTTATGCTGTACTTGCATGGTGACCAGAGCTTTGGACTTGTGTAACAATAAAAAAAAAATTGATCGTACAGTTTGACCTCCTCACTGTACCAGGATAATACCTTAACCCTAACCTCCTCTGATCCGATGCTCTTTCTATTCGTTGAGATGGCAACCACAAAATCCCCAGCTCCCTTGACTATTCATGATGCTATCAGGGAATTGTAATTCTAGCCGATTTTGAGAGCAGCAGCTTGGGAAGCGTTGCATAAAACCTACTCATTTTAGGTACCTTGCCATTACAGTAATAATAAGCAACAGCATAGCCACCAACACAGTGAAAATCGATGTTCTATTGAATTTTATTATTAAAAAATGTAGAACTTGGTACACAGCTGTATTGTCAATATCAAAGCTGAGCTTTTGAAGAGCGAGTTGTACTTGCACATGCCCATGTTCCAGCTACCACCACCATCCATAGTGCTGTTCGTCTAATACTTCTACTGCTCTGGTTCCTCCATTTATGGCTCTTGATTTGTGCGCGTCTCGATCGAAATTCTAATTTAGTTTTTTATCACGGACAAAAAAATGTGCGCTTTCAAACACAGCTACATTATGACCCTACAAATTGTCTCTGTGTTCTGTAATAGGATGAAGGCTTTATTGGAGTCAACTACCACTTTTTTTAAAAAAAATAGCCACACTCGAATTGATTTTAATAGTGGTATTTTACTACATTGAAGTCTATGTATTTTCCCCTAATGGTTCAATTAAGCTCTTTCGATCTATTAGAGAAAAATAATGAATCAGTAGAGCTCAACAGACTCCTAGGAGACATTCTTGAATAAATGTTTGGAGCAATGAATATTCTTAGGAGAAAGGAATACATGAATAATGTTTTAGCTGAGGAAAACATTACAAATGTGTGCCTGACTTTATACACCAGGGTGTTATGTTCTAGGATATGATTTCTAATTGTGTTCATATTATTTAACACAAGGCATTTCTTAAGTGTAATTTGAATTTGCCAAGTTATGCTTGTGTAGTCATGCAGTTATAGTATTGTCCATCTAATGAATAATTCTTTGTGGCTAAATAGAGCATTAAGAAAAAGAAAATTAAATAAGTTTACATTTTTCAGTCTGAAGTGTCTGATGGTATTTGAAAATTAAGCTACTCCTAGTAACTATTTTCAATTATTTTTTCCCTTTATTTGTCCATTGAAAACTTGCCCATTTATAGAATAATCCAAATGTGGCATAAACATTGTCTCACTCACAAAGAGACTACAGATTCTCTGTAATATGGCATAAAATTGCATCATATAAATCAGGGGTGTCAAACTCTATTTCATTGAGGGCCACATCAGAGTTGTGGTTGACTGGGAGAATGTGGCCAGGGTGGATGTGGCTGGGGTGGGCATTGTCAGAGTGAATGTGGCCAGCTTCCTGACTCCCTCCTCATTCCCATCTCCCTCTCATCTTCCTTCCTTCCTTCCTTCCTTCCTTCCTTCCTTCCTTCCTTCCTTCCTTCCTTCCTTCCTTCCTTCCTTCCTTCCTTCCTTCCTTCCTGTGGCCGTGCTTACCGCGGCTGTGGCTTTCCCTTGCGGGGCAGGATGGGGGCAGTCCCAGTGAAAGGGAAGCTGTAGGGGCTGCAAGGCGATGGAGACGCTGGTGGTGATCTATAATGGATGGCAGGGCTGGGGTGGCAGGGCAGTTCCTCACTGGCTCCAGGGTGGCCCCACAGATCTAAGGCTGACCACGTTCCACCTGGATGGTGGCTATCAAGTTATAGATTAGCATGGGGGCTGAGGCGCCAGTGGCCGGTTCTTTGCTATCTCAAGGGCAGCCATGTGGGCCAGATCTAGCCACGTTGCGGGGCAGATCCAGGCCTTGAGTTTGACACCCCTGATATAGATAGAAACCCAGGTTTCCTCATAGTAAATTGTTATGTCTCCCCTTTAATTTCAGGTGAGCAAAACAAAATTCAGCCATTTCAGAATTAACTCAAATCAAAAACAAACCCCCACAAGAGAACAGCTGATGTAATTCCAAAACACAGCAATAAATCCACACTCTGTCCGGCAATCCTGGCGTGGCAGTAATTCACAAGCCTCAGAGAGTTTGCTGCATGTCTTCACTCCATTTAATCACTTTGCTTCTGGCGAATTCCACCAGCCCAGCCGTGTCCTTTTATACACTTATGGAGCGTGTTAATTTCCCTAATTAGTTACTGGCTCGACGCCTCCTTCTTAATTGAGATTGGTGTCTCAGCCTCCTTCTATTTCTGACGTCAAGCCATACGTTCTCCAAATTGTCTTCCCCACTGGAAAACTCTCGGATGCCTTCCTTGTTAGCCATTCCCGGCTGCTGCTCAGATAAAGAACCAGAGGAGGTCGAAGGTCCTGACAACTCTATTAAATAAGGTTTATCTCCCCTTGTTAAATCCATCTCCTCATCCTGGCTACTATCCAAGTCACTAAGCAATGCCGGCTCATATTTTGCTGCCATATCCTCATCGCTCGAACTCATATCTGCCACAGGAGCAGATTCCAAACCCGGAGTCACAACAGTAAATACTGTATCTGTTATAATTAACTACTCTCTTTCACTGTTAAAATAGTGGAATCCTAATCTGTGTGATGTACAGCAGTGTTTATTAAACTATTTGGCGGTTATTGAAATCTTTAGTAAAAAGATAATCAGGAATGGACAAATTTCCCTCAAACGGAACCTATTCATATTGACTAAATTTCCTATTACATGAAAGTTCAAAACAATTAGAAATAAAAATGTTTTATAAGTTTGCTCAGCCAACAGCCCTGCAATTTGCCTTCTGTGATTGAGATAAAATTGAACACCCACACTGAATACAGGTAGTCTTCGACTTACAACAGTTCATTTAGTGACAGCTTAAAGTTACAGTGGCACTGAAAAAGTGACTTATGACTGTTTTGCACGCTTATGACCAGGGTTATGTGATCAAAATTCAGACACTTGGCAACTGACTCATAACAGTTGCAGTAACTTAGGGTCATGTGATCACCCTTTGTAACCTTCTGACTTAGGGTCATGTGATCACCCTTTGTAACCTTCTGACATGCAAAGGCAATGGGGGAGCTAGATTCACAATAACCGTGTTACAACTGTAGTGATTCACTTAATACCTGTGGCAGAAAAACTGATAAAATGAGGTGTAAACTTCACTTAACAACTGTTTCACTTAGCAGCAGAAATTTTAGGCTCAATTGCAGTTGTAAGTTAGGGACTACCTATAAAATTCCTATTCACACATATCCTATTCACACATTTAAAAGACTAGGGAAACCAAGAGTTGTTGTTGTTAGTTGCAAAGTTGTGCCTGACCCATCGCGACCTCATGGACAACGTTCCTCCAGGCCTTCATGTCCTCTATCCCAAGAATTGTAGAAATATGCTATTAGGGTTGCAATATAGGTAACAATCAAGGCTGAATCCTTAAATTCTGAAGAAAAATATGGCCAGGGAAGAGAAACAATCCTCCCTTCTCTAGATTCTCCAGTGTCCGAAACTGAAGGCGTGACTGGAGTAAGAAAGAAGTCTAAGATTCAAAAGTTCCACGTTCTCTCAGCTCTCTGCCATACTCGAAATCCATGAAACATGTAGATAGTTCATTTAGAGTGTGCTTCCTATTATAAACGATATAAGGGATTTCTTTCCATTTAGAACGGTTCTTTCTTCCTATTTCTGTACTGCTGGTCCTTTGATAGCAGAGCATCTGGGAGTTGTTGGACTGCTCTGTCACCAGAGAATTCCAACCAGCCAATGGCATTGATCCATAAAAAGCCTTTTAAGTGGATGCCTAATGAATGAAACTTCAATGGCATTGTTGTTCTCCTTGTGTGATTCATAGACTTGATGTTTGTTTGTTTGTTTGTTTATTTCTTATGCTGCCTGAAGTATTTGTGCCACTTCTTGCCATGCCTGTCCTCTAAGTCCTTGCTGTCCAGCTGGAGCTGCAAAAGAGCTCTTCCATAGGTTGAAGAGCAGTACTCTGACAAGGGTATGAGTTGAAACATTTTGTTCTCTGTGATTCAAAAGTCTTCATTTCTCAGCATTCGGACAAGCCCACCTTTGTGAATAACATATGAATATTTACAAGGTTTATCCTCCTTTCTGAAGTTTCTTTCTGAAGTTTCAAAGACTAGCACTCAAAATGCCATTACTCTCTAGGGATTTCAGACTTGGGTGCAAGGCTTCATACATAATATCAGTTGAATTAGATAAACTGAACTTGATTCCATACTTACACAATTAGAACAATATTCCATTCACATTCAAATAAGATGATGGAGGGATGAAGGGTTCTTTGATTGACAGGTTTTTTTAAAAAAAGGAATCTGGCATTATTTCAACTTGATTTGAATGAAGACAGCCAGTTAATTTGAATATCAAACATTTTATATCCACAGACACAGTGAGGCTTCAAATTACAGCTAGTATTTTCAGAAGGAAAGAAAGTTTCTAATGTACTCTTGTAATATTTAAAATGTAAAGTAAATTGCATTGGAAATCCTGCAGGGTCTTTGGTAAAAAGTTCCATTTAATTGTCCTTGTTAGCACCTATTGATTTGGTAAATTGGACTAAACTTTTAATAGATAGGTAATCAAAACCATCCTATTTATAGGCTTGTGATTCCTCATGTTAGCATCAGAGGGTGCTCTCTTCTAACCTTAGTGTAATCTTGCCTATTTTATACCTCAGTTATATGCACATGAAGCACATTATTCTAGACAATTCTGATAGAAGAAATGAAAAGACACTTCCCTCATAGATTATTTATTTCTGCTGCTTTCCTGATATTTTAAAGCTCAGGAGATTTTTTTCCCTATTACAATTCACTTGGCAGCTTCGTTTTCAATTTGCTTGGGTTTTTTTGTTTTTTTTTAAATTGATGAGAACTTCCTTTTAATTAACACCCGGCCAATCTTTCAAAACAAAATAATAGTTTTAATCAAAAACCAATTGAATCTTGACAGAAAATTCTAAAAGAAAGATTGTTTATACTTTGGAAGATTTTTGGATTTAGCCTAGCCAATATAAAGTGGGTGTTTAAATTCATTAAGTAAGAATTGAGTAGAATTTCTAGGTATTCCCTATTGACACAAGAATGGCAAATAATTCTAACTCCTTTAGAAGATCACAATGTTTTTGAACATTCAAATCCTCTGCATGCAAAGGTGGTTTAAAACAGGGGTTCCAAGCCTCTTTTTAGTCTGGTGAGCATATTTTGAATTTTGTGGATTGGTTGAGACTCTTTCTTTATTAAATGAGTAGCACATGGGCAGTTCATTCTCATGATGAAATTTATCTGGAAACATGGGAGAAGGGAATGATGCTGAAGGGGGAAATGATGTAGAGGGAAGAAGAAAAGAGAGGATGGCCTTGAGGGACAGGAAGAAGAATTTACCAAGACAATATTCAGTCAAAAGATAACTGAATCCAGGATAGGAAAACAACCTGAATAAACACCTCAGACTAGACCAAGGGTCTCTAAACCCTTAAGCCCATCAAGCCCTTCATGAAGTTTCAGATTGTTCATCAACTCCCAAACATGTATTATGGTATATGAACATAATTTAATAAATGCTACTTTAACTAATGACAGCCAGTTTTGTGGGATGGTTAAGGCATTGGACTGGAAATGGGGAATTCTAGTACCATGAATTCTAGTACTGCCTTAGGTATGAAGGCATCTGAGTGACTTTGGCCAGTATCTCAGCCCTAGGAAATAGGCAAGGGGAAACCACTTCTGAAATTTTGCCAAGAGTATTGTGGAGACTTGTCCAAGCAATCATCAGGAGTCAACACACAGGAGTCAAAGTCATGCATACACAAACGCACACTAATAATAATAATAATAATAATAATAATAATAATAATAATAATAATAATAATAATGGCTATCTTGCTATTTGGAAATCCTGAATTTATCAGACTTGAATACCCTGATTCTATAAAAAACCACCCTACTTGGAACAGCTTATATCCTCCGACTCTACCTGAACAGTTCCTAGGTCCTTTGTTAGGACTCGAGCTGTTGAGCTACCAACCAGCCCCAAAGGCTGTGAATCTCACTAAAGATGTAATAATAATAATAATAATAATAATAATAATAATAATAATAATAATAATAATAATAATAATCCCTTTTTATGACCCTATAATCCCTTAATTTGGGGTAAACTGGATGGAGCTGAGCATTTATTAGCCGGATGCCCTTCCTGACACCATGCAGAGTTCATGCCATTTTTTTTTTCTTTGAGCCCTAAAAGAGAAACATCTGCTGCTACCTAGGATGAACTCTCAACCCTCCAAGTGTGCAGGAAAACTATATTTTTCAATATAGAAGGAATAAAAATAAGGAAATGAAAGGGCCATATCTTTCCTTCTTTAAACTAAATAGATGGAAACCTAGGACCAGCAATGCCATGAGGGCAAGACTTTGTGTCAAAAATCCATGTCAAAAATCCAGGCAACGGAATAAGCAAGTCTTCCAAAGACAGAATGACTGGTGTACCACCTATTGAAGTAAGTGAAGCCATCCCGTTCATTATGCAGCAAGTGAAGGCGGGGTGAAACCACACTGTCCAGACCTCAAAACTTTGCCAATTTGTAGAACCTCTTTACCTTGTTATTAGGTGCAATATTTCCTTTTTCTGTTTTCATATCCCTTGTCCTCATGTCACTTAAGGACACGGTCACTTAAGGACGTATTTATCTAATTAATTTGCAAAAAAATATGGATGCCCAATTTATATGCCTTACCCTGGAAGGCTCACAAAGCAACAGCTGCCATGGTTCAGAGGACTCTAAGGATAAGAAATGAAAACTAACTATTAGTCAAGGAGAAGAGCTTTCATGAAATAGCGAGTCCATTCCCAGTTTCTGACTCTTAAATTGGTGGATTTCAATGTTCTCTACCATGTCTGAATGTTTGGGTACAGCTGAACTTGGGAATAAATAGTTTAATGCTTTCAAGAGAATTCTATTAGTGTTAACTGTGTACACTTTGACGTCATCATCATTTTAGCCATTGTCTATCCACTGCAGGATGAAGGAATCTTCTGTATGTTTCCAATACAGTCCTGAGCTTTCTTTAGCCAATTGTTTGTACTAGTAGCGAGTGGTGGGATTCAAATGTTTTTACTATTGATTCTGTGGGTGTGGCTTGGTGGGCGTGGCAGGGGAAGAATACTGTAAAATCTCCATTCTCTCCCCTGTCCAGGGGAAGGTTACTGCAAAATCCCATTCCCTCCCCACCCCACTAACCTGCTTTCCAGCTCTGTTCTCCTGTGCAGGGCAACAAAAGAAGACTCAGCCGATCAGCTGGGACTCGGGAGGCAGTGAATAGATGGGGACGGGGCCAGTCAGAAGTGGTATTTGCCGATTCTCTGAACTACTCAACATTTCTGCTACCGGTTCTCCAGAACTGGTCAGAACGTGCTGAATACCACCTCTGCTACCAGCATTTTCCTTTCTTCCATTGACAGCATTTTGCATTTTCTGTTGACAGTATTTTGCAATGAACAAGCAGAAGTCGCCATGTGCTGTATTGTTCATTTCTATCTGTAGTTGCTTTATAAAGGTTCCAATGAGCCTATGGACACTTGACTTTTTTTTAGAGGCTAATTGCCTTTTGTGTCAAAATTCTTGCAACATATATTTTGGCAGGTGAACATATCCTGTAACCTTTCTACAAAAATGACTGCTGTGAAAATGATTTGGCACCATTCACATATTACAGGAATTTTTTTTCCAAGTTGGCAACTTCAGGTGAATGGGTTACAAATCCCATTATCCACAGACAATAAACATAATGTTTGTGCTCTTTGGGAATGGTGAGAAAGGTTGCCAGGTTCAGGAAGACCGCCAAGCACAGATGTTTCAGTGTCGAAAAAGATGATGCACGAAGGGGCCACCAGATCGATTATAGACAAGGCCATAGCAAATGAACCCACCAGGCCCTCGTGGTTGTTTTTAATATGACAGTCCTTTATGTTTGCATGGGGGTTATAATGACTAACAGCTTGGACTCCCAGACAGGGCTAGGGAACATTTGTCATCATAAAATCTCACATCTATGTTCATGAGGACTTTCTTATGCTGTCTCATTAATTTCAATGGCCTTGTGGAGACTGAGTCATGTTCTCAGAACAAAAAATGTTCCATGTGTCATCAGCTATCATGGATTCAGCCTCCACTCAGGATTTAGAAAGTGGCCTTTCTTTCTTTCTTTCTTTCTTTCTTTCTTTCTTTCTTTCTTTCTTTCTTTCTTTCTTTCTTTCTTTCTTTCTTTCTTTCTTTCTTTCTTTCTTTCTTTCTTTCTTTCTTTCTTCTTTCTTTCTCTCTCTCTTTCTCTCTTTCTCTTTCTCTCTCTCTTTCTTTCTCTCTCCCTCCCTCCCTCCTCCCTTCCTTCTCTCTCTCCCTCCCTCCTTTCTTTTTTTCTTTCCATTGTTCATTTAGTCTGTGTTAATTTTATTTCATGTCTTTATAGATTATATTTTTTAGAAAAAAAATACCTTAACTGTCATCAGGTCTTGCTAGAGAGTAGAAAGCAGGGATATGAATCTATTATATTCAAATAAATGAATGCTTCTGAAAATAGAAAGGTTAGCATTCTAGCTTCATAAAGGATTGCTCTTCTTTTAAAACTGCACTTAATGTGTCAAGCTTGTCATAAATTCAATCCAGGTTTCATCAACACTGAAGCCAATTCAGTAGCATCAAGAGGGAGGAAAAGCAGTGATAACCCCAGATAATCCAGAAAGTTCTAAAACATGCTAGTCCCAGACAGATGCAGAATGCCTGCATTGCTTCCTTCTGATCTTCCTGGTCCCCTTCTCCATTTGAGGAGGGCTCTGAAGAGAAGCTCAGAACAATGCAAAATAGTCCTAGCATTTCTGCCTTTCTGCGGGCAACAACCTACTAAAGAAAGATATTGGGTTTGATTCCTCAGCATATCCAAATCAAGTTTTCCTATCCTTAGGCAATGAGTAAATTGCCTCGAGCAAGTGATCTTAGGTATAATGGAACTAATGGCTGTTATTAGTTGATATTAGGTGGGTATAAACTACCATTACCAAATATAGATACCCAAATACTTTGCCAATGGTTTGTCATATGACTTGGTAAGTGGAACCATAATTTAGTAGTCTGCTTAAGCCACAAAATATCTTAAGCTAATTTGATTTTGCTCCACGTAAAACCTTTATTATGAGTGATATGACAATAGCCTGAACTAGAATTTATGAAGGTCATCATTAGTCCAGGTAAAATATTTGGAAACAGCAAAGCTAACTGACCCATTTTTAAATTGTTTTCTGTGGTTCTTGTTTTTCTTTGTCATATATAGCTCTAGTTTTAAGGCTCTGTTGTCACCAAGTTTCATGCACCTGATAAAATTTATCATCACTTTTACTGTTACTTCTTGCTGTACTTTTTTTGTACAGATTTAGAAGGCTGGCTAAAAAATAAGAACATAGCCATGTCTCCGATTCTCATCACATTGTGGGCACTGAACATTATGCAAATGTTCGTGAAACTCTGGCTATGAATCACACTTGGAATGTGTTCATTTGTTAAATTCATTTGGCATTGTGAGGTGATCTATCTTCAATTTGGGAAACAAATTTTGATTTTACAATAACAGAAAAATAAATAAATCAAGATTCATATTTCAATCCATAACTCATATATATATATATGTATATGTATATGTATATGTACATGTATGTTTTCTTAAGTTTTCGCGGGTACTTACATGTATGGCCTTCGGCTTTGTTCGGGTATTTTCCCACGTCATTGTAGTTGTTCTTTTAAAGCTGTAGCATCCCCACAGAAACCATCATATGCGGAGTTGAAACCAGCCTGACCAAAACCAACCCTGATGATGCTAATAGAATCAGACTCGAAATCACCAACATCCTCTGCACTAGCAAACCACCCAAAAGCAACTTATCCAAAGAAGAACAAACTGCACTACGTAACCTGAAAGAAGACACCAGCATAATAATCCTACCAGCAGACAAGGGCAACACGACAGTGGTTATGAACACATCTGACTACCAAACCAAGTTAACCAACCTACTCCTAGACCCCACATACAAACCCCTAAAGACAGACCCCACCACCTACCTAGAAAAAACCACCAGATCCAAAATAAAAGCCTCCCCCATCAGTGAAGAAATCCAGCAAAGAATCATACCCAGAGAGACATCATCCAGATGCCCTAAGCTTTATGGTCTCCCCAAGATACACAAAGAAGGAATCCCACTTAGACCAATAGTCAGCTCCATAGGCTCACCTCTACAAAACCTAGCCAAATTTCTCGCCAAACAACTACAGCCCTATGCAGAATCCATGTAAGAAACTCACATGTAAGAAACTCATTCCAGTTCATCGAGACCATAAAGAAACAAAACTTACAACCCAGCGACCTACTAGTGAGCTTCGATGTCATATCCCTCTTCACCCAAGTGCCAATAAAAGAAGCCTTGACAGCCATCCAAAACAAATACAACCCCCCCCAGCACATCCTAGATCTGACCAACCACTGTCTATCCAATACATACTTCACCTACAACGGACAAAAATACAAACAAATAGAAGGAGCACCCATGAGATCACCCCTCTCACCTGTCATCGCAAACCTCTACATGGAACACTTTGAAACACAAGCTCTAGAAAAATATGATCACAAGCCCAAACTCTGGCTCAGATACGTAGATGACACCTTCATAATCTGGCCACACGGGAAAGAAAAACTGAACAACTTCCTCAGACACCTCAACAGCCTACACCCCAAAATACAATTCACCATGGAAACAGAAGCTAACAATCAACTTCCCTTCCTAGATGTCTTGGTATACAAAAAACCCAATGGCTCCCTAGGACACACCATCTACCAGAAGAAAACACATACAAACCGCTATCTACATGCACTCTCACACCACCATCCAGCACAGACCAATTCTGTAGCTGAGACACTCATCTCCAGAACAAAATGCTTAGCTGATGAACAACACCTAAAAACCGAACTAAACACTCTCACCAACGTACTAACAGCCAATGGATTCCAAAGAAAGAAGATTACCCACCTAATCCAAAAAGAAACCCCAACCAAAATCCAAGACAGAGAACAAGAGAACGGCAAAGCCCTCCTCCCATATATAAAAGGCACTACAGACAAAATCAGCAAGATCCTCCAAAAACACAACATTAAAACAGCATTCTGCACAAACAGAAAAATATCCACCATCCTAAGAAACCCTAAAGACAAAATCGAGTTAGAAAACCAAGGAGTATACGAAATCCCTTGCACGCCTGCCCCACCACATACATTGGACAAACTAACAGAAGAATAAGTGCACGCGTTGAAGAACATAAGAACTCAATCAAAAAAGAAGAACCAACCTCTTCCCTGGTCCAACACCTCAAAGCCACAGGACATGAGATCGACTTTAAAAATACCAGAACTATCGCCAAAACTGAACACTTCAACAACAGAATAATCAGAGAAGCCATAGAGATAGAAAAACGCCCACACAGCATGAATAAAAGAGATGACACCTTCCGCTTACCAGCCATTTGGAAACCCGCCCTCATGAACAGACGAGTACCTAACATGATGAATGACACCAGACCCACACCCACGAGGGCCACACAAGATGCCACCACCACACCTCCACGTAAAAAGCACTCACACCCACACAGAAGATGAGACACGATCACAGACCAGAAGCCACACTGCAGCTGCATCACTACCCACTTCCAACCCCTCTGAGCCATACATGAAGCGAACTGTCCCCCACCATGAAGATGCAGCACGACCACGAACTCGAAGCCAAACAGCAAGATCACAGCTCACCAGCTCAAATCGCCCAGTAACTAAGACCAACCTGAGCACAACCAAGCCCCCACCTGAACAGAACACACCTCCAGCCAATCAGAACATGGCCAACCCCCAACCAATCAGAACACAGCCAAACCCCAACCAATGAGAACACACCCCCACCCAATCAGAACACAGCCAAGCCCCCACCCAATCAAGTCACACCCCCACTAGCAGTTAAAAGGAAGAAGCAGCTGCAAGCTCACATCACTCTGAGAAGCACAGAGCAGAAGACAGAAGCCTGAAGATGATGAATGAGACTTCATCGAAACGTTGCCTAGATACTTCCAATCTTACGCGGGAGAAAACCCGAATAACCAAAGATCCACATACAAATACCCGCGAGAACCTCAGAAAAAATATATATATATGTGTGTGTGTGTGTGTGTGTGTGTGTGTGTGTGTGTGTGTATGTGTATATGTATATGTATATGTATATATGTATATATGCAGATTGGCTGGCTTTTTCTTAAGAACATGTATGGGTGAGGTATTGGCTGTGTGTCTATCAGCCTCCTGTGTTGTAACGACCTGGGTGATGGGCTGTGTGATGACCTGAGTTCTATTGTTTTGACATCCTGGCCATCACACAGCCCATCACCCAGGTCGTTACAACACAGGAGGCTGATAGACACATAGCCAATACCTCAGCCACACATGTTCTTAAGAAAAAGCCAGCCAATCTGCAAACAACAACTCCATCAACCAATCAAGAAATGACAACACAGCCAACCTCCCCACCAGTATATATAGGGAGATGGCAGCTCCAATCACACTTTGCTCGCACAAGCACGAAGCCGAAAGCATCAGCCTGAAGATGGCGAGTGGGACCTCGTTGACACATTGCCAAGATACTCTCAATCTTACATGGGAAAAGACCCGAACACGCCAAGACCTGCATACCTGTACCTGTGAAAATCTACGAAAACAAATATATATGTATGTATGTATATGCATATGCATATGCATATATATGTGTGTGTCTGTGTGTGTATACATATATACATACATACATACATACATACATACATACATACATACATATATATATATTTGTTTTCTTAAGTTTTCACGGGTACTTACATGTATGGCATTCAGCTTTGTTCGGGTATTTTCCCACGTCATTGTAGTTGTGCTTTTAAAGTTGTAGCAACGTTTCGGCAGAATCTCATCTGCCATCATCAGGCTTCTAGTTGTGTCCGTGTGGTTGTGTCAACTTTAAAAGCACAACTACAACTATATAACTATATCTCTATATCTCTATAACTCTATTATATGACCTATTTGACTATACAATTCAATATTCAAGTGTATTGTGAAAATGTGTTTTAATGGTTAATAGATAGGATTTGACCGGGATTAATGGTTTAGTGGTTAAGGTATTGGAACTGAATGAGGAAACTCGCATTCAAATCCATTCACAGCCACAGACACTCACTTGCAATCTAACCTAGGATTGATATTGTTAGCAAAAACAAGAGTAGGAGTGGTAAGTATGCTGTCTTGACCTTCTGAAAGATTAATATAAATATAACCCATTAATAAATAAACTATAGGGTGATGCTGAGAGACCCTTACTTTTAGTACATTCTGTTTCACTTTCTGAGTAAAAATATAAGTGAATGTATAGGAATTGTTCCTTTTATGCACTTGAGCAAGTATATTTTCAAGTACAGTATATTGACATATTGCAGTAAATAAAAAGCCTTTGCACGCACCAGGAGTTCACACACAAACTGAAGGATAAGACATGGCATCTAAATCTTGTCCTTTAGAAAAATCATTAAAGAGATCTTGGAAGAATTGTGGTAGAGGGGTTGAAGTTGCTACAGGTGCTGCCAACTTCAATATTGCAATAGCATTGAGAAGACTGTGAGGTGCAATATGCAGGGCTGCCTGTAGCATGATACAGCTTTGGAAGCATCTGAATGACAGGTGATAGGAAAAGAGAGTGGGAGTTAATCTTTACTAGCCCACCTATACAGTCCAATATGCTTCATTGGAAAGAAAATCACCTCTGGAATCAGTGGAATCTCTCCTGATGCAAATAGCAGCGGATTGGGTAACTGTTAACTGTTACCCATAATATTAGACTGCGATTTTTTTAAAAAGTCTCTTCAATTGCTTCTACAATTACAGAGAACTGTTCTAGCTGGCAATATAAGAAAATACGTGTGCGTGAAAGGGAGAGACTATCAAGTCCTTGATTTACAACAGTTCTTTTAGTGACCGTTCAAAGTTCACACTTAGCAACAGAAATGTTGGGGTCAATTTGAGTTGTAAGTTGAGGACTAACTGTAATCATATGAGGAATCAGCCATCAAATTTGGCCCACATATTAGCTTAAATTTGTTTTGGTTAAGTCAAGAGGATATTGTCTCAAAGCATTAACCAATGAGCTAATTTGATTCACTCTTTTATTATCCTTTATTCTGAAAGATACTTTTGTATTTAAAAAAAAATTTCATATATTCTGTATTTATAACCTAAATAAATAAGTAAATCTTCAGCCAATTTTAAAATACCAGCTTATATTAATGAACCTGTTTAATTTGTACCTTTTGTTCTTTTCTTATACATTTCCAAAATGTGTACATTTGTGGTGTGGTGAATGTTCATAAAGAAATATGGGCTATTTATATTATCCCTCAGTATTTCTACCCATCCTTGTCAGCCTGTTTTATTGAGTTGTAGTAGGGTGTCTTAAAGAGACTTTGAATAATTTCCTGTCCTTGTGCTTTTACTGCACTTATGATCTTATACAAATTCATATTATCAGTGACTTACATGTTTAAGGGCCACTAATGGGATGCTGGCTAAGTGGGAATAATCATATGAGAAAAGAAAATATAGTAATGAGATTTTGTTCAAAGAACCCCAATGGAGCTCCAGCAAACTTGTCAACATCAGTTCAAAGAGAGCAGCTGCCACAGGAGTAGAGTGGCTGGCTACAAGTCTTGTTTGTAAGCTTCCTAGAGACATTTATTGGTCATTATGGAAATTCAGACACTAGAAAGAACAACAATTGATTTTATGTAATTCCTAGTAAATACATTTATAGTATGATGAAAGCCAGTTTGCTGTAGTGATGAAGGTATCAGGCTAGAAACTGGGACACTGTGAGTTCTAGTTCTGCCTGAGGCACAAAACCAATTGGGTGGTCTTAGGCCGTGTGTGTGTGTGTGTGTGTCTGTGTGTGTCTGTGTGTGTGTGTGTCTGTCTCTCTCTGTCTCTGTGTATCTCTCTGTCTCTCTCTCTTTCTCTCCCTCCCTCCCTCTCTTTCTCTTTTTCTTTTTGCCAGGACTAGTGAACAACATTGACTCAAAGGCAAAAAATAATAATATTTAGGATTGCAATCTAATTTGGGGAAAGTTTAAATAGCCAATAGGTTCTGTTTATTTTATTTATTCCAGGTCTGACATTATGGGTGAATCATGGTTCTGGAAATGGATCACCATAAAATGATAGATAGCAAGAGAACCCCACACAAATCCCATCTCAATCCAAAGACTCTCTGTGGTTTCCATAATTCGAAATGTTAATTAAAACATCCATAATACGTTCAGCACAACTCATTTATTTCATTTTATAGTCTCTATTTAAAATGATGTGTATACTGTACAATTGCAGATCAAAATGGTGTAGGTTTTTATGAGATTTATTCTCTAGCATGAATATTATGCATCGTATCATGGGCAAAGTACCTGAAGATCATTTTCAATGGGAGGCATATAGGGAGGCATGTTCAGACCCAATCAAGTTCTAAAAGCATATATTGTAAGGGGGAATAGGGTTTAAAAGGTGTGTATACATGGCTCATATTTGATATGCCATTCATGTCTTTTGAATTAAGATAGTCATATTAAAATTTCATATAGTCCATAAACTGTCTGAAATAATTACAAATGAGAACTTTCGCACCCTATTAGGCCATAATTTTATTTTTGTTCTTTTCTCCTAGTAACAGTCTGGAAAAGCCTATGTAGTTTCCTAAACATTTTTTGAAAGTGGTTTCTTTCTAGGATTGAGAAAGACGGACAGTCCCAAAGTCATGCAGCTGGCTTCATACCTAAGGCAGGACCATAACTCATAGTCTTCTGGTTTTGAATCTAGTGCTTTTAACCCATACATACACCAAAATGGTGCTTATCAGTTAATATACTGTACCTTTAACAGACAGTTGAGATATTAAGTGAATGGTTTGGAGCTCAAACTAGAAAAGGAGGGGTGAACTTATATTTCAAAGATAGATTCCAACCTGCCTTTAAAGTAGATATAAAAGGTTCACAAATGGTTAATGAGAAGCTGTTCTCATTTCTCTCTTTAAAATGCATTGTAAAAATGTGCAGGCAACTATGTGTGAAATTGCACCCCCCCCCCAATGCGCTGACACATCTGTGTTTGGTAACACAGCTTACTTAGATATGTGATGGTTTTAGAAAAGCGGTACATTAAACTACTAATGCATCCCTTGATTGTTTTTCTTGTCCATGTATCTTGCTCTTGCCCCTGAAATATTTAAATACTGCTTTCCTGGTATTTCATGCTGGGGATTTGGATCATTTTTAAGGAGATCGTGTGTATGAGAAAAAGAAAAGAAAAGCATTTAAACTTCTTTGCAAGGAAATGAGCTGTATCTTTGAAAGAGATGCGTTGCAAAGAGGGAATGCATTTATATGACCTGGACCTCCCCCCCCCCCTCAGTTTAAACTTTTTTAACCAGAAAGTTTTCTCATGAGTACAAATCTATTTGCACTTCATTGGAGATCATATGTTACAGTTGGTTTCAATTTATACTACACATTAAATTGAAGAGAAGCAAATCTTCTGTTGGGCTGCAACCCCATTAGCCTCAATAAATCTAAGCTGTTGAAAGAAATTTGGGGAGTTAAAATCCAAACCATATGGAGGGCACCATGTGGTCTGCCCTAACCATGCTCTGACATAATTTGAAGCAAACATTGGACTTGCAGGTAGCTGAGAGTGGGATTTGGGGATTTTTACTCTGTTGACAGTCAATTTCTGCTAGTAGAACTAACAGATTTGGAAGAGTTCTAATTACTAATGATGTCTGATTTCAGCAAAACAGCTTTTGAAACCATAATTTGAACATTACACATTTGAAGTATTGGATTTATTGGATTTTCATTCAGGAGTTCTGACAAATGGCAGCTTATCAAAAAAAAATCTTGGCTAAAGTAAATCCTGTTTTGCATGGTGATCATTTAAAAGAGCTTCAGACTGCAGTAATCCACAATTTTATCACTTAAGTGTTCCATTCCTAGTCTGTGTAATTTATTGAAGAACTTATAGCAAAAAGCAAGATCATTTTTTTTTTGTTAGGAAAAAGTTACTGAGATTGTGAAGACATTCTTCATGTGCTGAGCTAAAATGCAAATCTGATGTCTAGACTTATTTTGTGTCATCTCTGCCAAACTCCTCCTATCACATTCAAGTCTTGTTTTCCCATTGTAAAATGTAAAGGATTTGACTAGGCTTGGAAGTAAGCATTACTAATTAAACTGTGTCCTACATGAAATTCAGTAACATTGATGGGGAAACATACAGGGCAGCTACAGTAGCTCTTAAGAGTAATTATCTTTCCAAGAATTACATAATGGAGGAGAAAGCAGTAGTGAATTTTGAGGGGTTTCCTTTGACAAATTCCATCAGCAGTATGATTTAGAAATAAATATCAAACATACAGTTCAATTTTGGAAGGTTTCATTCTCCACTCCATTACACCCATTTTTATGCAGATACAGCTACATGTATTCACAACTAAAGAAAACATGGAGAGACTGGAAAACTAAATTATGCTGATTAGTTAAATTAGTTAATTTTTTGGTTAATTTTCCTGATGGTTCCACTCTTCCCAGCTGCTGAAGAACAGAGAAGACAAAATGTCCAAAAGGTTAATTTTACTTCCTTTTATCTGCAGTCATGGACTTACTCCCGCAAAATATATAGCTTTCACAAGCTTAGGAACTTTTAAAAGAGAGAAAACCAACATGCATAGGGAAATCAGTGCCTAGAAGTCATGATAGTTATCCACTTTTCCAGGATGCCTCTGACTATGACCAGGGGTGGGATTCAAAATTTTAAACAACTGGTTCTGTGGGCATGGCTTAGTTGGTGGGCATGGCTTGGTGGTCATGTGAGTGGGTGTGGCCAACTCAATATCACTCACATCGAGGCACGCATCTCCTCGCCTGGCCTCTCATGACAGTGGGGATACTGCAACAGTCGTAAGTGTGAAAAATGGTCATAAGTCACTTTTTTCAGTGCCACTGTAACTTTGAATGGTCACTCTACACCAGCAAAGGAGGGGGAAAAAAAACTCTAGAGACGTTCCTGAGACAGGAAGTCTACTCCTGCCAAGAATGTAATAAGGTTAATGGAGAGGCAGTTTCTGTAAGCAACACCAGAATGTTTCCTTCCTGCCTTCCTTACAGGATTATGCCAGTAATTTCTTCTAACAACTGGTTCTCCAAACTGCTTAGAATATTGACAACAGGTTCTAGCGAATAGGTGCAAACTGGTAGAATCCCACCCCGACTATGACCCTGCAGAATGTCCCTAGTGGTTAGTGCTAGATTTCCTGCTTGTGAATTTTCCTTTGGTTGACATCTGTCTTCTCTGACAATTAGAATGCCATTACAGTTTTGCTTTGATTCAGCTAGAGCAGGAGTGTCACACTGGTGGCCCACAGGCCGGATGCATCATATGCAGGCCATGCCCATCCCAGCTCTACAAAGTCAAAAAACGTCACGATACGTCATGTGACATCAACATGACACAGTGAGTTTGACACCTGTGATCTAGAGTGTTATACTTTTATGAAGCTTTTTACTATTGTAGACATTTCTATTCACTATACAGATTTCTATCAGGCATCAGGTAACGGCATATTGTATTTGTACAGCATGGTTAATCTAAACAAAACTTACTTAGTTAACCCAATTCTTTGAATTTTCAAGGGATTGGTTTATGAAACATAAGCAAAGTACATTTGGCTACTTTGTGGCTCAGTGTGTATTGTATGAGCACAATTGTAGTACGTAAAAAAATGAGAAGCAAAATTAGCAGAATTAGTCTGTAATCCTATATATTTATTTGGGACAAAGTTATCACCAATATGTTGTACCATAATTAATTATTCTGTTAACATTTATTGTGGTTGCATTCACAGTATGTGCACTAATACTAAAAATGTATTGGTTTCAATTTACCATAATGGGTGAGACTATCCATTGTGGCTTACTTAAACTTAGCTTATAATTTAGAGCAGAGGTGTCAAGCTCGCAGCCTGCGGGCCAGATGCATCCACCCACTCCTGGTTTAGCAAAGGGGGAAAAAGTTGTGATACATCATATGATGACGTGACACTGTGAGTTTGACACCCCTGACCTAGAGCACTGAATGATTCTAATCAATTAAGTAATTTGGGTTAAGCAAATTATGATTAGTACAATGTAAAAATTCAGTGTGTATGCATACTTCTGATTTTGCATTAAATCATTCCTTATTTAAAAAACTATAATTTATTTAATAAATAAATAAATATAAGTATGTAAATAAATAAGGTTGGCTTTTAAGACCAACAATATGATTTGTGTGATGTACAAACAAGAATTTTTTTGGGGGGAGTCTCTAAGAATAGCTTTACCCACAAGTCCAGCTATGGTGTCTCAGGGTAGTGGTGTTCCTGGGAGGGATGTGCAAAGAATGCTAGAACTGTCTGACCAATAGTGTATTCTTGCACCAGAATCACCCAAGAGGGTGGTTGAGGTTATATCTTCAAATTTGTATGCTAAAGGATGTCAGTGGACAGATAGTAACCAATTCAAAGGAAGTCAAACATAGATGAATGAAATATACTGAAATTTTAGATGCTAGAGAGATCAAAGATTTAATTAAATTATCACTCTGGTCATTATCAAGTCATACGTCTACAGCTATTGATGACATATCTTCAGAAAGATGTCAAGCAACAGACGAGGAATCAGTAAAAGTTCTAACTGAAAATAATTATGCATTTAGAATTTGGGTTTACACAATACATTAAATCAAAATGTGATTTCTTTGTGATTTAGCCTGTTGATGACCTTGGGAAGTGTGGCTTGTAAACCATGATTAAACAAATTAAGGCTTAGCTTGCATAAGCCCCACTGGAAACTCTAGCATTGTGGAGGGTCATTGGATTTTTATATTTTGTCATTTGACTAAACAAACCTGTAATAACAACAACCTTAACAGAGAGGAAAATAACTTCAGCATTCACATCAAAGGCTATGCATTTGATAAAAAGACTGAAGTCTGCCCAGCCATTGCCCAAATGCTTTCGCCCTAATAGCAATTTGGAAAGGTGCCACTTTGTAGGCAATGTGCCTTCTGTAGTCTAAGTAAGTGCCAGTTCAATGAGTGACATTTCAGAAATGTGTCAGGAGTGGGGGACATTATCGCCCATTATCTGTCTTCATTTTTTCTATTCAGGAAGTCTTTCCCTCAGCAAACAGGGCAGCAAGAAAGGCTATGCGAAAAAGACAGGATGACAAAGAGACTATTTGCAATATGGGGCATCTGAAGGCAAGAGAATCCTTCCGACCACCCTTAGCTCATGCTTATCGTTTCCTAGAAAGCAGTGCTTTTTGGGGTTGCCAGACTAAACCTGGCATCCAGAATTTAACTCCAGGTTACATGTGCCAGGAAGACCATCTTGGATTGGTTATAGGAAATAATTGGATGTAACTGTAATTGAAATTTAGAGGAACAACTCTTAATTTTTAAAAAGGTCACAGTAAATAAATAGCTTTGTTAAAAAAATAACCTACTTAAGTAAGTATTTTGATTTGATACAAATATATTTGACCCCTACCAGCAAGGGGTGCTGACCAAAATCGTTCTAAGTGTGGTTTGTTCTCAGTCCTTTGAGGGATTATAGGGAGAATAATAGAATCTTAAAATTTTCTCTGCCCCAACTTATACAAAACAATATCAAGAGGGGTTATTTTAAGTTTCTTTTTCATACTTTCTTCTGCCTCAGGAGCTGAGTAATCTTTTCTGAAAGTGCCCCCTTCATGCTTTGTTCAATCCTTCCCCATTTCCTAGGTCAGATTTACATTCGTTTGCATTTATTTTATCATGCGTTATTAAACAATGCAGAATGACCTGGCTCACACATACATTTATAAACTGCAGTTGGATTGGGTTCATATATTGAGGTAAAACCCCAAAGCACGACATTATGGCTCAATACAGCAATTTTCATTAAACCATTTCAACCATCCATGGTCTTTTCATATAGGTCCAATCCATCATGTTATTTGGCCTTTTAAAAACAGGTTCAAGATGGGACTGGTAATTACCAGAATTAAATGTTGATCGTTTTTTGATAAATCCTAATATGGTGTATTTTTTGAATTAGCATGAGGAATAATCAAACCAAATCCAAAAATAAATTGCTTAATGGACTATGACATTGGCTTTGATCCAGTGAATTTTTACACTTTACCTGCCTAATTGTCCATGCATGAATTTAGAAATATTTTTGCTGCTGTATTTTTAAACTATAATACAGGGAAAGTACAAGTTTGATGATAAGTCATTGAACATCAAATTTTGCATATTTACAAAGAGATTAGATTTCTAATGTGCTATCAAGTAGCTTCTCAGCAGTTTACAAAATATATAAACATAAAATATCCAGAATATAAACATTCAACAATTTAAGTTATAAAAATAATTATCCAATTAGATTTTCTTATAGATGCTATGCAGATGTGTCTTCCTTTTTTTCTAAATATTCTTTTCCTGAGAAGTTTTTTACCGTATTATGTATTATGGTATAAACTGAGAGATTCATGCTTCAGCTACAGCCTAGGATCTTATCATGCTACTTTAGCAACATGGGAGGAAATGATGGTACTAAAGTGTCTCCTTTCCTGTTGAAAACTAAATATTGGACATCAACAAGTGGCTGAGAAGCAAATTTATTTTGTAAATAGATTTATTAAAATGGTACATTGAAAATTAGACAGAACACAAGTTTTTGTTTTCATAAAGGTCATACAGTAAAATTCATAATCTGAATAATTTAAGTATATCTGCACATAAATGATTTCATTCTATTTGGACTAATTTTCTTAATTTTTCAAAACTATATGGAGTGGAATTCCAATTTAGAACTGTGGTAATAAAACTGCTACTGAATAATACCAGAATATTAATACTGTGAGGTTGCCTGGCTCAAATCACATTTTAAAATGATTTCCCATTATTTAACTGCAAAGCAACTTGCAACACATACTCTCTGAATTATAAGCCACCTGGATGCAAGTATCTGTTTTATAAAACTTTAGTTTGCTGCAAAAAACACATCTCACTGCTAGATATTTGATTACATAGTAATGCAGACTAGTTCTTCCTAGATGAACCCTAGAATATATCCCTGATAGTGATATATCTCTTCTGAGAAGTATAGTTCTGGCATAAAGAGATGTGGTTTTATGAAATGACCTTTTAACAATTACATTTTAAAGACTTTTCAAATGGCATAACTATTTCTGTTATTAAAAATCTAATGGGTGGATGGTTTAGAAGCCCAGATCTAGAGACTGCTGAATTTCTCTATACAAATAAAGGATAAGATATTCAGCCTTTCAGTGTACTTCTCTAAAATAAAACACTCCAATTAGCACTGATTCAGGTATCTATAGACTAGAGTGAATGCTACTAAACATAAACATTCAAAACTATGATATGGATTAATAAGTAGTCTACCATATCAGCCTCAACCGAATACCCAGAGTTCTAGGGTACCCTCCAAAATCAAATCAAATCAAATAAAAATGATTTATTTCTTTTTAATCCTCACAAGATAGCCAAGCCTCACTTGCATGTTATGTGAATTCAGCCCATAGAGTTAGTTTAGGGTTCAACAAATTACATCAGCTTAGGCAAATGAGTTTAGTAAACCATGTTTAGTGTGTTACATATACAGTGTGAGAATTAGGTCAATTGTCTTTTTGCACTAAAAATAAATTATTAGCTAATTTTTGTAGCTACTTTTCATGTAACATAAAATAATATGCACTATCTTTTCCTTGCATTGTGGTTAGCAATTTAATATAGCAAACAAGTTATTTCCTTTTTGGCCATGTGAACAATTATTAATCGTGAAATGTTTTAGTGTAGGGAATTCTGACATTTTGTTTTGTTTTGTTAGGGAACAAAAAAACTTGAGCTTCGACACTCTTATGGCAAATTTATTATCAAATTTATTTGGCCATCCATCACACAGAAAGTGTATCTGGGCAACAATCCAATATAACGGTAAATAAGTAAAACAATCAATACTTAAAATCAAATTATAAGAAAATACCATAAGAAAACTAAACAAAATATTTCTCCAACAAGAACAAGAAATGACTAGGGTAAAGATTCCCACTAAGAGATATGCAGTATCTTCTAAAATAATCCAATCATTGGTATGCAAAAATAAAAGTGATTATAATAAGTTATATATCACTTAGATAACCCTAGAATAATGTAAGTCACTAGTGGGGAATCCTGCCTAAATCACCTCCAAATAAAATTAAATCCAATGCGATCCAATGGATAAACTTTAAAATTACAGTTTTGCCACGAAAATGTGAGGTAGCCAAAACTATAAGTAGACTAAGAAGAAAGTATGAACTAAAGACTATATCTGAAGCATTGAGGAAGCCAGAATTCAGGAAAAACCAACAATGAAGTCAAATCGGAGCCTAGGAAAATCACATTAAATAATAAAACTCAAATCAAACATGAAACTCAATTATATTCTTTTGTGTCCAGATGCACGTGCCCATCTTCAGAGATAAAAATCAGAACTCTTTCCAGAAAAGGCTACTGCTTATAATTCAGTGATTCACTATAGAGATCTACTCCATTCTTATAATTATCCATGTATAATTCTAGAGAATAGCAACTTACAAAAATATTTACAAAAAGTAATCTTGTAAGACTGTGGAACAGCAGTTTAGTGGCAAGAAAAAATGGCAGTATAAAAGACAGGGGAGGCAGAATCTCATCTCGAATGATAGCCAGAGATATTTTTGATAAAAGCTTAACTGAAATTTGATCTCATAGTCACATAGTGGTTACATTGAAAGCCAAAATATTTCAAAGGAGAGACAGTCTTGCCCTCAACACTACACAGTGGCGGGAGTGGTTTAATGTACTATAAAAACATATATTAGGGATTATGTCATTGAGGAATGAATTCCACATTTAATCTAATCCTGCACTGGAGTTTGTTTTGGTAAACATTTCAGGATGCAGAACAAAATTGTTACATGGTTATTTTCAGATACTTCGCTTTTACAACTCGAATATCCTTCATGATTCCATCTGGGATGCTTTAACTTTGCTATTGTTTTGCTGAATTTAGGAAACACTGGCTTAGTATAGCTGCCACCCTCATAGATTTGCTAGCAGGAAAGTAGATGTATAAAAAGTAACTTAAATATTTCCAAATGAATCAATATGCCTCTTTCCCTTGATTTCTATTTTTTCTAATAGGTTTCTTTGTAGGATTCATCTCCACATATGGTCTTTGTGTGAGCAAATATAATAATGAGCTCTGGGCTTGCAGGAATGGGCTAATCAACAACTACTGTAATTCCAATTTCAAGTACCTATGCTGACTAATTGGGAATGGGAGCCTCTAGAAATTTGGAAGACACACTAGCCTTAGGTACATCTGGAATTTTGATTAAAAGGGTGCACTGGATAAGAGCCTAAGGTAGATGTATAATGCTAAGTTCTAGAATATATAGACTAGTGCTAATTTGAAAGTAAAAGTTGCTTCAAGCTTACTTGTCACGCATAATCACAAAAAAGCTATAGTTGTGATTGAATAGCCCCTTAAGACAGAAATAAAGAGGCAGCATGAATAGTCAAAGTTACAACTGCACTGAGAAAAGTGACGTAGGACCAGTCTTTATACGTATGAACTGCTATGTATTTACAACTGTTGCAGTGTTCAACAATTGCCATCTGTGATTTCCCATATGGCTTCTTCTGATAAGCAAAGTCAATGGCAGAAGCCAGCTTAGTTTAACAACCGTGTGACTCACTTAACATTTGCAATGATTTGCTTAACAACTGTGGCAAAGAAAAGTCATAAAAATCAGGCAAGAGTCACTTAAATAACCGCCTTGCTGAGCAATGCAAATTCTTGTCCTAATTATAATCTTAAAGGACTACCTGTATTTATGTTAGCTACACAGAATGTTTTATCCTGTCCTGTTGTGCTATTACAGCTAATTTATAAAACAGTTTGTTCCGAGAATCCATCTGGTGTTTTGGCTTTCATTATGTTGCACACTAATCCAAAGTTAAATGAAAGTTTATGCAGCAACTAAGTTTTATTACATAGACTATGATTATGCAACCTACTAAGCTAAAATGTGGTTGGCTACTCTATGGTCTGTGGTTTCAGCTAACTAGGTTGATTCAGCAAAACATGATTAAATAAGCAGTGGGTTATCTTTACATCTAGCCTACAGAATCCTGCTTTCAGATATACAAGTTAGCAGACACTTCATGTTCACAAAACACAGTACGTTGCAAGCCTGTTTAAGAGTCATTTTTAAAGCAAAGTCTGTGTCTGTGGCATGCTTTTCCTCCCTACCCATGGTTATCCTGACCATGGCGACAATTGAAATGGTTTGATTTGTTTACATAGCACAAACTAACATGCAGGCTTAATATCTATGGAGATTCTCAGCCATCTGGGTCATGGTTGTCACCAAAGGTGCTTTTTAAAGAGGCTTTCTGGGTGTTTTTTTTTTGAAGATGTTTAGCTTCTCATCCAAGAAGTTTCAAAGAAAAAACAGAAGGTCCAGTTGCCTCTTTGGGACAACATACAGGCTTGTTTTACCCAAAAAGCACATTTGGGACAACATGCAAACTTGTTTTACCCAACACTTTATTGGAGGGTGAGGGAAAACTATAAGATTTTTGCTTTAGATAAAAATGACCCTCAAGAGTTTTAACATCATTTAAAACTAAAACTGGACTAAATCCTATATAGTTTTTTTTTATATAGAAGAGGAAGCTTGGTCACACTATAGTTTTGTTTATTTTTTATTTTTTTTAGGAAGGGGAAGATGCTGGGGATTAAACCTGGAATCTTTTGGATGCAAAACAGGTATTTTGCGCATAGGTTTTGTTTTATTTGGTCGTTCACCGGAGTATATCTCATCTAGACCCGTTTGGTCCTCGGCGTCAACCCAGCTAGAAAGGCTGGCTGACCCAACCCTGGTGGAGGACGAGAAAAAGGCGGCTATTTCAAGGCAGCCTCAAAGAAGCACAAAGGAAGAAGCATGGAGACGTGTGTGTGTATATGTGGAGGGGGGGGGGAAACGGGCGAGTAGGCCCACTCTCGCAAGCCCCCTTCCCCCTCGCCTCGCGCCGCCCGCAAGCCTGTGGGGCGTTGAAAAGGGGCGAGGCGGAGTAGGAGCGCTTCAGAGGAGAAAGAGGCGGCGGCTCGCTCTTGTCAGAAGCGACCGCACGAGAGTCGAGTCCGGGAGGAGTCAGTTCTTCGAGCAAACTTCAGGCTTGGGACTGGCTTCCCTCCCGCCGCTCGGTTTATTTTTTGCAAAGAGCCGGCGCTCTTGGAGGAGCAACACCCTTTACTGCGGTGGGCTTGGCTCAGCTGGTTGGGTTTGGGATTCTACCACCCCGGACAGGGCGGAAGGGAGGGGAGAGAAAGAGAGAGATAGGCTCTCGGGGTTGAGAACGCGGCGTCCTCCCCACGGCTCGAGCGGAAGGTAAGCGGAGCGCTGGCCGGAGAGAATGGCGCGCTGCCTTTTTGGCCCTTTCAGGCGCGCGTCAGTCACGGGTGGCCCCCTGTAGGCGCGCGGACGGCGTGGGGCTGCGTGTAGTTCGAAACTTTGGGGGATTGGTGTCGAGGACGCAGTAAAAGGGCGAGTCCTTTAAAGCCCGTAAGGCGCTTTGTTTGGGTCCAAGATATAGTAGAATTAAACTCCAAAGAGTTGCTTGTGGCTGGGTTCTCCTAAAATGGGTTTGGTTACTTTGGGACCCGTGTAAATCCAGTGAAGGGGTGGTTGCTTTTCTTTCTCCTTTAAGCGAGGTTGTTTCTCTGCGCCCAAGTAATTCAGCGGGGTGGACTCGGAAAAGGTTGGGCTGGCGTAGAAGTAACCGTGTTGGTTACTTTGTTCTCCTTTGCTGCGGGGAGCGATAGTTCCACCGAAAGCGGCCGGGCTATTTAAAAAAAGGTTTATTTTTCCTGCTCTGTATTCTCCCCGTTGCTGAGAGTGTGTATGTGTGCATCTCAAAGGTGCTTTTCAAAAGGCAACGTTTCTCTTCTCATCCAAGAAGCTTCTTATTGGAACTGAAGAAGCTTCTTGGATGAGAAGCGAAATGTTTTCAAGGGGGGGGGGGAACCAAGAAAGTCCAGGTGCCTTTTGAAAAACACCTTTGGGATAACCGTGACCTGGATGATTGATCCATAGACACATGTGCGCGCGCGTGTGTTCATTTAGTTTAGGCTGCCGGCTTGAATGGCAGGAATATTAAGGTCCAATGAGTATTAATACCATCGTTGCATCGCTTTTGTGTCTTTGCCTTGGACAAAACTTGCACAATCCTCTTCATAAACCTTACCACATTTCTAAATTGTGTGCACAGGATCCTGAATTTCTAGAGTGGCAGCGATTTCCTTCCTTCCCCAGAGTTAACTTGACTATATAGTTCACATAGTACAAGCCAGCATTGCAGGCTTCTTTTACCCAACATAATTCGCACAACACATAGATTGCCTAGGTTCTCTTTCCCACTGCTATGTGAACAAATTATTCTGCCTTCAACACCTCAATATTACTGTTTAACACCTGAGCCACAATCCTGCCTTTTTAAAGACTGTAATCTAAAGGTAATTCCTTTTCACTTCTCCTAATTTGTGATGTATTAAGAGATTTTTGGCATTGGGCCAGTATAATGAATAATAGCAGTTCAGAAATACATTTTTACTTTATCTGTACATTTTATATTGCTGCCCTTCCCACAACAATGATTCTTGCATATGTGGTGAAACGTTCATATGTCAATGTGCACAGGGCAGACATACTTTGCATTATTGTTTTAATTTCTGCAGTGATTTTACACTATCTTGAGTGGTAACTTCTGGTTATCATTGTTTCAGAGCAAGGCATTCCTTCTCCCAGAGTGCCTGGTTAATTTCACCGCAGCCTTTTTGTCAGAAAATATCCAAGAAGATACTAAGAATAAGCCTGTTGTTATGAAAATGTTTCTGAACTTTTGCTGCTGGGAAGTCCTCTGTGCCTGAAACTGTACAAATACTGATTCATGGGGTATCTAGTTTATATTGGCTTGTAAATATTTTTCTTACTGCAGTTTATAATGGTTCCCTTGTGTGGTAGATACTCTAAAAGCAAGTGAAAAGGAAAGAGACTATTTAGTAATCTTTAAGTCTTCCCTAGAATTGTTCATGGGTTTTCCTAACAAAGGTTGAAGAGATTTATTGAGTTTGTTTTTATGGACTTGAATGCAGTTGAAAAGAGGATTGTTTGCTTGGTTTGTTACTTATGGTATTTAGCTCATCTTTCTTTGTCTTTGGTATTTGGATTTTGCACAATTGTTTATAATTTCCAAATTGTGATGCACAGTAATGGGTGGGTTTGTGTGTGGGTTTGTAAGACAAAAGAAAATGTATGTAGCTTATACACCCAAAACAACATATTTCTTATAACTCATTTCTGAACTGTCTCTGATGATTTTATGTAGGCTAAGATTCAACATTTACAGGAATAAATAATTGTACGTTGGGGACATACAAAATAACCAAATGTTGGATGTAGCAGCAAATTTTGTCAGGAATGTAGTTAATTATAAGTACTCTAAGAGGAATGATTGTATTTCTCATCTGTTTTTCTTAACCAGAGAAGACATTAACATACTTAGTAGATGATGGTGACAAAGAACATTAAGGACATTTACTTTTATGGATTGTTATAGTCTCATATAACATCTCCTGATGTTTAGTATAATATAAACTCTTAAATACCTGGAACAAAAAGATAAGCATAGATTCATTTAGCACACAGATTGAAACTGGCTCATGAAGGGTTGCAATGAAGATATAGACTGCATAAATGTAAGCTAATCTGATTCTCTGGTACCTCCGAGCACTTAGTGATGCTTGTATTATTTAAGGCATATGATGTTGTGACAGAGTGATTATTCACATATTCCCATTTGTATTCCCATTTGTCTTCTATTAAGATTGATAGCTCTCTTCCTTCTTGCACCTATAGCTGGCAATTCACCAGGAACTGCTTCTCTTAATCTGTTCTGATTTTTGGACTCCTGCCACCTGTGTATATTAACATGTTTACAAATAAAGTATATTATTTCTACACTTAAAAAGTAGCCCTGCCAGGGAAGAAAGAAAGACTCAGTTGCCTAAGGTTTCATTAAAACATAGAGTCATGTACCGTAGTTACTGCAAGACTAATGTCACATGTGTACCCATTACTTTATTCCCTTTTGGATAAGCAACTTTAACAAAGTATAGAAAGAAATTGCAATTTAAGGAAACTAGAGGGATTAAATTAAAGGAAATATATCCTAATAGATTTGTTTCATATGGTAAAGGTTTCCTTTGACCATTCATGTCCAACTCTGCTCATTTCCATTTCCTAGTCGAAGGAGACAGTGTTGTCCAAAGATGCCTCCATGGTAATGCTGAGGCACATGGGACACAGTTACCTTCCCACAAGTGGTACCTATTTATCTACTCATTTGCATGCTTTTGAACTTCTGGATTGATGGGCTGGGGCAAGAATGGGAACTCATCTCATTGTGTGGTACTTGGGTCTTCAACTACAACCTTCCAGTCAACAAGTCCTCCATATAGGCTTTATAAATTGGTTTTTTTGTGTCTTATTTTATATGATGTTTTTATGTGTTGTTGGCTACCCAGAATCACTGTGGGCAGCATAAGAGCCATGGTGGCGCAGTGGTTAGGATGTAGTACTGCAGGCCACTTCTGCTGATCACCTGCTGCCAGGAGTTTGGCAGTTCAGGTCTCACCGGCTCAAGATTGATTCAGCCTTCCATCCTTCCGAGGTTGGTAAAATGAGGACCCGATTGTTGGGGGCAATATGCTGACTTTGTAAACAGCTTACAGAGGGCTGTAAAAGCACTGTGAAGTAGTGTATAAATCTAAGTGCTTTATATATATATATATATATATGTGTGTGTGTGTGTGTGTGTGTGTGTGTTTTCTGAGGTTTTCGCGGGTATTTGTATGTGGATCTTTGTGTGTGTGTGTGTGTGTGTGTGTGTGTGTGTGTGTGTGTATATACAGTTTGCACCAACACCATCACCATTTCCTTTCCATTCCTTTCTACCTTTGGAAATCCTTCTTGTTTCCATCCGTGTCCATATACTATTTCACATGTAAATTTCTCATTACAATACACATTCATAATTTGTCTGTAGAAATTATAAAATACATGTTCTGTTCTACATAAAATGGGAAGAAGCAAATATTTTGAAAAAAACATTTGAATTTAGGGTTTGCAATAATTGCCTTATACTAGATGCTGACAGTGAGACATTAGCAAGAATGATCTGTTAATTATCAGTACTGTCATTTTACTAGGTTCATTTTTTAATATATTAATTGAACGTGAGTTTCTATTTGTAGTGGGTAGCATTATAAAAACGAATGTACTCACATACTTGTGACAAAAATAAGAGGGTTTTTTAAACCATGTGACAACAATGGACCAGAAAAGAGTTAGTTTTGATATCCCAAAGGGGAAATGATTAATGCATTGAATTGACGCTTTCACCAAGGGGATTGATAGGAAGGGCTTATTTTCCCAGTTTTGTACATGGAAAAGTGACACAATGCACTGATACTTAATTTGTGTATTTCTTAGGAACATGCAGAAGGTTCTATGTAAGTAATGCAAGGCAGAAAAATAGGCCAGCGGGCCTGCTTCTGCAGTGCAATACCCAACAAAGTAAATCCAGAAAAGATCAATGTTTCTTTCCAAGGCTCTCATGTAGAAGCATAACATCTGAAGCTGGTTGTCCAGATTACATAGTATTTTTTAGACCATGGTAACAGCTACGAGGTATCAAGATGAAAAGATTGTCTATGGAAATGTTCAGTCATCCAGGACATGGTTGCCCCAAAGCTGCTTTTTCAAAGGCAACTGGAGTTGCTTTATTTTGCTTGAAGACGTTTCATTTCTCGTTTCTAAAGTGTCCTGTTTCATTTTCCTCATCCTCATTTTAATTTCCAAAGCATCCTGTTTGCCTGATGGTAGGATCAATAAACTTAAATGCTTTGGGCTCTGTAAACTAGAACATAGAAGAAATATTTTAGGTGACAATAATTTGGTATTTTAAAAGAAAGATTTTTATTTCTAATCCCTTCCTAGCAATTTTATTTTTTTCTGGGATCCAAATGTCTCAGAGGAGCCACAGAGGAAAAAAAAATCATTTATTTGGTGTTATGTGTTGCTGTATGGTATGGAAAATGTAAAAAAAAATCTGCTCATATACTAATCAATGTAGAGCCAAGGAAAGAGCATTAAAATATTTATTTTTATGTGCTGTTATAATCTTATATAACATCTCCTGTTGTGTAGTGTATAATGTGAATTCTCTAGATACCTGGAACAAACATTGACATATGTAGCTATAAATCCCCTGCCAGGTGAGTGTCCATTGCATATTCAAACCTTGGTGGTCTCCATATGGATGGAATTATTGTCTTGTCTGTTCTTGCTCATCAACCTGCCCTTAATTGACTCCATGTCTTCCATTGAGTCAAAGTGGAGAATTCCAGATGAATAACATTTGAGTGTTTTATTCAAATGTTTGGATTGAAAGCAAGGCATCTAGGTTTGGATATGTGGGTAGGATATATTGATTTTAAAGAATTAAAAAGCAGCATTTCAAGCTGTTTAACCTGTTTAGTCTCTTATATAAATATAAATTAGTTGACAGTTTACACAAAGTTTGTTTGCATACATTGTCTATTCAAAAGGAAATTCCTACTCTATATAGATGGAGGAGGATGGGAAGAAGGCACATGTTTTTATAATTAATTCAGTCTGTTCATATCATTAGATCATCACAAATGTATATGTTTCTTTTAAACAACAAAAATCCTGGAATAACAGAAATTTTGTAAGCTAACTCTATTAAAACCAGAGAATGGACAGCATTGGCATGTAGATTAAATATATATTGTGCCTAATAATTGTATTTACTTTTATGTATGCATAAAATGCTTATTTACAATCAAATGTTTGGAACTGTATTAATTGTAAACTAAAAAGATAAACACTATGATTGTTCCTTCATTTACAAACAAAGGCCCTTATCTTTTCATAAACTATGCTAATAGCCTTTTTTGTAACCAATCCTTTCCTCTCCATAAGAAATAGAATTTTTTGTTCTTCTTGGAAGACCTGCCTATCCTGGGGTATATGAATGCATTGTATGCTTGATAGCTTCAAGAAACAAACCTGTGATTAATTTTAATTAATTTAACAAATTAAGGTTTAAGTGATTCAACATTTCACTTAAACATTTTTTATATTAAAAAAGTGTATTGTATTTGAATTAATGTGTGATGGAATAGTAAAAGCATTGTTCCAGTCATCGGATACAGGTTCAGTTTTCATACATTAGTTAATATTTACATTCTGTAAGCTGCCTCGAGTTGCCATGGGTGAATAGGCAGCAATATAAATTCAATAAATAAATAATAAGTCACACAATCCTTAAGGGGACTATATCCATAATTTTTACTTTTCTTACTTTACAGCACTAGATCAAATGAAAAGATTAAAAGCATTCATCCTAATAAAGATTCCTTATTTGGGAGTGGTTGTTTTTTTCTTTTCTGCAGTTGTTTATCAGTGTATGTAACTTAATCAGTAGAAAAGAGTGTGAAGTTTGCTTGTTGCTTATATATTAGTATTCCCTGCCAGTCTTGATTGGACTATGGCTTCTTCTTTGATCTTTAATTAACATTGTTCCTTTCATGATTGTTTATCTATTTACACAGGCAGCAAACTGTTTTCTCCCATGTATTGATGATATCTAGCCTGGTAATGAAATCCCTGCAGGGTAAAACTAAGCTTGGAAAAGATCAGAGACCCAGGAGTTTAAATTTTACATATATATGTATGGACTCTACTATTGAAGATTATTTATTTAATATTAAATTTCTACAGTAGTTGAAAAGATTTCAAGATGGATATCTTGGGCCCTGAAATAACATGTATGAAATATTTTTCTGAATATGATTTTATTAGTTAAAGGTAGGTCTGAAAAAGATATATATGTGGGGTCATTGATGCTCTCTTGAGTTAGGTTGTTTTCTTGCCAATGTTTCATTACTAAACTAGGAACTTCATTAATGCTAGAAGGTAATGGGGTCTGCTGTCTGCCACTTATATATAAACAAAGAACAAACCCCACTTTCTTCTAGCACTGATAATGTTATCTAGTTGGGTGATGAAAAATCTGCAAGAAAACAGTCAAAATCAAAGAGCACCAATGTTCAGTCCCACCGTTCAATCCTGAGCCATAAACATTCTCTTCTATTGGAAGGCTTATATTGTTGAAACGATAATAACATCAATCAGTAACAATTAATTAGAGTTTTGGTATTTAAAAACTTGGTCTTTTGAATACTCAGAACCTTCAATGGTCTTCTGGTTCTTCATTCTTAGTCATAAATACGACCGACCTCTGACTAAACAATAATTGCATGGAAAATATTTTAAACAGAACATTTTGTAGACATTTCAAGACATGAAAAAATGCCAATTTCAATATAACGGTGGTTTGTTCAGTCATCATTTACTTTGGTTAACTTTGAATCCATAATTTCAGTTTGTGTATTTATTATTAAGCCATATATATTTAAGACTATTTTTAGTAATCCTTCCCTTTAAAAAAAAAAGATAGGAAACTTGTAACCAGTAGTAAACAAGTTATATTCGGTTAGCATAAACGAAAGTTATATTCAAACAATAATTCCAACTTTTTGAAAGTCTTTTGGGAGACTGCATGGGGATCTTCAATACTAAACCATAGCTGTCTGGGTTTATATACTGTGTTAAGTAAAATCCAAATAACTTGTAGTGTGATAAAGTTTGAGTCCATCAATTTTTTGATATTTTATCTATGTATCAAGTACACTTAAATGCAACTTTGAAAACCGCATGTATACAATGTATTTATTTTGAAACGACTGAAACTATTATTAACACACCTTTGTTTTAATATATTTAATACTAATATATTTAATATAAAGCACACACATGTCAGTAGTTTGATGTTAAATGGCTGACACTTTTGTCTAGTTGGATCATTATTATCTTTGTTCAGTATTCTCAATTTAATTAGAAGCTGCAAGTGGCATTCTGTTGTTTGGTATTTAGATGAAAAGTTCTCAACAGTGGTGAGATTTTCCTTCTATTTCCCCAAACTATAACCCATACATACCATATGTATTTTTACATTTAGATCTTTTCCCTTTCACATACATCTTTATGCTGATATAAGACAGATTCAACTGTTCTCTTTCTTGGCTCAGAATTATATAGCATATTGGTTTATACATTTGCTCATTGTATATAGCATAAAGTAGCATAAGTAATGAGGAATATTGATTACGATTTAGTATGTAGGTGGTCCTCATTTAATAAACTTGTTCAGCCACTGTTTGAACATACAATGGCACTGAATTGACAGTTACAACCGATCTTTGTACTCATGACTGTTCCAGGTCCCCATGTTTACATGAACTTGATCTGAGTGCTTGGCATTTGTCTCATAATTACAATATTATAGAATCCCACATCACATGATTGGGATTTGCAACCTTCCCTACCCGTTCCAATATGCAAAGTCAATGGGAAAGCCAGCAGGAAGTCTCAAGTCATGGTTAGGTGAGGTCTTTGCTTAAGGATTAAGCAAGCAGGACTATTGGAATTGCTGCCACTAAGTGGCACAATTACATTTTTTTTTTTAACTTGCAATCACGTCACTTAATAGTGGGGTTTCCTGTCTCAGTCCCATTGAAGTGGGTGGAGAGGCTATCCAAATGGTTTTCATAAATCACTTTCTTGATCTGTGCTCAATATATATTTACATTTTTCTTGCCTTGCAGCAAATCTTTCTATTTGAAAACTGTCCTCTACATTCACTGCAGTATGCTTCTGGGTGCAATTCAAGGTGCTGGTTGTTACCTATAAAGCCCTACATAGCATTGGGCCAGATTATTTGAGGGACCACCTGCCTCCCACGTTTTTTCTCAATCAGTATGTGCTAAGAGAATTGACATACTCTGGATACCTTTGATTAAGCAATGTTGTATTTTGGGACCCAAGAAACATGCCTTTTCTGTCCTACCACTGATTCCCACCTCCTTGAAATCCATGTGACCTCATCCTGTTGGTATTCTGCAAAGTCTTGAAGACTTCAGGTCTTGTGTTTAGATGGATGGGGCTTCTTGTTGAACATATATTTATTTTTGTTTATGATTGTATAGATTGACTGCATCCCATCTTATTCTGTTTTGTATTAGACTTTTTATGGTACGTTATACTGCGAGCCACACAGAGTCATTGAATTGGGTGAAGTATACATTGAAATTAAAAAAAAATGGATTAGAAGCTCCGAGTAATTAATATTGTGAGGAGAAAGATAGGAATATCTCTTTTTCCCCTTCTAATACTAGGTTGTACATACAGTATACAGTATGCATACACAGGTCATTATTTTCAAAAGAATTAGATTGCCTTGATGAAAATTGCCTTTCCAATGTGTTACAGAGCTGTAAAGCATAAAATGGAAGGATAGTATCTTTAGCTAAACCATAGGGAAATAATGCTGGTGGGGGTGGCAGGTGTTGAATGTTCTGCTCCACTTGCAATTCGCAGACAGCTTGTTAGAAATTGGGGAGGATATTTATAGGCCCATCCCGTCTGTTAATTTCACAAGTCCTCTGTTTTATGTCTTTTGAATTTTTTTTAAAAAAATCTCAACAACGATGTCTTAATTACTTGCATTTGTGTGACAAAATAATTCTTATTGTTTCTGAGCATATTTTCCTTTCTGAAGAAGAAGCCTTTCTTTCCCTGAGTCTGTTCTTTTTTTTTTTAGAAACATGAACCCTAGGATGAGTTTTGGTATGTCCCACTTGAAGGCACAAATCATAATTTGTTTAGCATGTTAAAGTAGCCCAAATGATAAGATGCGTACAGTCTGGCAATGAATATCATTCTATGAGCAATATGTGGTATAGCAATAGCACTTAGACTTATATACCGCTTCACAGTGCTTTACAGCCCTCTCTAAGTGGTTTATAGAGCCAGCATGTTGCCCCCAACAATCTGGCTCCTTATTTTACTGATGGAAGGCTGAGTCAACCTTGAGCCAGGTGAGATTTGAACTGCCAAATTGCAGTCAGCCAGCAGTCAGCAGAAGTAACCTGCAATGCTGCATTCTAACCACTGCGCCAACACGGCTCTTATTGTACATGTAGTCCTTGGCTTACAACCATAATGGTGTCTGTGACAGGACCTGGTTTTACAGCCTTTTTACAGCAGATGTTAAACCAGGGGTAGGCAATTTTCCCAAGGGGCCATATGAGAAACTGGAACTATTGCGGCCGCCTTTGCCACCCCACTCCTCCTAGCTGTTGTGGCCCCACTCATGCTACTATTGCTATCCTGCCCTTTGTTGATGTTGCCGCCAACACCACCATCCCCGTTGTTGCTGCCCAATTCCCCATCGCTGCCAACACTCCACCGCTGCTGATACAGCGGGCTGGACTAGAACCGTTCACAGGCTGGATGTGGCCCACAGGCCATAAAATGCCTGTGTTAAAAACGTGTAGCAGATTGTAAGTCAAAGGCGTGGACATTATGCAAATGCCACAGTTACTAATAAATCCATTGTACGCTATGGGATGTTTTTTTCTGGAAACTAGAAGTAAATACCAGTTTCCACAAAAAATGTAAATCATGGATATGTGACGGTGGCATAATTACAGGCATGTGACCATGGTGGAGAGACATTGTAACTGTGAAACTGGCCCAAGGACACCCAACCACTTTGTGCCTAATGTGGGACCAGTCTCCTGGTTTTGGACCTGATGTCTTAACCAGTGTGTTAAACTGGATGTTAATATAAATGATGCATTCTGGTATATATGAAATGCATTGATAATATCTCAATTAATATTACTATTTTTTCGAGATCTGTATAGTTTTCAACTGACTGTTATGAATACTGGCTGGAAAAAGATGTGCAATATGGCATTAAGAGCCTTAGTACATTTTTCACCTTATATGGAAAGGTATCTGCAACTTATCTAGCAATCCAGTAATATTTCCAGCTGTTGCCATGTTCTTTGAAGTTAGAAGAAATTGTTTTCTTTGAAAGTTTGCTAACTGGATGGATATTTAAAATTCATTAATCAAATCTACACATATTTTAACTAATTTTTAAAGAAGAGGGTATCTTTGTTTTTCTTGCTATCTGGCTAGAATCTTTCCTTTTCTTTGGTTCAGTTGTGGATAATTGCGGTTGAATCCATGATCCTAGTGAAAAGATCTGCTAGAGCCCTTCCCCATCCCAAGCAATTCTACTGAAGTTGCATTGTTAGCTCTGGATGGCGTTGTGCTTCCCAAACACAGCCACTTAGCAATTGGGGGATCTTCACAAATGCAATGCAAACTATAAACAAAACAAAAAATAAGCATATTAGGAAAACGGAGCTTGTAGCAATTTAAAAAAAATCAGTTTTGTACATTCAGCATAGCTGATCAAATCACTCTTGTATCTTAAATTATACCTGGAAGCCAAATAGCCAGCTTAGTTCTTATAGTACAGGTGGTCCTCATATAACAACTGGGTGCTTAATTAATTAATTCTTAATTAATTCAAAGCTACAACAGACTAAAAAAAGTTACTTATGACCTCATTATGAATACTGCATACACACTCTTGGTCAAGTGATCACATTTGCTTGAGGAACAGGTGGCAGATGTGGCCATGAAGGCTTTTGCACAACTTCATTTCGTGGCGAGTTATGATCTTCTTGGAACAGGAGGTGTTACTTATTGTGACTTATTCAATGTGCTCTACAAGGGGCTGCGTTTGAAGGATATTTGAAAGCTACCATAGGATTATATAGCAGCAGCTTGAATAGTTATGGGTGCAACTTAATTCACCCATATAATACCACTATAGGTAGTCCTTGCTTAAGAACCACAATTAGTCCTGCAATTTGGTTGTAAGTCATTGGGCTTGTTAAGTGGTCATGACCTGATTAGATTATACAATTGTTTTTATGAGGATTGTAAATGCAGTTGTTTAGGAAACCACATGGTTGTTAAATGGGACCAGCATATCCAACTGCTGCTTTTTGCCATTTTCTATTTGAAAAAAAAAATCACAAATCACAGTTTTGTGACCACAGGATGCTACTACCGATTCTAAATGCGAGCCAGTTGCTAACTGCCCAAAATGTGATCACTTGACCAGGGGTGTTATGTCCAGAAATCATAATTATGAGGTCATATAGTAACTTTTTTTAGTCTGTTTTAGCTTTGAATGGTTGTTAAGCAGCCAGTTGTTAAATGAGGACTACCTGTACTAGAAGAACTGCACTGGCTGCTATTTGGATTCCAGGTATAATTCAATAGGAGTGATTGGATCAGCTACGCTGTATGTTCAAAACTGATTTTTAAAAAAACATTTGCTACAAGCTCCACTTCCCTATTGTGTTTATTTCTCATTTTGTTTATAGTTTGGTTGTATTTGTGATTTTAGAACGTTTGCTTGAAAATTTAATTTTAAGAAATGTCTTCCATCGAAATCAGTACACTTAGTACACTTTCCAGAAATTGTGCCTAAAGGTGAATTGAAAAATGGCTATAATCCATAGGATACTGATGTTCCCTTTTGCATTTGTACATAAAATGAAATATTTTATCATACCATTCATATAAGATTTCTGAACTATTTCTACATACTCTTGGGTTTCCACCCATGGGCTTAAGCAGTGCTATTTTAGTAACTTGAAGTCTATATATAGAAAAAGTGGTATATTTAAATACTATGCATAATTTTGTCTTAAAAACAGAAACCTTTGAAAAAATCTAGTTATAAAACAAAATGACATTGTATGAAAACCAAATTTGAAGGATTTCATTTTGGTTTGTTACTAAGCAAATGACTAATGTCTCTCCTGGCATGGAGACCCTGTAATTGCAGAATGTAGCTTGTTTAAATACCAGTCTTGTTTTTTGTAAAGCTTGGGGACCAGGATATCCTAGATGCACATATTTTAAACTAATGCATTCTTTTTTTTGTTTTGTTTTGTCTCAGATTTCTGCAGTAGATTTTTAGTTAAGAAAACTAAGTTGTGCCCTAAGGTGTTTGTAGATTGCATCAGGAAAAAAAAATTTCCTTTCTTTATTGAAAGATAAAAAGCATAAGGCCCTTAACGTTTACAGTGGTTACTAAAGGCATGAACTACATCAGTGTTAAACTCAAGGGCCAGGGGCCAGATCCGGCCTGTGGGGTGCTTAGATCCGTCCCATAGGACCGGCCTGGAAACAGCAAAGAAGCTCCGTTTTCACTGGCAGGAGGCTGTTGCGGCCCCTACACCCAGTTTTCTCTGGCGGAGGGATATCAAAACAAACTAAAAACAAAACAAAGGGAGAAATGTTTCCCCTTTTGCATTTCAGCATGCAAGAAAGAGCAGGAAAGGAGAAAGGGGAAGTGGAAAGACAGAGAAAAAGAAGGAAAGATGGGAAGAGAGCAAGGAAGGAAAAATAAGGAAAGAGAGGAAGGAAGAAGAAAGGAGAATGAAGAGGGAAGGTAAAAGAAGAAAAGGAGAGAAGGAAGGACATTATAATGAGAGTGAGTGAAGTCCTGCCTTAGCATTTGGCCACTACAGGTGCCCACAACACGAGTCCTGTGCCGCGCCTGCCATGACCACGCCCACCCCACCCACACCCACCATGACCGTGGCCATTCCCTGGCCCTCCGAGGTCAAACACAACCCTGATGCGGCCCTCAATGAAATCGAGTTTTACACCCTGAACTACATTGTACTGTGTCTGTCTGTTGTAAGATATCTGCTGTGGCTGGTCATAGTTCCTAGAATGACCCACAACATCTTTTTGCTGCTAAGGACTATAATTTTGTAGTGTTGTTTTTAGTGACTGAACTATCATATTTTGGAGGGGAGTGTTGGAGGAAGGTGGTGTGTGAATGCTACCGTATTATCGGCGTATAACACGCACAGGCGTATAACACGCATCTTCATTCTGCCTGCCTTAGTTTCTGGTTGTTTGGGAGCAGCTTCGGCTGAGAATAATAACTATTCGCCTCTTTTACTCAGCCGAAGCTGTTCCGATTCAACCATTAACGAAGGCAGGCAGGCAGGCAGAACGGAGCACTGCGGGCGGGCGGGCGGGCGGACGGGGTGGGGTGGGGAGAAACGGGCGCTTCAGGGAAGCTGCGGCGACAGGAAAAGCCCCCCGCTTCTTTGAAGCAGTTTCTTCCTGTGCTGGTGGAGGAGCGAGAGAGCGACTGAGAGAGCTGACCCAAAGAGAAGGACAGGCTTCAGTTGCTTCCTCCCTCCCCTTCTTTCATTTGTGTCCTTGATCCCCGATCCCAGCAGCATTCACCGAAGGCTTCTTAACATTATATCGGTGTATAACACGCATACATCATTTGCCCCCTATTTTCAGGGGAAAAAGTGCGTGTTATCACGCCGGTAATTCTTTTGAAAAATTGCTGAGTTTCAGCAATGATAGTAATCTGAGATTCTGGGAGGTTCTAGGCAGCGGCCCTCAACCTTTGGGCAAAAGGGACCAGTTCCGCGGAGAGAGGTTTTTCTGCAGACTGGAGAGGGTGTGGTTTCACATAGTACCTGCTTCCCACAGATGGGGCTTCGCTTGTTTGTGCGGACTGGTTTCTGGCATGCCACCAGTGGTGGTATGTTACTGCTTTGGACCAGTTTGGCCGAACTGGTAGTTAAAAAAGCCTCCGATGATCAGCTGAGAGGAGGAAAGAAATCCTCCACAATCAGCTCTGAGGAAAAAGAAGAGAAAATGCAGGATCAGCCCTCCCACCTGCCCCCGCGCTTTTCTCTTTTTTATCCTCTCAGCTGATTGGCGCTGCAAGTCTCAGCTGGTGTGAGGAAAGCTGCGCGCCGGCGTTAGGCAAAGCACACCCACCAAGCCGGTGGTAAAACCATTTGAATTCCACCACTGCATGCCACGGACCAGTGCCAGTCCATGGACCAAGGGTTGGGGACCCTTCTAGGGTATAAGAAATCTGGTCAAGAGACCATTCAAAGGCAGTGACCAATTTATGTTCTAGGATTTTCCAGTTCTAATATGAGAACTTTAAACTAGATATGGGCTGTAGGTAGTCCTTGATCCACAATTGAGACCAGAACCTTTGTTGCTAAGTGATGTGGTCATTAAGTGAGCCATGCCCAATTTTACAACTTTTTTTTTTTTTTTTTGCAGAAGATGGTTAATAAAGTTTGTCTTCTCCCATTGACTTTACTTCTCATAGGCCCCTCTGGAAAGATTGTAAGTGACTATCACATGACCCTAGGATGCTGCAACTACTGTAAATACATACTAGTCGCCAGGTGCCTGAATTTTGATCATGAGGAACAGTCGTAAGTCATTTTTTTCCAGTGCTGTCATAACTTTGAATGGAAATGAAATGGTCATATATTGAGGACTACCTGAATATTTGAATCAGAAACATTTTGCAACTTGCAAGTTTCTTAATAAGATTAGAGAGTTGCAAAGGAAACATTTGTCACTTTCTCTTCTTGAAAACTGAATCTTGGCAATGGAATTATTCATATAAGGATGGGTATGTGCGATTTAATTAAAATTGCAGACCATTTTTTAATGTGTTGCCTGCACAGATTTAAGAGACAATGATTTCTTAACTCCCTATTAAGTGTGGTACCCTGATTCTGTGTAATTTGTCACATCTCAGTCAAACTGTTTGGAAAGCAAGAATAATCAACATTTATTTATAGACTTCTCGATTCTAGAACTGAAATAAATTTCCTGACCCCTAACCAAATTAGTGGGGTTTTTTGCCATATGATGAAACAAACTACCTTGAAGATTATAACAGATTAAACTTTAAGTTTATGTTTTCTTCACTTTTAATTAGAATCAAGTGAATAAATGAACATCATATGTAAGTTAAAATAGGAAGTGAGAATTGTCTGCCACTTCTGTGTAACAGAATTTGGGGGAATGTTGTCTCATGATTTCCTCTTGAACTTGAAAGTGAGCAGGAATATATAATATAAATATCAAAATTAAACACAATCTGTACATTCAGTGAAGACATTGTAGGATCAGTTTGACTAAAGGGCCAACATTATGAAGGAGGGGAGGAAGATTCTGATATTGATTGAACATACATGTGCCTTATATTGAACATTTTAAGAACTGTGAAATCATAAAGGTCTATATAAAGACAACATACTAACATTTTGCTACACATTTTTATTATATTGAACTCAGAAGATACCTATCTTAGAAGTACAGGTAGTCCACAACTTACTTATTCGTGTAGTGCTCAAAGTTACAATGACACTGAAAAAGCTGACTTATAAATGGTTTTCACACTTACAACTGTTGCAGCACCCCCATGGTCATGTGATCAAATGTTGGTTGCTTGGCAACTGGCATGTATTTTTGACAGTTGTACTGTCCTGTGATCATGTGATTACCATTTATAATCTTCCTAGCTGGCTTCCTGCAAGCAAGTCAATGGGGAAAGCCAGATTTGCTTAATGACTGTATGTTTCACTTAACAACTCTACTAATTTACTTAACAATTGAGGCAGAAAAGGTCATAAAATGGGGCACAACTCCTTTAACAACTATCTTGCTTAGAAGTGAAAATTTTGAGCTCAATTTTTGTCGTAAGTCGAGGACTACTGTATGCACATTATATGTGACAATGCTAAGATTTGGAGATGTTATTTTTAAATAACTAAATCAGATGTACATAAAATGTTACATGCAATCTTGCTATAAAGTTGAATTACATTTTGTAAAAATTCAATAATCATTTAAAAACTATTATAGAATACTGCTGGTTTTCATTTGATAAAATAAATTTATGTTGAGTTTGATAATTTTGATTAAAGTTAACATGAAGAAGGATGGCTTTTATTTATTTTGCATTTAATTTGAAGAATATATTACTATATTTTTCTTAATGTAATTTAATACAATCAAGCTTATTTAAGTCATGGAAGTTAAGGAAGTAATTTGTGCTTGCTGCATTAGCCGATAGACCAGGAAACATCAATTCAGATAAAGTTTCATAATGGAACATGAACAGTAAAAACAAATCCATTATTTTTGGATGAAACTCCATTATGATAAAAAAATTTAAAAAAAAAATCTGTGTCGATTTTCATTCCTAAGGACAAGTCCATATTAATTTAAGGAGCCACATTCAATTTTGGAACAATTATGATAATGAATAAATCATGATATGAAACATCTGATTATAACAGTACAAAGTGGTAATTAAAGATGACTGAAATATGGCCATATAAGTTCTTTGTACCCATATTTTAAAACTAAAGTGAACTCTGAAAATCTTCTATATATACTGTATAAAAGCGAAATACCACTCATGTATCTTCACAAAATCTCCAGAACTGTAAGCCTACAAACTTGGAATTTGGCATGTATGTTCCTCTTGGCTTTTAGGTGCTCACTAAGAAAGGATGACATCAGAGCATTAGTATTTCATATATTATTATTAACATGCTCTGATGCTAAGGAGTTCTATTCCCCCTCCCCACCTGAAAATAAATCTGTTCCAAATGCAAAACACAAACAGAGCAGAGGAGTTTCAGTTTTAGTTTCAAAGCAGCAACCAGCTTTAGTACAGAACAGTAGAGTTAAACCATGCCCAGGCTCCTTGCTGTCTCCTTCTGTTTCACTTTCCAAACAGCCCCCAACTCTCTCATACACTGACAGGATGTTAGCCAGATGAATACCAATGGATGCTGGTAGGCAGAGGCAGCACCCCCCCCTCATTTTCCTCCCAAAAACTAAGCCTGATCACATAATTTCGTAGTGAAGCATGGGTATAGAGCTAGTAGACAATATTCTGGAAGAAAGAAGTTCAAGCTACTTTTCTTCTTTTGCCAAGAAAATTGCATGGTTGTAATCTATATCATTCACAGTGGTTGAATTTGACTTGAAAGCATTAGCTTTTATAATTCTGAACTTAAAATTCTGATTTGATTCTGATTTTTTAAAAAATGGGCAAATTTCAAAGAATTATCTCATACCTGTTTTTATCCTTCCTTTATCTCTAGAGTTTCAATAGTTCTTACAGTAGTCCTTGACTTACGATCATAATTGAAAATCTGGTCATAAGTCATTATTTTCAGAAGTTGAGGGAACCACACGACTGGAAGTAATTTTTTGACCTTTTTCATGGTGGTGGTTAAGCAAACACTACAGTCGTTAAGTTACCCCATTCCCAGGAACCAGCAAAAAACCAGAAACCAGCAAAAAAAATCACAATTCTGTTTTCTGACCTGGCCTACCTTAAACTGTAGTCACACCTGGAGAGAATTCTCTGCAGCCAACACAGATTGTATTGGTTCCTGTTTTGTGCCAGGCAATTGTTTGATTTTGAATGATACGTGAGCCCAACCCATTTAGTTTGTATCAAGCCAATACATTTGATAAATATAAATAAAATAAACTATCATTGATACATGATAGTTTAATGCTTTAAGATCATGGCTTAATGCGGGGCTAGGCAACTGTCACAATCTATATGGTTTCTAGCATTTATTTTATAGCTCAACATCCTGAGATTGCACCATTGAAATTTGATACTGGGCAGCTTCTGTGGTATGGGCTTTCATTTTCCTTCCTCTAAAATGATAGAAATGGGGAGGCAAAATGCTCCAATTTCCATTCTTATCCACAGGCTTAAAATTGCACTGCTCAAATTCAGCAACAAACCCTAATTTCTCTGAATAACAAGCCCCCAAATTAAACCTGCCATTCACGTCATACCCCTATTCTCAGATATAAAACCTTCAATAATGCCACCACTTTCTTACTTAGAGTAATAGATTCTATTGGTAGAACTTGAAAAGGCTTTGTAATAATTGGCTCTTTGGGTCATCCAGTGAAAGATGTGTATCTAAAATGCTACATGGAGCACCCTTTATTCTTGAATCTATAATATGCAGAACAGATGGGGCAATTGTGTTCCTGAATAATTTCATTTTCTGAGTGTTAGTTGCCATTCCTCATCGCTTAACTAATTACCCAGTAACCATGGGGTTGATTTTTACACTTAGCGAGACTAAAATCCTGCCAAGAAAAACCAGTAGCTACTAATGTACAACTACTTATTTTTAGTGCCCTCTGAATTATTTTTTCAATGTAAAAGTGGCTTTAAAAAGATGACAATATTTTTTTGGAATTGATTCTTCTGTATTTAAAAAGGGAAAAAAGTGAGTATAAATTGCACACAATTTAAATTAATCGTATTTTCTTATTGAAGTTGAATTAAAAATACACTTACACTAAATAAACTCTGGGTTTATCACTCCTGAGTTCATTTTCCTATTAACTTGTCCTTTTTGTTATAACTAAAATGTGGGCAGCTGTTCAATTTGTTTTTGCAGTGGATTTTTAGATGTATTTGTATATGGATTAAAGAGCTGTGAGTATTTTCCTAAATTTAATAAATTTCTTAAATTTACTGAACACTGCAACATTTCTTGGATTAGGTTCTTTGCAGGAGTGAATCTGTTGACAGTGGGCTCTTCTGGTAAGTTTTTATCTGTTTGTAAAAATAAGATATTTTTCACTTGTAATGGAAAAAATATATATGGTTGCTAGGAGTAGAAAACAATTTGATGGCACATAATCCACAGAAATACATCCATGCAGTTTCTTCCAACAATACAACAGTTGTGGGATTTGTGGCTTTTTGTTGTTGCTGTTGCTGATGGCTTCCCAATCTAGCTTCACAGGCATGGGGATTGCTTGGTGGTCTTCTGTCCAATAAAGCCCAATCCTGTTTAGCTTCTGAACCAGAGAGATCCATCAGCTGTTACCATCTTCTAAAACAAAGAAGACCTCCGATATTATAAACAGATTACTTGGGAGAATACAGTAATAAGCTACCCTTATTTTTCTAAATCCCTTCTAGCATCAAATTTAAAACATGCTTGAAGAATTACCTAGGAACACAGCAGTTTTTCAGTGTAAGTACCACTCAGGAATGTTTACATCTTGTGCTGATAAATTGTAGGAATGGCATTCCCCTATATATGAACTGTATATACAGAATTACTTGTCAGATATTCAGTGTGGGCAGATTAAACATATATTGGGGAAGCTATGACAGTTTCCAACTAAATTTTCTTGTCTGCTGTCAGAATGCATTTTTGTACTGGCATCCAAAACAAACGGCCAACAGGTGTATATTTTTATGTATAGCCTAAGCAGTTTATATATCCTCCTCCTTATCACCATTCAGTATATAGAGGCTGAGTGCCTACATTGTAATATAAAGCTGCTCATTGCTTTTTCTCATTTATCATATATGATATTTGGGAAAGGGAGAGAAAAACCCCCACAGATGCTCTGATAGAAGCAGAACCAAACAATATTGGCTGGCAATATATTTTATCCAAGATAATAAATATTCAGTGGGAAAGTAAATGGGGCTCTAAAAATTACTGCTCACAAAGAATAGAAGCTGTTTTTATTTGACAAGCAGCATGATGGCCACATTAGACACCACACTGCTCATCTAAAAGCTAATTAGCTTTAGGGTACAGATTAAGGACCTGGCTTATTCATCATCCTGACCCCATTTGCAAAATTCTTCTTTGTTACTCTGCCATGTGCAAAACAAAGTAATTCTCATATTTGCATGTAAGATTTGTCTCTTTTGGGAACTAATTGATATGTGTGCCCATGAGGCAAACAAGTTCCACTGCTTTTACTCAGGATTGTCATGTTACAGTGCACCTCTCAATGTTGATGATTTGTACTATGTGTAACATCTGGTTTATGTTTTAGTATATGTTTTAGGAAAGCAGTGTGACTTTTTCTACAGCCTGACATAAATTCAGGGGCCTTCACTTATATTGTTTGACTCCACTAGAAAAGGACAATTGTCTCTATTGATTTTTGTAGTTAGCATCTTAGTTATAAGAAGGAAACCAGTATCCAAGATCCATTGTCTTGGATACCCAGTTCAGAGTTATGGCGATCTTTGACAATGATGTGTTATAATTGCTTCAGGGAGATCTAATTTTGATAGCATGGCTAAGCTCTATTATACACTTGAATGATGTTGGAATACATGATTGCATTTCTCCAGGCAACTCTATAATGGGAGCAAGTGAGCATGAGATAATTTAATCTTTAATTTCAACAGTCTTTTCTTTAAACCATAGGCAAAAAAGCCAGGTGTATTGTCACACAGCCCTTTTCCCCATCAATATTCATTGACAACTCTTTACCCCCTTACTTCTAAAAGTGTGTTTACAGATTTATATCTGTTAGTTATACTTCTTCCTGAACTGTGAAAGAAATGTTCACTTTCAAAACAGTCATTTATTTTAAAATGGTATAAAGAAAGATCTGTGACAACAAGGAGCTAAATGTTAATAAGTTGGCAAAAACAGGAGTGTTAATGTCAATTTCATGTAAGACGATTCCAGCAGTATCAGGTGCCTTGCCAACTGGAGAGTGACTCAGAGGATATGGAATGAAAAAATTCATTTAGCTCTTTAAATGTTTATTAATCAAGCTGGTTTATTTGGACAGAGAAATAAAAAGATGATGCCATCAATTTTATTACTACAAACAATATGGAGAAGAAGGAACCAGAGCAAATGACTCATTGCCTATATAAAGTATAATTTGTACATACGGCATAGAAAACAAACACTCAGGTATTGTTCTGGTATTCCCCCCCCCATTTATTGTAAATTTATTTCTTTATCAGATTTATACAGCCACTCATCTCACAGATGCGGCTCTGGGCAGCATACAATAAATAACCAGTTAGACTTAGAATAACTTTACTGTCATTTTGAATATACACTGATCAGCATACATTAAATTGAAATTTCGTTGCATACAGCTCTCAAAGGATCATCACCTCCAATATACACTATGTAAACATGACAAAATAAATACATATAAAATTATGCATATACCCACATATACTATATAACACAGAGAAACAACATAGTCTAGTTCAGATGTATAGATGTACATGGCGAGAAAAGCAAATCTTGCGAGTTTAATACTTCAATACCTCCTTCCAAAGGGGAGCAACAGAAACAGACTGTAAAGTGGGCGTGTGAGGTCTCTAACAGTGCTTTGAGCTCTAAGCACATAGCGTTTATAAGTAGTACCCACAACTAAAACAGTTAAAAGAAGGGCTACCTTTGGTGTGCTGGTCTATGATAGTAATAAAGATTTGATTTATCTTATAGTTTAATTAATGTTCTTGGATAACTTGTATCAATCACTGTGAAAGAAAAACAAATCGTCATATGAACTAAAGTGGCTGTTTCTGACAAATTCTAACGTAACGACAAACAACCATATTGTGTCTTCATGCAATGTATTTTTATTAGAACCTCCCTCCCCACGAACAGTATTCTTTGTAAGTTTTATCAGTGACCAGAGAAAGACTTGACTGAAATATGGTACTGTGTAGAAACAGACCAACTGGTTGTTGCTGTGGCTTTTACTCATCACTTTTGTAGAGTCAAATCTTTTACCTTTGGGTTACTAAGATCTGAATGTGATAGGATCGTGATGGCAAACCTATGGCACGTGTGCCGGAAGTGGCATGCAGAGCCATTTCTGCCGGCATGCGAGAGGTCACCCGGAATAGCGCCACTGCGCATGTGCACATCTCCCCGCCACCCTGCTGATTGTCGGGTATCTGCTGCGCATGTGCAGGGGAAACGTGTGTGAGAGATGCGCACATATGCACAGGGGGTGGGGGTTGGGGGGTCGCACACACATGCACAGGCACATGGTACAGGTGCAGGGGGTCACATGTGCACACGCAGGGGCGGGGGGGTCATGCGCACATTGCATTATGGGTGGAGGCACTTTCAGCACGCGATGAGGAAAAGGTTAGCCATCACTGTGATAGGATATCTGTTACAGTGAAAAGGGACTTTTTAGATCAGATTGAATATATAACGAAATTCATACCTATATAACTTGCAAAGATACATTAATATTGTTTTTAGAACTATGCCGACTTCGGTCCGACCTAAGCATAGTACACAAAATTATCCATTGCAATGTCCTACCCTCAATGGCTACTTCAACTTCAACCACAACAATATACGAGCACACAATAGATACAAACTCAAGGTAAACTGCACCAAACTCGATTGCAGGAAATATGTATTCAGCAACAGAGTGGTCAATGCCCGGAATACTCTACCTGACTCTGTGGTTTCTTCACAAAACCCCCAAAATTTTAACCTTAGACTGTCTACTGTTGACCACACCCCATTCCTAAGAGGTCTTTAAGGGGTGTGCATAAGTGCACCAATGTGCCTACTGTCCCTGCCCTAATCTTCCCTTTTATTTTTACCCATTTCATGTATTAATAATCATGTTTATACTTATATCTGTTATCTAATACATGCTCAACAAAATAAGTAAAATACATAAAAATAAAGTTCCCCCCTCAAATCTGGCTTCTTAAGTAGCTGTTGAGTTCCCTTACCTTTTATCAGTTCCTCTGGAAGGTTTTGTTTTGCTCAAAATACTTTTCCCCCCCATAATTAGCAATCATTTGGTTTGATCTTACATTAGAGTCTTTGTGATCTCTTAAGATGATGTATTGGTCTTTTTTAGTAATCCCACTTATTCTATTTCTATTATTGTTGTCATGAAAATATACACATACACACACATAGATACATATAAAAATAGATGTACTTAATGAGTGTAATACTGAGACTGTAAACTGCCTGAAGCATTTTCTTTTTATCTTTTACAATGAATGCAATTTAATAACTATTAATGTAACTTGCTGGTAGGATCACACACATAAAGCAAGTATAAATGTGAGTCTTTGCTTTGCTTCAAGAACATACCACTCTTTTTACCAAATTATTTTTTCACTTATTTGTCTTGGGATATTTGTCACTAATCCTAATGATCTAAGTGCCCTTCATAAATAAAATTCTCTACAAATAATTTTTGGGTTTGATAAATCTGTGTTCAGTTTTGTGGGCAAACCTGAATAGCTACAATTTGAGTGTGGGTCCAGTATAATTTCCTTTTTTCACGACAGAAAGATTGGTGATAAAAAAGCCTAGCTGATGAGTTGTTTCTTGAACAGCCATTTTTGAAATACATTTCTCAAAAGTAGCTGGATAATTATATTCATTAGCAAAGCATTTGGTGCTTTTTAAACTACATTTAGCAAATGCTTCCATAGCTGAGGGTCCACCCGTTTAAAAGGAAACAGGATGTGGGCAGAAACTGTAAGGAAAAAGTCTAAGCTAATAATTCTAAAGGATCTTACTGTTCATTTTAAAACTTATTTAATGTTTGGAAGCAGTTTGATAGATGAATGCCTAAAAATGGTGAAAAAACTATTTAAATACTTGAAAAAGGTAAAATGTGTTTGGCTGAATAAACAAATTATGCTTGGCATTATGAACTAAAACTGTTAGAAAAACAGTTGATTTTCAAATATGTATTAGGAGGAAGGACTGGACTGGCTGTTTTGGAGAAAGGGAACTGAACATTTGAATATATCTGGATGTGAAGTTGTTTTAATTGGGCTCTAAAGGCAAGCTGGAATTTCTACTGTTGTACCTTCTAACCTGCTGCAAAGTGCCCTTGTTGGGGCGGCTCACCTCAAGGTTTGCAGTAGGGTTCCATTGGTTAGTGAAGCTGGTTGACTTCAACCTGTCTTCCCTTGGGCAGAGATTTGGCAGCTCATGAGTTCATGGCCTCCATTACAACCATGGAGTTGGCCCAGATCATTAGAAGTCACAAATGCATTGCATCTGCTTTTTATCTTGAAGCAGATGTAATGTGAGTTGAAGGTGTAGGATATTAACATTTGTCCCTTGTTATAGTCAGGTCACTTTTGATCCATTCTTAGCATATGCTTGACTGCTGTAAAGAATTGTGGGACATCTAGTTGGATATTCCCTCTGGATTCCCTCTGTGGTCACTAATTGGGAAAAAAAAATAGGTGATTGAGATCATATCTTGCAAAGTTATCTGGGATGAGTTTGTGCTCGCTGGTTTGAAGCAGTGAAAAGAGTTCTCTGTAGAATCAGCTGTGCCACCAATAACTTGGTTACTTCTTTTTCCTGGTTAGTGTTGGAATAAAACTTCGAGAGATACAATAGGCTAGGACTGGGTGATGGTGAACACTACTGAAGAAGGCAGTAATAAAACTCCCCAAGAAGCCATCCCTTTTTGACACTATGAGAGAGTGATGGGTTGTAGTTGCAGAGAGGTCTGGTGGAAAATGTTTTACTGGAATTGTTAACGTTATGGATGATCTATGGTGGAACTGGGAGAAAGACAGTATGGCTTGCTTTGACTTGATCTTTCAATAGCTTTCAATACCACTGATCATAGTAACCTTCTGGATAATCTGTCTAGAAGGCTGGCAGTGCTCAGCAGTGATCCTCATCCTTCCAAAATGATCTTTTAATCTTGTTACCGTTTTGGAGGCCTATAAGCTTCTTGGAATCAGACATAATAGGAACAGCACATATAATCCCAATTAAATGTAGAGAAATAAAATTAGTTACTAGAAATGCATAAAATATATATTCTTCTCTTTTCACTCATGAATCACAAGAGAACTCTGAATCATAAGAATGTGACCCTATTAGTGACCTCAAACTTCTCCTATGTTTATTAAGTTTTCTGGTTCCGTTTTATGAAAAACTCAGATACGTAGAATAGTCCTTTGTAAGAGATTAGTTTGGGCATCTGGTTAGAGGTTTTGTGGTGTTTTCTGATGTCTGCTGTTTGTGAGATAGAGGTAAAGGTGTGTCCGAGGGAAAATAGGTCTTTTCGTAGACTTTGGATTTTAAGTTGTTCTTTGCTTAAGCTCTGTCCCTAAAGCAATTTATGACATAATAAAAACGTCATAAAACATTTCCTGTGTGTTTGACTATGCCATTTTCAAGGTAGATAATTTCTGAATGTTTTCTAATAATGGCAGTGGATTGGAGGTTGTTGAAGGAATCTGGTAAGGAAATATCTCTGGAAAAATGGCACAATGGGTCATGTGTTAATAGTATTTATTTGGTTTTTTATCATTCTAACGATATTAGTTGTGAACATGCAGGCTGTGTTGTAGTTGAGACAATTGTAATTAAGTCGGGTTAGTACCACGGGCTAAGCTAAAAGTCAGTTGTAAGCCAGAGTGCCAAGATTCACACACAACCTCCTATATTCCAAAGAGACAAATTGTATGCTAATTAATATGTCATATGAATTCATTCTTTAAAATGACTTAATGAAAAAAAGCCACTGGTTTCATTTTGTTCTTCATTGGTCTTTTATTGGGATAAGGAGGCAGGACGTGGTCTCATAATGATAGTTCTCAATAAACGACAAAAGAAAGCTGGAGTTTGTTTACTGGCGTGAGGGGAGCCAGGGAAAGGAAGTAACTGTGAATGTGAACTCATTAGCTCTAGCCCTAAAACTGACTGCCCTGGATGGTATTTGTGATAAACACCGGGGATGACCTCTGTACTTCTACTGCAGGATGTGCCACTGTGGAGGCTGCAGGCAGTGTGCATGGGAAGACTTCCATTCCTTCAACCTCATTGACACAATGTACCAGGAAGAAAGATTAGTCTTTTTTTAGTAACCTGAAGAAAGTAAGAGAATTACAATGTAAACTGGTGAAGGAAATATCAGTATCTCCAAAGGATAAAAAGGCCCTAATTCAGAATGAAGAGGTGTTTATTAAAACTGAATTTGAAAAACTCTGTAAAGCTTTGGAAACAAGAAAGAGCTCCTTGAAAATCTTGAAACACAGAAAGAAAGAAAAGTGAAGGAGCATCTTATAGGAAAGACTATGAAAGAAGCTTACCAGAAAACAGTTGAAAATGTTCTGATTGTGAAAAGTTTTTAGATGAGTGTTGTCCCCAACATTTCTTAGAAGCTGCACCAAAGTATGAAGATTCAACTTGAGCTGATGCATATGGCATCTGGTCATGAAGATCAGCCAGAATGCAAACAAATGCAGCTAGATAACAAATCTGTAATTAAGGATATTTCAGTCATGACATAACTTGCTGAAATCGGACATTACTTCAGGAAATAGTGAACCTTCTATATCTGCAAGTCCTGAAAACAAATGGGAAAGATAAGAAAATTGTATAAGATACGTTCCATCCAGTACCAGGAAAAAAATGTTTTGGAAAATGGCAAGAATATTCTAACTCAGTATATGTCAGTATCAGCACCTATCAAATTTTGAAACATGAGTCACAAGGAACTGTATTATATACTTTTATATTTATTTATATCTCACCTTAATCACTTTTACAAATAACTTGTTACATATTTTATAAAAACAATTCTGTGAAGGTCATAGTTGAATAGGAATTTGAGCATACTATATTATTTTAAATTTGCTGTCTTGTGACCTAATCCTACTCTGATATACCCCTTGTCCTGTAGTCGGTGTTATGGTCTCTCCACATAAGTTTTGACATACTGATTTCTTCCTGTCTTTTCCAATTTCCTCAAGTGCATGCCACATTGTTTGAACAGTATGGCCAAATTATGGCCAGGAAGTGGAGGATTATATAGCGAGATACCATTAGTGACAGGGATGCACTAGTTACCAGTTTAACAACTGCAGTGGTTCGCTTAACAAATGTGGTGAGAAAAGTCGTAAAATAGGGCAAAATTCACTTAACAAATTTCTCACTTAGCATCAATTTTAGGCTCAATTGTGGTCATAAGTTGAGGACTGCCTGTACTTATTTTGCTAGGCTCTGAATGATAGTGGCAGGGATTCCAGAAATCCTAGAAGAAATGGAAAGCTCAGATGCATCTAGCTACAGTCAAATCTTAACAAATATCTCATTTACTTTGTTGAGACTTTTACAGAACATTTAATTTCATGACAGTGTATCCAACCTGTGTCCCATGGGCTGCATGGGCTGCATGGGATCCCACAAGACTGTAAACTTGTAACATTATTACATGATTTATATACATTAATTATATTATATATTTTATATGTGGTCCAAGACAATTCCTTTTCACTCAGTGCAGCCCAGGCAAGCCAAAAGATTGGATACCCATATTGTACGTCCCTTCCCAGATCCTTGGCATTGTGTTCATGAGTGTACAGTCACTGCTGAATTTTAAAAAAAATACCAAGTTGTCAGAAATTGCAGAAATTTTTCTTCTTGGGAATTATACATTATTTAAAGAATCTCTCAGCCCTGTTTGATTGTTTTATCTTCTGTTCTTATATTTGCCACCCTGCCTATTTGTATGCAAACATTCCTTCAAAGCATTCATTGAATGCTCAGCCCCCCCTCCATTTGTTGCCTTTGTGAGCCCCAGAGGAGCCTTCTGGGAGCAAAAATAACCCCCCCCCAGAGGCTCTTCTGAGGCCAGGAAGGTCCCAAAATGGAGCTGAGGGGGTGCTGCGGGCCCCTTCAGGCTCCATTTTTTTGCTTCCTGAGCCCTAGAGGAGACTTCTGGGAGCAAAAATGCCCCCCCAAGGCTCCTCTGAGGCCCAGGGGGCCCAAAAAACGGATGGGGGGTGGCTGCAAAAAAAAAAAAAAAAGCCATGCCCACCTAGCCACATAGCCATGCCCACCTAACCACGCCTACCAAGCCACGCCCACAGGACCGGTAATAAAAATTTTTGAATCCCACCACTGGTTTAGAAGATTATGTGGACTTTTTAAAATGTCCTGTTTACTTTCTTTCCTGCTATGACAAATTTCAGCCAGTGCAAAATATCACTCTATAGTTTCAAACTGTAACAACAGAGGCTCATTTTAAATTTAAAATGGACTAATCCAATGGACGTCTGCCTTGTCTCCTGTCTTAATACCATAGAGAAGGACATATGGTATGGAGAAGGTCAAGAGAAGCTCCCAGATCTTTTTGTTTATAGTGGAATCATCAAAAGTCGTACTTTCACAAGAAAAAAAACTGGACTTTGTTAGAATAGGATTACTGAGTAAAGATAAGGGAAAACAGGAAAGCCTCTATAAAAAGTGTACGCATAATATCTTCATGTGCAAATGTTTATGTCTATTTCTTCAGCTATAAAAATACAGAGATCTGGAAACATGTTTCATCATAGGAATGTACATAGTAATTATTAGTAGATTGCACTCAGTAGATTGAATGTGCTTCATTAACTTTTAATGATATCCTGAAATGTTTTAAGTTATATAAAATGAAATTGTGCAGATAGCTTCACTTGTGCAGTTTACTTAAAAGATTGGTAGATATATGAACTGCAAGTTCTGATCATCTTTATCTCATACAATTGTATGTAATGTTAACTAGGTTTTCTTAGTTCCATGTAGCATTGTATCTTTGGAGTTGCTGATACTTTTTTAAAAAAAAATTAAAAAAATTAATTTAAAAAAAATTAATTTGCCTTTAAAAATAACTTTAAAAATATAGTTTTAAAAAATTAGTTTTAAAAATAGTTAAGAGTGGCAAACTCCTTCCTTCTCCTATTTTCCTTATAACAACAACCCTGTTTGGTGGGTTGGGCTGAGAGAGTGAACTGGCCCAAATCACCTAGTTGGTTTTCATGCAAAAGGCAGAATTAGAACTGTTAGTCTTCTGGTTTCTAGCCTGATGGCTTAGCTACTGGAACATACTGGTTCTAAATTGGCATACAGGTGACACAGATAGTACATTGAAAATCTAATGGCATGAAGCGCCTATGATGCTCAACAGGTAAATTGCTGTAAAGTTACTTTATTAGAATAAAAGTTCAATCATATAAATAGCATCCATTTATAGATCGATGATCTATTTTTTCTCAGTTATATCGTTTCCTTTTCCCCCCTCAAAACTTTTATTCATAAGAGTAATAGATAATTGGATTGAAAAAAAAAAGAGCCTTCCCTGATGAAATAGATATAAAACAGATAGATAAAAATAATAGATTGTACTCAGTCTCAAACAGAAATTCCGTTTTAAAACCTTGCAGGCTGATGAAATAGATATAAAACAGATAGATAAAAATAATAGATTGTACTCAGTCTCAAACAGAAATTCCGTTTTAAAACCTTGCAGGCTGATTTTAGTTTTGATATATAGGCTGACTTACAGCTGGTTACTTAGCAATGGTTCAAAGTTACTTAGCAACGGTTCAACCAATCCAAAAAAGGGGACTTACAATCTGGATTCAACATTCCAACAGTTAGGTGTTCTCCACAGTCACATGACTTAACTTAGGGTGCTTGGTGGTCAAATTTACAACTGTTTACAGTGTCCTGAGGTTACATGTCTTCATTTTATGACTGTTTTGCTGAAAACCAACATTTCCACAGTGATTCATGTTTGCAGTGATTCGCTTAATAACCATGCCCAAAAAAGGGTGTAAAATGGTGAGCGATCCATTTTACAACCGTTATGACATACAACCATAGTGGCAGGCTCCATTATGGTTATATGTTGAAGACTACATGTATGATTTTTATGATGGTATATGCTGGTAACTACTAAGGTGTCCTAGGTGTGTTTTATATGTATGGAACACCTGTTTCTGATTTTTAGAGATTGGTTTTGATATTTTCAGTATTAAGCAATGTTACTTTCAGAAGTTTTAAAGTTCTGTTGTTAACATTAATCAAATTTACTTGGAATTTTAAAGTTGCAATTTTATACAGATTTACCTGGGGAAGGCAGGATACTAGGATAAATCAGTGAGGGTTATTTTTAAGTAGATATGTGTCACTTTTCACTATTTGACACACACACACTATATGCTTGCAGGTAATGTTACGTAGTTCAGTTTCTCTTCTGCCTATCTAAGGGCTGATAGTTGTATCTCAAAGAATACAGTATGTTGTATCCCAAACTGAAAAAAGCTTAAAATTGTTTGGATACTTGAGTATTGATATGTCTTGCTCCATCACAATTCCCTGTATTCTTGTTAGAAAAGCTTTGTCTGCATTGGGGATTTTTCATCAAAATTGGAAATGAGCCAGGAGTTAGGTTTTGCCGTGATAGGCAGCATTATGCAAAGTGCAGAAAGAAACGAAAGGCACGAAATAAGAAAATAAAAGGAAATCTAGCTAAATCTAGCTGATAGCAATGTCGTTCACTATACCTTTCCCTACCTTTGTGATTTTGCAAAACTGTTCTTGCTTCCATCACTACAACAAACTACTTCATATTTTACTTTCTATATTTCAAACTTCTCATATCTTTTTTGTTTTTTAAAAAAGAAAAATAAATACATAAATAAAAAGGTAGAAGTTTCTATTGTGTTTGATTTTGAACCCCATCTAGATTCTTTGGAACATGACAGCTTATAAATGTTATCTATTTATAAACATATAAATAGATATGCACACATATTACTTTTCTACTGATATTTTTTTCCATTTTAAAAAAGTTTCCAGCTTTTTTGCCATCATTAGTAAACATTCTATCTACTTGTTATCACAAAAGCATCTACTTGCTCTGCTTCCACAAGAGTTTGCAGTAGGGTGAATGCTGGCATCAAACGAAGTTTAGTAAAGTTTATCTTTCCTTCAACAAATTTCTGCAAAAAGACTTGGAAAAGCAGCACATACTGGAAAGCTCCCGCTTTGTGTTTCAAAGGGGAACTTACATCTTACTTAAAAAAAAGAAACTGCTTGGGAATGAAAATAGAGTAATGTGCATTTTAAGAAAAGCAAATAGTCTTGAGCAGTTTATATTCAAGCTTATATACATTGCAGATTTGTGGAAAGCCATCACATGGTAAAGATACATGATCTAAACAGTTATTCAAAAATGTGTGTGTATATATTCATACATGTATTATGTGTGTATATGTAATAGATTTCAGTGGGATCTATAATACATTGGACAACATTTTTAGCAATTCAAATATTACTTGTTAGTGTACAGCAGCAGTTACATGTTTGATTCTTTTCCATTTTCGTTCCGCTGTGAGGATCTATCACCAAAGAGCAAACTGCGTTTGTGTAATCTGTGCCTCTCTATAAAAGTAGGTGTGTGCAAATGCAGTTTCTGAATTGATGACGATGCATTGTATATAGGGTTACCATGACTACAGATGTAAAAGATACAAATAGTGTGGTTGCACTTCCTTTTCCTTAAGGCGCCTTTCACACTAGAACCTATGCCAGTTAGTGCTACCTCTGGGGAGGCTGAGCCATTTAAGTGCTGTCATAGTTCCTGCTCCAGATGAAGAAGTAAAAGAAGCTTTGCAATGTTTCTGTGGGAATTGTAGGTTGGGAAATGGGTTTCCTATTGGTGCCTCATATCCTAGAATTCTGGCCTACCAGTGAGAAGGACCCCCCCTTCACAGCTGATCAGTCTTAATGTTTTCCTCCTTTCACTGTGAAAAGGAACAGCATTGAAAGAAGAACAAGGAAAAGAGTAGCTGCTACTAGTCATTGGCTCTTTTAGTCCTTCCTCCATTGACTAATTGGAGGGTGGGGAATGTGTGCTGTGTACTATGTATTGATAAAATATAATGGGGAGGTTCAAACTAAGTTGGAAGGTGGAATCTTTGGTGCTCTGTAAGATATTGATGTTACTCCATTAATAAACTTCTTCAAACAAACAACTAAACTCGGAGAGCACCAAGAAAACTACAGTTCAACCCTGAGCTACTGATAGTCTCTTCTGTTGACCATTGAAAATTTTGTGGAAGGATTAAAAATATTTTTTGATAGATACAGAATAAATTCTGGCAATAATTTTATACAAAGCATCTTCACAAAGTAATGGGAATAGGCTTATTTTAAAAGGAGCCATGAAGTAATGGTGGGAATGTGGATGGATGTGGAAACGAACTAGCCAGATTCTTTGTTCCTATAATATTGTAAAAAATGGAATCTAGGGTTGACCCGGCACGAAAAGACCTGTGAACTGTTTGCAAAAAAGTTCACAGTAAAAAGTGGCTTTCAGATTGTTGAGCTTGTTGAGAAAATATTAAGTAGATCTATATTGATATTAACTGGGTATCATTATCATCAAAAGGTCTGCTAAGAAAGATGGAAAGGTCCCAAAGAGTAACTTCCAAAAAAAGTACTATTACCAAAACATAGTCCTATAAAATGTGCCTTTTCTCTAGAGGAATCTTGTTAAAATAGTATGTAGTTATTGTTGAAAACTTCCCAAGACTCAGTGAATGCAAGAGGTTTGGAGATGGAGTTTTCTAGACTTTTTGATCTATAGTCATGGAAGCTGAAATTACATCTGTTGAAAGCAGGAACCCAAATGCTAAGAGTGTGTGAAAATCCCTAACCTCATTAGGATTTGTAAGTATCTTATGTAGATTCTATGTGGTTTGCTGGAGATGGAAGAGTATATGTTATCAGCTGCATTATTAAGCACTTACTAAATGAAGGGCACTGGCCCATAGGGGAAAAATCTGCAACACCATAATTATCTTTGCAACTCAAAAACATGGTTGTAAGAAATAATTTACATAAGGTAAAACCAACAATTTATTTCCTATCAAGAGTTATACTATAACTTGAAATAATTCCCTTCTTCCTTACATTGTAACAATGATACACTGAACTTCAAAGATTTTGCTATTTTGCCAAAATGGTGGTTGAATTTCTGACCATGGTTGATAGAATGAGTGTAATTTTAAAATTAAAGGACAGGCACTGCAGTTCCTTTGAAGCAGAGATTAGGGAAAGCTATGAGCATCTTAATTTTGTAGCATTCATTATTTTATATGTATTTGAAAATTTAGTCCTTTGGCTCCCTTCCATGTCACTGGATAAACTTGTAGTCTCCAGAAATCTTGTAATAGTGCTTTGCTAATATCTAGTGTGTCACAAACTAACAAGTCAGAACCATTTGCACCAACACTAACTTTGATTAACGGTAGAAGGCATAACAACATCTTCAGTGCCCCGTTTCCAGTTTAGTGAGAGTTAATGTCACTGGGGTAAATGTTTGGAATTCTGTAATGAGTTCCACTGAGATTTCTTTAAGCCTACCAAGCCGCTCAATAGTTTTCTGGCTCAAGCTATTCCAGTTTGTTGTCTTTTAAAAACAATATTGACCTACTTGGCTTATTACCAAGCTCTTCCTTTTTCAGAAAAAGTACAGACTAGGGTAAGCTTAGTTTACCCTAGAAACTAAGGTTTAGTTAGAAATATTTATTATATTAGTATAATATAATAATATAGATCTTTCTATACCAATTAATTAATATAAAAAATAAATGCTGTCAGCAGCCTGGCATGCTTACTTTTAATAAAGTCACCTTATAGTGCAAGCTGTATTGATCTGGCATCTTAAGGATATAAGAGAGTGGCAACTTTGCTTACCCTAAGCCAGTGGTGGCTAACCTTTTTGGGGTCCTGTGCCAAAAATTGTGTGCGCGCTAGCGTGCACACACTCACATACCAGCACCCAGAATGCAATGCATGCCCGCCCACACACCTCCTGCACATGCATGTGCAATCCCCCGCCACCCCCTTACCTGCACTTGTTTTTCAGCTTGTTTGAGGCCTTTTTCGGCCACCCAGAGGCTTGGAAAAAGCCTCTGCAAGGCCTTTTCAGGCTGAATTATAGGCCTGTTTCATCACTTCTGGTATTATAGGAAGTGACAAAATGGGCCTATAATTCGGCCAGAAAAGCCTCACGGAGGCTTTTTCCAAGCCTCTGAGAGGCCGAAAAAGGCCTCAAACCAACCGAAAAAAATCAGCTGTGAGTTGCGCGCATGCGCAGTGAGGTAAGTTTGCCTGCTGCTCATGTGCCAGCACAAATGGCTCTGCCTGCCACTTGTGGCACGCGTGCCATAGGTTCGCCATCACCGCCCTAAGCCTTCTCCTTTGATTGAGGAGAATGGAAACTGTAGCTCAACACACTTGAAAGACATAATGTTTGGAAAATTTTCCCTTTTATGTAGATTTAGTGTTGCAGCCTATGTTCATTGTCGCGTGCCGAAAACTTGCATGTGTCGTGTGCATGTGTGCCTGCACCCAAAATACAATGCACGCCTGACCCCCTCCTCGTGCCCCTGCGCCTGTGTGTACGACCCCCCCACGCTCCCCCTGCCCCCCCTGCAAGAGCTCCACCTCTAGGCCATGGGAGCTGCTGTTTGCTGCAAGGAGGCAAATTGCTAGGAGGCAGAAGCCGAGTCAGATTTTTTTTTCTTGTGCTAATCAGGCTGTGATGAAACAACTGAAACTGAAACTGGCTGTTTGCTGTTTGGTGCACAAGGAGGCAAATTGCTGGGAGGCAGAGGCAGATTTTTTTTATCTTGTGCTAAGCTGTACTGAAACTGAAACTGGCTGTTTGCTGCAATGAAGCAATTTGCTGGGAGGCAAAGGCAGAGGTAGGGTTTTTTTTTTCTTGTTTTCCTCCCCAAAAGTTAGGTGTGTCTTATACTTCAGAGCATCTTATACTCCCCAAAATACAGGTAGATTTACTGTGTATACCCAATAGAGACTAGCATCCTTCTGTTCAAATAAGTTCCTTTTTTAAAGTAAGATGGTTATCTTAGAATCCCTGAGGTTTGTAGCTATGGATATCTGTATGAAATTCATTTTGTGATTATGAGAAAATCTGAAATTCAGGCTCGTTTCTGGGAAAGGTGGAAGGAAGATCTAAAAGACCAGGCAGATCATCCTGGAGGAAATCTTATATATGTGTTTTCTAAGAATTAACAGTTGTATAGTGGAACATAGAATTTTTCTGGGGTGATTGTTTTTTAAAAGTTATATTTCATATGCATTTGATTAAAGCTAGATACGTGTATTCCTATGTAAGGGATTCTTCTATTGTGCTTTGCTTCTTTCCTCCTTTTTTTGAGAGAAAAGTTTCTCACCTATTTAGCTCACATGATTAAAAGGGACCACATGGTGATCTTCTCCCTTAATTAGCATGATGTTTAGTAAAAGGAGTAAAAGAACAGCAGTGGGCCACAATTCTCATTCTTCTCTCCTCCCAACAGGTCTTTTGAGATTTGCTAAACAAGTCAGGCCATTAAGCGCTTGTCAATTCAAACAAAAGCAACTCTAGCTAGCAAAATGATTGAGAGTGATTCGATGCCTCGGCAGATGTTGAACTTGTCTGTGCCATTAATTTTGTCTTGAGCAGCTTTTCTTGTGGCAGCCAACTCATTCCAGTACATTGTTCAACTTATGCTGAGCATACATTCAAATGGATACATTTTGGGTTTCTTTTGATTGGCATTTTATTTTACTTTATTTCAACTTGTAATCAAACATATATTTCCTTGTCAGTAAAGGTAAGCTATGTGATGACAAACTTTTATAAGCACAAGAAATGTATTGTGCTTGTAAGTTTGTCAACACCCTGCTTACATTTCTTGTGTTATTTCTTTGAAGTATCTAATGCTTTGTACTTCATCAAAACAATGTGTATAGTTTAAAAAAAAGCAGTATGAATGGATAAAATAAATACATTCAGGATTATAACCAGAGAAAAATCTAGGAAAAAAAGGGCAGACGTTCATGCTCACCTGAGGCTTGTTTACATTTTGCTGAGTATAATCTGTGGAATAGTGTGATTAGTATAATATGAGAAATGAATTAACATAAGTATTATGTATGAACCAGGTTGCTTTATATATTTTGTTTTTGATAGTTTATTGAACCATCAATGGAACTCAAATGAAAAGAGCTGAGGCAGAGTTTTCATTGGCTTGTCACATGATGCTGCATAAAGAAATCAATGAATTCACTTAGAAATCTTCAGTTTTAGAATGGTAGCTTTGGTAACCTCTTCACGTTCAAGATTGGTCCAGCATTAGCCAAGCCATCAGAAATTGGTGGATGTGGAAATTAGAGATTTCATCAAAATGCTGCTTCCCCACATTTCAGGATTTTGATCTTATCTGTGATGGAATGTGTGGTTGATTTTAGGGCGGGTATCGACAACCCATAGCTCTGGAGCCGCATGCAGCTCTTTCTCTCTGCTGCGGCTCCTTGTCACCCTATCAAGGCAGAGGGATGAAAGAGCTATCACTCTGTCAGAGCAGTGGCAATGGCTAGAGCCTTAGTGCTGGAGCGAAGCGCCCCTGCATTTGCTGAAACAACATTCCGCCCTCGTCATGCGGGAGCTGCCTCTATGGCCTGCCCACTGGTCTCGCAGCGCTTTGTGCAATACCGTGAAATTTAGCATGCTTCACAATGGGGGAGATGAGGTCCCCTTCCTCTGGAGTCCATAACGACACAGAGCATCGTTGGCTTCTCCCGCCTCCTGGATGTCAGTTGCTTTTCCTGTAGAGCCACCGGTGTTGTGATGCCTCGCCTCTCTGCCAATCAGCTGATCGTCAGCATGCTGCTCCTGGATTTGTCAGCCTTCGGGCGTCAGATTCCCACCACCTAGCACCAGTTCAGGGATTCCTTCCCACCCCCTGTAATTGAGCAAGTAACCTGGGTAACACTGTTGCAAGGAATTCCTGATACTGAAATACTTTGAAAACATTGATGTTTAAGTACTAGCAACAGTTATTTAATAATGTAAAATGTCTTTCCTTTTTGTGCTGTAGTTTCTTTCCAGGAGCAGGTGATAACTTTTGGTCTTGAGTATAGTCTGAAAAAAAAAAAAACATACTTTACTATTAATGTTTAACATTGCTAGCAAAAGAAAAAGGCGATAGTGTCACATTTGACTATGTCTAATCTTATTTAACTTGTGTTCACACATTGTGCTAATCAAAATGTGGCTTATTAGTGGTCTAGTGCAATGTGTAACCCAGCCACTATGGTTAGTAAATTATGTGGAACCTAGGCAATTGTGATTTATTCAGTAAACTACAGCCAAGCAATTCATAGCTTTAATGCAGTGTATGAACCATTGAAAGATAAAATTATTCCTCATGGTTTTTCAAGCCTTCCTGGCTAAAACATTTTACTATACTTTATAGAGTTGCTTGTTTATTTAGGTGCACTATATTAAAAGAAAGAATGTAAAGAATTAAGCAGAACTAATTAATCTTGAAAAAAACCCACCAAAGATCTACCATTCCAGCAAGCCGGTCTTTTATTCCAGGAGACTTTTAGTAGCTTCCCTCTGGCACTTTGGTGGTAATTCAGGAATGCAGGGCCAAACAACAGCCCAGTCATACAGTATTCCCTCATGGCTCAAAGGAATTATGGCAAGCTGTCCAGGCTAATCATTTCAAGCAGCACTTGGAAAACCACTTTCTGGGTAAATTTGCATCATCCTAGTCCACCAATGGAAAGAATTGAACATGAAGAGGGTGTGTACCTTGTAGACAAAAATATATCCAGCATAGCACAGGGTCTGTTTTTAGCCCATAACGGTTCAACATTTTGGAGTCCTAGACATAATTTCCTGGCATACTACAAGTAGAAAGAAGGAAGCGGAGAAATCTCAGTGTATACGTGTGCTTAAACAATTTTGTGACATGCTTGGAGAAATCTCGAATGGAGGCACTTAGAGAAAGTAAGTTTGAACCCATGGGCATTGAGGAACAGATGCTTGAAGGACACAATTTGCTTAATTAAAGAAAAATTGGGAAAGGGACTCTGTGGAATGATACTGCTTCAAACTCTTGGCTGTGAAGTTTTGCTTTCTTTTCCCTGAGACGTATTCCTCTTTCAGCATGCTTACCAACTCCATTTCTGAACTTGCTAGTTACAGTACTTTTCTTTTGGGGGGAAAAAGGGGGAAAAAACTGCTGAATTAGCTACTTTGCAAATTGTCTTGCCATTTGAACACTGAAAGAATTATTTTCTTATAGGGAAAGATTCCTGTGGTAGAACTTTCATCCTGCCTGTAATACTACACACACTATGACTAATGCATAAATAACTCTTTTTCTTCCTTGGAGTTTTGTCTCTTCTGCCTTGTAATTTACAATGGAAAAAACACTATGCTTCATCATTGGAAAGTTTACTTTCTTATTATTGAATATTATTTATTTATTGGTTCAAAAGTAAAGGAAGTAGTTTAATGCAGCACTGAACCACAACAGTGTGGGATACATTTAATGATATAGTTCCTGATTCAAATTGTTTTATGGTTATATTTTCTCCTTTTGAATGTGGACTCATGGAGTGATCCATCAGTGGTAATTTTAAAGCAGAATTTATGAAATAATTGTATTTGAAGAAGGCAAGAAGTGTCTTCTAGCTATATTATACATTTGTTCCTTTGCTTCTGTTTTTTCAGAATAAAATGAAACACACACACACACACACACATTTTTGAAGTGTACAGATTTTTAAAATATTCTTTCTGTAGAAACACTAAGAAAGACTTAGTCCCTGCTGCAGTGGCACAGTGATAGAACTGTATATCAACGATGCAAAATGGGAAATGCTACAAATAATTGGGCGTTGGTAGAAGTTACCCTGAACGCCCTTTCTATCTATGCTGCGAGAGAGCCCAGGATAGGATGGGTTGACTCCTTCCTATGATGTCATTTAGCTGAGTCTGTACTAAGATATAAAAGCCAGCCCCCGGAAGAGACCCCAGCTTTAGCGAAGATACTTGACAGACTGAAAGGTGTCTCTGAAAGCACAAATGAATACAGAAATATGACTTACCCTGTCCGGACGAATCAAGGGAGGAGCTGGGCTCTCTTGCAGCATGGATAGAAAGGGCGTTCAGGGTAACTTTTACCAATGCCCATTCTCCTCCATGCTGCATCGAGAGCCCAGGATGGGACATACCAAAGCTTGCATGTCCACGGGTGGGTCCTCGTCCGGCTCATCACACCGACTGTTGAACCACTCATTGAAGCACCCATCTGCCGAAGGCTGCAGTTGCCGAGGCAAAGACATCCAGACGGTAGTATCTGATGAAAGGAGACGGAGATGTCCACATGGCCGCATGGCAGATCTCCTCCAAGGGTGCTTGGGTCGCCCAGGCAGCTGAAGTGGCCGCGTTTCTGGTAGAGTGCACCATCAGACCTCAAGGAACCGGAAGGGCCACCACTTTGTAGGCCTGCTCAATGCAAGATCTGACCCACCTGCTAATAGTAGGAGAAGAGGCATTGTGCCCCAAGTGAGAAGGGAAAAGGAAACAAAATGGCCTCAGACTTCCTGAAGGAGGAAGTGCACTTAATGTATATTCTAAGAGCCCTACCTACGTCTAGCGAGTGCCACTGCTGCTCTAAGTCATGGTGCGGGACGGGGCAGAAGCCAGGCAACATAATGTCCTGGGACCTGTGAAACAGGTGTTAACCCTTGGAATAAATGAGGGGTCCAGACTGAGGACAACCCTATCATCGTGAAAGGAACAAAGGTCCTGTCTGATGGAAAGAGCAGCGAGCTCGGATACCCGCCTGGCTGAAGTGATGGAAACGGGGAACACTACCTTCAGAGTCAGGAAACGGAGAGACAATGTTCTAAGGGGTTCAAAAGGGGGCTTTGTAAGGGCATTAAGGACCACATGAAGATCCCAGGAAGGATACCTGTGAACCACCGGAGGGTGCAGGTTGGAAGCCCCTTTCGAAAACCTGACTGAAGGGTGATGGGATAAGGAAGGAAGCAAACCCCATGAAAGAACCGAGGAGAGGGCCTCAACCTGCCTGCGTAAGGTGTTGGGGGCCAAACCTTTCTCCAGATTATGGTGAAGGAATCTAAGAACTTCTGCCAACTGGGCTAAAGCGGGAGAGAGAGACCCTCCCTAAGGCACCATTGGGAAGGGCCTTCCAGGTGGCATCATAGATGCGCCTTGTGGGAGGTTTGCGAGATGCCAGGATAGTGATGACCCTTTCAGGAAGATCAACCACCTCTAGCCGCTGCCGCTCAAGTGCCACATGGTCAGCTTGAGCCACTGGGGCTCCGGGTGGAGCAGAATCCCCTGATGATGGGAGATTAGATGGGCTGGGATCCTCCAAGAAGAAGCCACCGACAGGTTGACCAGGTCCGCAAACCAGGCTGTCCTTGGCCAATAGGGTGGTAGGAGGAGGAGCTCCGCTCATTCCTCCAACATCTTCCGAATTACTGCCGGAATGATGGGAGCAGTGGAAAGGCATAGAGGAGACTTTTGGGCCATCTGCACTCAAGGGCATTGGTCCCCTCCGCTCCCTGGCAAGGAAACCTGGTGAAGAGTCTGGTGACCTGGTCAATTTGAGGAGTGGAGAAGATCCACCTCTGGCGTTCCGAATCTGAGGGAAAGGTCCCTGAATAGAGAAGGAGGAGTAGACCATTCTTCCTGGTCGACTAGGCTCCTGCTGAGCCAGTCGGCCTGGGAGTTGTTGATCCTGGAGAAGTGGTCCGCCGAGATCGACAACAGGTGTTGCTCTGCCCATAACCCCAACCATAGAGCCTCTCCCATGAGGACCTCATCCCCCACCGCCGGTTGACATGACCATGGCGGCCATGTTGTCCATAAGGACTAGAACATGAGAGCCGGTCACTGAGTGCCTGAAATGCTTGAGAGCTAGAAAAATGGCTCTGAGCTCTAGCCAATTTATGGGAAGGGCCTGCTCTGACCTGGACCAAGGTCCTGAGCTATCTGGCCCTGCATATGGGAACCCCAACACAGGAGGCTGGCATCGGTGGTTATCACTAGCCTGTCTGGGACCCTGAAAAGGAGTCCCTTCCAGATTAACAGGGAATACCACCAATTGAGAGATCTCCGGATTTGTGGCGGGAGCGGGACCTTGATGGATGAGTGGCTGGTTCCTGCCCATTGGAAGGGAAGCAGGCACCATTGGAGTGGACGGGAGTGGAAAAATCCGTGGCTCTGGAGATATGACAGGGTAATTTGCAGATCCCGATGGGCTGCATGGATGAAGGAGGACAGAATCAAAACGTTGTCCAAGGAGCATTGGATCCTCACTGGAACAGAAAGCAGAAATGCCATCAATGCTGCCAGAATCTTCGTGAAGACCCTTGAAGCCGATGAGAGGCCGAAGGGAAGTGCTCGATATTGGTAATGGGTATTCTGATAACAGAAATGGAAAACTGGCGATGATGAGGCCAAATGAGGATGTGGAGGTAAGCCTCCATGAGATCAGTGGAAGAGAGGAGATCGCCCTCCCAAACGCTCTCTAAAATAGAATGCAGAGTCTGCATTTTAAATAGCCTATATTTTACAAATTGGTTGAGAAATTTTAGATCCAGGATGGTTCACTACCCCCCCTGAGGCTTTGGGAACCATGAAAGATGAGAATAAAGCCCACATCCCCATTGAGGGGGGGGAACAGGTTTGAATAGCTCGGATTTCAAGAAGGAGTTGAATGGCCTGATTCATGAGGTCTTGCCTTGAAATGTCCCGAGAGACAGGACAGATCAAAATTTATTTATTTATTTATTTTGGGGGGGGTGCATTAGGAAGTCCAATTGTAATTCTGACCTAATAGTGCTGAGCACGCAGGCATCCGCCGTTGACTCCTCCCATTTGGAGGCAAAGAAGGCTAGGCGACCTCCGATGGGTGGGGGGAATGACGGATTACTTAGAGCGATGGCAGGAACGACCCCCACCCTCCCGAAAGGGCTGTTTACCAGTATAAGGAGCTGGGCAATAGCTCTCTTCCCAGAGGAAGAGAGAATTTTACGTTTATCTCTGGTTTCGATGAGATAAGGTTCCAGAGCATCGCCAAAAAGCTTATCACCCGCGAATGGAACTGAAACTAGCTTCCATTTACGGCATAACTCCGCCTGCCAATTAAGGCCTTGGTGAGACCGAAGGTCAGATGTAGGCAATCTAATCTGGAGTTGGTGCAGCCACCGTATGGATGCCCATGTGAGAGTGCCAGAAAATGGGAATGAGGCCAGAACCGGAATGTCAACAGAAGGCACTGCCAGGGAATTGTCCAGGGCTGCACTGACATTGTAGAAATGCTTATCCAGAGAAGATGGGTGAGGACCTGCCGAAGGGGAAGCGCGCTGTTCCTTGACCATGTCCAGGAACAAAGTGGGAGAAGGCAAAACCTCTGCATGCACTACAGGCTTGGAGAAGAATGAGTCTCCCTGGCTAGAGGGAATTCCTTGTGGCTCGAGAGCCACTTCCTCTGGCGACAGCTTGGCAGTGACCAAGGCCTTGCTGAGAGAAGGATTGAACACCAATGCAGAGGATGTCTGCTCTGGGCAAGAGTCCTCTTCCTCTGAAAGGTTTTGGTCAAAGGTCTCGCCCTCTTCAAGTTCTGAACAAGAGGAGTAACTGTGTTCAGATGGTGAAGCCCTTCCCTCCTCATCAACCTCCTCCCATTCTGGTAGAGAAGAATGGACCCTGAGGTTCTGGGGCCTGTGTAAATCAGGGTGATGAGGCAACTTATAGATTGAGAAGGGAGAAGGGCCTGAACCCTTTCCGGAGGTCGAAGGATTTGCTTGAAACCTTTAGCCAATCCCTGCCTAATGGCCAAAGAGACAACATCTTGGATATCCCCTGGTCTATGCTCAAAGGTAGGAGCAGAAGGCCAAAGGCCTGAAGGAGTGAAGGTGGCTTCAGGCCTAGATTGAGAAGAGGTTCGAGGCCTGGAGGGAGGGGGAGGAGCATAGGGCCCAGAAGCCTGTTGGAAATAAGGCCCAGATCTGCTTAGATCCTGAGGATCTGATTGTACTGTAAGAGCCTCAGGAGACCAGGATGGAGGATGGAAAGGCTCATAGATAACTTCTCCCCTGGGAGGGCTTGGCTGGGGCCCACAGGTATCACCTGAAACATGCTGTAGTTGCACTCCCTTCTGTTGAATAGTTGAACTGCCTCTCTAGGGCTGCATGTCTGCGCTTTTCTGCCCTCAACTCAGCCTGAGTTGTCTTCTTAGGGGCTAGAGCCTTAGCTCTGATTTTAGCAGCCACCTCCCTCTGGACTGATTGGGTGCGTTGCCTACAACTTTTTCTCTTATTGGCTTAAGAGACTGTTCCATTGGGTGGGGGGGGGGACTCTGCCTGACCCTTATCTTGCTCCATTTGAAGAATAAAGGCTCTTACGATGGAAAGAAACTGTTTGTAAATTTTTTGTATTAAGCCCCATGGGGTATAAATTGGCCCCCAGGCTTACAAAATTGCCGCTCACCTCTTGGTGGAAGGCTTCAATCCAAGATGGCAGCTGACTATGGGAAACAGGCTCCGAGATCGAAGAATTTCTCCTTAGGCTATAAAGAGCCCTGAGTGAAGTCAGCAAAGGAAAGGGCAGCCTCTGGCCACACGATCAGCTGGCTGACGCTGGTATCAGTTTGCCAATCGCTTTTTACGACTGCTCAAACCGCAGGCGTGGGGGAGGTCTACAGACGCTGCCCAACTTGCCTGAACAACACTCTGGCAACGCTGCTCCCAACCTTGCTTGAAATGACAAAAAACGGTACTGAAGATCGCTGGTGAGTGTTATCTAACAGAAGCTTTCAGAGACACAGCTACTGACTGAAAGGAGCTGAGTCAAAAGCTGGGGTCTCTTCCGGGGGCTGGCTTTTATATCTTAGTACAGACTCAGCTAAATGACATCATAGGAAGGAGTCAACCCATCCTATCCTGGGCTTTCGATGCAGCATGGAGGAGAATATCTGGTTTTGTCAGAAAGAGTAGTTGGCTTTGATCTTGGATGTTATGAAGGGGCTAGAGCTGTAAGCCACAAAGGCAAGGTTTCTCAGAACTTCAGAAATGGCCAAGCTGCAGTTGAATCTTCCCTCCACACTGATGATAGGAAGGTATATCTTCTGCAACTAAGACAGTAGGTTGATTCCAACTGCATGACACTACCCATATTATCTTAATGTTTTGCCATCATTTGAAGGCTGTCTTTTGCTGTGACTAATGGAAAGGACCAGCCCTGTTGTGAGTTAGGGAAAGGAGAGAGTCTATTCCTAGACATACAAGTAAGCTATTTATAATTTAGCTAAAGAATAGTGAGTCTAAAACAACAGCCCTCGTCAGGAACAAAAGATGGACATAGGGCATGAATGTGAAGGGATTGCTTTTTAGTTGCTAAAGCTAAAATAAGTTCATTTTACTGTAGTAAGAGGAAGATAATCTTTGTCTGTAGTTGAAGGCAGAGCACTAAGCCTGGAAACTGGTCTCAGCGATTTGCATTTTGGGGAAGTTGTATGGTTTAAAACAAAGGGGAGATCAATATAATAAATTATGAATGGCTTATGTCACAGAAGGTTTTTTCATTTGTGCAGAGAAAAGTAGGGTTTTACATATTTGGAGTGTGTAAGATAGTATTTTTTTTTACAAATGCTCTGTTTGGCTTAATACTTGCTATATATTGCTTTAATTCAAAATCAAAAGAATGAGATATGCTTCATGTTTGTTATAAGGAATTCTGACTTTTCTCTGGCCACTATATGACTCCATTGACCCCACATCACATTATGTGATATAATTGTGGGTTTGTTTTGCTTTTTGTTGAGATTTGGGTATTTTTAACTTTTGGGCTATTGATGTTCTGCAAGCTCTAATTTGTGTTAGTATGTTAAACTAATTTTGCAATGCAACAAGTTATTTGTTTTGGGTCAGCCAGGGCTGTTGCTAAGAGCTAGTCAGGCAATTCTACACTTGCTCTCGTGGCTTGACCACAAACAAAGTGCTACGCTTTTGATATATCATTTCCATAATCTCATCTTCAGTATACAAACTGAGTTGGTGCCAGAGAGAGACATTGGAACAGCTAATGCTGTTTACCTAACCACACTGTCTCGTTAGTGTGTCTCCAGAAAATAATTTCCAGACTGATTAATAGTAAAATATTTTACCCATGCTTTTATGCTAACTTAAATATAATTCTTACCTTATAATGTATATTATGGTCTGTGTTAGTTGCTGTGAGCGTAAATTGAAAAATTAACTAGTATGATTTAGTTGACTTAGATAAAATTATGAGTAGTACATTCTAAAGCAAACAGTAGTTAAATTCAGCTGTTTCTGTGGTTGAAGTGTACTGTTTACTCTTAAATATTGCATGATTAGTGAAACAAAATTTGGATGCTTTGAATTGTGTACATTTGGCATGGCCCTCAGGCAAAATAAGTGGAGACTTCTTGCTTCCAATGATACAAAAAAGGAATTGAAAATAAAAGAATGATATAAAATGATAATTTGTTGGGTGGAGTGTGTGTGCATGCCAGTATACTTGATTGAAAAGTATACGATGGTCTTTAAGAAGTCAGGGTAGAATCCTTACTTCTCCCATGAGCTGTTCAGAGCATCCAGTGATGGAAAGGTGCTTCAGTCCCTTCTAGGAAGGCTGGGCTTAAACTTGAGGACACTCCTCCTCCTCCCCGAGACTCCTCCTTAGCGTCTCCAGTTTTAGCTCAGGCTTTCTTCATACAGGTTGTGTTATTGTTTTCCTGGCCGGAACAGAACACTGGCGATTTAGCTGATTTATTTCTCAGGTCAGGTAATATCATAGTTTCTGTCACCAACCACCCCGCAGGGAATTAGCCCCTGTGCCTTCCCGCTGAGCGGTTTTGCTTTCAGCAGGCCGGGCAGTGATAGCTGCTTTCGTTTTCATTCCGCCACGAGGCAGCCAGCATTTTAAAGGCTGTATGGTTAAATTTGCTGAGTAATTGTTACTGTCTGTGAGGCAAGTTACCCAACAAGGTTTCCCTTTTTGGGGACCTGGGAAGGGGGAGTCCCTACCACCAGTGCACTGGATGATAGAGGACTTGAACTGCTGGGTTCCACAGGCAATAAGTGCAGCTGAACTGATCTAATTATCAGTTACAGACCTCTGTGTCCTCATATAGGTGCCAGGTCTGGAGGGGGGTGTTCTGGTCTCCATTTTTGATATTACAAGTACTTTATTCAAAAATTGACTTGATTGACTTAAATTCTACAAATCTTTAAGTTATTAAAAATAGATAGATGATAGATAGATAGATAGATAGATAGATAGATAGATAGATAGATAGATGATAGATAACAAAGCAAAACAGAACAAGGAGACAACATTTGCTAAAGGCATCGGGGAACTATTTATTCCAGGATCCCCTGCCCCTTCAGGGAGCAGGCCCCTAGGTGTTCCAGCCACCTAATTTCATAGCCTCTTTCCATTGCTATCAAAGGCATTACCATAGCCAGCAACTACAACTCCAGATCTAGACTAACTGCTAAAAATAGAGATAAGTCCACGGAGCCCAAAAAGACCTCCAAGACAGCAGAGAAAGATGCACACAGACGCCATCAGGCATTACAAAGGCAGGTGGAAAAACATACATGAGCAGCTGCACAGCCCACCTCTTCACCACCCATCATACCTCTACCTCACAGGCCCAGAACCCTCCAACCGCCCCTCTGGATTTATCCAGAAGGAGCAGCATATCAATACAACCTCCCCAGGAGGCTCTTTCTAACATTCTCTCCCCAAGGAGGGCTCCAGAGGCAACATTTACGCCAACTGCAGCTGGCCTCAGACAAGAGGAGGAACTTCCAGAGGAAATCCCTGCCAACATGAGGGCGTGGATGGAGCTAGCTATCCAGAAGGGCATAGCAGCAGGCGTCCAACAGGCTATTCAGGCAGGATGAACACCCTCAGCTTCGGTTTGCAGATCTCTTTCTGAATGATCTCTAGGCATCATGGATCCACATCTTCATCAGGTATCCCCCCGGCAGAACTATCGTTGCCCACTGTCAGAGACCCTCAGTTCACACAGGATATGGGAGATCAAGGGGATCCAATGGATCAAATGGAGGAGGGGTCGGTACACACCGTTGACCAGGTATTGTCAGAGTTGGATCTGCTAGAAAGGGGGATGTCTGACGATGAAGGCCTCTCACCTGACCTCCCCGTATTTACAGGATTATTCCACCCACAATTATTTAAATCCCTGCTGTTTAAGGCCAAGAACACTGCATGGCTGGATAATACGGGTACCCCTCCCCCACCAAATACTCCAGGGGAAGCAGAGGATCTCATATTCTCTCAACCAGTCACTGAGGCAGAGGTTATCCCTGTGCCACACATGTTTTCCAATTTAGTACAAAAACAATGGGCTGCAGCAGCCTCATATTCTGCTCCCACAGGACATGATAAAAAATACTATAATTTGGCACCCAAGTTCTCTAAATTTCTAAATACTCCGGAAGTGGACGAGCCTATCATTGCGCTTACATCTTCCTCAGCCATCCCACGTGAAGCTGAAGAGGCACTCAAGCCTGAGGAAAAGAGGGCGGAACTAGCCCTCCACAGGGCACACGTCTCGGATGCATGAGCCATCAGAGCGGCCACAGCCACCTCCTTTTTCATGGCTCTGCCACCTGAGGGATACCATTCCAGCCTCAAACATTAGGGCACATCAAGATGTGGCTAAATTAATCGCCACTGCAGAGTTTTCAACAGACGCTACCTTCAATGTAGTTAAATTTTCCTCTAGGGCCATTGCTTCCCAAATTGCGGCTAGAAGGTTACTTTGGCTCAGGCATTGGCAGGCAGACGTCAAGCACAAGTGGCGGCTTGCCTCAGCTCCCATCTCGGAGAACAAACTATTTGGCAGTGCGCTTGAACCCCTCCTAATTGAAACCAGAACCAAAAAGAAAATTCTTCTTTCTCTTTTTTGTCGATCAGAGTCTAGATCACCACAGCCCTTTCGTAGGGGTTCCTTTCATCCCTTCTACCAACCCTACTATCCAAGATTTCAAAGACAGCCTGGATTCAGACAACAGACAGATAGAATTGAATCTGGGGACAGATATAGAAGGGAACTTCATCCTAGGAGACAATTTCAAGGAACACGATCTAGGCCCTTCCGCAGGTCCAAGTAACGACCACAACGAGATTCCCATTGGCGGTCGCCTAAAAATCAATGGGACTCCTCTACCACTGACGCATGGGTCACAGTACGATTTGGTCTGGCACTGGAGTTCAGCTCCACCCCACCCACCCCCAGATTTTTTTTATGAAGTCCCCAATTTCCAGGGACGTGGAAAAAAGGTTTCTCATGGACACAGCCATAGCACATCTACTAGAGATCCGGGCCATACAACCCGTCCCTTCTAATCAAAAAGGTCTTGGTTTTTATTCGCACCTCTTCGTGGTCCCTAAAAGTTCAGGGGGGTGAAGGGAAATCCTGGACTTAAAACGTCTAAACCAATATTTAGTTTACCGAAAATTTAAAATGACCACTCTCCAATCCATCTTACTCAGCATCAGAAAAAAACGATGTCCTTACCTCCATAGACCTCACGGAAGCTTACTTACATATCCCAATTAGGCCCTCACATTTAAAATTCCTTTGTTTCTGTTACAACAACGTCCATTACGAATATATTGCTCTCCCATTTGGTCTAGCTTCAGCTCCCAGAACTTTTACAAAGGTCTTGGCTGCCTTGGCAGCATCACTCAGAGATAGGTCCATCCGACTTCAATGCTACCTGGATGACATTCTTATTCTGGCATCTTCCATCAATCAAGCAAATTCAAACACTCAAACTACACTTGTAACCCTACAACAACATGGGTTCTCAATCAATTGGTCAAAAAGTCATTTAACACCCTCTACTAGACTCATTCACCTTGGCACCATCATTGACACCCTGGAAGGCAAAGTTTTCCTCTCCCCTGACAGACAAAAAAGCATTAGAGATTTGGCTCAACAGATAAGAACTCTTAGGAAAGTACAACTATGTCTCCTTTCTAAATTGCTCGGAAAAATGATTTCTTGAATTTCTATTATCCCTTGGGCCTGGTTCCATGCAAGAACCCTGCAATGGTTCCTGTTGCCATACCAACGCGCCAGGAGAGATGACGCCAGGACTTGCGTAAAAGTTCCATCAACTGTTCTCAGGTCTCTACGATGGTGGACATGACCTGAAATCAACAAGGGATGCCCTTTCAAGGATCCACGCAGGTCGATTGTTACAACAGACGCCAGTCTAGTGGGATGGGGGCCCCACTTCCAATCACATACAGCACAAGGCCTTTGGACGGATTCAAAGAAGGCACACAACATCAACTGGCTAGAACTGAGAGTGATGTACTTGGCACTTTGACAATTCCTCCCGCATCTCCATTGCAAGCGTGCTCATCTTAACAGACAACTACAAAGGCCCATATAAAAAAAGGGGGGGCACTCATTCCAATCTACTAATGAGGGAAGCAGAAAGACTATTCCTGTGGGCCGAAATCCATCTCTGTCTAAAAGGCAGAGCACATATCTGGAGTAGTGAATGTACAAGCGGATTGGCTCAGCAGAGCCATGTTGGACCAATCAGAGTGGCATCTGGACCCCAAGATTTTTCTGGAGGCTACTCGGAGGTTGGGCCAACTGGCAGTCGACCTGTTGCCTCCCCACTCAATGCACAGCTTCCCCGATTCATTTCTCGTTACCCATCGCAGGGAGCGGAGGACGTGAACACTCTCAGATGTCACTGGTCCACCGGACTGCTATACGCCTTTCCTCCCCTCCCTGTGATCCCCAAATTGATTCAGAAGTTGCTGGAAGAAAAAGCGGACCTGCTATTAGTGGTTCCTTATTGGCCAAGGCGAGCATGGTTCACGGATCTGAAGGACCTCTCGATGGTACCACCGTGGAAGATCCCATCATCGGTCATATCGCTGTCTCAAGGCCCAGTGCTACACCCAGACCTTCAATGGCTAAACTTAGCTGTATGGAAGTTGAACAGCGACGTCTGAAAGATGAACACCTTTCTACTCAAGCTATTCACACTATTCAGTCAGCTCGACGTCCTTTGACGAACCGAATCTATGAGGCCACCTGGTCTAGCTTCTGCCGTTGGTGTCAGAAGGTTCAGATCGACCCCACTTCCCCATCAGTAGTGCAGTTATTAGAATTTTTACAGGAGGGCCTAAACAAAGAGTTATCACCCAATACTCTGCGGCGACAGGTGGCGGCCCTGGCATCAGTCATAACCAACTTGGGACTTAAATAAGGTACTATTGGCCCTTACTACAGGTCCCTTCGAGCCACTAAGGACCACGATGCTTTGGTTTCTAACCTACAAAGTAGTTTTCCTAATTGCAATTACATCTGCCCGAAGAATTTCCGAACTAGCTGCATTATCGGTGCGCAAAGATCTCTGCATTTTCCATTCAGATAGAGTGGTTCTCAGACCAGATTCCTCCTTCATTCCAAAAGTTAATTCGGCATTCCATAGAGCTCAAGAGCTGGTGCTCCCAAATTTTTGCTCACATCCATCACACAGGCTCAAACACCAATGGCACCACTTGGACGTAAGAAGAGCCTTACGCATCTACATAGAGCGCACGGCGCCCTCCAGAAAGACAGAAGCCCTCTTTGTGTCCTTTCAGCCTAACACCCTGGGGTGCAAGGTTTCACCCTCTACCATAGGTAGATGGCTAAGGACCACCATCGCAAAGTCGTATGACTCTCACTCGATTCCAGTGCCCTAAGGCATTACCGCTCACTCCATCAGGACAGCAGCATGGGCGACCCAAGCTACAATAGAGGAGATTTGCCGAGCTGCAACCTGGGCTTCTCCATCTCCATTTATTAGAAATTATAAAATTGATGTATTTGCTTCTGCTGAGGCTTCATTTGGTAGGCGAGTTTTGCAGTAAGTTATTTCAGAGACAGTTAGGTCTGCAACCTAGACGGAGTCCCTCCCTTAGGACAGTGCCAAGCTTTGGTATGTCCCATCACTGGATGCTCTGAACAGCTCATGGGAGAAAGGGCGTTGGTACTTACCTGATACTCCTGTTCTCTGTGAGCTGTGAAGAGCATCCAGCCCCCCCCCTTTTATTCCGTCTGGTAGGGGGTCTGTTCCGGCCAGGGTTATTACATAGGCTTAAGCATATAGGGTATCAATACCTTGGCTTCGCAAAACTGGGGATGCTAAGGAGGAGTCTCGGGGAGGAGGAGGAGTGTCCTCAAGTTTAAGCCCAGCCTTCCTAGAAGGGACTGAAGCACCTTTCCATCACAGGATGCTCTTCACAGCTCACAGAGAACGGGCGCATCAAGTAAGTACCAACGCCCTATTTGTTTGTTTTATTGAACTTCTTTCCTTCTCCATTCTTCATCCTTTTTTGGCCTATTTCTGTAGTCTATTTCTGTAATAATTGAACATTAAAACTTTTTTTTAAAAAGGTTGCCTTTGCACATCTGGTAGTACTTTTCATTTTGTTGTTCTCTTTTAATGAGTTTCATTCATATGATGCCAAAGTCACAAAACATTCTCCACATTTACTTTCATGTTATTGATAATGGTATGAGGATTTTTTCCCCCTCACTAAAATAATTGAGGGGGGTAGGTTTTTTCTTACTTATTTTCACTGTTAAGCATTAAGGAATCTGTTAGGAAGACAACAACAACAAAAGAGAGAAGCAGATGGTTTCAGACCTGGGACTTACAAAGTATGCCTTGAAAGATTAGTAGTTGTTTGGGATGGGCAGTTGGCCTGGTAAATTTAACTCTTTCATAACACTGAAACAGAGCTTTCTTTCTTTTCCTTCTCTTTGTAGTTACTTCTTCCTTTTGCTTCATTTCCATTTATTTGTTTCTCCTTTTTCTTCCATTGCTAGTACAGATTCTCTCTTCCTGTATTTAATATGATCCAGTTTTGATCCTCATTATATTTCTTCCTTGAACAGGTACCCTTCCCCTCGTTCCATCACCATCCTGTTTTCTTTCTTCTGGTTTGGTTGAACTGGGGAGGGAATAGTTTCTGACACTTCTGGTGGAAGCAGATTTCTTATTTCTAGTTCTGGACAGCACACTTGCCCATTGGCTGTGTCTAGGGTTCCCTCGGTGCAAGCATATATTTACTTTTCCTTCCTTTCCCTTCTCTCCTGCCATGTCCACCAAGCGAATGGGCAACAGTTTCTTCACTGAAGCCAATGGAACAGTCTCCATTGGTGTTCCAATATACAGGTAGTCTTTGAGTTACGGTTGTAATGGAGCCTCCTCATCATGGTAGTAACTCAGGATGGTTGTAATGTGGGTTAGTCATATGACTGATTCAATTTTATGACCTTTTTTTGATAATTGTTATGTGAACAATTTCAGTATGGTGTAGTTTTGCCAAAACATAGAAGTCAGTGCCTGTTTTCAGCAGAAATGTTGTAAGACAGGGTCATATGACCACAGGATACTGCAAATGGCCATAAATGTGGCCCAATTGCCAAGTGCCTGAACTGCATTCATGTGACTGGGGAGGAACATGATCATTGGAACCTCAAAATCTAGGTCATAAGTACCCCCCAGGTAGGTCCATCACAACTTTGAAAGGTTGCTAAGTGACTTGTCATAACTAAAGAACTACCCATAACCTCTCCTTGCCTCTCACATTTTCTGAAGATTCTGCTCAATACTACAGCTGACTAATCACTGGCCACAAGCAGCATTACTGTTATTGCTCCTTCAGGAACCAAGGGTCCAGGGCAACAAAAGGATAAACAGCTGGAGGCTCTAGAACTCAATATCTTTACCAGCCTGTTGCACAGTTCTTTTTGTCTAATAAAATCTAATAGGGCAATATTCTGAAAGAATGTTACTCTTAAGAATCATAAGGACATCCCATCTTCTTTGGAAAAGTGTTGTTTCTGAAGTCAGATCAGTACTTACCCTGCCAGCATTTAGGAAATCCACTGATTGAGTACCTTCAAATCAGTAGTGATTCTTAGCAACCACATGGATAGATTTGCTCATGATGAGCTATCCTAAGTTTATCTTTTAGGCCTTTCACAGGTACTGAACTGAGTCTACCTATGTTGCTGCTGCTCTCTTCTCTTAGCTTCCTCCTTTCCCATCAGTAGAAACTTCTCCAAAGAGCTAGATCTTCACATAATGTTATAGAGTAGGATAATTTGAATCTGGTCCCTTGTGCCTTGAGTGAGAACTCTGGGTTGATTTGTTTGATGATCCATTTGTTTGCTTTCTTGGTGACCCACAATATTCTCAAAAGTCTTGTGCAACACCACAGTTGAAAAGCATCAATATTTTTCCTATTCTGCTTCTTCGAAGCCCAACATTCACTTCTATAGAGTAGTTTGCTTTTGCCTTCTTCCTAGAACAGAGTAATTGATCCAAGGTCACTCAGCTGGCTTCATGTCTAAGGCAAGACTAGAACTCACAATTTCCCAGTTTCTATCTTGCTTTCTTAACTGTCTCTTGTCATCAACATACTATAGCATTGTTATTGATACTTATTCCTCCACTTTCTGAATTATCTAGCTATTTCGGAAAAGCCTTTGGAGATTGATAGAATGGTGGGTTTCCCATCCTGCAATAGATTGCTTGTTATTGAGAAAATTATTCCTTGGTGTAATGATGAATTTAAAGATGGTTTTTACTATTATTGTTTTGGATTATATCATAATATATTGTTTTAATTTTCCTTAATCCTTTTATTGATTAGCAAAATGAATTTCTTATAAGAATTGGGTACACTGAAAGAAAACTTATGAGACTGCACAATTAACTTTATCTTGAAATGATATCTGATCCCAGAAGAACTTAACCATAATTTGCTTTAAGGAAATCAGCTTCAAACATAATTAATGAAGCTGTCATCTCTGCTAAAATAAAGTGGTTAATCTGAAAATTATTTGCTAAACTGTGGCTAATTTTTCAGCCCTACTGGAAAAAAATATCTGAATAACAAAATGATAATAATAAATAAAATGTATGCAAATGGATAATTCTAATCTCTTCTTTAGGGAAAAGGAGGGGGAAGTATGGGGCAGGCTTTTTGAAATCCCAACAGTCCCGATTAGTGAACTAAATAGATTAATTATCTATCTCAATCCACGGAAGCTTCCTAATTTCCTATTTGGATGCTTCTTATTCAAGCACATGCAACCTCATTATAAACTTAATCTGTTTCCTATGAAGAATACTGGAGATCTCTCCAAAGTTGGCAAGCTGTAAATTTGCTTAGAAAATTGCCTTTTGTGATCAGGAAAGAGTTGCTCACTGACTGCACTTTTCACACACACACACAGTGGTTATCATCTTAACTGTTCATTGTGCCTTGGGTCATCTCACTTTGCATACCTGCCTTTGATAGATGTATTCATTAACCTTCTTCATTGTATGAGGGCACAATGGAAGTTGTATCACTGGTTCAAGGCTGCAAAATTGATACTACTTTGTCGAACTCTTTAACAGCAGCTTGCTTGCTGTGGCCGCTCTGTTAAAAAGGATTACACAGTGCATGCACAGCCATAGTGGGGACCAGATGGCCTTTCACGGATTCTTTAGACAAATTGGGTTTCAAGTCCTCTTATGAATACAAATAGATTTTTGAAAGCAGCCTTGTGAATATGCTTCATGCTTCTGATACCCACACTCTGAATATAAATGCTCTGATTGAGGATTATGTTCTGTTGCATTGCTCGGTAGTACCCTAGTGATTTACATTTACTCACTATCAAACAGCTTGCAAAATGTGTGACTTTTTCCCCTCAAATCCTTTATATTGTTTTTCCTCTACCTTAGCATGTGCTGTGCATGTGCGTGTTATATCAGTGATACTTCAATAGAGCAATTAGTACTTATAAGGGGGGAAAAAGGCATAATTATTGTGAAATAAAGCAAAAGATTAAATTATAAACTATATTTTGTAGTAAAAATGTCCTTGAATTTCTGTGCATAGATAGTGATGTGCTTTAGTATACAAATCATTGTCATTTGTGAAGTGCTTTCCTGCTAGCTATGTCTTTTTGTCGGTTTTTAAAGACAAATTTGTAGTGAACTTGAACTTTGCTAACCTGAAAAGGTAACTGAGACAAAGATTTGAATGATTAATAGAGATATTTTTAATAGTTTAAAAATGAAACTGTGCTTCACTGAAATGGGTTGAGAGCTTGCAGTCCCTATTCAGTCGTACAGCAGGTATGAGGTAAAAGTTTTACAGCACTTTAAATTTCATAAAAGTTGGTCAACTGACACAACTGATAGAGAAATCTTCCCAAAAAACTTAATTTAAGTCCTTTTGAAATCTAATCCTCCTGCAAGGGTATGTGAAATGGATTTCTTCTTTCTACTGCGCCTTTTTGTAGGCTGTCTCTCAACAGATCACCCGCCTTTCTTTTGAAGCACGAAGTGCCTAATACAATCTGAGCTGTTGTTTGAGATGTTGCTTTCCTGGCAAATGAAGTTCAAGTTCATGCAAATAGAGAAGTGGCTAACTGGTGGTATGAGTGAATTACCCTATGCTCTTTCACCTCTGGGTCACAGCTGCAACTTAGACTCATTAATCAACAATGACTTTAAAAATCCATGGGGATTATCCAAGTGGTAACAAGGGAGCTATTTATATAACATCGTTTAATATAAATTAAAGTACATGAGGCTCTGGAGCAAGTTTGAATTATTGTTTTGCCTTCAGTAACATGAGGCTGGTTGAAGATTCAGGGCAAAATGTGCATAAAATATGGCAAGATAAGCTTTGATTTTTAGGGGACTAAATACTTTATTCCTTCATGATTCATGTGAATGGGTAATAGTAGTGTAAGCGGCCATTACCTTTGTGCATTTAATTTCACCCCCAAAGTCACACGACTTGTCTCTTGCTCACCCCCCCATCTCTCACACACTCCTATCTGTCTTCTGGAATCACTCTTTGAGTTTGGTGTGATAGTCAAAATGAGAGGGGAAAAAAAACAATTGGAGGATATGCCTTCAGGTTGTTAGATAAGACATTGAGCAGTTTCTCAGTGTTTCATCTAGTCACTCAGATTTACTCAGTATTGACTGGACAGGCCCAAGTGAGTTGCTTGGGGAACATTTTTGCAAGGTCATCTGGACTGAGTTTAATTCTGTGGGTCTTGAGGAGGTGGACAAGATCCTCCAGTCTGTCAGTCCCACCACCTATCTGTTAGGTCCTTGGTCCCTCCTTGGTTGTTAAGACAGCCTGGAAGGTAACCAACAAATGAGTCCATATGGGAGTATCAGTTTCTTTCAGGGAGAAGGTGGTACTGTTGGTCTTGAAAGAGGGTATAGTAGGTCTTCTTTTCAAGAAGTCATCATTGTTCCTTCCATTCTGGAAATTATCATTCAATTTCCACTCTTCCTTTTGTGGGGAAGGTGGACAGACTGGCAGCTATAGAGAATCTTGGAGGAAGCAGATTATCTGGACCTGTTTCATTTGGGCTGATTGAAAATGCAATAGGTGAACAGTCATGGGCACTTTTCATTATGCCCATTAATGCTGCTATGTCAGAGGTGGGCAACTATGGCCCCTTTATGACTTGTGGACTTCAACTCCCAAAATTCCTGAGCTAGCATGGCTTGCTCAGGAATTCTGGGAGTTGAAGTCCATAATTCATAAAAGGGCCATAGTTGCCCACCCCTGTGCTATGTGAACTGCACTGGTTTTTAGTAGACTTCTGAAAACTAGCAATTGAAGGTGCTGGTTGTTACCTGTATAGCTGTTCATGGCATAATGTTTGGTTATCTGAGGGACCATCTATCTCCAATTTAGCTACCGTGTATATTTGGACAGAGGGGTTCCCCTCAATGAAATACTGTCATTTTGTAGGACCAAAGAAGTATGATTTATCTCTCGGATTTCTTTCCCTCTAGACCAGAGATACAAATAGATATAAATAGTGCCTGGCTTGGTTTTCAGGTCTGGGGGTTAATGACTTTATGGGACCTCTGTTGTGCTTTACTGTTACTGTGATGTCTAGTCTAGACCACAGGTATCAATCTCACCCTGTCATGTTACCATCATGTGATGTTTGGTGATGTTTTTTCCTGCGCAGAACTGAGGTGGGTGTGGCCATCCCAGCCATGGGCCGCCAGTTTGACATCCCCAGGTTTAGACTGTCAATCTTTTTAGTTTTTTCAACTTTTTAAAACATTTGTTTAGGTTTTGTAATGTGCCCAGTGTCTACTACAATAGGTGGCCATATCAAATTTAAATGAAAGTTTAATTGAGTGAATAAAATATCTGTAGAGCATACAGTAAATATTAACACCATGTTCTTGACAATTGGCTTTGTGTTAGATGGATATTCATATTAAAATACGAATTTATTTTCATTTATGTGACTAGGACTTTTCATATTTATTTACAGGCAATCATATGGAATCTCATTTTGTGGCTGAAAAGCATGAAGGCCTTTTATCAAAATAATGACAAATATGCAAACTGCTAATTCCACTCACATTTGAGTGGTGTTTAAAGGTATGTCTGAAACATACATTTTTATTTGAAAATGAGAAACACAAACAATGTCTATACATGAAGTTTGAAGAACTTAGAATTACATTTTTATTACTAAAGTTTCTTACTCATGCTATAGTAGTTGTGCTTTTAAATTGTGGTGAAATTGGTAGAGTTTATTAACAAATAAAAACATTCATGTACTAGACCTTTTTACGCCATTGAATTCTGGATAAAAGCAATAGACTTTTAGAATGAGAGAGAAAATGAATTAGTGACTGAGTCAGTGATTGAGTGATTAGTGATTGAGTTGATTTTAATAAGATCAAGGTGAACAAAAATAAATGTCCATAAATTTTTTAGTAGAAATCCCACAATCTAGCAAGGGGAGCCAAATATGCACTTAAAATTATGAGGGTGAGATACCTCCATAGGGTTTGGTCAACTCAGGAATTTTCTTGCAGTATTGCCACTATTACCACAAATATTTTTCATTACATCATTTTAACTTGAGAAGGAAGGACCCCTTTTATTACTATTGCTTGTTCAGTCTGTAAAACTAACCGGGGGTTTATACGAATAATCCTACATCAACTTTATGCTATTTTTAAAATATAATTCCAGTATATTTAATTATTTGTGTCCCAATTAAACAAAGTGAACATGTAGTATCAACTAGAAGCTCTTCAAGGAAGTGGTCTTTCATTGTTTATAGATCTTCTTTATAGGTAAGGATTAAGGTTTTTTTTTGGATGTGACTGTTTTAATAATCAAAACTATTTATATTTCCTTTTTAGTAAAAATGGGAAATTCAGACAGCCAATACAGTCTCCAGGGAACCAAAAATCACACTGTATCTACACCTGCTATCAAACAGAAACCCTGCTCTCTAAAAATTTGTGGCATCCATTCTAAAGATGAAAAATCCTACTCTGTACGTGGGTGGAACCACAGTTCCAGTAATGCAAGCTATAAATCCCGATCATTTGCCAGAAGCTGCCTTTCTCATTTTAAGAGTAATCAGCCTTATTCCTCAAGACTCAATGATACAGTAGTGAAAGTATCTAAGAGTAATAGCCATGCGAAGCCTAGGTCTCCCACATCAGAGAACTGTAGTCAGGGGAGTAACAATGCATTTCTGCCTGAGAATGGTTTTCACTACATTGGCTTTGAAACTACCAACAACTACGTTCCTTCCAAGGAATACAACGGGCATTTCTTAAATTGCTATGGGGAAAAAGAAAGTTCATCACCAGATGACAGAATGAGTCCAAAAGTTCTCATCAAGACATTAGGGAAGCTTGATGGGTGTTTGAAAGTTGAATTTCACAACATTAGCAGTAATAGCAGCATTTCTAGAGATGAACCCAGTGAACCAGTCCAACTCTTAAGATACTTCCCTACTTCAGAATCTGAAAAGAATAACATGCTTGAAGGAAAGGAATCTTCTAGTACAGATTGTGCTGAAAGCCATCGTCTGTCAGCTACTGATTCGAGACTTAGATCTAGTAAAGGGAGCTCCATTAGTTCAGAGTCATCATGGTATGATGCTCCATGGGGCAATAATGGAGGGATAAATGAACTAGATGTGTCATACATATCCAGAAGCATTCCAGAAGCAAGAATCCAAGTGGACTTCTCCCAGAATGACTGCAAAAAATCACTGAATCAAAGTTCATCTCTTTCTTCCCTCCGTGATTTATATGGGGATTCAAATCTAAGAAGTTGCCAAGCCTCCAATATCGGACTTTCTGCAGATTACCTCAATACACATGCTAGTTTAAGCAACCGGGTTTCATTTACCTCTGCCATAGATGTTCCTTCTAAGGTGGAACACAGAGGATCTCCACAATACTCTTCCTTCACTCTGCCTTGTAGGAAATCTACAAACCTTAATGAGGATGCAGCTAAGAAGGAAACTTTAAAAAGCCGAATGCGTCGGATCAGTGACTGGACAGGCAGCCTGTCAAGGAAGAAGAGGAAGCTACAGGTATGTGGCATTTCAAGCTTAAAAAGTTACCTAAAGTATGAATTTTGGATTCTTCATTGTAGGGTATATGCTTAACTTAGATTCTTAAATTAAACTAGACAACTCCTACCCCATTGGGTCATTGTTTCAGAGATATTTCCTTACATAAAAAGGGAAACGGAATGACCATGGAATGACCACTGCAATAAAAGCAGTGGGAGTGATTTCTGACTTTCTGCTGGCTTCGTTATTGAGTTTTCTTGTGGGAAGTTGGCAGAGAGCATCAGAAATCATCTTCCCTCCTCCCTACTTCTTTCCTTCTCCCTCCTTCCTGTTATTCTGTTGTTTTCTTCCTTTCTCCCCAGAATGCCTACCATCTTCCCTATTTATTTATTTGTATTCCACTTTTTTTTTTTACAAATAACTCAAAGTGGCAAACTTTCTAGCCTGGTGCCTCAACTACTAGACCAAACTGGCTTTCATTTACTTTGCTTGTGGGAAGTTGTAGGTCCCAAGCCAGCAAACAGGTAAGTGGGAGATTTCTTACCCCTGAAAATGGGTGTATGTGCATGAATGTGCACTAAGCAATGTTAAATGTTTATATGTTTAGTGAATTAAGTAATTTTCACTTACTAAATATGTTGTCAATACAATTATGTTATTTTAAGATTTTCTATAACAGATGTCAAGCAGGCACACTCTGCTCCAGCTCTCCTGATATCTCAGTTCAGAGCTATCTGTTCAGAGAAATTTTCACAATGGGAGTTAAGAACAATAGTTGTGTTATATTATCATTTGCTTTTAAACTGCAACCCTGCAAGGAATTCTGTATAAACTGACATAAGATCCAGGAAATGAAGTCTGCCAGTTTAAAATTAAAATCACATGTAAAAATTAAAATCACATGTAAAGTATTCAATTCCAAATCGTTAATTTTATGTGTATGTATGTATGTATGTATGTATGTATGTATGTACAGTATGTATGTATATGTATATGTGTGTAAAAATTAGATAATCACTGTTAGCATAAATGGGTAACCTATAATTTTGCTCTAATGGAAAATGGTACTTGCTTAAAGCAGAAAACTCAGTGTTCTAATAGTATTTGCTAGAGAAGCATGCCTTTAGAAATTCTGGGTAAAATGTTTATATTATAATAAAACAAATGCAGTCTTCTAGTATGACAACATTAGGCTCCTTTCCAAGTAACAGTTCAAGAATTTCATTCTGGCAATTGAGGCGTAGCCCTTAGCAAGAAATAGTAGCTATTAATTGTTGGCCATTAAAAAAACAGTCAGCTTATGTTTTATAGCTAAACTAGCTTTAAGATTTGGTGCAACAGTTTCAGATAGCTACACTTGTGTTGGTCCTATTCTTCTTATCCTTACTATGTCAACCTTTTGATGCAACTAGAGTTGGCTGTGCCACTTGCCTGCTCTTAGTTGTTGCTTCAAGGCATGCCTTTTTAAAAATACCCTCTGCATTATCCCATTTGTTATTTACTCAGTTATCACCCATTTCCTTGGCTTTCTTCTCTGTCATACGATATATTCACATCATAATCCAGGAATGTTGAAATTGATATAATGGAGCTGATGGAATAGGATGAATGGGGTGCAGAATTAAAGAATGAAGCACTTTATTTTTATTCTGTAAGGAATAAATCAATTAAAGAGATGTTTGATTGGCTTTAGTAAGGCAGGCAAAATAAACTTAGCATTTCCTTGGATATCAGGGCTACATATGGCTCTTCAAGATTTGGATGTTTAAAGTTCAAAAAAAAATACATAAAATGAGTAGGTAGAAATCATATTAGCTGTATGTAACTCGCTTACTTAAAATTGAATTTAAAAATACATTTCATGTTGGCTTGCTTGCTTCTTTTTCCTGGCTCGTTTGGACTCTCATGCTACTCAAAGGTTCTGTGGCTAGAAAACATTGGGTACCTCTGTTGTAATGGAAGAATTGTACGAACCAATCCCTGTGTATTGCTTTCTCTCATGAGTGCTTTTGGTCTCCCATCATAGCTAATCTTAAAAAACAGAAGAGTTTGTGAAGGAAGGTGCTGCAAGGAAAGAAGGAGGTGAAATAAACTTGGAAGGAGTGGTGCTTATTTGTGAGGGTTCATTTTGGTGTTGAAATGGATGCCTGCAGGATGTATGGAGCCCCAAAATTAAACTTATGAGGGTTCAAGGCTGTATTACACAGGGAGGTATTGTGCAGGAAGTATTGTGCATGTTTGCTTCCCAAAACTCTCCAGAAACCTTACGGAAGAGAAAGCAAGCGGCATCAAATACAAGACTTGGAGAATAAATTCCAGGATCATTGTTGCATATTGCATAGTACGTAGTACGGTAACCTGTACTTGAGGGGCTGTCACAAAGAAGAGAGGATTGACTTATTCTCTGGGGCAGCAGAGGGCAGGACTAGAAGTAAATGATGGAGATCCAACTTAAAAGTAAGAAGAATTTTTTTTACAGTGAGAGCTGGAGTTGTAGATACTCCATCACTGGATGTTTTCAAGAATAGACTGGATAGCTGGGCTAGTATAAGTCACCTGCCTTGTTGGACTTTGAGGTTGCTTCCACCTGTAGGATTCTAGATGACTGGGAAACAGTATAGATACAGTAATCTTGACTGTAAATATATCCTTAAGTTGATCAAAGAATGTGATAAAATAAAAAATAAAAAAATACCCTAATTTAAAATAATCCAAAATAAATTCTGGCTGTTTCTCAGTGCAAAGAGAAGTAAATAAATATTTAATCCTTAGGATGATTTCTGATTCTGCTTTTGGCAGCAGATCTCAGTGACTGAATTAAGAGATCACCTATAAGCTATTTGTATCGGTGAGCTCTGATATTCGTGGCAATAAGCACATTCTTCTAATGTATTAACTTTACTGCAGTGCTTAATCTGCATCATGCACTATAATTCCACAAATTGCAACTTAAAGTTTATGAATGAGCTTATTAGCAGCAGATGCACATACACACATATGAAGCGAAGCATTGCTGATCACCGTGTGCCAGTTAATTGTGCCACTTTTCTTCTTTTACAGGAGCCAAGATGCAAAGATTCAAATGAGTATTTTGATACTGAATACGAAAGCCTTTCTACGGACCTTTTTGCTCCTTCCCATTTCTCTGGTTCTCTGTGGTCCCCGAGCTCTGGCCAGATTTTGCCCCAAAGAAGTGAATCAGCTAATGCAATCAGCAGTGACTTCCTAAGGCAAAATATTTATGAAAACTTCATGCGAGAGCTTGACCTGAGCAGAACCAACATTGAGAACACAGACTCTTCTATGGAAACCGAGGACTCCAGCAGTGAGTCACTCAGCTCCTTGGAGCACTTGGATCTGCTGTATGAGAAGGAACAAGGAGTCATTCGTAAAGCTGGGTGGCTTTTCTTCAGGCCTCTGGTGACCCTACACAAAGAGAAAAAACTTGAGCGAATAACCCGGAAGAAATGGAAACAATATTGGGTAACATTAAAAGGTCAGCCACAGCCATATTTACTCTTTTGCAATTCATTTCTAATATATTTCAGCCTCTGTTGCAAATATCCTTTGATCACGTTAACAGGCTTTATCCCATACTCAATTCAACGGATTGAAGTATAAATACTCTTGTGATTGCAAAAATGGCTGAATTATTTCCAACCCCATGAAAGGGGTTTTCCACATAAGGACAAGTTTCTGTCTTTTCACCATTGATCTCTTTTTGTAGCTGAATTGATTGATTTCCTGCTCAGCTGTAAGGCAACAGAGAGAGAGAGAGAGAGAAAATCAGTTTTTCAGTATTCATCCTAAAACTGCAAGATGGAGTTTTTCATCCTGAGTTGTCCCCACTTGTCACCCTTGCATAGCTCTTGCCATTCACTTTTAATTGGTACAAAAAAAAACAAAGGCAGTTAGGCAGAGCCAAGGATGAGACCACATTGATCATTCATGGACCGGATGCCAATTTTTATGCTCTCCTCTTTGGTCACTTAGAGGGAGTACTGATTGATTCATGAGCCCTAAGCACTGTCAGGAGCGTAGTGATTACATTCCTTATGTGCCATGAAAATGTTTTTAGGGAATTCAGAAGTACAGACAGATCTGAATCCTCTACCTTCTAAAAGCCACTAGTGGAGTGGTTCCACTCTGTTTGGATGACCCTACTAGGGAAAAAAAAGCCAATTATGTCCCCTCCTCTTTATGTCCAATATTTAGAAGTATCTCTGCCAGTTGTCCATCAGTTCAATAGTGTTATGGTTCACTGGCAGCCTGTGCAGACGGCAGTGGAATCGGACAGTGGGGAAGAAAGGGGATCAGTCCAGGAGTCCGGAGAGGACTCAGATGAGGGTCCTGCATCTGATGCAGAGATGGGGCCAGGACCATCTGGGAGTGGGGTGCTCCCTCCGGAGCCTTTGGAGTCTGGCAGCAGTGAGGCAGAGGATCCAGGGGACCCGGTTCACAGTGTGCGTGTGCACAGAGCTCCTTGAAGGCGAGAGCAGCTGAAACAAAAGGGGCAACTCGGGAGTAAGGCTGGGAGGTGATTGCCCCTCCCATCAGGTATAAAGAACAGGCAAAGATGACAAAACCTTTTCAGGAAGCAAAGTCGTTCGTTTGGTTCAGATTCATTCTTGAAGCTCTTCGTATTTCGGTTGGTGTTTTTTTCTAGTTCATTTGACATTTCTGTTATTGGCGGGACTTCACAGGGAAGAAAGGTGGGTGCTTATCTCGAGGAACTGTTTGAGATTCATTAATGGATGGGAATGAAAATAATTCCCAGCGTTGCAATAAAACAACACTTGTTTTTAAAATAAGCGTGTGTGTAATTACGGTCTCAGAAGCCTTGGTCAGAACAAATAGGAAGGAAGAAAAGAGACTTACTTTCCAGTAAATGTAATATTAGTGAAAAATACTGAAAAATTAGAGCACTATACAAGTCATGACTAATCAAGACTCATTGCAGTGTCCATGAATGGCATGAAGGGGGTATAAGACAATGATGAAGTTAGGATTGTGTTGCTGACATAACTCCAGTATTTCCCAAGACAGCCATGTGCAGTTTGGGAGCCATGATGGCGCAGTGGTTAGAGTGCAGAACTGCAGGCTACTTCGGCTGACTGCAAGCAACCAGCAGGGTAGTTTGATTCTCACCGTTTCAAGGTTGACTCAGCCTTCCATCCTTCCAAGGTTGATAAAATGAGGACCCAGATTGTTGGGCGCAATATGCTGACTCTGTAAACTGCTTAGAGAGGATGTAAAGCACTGCGAAGAGGTATATAAGTCTAAGTGCTATTGCTATCTGCTTCCATATAGTAAGGGCCTTTAGATAATAAAAGCTTCCTTCCTTGTTTAAAGTTAAGTTGGCTGGTTGGCTTCAAAGTTATCCATTCTGACTCAAAAGCCTCATTTTTAGTTCATATGTGTAATGAATAAGCTGGTAATAATAAAGTAGCATTAAAAAAAAGATGCTTTGTGTATATTTGGTATATCCTATTGCAGCATCTGCTTCAAGGCTGGGATAAATTGGAAAAGGAATATGTTTGGGCAAGATTTGCTTACGTTGAAACATTTAATCTATATATATTCTGCTATATTATGCATCTCTTCAGTATGGGATGTAGAGGCTTAATAGTCAGCCAGATCTATTGACAATTGGTAGAAATGAAAGAAACAATAACTGTATTTTTCTGACTCCTTATTGAATTTTATAGTGCAAGAATAGATCAGATTGGTTTTTGGGAAATTTCAGCATATTTCTACAAATGCTTGCCACACAGGAGTCTTCTTATGTCTTATTTTATAGCTTAGATGAGCCTCAATATGAAATACGTGCACCTGAAATCTTTATTAAGAATCACAGTTTCCCTGATAATGCCAATCCTTGTACAAGGCTTATGATACTTCCTACTACTAAAACATGTCAACTTCATGGAATGAGCTATCAAATTTCTGGAAATGTTAAAAGCAGGGTTTTTGTTTTTTTCCCAAATTAACATAAAGTCCAAAATTTTACAGAAATTGAAAAAACCCTATTACATGTATAAGTTATTTCACTACTTAAATGTTGCATGTGCCGTTTGATTTGGCATTTGATGAAAAAATAAACTTGTATAACATTCAAGTTTATTTCATTTAGTTGTAAATATTACTGAAGGTTATTTTATCAATTGTAAACTAAAATTATAATTTTAGGGATAATTATTGTATACTTACAAGAACTTCACAATTCGATGCATAAAATATTTAATTAGTCTGATTTTCTGAATCTGAAGTACAGTGACACTATAATCTTCAGTATCCATTTCTTGTGTTTCTTAAAATCATATCATTTCCATGCTTCTGCAAACTATAATAAGATAAGCTTTTTTTACTCTTTACATGTCTCTGTGTGCAATGTCAAGCCCTTGTGACCAAGCACCAGTGAATTAGTGTATCGATGATGTAAAAGTGGCTGATTTATTGAATATGTGTGGTATATAGTACACAAGCTTCATGCTATTCTTAAAAAGTGTATGCTATAGAGTTCTTCTTGTGTTTTCTTGACCAGTACTTAATTTATCAATGCTTAGAAAGATTGCAAACATCTGGCCAGCTGTCAAAGTAAATTTATTGATGTTCTGAGGCTTCTGTAGGTTTAAAGCACTACCAAGATTATTCCTTTAACATGGAAGAGTGTGGCTTTTTTTTTTTTTTTAACATCGGTGCTGCTTAATTATTTTATCTGAGCAAGGGATTACATTCCAGGCATGTTCTGATTGTAGTCAGTATGTTATAACCTGACCTTTGGGGAATCAACCTCAGAAAGGTCATTTGTATCTCATCTGTGAATGAACCATTTCTGGTATTTCTCCTTAAACAAAACATAGCTGTTCAATTCTCAACTCTCACATCAAATGGCAAAAAATAAATCAAGCTGATTGATTGCTTCCATGTTTCTCTTTTTACTGGAGAGTTATTCTACATTAATTTTTGTATTAATTGATACAAAATTAAATCTGTATTTCACAGGATGTTGGTATAATTCAGCACTTCTTTTTATTTTATGAAGGATGCACTCTACTGTTTTATGAGACTTATGGGAAGAATTCCATGGATCAAAATAATTCACCCAAATATGCTCTGTTTGGAGAAGACTGCATAGTGCAATCTTGCCCAGAACACCCCAAAAAAGAGAATGTCTTTTGCCTCAGCAATTCTTTTGGAGATGTCTACTTATTCCAGGTAGTCTTCTACTATATAATATATTTGTTCACTATCAAAGTATTAAGGTCCACAATATTGAACTTATGTACTATTTATCTGCCTTTCTATCTGTCCATCAGATTTTGTCCCACTACCAATTGGTTGACACCTGGTGGGTTATAGTCAGTAATTTGTAATGAGATATTTATTGTATAATCATTCAAAATTATGTAATCAAAAATTAAAATCACAGGGTAGGATCAAAAGATAAAGCTCTTACAAGAACAAGCCAGAGGAAATAGATATTTAACACCAAATAGACTTGGCTAATGAACTGGTAGCTTTCCATTCAAATTTCTAGTCCATTCTTTTCCAACCTAAGCAGCTATTAAATCTGAGGATTTTTTGCTCTAATCTTTGTCACAAAACTCTGGGCAGGCTGAGAAATTCTGGGAGTTGGTCACATAAGAATTAAGAGAATGACGTTGGTTACCTTGTAAAGAAAGTTATCATTAAATAATTCTTATGTGATCTAACGCTATTAATTTGAACCAAATTCATTAATTGTGCATAATTATGTATATAAAAAGCAACTTACTTTTGGTTTATTTCTTTTGGAGAATATATATGTGTTATATAGGAAAGGTAGCCCTTCAATGGGTGTAAATAAGAAGAAATAATGTATTTTTGAAATTATGGTTCTATTCATGTTTGTTACATATACAAATTAGGTTCATAGTAGTCCTATGCATTGATAGCTTGTTTTTGAAACTCAACAACATCAAAGAAGCCCAACATTGTGTTAATTGATAATTACACCTATCTAACTCAATTAAATTCTAGATTGGATTCATCCCTAAAAATAAATTTATTTTTGAGATTAAATATAGAGGTAAGTTTGAATATAGGTATTAGACACACATCAAATGTTACAGAAATCCATTCAGTGATTTTAAAGCTGTACTTCTTTACATCCTGGTTTGATGAGTGTATTTTGAGATAGAACATAATGATATTTTCAGAAAATTGAGAATCTGCAATGGCAGGATTTGTAATTGGCATAAAAGGTGGTGAAAACAAACACTATAGTTATAATATTACTTTTGAATGTAGTAGAAAAGGTGTTTTTTTACATCCTCTGTAGGAAAATTATTATAGTATTATAGTATTTTTTTTACTATAGTGGTCTACTATTTTCATTTAATTTTATGTATTACCAGTAAAAATGCATTGTCTGGAAATAAGAGTGCCACTTAAAGTATCATGGTTGTGTTAATTCAATCTGTGTTTCTTGTACTTGGCAAGACAACATGTCTTCTGATATTGATACTTCAGTTTTCTTTGTTTCACAGATGGGCTGCTGGGATAGAAGTTCCAAATGAAGGCTACCTCAGACTTAAAAGAAATCAGTTAAAATCAATAGGAAGTTAATTAAGTTAGTATAAGGCAGGCATAATGACAGGAAGAAAACAGGTTGACTGGATTGCAATGTTTCTAAATGTTGTAATGAATGCATTTTTCTGTATAATCAACTTTATGCAGCTCCTGCATTTTCCTACACAAAAGGCATTTTAGCCTCTTAATACATTACAAAGAAATTTAGGAGATGGCATAAACTGCTATTAGACAATCACTGAAGTTTTCTTCCTGCTTCTTCATTTGTAACAATTTTCAGTGCAATTTCCATTCAATTGTATTTTTTTGAAATTAAGCTAATGATAGGTTATGTAATTGCCATCCTTGCAGTCAAGCATCCTGTGATGAATTTAATCTTTTATACAAAGTTCTTTCTTTTTAGATAAAGCCTAAGAATTACTAGCAATGACAACTCCCAGTTTTTCAAGACACTATTAGTATAGAAGAAGCCTTTCATTCGTTTGAGGGGGAAAATTGCGTGCTGTCATCATGGAATTGATATCACACTGTTTTTCATTGGTTGCGAAACTTGGTAAGTTGTATTTTAGCATTCTGTTTATAATGTTTGATTTTTTTTACTCATTTTTTAGGCTACAAGCCAGACTGACCTTGAAAACTGGGTTACTGCAATACATTCTGCTTCTGCTTCTCTCTTGGCAAAAAAACTTGGGAAGGAAGATACAGTCAGATTGCTGAAAAATCAGACTAAAGCCCTTAACCAGAAGATTGACATGGATAGCAAGATGAAAAAGATGGCTGAGCTCCAACTCTTGATTGTTAGCGATCCTAAAAACAGGAAAGCAATAGAAAACCAGGTACTGTGAAGTTGATTAGCCTTCTGCACATTTATCATTGCAAAATATCTCTTCTTTAAGCATGCCATTTGTAAATATTTTTAGGTTAGAAAGCAAGCGTTTTGAAGACAATATGTTGCAGATGAGAAAATCACTGTCGCGGTAGAATTGACTGAGCATATTTTTAAGGAAGCTATCATGGGTAACTGTTCTTGGCACTCACTGCTTGCACATGTGGAAGTAGTTATTTCTGTACAATTCTGAAATAGATACATGAAAATATTCACATCCTCCTGTGTAAATTGGAAGAATCAACACAAAACAATCCTGCTGCTATCTGAACTATTGTCACTAGACATATAACACCCTCTGCTCCAAAGTCTTCCTGAAAACGTTCTGTCTTCATAGCTTTCCTAAATTGTAGCTGGGAAGGGGGCATTTTAACAGCAAAGATTGGGAAGGTCTGTGGGCTACTCCCAACTTTCTGGAGGGTCCCCAGCATGTTCCCTTGACCTGTATATATTTCACCTGGAGCAGATATTCCTGAAGTTACTGAAGCCCTTTATAGGAAATAACTAGCATTTGATTTAGGGCTAGATCCTGAGTGGTAAATCCTATGAAGTAACCACAATATTTGTGTATTTCTGCTACATTGGCTTGCACCAGTCAGCAAGCATCTGATTACATTTTGCATCTTTGTAGCATCCCAATTCTCTTTAACGGCAGCTTCATGTCAAGGAAATTGTGGTGATCCAAACACGAGATGACCAAGACATGAGTTCCACTTCCTAAAGCATCTTGGTTCAGGAAAGGCTGCAACTAGCATATCAGCTGAGGCTGAGTAACATCAGTCGTATCTGACAGAGGAGTGCCATGTTTAGGAGAATCCCAGGTTACTCATCTGACCTTCTGAAATCTTCGGACCATCCAGAGCTAAAGATGAACCTAGAGGGCTTCTGCAAAAGAGCAACACCATCTTACTGTGAATCACTGTAAGCCTGTTCTGTCCCTCACAGTTTCCAGGCACCAGGCCAAAATTTTCATGAATCTCTGGTTTGCTGTGGAGTGAAGATGCGTAGCTGGAAACCATCAATCTTCCAGAGTGGGTAGATATTAAAATAGTGGGGGAAAGGGTCAGGTTCTGAGACATCTCACATTGGGTTGGCTAAGGGTTCAATCTGTTTTCTCCTACTAACAGTAATTGGAATTGCTGGCTCGGAAAGAAACGTTGCTGTAAAACAGTGTCTCCGATCCACAGCCCACTGAAGAAAGTTTCTAGAGAATCCCTAAAACTATTGGAAATTTAATAGAGGAGACGGCAAATCACCTTAGGCTAAATTTAAATAGAAATGCCACACATATTGTACAATAAACATAAAAAATAATTGTTTTAACCAACTGTCTATTTTGGCAATATTACTAAGGATGCCTTACAACAAGGTTGTTATACTTGTGTTTCCCAGCAACAGGTATTAAGAAACATAATCTCATCTTTGATGTCAGATTACAGATCTTAATAGTGTTATCTTCTATCGTTTGCCTAAGTTTCTTTCCAGCTGTTTAAGTTGGCAGACATTCTACAGTTTAATGATGCATTAAATTCAACAGCAGGTGAAAGCTGTCATTGAGGATTTATTTTGAAATCCTTTAGGCTAAAATGTTTTGTTTTTTTTTTAATTTTAAAATACTTCAGTATGCTATTAAGAAACAAGTAAAACATACCATTTTAGCCAGTAGATTTAAATACATATGCACATTCTCACATTCACTCTTTTATAGTACTGATGGCTCAGCTAGAAAAGCTTACGATAAGGTCATTCTTTTATAATCTCATTTTGAAATATATATATATATATATTAGTTGAGACACACATTATCATAGTTTATACCTGTAGTCTCTTTATTCAGGAGCTCTGTTCCTGAGTGTGAATAAAAGTGCTTACTTTTTGCCATATATAATGATATTGTGCCATAAGATTGCCTTTGACATACGATGCTTAGACAGAGAGCACAGCACTACTCTCAGGTCAAAAACATAATCACTGTCTTTTTTTCATATTTATAATGGCACTTGGTTAAGCAGATAAGAGCTTTTTAATTTCATTGTACATTTGTCAAATGTGATGAGAAACTGAACTGCTCATTGAGTCATTGGGGCAGATTTTTCTTGATTTCCAGAAGGAAGTTCTGCTTAAGCTGCCTGAATCAGATGCTTCTACATAAGGATCTTCTTATGGACATTCCATGTGGGTGTGCCCATGCACCTTCAAATCAGTCTTTTGATGAAACGTTGAGCTTCGAGGCTGCTTTGCCACATCTTTTGATGAGTTTTGAGCTTTCACCCGGAAAAGCTCACGGCAGCATTCTGAGCTTTCACCGAAATGGTTTTCCATGAAAAAGATGGCTGCCCAGCAAAGAGCGCCCGGTAGGAGTTGTTCCGCGCGAAGACCGGTGGTTGGACCCTGTTCTACGGAATTCCTGTGGGTGTGCCCGCACCTTCAAATCAGTCTTGATTCTTCGAGGCTGCTTTGTCACATCTGGATTCTCAGAAATGTTTTGCCATTGTCTGGGGCAAGAGAGAGAAAGTCTGGCCAAAGGTTGCCCATCTGGATCATGCTTGATACAGGATTAGAATTCAGTCTTCTGGTTTCCAGCCTAATATTTTAACCACTGAACCAAATTGGCTCTCCTCCAATTTACCTTCCTCATTTCTGAAATCTTATGGGGTGTTCCAACCTCCCTTTGCTTGCCCTTTGCTGCTTGCTTTCATGTCCACTAGTCAAAGGAGGCTTTAAAGGAGCGGCTAGCATGTTGGCAAGAACATTCCTGGTGTTTTTCTAATTTTGGTGATTGAGAATATACACACTCATTATTTCACATTAGGTTTGGATGTAAGAAAATATTGCAATAAGGTCTGGGACTGCAGTCTGAAAACTTGCACACTAGGGAGTAAACCTCACTGAACACAGCAAGTCTTATTTCTGAATCAGTATCCATAACAGAGTAAGTAACTTCAATTTTGGCTGAGAAGCTGAAGGCTGTATGGGATATGATGGAGATGACTCCAGAGCAATAACAGTTAGAATTTTTATTGCTTTTTTTCATATAGGTGTGGGTTAATATAATAAATATTCCCCAATTCCCCTATAATAAATGTTAATGGTATGGTCTTGTGGGCACTGAATACTGCCTGTGATTTTTTTTTACCTCATGCGTGTCTCTCTTTTTAATGTGAACTTCGCTAAAGAAAAAAAGTGTTTTTTCAAAACAGTTACACAACAGATTTTCAAGTTGAAGACACTTTGTAGGTTCTTTAAAATCCCAATTCTGTTTGTTATCAGATATATCTCCTATACATGTTCATTGGCTTGGTTAAGCAGTATTTACAACATTCTAGAACCTATTATTTTCTTTCTTGGACTTAGTTGTATATATAATTGTGAGGTTATATGGAATGCTTGTGCTGCATACTTCTATGATTTGAATGTTATTGAATGGGTAGATTGCAATCTTACGATCTTTCCTGCATGATCCTGAAATAAAGATCATTTCAAAAAGGAATTCAGTTTTAAATAAGAGAAAAATCTTAACAGAGGGCAATTTTAAAGGCATCTAATAAATGCATTCTAATAAATGCTTCTTGTACCAATAGTTTCATGCTGCAGTCCAGAGATACTTAAACAGCACAGTTTTCAGAAGACAGTGCAGATTTACAAAGGCTTTCTGAAGAAAGTGCAGTCTTCAGAAAACTATTGTCTTCATAAAGCTGTGCTGTCTTTTTACAGCTGTGCTTTCTTTCTGAAGAGAGCACCACTTTCTCCCTCGAGCCGCTCGGAGCATCCAGAGACTGGGATGTGCTTCTGAGTCCTCTTCTTGCAGGCTGAGCTTTAGATGAGGAAACGCTCCGCCCCTCACGTGGTATTGCGCAGCGTCTCCCCAGTCTTTTGCTCAGCCTCGAAGAGTCAGGCTGTGTTTTCAGAGAGCTCCTTGGCTGATCGCACATTTCTTGCCTATTTCTTGCCTATTCCAACTCTCGTCTTCATAAGGTTTGCCTTTCCTTCCTCCTCCTGCGCAAAGGGTCTGGACTTAAGGGAAAAATTTCCCCGTCCCTGGGGCGGCTGCGGGCTCGCAGCGCGATAGCGCGACCCCCCACCCTTATCAGATCGCGTCGCTGCCTCCGCGTTGCCTTGTGGCACGCATTTCTTTTATTGCTGGATTCCCCCCACCCTAAACGCCGATCGGGAGGGTCATCGCCCTAGGGCCCTAGGAGCTGAGCTGACCAGCAAAGCCCTCCTTTTCCGTCCCGGGCGTCCCGACGGTTCAGCTTGCGGCCGCCATTTTGGCTCCGCATCGTGGTCGGGCGCCATTTTCAAATACTTTAGCTGCGGTGAATTGGAGCTCCAGGCCTTGGGTTAAAGCTTAGCTGCCCATCTCTTCCACCTGGCCCGCTCTTTTATTACTTGTTGGCCTCCCGCAGCCCGTTTGAAGGCGAAGTTGCAGCCCCCTCCGGTTTTATTTTTCTTGTCTGGAGGCCTGCTGCCAGAGGCCCTTTCTTCTACCATAGGCCTCAGGCGTTTATTTGACTGATCCGGCCTGTACAGAGATATACGAAGTCCTCCTGTTCGGTTATTGTTTAAAAATAAATAAATAAATAAATAAATAAATAAATAAATAAATAAATAAATAAATAAATAAAAAAAAAAAAAATAAATATATATATATATATATATATATATATAATAATAATAATAATTTTTGTTTTGTATAATAATATTTTTCGTAGATATATAAATATATACGAATAACCTGTATATACTTTTGGCACAAATAACCTAATAAATATTAAAAAAAAAAAAAACAATCAAAAGGAAAAGAAGAATTACAAATTAGAGTATCTATTTTTCTGTACATACTATATTTCTTAGGTACCTTACTGTTATCTCTGTACTTAAAAAATTCCAAAAGGGGGAGGGGCCAGCTTCACCTTCACCCGGCCTCATCCAGGCCTGCTCTGGGCGAGCCAACCGCCTTGCTAGTATTTGTTATCTATCATGGCAGACGACAATCCTCTCTAAACGTCCTTCTTTGAAGGCTAAGGCAAAGTCCCACTACTTGCGCAGGCAGGACAAGGAACCTAAGGGCTCTAGACAGGACAAGGAACCTTCAGTTTTCTTTGTTTCACAGATGGGCTGCTGGGATAGAAGTTCCAAATGAAGGCTACCTCAGACTTAAAAGAAATCAGTTAAAATCAATAGGAAGTTAATTAAGTTAGTATAAGGCAGGCATAATGACAGGAAGAAAACAGGTTGACTGGATTGCAATGTTTCTAAATGTTGTAATGAATGCATTTTTCTGTATAATCAACTTTATGCAGCTCCTGCATTTTCCTACACAAAAGGCATTTTAGCCTCTTAATACATTACAAAGAAATTTAGGAGATGGCATAAACTGCTATTAGACAATCACTGAAGTTTTCTTCCTGCTTCTTCATTTGTAACAATTTTCAGTGCAATTTCCATTCAATTGTATTTTTTGAAATTAAGCTAATGATAGGTTATGTAATTGCCATCCTTGCAGTCAAGCATCCTGTGATGAATTTAATCTTTTATACAAAGTTCTTTCTTTTTAGATAAAGCCTAAGAATTACTAGCAATGACAACTCCCAGTTTTTCAAGACACTATTAGTATAGAAGAAGCCTTTCATTCGTTTGAGGGGAAAATTGCGTGCTGTCATCATGGAATTGATATCACACTGTTTTTCATTGGTTGCGAAACTTGGTAAGTTGTATTTTAGCATTCTGTTTATAATGTTTGATTTTTTTACTCATTTTTTAGGCTACAAGCCAGACTGACCTTGAAAACTGGGTTACTGCAATACATTCTGCTTCTGCTTCTCTCTTGGCAAAAAAACTCGGGAAGGAAGATACAGTCAGATTGCTGAAAAATCAGACTAAAGCCCTTAACCAGAAGATTGACATGGATAGCAAGATGAAAAAGATGGCTGAGCTCCAACTCTTGATTGTTAGCGATCCTAAAAAACAGGAAAGCAATAGAAAACCAGGTACTGTGAAGTTGATTAGCCTTCTGCACATTTATCATTGCAAAATATCTCTTCTTTAAGCATGCCATTTGTAAATATTTTTAGGTTAGAAAGCAAGCGTTTTGAAGACAATATGTTGCAGATGAGAAAATCACTGTCGCGGTAGAATTGACTGAGCATATTTTTAAGGAAGCTATCATGGGTAACTGTTCTTGGCACTCACTGCTTGCACATGTGGAAGTAGTTATTTCTGTACAATTCTGAAATAGATACATGAAAATATTCACATTCTCCTGTGTAAATTGGAAGAATCAACACAAAACAATCCTGCTGCTATCTGAACTATTGTCATTAGACATATAACACCCTCTGCTCCAAAGTCTTCCTGAAAACGTTCTGTCTTCATAGCTTTCCTAAATTGTAGCTGGGAAGGGGGCATTTTAACAGCAAAGATTGGGAAGGTCTGTGGGCTACTCCCAACTTTCTGGAGGGTCCCCAGCATGTTCCCTTGACCTGTATATATTTCACCTGGAGCAGATATTCCTGAAGTTACTGAAGCCCTTTATAGGAAATAACTAGCATTTGATTTAGGGCTAGATCCTGAGTGGTAAATCCTATGAAGTAACCACAATATTTGTGTATTTCTGCTACATTGGCTTGCACCAGTCAGCAAGCATCTGATTACATTTTGCATCTTTGTAGCATCCCAATTCTCTTTAACGGCAGCTTCATGTCAAGGAAATTGTGGTGATCCAAACACGAGATGACCAAGACATGAGTTCCACTTCCTAAAGCATCTTGGTTCAGGAAAGGCTGCAACTAGCATATCAGCTGAGGCTGAGTAACATCAGTCGTATCTGACAGAGGAGTGCCATGTTTAGGAGAATCCCAGGTTACTCATCTGACCTTCTGAAATCTTCGGACCATCCAGAGCTAAAGATGAACCTAGAGGGCTTCTGCAAAAGAGCAACACCATCTTACTGTGAATCACTGTAAGCCTGTTCTGTCCCTCACAGTTTCCAGGCACCAGGCCAAAATTTTCATGAATCTCCGGTTTGCTGTGGAGTGAAGATGCGTAGCTGGAAACCATCAATCTTACAGAGTGGGTAGATATTAAAATAGTGGGGGAAAGGGCCAGGTTCTGAGACATCTCACATTGGGTTGGCTAAGGGTTCAATCTGTTTTCTCCTACTAACAGTAATTGGAATTGCTGGCTCGGAAAGAAACGTTGCTGTAAAACAGTGTCTCTGATCCACAGCCCACTGAAGAAAGTTTCTAGAGAATCCCTAAAACTATTGGAAATTTAATAGAGGAGACGGCAAATCACCTTAGGCTAAATTTAAATAGAAATGCCACACATATTGTACAATAAACATAAAAAATAATTGTTTTAACCAACTGTCTGTTTTGGCAATATTACTAAGGATGCCTTACAACAAGGTTGTTATACTTGTGTTCCCCAGCAACAGGTATTAAGAAACATAATCTCATCTTTGATGTCAGATTACAGATCTTAATAGTGTTATCTTCTATCGTTTGCCAAAGTTTCTTTCCAGCTGTTTAAGTTGGCAGACATTCTACAGTTTAATGATGCATTAAATTCAACAGCAGGTGAAAGCTGTCATTGAGGATTTATTTTGAAATCCTTTAGGCTAAAATGTTTTTTTTTTTTAATTTTAAAATACTTCAGTATGCTATTAAGAAACAAGTAAAACATACCATTTTAGCCAGTAGATTTAAATACATATGCATATTCTCACATTCACTCTTTTATAGTACTGATGGCTCAGCTAGAAAAGCTTACGATAAGGTCATTCTTTTATAATCTCATTTTGAAATATATATATATTTTAGTTGAGACACACATTATCATAGTTTATACCTGTAGACTCTTTATTCAGGAGCTCTGTTCCTGAGTGTGAATAAAAGTGCTTACTTTTTGCCATATATAATGATATTGTGCCATAAGATTGCCTTTGACATACGATGCTTAGACAGAGAGCACAGCACAACTCTCAGGTCAAAAACATAATCACTGTCTTTTTTTCATATTTATAATGGCACCTGGTTAAGCAGATAAGAGCTTTTTAATTTCATTGCACATTTGTCAAATGTGATGAGAAACTGAACTGCTCATTGAGTCTCCAAGTCATTGGGGCAGATTTTTCTTGACTTCCAGAAGGAAGTTCTGCTTAAGCTGCCTGAATCCAGATGCTTCTACATAAGGATCTTCTTACGCAGTGATCCCCAACCTTTTGACGCGCGCCCGGTACCGGCATCAGCTGGGCGCCGCGCCCAGTACCGGCATCAGCTGGGCGCCGCCATCTTTTTGATGAAAATGTGCTTCCGGTGACCTCACGAAGCACGTTCATCAAAAAGATAGCGGCATGCGCTGAGCTTTTCGGGTAGAAATGGCTTTCTACCCGGAAAAGCTCACCGAAGCGCTGGCGCCGCCATCTTTTTGATGAAACGTGCTTCCGGTGAGCTTTCTACCCGGAAAAGCTCACCGAAGCGCTGGCGCCGCCATCTTTTTTGATGAAACGTGCTTCCGGTGAGCTTTCTACCCGGAAAAGCTCACGGAAGCGCTGGTGCCGCCATCTTTTTGATGAAAAGCGTGCTTCGGTGAGCTTTCTACCGGAAAAGCTCACCGGAAGCACTTTTTCATGAAAAAGATGGCGGCGCCCAGCAAGCCGCGGCCCGGTAGGAGTTGTTCCGCGGCCCGGTACGATCCGCGGACCGGTGGTTGGGGACCCTGTTCTTACGGACATTCCTGTGGGTGTGCCCATGCACCTTCAAATCAGTCTTGATTCTTCGAGGCTGCTTTGTCACATCGTTACAGTTTTCTTGGCAGCATTCTCAGAAATGGTTTGCCATTGTCTGGGGCAAAGAGAGAGAAAGACTGGCCAAAGGTTGCCCATCTGGATCATGCTTGATACAGGATTAGAATTCAGTCTTCTGGTTTCCAGCCTAATATTTTAACCACTGAACCAAATTGGCTATCCTCCAATTTACCTTCCTCATTTCTGAAATCTTATGGGGTGTTCCAACCTCCCTTTGCTTGCCCTTTGCTGCTTGCTTTCATGTCCACTAGTCAAAGGAGGCTTTAAAGGAGCGACTAGCATGTTGGCAAGAACAATCCTGGTGTTTTTCTAATTTTAGTGATTGAGAATATACACACTCATTATTTCACATTAGGTTTGGATGTAAGAAAATATTGCAATAAGGTCTGGGACTGCAGTCTGAAACCTTGCACACTAGGGAGTAAACCTCACTGAACACAGCAAGTCTTATTTCTGAATCAGTATCCATAACAGAGTAAGTAACTTCAATTTTGGCTGAGAAGCTGAAGGCTGTATGGGATATGATGGAGATGACTCCAGAGCAATAACAGTTAGAATTTTTATTGCTTTTTTCATATAGGTGTGGGTTAATATAATAAATATTCCCCAATTCCCCTATAATAAATGTTAATGGTATGGTCTTGTGGGCACTGAATACTGCCTGTGATTTTTTTTTACCTCATGCGTGTCTCTCTTTTTAATGTGAACTTCACTAAAGAAAAAAAGTGTTTTTTCAAAACAGTTACACAACAGATTTTCAAGTTGAAGACACTTTGTAGGTTCTTTAAAATCCCAATTCTGTTTGTTATCAGACATATCTCCTATACATGTTCATTGGCTTGGTTAAGCAGTATTTGCAGCATTCTAGAACCTATTATTTTCTCTCTTGGACTTAGTTGTATATATAATTGTGAGGTTATATGGAATGCTTGTGCTGCATACTTCTATGATTTGAATGTTATTGAATGGGTAGATTGCAATCTTACGATCTTTCTTGCATGATCCTGAAATAAAGATCATTTCAAAAAGGAATTCAGTTTTAAATAAGAGAAAAATCTTAACAGAGGGCAATTTTAAAGGCATCTAATAAATGCACTCTAATAAATGCTTCTTGTACCAATAGTTTCATGCTGCAGTCCAGAGATACTTAAACAGCACAGTTTTCAGAAGACAGTGCAGATTTACAAAGGCTTTCTGAAGAAAGTGCAGTCTTCAGAAAACTATTGTCTTCATAAAGCTGTGTTGTCTTTTTACAGCTGTGCTTTCTTTCTGAAGAGAGCACCACTTTCTAAACGCTGCACTATCTTCAGAAAGCCTTTGGAAAGTCAGGGCACAGCATTTCAAAGGCTCAGGGAGCCACATATAGGAAAATTTCACTGGAGAAACTGGGTTCAAAAAAGGAGATTTCTTTATGACCGCAATCCTAGTCCCAATTGTGCTTATAACTCAAGAACTACCTCTATTAGAGAAGAAGATATGTTATTGAAATTGTTTGTATCTGTCATGATGAAGGGGGAAATCATTTATTTATATAGTTTGTTTAATATATATTTTTTTCTTTATAAAATTATTCTCTCTTTTTACTTTGTTATATTTTTCTTAGTACATATGTATTTTTTTTTTACCTTTGTAATTGTAAACATTATTAAAATTACATGATTCTGGGGTACAATTACTTATTAAAAACAAAAAATCTCTAGGATTTTTCTTATCCTTGTCTTTTCCTATATTCTAGGATCTCTTTCTGCTCCCTTCCCTTGTTTTTATGTGACTCACATTGTAATGTTTACCTCAGTTTCAGGAGAGATAAAGGCAGGAAAAATAAATTTGAAAGATGAAGATCCTTATGGACTACAGCCTTTTAATATGTTCATATGAGCTACTACTTTGGTCACTGACCATTGCATGTTAAGCTGGAGATCTGAAGGAGAGCTAAAGTTGCCTTTGGTTGTATACAAACAAGTCTGAACTCCCACTATATTAGGGCCTTACGGATTACAGAGAGGTCTTCTCATATTTTGGTTTGTGTGATCATAACTCATCCATACTCTGCCAACCGAATGTGTGAAGGAACAGGCCAAGGGTGCAATTATGGTCCAGTTTTCTACCAAATTGAAGGTTATTTACATATTTACTTGAACATCAGAACAGAGATCATGAATGCCATAAAAGTATATAAGAAGGCACTGGCATGAAAGATTTCCAGAAAAACAGAAGGCCCAGAAAGAGAGAGAAAAGTAATGTTTTCCCAAATTCTTTTACCTAGTGGAAATCTAAGTTAGGAACTAATCTCAGATTTGAATTCTGATACAAGAAATCTATCAGTTGTAGCTTTACATTTTCTGAGTTTCTGTTAAGGTGGCCTTTTAGTTTGGAATAGCAAATATTCTTCAGTGTGAGTATTAAAAATAGGGATTTCCTTCCCATCTCCCCCTCCAAAAAGTAATGTTTATAATTGTCTTGAATCAACACTTTAAAGGCAGAGACGGGAAGACAAACTGGAGGAGCTGTAGGTCTAATACATTTCTATATATATTCCTCTTGCAGTTCCAGGTTTCTTTTGACACAATATTGATTTTCATGGACATTTGGAACACAGTTTGACAATGTGTTTTGAAAAGGATAAACTAATCAACTTTTCTGCTCTTCCAGATGTAAATAACTTGGGATCAGAGTTGCAGAGTCATCTCCTTTCCATAATTTGTCCTCTAATACTTCATTTGTGTTCCTATACAGATTCAGCAGTGGGAGCAGAATCTGGAAAAATTTAACATGGACCTTTTCAAAATGCGCTGTTACTTAGCCAGTCTGCAAGGCGGAGAACTTCCAAATCCGAAGAGTCTTCTGGCTGCTGCCAGTCGTCCTTCGAAAATGGCCCTTGGAAGACTTGGCCTCTTCTCAGTCTCATCATTTCACGCCCTGGTATGCTAGAAGGAAAGTAATAAATAAAAAGATATAGAGGATATCTTTTTGGTCCCGTTTGGTAGAATTACTTCAGAAAGGGGACTGGGGCCCATGCCACCCTGTATGGCCTAATCCAGCAGTGTCAAACTTGATTTCATTGAGGGCCACATCAGGGTTGTGTTTGACCTCGGGAGGCTGAGGGGACATGACCATGGGGTTGTGTGGTCAGCTCAACATCACTCATCAAGGGTCCGTTTTCAGCCAAGAGGACCTCCTGTCACCCTCTCCCAGCAAAAACGGAGCCCGAGGAGGCCGTCGCAGCCAAAAATGGAGCTTGGGGAAACCGCGCACAGCCCTCCCAAGCTCTGTTTTTGCTGGCAGAGGCCCTGCGGGCCAGTCCTTCTGAGTGGGGCTTGAAACCAGTCCCATTTAAACTGCCTTGCAGAAATATGTCTCAGAGTTGTTTACACCAGTGGCCCCCAACCTTTTTTGTGCTGCGGCCTGGTACCGGCATCACAAAATGATCCGCAGCCCGGTACCAGCATCAGCACGCATGACAAGGCAAGGCGAGCCGAGCGACTGGCCAGCCAGCCGTCCCCGCTTCTCCCCCCACCTTCAACTCCTCCTTTGTACCTTTGTTGATGGGCTTCGCTTTGGGATGGCTTCGGACGGTCGCTCGGCTCGCCTTGCCTTGGGTGCTGAAAGAATCCTCGCGCTTAGTTTCGTTCAAAGCCCCCCCTTCGATGAAACTAAGGCGCGAGGATTCCTTCAGGACCCAAACGCTGCTTTCCAACCGGAAAAGCTCACCCGGAAGCACTTTCTCGTCAAACAAGATGGCGGCGCCCAGCAAACCGGCGGCCCGGTAGGAAATGTTCCACGGACCGGGACCGGTCCGTGGCCCGGTGGTTGGGGACCCTGGTTTACACTATGAGTGATAATGAGCTGAACCAGTAAAGGGCACAACACATTGCTGTACAAGTACCCTCTTGGCTATGACCTGTTCAAGCAGGAACCCTGAGATCAGGAAGACACCCAGCTTGCACCCAGGTTCCGACCGGGGAAGTGCATTCCTCACCTACATCTATGGGTGGAAAATCCATAGAGAGTTGTGTCTTTTCAAGGTTGAATCAGAGCCTGTTTTTTTGGCTATGCAATTGTCCCACCCCGCACCAGATGGAATAAAACCGAGAACTTCAATTGGCTAGCCTGGGACAGAGATATATAACTATCATACTGATGAAATTGTCTCCCATGTTGAGAGGAGGGCTTCTGGAAACTTCAGTTGCTGTGTTTATTCTAAAAGATAGCAGAATTATCATCTCCCAAGAACTTGCATTCCCTCTTCTCCTTATCTGCTCAAGTAAAAGCCAGTGTTGTAGAAGCCATCACAACTGTGAAGATAAGTCATTTTGGAACATATCTTTTGTCTTCTACTTCATGTGACCAATCTTGATTACGGTTGTCTCAGAAGAGATACGAAGAGCTCTACAATTCAATGCTTGCATCTGACTTTCCCTTCTGTTCCTTGCTATTCCTGTTCTCCCCTATCCCCCCAAATTAGATCTGCTCCAGGGACGAGGCAGCTCTCAGAAAGAGAACGTGGTCTTTGTCACAGAGACTGTGGAGCAAGAAGGGTTTGTTCTCCTCCCTGAAGGGACTGGATACCCTTGCGAGAAAGGCAAAGGAGAAGAGACCTTCTATAACCCAGGTAGTTCTCACTTGGTCCGTATCACTGAACATTTAGAAGTTTTAGCAATCATTCCAATGTCTGTTGATGCTTTGCCACTGACATAAAGGTTGCATAACTTAAATTTTATGGTGTACTAAATCTTTGCAAATAGAACCATGCAGAAAATCAGTAGATTTATATTTGCATATTATGGAAAGCCAGTGTTTTATAAGCTATGATCTTTTGACGAAGCCAGAACCAATATTGCAGATGAGAAAAGTAGCAATGACTTGCTAGGTCTGTTCTTGGAGTATCTTACCTTTTATTTAGTTAGCAATTGCATTGGATTACTTGGAGCAAATAAAGTTGCCAGTCCCTGGAGATAACAGCTCATCCCATTCACCAGCCACAGTGCTGTAGGTCATATTACTATGGAAAATTGGAAGAGGCAGGGCCAGATTTAAATCTGGGGTTTGAAACAAACCATAGTTTATATTTATATTTATATTGGTCTATTTGTGTGACTAAGTGTAAACTACATTAAACTAAAGCATAGTATAGTGTGTAAGTCCAACCATAGAATACAACATTTATAAGCGCCAGAGCCAGTTTCCCAATTAAGGATAATTGTAATATTTTGTGTGTGTGTATGTATGTATGTATAAATAATACTATAATTTTAAACTTGGTGATTCAAACACATCAATATTGATTAGTCTCATTCAAGACAGAAACATATTGTAGTAACAATATGTTACTATATATTGTAATAGGCCAAGATAGTGGACATATTATAGTAACTAATTGCATAATTGAAAAGGATAAGAGTAGTCAAAGATATTGTGAGACATGACTGTTTTGCATGGTATTTATTTCAAAAGTCACAAGTACATGAATCAGATAGAGGCCATACACCCAGTTCCATATCTTAAGATATTTAGCAAGATACTAAAGAGCTAAAGAAATTTATCAGGAAATAACAACTCTTTATCATTTTTTGTTGTTTCACACATGTTCCTTATCAAAAAATTGGTTTTTGAAGAACATGAGAAAAGTAACTGCAGCAATCTATCAGTAGATCACATTTTTCGTGGAATGATAATTCAGTAGAAATATATTTCATATGAACTTAGTTCTCAGTGTTTACCAGAATTGTGGCAAATCTTGGTTAGTTCCAACAATAGACTTCCTCCCTTTCAAATTCCCAAAATCAGAGAAGGGAGAATGAAATGGATACAGAATTTTGAGCATAGCTATTTCCAAATAGGGTTACAGCCTGGAAATCTTACATGTATGCCACTAAATGTTAGTGGGGGGGGAGCAGCCAGCATTGAATTCTCTTGAAAATGGAGCTATGTCTTCTTGAAATGGACTTTCAAGAACAGGATAGGAAGAATAATGACACTTTTGAACTTTGGTGCTGGAAAAGACTCATGAGCCAAGGAAACAAACAAATGGATCATCAATCTGCCTTTATCAGTTTATGAAAATAAAAAATTTTGGCTTATCAAGGAGGAAACAAACCCTCACTAACAAATCAGGGAAGCTGTTGTATATAAACGGGGAACAAAAATTGGGTAATAAAACATTTTCTAGCAAACAATCAAGCTCAGAGAGCATTAAAGACTCCACAGTAAAAATATTGAAGTTAAATATTGAAGAATAACTTGTTTGGGCATTAACATAATCCATTAAGCTTACGTCTTTCAGAATCTTGTAACTGTATGAGAACAAAAAGTTTTCAGTTACTGAGTTAGTATTTTAATGGCAATCAAAAATGGGCTTATCCTCGGTTGTCATTTAATAATTAAAAAAAAACACTCCTTATTTTCTCATAGATATTTAGTACTGTTATTCACATTATATTTAACATCCTTATTTTTAATGAAACAAATGCCATACATTTAAGTCTTGGTCATAATGTACAGATAATTCTCGCTTACTGAATTCCTTGGACAGTGACCATTAGCCATTATGAAAAGATAACACACTAATGCTGGCACCTACAACCTTCTCATACATCTAAAACAAAGGAAAGATTGCTATAGTAAGGTTGTAAGCACAATCACAATTTCACTTAGTGATCAGTTCGCTTAGTGTCCAAGTTGCCTGTCCCAATAGTGGTTGCTAAATGAAGGTGTATTTTTAAATTCAACTTTTCACCCATGCAGAGGAAGAGAGAGACAGGGAAGATCCATGTATTCCTAGGAATCTGATCCAGGGAGGGGAGGAGGGTGTGTGGGTGTATATGTGTGGGTGGGTGTGGGTGTGAAATCTGACCATGCAATAGGTCATTTCAAAAAATAAGCGCCATTTCATTATGAGGTTACCCTGCAAAATAGGATAATCTGGTTTCCAATGCTGCTTATATTGTCCATGTCAAATAGTCCCTTCTGACAGTATTTTTTGATAAAAGAAGTTGAATGGTTTGAAACCCAGTTCAAGAGTCTTATGCAAGGGACTCCTATCACACATTTATCTCCCCCCTGCCACATAGGATGCTACTCCGGTTGTCTCTGGGACAAATGCAAATCTAGGACTACTTCAGTTTCTCTTTTTCAGCTGGTACCCATTGCTAGTAGCAGATAGATTCTTTGGGATGAACCAATGTGTACATTTACTTCAGTCCGTTTTTTTTCCCCTTTATGCAAGTGAAACAGCGATGCTATGAAATGTTTGTATTATGTTAATTTATATTTTCCTTAATTAGATTTTTGACTCAAGTGGAGGGCATGGAATTCCTGGAACACAGCTACCTCAGAATTGCAGTAATTCTGCTGAGGTAATATAATACAATGCAACAAATTGAATTTAACTTGTTTAATGTGTTTGCAGATGTTGTAAATATATGGCAAAAAAACAAACAAACAGGTTTGATGGGAGTCCTTACTTGATTTGAGTCTAATCAGGGGGAAAATGCGCTATCTTTTCTATACAAGCTCCTGTAGTGGGCTGTTAAATAAATTATTGCATTTCCTGCCACTCACAGTATTGTCACGCTAATTTGTCCCATTAATATTGTTAATATTGGATAGCCACTTGTCTAAAATGGCAGGGGGTTGGTCTAGAAGACTTCCAAACTCCCTTTCAATTCTTTATTCTATGTTCTAAGTTTTTCATTTACAAAAATGATATTCCTATGCTGGAATAGGAATATTTTTTTAAAAAAAAAAATCCCCATAGACTGAATACCAGTTAGCAATATTTAATCAGTAAAATATGTGATTTGTTTAATACAATTAATCAGTCATCTATCCCAAACTACCGGGCAGTAGTTGTAGGTTGCATTCTTTTGTTCAGATATAATATAATCCTATCCTTTCCTAACATAATTACAGACCACAAACATGAAGCATGCCTGGTTTATTTTATTTAAAGCCATAACTGCCTAGAGATCCTTATATCAAGCCCTTGGGTTTGTAAACCAAGAATAGAGAAGATAATATATTCTGTGGGTTTATTTTCTTGACCAACTCCTAAGGTTTGGATGATATTGGATGAGCTTTCTCGAACAACTTCATTGTGTTTGAAGCGTTTAAATCAGTGGATAATGACTCCTCCCACTGATCTCATTTTCCATTACAGTTCCAAAGAAGTACCGCTTCAGAGCACTTCGACTCCCTGTTTTTAGGGTAGCGAAGCCTTGGGAAATGCTGATTTCCCAATAAGAGGACAGATGGATAGCTTTGGGAAAAGAAAAGGCGCTCAACTGACATTTCAGATCAAAGCAAATATTGTAAATGCTTCAATGATATTGTAATTCAGTAGTTGCCATTTTTTTCCTCTATGATTTCCTAGATTCTAATGCAAAATCTCAAGAAATCAGGGGCTTTAAAGTATCAATTTCAACATAAAAAAATAAAATGAGGCCCCTTTTTAAAGAGTGTGCCGAGTTAACTGATATGTTACTGATGTAATAAGTTGGTGTTCTGGTCTACCATTTTCTTCTAAGCTTGGCTTGAGACCCTTAAGAGACTTCCCAAGACTAGAAATACCCTTCATACACCTCTATATCCAGTGCTTTTATTACATTAAACTACTTAAAAAAATAAAATTACTAGTTGATATTACATATACAGGTAGTCCTTGACTTATGACCCCAATTGAGCCCAAAATTTCTGTTGCTAAGTGAGAAATGTGTTGAGTGAGTTTTGCTTCATTTTATGACTTTACTTGCCACCTTTGTTAAGTGAATCACTGCAGTTGTTAAGTTAGTAACACAATTGTTAAGGGAATCTGGCTTCTCCATTGGCCTTGCTTGTTCGAAGGTAACAAAAGGTGATTCCCGTGGTCCCTTGACACTGCAACCATCATAAATACGAACCATTGTCAAACATCCGAATGTAAATCACATGATCACATGCCCATGGGGATGCTGCAACAGTCATAAGTGTGAAACATGGCCTTAAGTCACTTTTTCAGTGCCGTTGTAACAGTCACTAAATGAACTGTTGTAAGTCGAGGATTACTTATATTTTTTAAAAAAATCTTTCCTTGTAAGTAAAAAGTATTTTAAATATAAGTCCTCTGTATCTTAAGTTCTACTACTGTGGAATTTGCTGGCATTGCTTTATGCAAGAATGGACAAGTGTGCATTTAAAATGTTCCCATTGAAACTATCTTTGCTTGTTACATGCTTGCTTGTATGTTCTTGCTTCTAAGGACAGTAGGAAAATACATTGATTATGAGAACGCCTTGATGCGAAGCCAAATTTGTGGCACTTGCTTCACTGAATTAGCCCCAGTCTTATGTCTACTAAATGAATAAGCCATGGCATTCCAGCTGTAAAAGTACTTAAATGAATTAAATAGCTGTATATAGAGGAGCTGCTGCAGGCTTAATAATGCCTCATTCACTTACTCAAAGAAATGATTAATTGTAGCATGCTAAACCACTCGCCATTTCCTGATGGGTTTAGTGAAGCACACAGGCTTTCTGAGGTGTTTCATATAAAAATGGAGACAAAGACAGGAAAGTTATGAAGCAACCAGCTGCTTTTCAAGCAAAATGTCATGCACATTGCAAAGTTGGCATAAATTGCTGGAAAACTCAACGTGTTTTCAGAACTCTATGGCAATAAATGAATGAAGTATTGTGATATTAGTTACAGAGCAGACCTATCTGGGAGGAGAAATCTAGCCACTTAGTCTTGAAGTTGGAAAATATAAATTGAACTTGAACTTAATCAGCCTTTCTTCCTTTTAAAAATTGTGTAGAATTTTGTTTCTACCACAATTATTTTAAGAAATGTATTTCTAATCTTGGCAAATTTAAAACTATTTGTGCAGATGTTTTATGAATGTCACTTTGGTGTAGTGGTTAAGGCCTCAGGCTAGAAGCTGAGAGTTCTAGTTGCACCTTGGGCCAGTCACTTTCTGTAAGCTGTAGAACCTCTTCTGCAAAACTTTGCCAAGAAAACTGCAGGTGATCTCTGAGAATCAGACACAATTGAACGAAAGGAAAAAGGAGTTATGAATGTTAGGCAAGAAAAGTAGGCTTAGGCAAACCTTCTCACTAAATCTTCATATCTAATTATTGTAGAGCTTAAATCAATTTAAAGATGGGAACAAACATGTCCCCGAGAGGTCCTTGGTGGTCTCTGAGTTTGGTTGTTTTCTTGCAGACATTTCATTATCCAAACTAGGTAACACCATCAGTGCTTATCAAGTCACTAGAACTGATGATGTTACTTAGTTTGGGTAATAAAACATCTGCAAGAAAACAACCAAGCTCAGAGACCACCTCACTTAAACCCTGAGTTACAAATATCCTCCTTTATTGAAACTTGTCTGTAAAGTATAAAGCTATTAGATATATGTTATCAGTGTAAGCAAACTGAGTAAACACTATTTTTTTCATTAAAATATGTCCTGCGTTTGCTTTTCCATACCTACGTTGCAAATAAGGACAAAATTCTTTTTGTAAGCACAGTTTTTCCTTTATTTCATTTTTCAAGTTTCTAGCTGAGTAGAAATAAGCTACCTTTTCATTCTTTTAAAATGTGACCTTTGTTAATCATTTTTTCCTAGATTGCCTCTGTGGGAGACGATCTTTAAGAAGGCTTGTTGCCTTCTGTTGCTAACAGAAAGATGGGATTCAAATATAAAAATAAATAAACCTTTTGGATATTAAAATAATAAAGCTTAATTGAAATGCTTTGAACTTAAGTATCTTTAATGCTCTGAAAAAGAAGAGGTTTAAGTACAAATTACAGTTACGTAGTCTGAAACTGATCCCTAATGGAAAAGTTGCTGGGATCTGCCTTTATAGATAGCTTTTGCTTTATATCTTCTAATATAGAAGAGACATTTTCTAGTCTCCCCTATATTAAAGAGATTGTGGTCTAAATGTGGAAGGTTTGACACCAGCTGCTGATTTTTTTTTAAATGAAGAAAATCTGCATTCATTAATAAGTCACAAAGATGCTTTTTCAAGAGGCAACTGGACTTTTTTTGTTTTTCCTTTAAGACATTTCACTTTCCACCCAAAAAGCTTCTTCAGAACTGAACTTTCAAGGAAAAACAAAGTCCAGTTGCCTTTTGAAAAAGCACCTTTGGGACAACCATGTCCTGGATGATTGAGAATCTCCATAGACATTCATAAATGGGGTTTTGCTCACTTTTGTTGACTTTTTAATATGAGAGAAATAAAAAGAAATGCAAATTCATGTGGGTGTACCATAACTTCATAGTATTCTGTATGAGTGATATTGAGCTACGCTGCCCTCTGTTGGTGAAAGTTCTGAATTAAACTTTAACCTAATGTCAAATCAAGTTTATGTCTCTGTCAGTATGTATATGTATGAACACAAACACAAATAAATAGTAAATATTTTGAAAACGGAGGCCTATGAAAATAATTCTGAGAAACTGAAATCAAACTAATAATAGCAATTTCTTCATGGTCAAATAGCCAAATTTCAGTTGTTTGCTTATTTGGTAGGAATAACAATGAAAGCTATGTTGTTGTTTTTCATTCCATTCCATCTTACTAAAGGTCTTCATTTTGATTTAAAATTGATTTGAAAATTTTTTAAAATACTGATGCAAAAATATTGACATGAAAGTCTGCTACAAATGCTTCATTTTTAATTATATTTTTTTATCAAATCTATAGATAAACTACAAATAAACACATCATAATCTGAGATGTGATTTTTAATAGACAGCTAAATCCTTTACTCTTTAAAAGAATATTTACTAACCACTATATATATTTTTCTCTCTCAGCAGAAAGTAGATGAATTTCTAAATGTTTACTACTCAGCTCCAGAAAATGCTTCAAAAGAAAATATCTGGGATATCCAGTCATTGGTTCGGTATCCTGATGGCGAAGGAGTAATGTTAACCCTAAAGCCAAATCACAAAATAAATGATGTGTTGATCCTGGCTTGCAAGGTACATTGTTCTACATCTTAACATGTATCATGTAATTACACCAGGGGTGGCCATGGCCTCATTAGCCTCCTGCACCACGGTGGGAGGGGGTCGTTTTTGCCCTCCCCAGGCTGCAGAGGCTTTCCTTGAACCTCAGGGAGAGCGAAAATGGCCTCCCTGGGCTCTGGAGGCTTTCCGGAAGCCAGAAACGGGCCCATTTCTGGCCTTTCCGAATTCCGGGAAGGCCGTTTTTCACCTTCCCCAAGCCTCTGGGTGCGCCCTGCGCTTACCTGCATTTAAAATGGGCCACGTGGGGACTCATGGGAGGGGTGGGCAGGGCCAGCCAGGAGTGGGATTTGGGGGTTCTCTGAACTGCACAGAATCTTAGCTAGGGGCTCTCCCAAACCCCTGTGAACCCCCGGCAGCTCACCCCTGAACTACATCCATTTCCCTTAAGTAGACAACAAAGCATGCAAAATATGAGTAATTTAAAATTTAAGTAGTTTCAAGCAATATTTAGTAACTAACTGGTTTTGATGTAAAGAAAATCATTCATTCATTCATTCTACTATGATACCATCCCACTACAATTGACTCTAGTGGATCAAAAAAAAAAAAAACCCAACCCCAAACCCTAGCAATAGGCGATCCAGATAAAATAAACAATGAATAAGATGGTAAAACTGGCCTACAGCAACTTATAGCAACCACCTTGTCCTAAAAATTGGGAGAACAATATTCACCTTGTCCCTATATCCCAGAGATAGTTTTTCTGATAATAATCTAGCTATTAAGACCCAGAGTGGATTTTTAAACTCGGTTTTTATCACATGCACTTTCTATTTTGAGAAAAACAGGCAAGTGTAAGATATCATAGATGACCACTAGGTGGCAAGAGAGTCCCAGAGACAAGTGGAAAAGTTTTGTGAAAGGAAGTTAGTTGCCTTTTAAAAAAATCTGTAATTGTTTGTATAATGTACCTTACTTAAGGCACTATTGATCTTTAACCAGCATGTTACTTATAATGACTTTTTGGGATTGTTCTTTGAAATAGCATGAGAAGTGGTAGTGGGAATTTTAAAAATATTAGAAACTCTTGGTTACTAAAAGCAACAGAATTGCACTGATACATAAACTGCATGATTTATTTATGAAGATGCATATTATTATTTTAGAAAGTGACATGTTCAAAACTGAAGGAAGTTGTATCTCTGTATCTGCTGTGATAAATATTTGTACAAATAGTTCCTAAATGATAGATTTTTCCCCCCTCGTCTTTTAGATTAAGCAAATGGAGCCAAGGCATTATGGCTTACAACTTAGAAGATTTATTGGTGAAAACACAGAATACTGTATCCCTGAAATGTATGAATATATTCAAGACCAGGTAAGTGCACAGGATGTAGTTCCATGATCAGTATCCTTATTTGAGGGATGATAATTTTTTTATTCTTACAGAAAACATGGCAAAGTTTGCAAGATTGTGTAGCTGGACAGAGCAATAGGTGCAATATTTTTTGAGCTGTTTACCTTAGCGTAAGAGACACTTAAGGAATATAACTTGTCAGGGATGTATGATCTCTAACCCCCAAAAATGAAATACTACAAAAGTTTCATAATGAAGCAGTCCTCTCATAGCCAAAATGGAATTACTGATCTATGAGATGGAGAAAAATATTAGAATACTGGTCTTTCAATGTTGGCTGCAGGTAAATGGTTGAAATAGCCCTCTCCAACTTGGTGGCATTCCAGTGTGTTGGACTATATCTGAAGAGAATGAGCAAAACCAAAACTAATACAATTGGCTGAGCAGATTAATATGCAGTCCAGATTACATATCAGTCTGGATATGTAACACTTAGCCCTATCTGTACTTGGTGTAAAAGAACAGGTTGCTAAAAATTAGATGCAAGTTGTTTTAGGCACATCCTTTTTCATCTGGAAAACCACACATAGTCTTTATTTGGCATTGCAAAGGCTAGTACTAAATATTTTTTTTGAATTAGCTAAGGAAAGAAAATAAATAGAATGGGGAGACCAGAATAAAAGCATTTTAATTTGAGTGTAATTCGCACTAAATCTAGAAAGGCTATTTCCCCAGGTATTTTGTATTTTTTGTCACATTAAAACTTAAGAATTCTTCAGATATTTTAGGAGGAGATCTGTTTTTCATATGCCTGGAACTTTTAGGCCCTACATCTATTTGTTAAGTTAAGGTGATCCATTAACTTAACGGATTTATAGATGACAACTTCTGACCATTCTTGCTGATATTCACTACAGTCTGCTAAACTGGCTGGTGATTCTAATCTCTGTGAGCTTTGTAATGCCTTAATGTATTCTGCTCTCTTAACATTAGGAGCCAAAAACAGAAATGATAAGGCAGGTGCCTTTATTCATGTATCTGTTGTCATCACATGTCAAGTGAGCTGAAGGATCTTGTTTATCTATGCAAGAGTGGGCAGCTAAAGACGACAAAGCTATCTCTCTCTTCACCTGTACTTAATACTTGAGGTTTTTTTTTAAGAAGCACATCCAACATACTGAAACTGTGATCAGTCCAGGGAGAAAATTACTTAAAGAATTAAAACTGAGCTAGACAATAACAGACAGAGGTAAAATTTTGCTTCTTGTCCAAATAAAGATTATAGGTAGATTCTCATATTATGTTGGCTTTAATGTTTTAAATGCTTCTTTAAGTTAACTACCATACTTTTAAAATATAAAGGGCATTTTTCAATGTTCTAGTCCAAAATACTGTACAATGACTAACAAACGAGATACAGAATCCCAGTAGAGTTGATATTATAGTTGGCAATGTTCTGCTCTTTAATAGCTTCCAAAAGGAGGCTTACAAAGCAGCTGCAAGAGCTGATCCTAATAGTGACACTATTGTGCTTATTTGTTGAGTGTATTTTGGTCTTGTGCATCTAACCCCAGTTCAGCTTGAGATGATATTATCTCTCCTACAGATATATGATGAAATAGAAATCTTTCCTTTGAGCATCTACCATGCACATCTTACTAAGAAAGAAGGTGTAGTTGATTTTGGTAAGTCAGCAGTTGTTGAGACATGAAAAAACTGTTTTAAGTACTTGCTTTGTTGACTTGGTTAGGCCTGTAGTTTTGTTCCCTATTTTGTTAGGCAAGGATATAGTGTGTCTTTGAAGTTAAAGTTCTGTTTAGCTTTCATAGAGAAGACTGGTGGAATGAAGTACACAGGGCCTTTGGATAATAGAATTAGAATAGAATTCTTTATTGACCAAGTGTGGTTAGGCACACAAAGAATGAAGTCAAAAGAAACTGATAAGAGTGATTTGGTTTAGAAGGTTAAGAAAGATGGCATGTCCTCAATTGAAGATACAATGTTATAAGACTACAAACAATGATATTCTACCATTAATAATTATTTTCCAATGGCCTCTATTTTACTTTTATGTTATTTTAGATGTATACAATATTAATGAGAGACAACATCTTAAATAATATAAAAATATATTCTTTCTATGGAATTGCTATTGAATACTAATTCTGTGAGGCTCATTTTAAGACAGTGGTAATGACTCACACTTTTATAGAAGGAAAATCTGGTTTCATTTTTAATTCCAGGATTTGCAGTCACCGTGCAAGTTGATGAACATCAGCATCTTACCCATATCTTTATAAGTGATGTTCTACCTGATGGGGTAGCTTACAGAGAAGGTTTGTGCTGTCTCTCTCATTTACATTATTTTCTAATGCCTGTGGATGGCTCCAAAACTAAAATAAGCCACCCAAAATATAAGTTATGGACAGGATATAAATATTCAAGGAAGGATGGATGGGTGAATGGAGGGAGGAATCATTTTATCTTTCTTTTTTGGTGTGGGTAGGTCTATCAAAACTTTCTCAGATTCTTAGCACTGACATGGGAAAGTTTTTGTTACACAGATAAGCAGCATAGCACAGCATGATTGATTGATTGAATTTATATGGCAGTCTCTCTCATTTACATGTCACTCTGGATGGGGTACACAATTAAAGTAAAAATAAAAATTCAACCATTAAGCTCAGTTAATGACAGCTAAAACTGCAATAACAAAAAGGTGGGAGAGCGTAGTCCAGACTTACGCACAATGCACAATTAACAGGCTGTACACTTTCATGGTATTCCCAAGCCCAATAGCAAAACTAAGTTTTGAAGCACTTCCAGATCAACTGGATGGGGGCCAATCTCACCTTGAAGGAATGATATGCCAACGGACGGTGCCATAGTAGACTCATCCCGAGTCTTGCCCAAGTTCCTTGGCTAATGGGACCTACAGAATGTCTCTCCTTCCGGTCCTGATGGCATGGGGTCAATGCAATTGGGGACAGGTGTTCCCTCAAATAATTTAGCCCCATGCCATATAGGGCTTTAAAGGTCATAACCAGCACCTTTAGTTTGACTGAGAAGCAAATTGACAGCCAATGCAACTCACAGAGCAGAGGTGTAACATGTGCAGATCTTGGAATATACATAACTGCCTGTGCACCACTGCATTTTTTTTTACTAGCTAAAGCTTCTAAATACTGTTTAGGGGCAGCCCCATGTGAAAAATCCTCTTCTCCTCCCCACCCCAATTTCATTCCCATATATGCTTGTTGGGTAGCCACGCTTGTTCTCCAAAAAGCATACCCTCAGCAAACAGATAGCTGTGCATTTATTGTATATGAATAGAGAAAACATGTTGAGTGAAATATTATCTATTTCACCTGTCACTAATTTCAGCAGCCCTATCCTGGACAACACACTGAGTTAAATAGAGTTTTCGCTGAGTAAATCAGTGGTACTATAAGACTATTCAGATAATGTCATCTTGCCACATCAACTCATGTCTTTATGCTTTAAATTGTTATTAATTCTGCACGACAAGGATGATATGATCAAATGCCATTTTTCATGGCTGTTGAATTCACTCACTTCTTACATTCCTTTATTGCTTCATTGCCCATGTTCCCAGGGATTTTGTTCAATTTAACTAGCTTCTGATATTGTACTCACTGGATGAAATTCTAAGCTAAAAGGGAAGGGAATGCTTTAGAATTTTGTCCATATTTATTTGGGTGCAATGCTGAAAAAAGGATTTAGCCAGTAACTTTTTGTGCTGGTTGATTGCCTAGATAGCTTTATTAAACAATGGAAAAGTTACCCCCCTATTGTGCTTTTAACTGCTTTTCTAACAAGCAGGACACTTTCTTTATGTAAATCTTAATTTTTGCAAAACATTTGTTGGGTTTATTATTTCATCACAATACATTCCATAAACTTTCATGTGATAAGATTAAAAAAAAATCGTGTTTAACAGTTGGTTACAATATGTTTTAATGTGCCCTCTTGCTGTTGTGTCTACCCTGTCTTTCTCCTGCTTTTTCCTGTTCCCAGGCTTGTGTGTTGGCAATGAAATTTTGATTATAAATGGAGAATCTGTATCTGAGCTTGACCTCAGGCAGATGGAATTGCTGTTCTTGGAGAAAAGCGTCCATTTAACATTGACTACAAATCTCGAAGGCACTAAGACAGCATTATATACCTCTTTGAAAGATGGTATCGTTTCCAAGGAGGCAAGAAAGTTCTTGCCCCCGCATAATCAATCACAACTCTTGGAGGAATTTCTGGATAACTTCAGAATGAATACAGCAAATGGTGAGATGATGCTTGAAGTTTTACAGTGAACTTCTTGCATATAAAAAGAGCACATGCAATATTTTTAATGCCATCTCAACTTTTCCTTTTTCACTAAACACAGAAACTTTTAGAACATAATATTAAAAACATATTTGTATTTTTATAAACAACACCTTCATAACAGGAATTATAGGAGAATTAAGTATTTTTAGATGAAAGATCCATTAATTGATTGATTAATTTCTGTGTTTCCCCAAAAATAAGACCCTGACTTATATTTTTTTTGGCCTCCAAAATAAGCACTAGGCCTTGTTTTTGGAGAAACATGATTTCAAGGTGATCAACCCGGCTGGGTGCCCCCCCAGCTTGCGCACAAGAGGTGGCAAGCGCATAGGGACTGACAGTTTCCGGAAGCAGCTGCAGCCCACCGGTCCCTTGGTTGGTGCACTCTGGGGTTGCGCAGCCTGTGTAGCACAGGTGAATTGATTCCCGGTCCAAGCAGCAGATGGAGCAGAGGTATGGGGGTGAGGAGGCAGGTGATCCAGATAGGCCGCACGGACCACGGTAAAGCCAACAGTCAGTGGGCTGGAGCGGGTGGCTGGCTGCAGGAGGCTCATCTTTGCATGGCTGCAGACAGAGGGAACAGCACGGGGCAGGTGGCAGGCAATCCCAATGTGCTGTGTAGGCCACAGGCAAGCCGAGAGACATGAAGATGAGCCGCCCGCAGCTGCCTACCCACTCTGTCCCACTGACTGTCGGCTTTCCTGTGGCCCATGTGGCACATCCAGATTGCATGCCTGCCACCCCCGCCTTGCCTGCTGCTTGGGCAGGTAATCAACTCACTTGCGCTGCGCAGGCTACATCTGCTGCCGGAAACCATCGACTCACACATACTTGCCACTTCCAAGTTTAAGTTCACTCTGTTATTAAGCTTATTGGATGGTGTTGGGTCAGTCACTCTCAGTCTAGTGTGGGTATTGGTGTCAGTTGAGAGGTAACCCTTAATGTACACTGCCTGGAACTTTTAAGGAAAGGCAGAATATAAATGCAATGTACCAATAAATAAAACAACTTGGGAAAATAAGTTAATAGTGCCATTTTCTGCTCAAGATTACAGAAAATTACATATTCAAATATTTAAAGAACATGTGCAAATGCAACATATCTTATAGCGTAACATCTATTGTCACATTATACAGCATTGCACGTAGATAAAAACTACCTTGCAGTGTTTTTAACGAAATTTTTATCTACATGGATGGGTTGCTGTGAAAATATCCACTGAGGCAACTGAAGGCTGATTACCACTTCCTTTCTAGCCACTTTTCTATGAAAAATTGCTCCCCAATCCTGTTCTTCTATTAATGTCATAAATAACGTGAATAAATATTTTTCCCCCACCATTGCTGGAATATCGGTTTCAGTTGCTGATTGACTGAGGGGCCGAGCAGCCTTTTTTTTTTTTTGTCCTTCAGTAAAGTCACACAATTCATGTTGACTTGGTCTGTATTTCTGTGTCTGCGCATGCTTGTTTTAAAGTCATCAGGTTCCTACATCAGTAGGCACAGGTATCTCGCGTTAAATGTGCAGCTTATCTTGGAGAAGTGTAATTGAAATTTCTATTTTGGGGGACAAGTGATTCATAATGCTGACGTTGCTGAAGCATTTTGCAGACTAAATTAAGTACAGTGTGTCATTTTGATACTTTGTCAGCTGACACTCAAAAATGCTTTCCAGAAACCATTTTGTTTCCCATATAATAGTAAAGCAAGTAGTGTAACTCTGATTTCATGGATGAAAGTATAACATCCAAATCGCAAGAGGTAATTAGCCACTTTCAGGCATTGACTTGAATATGTGATGGACTCTTGTGGAAAACATGGGCTTGCCCTGGTTTTTCTTCTGTCTTCACACAACGAAGGAGGACTTCTGCCTTGAACATAGTTACTCCATGTAGGAGTATGCAGGACCCAATTGTGCTGATAGCAACATTTAAGTTCTTCATCTATTCAGGCAAAAGTCTGATATATTATTCTGTTCTACTGTTTTGTGGCCAGTTAGTACAGTGCTGTGTCTAATTCTGCAGTGTATCCAGAATATTTTGCAAGCTAGTCTTTGAAGCAAGGTTAAAACTGTACTTCGTTTATAGAGAAGATTTAATAGAAAGGATGCTAGTCATCTTACACACACAAAAAAAAAAATCAGCAGTTTCAGGAGGAGGAAGCAGATTCCCTTTCTCTGGAAATATTAAACAGATAGCTTTCTGACAGGGGTGTCAATCATTGCATCTTCTTACACTGAGCAGTGTTAGACTCATTGCTTCTAAGCCCCATTCCAATTCTGAAATGTAATTATTCTTTGTAGTGCTAAATGTGAAAAAAATTTGGATTGGCAATTATAAAGCAGCTTTATTAGGTCATGTTTAAAATAAAATCTTGATTGCAAAACTTAGTATACAATAAGTAGCATTTATCTCATAAGACTGTTCTATTTAAATGAAATTGGAATATAAAAGCTCCCGCCATAAAGTGAAAATTATGGAGCTAATAAATTATACTTCATTATTTAGGATTTATACTCAGTTTATTAGTTTGATACAATAGGCAAGTATTACTTGGCATGTTTACCATGTTAAGAGCACCTGCCGTATAACTAGCAATGCTGATCTTCTAGAATACATAATAATAATACTTATAAATAATATAACTTTTATTTATCTCCACATAAAGTGTTATAATAAAATCCCGTGAGTGTCCAATTCAGAGAGCAGCTGAGGTAGACATGTGTGCCATGAACTATAGGCAAGAACAATGATTGGGAATGTACAGTTGTTAAAAAGTCACATTTACTAAATTTAGCAGGTAGCAAATGCTTTTACAAATGATTTATAACAGAAACAAACCCCAAATGGGTTTCTGTTTTTCCTGCTCATATTCTTCCATAGTTACAGCCCTGCTTAATTTGAAGTGACTTATTGGCCTAATTATTACAATCTAACTTTGAAAATATTAATTTTGATTAATAGTATCCTGATTTCCTATTCCCATTTTCTAAGACTACGTCCTTAGTGGATGAAAATGCAAGAATTCCTATTTCTTGATCAGGACATACGTTTACCCTTGATGTTTCTAACTATGACTACCAGATGTTTTTAAGAAGCTCAAAAGGCTGTTGAGGCTATTTTTCCCATCAGACCTCTGACAGTTCAGCAAAGAGGAGATATTTCCTTTTTGTTTCCAATTTTCCCCCCCCATCATGCAGTAAATTACAAAAAGTTTATAGTAACTGAAAAAAGATTTGTTTGTAACAAATACATGGTTAAACATAAGGTTATTTCTCTATTCACATGCCAAAGGAATAATTATAGCTCTTAAAACATGTGTTTGTTTGTGATAGAGATAATTAGTGAAGGATGCAGGACGGAGTAAGAATTCAGAGTAGCGATAAACCATTTCTTGGTAGTGCCAAGAGTGAATCTTGGAGGAGAAAAGAGACATGGAAGAAGAGGAAAGAAATTTAAAACACTAAAAGACATGGAAGAAAAGAAAAAATATGAAAGAAACTAGAGTGAAAGTAGAATAACATATAGATGCAAACATATATGAACATATACAGATAGCCCTTGACTTACAACAATTCATTTAGTGACTGTTCAAAGTTACAAAAGCACTGAAAAAAGCCATTTATAACTGTTTTTCACACTTCCAACTGTTGCAACAACCCCATGGTCACGTGATCAAAATTTAGATGCTTGGCAACTGATTCATATTTATGATGGTTGCACTGTTCCAGGAACCTGCTATTGTTTTTTGCGATCCACAAAAGTCGGTGTGGAAGCCAGATTCACTTAACAACCATTTCACTAACTTAATAACTGTGGTGATTCACTTAACCCACCTGTGGCAAGAAAGGTTGTAAAATGGGTCAAAATTCACTTAACAAATGTTTCATTCAGGAATTTTGGGCTCAGTTGTGGTTATAAGTCAAGGCCCATTTATGTTAAAGAATAGACTGATTAAATTTGATAGAAAGGTCATGAAAGTCATGAGCAGGCTGAAAAATACTAAGTGTACAGGTGTAGAAGAGCTGACTGGGGGAATGTTAAAATATGAATGCAGTTTGCTTATGGAGTGAATTGCAGACTACATTTATGCCCCACAATTGGAAGAACATGATTTTTCTATACAAAAGGAGAAATGGTAAAAATGAATGAATGAACATTTGTGTGAACTGTTTGGTAGAATTCTGACCGAAGCAGTTCAAAAGGGGACCATCCACATAATTTGGGACTTGCATAACAACTTTAGGTAAGGTAAGTCTTCAATAGAAAATATTTTCCCCAAATTTTGTGTACTGTCCTCTTTATCAGGTGGTTGAGAAATTCATGAATGTGAGAAATAAAGTTGACTGTGTGTGTGTGTATATGTGTGTGTTTGTGTGTGTGTGTGTATGTATGTATGTAAAAGTAAACATTCACTTTCAGGATGGTGGATTCAGCTAGCTATTTCCATTTTTGAGGATGAAAATATAAGCTTACATTTTCTTCAGGCTTATTTCTGAACCATTAAATAAAAGGCTCCAGCGGCTGTCTCCTTTTCAATAGAATAAGCTATAAAAGTATTTTAAATTTGGCATCCCAGGTATAATGACTTATTTTGCCCATGCTTTGTAGAAACATTATATCATGCAGTGCTGTTTCCTTCTTTGTCTTTCAACCCAGAAACTGGGCTGAATTTATCCTAACCAGTATGCCATAAATTATCTGGTCCAGTCATGTCAGGCTCACTGAAATGCTCGAACTAAGCTTGAAAGTCTCCTTCACTCTTCAGGGCATAACTAAACAAGGGTCTTAATGACATACCGTGTTTCTCATATAATAAGGCCGGGTCTTATTTTATTTTTTTGAGCCCCGAAAAAATGGCTAGGCCGTCTTTTCGGGGATGACTTAATTCCCCCCCCTTGCATCTTCAGGCGGGCGGGCGGGCAGGCGGGCAGCGATGGCTTGGATGTTGACCTCGGCATTGGTGGGGCACTTCATATCGGGGTCAACGCAGGCAGCACCATATCCAGGTGTGCAACAAAAGTACTTCCTAACGGCAAGCCCCCCCACCATTCCCCCCATTTCGCATGTTTTAATATAGGCCTTAATTTGGGGGGAGGGGCTTAATTTCATTTCATGCCTATAAAACATGCTGGGACTTCCTATTGGGGGAGGCTGTATTGTTGGAGAAACAGGGTACTAGGGAAAAAAAACCTTCCATATAGTACTCTCTCCCTTCTCTCAACTTTAAGGCTCCATTCTTCTTTGTTCTTTATTCCTTCCGTTCACTGTCGTTTAATCCTAATACTTCTTTCTTCCACTCTTTCAATACTTTAACTGACTTTTTGCCTTGAGCTTCATGGTCTTGTATATGACTCTTCTTCTTTTTTAAACGTAATGCCTGCTCTAAAAGAGCTTTGGCTTTCAATTTATCTCCCATAGTTCAAGATAATTAAATTACTATATTTCCCTTCTAGTCTAGAGCTAGCAGGCACAGTGGCCCTTCCAGGCACTATTTTCACTGCCTGTAAGAAAGTATTGGGTGAAATGAAATCCTAAGGGAATGGAAGAAGCTTAGTGTGCTTCGCATCAGTTGCGTAAGGGCTTTGACCCTCATTGAACTAAGGTGTGTTTTTAAGCATATCAAAAAATTAAACAAAAAAACAAAAGTAGGCCACTTTGAAGTGGCTTGGGTATTAGGGATTGGTTGTGGATGGGGATGTGGGAGAACATTATTAGGTAGGGTTGTTGTATGAATGTGTCCATATATTGTGACTTTTTGGAAGTTTAATTCTGGAACCAAAAATGTGTTATGCAAGCTTTGTTGTCTTCAGTTGCTTTCTGTCATTTTATCTCACTTTATTATATAGATGATCTATCATATAGATGATTTGGATCTTTATGTGGTAAAATCCCTTCTGTGGGATGGGCTGTCCCTCTTAGATACATCCTGGAAAGTTTTTTCTAATATTCTTGAATTAAATTGTCTTTAAACCACCTTGGTTTTGAAAATTATTTAATTATTTATGAATCCTTACATGTATCCCAGAGAGGTTTCTTGCTCTAAAATATATTTTGCAAGTAAAAGTATAAGACGGCCCAAAATAATATTTTGGAAAATGCCTCTTATTGCTTATTTCAGGGATTTGACTTTTTCGAATCAGCGGGAACCTTTTGAATTTCCTTTCCTTATGCAAATATACTGGATTGCTGGTACACGTTCCCTGAATATCAATTTGAGAATAAGTTCCAGTATAATGTCTTAGCTATAGCATTGTAGAGCTGATTTGAGATTGTAAGTAACTAGTTTATATCTGCGATTATGACATTAAATAACAATATATGACCCTCCGGGTGTTGCTAGACTACATCTTTCAGTAATTTATACCATTCTTTAGCCACCCCTGGTCTCAGAAGGTCTCAGGAGGAGAATAGAAAAGAGAAGGAAAAGAAGTAACTCTCGTATTTTAAGGTACTAGACACACAACCCCCAAATCTATTTGCTTTCTGAAATTTGCACCTCTTGCAGGCAAAACTGTTGGTGAGAGATTTGGGAGACCTTTCCTACATTTAAAAGCATGCAACTTGAAAGCCAAGTATGGTCTCTAGCTTAAAAAAAACAATAATGTATGTTCTGTTTAAATTTCACCAAGAACCATATTGAGTTTGAGGTAGAAGTTGAGGGTTATTCTCATTCTCTCCCTTCCATCCGTGATATTCCATTCAAAATCTGGACTGCATTGCAAATTTGATCCTTCAAGAAAGGAAAACTCAACATAACCAAATTGCCAGTACTGTATATTTGATTCTAAGCTGAACTGGCTTTCTTCGCTCTTCCATCCTGCTTCATTGGTGGCAGCAATGTAGAAAAACAGGGAGAGTCTGGGTGTGTTTGTGTGTGTGTAGTTAAAGACAGAACTCAGCCAAGAATCATTATGTGTCCATAAATTTTCCAAGACCAGCCCCCCCCCCCCAAATTCCAAATTCCTTTGGGGAGGAAATAGCTAATTGTAGGATAGCTGGTAGGCAATGAGAAATGATTGACTTAAGAGTTAATTTCAGCAAAGTGTAACAGAGAATCAGAAATGTGTTGAAGGATGGCTTACGTGGAGGTATTTGATGTTAGAACGAAATGGAAATTGTTTATGATTAAACATTGTCAAGGATCTTGCCCATGGGGACAAGCAGAATCTGATTATTATGGGACACAGCTTTAGATGGAGCAATATGCAGAACTCAGTTCTTTTTGCAGTGCTAAGCACTAAAAGATCCTTCTTTGAAAACATTTTTTGTTTTGAGCTATTCACATTTTAGCTCTATCCCATGGAATCATTGGTTCTGCAAAGCAGATCTTCCATTCTTGTTCGGTTACTATATTCCTCTGTTTCATTCTCTGTGTTCAAGCCGTGTAGATTCTGATTCTCTCACCAGCATGATCTAAAATAGAAATAATTGTGTACTTTCCCTGATTTCTACAGTGGCATACCTAATTTTGCTATGCCATCTGCTTTTATTTTTAGTGCTTCATCCTACTCCCCTCTATTAGTGTCAATAAACTAAAAGGCAAGGCCCCGTCCTCTTTACCGGGAGGGCAGGTTGCCATCTATTCTTGATCTTTGTTAACATATTTTTGCTGCTGTGCAGTAGGGCACTAGTTCAAAAGGGTGATATTCAGAACAGAACTGTAAACGATGAGAAGTTATTTAGCAGGCTGGTACTTAAAAGCGTATCCCTCATTCCTCCTTATGCCTCATTGCAGTTTCCTTCTCATTTACAGAGAAAAGAGGGAGTTGGTAAGAGCAGTGTGGATTAGCATGCAATTAGAGCCTTGTTAATTAAATGGACTAAAGCATCATGAACAGTTGCATCTCCCTCCTCTCTTTATAACATGGAGGGATCTGTTTCCTCCTTAAAATAGGGATGCATTTTCTTTGTTTCTCATTTGTTTTCTTGATCTCCAAATTTCTTTAACTTTGAATATGTTCAGATACTTATCACAGTGCCATGTTCATTGCATGGTTTGTACTGCTGTGGAGGTTTAGAGAATTGTGTTTTCTGATGTTTTCATGGGCTTTCTCTCTGCTGCTTTGCTTGTGATCCCATCTGTTCATAGTGTATTCAGTATTTTATTGAATAATTAATGGTGAGGGAAACGTTTTGTCCTTTTTGAAGTTTAGTGGGTTACATTATCTTTTCTTTGAATGATAGTGAATCATATATGGCTTGTCAACACAATACAACATAATTACATTCATGTAATTGGCAGCTCAAAACACTGGTGCATATGGGCATGAATGCAGACAAAGTGCTAAATTATTTCAGTTTCTCTGGAGTTGCTTCGCATTTCTGACATTCCAGGGCTTTATTGCATTCTGTTTTGCCTAAATTTACTGCAGCAAACGTATCCGTATGTACTTTATGCATATTGATAGTCACCTAGCAGTTGGGTTGGAAATATATAAACCAGGATAGACTTTAAATACTGTCTTTTTAAGGGAATGCTAAATTTGTAATTGGGTGTGGTTCCTCAAACGGCCATAAGATGGAGCCAGAAACATGGGTTGTTCTGTTGTTGTTAGCTGCTAGATGTTCTGATGTTTGATGTTTTTTGGTTCTTGCATTTTTCCCTATTGACTGTTGCTGATCGTCGTTCTTCCTGGATTACTGTAAGTCTGTTACTGAACTGTGTATGATACTGGACTTCGTTGTTTGGATTATCCCTGGACTAAAAATTGACTGCTTTAACCGTGAATGATTTGGACTGTTTGTTGAATTTTGCTTAACCGTTCACTGGAAGTAAAACCTACATTTTACTATTCAGTGTATCTGTGTGCTGGTCGTGTGTTATTCAACATCACTCTCACTACGTCTCCCTGTGTGCACTCATTCTCCTAATGGGGAATTACCTCAACACATATACAAAGTCCATTCTAATCATTGCATGATCCATCTCTTGAAGAAACTGATATGAAATTTTCTTTTCCTTTTTGATGAGCTACTAAATCCAAGTTGCAAATTTGCAATTGTCATTAGATGGTAGCAAAGAGACCCAGAAAGTCTTGAATTCTCTGCTGCCAACTAACGGTATCTCTGATATTTGCCATCCCAATTTGGTAGCCTTAACCCATACTTTTAAATACAGGTAGTCGTTGACTTACAACAGTTGCTTACCGACTGACTTATGACTGTAATAGGCAGGTCATGAGTTACAATTATCATAGGCAGGTTCCGTTTCAGTCATCAGTCGAGGGCCACCTATATTGGCAAAATATTGTTTGTATTTACATTTTATCGTAATTGTTGCTATATGAAGTAGTAATACAAAGAAGGAAGCCAAGGTTCTCTTCCCTCTTCTTTTGGGCCATTAATAAGTTTAAGAACCACACTAAGTTTTAGGACAATATGTTCATCCAAGAAAATCATTTTATATGTATGCAGACATTTGTATTGGATGTTTTCTTCAGCCAGCACACACTGTACTGCATTGTGGACAGATGATGCTGAGGAAGGCAGGCTTTGAAGTAGCAGCCCAAATATTTGTATTACTTAACATGGGATTGTTTTAGCTGGAAAAGCCAAACAGATTTCCGGGAGTTTATATTTCCTGTCACTTTAATGAAACAATTATATTTAAATGAAAGAAAATATATATTTCTTCTTCTGATATCTGATAACTTTTCACTTTTTTAAAATATAGATTTCAATCATGTGCCTGATATTAATGGAAGTCTAAAAAGGAGCAACACAGATGGCATGTTGGACCAGATGCCAGAGAAGGAGAAACTTGATTTACCATTCAGGGTAAGAGAACTGCTTAAAAGTTAATGCAGAAAATAGAGAGAGAGATGGAAGGCATGTGGACTGCTTTTGTGGATGAAGTAGCACTAATTCTATACATGCAGACACACATCTATATGCATGTCCTTGGATACAGTTACATATATAGCAGTAGCACTTAGACTTATGTTCTGCTTCACAGTGCTTTACAGCCCTCTCTAAGCAGTTTACAGGGTCAGCATATTTCCCCCCAAAATCTAGGCGCTCATTTTACCGACCTCGGAAGGATGGAAAACTGAGTCAACCTTGAGCAGGTCGGAATCGAACTGCTGGCAGTCAGCAGACAGTTGGCAGAATTAGCCTGCAATACTACATTCTAACCACTGTGCCTTCGTGGCTCTTATATTTCTCTTTGATTTGTTCAAGGCCAGTGTGGTGTAATAAGATGTACTAGAAACAGAGCACTATTCCATCCTCAGCCATGAAAGCTCATTGGTTGAATTTTGGCCATTCTTTCTCAGTCTAGTCTACCTCACAGAGCTGATGTTATGAAGGAAAATAGGAGGCAGGGGCATTATGCTCTTGTACAAAAGAGGGAGGATATAAGTAATTAATTTCTTGAATCAGTATTGTATAAGTAATACAAGATTGATGTAATGGTTAAGGTGCTGGTTTAGAAACTAAGAGACACCGAGTTCTTGTCCTGCCTTAGACATAAAAGCCAGCTGGGTGACTCTGAGCCATTCACTCTGTCTCAGCCCAATCCATTGCATAGGGTTGTAGTTGTAAGGAAAATAGAGGAAGGAGTATGGTGTATGTTTGTTGCCTTGACTTATTTATAAAAATAATAAAGGAGGAATAAAAATCTAATAAATAAATAGTAGAATTGTATATAGAATATAAACTACTGAAGTCTGGGGCTTGTATGTTCTAACTAATAGCACACTGCTTAATGCAAATCTTTAAAATCACAATGCTGTTACTGACTGAATGAGATCATACTCCTTGCATATTTACATCTGCTTTTTAAATTACTGTTAATACTATGTTGTTTGTGTGTTAATTGTACTGGAGAAATTGATTTATTTTTAAATATCAGATTCAGTTACTATTTTTACACACATTAATGTTGTGAAAGTATCATTAGCATCAGTGAAAAAAGAGTCCTTGTTCCATCTCAGGTTCTGTTTCTTTCTTCTCCATTATGCTTAAAACTGATGGAACAGCAGCAGCAGCAACAACAAAGGAATTCCCTAAAGGAGATTAATTAAACACCTGGGAATTCAATATATTTAAAAATGATGAAGATTTCTACTAGAGGAAGTGGAACACTATTGCACTATACCACATTAAGTGTGAAGGGGATCAGGAAGAGGTTGTTACTAGACAAAGGGCATGTTTTGAAGCAGAAAGTAAATTCTGATTTTACAGAACTGCCTTGATCCACTGCTTTTTCCTTCAAGACAAGCAGAGTCGAATTTATATCTGTAAGAACAGTTCAATATTGAGGCTTCCGGTTTTGCGCGGCTTCGGTAGCGGCAGGAATTCGCGCCTCTGCGATCCCTGCCGCGTTCGCTGCCAAGGTGCCCCCGATCCAAGAACAGTTCAATATTATCCATACATTGCTGCTATATTGGCACTTATTTTTTGACAAGGAATTCCGAGGTTTTAAACCCAATCAAAAATATGCTTTTTTGAGTGCTTAAGTATCCTGAAATGCGCTATGGGATATTATTGCCTTAAGACTCTTCATGTTTCAGCTGCATTATATGTTCTGAGACCCCCCAAGTAAACTAAGGATCTAAACGTTAATAAAAGCTAACATAATGAAGCAATTCATATTTATATAGGATAATAAAAACAAATACAAATGAATATAAAGATGAAAGAAATCAAAGGGAAAGTTAAAACTGCAAGAAAGGGGAAACTCAAGAGAAAAATAGAAGAGAAAAAGGAAAATGTGTGATTTTATACACACACACAATGTTTAAGATAATGAAGCTTATGCACTTAGTGTCTATATAACCTGTATTACAGCTATGTACCTGGTTAGTAATGGTAATAGTTTATTAATTGATTAATGTTATGACTATAGAAAATAAAAGTAAAATACTGAATCAAATTCCAGGGTAAATACACCAAAGAAAATATAGTAATAAAATACATAAGTGGTAAATGCAAAGAATCAGAATTCAGATAAATACATCACCTTTACATGATTTCCCAATCTGTTCAATATACTTGATTGAATCCCTTCTCCAAGCTTCTCAACTCAGGAGCCAACATCAAAAACCTTTTTTCTGCAGTCTACTTACAAGGAGCAGCTGTCTGAAGTACAAGTGGATGATCTCACAATTTCTCTTTTATCTAGAAAGATTGTGCCACAGCCAGTATTCATTATATGACCATGAATCTCCACCACAATGCTATCCACGTTCCTTCAGTTACATCTAGTCTGCCGTAAACCATCACCAGGAAGCAATTCACATGTTTAAACTCATATACACAAACTAGCCAAAAAGCCGGTCATTAAATTTCCATGTATGGAATTAAACAAAGGACCCAAAGCAAATAAGCCTTACTGCATCATTTATAAGACAGCATGTGCTAGTGGGATTGCCTCTAAAGCTTATTAAGAGAGATACCTCCAACTAAGAGATGCAGTTTTCTTTATGCATCTCAGAAAGGTGGTAGATTAATGCATAAGCAACAAATGACATATACATACATATTCATAGGTAAACGTTCACCTTACTAATGTATAATAGGTAAATGTTCTCACATTACTAATGTATAACAGTTCAAAACACACTGACGATGTCCCTTCGAATGGTGAAAAAATGTTTGCAACCAAATTTCCAAGCTTGGAGCTCAAACCAACAGCCTAATGTGTAACACTTTTCAGATTACTTCCCGCAGCTGTTTTCCTTCAGAAATCAAAAGAGAGAGGAGAAAAACAGTAAAACAATAAATTGGGAAGGAAAACTTCTCTCACAAATCAAGGGGAGGGGGCAGTTTGTGAATGCAGATGCCAACAAAGAGAAACATTTCCCATTGCAAATCTATAGGATTGTTCTAATAAGATAACAAACTCTAGCCTTTATATGTCTATAAATCAACTTGATTTAATTGACTCCACTTATCTAAGAACTGGCTTTATCCATACATGTACTAGTATTTCTGAAGGATTTGAAATAGCTCCTCCTCCTCCTCCTCCTCCTCCTCCTCCTCCTCCTCCTCCTCCTCCTCCTCCTCATCATCATCATCATCATCATCATCGAGGCCATCTTCCACGAGAGCCTCGAAATTAATTTCGCTCTTAGTGCATCCGTGCCAAAGGGCAGGGAATTGACACGAAAAGGAAACAAAAGGCCCAGGCATCAGGAGAAGGATTTTCACATCAGCAGCCTTCAAAAGTAGCAGCGTAAGGACTCGGACAAAGGCAGCCAGCCGATCTGGAATAAGAAGATCCTGCCAGGGTCCAGGAATCCCGTTCTGAGCAACCTTCCTTTGTCGGGTAAGGAGATCGAGAGATCTGCTGGAAAACGACGGGCAGGAAAAAGACGGAGGAGACCCCGATACCCGCTGCGCCGCCACGCTTCGCTCCGGTCCCGCTTAAGCTGCCGTCTTCGACTCTTGTGACCGCCGCTTTCCTTTGTCGGGTAAGGAGATCGAGCGATCTGCTGAAAAACTTGAGGGAGACGACGGGCAGCGAGGGAAGGAAAAAGCGGAGAGACGCCGCTGCCGCTGACGCCGCTGCCGCTGCTCTGCCGCTTCGCTCCGGTCCTCACTAAAGCTGCCGCCTCCGACTCTTGTGTCCGCCGCTGCAACTCGCCGTGAGCTCCCGGGACTGGTGAGAGAAGGAAGAAAACCCAAGAAGCGCCGGCCGGGAAGATCGCTGGGTGAGAGCGCTCCAACTTTCTCTCCCAATTCGGTCTCCTGTTGTGGGTCGCTCCGGAGAGGTTTCCTTCTGGTTCTAAGTCCCGTGTGAATCTAGAGAAAGGGCGATTCGGTAGCCACGTTCTCCATCCCTTGAAGAAATTGAAGAGCTCCGAGGACAGTAATCCCTTCCTCACGATCTAAAAGCCCTTAAATAAGAGTGGAGGGGTACGCCATTTTAACTAGGACGAGCCCTCAGACAAAGAAGACTCCTAATACTACCTCATCACCTCAAAACTTACAACTTTTCTACCTCATCACATATACCAACGATTAGATTATCAATTTCTATAAAATATTTTATTAATGGTTAATTGATTTATTGTTTTTTAACTGATTAGTGTGATTAGAGTGTTTAGTACAAATAGTATGATTACAGACTAGTTTAAAAGACCAAAATCCATGCAATTTAATTGAATAGCAAAATCTTTGATTTAGTGGATTTAAATGAACAGTGTGAGTAATGATTAATGTAAATAATTGACTAGTGATTAGAGTAATTAATTGACCAGGCTGATTGTTGCTTAGAAATACTATCTGATTTGAGAGATTACTACAATAGATTGTTTGATATTGTTTGATGTAATATTGACTATATAGATTACCCTAAATTGTTCATTTAATTAATTCAATCAACGTACTATTTTACCAATATTACCATGCCAAAAAGAAAATCCTACCTCAAACCACAACTCAATGAGAAGACAATCCCCACCAATGAACTACAAGACTCCTGCACCAATGAACCTCAAGACTCCTGCACATGCCTTAAATGCTGCAAAAATCTAATAGATAATAAATACTCCATCAAATGTTCTCTGTGTAAAAAATACACCCACCATGACTGCTTGGGATTACCTGAGCAAATGATTCGATACCTAGAATCATCCAATGAGTTTCCATATTTCTGCAAATTATGCATATCCAAACTAGATCTGTCTAAAAGAGATGATACTGCCGAAACCATCAAAACATCCCCAAACATTGAAACCATTGAAACATCCTCAACCATCAAACCATTAAAACATCCCTCAACACCATATTAGCATCCCTGGACGCCGTAAAAGAAAGAATAACCAACCTTGAAAAAAAAGACACAACACAAAAACCTGAACATCAAATAGCCACAAACCACATCTCCACCCAACAACCACAATCCAATCCAAAACCCAATCCACAAATAAACGCAACCCAGACAAATATTGATATCCCAATCCTCATCAGAGAAGCTGTTGAGCGTGAACGAAAACGTCCAAACGCCATCTTATTTGGACTAGAAGACAGCATTGTCAATGATGACATCACAACTGTCCGAAACATCATCAGAGATTACCAAGCATCAACCATCTCCGGCGATGAAATACTTGACATTTCCCGCATTGACCGAGAGCTTAAAAATAGAGACGGCTCTGTGGCCCCACGCTTGTGCAGGATCATTTGCAAAAATGAATCAAGCAAACGTAAACTCATTTACACTATAAACTCACTCGCCAAAACCAACACCAACCACAAAAACCTCCGTTGCCGCCCTGACTTAACCATACAGCAACGTGCCCGCCCCGTGCACTCCGCATCGAACTCAAAACCCGTCTAGACAATGGAGAGAAGGACCTGTACATTGACTACCATGCTGACTGCATCAAAAGTAAGACACGCAACCCAATACCCAACTTTTACCCTCAACCACTACCCTACCTCAACCACCTACCACCACCCACCATCACCCAAAACTACCCACCACCCACCATCACCCAAGACTAGGCACGCACGCCCCCAACTACCTCAATCCCAACTGCTGCCGGACTTAAATGCAAACTACTCAATGCAAGAAGCCTCGTGAATAAAATACCTGAATTTCTCATCCTCTTAAATATGGCTAACTTCGACATTATATTTGTCTGTGAAACATGGCTCAATGCATCTCTCCCGACTCCATTACCACAGTAAGAGACTATCATGTTTACCGATCAGATCGTGAAAATCGTCGAGGAGGTGGTGTTGCTATATTCTATAAAAAATCCTTACATCTAAAAATATCCAAGTTACCCAGGAGCTTGCCCTTCCTGAAACCATCATCTGTGAACTATCCTTAAATATCACAATTCGATTCTTACTATGTTACAGAGCACCTGATTATGACATCGAACATATAAACAAGCTAAATACACTACTAACATGGGCTACATCCTGCCCATACCCTTTTATCTTTCTTGGTGATTTCAATCTACCTCATATTGACTGGACCCTAAATAATTGTACAACTGAAATCATACACACAACCTTCTTCAATGCTATTACAAATCTAGGTCTTGAACAACTAGTAACCAACAACACTAGACTGAACAACTGCCTCGATCTCATCTTCTGCAATAGTTTGAATTTAATTTACCGAATACAAACCAAAGAACCCTTTTCCAGTAGTGATCATAATATGATTGACTTTTGCCTCAACATACGCCCACGCAAAAATCACCACAACGATGTCATCCCTAGTTGTAACTTCAAAAAAGGCAATTATGATCTTATAGATAACGATCTCTCATCCCTCGATTGGCAATCTCTATTCACTGGATGCAATACTGTTGAAGATCATTACAACATATTTTTACTTGAAGTCAAAAGAGTCATCAAACTATATGTTCCAACAACAACTCCAAAAAAACAACAAAAAGCAGATTACCCATATCAATAAGGAAACTTCAATCCAAAAAGAGATCACTCTGGCGGAAAAACAAATCTGGTCACGTTGCTAATTTCAAAAACCGATATAAAAATTTATGCCACCAGATAAAGACCGAATGCACCAATTACCACATTAAACAAGAGGAAAACCTTCTAAGCACCAATTCCACCCGTGCTTTTTACAATTTTGTAAACAACAAACTAAAAGACTCAAGGTCCATCCCTCCCTTGATAGGACCTGATGGTAAAGACTGCAGCCGACACCATTAAAGCCAACATCTTTAACACATTCTTGGCTCAGTGTTTGTAAACAGTAATGGATCATGCCCAATGTTTCCTAGCCGTACCACAGACAACAATAATGATCTAATACATATCGATTTTACAGTAGACAACGTTGAAAAAGCACTACGCAACCTAAAACCATCTCTATCTATTGGACCGATGGAATATGTGCCTACTTCTTAAGAAAACTATCCGCTGCCATAGCCAAACCTCTAAGCATAATCTTTGAAAGATCTTTCAGAACCAGCTCCTTGCCCAACCTATGGTTACAAGCCACAGTCATTCCCATCTTCAAAAAGGGAGACCCAAGCCTAGTTGAAAATTACAGACCAATCTCCTTATGCTGCGTCACCTGTAAAGTCATGGAATCAATTATTAACCAATCCATCATCCTCCATTTAGAGACAAACAACCTACTCTCCAATAAACAATTTGGTTTCAGAAAAAAACTATCCTGTAATCTGCAACTCTTACACTGCAAAAACATATGGACTACTCAACTCGACCAGGGCAAAGCAATAGACGCAAATCTACATAGACTTCTGCAAAGCCTTTGATTCAGTGGTACACGACAAACTACTCCTAAAAATAAAATCTTATGGTATCTCTGGACAACTGAATAACTGGATAGAAGCATTCCTGTCAAACAGACAACAAATGGTCAAAATTGGGAACGCCCTATCAAATCCAGTACCTGTCAATAGTGGTGTTCCCCAAGGCAGTGTTCTAGGACCAACTCTCTTCATAATCTACATAAACGACCTTTGTGATCATATCAAGAGCAATTGCGTTCTCTTCGCTGATGATGTAAAGCTGTTCAATACCACAGACAATACTACTACCCTTCAAAAAGATCTAGACTATGTATCTGAATGGTCTAACATATGGCAACTCCAAATCTCAACAAATAAATGCTCTGTCTTACATATTGGTAAAAAAATCAGAAAATAAAATACAAACTGAATAGTCAAGATCTTGTTGATGACCCAAGCTCTGTAAAGGACCTGGGAATACTCACCTCTAATGATCTAAGTGCTAGAGCTCACTGCAACTACATAGCCAAAAAGGCATTAAGAGTTGTTAACCTAATCCCACGTTGCTTTTTCTCTGGTAATATCTCACTACTAACCAGAGCATACAAAACATTTGCTAGACCAATACTCGAATACAGTTCATCAGTCTGGAATCCTTATCACGTATGTGATATTAACACAATTGAGAAAGTCCAGAAGTATTTCACAAGAAGAGTTCTCCACTCTTCTACCCGTTATAGAATACCTTACGCCACCAGACTCGAAATTCTAAAACTAGAAAACCTCGAATTACGCCGTCTTGGTCCGACTTAAGCATGGTATATAAAATCATACATTGCAATGTCCTACCTGTCAATGAATACTTCAGCTTTAACCATAACAACACAAGAGCACACAACAGATACAAACTCAAAGTAAACCGCACCAAACTTGATTGCAGGAAATACGACTTCAGCAATAGAGTGGTCAATGTCTGGAATACTCTACCCGACTCTGTAGTCTCTTCCCCAAACCCCAAAAACTTTAACCTTAGACTGTCTACTATTGACCTCACCCCTTTCCTAAGAGGTCTGTAGGGCGGCATAAGCGCACCAACGTGCCTACCGTCCCTGTCCTATTGTTTCTCTTATTCTTTTATTTTTCTTATATGTACCCATTTCATATATTCACAACTATGTATACACTTGTACTTATTATCTTGTAAACAATTGACAAATCAAATAAATAAATAAATAAATAAATAAATCATCCCTGCCAGTGGAAAGCAGTCGCAGAGTTCTTTTTGGCAGTCAATTCATAAGGGTGGCTGTAGACTAGCTAGGGAAAAAGATACGGAGTAGAATCTACATCTTAAAAATAAAATATAAAAGAAGCTACTTCTTGAGAAATGCATCTGAAGTTTTGATGTGCCCCCTCCCCAGCTACTAGGTATGTCAACTATAACGAGAAGGAAACTACAGAAACAAGTGTAAGCTCAAGGGAAGACAGGAAAGGAGAACTGACAAAGTTAATGAAGCAGAATCAATTCTTCCTTGGTTATTGCCCAATGGCATCAATAAGCAATTACTTAACATTTTTGTAAGGTTTATTTGCAATCAGATAAAAAGAAATATGAGTCAAAAAGTATTCCACCGTTCATATAAATCAGGGAAAAGGATTTGGCTACGTTTTTTTAAAAAATAAATCTTTATTTAAAGATCTTTATTTTACATTTTTTGTAATGTTCATAGACTCTGAATCCCATTTTATAACATGGAAACCATGACAAAATATTTGCATGAATTTTAAGCTATGGCAAAGTAGTCATAGTGATCTTCTTCTGCTTATGCCAAGATCATTGTTCTTGAATGACAAAGCAAATCCACATTTTAAAAGAGTTCGTAATGGCCTGCTGCTCCAATGGTCAGTTTGTCCTTGCCATTTTGGTATGGTCCAGATAGATACGAGAGCAAATGAGGTTGGGTGCCAATTCAAGTTGTAGGGGAATTAATTCAATTGAAAGATGATGGAAATGCCTACATTTTTGCTTTTTTCTTCTTTTTCTGTGCTTATCTTTTTAATGAAGTCAAAGTCATTTTGAAAGAAGGACTCTCTTTGTGTATATATATATATGTGGGGAGGGGAAGGAGAGCTGTTTCCCCCCCCCCCCCCCAGTTTAGAGTATATAAAAAAAAATCATTTGAAGAAAACAGAGTCGCATTTATATCCCAAGGGTTATAAGCATAAAGTATACTTTTTGGTGCTTTTTAGGTTAAAAAAAATGAGCAGAGATTGCTTACTTTGGGGAAACAACCCAGAAAGAGCAGCAGAAATGAATGCATTACATGAAGATAAAAATAAAGGATGTCTAATGAGATACACTACGGCTGTCACATCAATTCTGTAATTCCGCTCTGCTTTTTAGACATCTGTGCTTCTGGTTAAACTCTGCTCTAGCTGGTCAAAATGTTCCTTTTCAGTAGTTCTATAGGTTCTATAGGTGGCTTAGAGATCTGCTTGACTGCAGCAAATTTTCAGTAGATAAAGAAGATGCCCATATAATGCTCAGTAAATGTTCAGGTGCCCGCCTGTTCTCCTTTGAAGCAAAGAGTCCCTATCAACTTCCATTCCTTCACCTTTTGTCTTTTCTGCAATGCCTTAAAATGCCACCACTTTAAAATAAGCTGAAGTTGGGGGGGCGGGGGGGGGGGGCGCTAATTGCTGCCCAGTAGACATCACTAGTTCCTTTGCATTGGGAAAGTGGTCGATACAATACAGGCTGTCCTCAACTTGCAACAGTTCATTTAGTGGCTGTTCAAATTTACAAAGGTGATTTATGACAGTTTTTCATGCGACGGTTGCAGCATCCCCGTGGTCACGTGATCAAAATTCAGAGGATTCACAACTGACTCATATTTATGACGGTTGCAGTGTCCTAGGGTCATGTGATCATCTTTTGCGACCTTCTGACAAGTCAAGGGGGAGGCCAGATTCAGTTAAAATCGTGTCCCTAACCGAATGACTACAGTGATTCACTTAACAACCGTGGCAAGAAAGGTCATAAAATGGGGAAAACTTAGCAAATGTCTCACTTATCAACAGAATTTTTGGGCTCGGTAAGTCGATAACTACCTGTATTCACAGTCTTCACCTGGGTACATTTTGAAGCTCCACTACTACTGACTTTGCTATTGACCCTCCTGCATCTTCATATATGTTGTCTGAAAATATCTGTGATCAACCTTGGATCCCTTTTCATGGATTTAAAATAGCTCTGTGTTTCTTTTAGGTTCAGTGTTCAAGTTCAACACCTTTGTGCTATGAAAATCCCAAAGGATAGCTCTTCATCTTCACTTTTAATAATCTGTTGGAACCTCCCTTACTATCTAAAAGATCTGTTCGTCATGGTCCAGTTTCCTTGCTTAAATTAAGATGGAGATTGTTCCATTGTGTGTGTTCCGTTGCCTCTGGATTTTTTTTTAAACAACTGCAACATGGTAATCAATATATCCTCTGAAGCAAATAGACTTTCTCAAGAATTTCAAATCCCTTTGTGCTTTGTTCCATAAACCTAGAATTAATAGCAAGTTCAGATGAATGGCTATACCTTAAAACAAACCGGTAATATGGATATAAATATTAAGCTGGCTTCAAATATTTTTCCTTTATAGTGATTGGCCAGGATCCTTGGAAGAAATAGTAGGAAAAAGATAGACAAAACTCTCTAATTTTCTTCTTCAAAAGACACATGATCATATGTGCATGCATGGATGCACATGGAAGCTTGGTAGGATTGTATTATGGTTAATGTTGGAATCCTTTGTCTTGGATAATGTAAATACTTTCAGTAGGACACCTAGAGACACCTTAAGAGTGGAGAAGTGGTTCCACTTGGATGAACCTCCAACTACAGCAGTGTGTTTGATAACCCTACAATTTCCACAAATGATTGCCCTTTTCTTGGAAAGTGCCCATTAGAGCAATTTGGCATGACCCATCTTCAGCAGGGAGTGAGTGTGTGAGAGAGAGAAAGAAGGAGGTGGGAGGAGAGAGAGAAGGATGGAGATGGATATGGGTGGGGAATTATAAAAAGATGATTGCTGTAACAATCATGTGAATGAAAGCCAGGGGGGGGAAAATGCATGTCTTCCATTTAAAAAACAAAAACAAAAGGAAACATTCTCTTTCTTATAAATAAGGCTTTTGCGGCAAAATGCGTCTTGGAAAATGCTTGACTTCTGTCCTATTTCCTACTGATGTTGGATTTCCCTGGATGCATTTCTTTTTCAAAGTATAGTGGCAGAGGAATCTTGTCATTATGTAATATTGTAAAGTGTGGGGCTCTGTGGAAGTGCAGCGTGGAGAAGAGAGTGGTGACGCCAGGAGTTTTTCAGTGCAGATTGGAAGAGCAATCAGTTTAAGGGAGTATTTCCTGAAACGGAGATTGCAAGCAATGCTCAGCTCTTAGCAGACAACAGCTTGAGATAACTGGACTTGGAGGGAGCGGATTCTTTTTCCTTTTTATATGTAAGTGAAGAAATAGACATTCTGTTTCATCTAAACTTCACAAGTGCATCTGTTTATCTATGTTTATAATGCACACTTACGTTTGATGGTGTTGCTTTCTTTCTTGGAAGCTGTATCGTGTTCTGTATTTTAAAACTTAAGCAAAGTATCTTACTTTAAAGATAAAGCTTCTTTTACTTGTAGATTATTTTTTTACAAACCACAGATTCATTGTCTGTGGGGTGGAGGAACTCTGCTTTTACCTGTCTTTAGTAAATTAACAAGTGGGTAGCTAAATCAATAAACAGAAATGACCTCTGTCAGTAAATGTAAAACTGAGCTAAAACAAAAGGAAACTGAGATGGTAATTAATTTGCTGAAAATTACAAAAAAAATCTCTTTTAAGGGCTGTGAAAATCTATGTTGATGATCCTTTAATTTTAGATTCCCCCCCCCTCCCATTGATGTTCTTTTTTTAGTGATTCTTCACTCTTTGCTTTTGTTAAAAAAATGAGCATGAATATAGTTTTCTTTTACAACAGCAGTGAAATGTGCTACAAGATTATGGAGAAACACACTCAGAAATACTCAACTGGATTAAAATATAGATTTAATGAGAATGGTGCATACTCAGCCATTGCCTTAAAACATGTCAGAGTATTGTTAAAAGATTATAAGACCTTGACATGCCTGGGGATGCAGTCTAATTGCTGATTGAATTGTGTGTGTTGAGTTGAGTCATCTGAGGCCCTGGGTGCTCTGCTTCCTTTTGTGGTACTGCTGCAAAAGGGAAAACCTACACCTTAGTTATACACTATAATGTTGCCATGTTATATAGCATAGTTGAATCAAAGCTTCTGCCCTTATGCATGTAGCTGGTTGGAAGTTAAATTCTTTCTTATACACATCTTAATAAGTTCAGGGGAATTAACTTCCAAATAAGTATACTGAGGTTCACACCTTCCCCAAATTCTTTGAAAGGTCCTATTTCTGTGAATTAGAAATTCAGAAATGATGATGCATCTTTTATTTATTATTAATAATAGAACATTTGTATTGAAATGTAATATACATTATTTAAAAACTTACATTGGTATTTCTCACTATCCTGTTCTTTGAGATAAAGGCTATTTTAAAATATTTATAAACCTTATGGAGTGACTATGCCAGGTGCTGTGAACTTAATTGTTTCCATTGACCACATACCAAATAGTGAAGATCTGTGTCTGGAATGTAGTATGGCTTGATAAACTGATTTTTATATTTCAAACTAATATTTCCATATTTGAAAAAGATTGAGATTGAATTACATTTCCAAAGAAAATGGAATGTTACATTGTGCTAGCCAACCTCTACATAATGAGTAGCTATATAGAAACCAGAAAGAAAGCATATTAAATGTTTTAATGAACAGTAAGCTGTGGAAAGGCGAGGGAAGTCTCATTTTACTGTATATTTCTGGTCATTCAGTGCTGAAACCCCAATATTCTGTCAAGGAGATGGACATATATTTAGATAACAGAGATGTGAAAATTATGCTGGAGGAAGAACAAGGGGTGATTTTTCTTTCTTTCTTGTGTTTATAGTGTTGGGATTTGGGCGAGAAACATTATGACATAACTTAGAACTGCTGTGTGTCGATGTATTGTACATCCATGTCCAGTTCCTACCTATGTTAAATTAATATATGCTCAGGGTTCCTTTAGGTGGGTTTTGATTGTAAATCTGGAGACATGTGGCTTTTAGGCGAAAAAAACCAGGACCCAGGGCAGAGTTCAGAAAGCACTGTGAGTTTATTCCATGCAACCTTTATTCCAGAATCTGGTCTATAAGGGTCAAGGCAAATTGGTACCAGATAAAAGTAAACAGACTTCAAGAGAAGCTGGACTTGAGTCTTTTTTGAGGGTGTAGAGACTCCCGATTGATGATGCATTTGACCCCATCGTCAGGCTCAGTTTGGTCTTCTCCTACAGTGACCAGTGTATGCAAGAGCAGAGGGAGCTGAAGTAAATAGCATGATCCCACAAACTCTTGTGTGTCTTTAATGTCAGGAGGTTCATGTCAGATCTAGATGTGTGGTCTGCTAGGTGTTACATTCTTGAAGTTCCAAAAATGTTTTGCATAAAGATCTTGAATAAAGTTAGGTTTACTATTATAAAGCAGGAAAGCAGACAGTAGGAATAAATTAAATGTTTTGTACAGTGTAAATAAATTAATTGTGTGGTTCTCCAAAGAATGAACTGGAACTAATGCCATTTTAATAGAAAAGATTCTGGAGTGAAACTGAGAAATAGGTTACACCATAATGCTACCAGATGACATTAAATGCAGGATAGTTAAATATAAAGCATATTAGGGCTAACTCCATAATTAGGTGGAACAAACTAAGGTGAAACAAACAGCACTTGGATTCAGTATAACTGGAAAATTTTTCTACTGAGTAAAACAAAAATCCGTCTCCTAAAGGATGGTGAGGCAAATGAATGAACATTTAATTTATCTACTTCAATCTTGTCAGTTTTTGAGTTCACCACTTCCCCAACTTACCTTTAAAATATTAAGCAGCCCTTTTGATTCATAAAAAGAAAATCAAAAATGATTCTGACATCCCAGTCTTACACATAAAACATGCACATACATGCACTCTAGTTGTCTATGCTCATGTTTTGTAGGTGTTTGGTAATTTGGAAATTGCATTCCTTCTGAGAGGCTACTGTGTGACGGGTTGCATTCAAAAATTCTTACCAAAGACATAAAAAGTTCAAAATAATTTATTTCACCGTGAGACAGATTAGCAAAAAAGAGTGGTGACACAATTTCTGAATTATGGAACAAGTTTATAAACAATCCAAACTCCCTTTTAGAGCTTGAAGGCAGATTATGTCAAACTCCAATGGAAAATACAAACAATCCAATGCATAAGAAACACATTTGAAAATTGTAGTTTTTCCAGAGAAAATTGCAGTTAGCACTTCCACTATAAGCTGCCCATGTTATTGACAGTCCTGTATGTTATATAGTTATACAGCCATTATACCGTAGGAGCAGTTATTTGGATAGAAATAGACTTTTCATTCTAAACATCTCCTTAGCATATTTGTTTATTTCAGCTCTCCCACCATTTTGTCTTTTTAAATTTTGTTAAAAAAATAATAAAAAGAGAAAAAAGAAGACTAACAATATATTAAAAAAAACTTCAGGCTTCAAAGAAATCCTCAAAATTTAATCACACAGCAAAGTGTTCAACTGTCTTTTGCATTATGTTGATCAAAAAACAGTTTATAAGCAGAGATTAAACATATCATAAACCCAAATTGGATGGCACAGTTTGTCCATTATAGAAAAGTAGCATTCCTTGCAATCCCACAATTTATTAGTTAAAAAAATTATTTGAGCTATTAGTACTTCTATTAGCTCATGAAGATGTTTTTTTAAACTATCTAGTGTATTCAAACTGGAATTAATCCAGATTGTAAATTTAGTGTGCAAAGAAGGATCAAAATAATAATTCTCTATCAAAATATCTTCCAAATGTGGAAAAATCTGAGAACGTTGCAGAATCATAACTAAAAGTGGATCCCAGTCCCTGCCATAATATCAAAGATTAACATTGTTGTTTTTAAAATGTCCTATCATAGTTTTGGGATAGTCACCTGGCTTGCAGAGAGAAGCGAAGTCAAAATATTTGCTTGGTTATAAAATTGAAAGTCAGGAAATTTAATCCCACTCTACTCCAATTTTATGAAGGACTTCTTGACAAAGAAAATGTTGTCCTTCTTTCAACGGAATCTTTACCCATCCTTTAAATCCATATAAGCCTTTTAAAAGGTAGTCAATCCCACTCTTCTTCCTGACAGCATTTCATTTTTTTAATTAAAATGAGAAGAACAAATAGTGCTGCTTTTAGAAATGTTAGTGTTAATTGCTCTGTTACATAATCTGCATATTTTTTTACTTCTAATTAATCTATGATGCCATATTAAACATTTACACATATACTGTTGAAGTATTATATAATAAAAGGTTTTCAGAGACAATATGTAGATTTCCCACATTTTTAATGTACTTTCTATCTTAGCCCAAATATCTCTTTTCTAATTAATCACTTTTGGTTCAGATATTAAATATATATTTTAGGATTGTTTCCCTCCACTCTTCCATGTATTACACTCATAATGACCCTAATATCTGATTTTCTCTTCAGCACAGCATAGACTTTTTGAAGCTGTTTACAGTCTGCCTTGGAATTCCTATTCCTGAACATTTCGGTGTCTGTCAGATCAACTACTTCATTGTTCAGTCATTTATAAGTATCATCTTAAATAGCAGTGGTGCCTTTACAGGCATTTAGGGCACTTTTCCCAATCCAGTGCCTGCATATAGGTTGGGTGAGATTATAACTTCTGTAAATCTCAGGCAATATGACTTTTGGCAAATTCTGGGAGTTTTGCACCCATAGTATTTTGGAGGAATATGGTGAGAAGTATTGCTTCCTATTTTTCTCTTTGATGAGAATGTAACCAACTCCATAGGAGTTAACTTTGTAAGCTACACATGACTCTGTTGTAAGCATTTGCAAGATGACTGGATTTAAAGCTTCCCAAAAGCTTTATGGAAATCCACATAGATAGGCTGGATTCTCATAGTGGTTTATCACAACGTCTATTAGTTGATTTTCACAAAGGAAGTTAAGACTGCGCTGTGTGGAACATCCTCCCTTTAGAGATTGGAATGGCCCCAACCTGCTAGCCTTTAGCCTTCTGTAAAGCTTTTTAAGGGCTGGCTATGCTTCTGAGAGGGACATGGTGGCTCAGTAGTTAAGATGTTGAGCTTATTAATCAGAAAAGTTGGCAGTTCGGCGGTTCGAATCCCTAGCACCACATAACAGAGTGAGCTCCCATTACTTGTCCCAACTTCTGCCAACCTAGCAGCTTGAAAGCATGTAAAAATGCAAGTAGAAAAATAGGGACCACTTTGGTGGGAAGGCAACAGCGTTCTGTGCGCCTTCGGCATTTAGTCATGCTGGCCACATGACCACGGAGACTTCTTCGGACAGCACTGACTCTTTGGCTTTGTAATGGAGATGAGCACCGCCCCCGAGAGCCGGAAACGACTAGCACGTATATGGGAAGGGCTGGGGCAATATATACCTCCAAGGATCCTGCCTCCTGGCTATATTGTTAGCTGGCCAGATGTCTTGCTCTGTGTGTGCTCAAATGTTTTATTTTTTTTTAATTGTGTTAATGGCATTTATTGTTTTAAAAATGTTAAGATTTTAATTGTAATATATGTTTTTGGATCATTTGTTGAGATGGGCAGCTATAGAAATCAAATACACAAACAAACAAATATAAATCACACTTATGAACCATAAGAAGTTAAAGGAAGACCTAGCCTATCACAGTTAACTATTACACATTTATTTACATAGCACATTTCAAGCTATTTATCTTAGGTCTAATTGATGAGAATTCCTCTTGATTAACACAACCAGTATTTTTCCTCTAATTTTACAAATGTGGGAAGTTACAGGAGCAGATATGATGGTTGAAATATTTAAAACAAATGGTTAACCATGCTTGATTTTGTTAATCGAGAATTTGTGCCAGCTGCCATATGGCCATCTTGCAATTCATGAAGTCGTTAAATCTGTTAAATTCCATTTTTCCTCCAATGCGGAACCAGAAGTAAGGAGGAAAGTATTGTTGACTTGAGAGCTAAGCAGCCTTTTTCAGTCATGGTGTGAAGATGTGGGAGTCTTTTTTAAAGATCTCTTGAGAGAGCTATATATCTTGCATTCCTTTTTCTTTTTTAGTTGTACCAAATGGAAATAAGGAGGAAGGTTGGTTTAATTAAGAATTGTTGAAGAATTTTGTACATAAGTTGTATATGAATGCCAACTAATTTAATTGAATAGTTTTTTGTGGGTTGTTTTTTTTTTGTGGGGGGGTATTTGGAGATTCTTTGGACTGGTGTCCACATGCATATACTTCTTGTTACTACACATTTGGTAATTTGAACTGTGAACTGACTTCCTTGAAAAACACCATGCTTCCACCCTCATAGAAAGCTCTGGTTTTGAAGAATTAACATGTTATTACTATAAATCAGTCTACAGCAGGGGTGTCCAACCTTGGTAACGTTAAGCCTGGAGGACTTCAACTCCCAGAATTCCCCAGCCAGCTTTGCTGGCTGGGGAATTCTGGGAGTTGAAGTCCTCCAGGCTTAACGTTACCAAGGTTGGACACCCCTGGTCTACAGTAACTTACAGGAAAGAAGCAGGATGTTTATTTTCTTGTTACTGCTTACCCTGCCCTTGAAGATTGTATTTTGCTAAACTGAAGAGTTAAATTACCCAATATAAAAAAGTCTCTGCATTTAAAACACAATCATGTTTCTTTACTATTTATGCTGGCCGGACTGTCAACTGATCATTTGGACTGAGATTATTATTTTTACAGCACCTAAGAGAAGATTTAGCGTTACATATTTTACATTAATAATGCTATGCGTTTGTTCTTTCATCAATGTAGTGTTCAGAGACACATATCGAAATGTGGTATTATTTCCTCAAACTGATTTTCAACAGATGTGTTGGATATACTCGCTTAATTCCTCACTGGAAAGTCTAATACATACATATGAAGGGCATGAGATTCAGAAAAACTTCTCTGAAAATTTCCAAACATCTCTCTATTTATCTACTATTTTAAGAATAATTTTGGACAAAACGCAGCAAAATATAAAGGAACACCCTTTCCAGCATAAACTTGTTATCAGTTTGGATACAATTATCTACTGATGTAATTACAACTAGGATATTCAAATAAAGGTCATGTGACAAATTCCTTCTGTGTCCAATCACACTTGGCCAATAAAGTATTCTATTCTATTCTATAAATAATAGGGTATTGAAATGTGTAAAATGCCTGGTGTTCTGCTTTCGGGATCAGTTTCATTTTAAAAAAACCAAAGCAATTCGCTTTAGCATTCAAATCACTTAACAGTGTGTCAGTGTCACTGAAAATTGCTTTGGGTCTTCAGGGCACCAAGTGCTTTATGTAATATTACCTGATCTGATGGCTTTGTTTGTACTATAATTTTAACAAGGTTTCTTAGTTAGAAACCTTGCTGAGGGATTAGATATATATATATATAAAAGTAATTGCTGTCTTGTAATATTTCCATTTCAATTTAGGGGATTCTCCTGAAGATGATAAAAAAATAATATTGATTGGTTGGGCTTGGTTTTTGCAGTGCTCTTTACTTAATCTCTAAAGACTCCTGGTGATTATTTCATTATATAAAAAAGGCATACCTGTGAAGCGATGGACCTGTCAGCCTGCTTAATATAACCTGTAAGCTTTACGCAAGGAATCTCTGTTGGAAGACATGGAAAAGTAGGTTAGATTTAGGATTAGTTATTTTACAGTTGAGTAGTGCCTAATTTTAGAATATCTAGCTGAGACCTATATCTTGAAGTACCCTTTATGTTGCTTTCATCAATTTCAAATCATCCTTTCAATTCCAAGGGATAGCTTATGGAGAAAGTAGGACATTCTTTATTCAGAGAATAAAATCCAGCTTCTATATGAAAATACTTATCTGAGGATTCAATGGACAATGCACAGTTTCTTCAAACCAAGGGATGAAACTGTGGGCTACATATTAATTCCCTTCCTGTTTAAATTCTGTGTTAATTTGTTGGTCCAATTATTCTTTGACCCCCAGCTTTATCCTTCAGTGGTCAACAGGTAAGCTTTGAGAAGAGTTAGTTGTTGTAGCCCTTTGAGTCTTAGGGTTAGTTGTTGTAGCCCTTTGTGTCTTAGGGTTAGTTGTTGTAGCCCTTTGTGTCTTAGGGTTAGTTGTTGTAAAGACAAAAATTGTGGTTTTCTATAAATGTTTAACAAAGCATAAAATGAGTAATGAGTATCACTTTATAAATAGTCTGTAGCTTTTATTAAATCCTAAATCCTTCCCCATTCTGCATTATGGAACCATTTGGCAGAAATCCCACTCATGTTACATTATGAATGTAAAATGAAAGATGGCTTTTAATTAGACAATCTGTTCCACAGATATTTGTTTTAGTTTAACAATTTTAAAGAGGTAGATGATTGATTGTCTGTTGTTTCCCATTAAGGTGACAACTATTTGTTACAATGAATGGGGTGTGGGTTTTCTAAGAATTTGCCTGGTTTTGTATTGACCTTTTGTATCAAAGGTGATTTTTTTCCCCAAAAGGCAACTGGACTGGTTTTTTTTCCTTGAGGAAAAAGAATGAAGACAACGTCAAAGGAAGAAGCAGATTAGTTGCCTGGATGACTGAGAATCTCCACAGACACTGAGCCTTTCTAGTAATAAATTAGTCCAAAGGCCATATTCAAACAGTACTGTCTCTGCAAAACTGCCTAACCAATGGCTTCTTACTTTAATGTCTGAACTGTGGTAGCCAAGGACATTTTCTTCTGAATCAACTGCCAGAAATTCAAATCACAAAACTCAGCCATTGATACTAACGCAGAATAGAATCTGCAGTCTTTCAGAAATAACTTTTCATTATAAGTATTATTAAAATAAATTAATGAATCACTAAACAAAACAAGCTACCATCTTCAAGAGTTCTCTCTCTTTCTGTCTCTCTGTCTCTCTCTCAAATGTATGTACATATAAAGTGTGTATACATATAAAATGTTTGTATACATTTATGTATAGATTCAGTTTGGTGTAAGGCATCAGGTTGGAAACTGGGAGACTGTGAGTTCTTAATCCCACCTTAGCCACAAAACAATTTGGGTGATCTTGGGCCAGTTACTTTCTCTCAGCCCTAGAAAGGAGGCAATGGCAAACCACTTCTGAAAAACCTTGTGAAGAAAAATTGCAGGGACTTGTCCAGGCCATTTCCAAGAATTGAATACACTTGAATGGAAGAAAAGAACAGGCATATATGTATCTATTTCTTTGGAATGAAGACCTTAGATAACAAATTAGAATATATGTACTATTATAGATTTTGGCTATGATCCTTATCTGCAAATCTATCCACGACTGAACCATCACAGAGGAGTCAGTTGTAAGAAAAATACAACAAATTTTTCTCTTTTCAACCTGCAGAGCACTAGAGATATCACAACATTGTGTCCACATTTCCATGAAACTCAGGTGAATGGGATGGAAGGATTAAAAGATATTTCCCATCTAAAGCCATTGGCAAGACAACTTACTGATGCAGACAGACTCCGGAAGGTCATCCAAGAACTCATAGACACAGAGAAATCTTACGTAAAGGTATTAGGCATGCTTTACTGTTCATTTGTCTCTATTAATCCTCCTCCCTTATTTTTGTGATTGCTTTCTGTATATCACCAGCACTTTGGGAAAAGAAATACGTAGTAGCTACAGGTGCATTTCCATGATGCTCTACAATCCTGTTCCAAATGTATTGCTTAGCAATGATAGAAGTTACAGTTCTACATTTTTGGATGGCACCAAATCGAGGAAGCCTGAATTATATATAGGTGGTCTTCAACTTACAATTATTCGTTTAGTGACCGTTCCAAGTTACAATGGCAGTGACATGGCTGTTTTTCACACTTAACGATCATTGCAACATTCCCTGTGATCACCTGATCAAAATTCAGATGCTTGGCAACTCACTCATATTTATGTCAGTGTCCTGGGGTCTTGTGATCCACCTTCTGACAATCAAATTAATTGGGGAAGCCAAATTCACTTAACAATCCCGTTACTTAATCATTGCAGTGATTCACTTAATAACTGTGGCAAGAAAGTTCGTAAAATGGGGGCAAAACTCACTTAACAGCTGTCATGGTTAGCAACAGAGATTTTAGATTCAGTTACAGTCATAAGTTGAGGACTATCTGTACAAACAAGATCTGAGGGAGAGATTGAGGGCAGAAGATGTAGCATAATGGAAGTGGAGAACAAATCACCAGATCTGATCTAGTCACATTCTTAGCTTTGGTTTTGGTTTGTTAAGGATTGCTAAGAAATTTCCCTTCTTGGGAATGCTGCCTAATATCATGCATATACATATAGATGAATGCATAGCTAAGTATTTTATAATATGCTATTGTTTCGATAGTTAAAACAGCATATAATAAACACGCAACAAATACAGTAGTTTTTCCCTAGAAGTGTTACAGTGACCTAAGTAAAAAAAGCATTATCTCATAACAATTACCTTGTACCCTCACATGTTAAGAAGAGGGTTGCTTTCAAAAACATGTAAATCTAAATAATGTTTGATTTCCCCTAGGATCTGAGCTGCCTCTTTCAGTTATACTTGGAACCTCTTCAGAATGAGACTTTCCTTACTCAAGATGAGGTGAGATATTTCCATGGTTATTTTAATTGTTCTCTAATCTTTCGGAAGTTATGAGCGTTTCAACTGTATCAGACATTTTAAGAATATTTCCTTGCTTTCTTTCTTTTTTCTTTTTGCATTAGTTATGCCTTGATGATCAAAGTTGACCAACCTCCTTTACAAAAACATTTTTAAGAAGTCTTTAGTTTCAGAAATTATCTTGTTTTTCTGCCTTTATTAATGTCGTGTACCGCTTTGTTTATCTCTAGCTTAATACAATTAAACATTAGGTATTCTTTTCTTGAGTAGTATTATCTTTTCAATGTTTATTTTTCCCTACTTCCACACAGATGGAGTCTTTATTTGGCAGCTTGCCAGAGATGCTGGATTTCCAGAAGGTATTTTTAGAGACCCTTGAAGATGGAATTTCTTCCTGCTGTGATTTCAGTACACTTGAAACCCCTTCTCAGTTTCGGGTAATTACAATTTATTACATTTTGGAATATGATAATTATTCCCTTTGATTTCCTTTTTTTCCCTATGTTTTCTCCAGTTATAATTTTTTATGCATAAAACTAAAAATCACTTATGTTCTCTAGGAAGATTCCTCCCCACTCCCTTTATGGAATAAATTTTGAAATATATTTTCCAAGACCCTGCTGAGGTCAGGTGAACAGTTTGAAAATCCCATAAGTAACTAGCTGAGTCAATTAGTTTGTACAATCACACTAGCAGCATGGGTAAGAAGGAGTTTATATCAAATAAATGAATCTCTGTGTTTATCTCTAATATTTTAGAGACTTCTGTCCCTAAAGCCCCTAATATTTCACAGAAATATCTCCAGATCTTTTCTGCTGAGGAAGCAATGAAGGAATATCAAGGAAATTTAAAGTCTATGGTGCAACCATTTTCAGTTACTAAGAAAATGAAAAAAAATTTTTAGGACAATTCCTTGCATTTACAACCTGTGCAGGTCTGTAAAGCAAAATAAGATCATAAGCATACTTAGCTTAATTACTGAATTATCGGCCTCAGTTGTGGTTGCTAAATGAGGTCTACTTTTAATCACTATGGAAGTTCCTAAATTACTTTCAGACCCATAAATCAGAGTGCAAGTGCACACTGCACATCAAACCTAAACTGTTGTGGTATTCTGGATGAATCCTAATAATTTAAATTTTACTAGGACATTTTACTTTGTTCTGTAACCACTACCATGACTACTATTTATATCTGAACCTTGACTGATAAACTATTTTAAATTTGTGATCTGTTACTAAACTTTCCTGCTGGATAGGATTAGTTTCTGTCATCCCTACTGCTTTCTCTCTTTATTGCATTTATTACAAGAGTTTTGTGTAGTTAATTGTTAAAAGCGTGAATAGTAAGATAATACAATTAAAAATAATGTTTTATTATTTCTAGAATAATAAAATTATTCAGAATATTCTGTCACTTTTTAAATGCATTTAAACTTCATCAGTTCTTTTTTCCTGCCTACGACAAGTTTTGCCATCTGTTTTCGTAACTTCTTTCTTAATCCAATTCTAGCTATGAATTAAGCACCTGTGGTAAACAAGCATGGCATTCAAGAGAAGAAATTCTAATCATAGAGGGGCATAATTGAAATGATTCATGTTTTCAGTGAATCGCTTTCCATCACATTTGTTGGCTTTAGTTCATGCAAATCTTGTATTCATTATCTAATTTGTTCTGTTGATTTGTGTTTGTTACATATCACTGACTTGAAACCACTAGAAAGACAAGATATAGTCATACTCATAAATAGCAAAGGCAATTATAGAATAACATAAGTTACAATCAATCAGTTACAGAATATTTTTTTAATGAAAAACTTTTCAGGAATGCAAAATAGGGTGAAGGTAGACGTAGAAGTATAAAATAGAGGAAAACTATGTAGTATAATCATAATGCCCCTTTATTTTAATGACTTCCATATAGTTTTCTGTTTACTGTTAGTTGGCTGTCAGAGTCCAAAATCCAAGAAAGAAATGTTGAAACTCTTCTAAGCGGTTTCACCCCCCACTCACCTGTAGACAGAAATCTTGCCAAACTAAAGCAGACTACTTATACTGTAGGTAGTCTTCGACTTACAACCGTTCGTTTAGTGACCATTCAAAGTTACAACGGCACTGAAAAAAAGTGACATGACCATTTTTCACACTAACAACCATTACCACATCCCCATGGTTACGTGATCAAAATTCAGACCCATGGCAACGGACTCATATTTATGACAGTTGCAGTGTCCCAAGGTCATGTGATTACTTTTTGCAACCTTCTGAAAAAACAAAGTCAATGGGGAAGCCAGACTCACTTAACAACCATGTTACATACTTTAACACCTGCAAGTGATTCACTTAACAACTATGGCAAGAAAGGCCATAAAATGGAGCAAAATTCTAGTTAACAACTGTCTCGCTTAGCAACAGAAATTTTAGGCTCAGTTGTGGTTTTAAGTTGAGGACTACCTGTATAAAACATACACTCTGGGAACTACTAGGAAGGAGCTGTCTTAACTCTCTTACACCTACACAAGCATATCGAAACTGCTCTGTGTTTTGCTTCTCTGGAAATCACTCCTTCCCTCCTGAAGAACTGGACAAACTCCATCACATCTGCCTTGGTTTTGAATGATTTCTTGCATTGTTTGTCATAGTTGCTCTGCACATTAAAAATCTAGTGTGGTGAAATTAAGGAATGGCTCTTTGAAGAGCATTGTTAGTTTTTTGCTTAACTACAAAGGTAAAGGTAACGGGCATCCCTAAAATAAGTTTCTCACCTTCTTCGTTTCAGAAACTGCTCTTCTCTTTGGGAGGCTCTTTCCTCTATTACGCTGATCACTTCAAATTATACAGTGGGTTCTGTGCAAACCACATCAAAGTCCAGAAAGTTCTGGAAAGAGGTAATTATCTCCCTGAGGTAAACTAAGCGTATGATAGAAATGAGGCAAAATAATGCAATTGTGTTTTTTTTTTTAAGATGTGAGTGTTAAAAGCATTTCTTAAATTTTGCAATTGGTCTTCTGATAAAGAGTCTGAAAACTGCATCTGTTTTTGATACTCCTAAGCACAACATTTAGGACTATCTGTGTTTGTCTGTCTTCTTACGGAATTGCTGGGGTGTGTGTGTGTGTAGGGGTATGCTCATTTATTTACTTGAAAATACGGTAGATCCAGTGCTAGTTATTAAACCAGGCTTTTTTAAAAAGGAAAGGGAAAAAACCTTATAAGACTTAGACTTAGAATACCATATTTTTCGGAGCATAAAAAAAGTGGGTGGAAATGTTTGTGCATTTTATACAGCAAATGTTGCCAAAGCCCCACCCACCCACTGGCCCCCACCCTTCGGCCTCTGCATTCCAGCAGTTTGCCTTCTTGCAGCAAACAGCCTGGTCAGCTTCAGCAGAGCCTGATTAGCACAAGCAACTGATTGTCGGTTGGATCGGCCTCCTGACCTTGCACACCTCCATCTTCCCTTTCAGGATGCCGCACAGATGCTCAATAGGGTTTAAGTCTGGAGACATGCTTGGCCAGTCCATTACCCTCAGCTTCTTTAGCAAGGCAGTTAGTCGTTTGGGAGGTGTGTTTGGGGTCGTTATCATGTTGGAATACTGTCCTGCGGCCCAGTCTCCGAAGGGAGGGGACCATGCTCTGCTTCAGTATGTCACAGTACATGTTGGCATTCATGGTTCCCTCAATGAACTGTAGCTTCCCAGTGCCAGGAGCACTCATGCAGCCCCAGACCATGACATTCCCACCAACATGCTTGACTGTAGGCAAGACACACTTGTCTTAGTACTCTGGTTGCCGCCACGCACGCTTGACATCATCTGAACCAAATAAGTTTATCTTGGTCTCAGCGCACCACAGGACATGGTTGCAGAAATCCATGCCCTTAGTTCTTTGGTTGACCATGGCGAGGCCTGTTCTGAGTGGAACCTGTCCTGTTAAACCGCTGTATGGTCTTGGCCACCATGCTGCAGCTCAGTTTCAGGGTCTTGGCAATCTTCTTATAGCCCAGGCCATCTTTATGTAGAGCAACAATTCGTTTTTTCAGTTCCTCAGATAGTTCATTGCCATGAAGTGCCATGTTGAACTTCCAGTGACCAGTATGAGAGAGAGAGAGATAACACCAAATTTAACACACCTGCTCCCCCTTCACACCTGAGACCTTGTAACACTAATAAGTCACATTATACCAGGGAGGAAAAACGGCTACTTGGGCCCCATTTGGACATTATCACTTAGGGGTGTACTTACTTTTGTTGCCAGGGGTTTAGATATTAATGGCTGTGTGTTGTGTTATTTTGAGAGGACAGCACATTTACATTGTTATACAAGTTGTATACTCACTACTTAACATCGTAGCCAAGTGTCATTTCTTCAGTGTTGCCACATGAAAAGATATACTTAAATATTTACAAAATGTGAGGGGGTGTATTCAGTTCTGTGATATACAACACATACTATAAATATGAAAGTATTTGTAAGAAAAAAAGAAATATTTGAAGAAAAGAAATTGTTTTGCCCAACCAATTGTGAATAAACTTGCATTTTCATAATGTGCTCCTTCTGCAAGAATTGGACAGAATATTTTGTGTGGTTAGAAAAGTTTTTCATTGATGAGTTATATGTTCTGGAACTAATAGCTGACATTTTTGTATTTTAATTAATGATGATAATTATAGCCTTTACATATGACTAATCATTATGTTTTTAATTAATATAACTGGCCTTGTGTAATGTATTTTTATTTGAAAGATAAGCATATATAGGCATGTATGGATATGAGGGCACATTACATTAAAACACACACACACACACACACACACACACACAGAGAGAGAGAGAGTTGTAAAGCAAATGTTGCTTTAAGGAAAAAGCTGAGGTTGCTGTGGATATGGCTTGATTAGCTGCACAGGTGTGTGTGTGTGTGTGTCTCACCTGCTTAAGGAGCTAATCAAGCCATATCCACAGCAACCTCAGCTTTTTCCTTAAAGCAACATTTCTACTGGAGAACAGTTTGTGGTGGAATATAATAGTTTCTTCTACAGGGGCATAATTATAGATTGAAATGGAAGATTACAAACTAATTTTTTTTGGTCTGTTCCTGTTTATTTATTGAAATAAGTCACTTTAACACTTTCAATTGCTTCTTAGTATCTGTTACGTTCGATAAAAAAGTATCATGGTTAACAATGCTGTAAAAGCATGTGATACACAGCATCTTTATCAGAGCTAAGCAGATCTTGGTCAGTGATTAGAGGAGGATCATTCAGAGACTGTCATGAATTTTGGAATGGAAAGATAGTAATAACAGTCTTCAACTTAACAACCGCAATTTAGGCTAGCGCATTGCTAAGCAAGGTGCTTCGTTAAATAAGTTGTACTCGATTTTATGAACATTTTTTGCCATGGTTATTAAGTGAATCATTGCAGTTGTTAAGTGAATCTCACAGTTGTTAAGCAAATTTGGTTCCCCTCCCTTGATTTTGCTTGCTGAAAGATATAAATGGAGCATGACAATGCTGCTATGATTGTAAGTGTGAGAAGTTGTCATAAACCATTTTTTTCAGTACCATTGTGACTTTGAACAGTTGCTGAAAGAATGGCTGTAAGTTGAGGACTTTAGATAATATTAAAGTAATAATTTGCATTTTCTAATGTTGGTTTAAAAATATAAATAGAATAGTTCACAATAATTGTAGGTTAACAGTAGGGATATATCGTTATGAGTGTGTATTTTCTACTACCTAATGCAAATATTAACACACGTAGAATAGCAAAGATACACAGTGCTGTAAGTATTGAGTGGTTTATTTCTGGGTTGATAGATATGTTTGGAGTTGTGAAAGTGTGCAATCTCACAAAAATAATGGAAAAAATGTGAAGGATGCATTCAACTATGACTTACTATTATTCTGTATTATTTCAAGCTTTTCTTCATCAGATCAAATCAACATGCTAAGTTGCAGGCATCCATTAATTGTATGCTCTAATTATATCACTAAAGCCTTTGGAAAAATAGATATGGTTGGGCCAACAACTCCCCAGCATGCCAGTTCTTTTTTAATTCAGGAACTTAAATTATAAGATTTTTTTTTAATGTTATGTGAAACAGCCTGGCAGACATTGTTGGAAGTCTCTATGGATAGGGCTTTGCTCAGGTGACACAACTTCATTGGTTTCCAATAGTGTGGAATCCATCCTCTGTATCTAATGCAGCTATTTGCAACCTTTTGGGGCTGAAATTCCACTCTACTGTCCTTACTCATGTTCTTCCTGTTTCTGGGTAATAGGAGAACAACCAAACTCCAGGGATAGAGCCAACGATGGGTTTTAATTTCTTGGCATTCTTTGGGGAACTCAGGAGCATTCCTGGAAATGATATTGGAATCTGGCAATGTGTTTTGATGTTTCTCCTTTATTTATTAAAGTCTCTTTTAATATAAAAAGTCACAGGGAGTGAGGAGCTTGGAGAATTTAAAAAAAATGTCTGTTGGCACAGTGGTATCTTCAAATATTATATTGCATACTTCAGAACTAAATGTTCTTTAAACTGCCAGAAATGAGATCTTGGCAATATATAAAAACATTGTAGTGATAATTAAACCATCAGACCCAAGAGAGTTTTTTGATTAATCCTGTTCATTTGAGGAAGCTATTGTGACATCGTTAATATTTTTCAGTGCCAGATTAACATTATTTGTCTTGTTACTTTGGTTGGATAGTTTGTCTTAATTTAAATGGTCTGCTGTATTTTTTTTTTTTGTTTTATTGGATTTTAGGATTATATTAACATCCTTGATCTTTGTTAATTGCCCTGATATTTTTGAATAAAGAGCAGTTAGGCTTTTAACTATTGCAATGTAGTTGTATATTATTTATAATATCAACTATAACTGCTTTGTTCCGTTTTTTTTCCCTTTAGCCAAAACTGATAATACTTTCAAGGCTTTTCTGGATGCACGCAATCCCACGAAACAGCATTCTTCCACCTTGGAGTCTTTTCTTATCAAACCTGTGCAGAGAGTGCTGAAATACCCTTTGCTTTTGAAAGAACTGGTGTCTCTGACTGATGTAGAAAGCGAGGAGCATTACCACCTCACAGGTACTTCCCAAAAACTTTAAACAGTTTTGGTTTATATTTAAATTAGTATTTGAAAACGGACACATGGATTTAGCACTGAGCTGTCTAAAGGAGAATTTATTATGCAGTTTTCTCAATCTCTGTATTTGAGCTTCACACTGAGAGCCTTGTGCATTGGGTTGCTTTAGACCAGCGGTCACCAACCGGTGGGCCGTAAGAAAATTTTAGTGGGCTGCAGAGAAATATCACCCCCAGAGAAGCCCCACAAAGCAATTAAACCAGGCTGCGCAGAAACACAAGGCTGTGCTGCCCACATGGCCCGCGGGAACCCTCCCCGCCCACTCACTCCTTACCCAGTAAACTTGCCTGCTAAATTGCTATTTTTCCGACCATCATCATCTGTTCTGCTGTGCCGGGAGATTTAGATTAGCTAGGAAGCAGGAAATGATTGGATTTCTTGCTTTCTAGCTAGTCTTTAGATTTTCAGCTCAGCACAGCCAAATCTCCATTAGAACTGAAGGTTTGCTTGCAAGCAAATTCAGTGCAGACTCATGGCAAGCAAATTTGAGAGACTGAGCTAGCCGATGGCAGAAAGATCACTGAATGATTCTGTGAGCAAAATCTGCCTGCTTTGCCTGATTTTGGGTAAAAGTTACTCTTTTTTAAAAATAAAAAATTGAATATTTACATGCATGGTGTGTTGTGAGTTAATTTTGTAAGTTTGCTTGCAAGCAAATTTTATGTGACAGACTGAGCTAGCCAATGGCAGATAGATGGATCTCTGAATGAATCTGTTATTCTGTGAGCAACTCAATCTGCCTGCTTTGCCTGATTTTGGGTAAAAGTTGCTCTTTTTTATAAAAAATTCAATATTTATATAAATATTTATAATATTTACATACAAGCCATGCCGTGCCAGTCACATGACCAAGCCACACCCACAAATTAGGCCATGCCCACAGAACCGGTTAGTGGTCCCTGGGATCTAAAATTATGAGTTTGGTGGTCCCTGAGGTCCAAAAGGTTGGTGACCTCTGCTTTAGACGAATAGCAGCTTGTTGCATTATCCAAGTGCTTAATTAAGATTTGAGCCAGATTCAAACTATAACTTATCAATGGAATTATTTTACTGAGCAGTACAAAAGGGTAGTCAGTTTTTTTTTTTTTAAAGGCTACTGTCAAATCTCTTTACAGCCATTCTGTCAAAGGGGAGATTAGATTTTTCCCAGTCAAGGCAATTTAACAATGACTTATTGTGACACCATATGTAGATCACACAGCACAATAAGCAGTGATGTGGGGCGCCTTTTTGGTTTTGCTTAATGCAATAAATGAGATCATTATGGTTGTGAAGCTGGTTTTTACCTGTTATTATAGCAAAATTAAACCAAATATGGGTTAGGGTAAGGGTAAGCTTGTCGGTGGTTAGGTAGGTAAGTCTGGGAAATTCTTGAGTAAGTTTGCTCAGAGAAATCACGGGAAAATGAATTAAAAGTTTCAGCCCATTTTGTTCCTGTTTAAGAATGGAAGGGATGAACTTTGCACAACAGTGATTGCCATAATCTGGGGATACTCTGACAGCTCAGATTGTGGTCTGGGAAATTATAGCCTTTCATTGTATGCTGTCTCTTCTAATTATGATTTATGATTATGACTCACGATGATTTGTGAACCCAGTCAGAGTGAATGAACTTTCCCATGATTTGTGAAATACTGGGGTAGATTTGGCTATTCTGGGTGTTTTTTATTTTTTTATTTTTGCTAAATACCCAGGTTTTAATTAGATGCCCTGATACTATATTATTAGTTTCATCGTTAACTAGACCTCGGAGATAAAGGTTATGAGGCCCAAACCTTCTACTAGGACTTAAACTTATATATTTGGATGATTTTATGCAGCGCATTAGCTTTAGAAGCTATTTGGAATATGGTGCTAAGCCATTTTTCGGAAGGGATATACAGATATACCCTTAAGGTTTCAGAGCAGAGATATTCAGATGTTATAGTATGTCATGTGCCTGTGCATGGGACTACCTTTTATATGACTTCCACCATGATCACTTTTGCAGGGAGATGGATGGGTAGATAGAATTCCGAATTCCTGTTTTTGCAGTGTATATCCTATGTGCTCTGAAACATTAAGGGAAGCTGATAGCTTCTGTATATCCCTTCCATCAGAGTGTTGATTGGAAGGACCTGTATCTCCTAATGCTAATGCTCTGTATATAATCATCCAAGGGTGAGGGTGCATGAGTTCAGTTCCTAGTAGATGTTGAGGGGAGTACAAGTAACAGGTTTGACCTAAATAGAATAAGGTCTGGCTATTAATGTCCCAACAAGTCCCAATAAATATAATCGAATAAGGTGGTGCCTCCTGGTGGTCAAAGTAATCAAAAACACCACACAGGATTTTACGTAAAAATAGAAATTTCTCTTTCTGCCAAGAAGGGTGAAATCATATAAAACCCCATACATGAGGGCAGGACATAATGTAACATATGTATCTCATTGACCTGAGACCTTATGGTTGGTAATTTAGATGTAACTACCTGCTAAATCACAGTCTTGTCTTCAAAACTGCAGAAGCACTAAAGGCAATGGAAAAGGTGGCCAGTCACATCAATGAAATGCAAAAGATTTACGAGGATTATGGTGCAGTGTTTGACCAACTAGTTGCAGACCAGAGTGGAACTGAGAAAGAGGTAAGGAAGCATGAATTCTGTTTTTAAGTTTTATTCACAAATCAGTCAAACATTGGCCTTAGTTCTGGCAGGACAATCAAATCAAACATGGATTTACACAGTTATTAGAATCTCTCCCCCCACCCCCAGTTTGAATTGGGAAGTTCAAAACAATTTCCTGAAAGGAAGGCAATAAGCAGGCATTTGTTATTCTGTCAAGAACATTGTCTGGATTGTTATCAGAGCAAGGCTTGACTTGAGAGCAATTTTCTTTACTCTCAACAATCAATACCTTGTGTATCTGTTGTTATCTTCTCTGTCATGTAATCTATTTTACACAGTACCATTAAAATATACAAACGGGTCACATCCTAGCTTTTAACTGGTGTTTATGAGGTACAGATCACCCATCACCACCCATCACCATGTTCTGAAGGCAAATTTTTTAAACTACAGTCCTGTCTGTGCATATATCCTCTTAGTAGTAAATCTCACCGCACTCAATAAGATTTCAGGTTGCTGCAGTAACTGGAGTCCAAGACATGTTAAAAAGAATGCCTCTGACATTTTTTGAAACCATTGGAATGGTAAATTTACATTTTTTTTCTAAAACCAGTGGGTATTTTGCAGTGAACTTTTGGTGTAATGTTGATTGTCCTCTATTGAGGAAATTGTTCAACCTTCCTTCTTTTTTAGGTCACAGAACTTTCCATGGGAGAACTTCTTTTGCACTCTACTGTTTCATGGCTGAATCCATTCATATTGTTGGGCAAAACAAGAAAAGAGTTGGAGCTCACAGTGTTTGGTGAGTGATCAATATCAACTTTATTAAAAACCCTCCCCCCCCGCCGCCAAAATTGGAAACTTGAGCTGTTTTAGGATAGACTTAACACAGCCGGTCACTAATCTGTTCAGAGTTGCATTGGTGATTTTGAGAATTCTCATCCCACCAGAAAATTAAAGCATTGCCATTTGGGGAATACTAGACCTGCTCCAGGGCCTGCTGTCTAGTATCCCATAAGATCTTGCTTTAGGGAAGTACCAGTACCATAAGGATTCATAATACCACTTTTTCCCATTGGCCAGAAAGACAGCAGTAGACATAGTTTAATTAACATGGCAGTCAGGATTTGGAAGGTGAGCTGAGTGCCTTTAGACTTTGAAGATTAGTTCAGTAATGGAAGGGGTTCATTTTCGGCTGCTGCATTTCTAAGATTAGATATGCAAAATCGATTAATTGCTGGGTTTAGGTATTCCAACTGTAGGGCTACCTGAATTGACGTAATTAATTCTGTCTGTGATAGGGGCTGCTTGGAGTCAAAGCTGTGGTCAGTTATTTTTTTGATGTTCTCGAAATGTTATTCTTTGAGCAACCCAGTTAAGCATTTCAAGAAACAAGGCTATGTAGATGTTACTTATAAAATATAAGGATAAGCAAACAGATCTATTCACTCCCAGGAATTTTCCTGTCTTTCATGTACTTCTGTGTGTCAAAAATCTATTTTAGGAATGTTATAAGATCTCCCACAGCAGAGTTGTAGGGCAAGAGGTCTTCCTCTCGTGTTCCATTTTATGTCTAAGGGAGGACTAGAGTTTGTGGTCTCTCTCCATCTAGTCGTGTAACTGAACTCTCATACTAAACTAGCACTCAATATTTTAGTCCTTCCGTGGCTTTTCAGCACAGACAGACCCTTTCAGTATGGTATTTCTCAATATTTCCTTGACCCACTTCAGACCAATGCTTCATAGCAACAGTGGGAATCAACTGACACTTTTGCTGAGTGAAAAAGTCCTTCTCGTTAACTGATCTTTGCATTTCTCCTCCTGTCACTTATTCATCAGCACTTGGTGATGTTGCACTGTGATGGCAATTCATAAGACTGTAGTATTTGGAAGGTACCAAAGATGGATGCTTTTAGCAATTTCACGTGGAAAGCAAATTCCAAACATTAGAATGTCATGTAGGTTTTCTTAGCAGCTATTAAGCCTCCTGTTGGTCTTCTGCAATTGAATATTACTTACTGTATGTAATATAGTATATATTTAATATATATTAAATATAGTTGTTGTAACATGGCAGAATTATTGATGTATTTTAACAAGCAAGCATGTTTGTATGGTATCTCATTTTGTTTTTAGTATTACAGGAAAAAACTCTGATGTTTCTTATACATGCATATTTCTTACTGTTGAACGTGATTTTAATATTTTATTTTAATCTATTCTGCATTTGCATAATCCTATTCATAGTTTGTGTCCTATTTTGACATACAGCTTGAAATGTGTGTGATAATATTATTAGGAAATTACTGGCAGGTTCAGAAATTTAGTCCAAGACCTTGACCAAACAGTGAAATACTTCTCCGTGGCATTTCTAATGCACATTGTCAGTTCCTGATGAATTTTAAAAAGTAACTTAGCATGTACTGAAAAGTATGGCAGTATACCAATAAAAGTTATCTTCTCTTTCTTAGTTTTCAAACGGGCAGTCATCTTAGTGTATAAAGAGAACTGCAAATTAAAAAAGAAATTGGTAAGTATTTAGATAACTAATAAATCATGAGTGATCTATATAAGTATACGGTTGAAATTTACAGTTATTGAATAAAAAGAGCATATATTTTAGGGATGATACTCTAGACATCAATTATCAGAAGAAATAAAATCATGTATGTATCTTTAAAAGCCTTAGAATCAGATGTTTAGATTTAAAATGATTATCCTAGCTGAACATGAAAGTTTGCAAAACTACACATAAGCTATATTCTTAGTAATTAAGTAGCATAAATCAGGCAAGTGCCCTCTCTAATATTATCACATTTTTTTAAAAAAATAGAAGTGAAGATCAATATTCTTAGATTGAACAAGGAGTTTCTGGCATAATATTTTTAATTGTCCTCTCTTTTTGTCCTTTTAAAAAGGCAGGTAATGTCCGTAATAATCAGAATGATCTGGATTTGTTTAAATTTCGTTGGCTGATTCCTTTATCTGCTCTTCAGGTTCGACTGGGTAATACAGCAGGTGACTTGATTTTACTAAACATACAATTTTTAAATAGTCTCTATTTTTAACATTTTGAAAGTTTGTCAACCATGAATATATTGTGTTAAAGTTTTCATTGCTTCTTTCATAAATAAATATTGCACTGATGAAAAGTTCAGTGTATCAAGCAGGCTATTCACCACAAGATTGGAATAGTTTTAAATGCCACAGAATTTATAGAAAGAATTCACTCTAGTTAATTTTAAAGCACTTTTAGTACTTTCATGCATTAGGCAGTAAGCCTATTCTTACTTCCTCTGCTGATCTAAAAGCTTTTTCCACTATAAGGTACTTTTGGTCCGTGATGAAATACTTCTGACAAATGGAACAGAAAAGGCAATCTTTGCTGATTGCTCCTCTTTCCTGCTAATTTCCCATGCTCATGCTACTTTTTGCAGGGTTGGATGGTTTTTGGAAACACCAAAAAAGGCAGCAGTGGGAGGCTGCAGAGGGAAAAAGGAAGCGATTGCTGAGAGCCACTACATCCTAATTTTATATTAATTTGAATATGAATCCTGTGAGTAGAATTCGACTCAAGAAAGTCTTATCAACAACAACAACAAAAGAATCTCAGAGTTCCCAAAAGGAGACAGGGAGAAGAAAGGATGGCTTTATTTTATAGGAATTTTTTTAAAAAAACCAAATAACAACAATCCTTGTTTTTTCTGATCAATCACTAAATGTGTTGGTGTGAATCTCCCCTAAAACAATGTCAAAACAATACTTTGAATTATGAATTGTTTCTAGTAACAAATAATATAGCTAGTACAGTTGAAATGCTAAAGCATGTATAAAGTATTTTTCATTCTTGCCTTTGATCAATTATAAATTAATCACAGAATAAATTGTAAACACAAAATACAGTGCTTTACTGCAGGTACGCACAGATGTTTTATACTTCTAAATTTAAGAAAAATTAACCTTAAGAAGAATTCACAATTTAAGAATGACCAGGTAGTTCTCCATTAGCAATTACTCATTCAGTAACTAACAATCCTCAAAATTTCTGGCTGCTCCAGCAGCCTTTCTGGTTACGTGATCGTGATCCGGGTGCTTGGCAATTTTGAGGACTAGTTGCAAGGCCCTTCATTCAATGTCCCCTTAACTCTGAATGGTTGCTGAACAAATGCATGTAACGCAGGATTACTTGTACTTAGCAGAAAAGCCAGATCCCAGTTTCATTCACGGTTTGAATTTGGGAAGACGATATTTATTTTTAAAAATCCAATACCTTCAGCAAAATCCTTATTGCAAGAAAAAAAAAAAAACAATTGACATGATCTCTTGGATGAACTTGAAGCCCTAATTATATTCTCATATATGAAATTCTTTGGCTAGAAAGTTGTAGGTATCATTAAATGTTTGTAAGAAAGTGTCTTTCTTCCCACAGGAACAGAAAACAGCAGTATTTGGGAACTGATTCATACAAAGTCAGAATTAGAAGGAAGACCTGAAACAACCTTCCAGTTGTGCAGCAGGTAGAAGCACAACTTGATTCCTAAGTTTCTAAGTGGATTGTTTCTACTTTCTTCTTTTTAAACAATATAATAAATTAATATTAATAAATTAATCTCCATAAATAGTATACTATTTATTTATTCATTCACGTAAGAGTCCCATATACATCTATCCTGTTTGGTCAAAGTCAGATGAAAGATTCTTATGATGCTATTCAGAGAATTCTCAAAAGTGAACCAAAAGAGAAGTGCTAATTTGGGGGATATGCAAAAGACTAACCTGGACCATATGCCTAATTTTGTTACCTAGAATAGAAATGTTGCTTTGGGCAACAAAGGAATCATTATATACAAAGAGAATCAGGCCTTGATATCTAATATTATCAGTAACTTAATGTTTTGAATTTTTTTAAAAACCACTTTTTCATTGACTTAATTACTGTTTTTTTCTCCACAACAGTGACTATGAAAGCAAGACCAACATAGTCAAAGTGATTCGTTCAATTCTAAGAGAAAACTTCAGACGTCAAATAAAATGCGACTCGCCCTTTGAGAAATCATATAAAAATCGCCTCATACCACATAAGAATCGAATCCCAGTTTCAGCAAAATTGGGTAAGAAAATATTTTCTTAATATGTCAACATTTTTGTATATTAATCTGTGGCAAGATTAATCAACAGGAGAGCTTAGTTACATTCCACTGAAAGTGTTGGAGAAGCAAAACAAGATAATCTATCCCATAGAATGCCTACCAAAATACTTATTTAGAATTCTGTGGGGTGATACTTTTTCCCTTGCCATGCTTACTGTGGCAACTGTTATGGGAAATTGGCCACAGTGTTCCAAATGTGCCAACGGGTTCAAATTAATTAACAGGAAACAATTTTTAACCTAATATAATAAAGAAATAATATGTATTTTCCATCTTGAAATAATTTAAGGAAGACATATTTACAAGCCAGTGAAATCTTTAGATTACATTAGTTGAGCTTGATCCAGTTATGCTAGGTCAATACTCCTTTATAACTGCTCTATCTACAACAATGGGAAGATATCAACACATTTATACAGACAATCCTTATTTAACCAAGCGCTTGTGCAGCAACCATTTAAAATTAAGGTGCTTGAGAAACACTTATGCCAGGTTTTCAAGAATTGTGGCAATTGCCACATCCCTGAGGTCCCATGACTAATTGCAGTTTGAGTGCCTGGCAATCAACATGCATTTACAACAGTTGCAGCTTACCATGATTGCGTGATCACTGTTTGTGACCTTCATATCCAAATTCTGACGGCAAAGTCAGTGGGGAAGCCCCTTGGAAGTAGCAAGTCAGTCGTGTGATAATATTGTGCTTAATGATCCACTATGATTCGCTTGATGACCACAGCCAGAACTTATACTGTAAGCCTGTGCAGTTATGTAAAATTTCACTTTACTTGCATTGCTTAGCAATCGAATTGCTGGTCCAATTGTGTGTTCTGTGAGAACTTCCTATAATGGGACAAATATTCTCGCTGAAAAGGTTAAAAATTCAAAGTAAAGGATTTTGTGGTTTTAAAAATCATTTAAAATTATTCCATTGCCTGTTTTCTTTGACTATGTAGTGCCTGGCTCAAATTTCTCCTTTAGCAACTGTACAACAATGACTAGGAAACTTCAGGTGATTTCAGGAGTTCCATTATCCTTCATGCTCTTCTTCAAAGACCAGAGTTATTTTCAGTGACAGTAAGCCCTTTTGAGATGACAGAAACATGGTTGCCCATGGATGCTTTCCAGGCTATACCTCTCACCTCGCTTGACTGTTTTTCCCCCTATCATTTTAATTGAAAAGCAATCAATGGAAGGCTTGTGTCATGCTACAAAGTAAAATGCTTCCCTAGGACCCTTCTTTAGTCTGCAATAACAATGATGCTAGAAAGTTTTAATTTAGAACCTATTCTGGAAAAGAGTTCATCCAACTAGAAAAAGCCACGACTAAGCTGGTGAAAAGCATCATAGGGGGCCTAGGAGGATGGAGGAGCAGCCATATTTGTTCTCACAAAATATGCAAATATCAGTACGCAATCATGTTTTCCTTATTGTCAAACATGCTAGTCTTAAAAGATTGCCTGCCCTCACTCTCTCTCTCTCTCTCTCACTCACTCACTCTCACTTAATGGCATCAATCATAATGTTTAAATGGGTTACCACAGTTGTTCCATACAGAAACTTGATGGGTGTATTTTTACATTGGCAGCTTCTTCCAGATCACTGAAATTACTGAAGAATTCTCCCAGTAATGAATGGAACAGCAGCACAAGAAAAGGAAATGAACCGGATTCTGATGAATGCAGTTTGAGCAGCAGTACACCAAGTAGCAGCTGCCAAACTACTGACAGTATACTGGAATCTAAAAACTCCTCTCCCATGAAGAGTTTACAGAGCTGTGCATCTGATTTGTCAAATAGTCCTGTAAAGGAGTCTGATATTCTAAGTGATGAGGAAGATAATTTCCAGCAACTTCTGAAAAAAGGCAATCCCACAAAAGACATAGAAATCCAGTTCCAGCAGTTGCAGATTTCTGAGATTCAGAACGGTGATGTGGAGATGGGGTATCCTCCTGAGATAGAGAACGGAGGCGGGCAGAGAGCAGAACAGCCTAAACTAGTTCGCGCTCACTTTTGCCCTATTAAACGAAAAGTGAACAGCACAAGACATGCCAAAGGAACCTTGCGGGCAATGCAAGAACAGCATCTGTCGCTTGACAATCAGCCTGATTCTCCGGGTTTTGACCTGAATTCAATTTTAGAAAGAGAATTCAGTGTGCAAAGTTTGACATCAGTGGTTAATGAGGATTGCTTTTACGAAGCAGGAGAGAGACATGGAAAATCCTAGCTATTTTGATTTGCATCTTGATAAAACTGCTTACTCTCAGTTTAATGCACTACTGGGTTTTCCCACAAAAGTAGTTGTAAAGGCTTAAGTTATTTTAATTTATTCCAAAAGAAAAAAGTTTACCTTGAATTTGCAAGTTCTGTAAATTAATCTCTTCCGCTTTCAGTAATAGGTAACATTTAAACATTTTTGAAAACATGGGAAGGCAAGATGTTCATTTTTTGACCTGAGTCCAGTTAGTTTTCATTGAGCATTTAAGAGCATGTTAGTTTTTGCTTTATTTAAAGTCAAATTATTTCAGTACAGAGTAACAAAGTCCTCTGTACATTGTACTAAAATGTAAATGGTTGTTTATATTTGATTTTTATATATGTTTATATATGTTTGTACATATAAAAAGCTTGTACTGTAATCTTATGGTATTTTTATTTTCTCTATAAGCTTGTACAGTAAAATGTTAATTGAAATAGGTAGATTTGTGAGTGTTTTATTCTTGGGGGGAGGGTGTTGGTTACTTTTCAGTTATTTTACATTTCGTCTTGGGACTTGATTGCACTTAGAAGATAAGCAAAGTAGTATGACTTGAGTTTTAAGGAAAATGATCCTTATTCTCATTTATAAATTTCATGTACAATTTTGGTTAAAACCGAAGAATATATACAAAGTCAAATTTATTTCAGTCCAATCCAAAAACCCGTTAAGACTTTGTGGTTGCTTAATTCTAGGAAAGAAAATAGTAATCTTTGTCAGTCCATTTGAAGTTGGATTCCTTTTTCTTCCTTTTCAGTTCCTCTCTGTAGTTATATGCAAAAAGATCTGGATCTTCATCACACATTTTCCTGTAGACATTACAAATGTTTTTAAACTGAAATAAGGACAGCTGAGTTGGATATAGAGTTGGGTCAACATCTGCCTCCATGAGCAGATGTTTAGTTTTTTCAAGGCGGTCAGCTTCTGGAAATAAAATCCTGAAAGAAAACAATATTGGTAATCAACAAGGAACACCCGTTGATTTTACTTCAGATTTCTCAATTCAAATAATATATTCCACAGCCGCACTATGACTCATGGGCCTCTACAGAAGAGGTGATATTGGGGAAAATGATAAAAGGAGTACTGCAACATAAGCTGTATCTCATTTGTATGTGTATTGTGATCTCACCTACATGAAGGGTGAAGTTGCACTGCAGTGCTTTGTTCTGTATTCTGCTAAAACAGTTGGATTCTGCGAATGCTTTTGCTATCACTAATAGCAGGAATAACATTAATGCAGTGGTACTCTGAAGACGAGCACATGGCATGCCTTTCACGAGGTTACTGCAAAAGGATGAAAATAACAGGTACCCTCATGCTCCAACTGCTGCACAACTAAGGCAGAGAAATAAGTGATGTCTTCAGAGGCAGATGCCACGAGCAACCTGCTCTGCCCTGCCTTTTATCAAATTTATCATTTTTGAAATCAAATTTCTAGGTTAGATTTCCTAAACATTAGAATTTGAATATAGACCTTTTAACATTCATATTCCAGTGGTTTTTTTTAACTAGGCAAAGTGTTAATACATGTTGTAAGTCCATGTATAATATGCCATAGGTTAAATAATAAATATCAAATTTCTGATTTAACAAAAAACAGATTCCTTCCTGACTGTAAGGAACTAAGAAGCGACTATTTCAGAGAAGGAAACCTGTCACAAACCTCATTCAGAGAAACCTATTTCACAAACCTATTTCAGAGAAGGAAACATGTCACAAACCTCATTCATAACATTGTTCTCTTGTCTCCAGTAAGGCAGTTTTTTTTTTTTTACTTTGTGTTTACAAGGGTTTGCTGAGGATTGTCCCTGACCTCTCAATATATATGGAAAAGGCAACATTTCATATCAGATTTTATGCACCAACATGTTGCTTCAACTTGGCCCTTGGTGAAAAGGAACTAAGGCAATATAAATAATACCTTGGAATTTTTCTTGTAATGTCTTCCATTCTATGACAAAGTAGACAGTAACATCTAGATTTAATTTAGTCATGTTTGCATTGCCTCAATATTTTCCAGTTGTTAACCTCATAACACAGATGTTTAAGTGAATCTGGCTTCCTCACTGACTTTACTTGTCAGAAGGTTGCAAAAGATAAGCCCAGGACGCTATAACCATCATAAATACAGGCCAATTACCAAGCGTCTGAATTTTCATCATGTGTCCATCAGGATGCTATGACGGCCCTAAGTTGAAGTACTGTCATAAATCACTTTTTTCAGTGTCATTGTAACTTTGAACGTTCATCAAACAAATTGTTAGTCAAGGGCTACCTCTACTATAAAAATCCACCTGAGCAGGTAAATATATTACAACTGTGTTCAAGGCTTAGAGCTATGAAGAGAAATAAAAAACAGTGCAATACAAATGAGAAAATTCCTTGAAGGAATCACATATGCAAGTGTGCTGCCTACCCCTGCAATTCTTGAAAACAAATCTTTATACGTCACTCATTTTCTTACCTTGCACCATGATGACAATGTTTTCTTCTGTACTGGAAAATACTTTGAACAACTTTTTCCACCATCTTAAATGGCTGTTTTATTTTGGGTTCCACTAGTGGTGTAAAATGGACAAGTGTCACGTCTACCTGAGATTAATATATATTAAAATTATTATACTTATAGCAGTAAGGAGATATATTTTATTATAAACTTATATACATAAATGTCATTTAAAGGAGTAATTGCAATTCTGTTGACCAATAAATCGGGCTTCAAGTTCACAATGTGGACCTCCTGCTGTTTCATAACAAAATAAAATAATGCTTTCAGGAAAATGGGAACAGATCAGTAAGAGAAACAGACATTATAAAAATACTATTAAAACGAATTAATTTTGCTGTCAATTTTTCTAAATTACAATTTCGGGATCTGTGATGCAAAAGTCCAACTAGACTTTTAGATTATATAATTTGATGTATCCCTTTGCTGCTGTCATCTAATGTTTATAGATTTTTTTGCCTAGATCTTGTAGCCATTCTACAGTAAACTTGTAGAATAGAAGAATTTCTCTATTATGGGAAAAGGGAATCCTGTTTCTCATTCAATTTTCTTTTACAATTAAAACAAACTAACAAAAACATGAGAATATTTTTAATTGTTTTCTATTTTTTTCTTTCTATTTTCTTCTTCCTTTCTCTCTTTCATTTATGTATGTGTTGTTTGTTTGTTTTCTCATTCAATTTTCTTCTGCATGATCGAAAATGGTCCTCAAAATTCAGCAAAAAGCAGCAAAATTCTGAGTAGAATTATGAATTAGTGACTTTTCTCCCTGATCATCATACTGTACGTTTACATGAAAATAAAAATAGGCTGAAATACATATGGCATCCTCAAAGAAGACCTGCATTTTTTTTTAATCCTCTGGAAATCCAAGACACATCTTACTCTTTACTCCATTACAGAGTCTGAGTTCTTAGAACACTCAGAAAGCTGCAATGTTACTATGGAAACCAATATAGGAAATTACTGCTCACTTGTAATTGGTTGCTTTGAAATTACTGACATTATATCCTATTTTTTAGTCATGCATATTAACAAGTTCCATTTCAACACACTGCTTTTTGATAATCATAGTAGCTCTGCCATTTAATTTTGCTAACAGTTTTAGCAGAGAATAAATGTTTACTGCAAACACAAAATCAGGTTCACTTAACTGAGAAAAAAACCTTGTACCTTCTGTCAAACTGTTTTAAAAATTAATGCCAATAAAATCCTGAATATTGTTAGGTGCTGTAATATGCATGTAAAATAAATAATTAAGTCTGAATTTTGCAGTGTGTTACAAAAAAAAATAATAACCTTAAGAAGTTAGAAGGGACTTTCAAAGAAGAAATGGCAGACTGAAGATAGGTCCGTTAAAAGGAATCAGTCACGGCAGATGACCGCAGCAGAATGAAGAGTAGGCTCTCTGTAATTCCTCTCCAGATAAGGAGAGGACATGACATTGCTCACAAGTCCAAAGAGCTGCTCTTTGCAGGAAGATTGCAAGATAGTGGTTTCCAGTGGACTTAGAGCTCTGGGAGGGAGGAACAGCCATCTTTTTGCTCAAACCACGGTGCCTTCGAATGGACACTCGGGTCACATACCAATCACTTTTGGAAATCGACTGTTAACTGCTTTTCAGCTCTTGGGAACCCTTGGATCCAAAAGTTTGACAGCAGTAGTGAATTTCCTTCAATTGCTAGTTAGAAGTTATTTTAAATACAAATTTAAGTGCTTAAAAATTCTTTTGAAATGAACAGCGGAACTTATGAGGGAAGCGTAATATTCAAACTTGTAGGCAGTTATCTACAGAAAATTATCCAAGTTGCACTGAGTTATCTGCAAAAACAAAACAAAAAAACGAGAAAAACTATGTGTCTATGTATATAATGTATTCACATTGCTTTCTAGATAAAAAAAAATTATACACACACATTCATGTTCTTTTTATGTAAAAAACAGAAAAAAATATGATAGTTCTATAGCATAAACAAATTCAAATTCAGTGTTTCCCAAGTCCTATGCTCCTACAGACCCACTAACCAGCTTTGTTACTTCATTTTACATCCATTCTGCCCACTTTTTACATGAAGCTGATCTCTTCAACATTGTTGTAATCTTCATCCTTAAATAAATATTTAATCTCATTGTATGAGGTGCAATGACAATAAACTAAACTAAGAATCTGTAGGATGGATCCAACCTTTTCCAAGTAGAAACCCATTTAAACAGCTGGACCCTAACCCTAAAGAATCTGTACTTCCCAGAGATGTTCTGGAAGGTCCCATGGTTCTAAACCAGTGGTCGCCAACTGGTGATTTGGGCACTTCCCCCAAAGCAATTAATCCAGGCTGCGCAGGAACACAAGGCTGCACCACCCACATGGCCCGCCCACCTACTGGCCCCCACTCTTCAGCTAAGTGCAAACCTTACCTTGAGTAGAACTACACGAGCTGGAACTGAAAGGTAAGATCAATGGCGGGGGAGGGAAATCCACCCCGGGGTGGCTTGCTGACGTTGGTGGGAAAGTCGGTCCCATATTCCAGAGCTGCAGTAGTCACAGGACTGGCCCTTTGGTCATCCCGGAGCAGCTCCTCCAGTCCATGGCAGGCCGGTGCACCCAGCTGGAGGAGCAGCTGTTCCCGGATGACCAAAGGGCCAGTCCTGCAGCTCTGGAATATGGGACCAACTTTCCCAACAACGTCAGCAAGCCATCATCAGTCAAAATTAATATTAGTGGTCTGCGGGATTTAAAATTATGAGTTTGGTGGTTCCTGAGATCCAAAAGGTTGGCGACCTCTGTTCTAACCCATATTTTGGAGGTGCAGCATAGGATTAAAAAAAAAGGGGGGGGGGCTGTATCACTTCCTCTTTAGGTTTGCTAATAGAAGCCATCACTGGCTTCTGCTCCTCAGATTCCTGATGGTTTGGTAAATTTAATACCTTCCTGTGGCAGGAATTGTTTCTTTCATAATAATACACAGAGAAAGAATAATATAAGTCAATTATTGAAGCCACTACACTCTTATCTTTAGCTTTAAGCACTGTTTAAACTTATATTAGTTCCTAGTTTCATTATATATTAAAGTTTAATGAAGTTAAACAGAAACTGAAACATTTTTCATCTTTAAGTCTGGTTTTGGGTTAAATATTATGATTATTACAGCTGGCAGAAGATGAATTTACAATTTACCATAGGAATATAGAACCCATCACCTCTCCAGGGTGATTGTCTTATGAGTAAAATGGGATTTTTTGCATCAAGTAGAGATTTTAATTTGCTAGTTTTAATCCTCTGCATATTGTTACTTGGTGTTGGCTTGCATTTTGTTATCAACATTTAGATAACAGTCTCATATTTTTCAGATATCTACCTCTGAAATCAGAGACAATTTAAAAAAGTGCTATATAGCTTTTCCTCTCACCTTTTTCCAGGGTCATTGTGGAACTAGGAAATTCTGACATTCACAATTCCTCTTCAGAGACATGGTGAATGGCAAAGGGGGATCAGAGATAGAAGAACAAGCCATCTCAATACTGTTAACACAAAACACTTAAGTCCCAGGAATATTTATTCAAAGTTAAATACCTAATGTATCAGGGAGGAAGGCTGATCTGATTAAAGTGAAGATGGCTTTACAGATCTGTGTTATAGTCCACTGGGGAAACTTAAATCGTTTTCCCCAGAAGCTGTAAGTTCTCTTGATTATGGCAAACAATTTTGAATCAACATGGAAAAGAACATTCTTGTAATTACTGGTTCTTGAAAGAAGTTATTTTGATCACGGGGAACGACTGAGGGATAACTGCTCTCAATCTGCAAGCAATAGACTTGGAAGATCAATTGGATCAATCTGTCCTGCTCAGGAATGTATTTTTGAATAGTCAAGCATCTTTCTTTAGAGAACAAGATATTTAAATAATTATGTTCAACTGTACTAACTTTAGCATGTTTTTATGTTCTTCCAGCAGCTAAGACTGTGCCCTTATGATGAAAGACTCAATGAATCTAGAGTCCATGTTTGTTTACTGCACCTTTTATAAGGATTCAAGGACCCTTTTATAACTCCCTATTTGATGAAATACCCAGGCAATTTTGACATGGCTATTCCTGAGATCTTTGACATTGAATGTCAATGTTGAATGTGACAAAACTTTGTTATACTGCCTGAATATAATTTTACTAGCCCGATATCCATGCTTCGCTACCAAACTATGTGATCGGGCTTAGTTTTTGGGGAGGAAAATAGGGGGGGGGGGGAAATGCTGCCTCTGCCTACCAGCATCCATCGGTATTCATCTGGTTAGCATCCTGTCAGTGTGTGACAGAGTTGAGGGCTGTTTGGAAACTGAAACAGTATTTGCTGTGTGAGCAAGGAGACAGCAAGGAGCCTGGGTGTGGCTTAGCTCAAGTACTAAAGCTGCTTGGTGCTGTGAAACTGAAACTCCTCTCCCCTGCTTGTATTTTGGATTTGGAACAGATTTCTTTTCAGGTGGGGAGGGGGAGTAGAACTCCTTAGCATCAGAACGGGTTAATAATAATATACGAAATACTAATGATCTGATGGTCATTTTGAAAAATCATTTCTGTGAGCACCTAGAAGCCATATATGTCAAATTTCAAATTTGTAGGCTTTACAGTTCTGGAGATTTTGTGATGATGTGTGAGTGGTATTTCACTTATATATATATAGATTACAATTAGGAACTGTCTCATTTAGCAACCATTCAGTTACAATGGTGATGGCAAAAGAAGGTGTGACCAATCCTCCTGTTTAAAACCTTTGCAGACCTGATACAGTTGCAATTTCACTTAGCAACCGCTTTGATTAATGACCAAGCTGCCAGTGCTAGTTGAAGTAGTTAAATAAGATCTATGCTGGCTATAAACCTGATTATATTTCGATCACTTCAGTGACGGAGTTATAGTTTTACCTTTGTATTTTGTTTGAAGTAGAAATTGTTTAATTTGTGACCTTAATTAAAAAAACATAACACAAAATACTTCAATTCTATGAAATTATATTCTTTAAAAAAATTTTTTTTAAACCCCAAGTACAAGTTAAGTCTTATCCAGTTCAATTAGATCTGCTTCCGGACAATTCTCTTAGGATTGCCAACTTACCAATCATATCAAACCTCTGAGCTATAACAATGCAAAGATGGGATGAGTTGTTCCTCAAGGATGAGCTTCTCCTTATTTTTTGCTTAGAGAAGGACAGGAATTCATCCTTAAGAGTTACTCTGAGCCTGAAAGTTCTGCCAAGCAGTTAATATATTATGGTTTCTGTTACACAGTAATAAACCTGCCCCAAGATCTACCCCAAGACAGGCACCAATGTCCACAACTATTTGGCTTATTCAGAATTTGAAGGCAATCAGGCTAATAGGAACTGTAGAAATCACTCATAGTAGTTTTTAAAATCAAATCCTGAATCCCCTTGCTTGAAGATTAATGAAACCACAATTACCACTATGTTGCTGTCAATGTTCACTTGTTCCCAGGGAAAATAATCACATGCCTACCAGATGTTTGAAACAAATAGCAGCCTCCTCAATCCTGGTCTTTTTAGTGGGGCTTGTAAGCCAAAACACCTGGAGAGCACCTGATTTACTCTCTCACTGAATCACAAATCAGTGATTTCCCTTTTCCAGACAGAAAAGTCCAGACAATAAGGGAAGCGCCTATTTATCATATTGCATAATCAGCAGGCTTCTCTTGACATTTCTTTGCTTTAGAGCTTTTTCTTGTTGACTTGTCAAAATCTTTACAGCTATGCTCTGTATTTATCATATAAGCTGCAAGCATTGCTTTTTCCCATTTAACCTTTAGAGTAAGGCAAATAATTACGGTACTGTACAGAAACAAATTGAAAAGATTGCAGGCTGCAAGCAGCAGGTATGTGAAACTCAGACATATATATATGTACTGTATGTACGTACCTATGTATGTTACTGTGTGTATATTTCTCACAATGATTACTTAGAGGAATGTTTATCTTGTTGTGTAACTCTGGGGTTTGGATACTGATTGGCAATATAAAAGACATTAATTCTGCCTTTCACTTGTGGTGAAGCTCATTCTATAAAGTTACTTTTTTCCCTATATTGTAGCGAAAACAATTTCTAAAAATAAAATTGGGACAATCCCCCTTCCCAATTTAAAATATTTGTTCTAATCTTCAAGCCCATTATTCAGTTTGGGATCTGTAAATAGTTATGTGCTTAAAACCAAGGGTTTACATGCCTTTTCTCTATTTTTTGCTTTTGTTAAGCAAAGTATTTTTTCCAATGCAGATTCATTAAACAAAGTATCTCTTTATATTCTGGTAGATGGTACTAAGACTAGGAACAGAAAGCACTGCTGCTGCATATGGAGCACCAGAGACCGACTTCTGGTTAATAAAATAGCCAATGCAATTTTCGATGAGGAACAGAGACATTTACATTCAAAATAAGTTGTGTTTTTATAACTTCTGCTGTCATGGAAGCATCTTGAACCTTTCCTTTATCTGTAAGTACTAAAACATATTATGAGGTATCTGCATTATATGGCATCTAAATATTGTTAAAACATGGGATTTAAATATTTTTGTACATTTGTGTGATGTTGGCATTTAATCAAAAAAGCTACTGTTTAATTATGAGATCCTGCTGATTTTAATGTTTAAAGCTGCAAAAACTAACACTCTACAGTGCTCTTGAGCAACAGTAAACCATGAGGTAAAAGTGGTACCATCCAGGGCTGGCTTCTCCCTCTATCACAGCTGATGAGGAGATGAAGCTGGATCTATCACATTGTGGCAGAAAATAAAACACAAGGGTTGTGAGAATTTAAAACAAAGAAGTTCCCAACAAAACATACGATATATACTCTCTTGCAGAAGCAATTTTAAAATTGTTAATACACAGTATACCCATTTGGTATAAGTCACTGACAATAAGTTAAGAAAGCCAGTATAAGATTATGACATGGAAAGCAGTGAAGCTAATTAAATTGGTAAGTTCAGTATGAAAAAATAATAATCATAGAGGAATAGCACATACACTGTTAACACTAAGTACAAAAAAATCATTCTCTTTCCATTGCCAAGTCTTTCAGTTTTTACTCTTCAAAATCCATAATGTCTGAACTGTAGTAAAATTGAAACTACTATAGAACTGTAAATATTTAATTGGAAAACTTTAAGAAGCAAAGCTGTTCATAAGAGCGTTTAATTAAAATGTGTCATAGGGAACACCTATTTTATATGTTGAAAATAAACATTAAGTGAAATATTGGTTTTAACATCAGGAAGGGTTGCATTTGTTAGTTTAATTTTGGGAATATTGTACATGAATATATGCGTGTGAAAGGTGGCAATATAAAATATGACACATAAATACCAATTTTTGTTCAATGCTCAGTTGACTCCTTATAAGGAGATCACCATTCTTGCAGAAGTGTCCAACTTCCCAATCCAATTAAATCAAGAGCACGCTTAAATCTCAAATGTATAAATAGGAAGTTATAGATATTTATCTAATTTATAGTGGTGTCCATTCTCATGAGGAAGTGACTATGGGTGGCATACAACAAAACTAAATATCTAAAATAATTAACAAATATTAAAAATCATTATGGTTGGTCATTCCGCTTAATATTGCCAACATTTCAATTCTAGTTTGAATTTATAGTGTCTTAGGTTTTCAGGAACTATTTTGCTTGTCTTTAAGATAAATTTTTCTATACCATACATGTTTAATATGAAGCAAAGGATAAGATGAATTGAGTTTTAAGTTACAGGGGGAAAAAACCTATTTTAAATCTTGGATGTGCTCAAAAATAGCTTGATCTTCTGAAAAGGAGCAATATTAAAATAAAACTCTCTGTAAATGCCAGGAGTATTTACTAAATTAAAAGAATTGAAGTATGAAAAGACTATTTGAACTCCAGCTTCAATATTCCTTGCAAAAATTGAGAAGCTATATCGAGGTACATTTCAATTCAAATCCAAGACCTAATACTGCTTATAGGACTAGAATTACATTAAAAAAAAATTCCTCATGCTGTATTACAAAATGGATTGGAAGCTTCTAAGCTGGCCAATAATGGCACAAGTCTTTCCTGAATTTTTTTGGGGGGGCACAGGACATATCTCATTTTTACATCTTACCATTTCATTTGCAGTTTCTGCCACTGTGGCTGATTATCAGCACCTCCTTGTGCTCAGTTGCTCTCACGCACTACTCATTTATAATCACGCCTCTCCAAGTGCCCGGTGTACATCTGCTCAGTCCTTTTGTAGCCTTCTCATCTGCTGCAGGGTCACGTTTAGCAAGCCATTCAGTTGGCTGTTATTTCAAATGCAAGCACTTGTTTGCTTATTTCTCCTGCCTTTGCCCTTGCCACTCTCTCTCCCCTCCTCCTCCTATCACATACAGACAACTACAGCCTTGGCTGGGGAGCCAACAGACAGTAACACAGGTTTACAGCAACAGAAAAGAAACAAGCAGACAAAAGGTGACGGCAAATCTCATCATGGCATCGGCCGCTCTCCAGTTTTTTGCTTTCGTCCTAGCCTTGTTTGGTGTTTTTGGTGCGATCGCAGCCACTCTGTTGCCCAACTGGAAGGTGAATGCAGACACGGGCTCAAACATAATCACGGCCATCACTCAGATGCAAGGGCTCTGGATGGACTGCACATGGTACAGCACTGGGATGTTCAGCTGCACGCTGAAATATTCAATCCTGTCTCTCCCTGTTTACATCCAGGCAGCAAGGACCACCATGATTCTGTCCTGCATCTTCTCCATTTTTGGGATCTGCATTGCCACAGTGGGGATGAAGTGCACCCTCCTGGGAGGGGACAGAGAGACCAAAAACCACACGTCAGTTGCCGGAGGAGTCTTCTTTATTTTGGCAGGAATATCTGGCTTGATACCAACAGCCTGGTACACGAACGAGATTATTTCAAAATTTCTGGACCCAACTATTCCAGAAAGCAGTAAGCATGAACCAGGAGGAGCAGTTTACATTGGATTTATTTCAGCTGGACTTCTGCTTGCTGCAGGTGCCATCTTTGGCACTTCCTGTTTTAAGAAACAGCAGAGAGCAGAGATTTATTCTAACAAGCAGCAGAATCTGCACCCAGCTGCCCGGCAAGTGGACACAGGCTACAGCCTGAAGGACTATGTGTAAATATGGTGGTGGACCTGTTGTCCTCCAAAGTTGTTTATGTAGTCTTGATTTTATAACAATGCGGTTGATGCAAGCCTTATAATTGCATTGGGTGAGGTGTTTATTTATTAAAAAAAGAAAAAGATGCTAAGAATTTAAAACCACTAACCATTTATTACTGATACTGCTTTGCAACTGGATTATACTGAGAATGGGGTGGGGTGGGATAGAAATATAAATCAGTTACAATAGTTTGTACTTGTCACATGCCACCTTTAGTATCTTATTTGAATAATGGCACCAGCTGAACTGATTCTGCCTTACTGGGAATTTCTGTGTGTTGTTTTTAAATGTTATCTGCATTTCTCAAGTCAGGTTTCAATGACTATGATAAACGATATATATCTCAAGATTTCTTTTAAAGAATAACCGTTATCCCGACATATTTGAGGATTAGCTGCCCCCAGACACTATGCCCCACAATAACCTGCTCTCATTCTGTTTTCTTTGGAAAATGCCTACTTAATATTTTGCCTTTAATTTTAATTGTCAAACACAACAGGACTACAAGACGTACCTGACAGGATATTTTTAAAAAAATCCTTTTTTTTCCAAAGCTTGATTTCTAGCAGTCTTAAATAAAATACAACATAATTAAGTAAACTCTTTCAGTTGTCAGTAACTAGTGAATACTTCAGCAGTATTTAAAGCTGTATGTCATCTAGCTATTATCTATAATTTATGCAAACTATTTTCAAAGCAATCTTCAATCAGATTCCAAAGATTTTGGCTATTTGCCACTCAGAGATTTAGCAGGCAATAGTAAATTGTTTTATAATTATTTTGCCAGCAATAGCCTTTCTTTGAATCTTTTTCTTGTGTCCATCTGCAAAAACAATGATCGGTCACAAAGTAACCACTCATTTCCATTCAAGAGGAGAGATAAAATTTGAACACGTTGGTATATAGCACAATGTAAAGAACCAAGTTTGAATCAGCTTGAAATATAATTTGAACTACCTGTAGATTTCTATAATTCATAATTTCTAGTGACAGCAACATTAAATCACTCCACCAAAAGACCAGTTTTTTGTTTCTTATATAAGAATTACAGTATGAATTTTTAGTTAGAAAAATAAAAGGATGTGTAGAGGCTTCTAAAATTATACATAATGTGACAAAAAATGGAAATGTAACTTTTGCCCCTATCAAAAAACCAGAATCATGGTTTGTTTGTTTTTTAATTAAGAAATTTTCCCATAGAACAAAACACAAATCAAAAAGAAAAAAGTGCAAAAAATAAAAGAGGAATTAAAGTTAATAAAATTATAAGTGACTTCAGACCTTGTTTTCAATAATTAATTGCAATCTTATTATCCCTCCTACCTGAAGTCCTGTCAGTCCCTCATTTAATCCATATCTTTAATAATTGTCAAATCTATAAGACATTATGTTTTTTTCCCCTCAGAGTCACAAGTCATATAGCAAAGCTGAAAAGTGGGGAAAGGGGGCTGGGGATAAATATTTGGGATACATAAAACACACTGCTAAATGTTAAAGATTACTAACAAAAGATGTAATGGTAAACTGTTTTTTTAAAAAGACACATCAACTGCAAGGGACAGTAAGGTGGTATTAGTAGCCATGAGAGTTACCCATTACCTCTAGTAACAGAGGCAATAAACCTTTCCGTGTGGTTAGAGAGCCAGTGAGTTCTGCCACTACCTTATCTGTGAAATCTGAACAAAGATTCTGATTACTTCATAAAACATTGTAAAGTGTAAAACACAAACTCAAAATATAACACCTATTTTGGTTAGTGTAGCATTTCAGTTTGCAAAACATTATTATGTATAGTTTATTAATACACACACACACACACACACACACACACACACAACCTTTCTCCCTAAAGGGGCATTTTTAAGATAAGTACTGTATATAAATGCTGATTCATTTTTATCACAAACATTTGCTTGTGGTAATTCTGAGACATATGCAGAAGTAACTTTAAGTACATTTAAAACAAAAACAAAACCTCAACTTTGAAGAGAAGCAGCCCTAAGCTAGTATAAACCAATATAATTGCAATTCAACAATGAATATTAAGATGTTATTATTTTCATGATATAAGACCCGAATAAGTTGTAATAGATTGGTAGAGGACATACTGGAAGCTAAAAGTGATGAACAACCTGGGAGCAACTTTACCAATATACCATATTGGAAATAAGTGTTTCACTATAGCAACTGTTTCAAAAAAGGCCCCAAGATGGCCATTTGTAAAAGTACCCATGAAAAACTATCTTGATTCTCAAAATATTTTGTCAAAGTCAGACAAATTTCAAGAAAAAAGACACCAGCAAGATCAAAACAAAATAAATACTGCTTGCATAGAAATAGAGAAGAGTAACAGATCTTAAGAAAAAAGAGTATTCTCTCTGCAGACATACTGTATATTACTACCACCAATTTAACATGAAAAGAGCAATAAAAAAAACAGAACAGATAACAGTATTTATAGGTACTACAAGATCATAAAAATCATAGCACAAGATCATATCACACTCTCCTCCTGTGCAAAGAGAAATAGGTAACTGTTACACTTTGCCTAAAACCAAGAAGGAACAATGCTGGCCAAATTTCTGATAGGAGGGTGTTTCATAGACTAGGAGTAATTACTGAAAATACCCACTTTGGAGTGCACACTAGATGCCCATCTCACAGAGGTAGGACCTGGAAGGAGTCAACCTTATTTGATCTAGTTGGATGGGCAGACCCTTAGATAACTAAGTCTTGAGTTACATTGGGCCTTAAAGGTAACAATCAGAAGCAAGAATTATACTTGGAAATTGTCTAGCAACCAATGCAGCCACCAAAATAAGTTGATTCACCTGAAGATACTGGAATACAAACATTAGTGCCTAGTCCACTGCATTTTATACCTGCTGTAGCTTCTGAATGCTAATCATTAAGGGCAGTTCCAAGTTCTGGGAAGGTACTCAAATTGAGTGCATTTATTTCATTTTGACTTAATGTGAGATGAAAACCTAGCTACTACAGTATGCATTTATTCAATAAACCATGGCATAAACAAATTATGGCTTATGCATAAGAAGGACACAATTATCACCAGCAATTTCTAAATCACAATAAGGCAGCTAATAAAGAGGAGACATACGTAACAAATAATCACAATCTGTATTTTGGATATTAGAGGGAATATAATAGGACTGGGTTTTGGAACTAGTTCAGGAAAATCTCAAAAAACATTTCTTTTTGGAATAACATTTTACTTGAGTTGTTATTCTCAAAATCAGGACACAGCCACCTCTAAGGAAATCTTTCTCCACGAAGTGACACATCAAACCAAAACAGCAATTTCCCAGAAGTATGTCAACCTTTATTATTGCCACAAATGTGTGATTTCCTACAGACCATACAAATAATTTAACTAAGAGTTTGATGCTGCTTTGGGGTAGCCCTAGTTTCCCACTACTCAAGACCTCTTAAGAATTTTGACACATCTCTGGGGTACTTGGAATTTATCTGAACATTTTCTCACCTCTTACTTTTTCTCTTTTATTGATTTGCTTTCCTTTTGAACACTGCCTTTAAATCTTTCTCTCTCATCTTCACTAAAAAATTATGTTCCTCCCCACTTATAAATACCTTATTACTACATTTACTTTTCAGTTGTTTGAGTTAATCCAACAATCTTCTTGAATACTCGGTGAAATTAGAATATATCTGAGTCTTCATGCTAATGGCTTTGTGAATAGCTGAATGAAGCTTCAAACACTGATTTTAATGCAAAAAGAATGAACAGACTGACCTCTGGCTTTGGAACAAAAGCTTGACCTGGAATTGTGAAACCTTTGTTAACAGTGCACAGGTGCTGAGATATTATAGAAAGCCTGCTTCGCTGTCTGGATGTTGTACTAGCTGTGAGTCGCTGTGGAAGAAAAACATTTTTGTAAATGAGTGCCAGCATTAATGTAAAACAACCAAATAAAAGTGCTCTTTAGAGTAGCCTGTTAACTAAAATACCAAATATTTTACAAATCTTTTCGTGGTTATCAATAATACAATCACACTTATTGCTATAACAATTAATAGGTCTAAATTATACTGATGCTAACATTTCTCATATAAATAAAACAAGCTTGAACTAAAAGAAAGCAAACACAATTTTGTTGTCATTATATTTCTATACTTTTTGGATTCGGACAAATCATAGTAACTGAACACAGTATTTCAATAAATTCCTCAAATAGATTTGTTTGTATATTCCTGGAGCATTTGGAAACATATTCAAGAGGACATATCTCAAAGTGTATTTTAGAAAAATAAAAAAAATGTAAAAAGTGAAGAAAACATTTTAGTCCAATCTATAAATCAACATGTATGCTCCATTTTTTTTAACTGACAAATGCTCATAATAAAGCAAAGGGAATTCTAAGTCCAGGAAGGATTATACTTTAACATACATTATGTTTTAGAATAGACACACTATTGTAGTCTGCGCTCTATACAACATGCAAATGTAGCTTCATTAATGCTATAATTCAATGGTCTATAACAGGGGTCGCCAACCTTTTGGACCTCAGGGACCACCAATCTCATAATTTTAGATCCCAGGGACCATTAACCGGTTCTGTTGGTGTGGCCTAATTTGTGGGTGTTGCTTGGTGCTCATGTGACTGGCTGGGCATGGCTTGTGTGTAAATATTATAAATACTTATATAAATATTGAATTTTTTATTAAAAAAGAGCAACTTTTACCCAAAATCAGGCAAAGCAGGCAGGCAGATTGTGTTGCTCACAGAAAAACAGATTCATTCAGAGATCTATCTATCTGCCATTGGCTAACTCAGTCTGTCACAAAATTTGCTTGCAAGCAAATTCACAACACACCATGCATGTAAATATTGAATTTTTTATAAAAAAGAGCAACTTTTACCCAAAATCAGGCAAAGCAGGCAGGCAGATTGAGTTGCTCACAGAATCATTCAGTGATCTATCTATCTGCCATCGGCTAGCTCAGTCTCTCAAATTTGCTTGCCGTGAGTCTGCACTGAATTTGCTTGCAAGCAAACCTTCAGTCCTAATGGAGGTTCAGCTGTGCTGAGCCGAAGATCTAAAGACTAGCTCGAAAGCAAGAAATCCAACCATTTCCTGCTTCCTACTAATCTAAATCTCCCGGCACAGCAGAACAGATGATGGTTGGAAAAAGAAAAAATAGCAATTTAGCAAGCAAGTTTACCAGGTAAGGAGTGGGTGGGGAGCGTTCCTGCGGGCCATGTGGGTGGCGCAGCCTTGTGTTTCTGCGCAGCCTGATTTAATTGCTTTGGGGGGTGCTCTGGGGGATGAGATTTCTCTATGGCTCACCAAAATTTTCTCACGGACCACCGGTGGACCGCAGCCCACCAGTTGGCGACTGCTGGTCTATAAAGTATGTCCATTAGAAAATCCATGCATGGATATGTCAATACATGAACAATTTTATCTTTGTCTATGGAGATTCTCAGTCATCCAGGTCATGGTTGTCTCAAATATGCTTTTTTCAAGAGGCAACTGGACTTTCTGGTTTTTCTTTGAAGACGTTTCACTTCTCATCCAAGAAGCTTCTTCAGCTCTGACTGGATGATAGGAAATGGAAGGATTTATGCTCCTTGCAGACAGCTGGTCATTTGCATTCTTTTAGCAGGTCATTAAGGTCACCTGGAAGTTTATGTGTCATTAGGTTCACCTACGTGGTGCAAATTGGTGTGGAGCCTTCATGGAACTGTTGAAAGGACTGTGTTGTAGATTGGAGATAGATACGACAACATCTATCTTTCTATTCTTCAGAAATCCATATTAATGTTTGTTAATTATCATACTGTTTTAAATATGTTTACCCACTGACAATTTTTTAATAATTTGCATTAAAAAACTTTCCACAAATTGACTGCTCAAATTGGCCTAAACTTTCCCAGATTCTCTTTTTCAGCTTTTTGAAGATATGCACGTTGTCTCTCCTTTAGTCATCAGGGATATGAGACATTCTACAGAATTATTCGAACATAATGAGTAGATGTTCAAACACATCTGCAAATTGTTTTAATTCTCTATTGAATATAATTCATGCTATTCTAGCAATATGAACTTGTTCAAATGTAAAAAAAAGTCAGGTAGGTAATAGGAAACTCAAACTTCATTCCTGCTCTTTACTGGGGCCAAGTGAAACATTTCTTGTTGCAAAAGATGAAACAATTAAAGATTTGAATAGCTTTCCTTTTTCTGTTAATTTTGCCATCCTTATTAACCATCTGGGATATTGGTATTTTTAACTTCCTGATAGACTGAACATTTTGTTGTTCTGTGATTTTCTTTGCAACCTCAGTTCACTGTGGCCTTTAGCTTTCCTGACACCATGTCTACAATTCCCAGTTACTGTTAATGCTATAAAGTAGATCAGATTAATATACCAATGTCATATATGTCAAAGCTATTTTTATGGATCATCTATAATGACAGAACCTTGCAAGTCAGAATGTGCTCCCCCACCCCCTTATCTCCATGTGAACTAGGGAGGGGCTTTTCTCCAATTAGTTTCTTGGAATGGACTTGAGCTACAATTGTCTGAAGGGTGCTTTTCTTTCTGTCCTTCAAAACTATTTCCTATGTCTTCTACAGCTACAAATAGTTGTTGCTTAATGACAAGTCTACTGCTAGATGATGTGTTGTTAAGCAAGGAATCATATGATCATGACTTGCGATGTTACTGCAGCTTCTCCATTGACTGTTAGAAACCAGCGGTGAAGCATTCAAATGGCAATCACATGACTGTGGGTCACTGACGGTCTTAAACGCCTACAAGTTGCGAAATGCCTGAATCTCAATCACATGCTGCAATGGCCATAAGTGCAGGGACCAGTCATAAAGTTACTTTTTTCAGCACTATTGTAACTTTGAATGGTCACTAAACATGGCAGTTTTTAAGCAAGAACTACCTCTACTTGATGGAATGTGATAACAACAAAAATAACAATAACACCAACAAGTCCAAGAAAGAAAAAAAATTAAAACGGGGACAATAATTATTGATCTATGTAAAAGATAATCAAAATGACATGGCTGAGTTGGGAAAAGTCAGGCCTTGAATTTTTTAAAAAAATAGTAACATAATAATAGAAAATCAGATATATCTAAAACCTTCTTCCGGTTTGAGTTCCTTCGGTGACACACAGAAATCTGCTATTGTGCGTGGTTTCGGTCCGGGCTTGCCAATGGAGCGCCCCGAGCCGGCTGGTTTCGGGGCTAAGCCACCCTGTAGAGGTGGTGAAGAGGGGGGAGACTGCCAGCAGGGTTGAGGAGAGCCGCATCTCTCCTCCTCAGCTGGCCATTACTCCCTTTCCCGAAGGCGGTTGCAGCAGCGGTGGTCAGAAATGGCCACCTCAAAGAAGAACTTGACCGGAAAAGAATGTGTAGGAGGAAAATAAGAAGTGAAAGTTTTGGCTGACCGGGTTAAATTGCAAAAGCAACAACTAAGGTACCCTGGAATTTAAACTTACAAAAAAATAACCATTCCCAAAGAAGAGTTGAAAGCAGTGAAAGAAAGTGAAAAGGGAAAGGTTTGGGTTTTTTTTTCTTCTTCTCTCCCTTTCCCTACACTGACAACTAAGAGACTTAAATAAGAAATCGGAAAAATCCGCTTTGACATCAACAGGCAATTAAGCTGAAAATAAATACAAAATGTCAAAGGGATAATAAAGATTTCTGGACACTAATTTTTTTTCCCCATAAGCAGGAAAGGAGAGAAAAAGAATAAAAGGGCAGGATCTGGAAAGAGGGAGGAGACTGCCTGGAATTAAAAATAATCTACAGTAAAACTTCAACAAGACTTCTAAAAGATACATTTTAACTGAAACTTTGTAACTAAACAGTGGAACCCCAGGAAGAGAAAGTGAAAAAAAAAAGCAAAAAGAAACAGCTTGCGTGTATTTGGATTACTTGGTGATCTTTGGATTCTTGGTTATTGCATTTGAATGACTAAAATTAATCGGATGGTTGTTTAAAAATTTATACAATGGCACTACTTCTGGATGAATTGAAAATGGAACTTAAAAAGTATAAAGAAGATGCACAAGAAGGGAGGGGTTCTTTTGGCTTCGTTTTTCAATTCTTAGAAATGGAGATTTGGAACTATGAGAAACAACAAGAAATGCCTGCAAAACAAGAAGACTGGGAAAAAGAAGAAGCCATCTTTAATGAACAAGTACTTCTATGTGGGGAAGAAAAAGGAAAGGGGGGAAAGAGAATGGAGAATTTAACACTTAAAAAACAACCAAAGAAAAGAAAAATAATTCAAAAAATAAGTATAATACTGGAAAGCAACAGAAGAGGGGAATACAGAAGAGAGAAATAGACGTAGAGAGACAAGGGGGTAAAAAGGGGAAAGAGAAGAAGAGAGGGAAGAAGGAAAGGAAAAGAAGTTACAAAGGACCGGAACAAGATATAGAGAAACAGGACCTATTTAGAGATAATGGGTGAAAATCTAACTGAAAAAGGGATTCTGTTAAGGTACATAAGATTGTATTGTTATATTAGTAATAGAAATAACTTTAGAAAATTGGAAACAATGTATGATTAAAATGAGGGATAAAATAGTTAGTGTAATTTAGTGAAATGTTTGTTAATAAAATAAGTGAAATAAAATAAATGAGAAAATTGAATTAGGAAGGGACGGGAACATTTTAATTAGTTAATGTTTTATAAAATATAAGTGAGGGGGGGGAAATTAATTATGGAAAGCTTATAATTGTTCCCATAGAAGTATGATATTTAATTGAAAAGTAATGTTAAAGAAGTTAAGATTTTAATGAATATTAATATTAATGATAGAATTGAATTGGAATGGAATGTGTTGTTTTAATTACATATATTTATACTTTTTTCTTTTTTTAAGAATATAGTGTGTATTTTAAGAATGTACCAAGCAGAATCCGAATGGAAGTTATGTATTATATTGAATGTTATAACTTTAGGGTATATATTGAAGCCTAAATAAGAGTTAAATGGATAAACTTAAAAGATATAAAGGCGTCATACTCCAATCAGTAACTACAGGAGAAACTTTGTTTAATGAGAAAAGATAATAGATAATTGAAACAGGACAGACAAAAAATATAAATATAATGATTTGAATTGAGACGAGATAATTAAAATAAAATTGAGAAAATTAAAAGAGGGGAGAAGCTATGCAGAAAATGTAAAACAGTAATAAGATATGGAATAGAACATAAAAATGAGCATGAAATTGAATTTGTGTCTGTACAAAGAAATGTAACCCGGGATTACACTATTTTCAAAAAAGATGTTTTATTTGTATTTTTTGTGTGAAAACTCAAATAAAATTTAAAAAAAAAGATATATCTAAAACTTTTAGATATGTCTAAGACATGAAACCTTCTCCCTTACTTCCATCAGACTAAGAGAGGCCATTAAAAACAACCTTAATATAGTGACTGGTTTATAGAGTCCTTGAAGCACGCCAGCTAGCATTAAGAAGTGTTTAAAGATTAGAAAGATCTCTGCAATAACCCAGAAGACAAATTTATTCTATTATCATGATTGTGTCGCTGATTTTATGTCATATCGTCTTATCACCTAATATAAGAAACTTACCAACTGTGCTATTTTGCATCCTGTTTGAACTACAGTATATGCCCAAACACTATAATCTTCATGTCACATATGAGAAAACTTGAAATCATGTACAGCTGGCTCTTGCTATATAAAGCAGACTGCATTTATGTTCTTAAGTCTTTCCTTTTCTGCCTAAATGCCAAGAGGCTGCTCTTCCCCTTTTCCAACCTGGTTAGCTCTGAAATCCTCATCCATCAGCCTTTCCACTAAGCTTAGAATAGCAGCTCACACTACCAATTATTTCAGAAAACTGAACTGAAATGCCAGAAACTCCAGGAACCAAGTTTTGATAAAAGGGCTTTGTCTCCCTACCGTGCCATCTGCAGAGGTTGGCACTGATGATCACTAAAACTCAACTAGAACATTAGGAAAGAAATGGAACATTTGCAACGCATATTACAAAAGGCACACTTAAAAAAAGATTCAGGACCCCATCTTACTGGGACAGAACTTTTTGCTATAGAAATAGATTTCCAGGACTGAATTAGTTAGGGAAGAAGAAATCGGTTCAGATGTGTGTTAAAATGCTCCAGCTGAGAGATTCTTCCAAAATGCTCCTATTTTTCAGCCACATTTCTGGCATCAATTCAGAGAATTCTCAATAGCAGGGTTTGGGTGTTTTTTCTTTTTCATTTTCCACAGCACTGGTACATCTTCTGTCTTGTTAGGGGCAGGGGACAGAAGAAAAAGCTCTCTCCTTACTGATTCAAAACTCTACTTTCACAGAACTATGGACTAGTGCAGGGGTCTCCAACCTTGGCCACTTTAAGCCTGGTGGTCTTCAACTCCCACCAGGCTTAAAGTGGCCAAGGTTGGAGGCCCCTGCACTAGTGTAAGTGCAGGTAAGTCCTCGACTTATAACAATTCATTTAGTGACCAAAGTTACAATGACACTGAAAAAAGTGACATGATCATTTTTCACATTTAAGACAGTTGCAGCATCCCATGGTCACATGATCAAAATTCAGATGCTTGGCAACTGGTTCATAATTATGACAGCTGCAGTGTCCTGGGGTGATGTGATCAGCTTTTGTGACCTCTTGATAAGCAAAATCAATGGGAAATCCAGATTCTCTTAACAACCATGTTACTAACTTAACAAATGCAATGATTCATTTAACAACTATGGCAAGAAAAGTCGTAAAATGGGACAAACTCACTTAACAAATGTTTTACTTAGCAACATAAATTTTGGACTCAATTGTAGTCGTAACTCGAGGACTACCTGTATCAGCTCTACCCTTTATGCCATGATTATCTTCATCAGAAAACGTTCCTGTATTGGTGCCTTGTTTTGTGTAGCATGTTGAAAGCGTGTAAAACCAGCCAATGTCACAAAGTCATTTTGACCATTCCTACACATATAATTCAATGAAACTTTCCTCACAGTGTTCAAATAGAACAATGTACAGCGAAGGCTGGTAACCATGTTGCTATTACTGAATGCCTATTGATGCATAATTCAATTTTATGTCGTGCTGATGGTCAGTTCAATTATAGGTAGTCCTTGACTTACAACCATTCATTTAGCAACTGTTGAAGTTACTAAACTGTTAAAAGTTACCAGGGCATCGAAATAAATGACTTATGACTGGACCTTGCAATTACAACTGTCATAGCATCCTCACAGTCATGTGATCAAAATTTGGCCACTTGGCAACCAGCATGTATTTTCAACAACTGCAACATTCTAGGGTCATGTGATTGCCACTTGTGATCTTCCCAGCCAGCTTCAGCTTCACTGGGGGAAGCTGCATTCACTTAAGTACTACATGATTTATTTAACTACTGCAGTGATTCAACCATGGCAAAAAAGATCCTAAAATTGGGTGCAACGCACTTAACAATCACAATCTCTTGGGGAAAAAAATTGTGGTCCGAATTGTGTCTGTAAGCCAAGCACTACTTGTAAAATGATGAGATTCATGTCATGATAATCACAACACAAATTCAAATAATTTTTTGAACTTTCATCCCAATACAAGTACATCAATACCAGTACAATAATTATATTATTAGTATCACAACACAGGTTTTGACATTTCCTGTCCCATCAGTGACCTATTCTAGTCTTATCTTATGCATGAAAGCTAGCTGGTTGACTTTGGGCCAGTACCTCTCTCTCAGCCCAATCCACCTCACAGGGTTGCTGTTGTGGACAAAGTAAGGAGGTGGAAGGAATTCTAGGAATACTTTATGATAAAAATTGCAAAGGCAGGAAATAAATGAATAAAAAGCAGTGATAACCACTAGCTTTGGAGCTCTCAATGTGTTGCAACCATAGAATTACTTTTAGTTTATGCATTTCACATGCATACCCTACTGTCTCCTTTCCTGGAGAAAGCTGAACATACACAGGACTTCCAGGTTGAAGAGAATCAGTCCTGCTGCTACAAGGCAGCTGATAACAAAACAAGTTCTTTAAACACACAGATTCTCTCTCTACATAGTGGAGAATCCATTCTCTAAGCCAGCAAATGTATTATAGCTTCCCCATTATACAAATGGACCAAACTACAAGAACAAATTAAACTTAATAATTTTAATGTACCAATTGCTCATTATTTATTGTTAAAAACTGTATAATAATTCAATAAAACAAACTCACCTCTGCAACTTCTTTCTGAAAGGTCAGGGTCATCCGTATCCTACCATAACTAAAAGGCCCATCTCGATTAGATATATTCTCAAGCCACTGGATTATTAGTGGAGTTGAGACACTGAAAGGGAGGTTTCCAATAATATGTATAGCTGGAGGATCTATACAAGACAAAAGGCAAAGCACAAATATATTTGCTTGACCATAAGCCTTAATCAGAATCAAAGATCAATATATTAACTTCTATTAATTAATAAACACTACTTTCAATATATATTCTAATATAATATGATGGATTTTTTTAAAATTATTAGATCATTCTCAGGTTCCAAATTTTTTATTAATTTATATCATACCTGTTACATAAGTATCATAAGCAGGAAGGTAGAAACTCTCCTAACAACTTTTAGATTTATTTAAAAGGCATAATACTGAATCTTGTGCAGATCTGACCAACATATCTATGACTGAATGGAATTTTCAACATCCTTAACGTTAGGGCAGTAAAACAGATAGTGAAAAAGAACGTCTGCGCTGCCTTATTTGCAAGGACAGAGATTTTGGTCATATGGGATCCCTGTCATTTCTCTCCCAAGGCATTAACTGAAAGCTTTCCAATATTAGTTCTCTTCTCAAACTGAATTTTCCTTCAAATAGGTCTTCTGACCTATTTGAAAATTTAAGAGTTGCATTTTTTGTTAACCTAAGCTGGGAAAATTAACTTTTGAAAAAAAAATAAAAATCCTGTATTTAGGTTTTGACCTCATGTTTGGCATTTATCCTATCCAAATGTGCAGTCTCTGCATCAATAGCTTAAAAGGCTTTAACAGAAACTCAGTTAATTGCTGCTGTAGGCACACCTTATGAAGGTAATATTCAGGCATCTCTTTTGAGTTTCAGTAAGCAACTGATGACTTCTTGATAAGTGTCCTAGACCAGGGGTGTCAAACTGGTGGCCTGCGGGCCAGATGCATCAAATGCAGGCCACACCCACCCCGGTTCTGCAAAGGCAAAAATGTCCTGATACATCACGTCACGTGACATGATCGAGTTTGACACCCATGTCTAGATCTATAAATAGCATTTGTTCTAATCTCAGAAAACAAGCAGATATGCTACTTAGGCATCCCAGAATGAATGTTAAAACATGACTGAATAGTATTAGTTGCTAGTGAAATTCATTGCTCAGATTTGTGATCTACAGAATACTTGGTATGAAACATTAGAATTTATTAACTTGATAACACCAGTCACTTGTCTTGCACTAATGTGCCCTTAGCTCTGCTTTGGGAAAAATGTATTTATCACAGGGATCATTACAGGTTACTGGCAAAATTAAGAAATAGAACATACAAATTAAGTTCCAGACTTATCTCACTCACACAGTGAATTCATTTTAATAAATATTCTGAATATTTGTATTTGTAGCATACTGACCATCTTCCCAGTTCTTTGAAAGATGTTTAGGAAAAGCTTCATTGAATGTATATGTTAAAATATCCTCATTGAGAATACGGACTTTTCCTGGAGCTGCTTCAGACAGCAACTGAGATTTTTGAAAAAAGAAAAATATATTAAAAAGCTATTTAATTATATGTGAAATAACTAACAATTGAAAAATTTTAAGCATCTATAATGCAAGAACTTGTACATTTGAGATTCTATTTGTTATACCAAATATCACCAAATGTGCCAAAAGGAGAGCTAAATAAATGCTAACCTGCACAAATACAAAGAGTATACAAAGGTAACAATATTACAATTATTAATTTTAAGTTTAAAATTATTTGTTTCCTATAAAAACTGAAGCAGAATTGACTTAAGTGATTCTAAATTCAAACTTGTTTCTATCATTTTAAGCCTGTTTATCACTTTCTGGCAGGCAATTTTAAGTAATTCCCCTCACTGATGAACAGCTCTAAATATTCCGTTTACTTTAGAGCAGGGGTGTCAAACTCACGTCATCACGGTGGTGTCATGTGATGTGTCATGACTTTTCCCCCCTTTGCCAAACCAGGCATGGGGGTGGCCAGTGCATGATGCATCCGACCCACGGGCCACAAGTTTGACAGCCCTGCTTTAGAGAAACAGAAATATTTTGAAACAATATGGGAGATGACTTGAGGGACAATAAGGATGCAGAAATCAATACAACGGTTGAATTATAATGTGCTATCAACTGAATTACAAACAGTTCAATGTAGATTTTTATATAGTAGAAATTAGGAATTAGTTCAACTAGGTATAACAATTGACTATTCTGATTGGGGAAAATTGGTATTTTGTCTAATGTCTCTAGAGAACCTTATTTGGAGAAGTCTGATTTCCACAAGTCACATTCTGAATGAACATTGATTTTTTATATTAATTTTTCTCTATCTCAGAGATTCATAATCTGTGTGATGATTCAGGGTGGGGATACAAAATAAACAGTCACAAAAACCCGGTGAAGCCCCTTTTATTCCTTCACTTTGCTTCCAAGCTCCAAATATCCTTGACGGAAGACAAAAAACTCCCACACAAGCAGTTACAAGGACAGAACACACACTGGAAAGGATGCCAAACTCAGAGAGGAACTATAAATTAGAGATATTTCCACGCTTTGTTTCCAGCATTCGCCCGTGTGCATGTCTGTCCTCTTATTCAGTTGTCACAGCTGAAGCCCATGAAGAGGATCAAAGCCCTCTCCTCTGGATTAGACCACATCTCTCCCTTATCCTCTCCTCCCTGCGTGCCCTAGGATGGATAGGGGATGGGCCTGGGTCCTCCTCTGACTGCCCAGCCAGCCTCTGCCCTTCCCTAGCCTCCTCTACAACCTCCAGAGCCACACTTCCACTCCGTCAGCTGTTCCTCCTCTCCCTCAGAGTCAGTCTCCACCAGGGGCATGACAGTCTGTTTCTCCCTCTCCTAAAACCTTGCTTTATTATTTACTTCAGACATCACCAGTTTCTTAATCATGATCCAGGCTTCAGGAGTGTGCATCATGTAGATTGATCTTTCTTTCCCACCCTCTATCTTTGTAATTTACTTTTGATTTTTTTTGGAAAATAAGAGTTAATGTTGACTCAGTAACCGTCATTTCACATCTGCCATGATATCCAAATCAGGAACAATTATGTTTACATATAAACAAGATTACCTTTGTCCATCTGTCTGTCTACCTTATATAACCACCCATGTTACACAAAGTGGTTCTGAGCAGCATACAATAAAATCAACAGTTAAAACCCATTTAAAACCATTATTATAAAAACTGGATGATAAAAGGGAAAGTATCAATATTATACAAGATGAGCTGATGAATGAGCTCCTCCTTGGCAGGGGATCCCAAGTCTTGCTGAAAAATCCATTTAAAGAGATTCCCAAAAGATCACAAGGGTCATGACCAACCTCACTAATATATACTAGTGTAACTAGTTATTAAAATGCAGTACAATTTAACCTGTAAAAAGGTAATTATCAACAGTACCATTTTGGAAAATATTTGGGTACCTTGAGTCCTGGAATAAAACGAGAATCTTTCTCAATTAATAACAATTCTGCAGCACCAGAATTTAAGATGGATCTACTGATTCCTCCTGGCCCAGGGCCTACTTCACACACGTAAACATCCTTCAGATTACCAGCAGTCCTTACTATCTTATCTGCAAAAAAGAACATACAGTAGTGAGTTTTGATTTCACAAGCAGAGAACACTTAAAGTAAATGACACTATCACTTCAAAATAATCATTCATCATTCCATCATTAAGTCAAGTAAACTGGACAGATAAATGTACAGTACAGCAGAGCTAGTGAAAATTATGATAATTTACATTTTACTTGGTCTTCAGATTATAAATTTACTATGGTAATATTAGAACTGTACACATGGTTTTTGGACTCCAAAAATTAGTTCATTCTTTTAAGTTCAGCACTGATACATTAAAAGATAAACGGGTATGCCACCAGACTCGAAATTCTAAAACTAGAAAACCTCGAATTACGCCGTCTTCGGTCCGACTTAAGCATGGTATATAAAATCATACATTGCAATGTCCTACCTGTCAATGAATACTTCAGCTTTAACCATAACAACACAAGAGCACACAACAGATACAAACTCAAAGTAAACCGCACCAAACTTGATTGCAGGAAATACGACTTCAGCAATAGAGTGGTCAATGTCTGGAATACTCTACCCGACTCTGTAGTCTCTTCCCAAACCCCAAAAACTTTAACCTTAGACTGTCTACTATTGACCTCACCCCTTTCCTAAGAGGTCTGTAGGGGGCGTGCATAAGCGCACCAACGTGCCTACCGTCCCTGTCCTATTGTTTCTCTTATTCTTTTATTTTTCTTATATGTACCCATTTCATATATTCACAACTATGTATACACTTGTACTTATTATCTTGTAAACAATTGACAAATCAAATAAATAAATAAAATAAATAAGTATGTATGCCCTCCCACAGTTTGCATTTTTTGTCATATTAACAATGTGGTGGTTTTTTTTGCTGCTTATTTGAGACAATCAAGTGGATTAATTCAGATAAACTGGAATAACAAAATAAAGCAGATAACTTACTTCTATGGGTACTCTTTAAATATTCATATTCAAAGGGAAAAAACTTAAGGTAGTTATTAAGAACAAAAACATAAACTTTTATTTCATATCCAAAATCTGGATGGAAAGTCAATTCTAGGAAAGGGATTAGAAAGAAGAAACAAGCAAATGTAAAAGAGCGTCATTTTGCAGGTACAAATCATGTGACGGTCGTACGTTCATTTTTGCAGTCAATAAAATTTAAATCCAAAAAAGGGGGGGAAAAACCAAAAGTGGGGAGATTGATAGATAAAAACCCATATTCTGTAGTGAGCTGTGGGATTTAATGCACATTTTCTACACCATCTAATTCGCTATTTCCACCTTAGGAGAGTACTGCCACTTTGCCAACTGGAAAAACATTCAATCAACTTGAGATTAAAAAGACAGGTATATCAGTTTCTACCGACCCGGTGCTTCCCAAACGGTTGGACTACAACTCCCATCGTCCCCCGCCCAGGATAGGAAAGATGGAAAGGGTATTCCGGCACATCTAAGAGAGCCCCAAATAAATAAGTTGGTGGGAAAAGTATATATGTTGGCGAAACATTTTTCTCAGGTCAGCAAAGCAGCCATTGCCCTTCCAAAGATGAACCACCGTAACACCGAGGAAGCCAGAAACGCCGCGAACGGCCAACCTGTGAGGCGCAGATCCAACAGAAAGTTCTGGGACAGTTGCTTCGAGGCTTTCAGTTTAAACAATTTGATGATCTCTCCAATGGTAGGAAGGACCGGCAGGCGGAAAATAGCCACCTTCCCCGAGGCCGCCATTTGCCAAGCTTTTTAGCCTCCCCTCAGACACCCAGAACGCCCTCGCGCGGAGCGAAAGCATTGTGGGCCGGCTGACTACAAAGAGCGCCTGCTCAACCGACGGCGCAGGCGGCCTTCGACTCCATAGCTTCCCGGAGAGCCCAGAGCCTCCCCTTGCTTACGTAGGCTTAACAATTAGGAGGGGGAAGCTTAGTGGCGCGTAACTTTCGAGTCCCTGGGAAAACCCCGAGCGCGTGCGTATTAGGAATTAAAATAGAAGGAATGAGAAAGGTTGCTTTGAGATCAGCGGGAATGAGTAACAGTTGCAGAAGATACCAATATTCACCCGAGACGTTGCAATTAAAAGCATAAACTGTTCCCCAAATTCAGGGAATAGATTTAAAGCAATGGAAAGGAGTATGATGCTTTCCCCACCATTTCGGTAGGAAGCATTATGTGGAAATAATTTTGATTATTTTATAATATAGCATACAAAGAAAATACAAAAACAAATAGTAGGGAAGTTAGGGAAGGGAAAAGGGAAGAGAAAAGTAGTAGGAAGAAAAAAAAGTATCGACTTCCAATTCCCTTTGGTGCAGTAGAATAAGGCATTAACATCAAACCTCAACTTTTTTACTTTTATATAATAGTATATAAACTAGGTAGGAAGCATTAGATGCGAATTCCTACATTTTCAGGGAGAAAGAAGCAAAGGCTCGTTGTCCAGCAAAGGTTAGATTTAGACTTAGAATAACTTTATTGTCACTTTAATTGTACACTAATCGGCATACATTAAAATGAAATTTCGTTGTATACGGCTCTCAAAGGGTCTCCTAATACACACTATATAAACATGGCAAAATAGATAGACAGATACAAAATTATGCATATACCCATATATATTATATGACACGGAGAAAACAGTCTAGTTTGGAAGTATACATGTACAGGGTGAGAGAAACAAAATTTGTGAGTTTATCAGACAGATGGTATAGGGAACAAAGCTGTTACAGAATCTGGTAGTCCTTTGCTGTTAATTATAAAAAAACCAATACAGTAACCTTTTGTCATTAGGAAGGATTTGTCCTTGAAAATATTCAAAACTTGGTGAATTCGAGAGCTGGTTTGCCTGGACTAGAAACTGGGAAACGAATCCTGTCTCACTTAGATATGAAAACTTGGTTGGGTGATTTGGGGCTGGATGTTTCTTATTCAGTTCAACCCAGATCATCGGATGCTTGTATGGAAATAGGAAGAAGCATTATGTATGCCACTTAGAGCTATATAAATAAAGGGGGGTTATAAATCTAGTAATTATTCATGATTGCTAACCTTTACTTTTATTTATTCATTGGCAACAGCTATGAGGATTAAACCAGTTTTTCAGTTGTTAAATTTAATATACTTGGGATGGAAAGTAATAAAATCTATTAAAAACATATCAAAGAATAAAGTACACAACATAATTTGGAGAATTACATACAATATTATATTTTGGGAGCCTGGAGCACTTAGCCAAAGGACCAACCTGATAACATGTTCATGGGCCATCTTTATTGCAATGAGATAATATCAGGTGATTCTCCTTTTTTGACAAAAATCATGCCATGTGACCTTTCAGATACTTGGAACTGGGGACTGCACAACATAAACTGATCCAATAATTAACTTGTATGTGATAATATTACTTTGTACAGTACATGTATATTTATGTGTTGGGCATGCAGGAGTTAAAATATGCATTTCCCAAGGAGCAGTATTCAGCTTATTCTCTCCTTTCATTCTTAATAACTGCTTTTGGTATACTTACATTACTAAGAGCAAATAGGACAGTTGCTGAAGACATGGTGTGTAATGCCTCTAAAATTAATCTAAATATTTATTTTAAACAGCATAAAATATGGACAAAAATAAGTCACATATGAGAGATAGGTGGGTATATAAATTTACCGATTATATATATTAAGGAGCAGGTGGCAATTGTAGATAGGAGGGCCTTTGCTCAATTTCATGTTGTGTACTAGCTGCATTGGGAAGTCCTTTTCTCAGTCCCTGATAATTTGCTCTTCTCCCATATGGACTATTGCAATGTGCTGTACATGGGGTTACTCTTAAAGAGTATCCAGAAGCTGCAGCTGGTCCGGAATGAAGCTGTGAAACAGATGGGATGCAAATATTTTTACTACCGGTTCTGTGGGTGTGGCTAGGTGGGAGTGGCTAGGTGGGCATGGCCATGTGACTGGGTGGGCGTGACTTATTTTTTGCAGCACCCCCCCCCCACGCTCATTTTTTTTTTGCCTCCTGAGCCTCAGGGAAGCCTCCTGGGGGGGCAATTTTGCTCCCAGGAGGCTTCCCCGAGGCCCAGGAAAGCAAAAGGAGTGTGGGGGAGGGGGCGCACAGCACCCCCCCACACACTCCGTTCTTTGGCCTCCTGAGCCTCAGGGAAGCTGGGAGGGCTTTTTTTTGCTCCCAGGAGGCTTCCCTGGGGCCCAGGAGGCCAAAAACACCACCCGTGCAGCACTACCACCACCCCATGCACCCCTTTTTGCCTCCTGGGCCTCAGGGAAGCCTCCTGGGCGAAGCAGTAAGACAGCAAGGGGGATCCTGGCACAGCTGATTATCAGAACAGCTGATCATTGGGAGGGAAAAAAAGAAATATCTTAAGGAGTGCCTGGGTGGGGGAGAATGCAGTCAGTGATGTCAGGAATGTGTGCGATGTCGCACATGAGCGATAAGGACTGAGTGGGAGGAGAAGGGAGGGGCTAGCCAGGGGCATGATTTGCCGGTTCTCTGAACTGCGCAGAATTGTAACAACTGGTTCTATAGAACTGGTCCGACCAGTTTTGGAACTTTGAAGACGATATATGTGACACCTCCGGTGCATGAGTTGCATTGGGTGGTAGTTTGCTTTCAGGTCCAATTCAAGGTGTTGGTTGAGACCAGGTTACCTGAGGAATTGTCCAAATTACATTGATCCATCCCACTGGGTCAGGCGGTCAGGCAGGGAGTATATATTACGGATCCTAATGGGGTCTAAGAAAAGAGCCTCTTCTCTAATTGCCACCTGCCCTGTGGAACATCTTGGCCTTAGAACTGAGGTTGTCCCTATTTTTCTGACCTTTTGGAAAATATGAAGAGCTGGCTTTGCCAACTAGCATGAGGATTGAAGATTGGCACGCAACCACAGGGATGGTGCTTCCTCTGGTGTTTTGAAGGTGCTTCCTCTGCCTTTTAAATTTGTCTTTTAACTTTGTTCTTGTTTTATTCTTCACTCTCTTTATAATTCTGTTTCTAATTATATGTCTGTTATATAGTTTCATCATTTGTATCTGTAAACTGCCCAAAATCACTTGAATAGTGAAATGGGCAGTGTCTAAATTTGATGAATAAAAAAAAATTAGATAGATAGATAGATAATGTTTAATTTTCTAGTATTTAAATCAGCGAAGTACAAATGAACTGTTAACCTTAGCCAAATCACTTCTTTTGAATATTTTAATGATACCAGGCCCTTCTATGAAACTTCTGGATTCAGTAAAATTCCTCATCACTCTTTATTGAAATTATGACAGATAAATATCATGATTTATATAATAATATCCTAACATTTTGGATTTAGAAATGTATCTATGAGAATGACAAGTTAATGGTGATTCACATATTTTTATCTTTTGGTTCAGACAAGTTTGATCAATTGAGGGGTAGAATTTTTCATACTGTACATAAGTCCATCTAATTAATTTCAAGGTTACCCAGGTCAGAAAGCTGCTGTTACACCCTAGCTTTTTTGACTTTGAAACATGGCAAATATTTATTTCATAGATTTATATCCCATCTTTTTTCAGTTTTACCTAAGAACAACAGCCCAGTGAGGTAGATTAAGCTGGTAGATTCATCCAAACCAACCCACGAGGGGAGGGGGGAGGGGAAAAGGCAAGGGTAATCTTGTACCTTTGCACATCTCGAATCCCATTTGGATTTGTCAAAAATCAACATTTGTCCCGCTAAATTACCCTAAGCTCCTGAAGAAAAGAGTAGGATATGATCATCATTACATATGCAACTTTACACTTTGGAATCAATTAAGGTAGAGCAGGATTTAGCAGAACATGATTTTTAGAATGTGCCCTTGAATTAGATATTTTAGGCAGGCAGGCTTAAATAACAAAATAATTAATCTCTCTTGTGAAGATAAACATGAAAGAGAAAGGCAAGCCTGAACATAGAGTTTGCAATCCAATAATTAATGGGATCTCTTGATCTTTTATTCCTTGTCATACTTTGAATCTAACAGTTGCTGTCAGTACATAAAAATGAAAACATCTCTGTTGCTGCAGCTTTATCTTTTTACCTGCTCACCTTGATCTTTGGGGAACTAGTTTTTTTTTTTTTTTTAAGTCTGGCCTCCTCTGTATTACATGAACAAAGTATGTTTGCATAAGTGCTTTGTAATTTTGGTTTTTTTTTTAAATGATAGTGTTAATTATCGACAAAGTCAAGGGAGAAAGAAAATAGAATACAATATACATAATGGTTCATACTGCAGGCCTAAACATTTTAGTGCTTAACGTTTTAGATTAGATCGTATGTACATTCGAGATTAAGTGCTGGGTAACTTCCCTTGTTTTATTACCACACTTAATTTAAGGTACAAATGGCTGGAGATAATCAATTTCACAAATTAGCACTTCAGGTGCCAAACATTTTGGAGCTCAAATGTATGTACCTTCTTTGGACATTTTTAAGGGTTGCTCATCAAAGGCCCTGCTGGCAAGACAAGTGATTTTGGCAGACCATGTGGGTCAAACAATTCAGCACAGCAGAAAAGTCAGTTCCTCTCTCTACATTTCAGGTTTTCTTTATGATTTTGCCTGTTTTTCATTGTCACTCTTGCTGTTCGCTTGAGTGTACGCAAATGAAAAAGCAGTGCATTGTGGTAACAGAATGTGCTTAATGAAAGAATAATACAAACAGTTCGAAGTATCAGAGTACAGAAATCAAGGACTCATTGAAGCAGATTCAGGATGCTATCCTTTTTTGTCTCTTGCAGGCAAACACACACACACACACACACACACACAGAGAGAGAGAGAGAGAGAGTTTTGACCCTGTGGAGATAACAGCACTGAAGAAGATAATGGGGCTTCTTTGTTGGACCATCATCAGTAGAAAATCAGTCAAAATAGCTCCAAATGCTGCTCCTGATGTAGCTAAAATGATACCACTTCAGTTAGGTTTATAGTTGAAAAATTTGCCACAGTCAAGATATTTTTAAATGTCTAAATTTCCAAGATCGTACCCCAAACATTGTCAACTGTTGTTCAGTCACTAAGTCATGCCCAATTCCCTGTAACCCTATGACCCACAGCACGCCAGGTCCCCCTGTTCTCCACTATCTCCTAGCGGAAATTTTGAGTAGTTCGGAGAACTGGCAAATACCACCTCTGACTGGTGATTTTACAGTATCCTTCCCCTGCCACACCCACCAAACCACGCCCATAGAACCGGTAGTAAACAAATTTGAATCCCACCACTGGTTCACCATGTTGATGCCACCATGTTGATGCCACCATGATGCAACATCCACCATGTTGATGACACTATCTAGCCATCTCATCCTCTGCTGTCCCCTTCTCCTTTTCCCTTCATTTCCCCCCCAAAATTAGAGTCTTTTCCAATGAGTCCTCTTTTCTCATTTGGTGGCCAAAATATTTGAGCTTCAGTTTCAGTTTCTATCCTTCCAAGGAACAGTCAAAGTTGATTTCCTTAGGATTGACTGATTTGATTTTGCCGTCCAAGAGACTCTCAAGAGTCTTCTCCAACACCACAGATAAAGAATCCATAAGCATCAGTATTGACTTACTCCTGCCATGGAAGGGCATTTCCCACTGAAGCATTTTATTTCATGTTTCTTGTCTCCAAATAGTGGGTCTCATTGTGTATGTGCAGCCTGAATAAAAATGGCCAGGAAAAGACTTGAGAGTCAGAATCATACACACTAACTGCTTTTAAAACCACTTGATAGATCCTGCTTGACAATTCCTTAAGGTCAGCCTTGACATTTATAAATCATTTGGCATTAGAAAAGAGACCAAAGCAAAATACTGAGAAAAAAGCATTTTGATTGTCAAGAACGGTTACTTTACCTAGCTAGATAAGGCCTTGTTTTGTAATCAGTAAATAGATGAATGTCTCACTTACTTTGGCCATGTAATGTGAGGAAGTCACTGGAAAAAGCATTTATGTTTGGAAGAGTTATTGGTAAAAGGAAACCAGGCCGCCAAAGAATACAGGGGCTGGTCACCAGTGGTGGGATTCAATTTTTTTTACTACTGGTTCTGTGGGCGTGGCTTGGTGGGCGTGGCAGGGGAAGGATACTGTAAAATCTCCAGTCAGAGGTGGTATTTGCCGGTTCTCTGAACTACTCAAAATTTCTGCTACCGGTTCTGGTCAGAACTTGCTGAATACCACCTCTGCTGGTCACCATCAAAGTTGACACCAGCCAGAACATAGGGTTAGCCAGAACATAGAAAGTAGTGCCTATCGGAAGATGTGGATACACCTGGCCCATAGTCAGACACAATTGAATGGATAACACCATCATTATCAAATAGATGAACAGAATCATACATGAGGAATTTGTAGCAAAACACAACAAAATGAGCAGAAAGGTCCTGATCAGTAAAAAGAGCTACAAGATCTTGAGTACTTCACACTGAAAAGTTTATTGCACTAAAAATGTAAAGCCTTTTGAGCAAGTTCAATGGAGTGAGTTGCAATAATGATTATGACTTAGTATAGTGGGATTTATTTCACTTGGAGTATAATCATGTGCCATAGGTTATATTTTAAGTATATTTTAAGTATATTTTATATTTTTAGTCAATTTACAAGATATATTTTAATAGTTGCTCATCACCAAATGAGATAATAAATTTCCAAAAAAAAATCCTTGAAAAAAAAACCTATGCTGCTTAAAGGGTCAGTTTCTATATACTACTAATCTATACATTACTAAAATCTATAAAACTCTTCAATTGGGTGTAAAGGTGCATCATAGGCCCCTCTTCACAAGGCACTGAGGACTGAGATGTAAGGAGGTGCCGGTGGGAGGAGCATTTGTCAGGAACAAGTGTTGAATCTGTGGAGTTTTGTGTGCACTTGCCAACGCCTGGAGATTACTGTGCTCTGTCTTGTGTGGCTTGCCCTGTTTGCCTGCTTCACTGAACTTCTTGCTCTGGTTACTGTTTGGCTAGCCTGGCATACTAGATTGCTGGCCCTGATTACTGTTTGGCTAACCTTGCTTACTGGACTGCCAGAGGCTGTTGAAGGTGCATGTGAGAGCTTTGCTCCAGGACTTGTAGTAAACATGGGGACATTTGGGGGTAAAGTTGGAACAATAAAGAGGAGTTAGACCTGTTCTCTGGCTGTGTTGCTTTCGTGCCACGCCCCGGATTATCACAAAAAGAATTTAAGCGTTAAAATATGCATGGATAACAAACGAAGCTATGGCATGTCTAATATATTCCATTAACAAATTACCTGCACTATAAGGCATTTCATATTTAATTTCTAGCAAAAGAAAACCACATTGACCTATAAAAATATTTAGTTGACACAACTGAAATAGATAAAAGGGGAAAAAACTAACTTATAAGCCATTTATTAAAAGAATACTGTGGGTAACATGTAAGTATCAGATTGAAATAAAAATTCTAGAACCTAAATTTGGAAGGCCACACAATTCAGTATATAGAATTGTTTATAACTTTACTTGATTGACATCAGTTCATTCAGTAGGTATATTTCTGCTTTTCCTGTGGCCTTCCTTTAGGCAAGAGAGAAGAACAACTCTCGTAAATGCTTAACTGGTGTACCATTTTGTACTGTAATAAAAGAAATCTCAGAAGTGAAACTTTGTCTGGCAGAAAAGGTTTATTGGACTTTTGGCTAAGATCATCTTATGTAATATCTGTTCTTACCAAACAGTGGAATCTTTAAAACAGTCACCTCTTTTTCTTAAGCTCAAGTGGTAATCTGGAAATTTAAGGCTACTTTGATACAGAGCAGAGAAGTGCTATGCTCATATTTTCATATTCTGTCCGCCAGATCTACTAGGGATGTGTACAACAGGTAGGCCCATTTTTACTGGAGCTTCAAAAAACACCACTCCCCCCCAAAAAAACAGTCAACAACTTCTTTTTATTTAAAGTACTGCAATCATCAGTTGGAATGAGAAAAAGAAAGATTAGTAAGAGAAGCATAGGAAGATTCTGATGATCTTATGAAAATAAACAGATGTTCAAGATTGGGAGAAGATACCATAGTTCAGTGATGGTGAATTTTTTTGTTGTGGTGTGCCAAAAGTGTGCATGCACTGGCACCCACAATACAATGCGCTCCGCCCCCCTGCACATGCACGCACAACAAACCCCCTTACCTGCACTGCGCTAGTGCATGCCTCCCAGCTGATTTTCGGCCTGTTTGTGGCCTTTTTCAGACTCCCAGAGGCTCAAGGGAAGCCTCTGCAGCCTCAGGAGGCCGAAAAACGGGCCTTCTGGAAATGCCGGAAATGCTGAAATGGGCCCGTTTTTCAACCTCCAAAGGCTGCAGAGGCTTCCCTCAAGACTCCAGGAGGGCGAAAATGGCCTCAAACAGGCCGAAAATCAGCTGGGAGGCATGCTTATGCGCATTGCAGGTAAGTTTGGCTGGGGCTCGCGTGCCCGCACAAATGGCTCTGCGTGCCACCTGTGGACATGTGCCATAGGTTCGCCATCACGGCCATAGTTTAAACATTAATTACATTTTAATTAGTGACTGAAATTATAATTTGGAGGAATTTCTGCAAATATCATTAAAAATGAAATATGTTTAAACTGGATAGAGTTTAAAAGAATAAAGGTTGTTTCCTGTAATCTCTAAACGAAATTCATACTTATTTATGAATCGCATTAGCTGTGAGTGACCCAGCAAAGGGAGATATACCCGCGGAACTTAAGATGAGGTTTTTAAAAATAGGGCAAAGGAAAGGAAAGATTAGCAAAGAAACCACTAGAGGGCAGCAAAAGAGAAAAAATGGGAGGTTGTGCTTAAAACACTTGAGACCTGGTTGGGGGATTGAAAGGAATACGAAGCACAGCTTTTACAAAGCAGGAAAAAGATGGACAATTCAAATGACAAATTGTATCTGAGGTCTTTGTTTTGTTTGTTTTCCCCCTTGTCTAGACCTAATCAACCCTTTCTGAATTTCAGAATCAGATCAGAGAATGTTACAGAAAAACAAATATAACTGGATTGACTCTTTTGGCCACTAGGTGTTGCCCTTGTTCTGCGATAAGTGAACTGCCTGTTGGGGGGGGTGTTTTACAGGCCTCTTTGAGTAACTGAATGTCATAGATGGAATGGTTGCATGAATATAAAGAATCTGTCTAGGAATTATATTTGAAGGTCAATTAAATAATCTTGTAGTGAAAAATAAAGGCAATAACACCTGGCATAAATCAGATACCATCCTGAAGATAAGACTAGTGTCTCATCAAGTTTATTTATAGAATAGAATAGAATTCTTTTATTGGCCAAGTGTGATTGGACACACAAGGAATTTGTCTTGGTGCAAATGCTCTCAGTGTACATACAAGAAAAGATACATTCGTCAAAAGTCAAGAATCATAAGGTACAACACTTAATGATAGTCATAGGGTGCAATAAGCAATCAAATCATACTAGGAAACAGTCCATATAAATCTTAAGGATACAAGTGACAAAGTTACAGTCATATGGGAGTGAATGGGTGATAAGGAGTGATGAGAAGATTAATAGTAATAGTAGTGCAGACTTTGTAAATAGTTGAACAGTGTTGAGGGAATTATTTGTTTAGCAGAGTGATGGCATTCGGGGGAAAACTGTCCTTGTGTCTAGTTGTTCTGGTGTGCAGTGCTCTATAGCGTTGTTTTGAGGGTAGGAGTTGAAACAGTTTATGTCCAGGATATGAGGGGTCTGTAAATATTTTCACAGCCCTCTTTTTGACTCGTGCAGTATATAGGTCCTCGATTGAAAGCAGGTTGGTAGTAATTGTTTTTTCTGCAGTCCTAATTATCCTCTGAAGTCTGTATTTTGCAATGCAGGATGATTCTAGTTTGGTTGGTTTATTAGAACCTCTAGTTGTGGACACCCAGAACAGGTTGTCAAGTGGCAATTCCTCTTAAGAAAGCTTCAAAATGGTAATTTTTAGGAGCATTTTTTCAGCTGGTGGTGAGCAGCCTCCATGGAGTTAGTTCTCGACTTATGACCACAATTGGAACTAGAATTTCTATTGCTCAGCAAGGCATTTGTTAAATGAGTTACACCTGATTTTATAACCTTTGTTTGCCACAGCTTATAATCGAATCACTGCATTTATTAAGTGAATCGTGTGATTATTAAATGAAATAACTTTTTTTTAATTTAAGTTTTTTTTATTTTATTTAAAATACATACATACATAGAATTCATCTTAAATGAAAGAACATTTATGTATATCTACTTGGAAACCATATTTTAAACACTAAAGTGAACCTAATAATCTTCCTCAAACGCTCATCATGGTTACACTTTTGTGGAATAACAACAGTAGATTTTAAGTGGCATTGCAATGTGAAACTGGTGAAAGGGATTGTGGTGTTTATATTATCATGATTTGGATTTGACTCACTGTGTCTTACTTCCATATAGGATATAGGACTACAATTTTAAGTTTCAGTTCATCAAGTGATAATCTACCAAACCTTGCATCTGTGATAGTTATTTTGGTTCCAGTTTTTATTCTAAAGTTTTGATACAGTTTGACAAAACTCAATCCCTCCTGCAAAGAACCATAATCACACTAATACTTCCTTCTGTGACAACTGGCCACAGACTCCTTTCCAATTCCAGTAACTTTTGGTTGATTGTGTTTTAGGACAGCCGTACGGTGAACAAAATATGTGCATCCATTGTTAGTCACAATATTATTTAAAAAAAAATCAGGAAAAGAGCAACAAATATGATTATGGGGCTGGAGGCTAAAATATATGAAGAATAGTTGCAGGAAATGAAAGTGAATAGAGTGAAAAGAAGGACTAGAGGTGGCAATGTAGAAGTGTTCCAATATTTAAGGGGCTGTCATGAAGAAGAGGAAGTCAACCTATTTTCCAAAGGGCAGAAGGCAAGACAACAAGCAATGGATAGAAACTAACCAAGGACAGAAGCAACATAGAACTAAGGAGACATTTTCTGACAGAACAATGAATCAGTCGAATGGCTTGCCTTCAGAATTTGTAGATGCTCAAATTGCTGGAGACTCTTAAGAAGAGATTGGACAGCCACTTGTCTGGAATGACATAGGGTCTCCTGCTTGTGCAGAGAGTTGGACTAGAAAACCTCCAAGGTCCCTTTCAACTCTATTATTCTGTTATATCCTGGCTACAAAATCCAGACCAAGCACTAGATGAAATCTCTTTGCTGTCATCTAATGATTTTCCAGCTTTTGCCGACTAGACCTGATATCCATAAACTTCTACAACCTAACCAGAAATATTAATCCAGAGGTGCTTAAAAGTGTGATTTTTGAACAACCAGACCATGCTCATTCAGAGGAAATTTTTTTTTGCTAAAAAGGGTTGCTACTTCTTCACATGTGTGTTTGTATTGGGAGTCTACCATGTTGGCCTTAGAAATGACGTTCCAAATAAGAAACACAAGAAAAGAGAAATAACTTCTGAAGACTTCTGCTCTCAAACCATCTTTCAGTTTGCCCATCTATCAAAGGTAATCAAAAGTTCTAGAAGTAAGAGATCTTTCTCAGAAATCACTGGAATCAGAGACAAAAAAGAAGTATGAGGAAATCTCTAAACAATGGGGATTGTAACTGAGTTCTTGAAACTCAGATAAAGTACTGGCAGTATGAAAACATTCAAACGTGAGTAGATAAACAGATACCACTCCCATGGGAAGGTAACAGCATTCTGTGTGCCTTGGCATATAATCATGCCAGCCACATGACCACAGTAAATGTCTTCAGACAATGCTGGTTCCCTTGGCAAGAGACGGAGATGAGCACCATCCCCAAGAGTCAGACACGACTGGACAGGGAAACATTTACATTTTTACAAGGAAAACCTATTTTTTATACCACAACCTGGTAGTATCTGGTATAGTTTTTTTTTTATTTATACTGGTTTTTTTTTAAGGGTGGTGGTGGGGAGTTTCACTTGGTAGTTTCATACGAGCTGCTGCCTCCCTTGTTTCAAATGTATGCACTCTGGCTGCTTAGTAGAAAGCTCCTCAAAGCCACAGAGCATCTGTGGTATTTTTGGAAGGAGTCCTTTTTCTACATTGGAACCTTCACACATTTCCCCCCACCAGCCTTTCTCTCTCTCTGTATTTGCCTTTTATAATGAATGCTTGGAACCTGACCATTAATGCAATCTTGCCTTGGCACTCGGGTAGGAATGATCACGGTCAAAACTGATATTTGTTTTGCGCCTTCACTGCCACTGTAGTCACTTCAACTGAATTTGCTTTCTGGCCATCTTGACAAGCCTTCCAGAAGATCTATTTTTTTCAGAAAGCAGGCTCAAAAGAACATCACTGTTGGGGTTTTCTTTTTATTTTCTTTTTTTTTCCCCCTCCACAAAATCTTTTAGTCTTTGCCAAAAGCTTGAGCAAGCAGGAAATTTTGCTTCCAGAAAAGCTGAGCTCTGCCAGTTTCCTTCTCTTTCTGTCCCCTTTCTCTACAACCACAACATTGCTTCTTTTAGGCCAAAGGTTAGATTACTAATTGTGTGATTGATTATGTGCCATTAAGTTGTTTTCGACTCCACAGATTTCAGAATTGTGTATTAGGAAATCTCTTGTGTCTTTTCTCTAATTCCAAGTACTTTAGTATCTATCTTCTCTAAGGACACTTGCTCAAACTACAGACAAGCCTCAGTCAGAGCCATGTGTGATTCCTGCCTGAACTTTATTTTAGTCAACTCTCGAACTCTGTTTCTTAGCTATAACCTTATATCAGTTATCTCTATTCTCGTGTCTTATTTAAACTTGCATTTTGATCTTTATCCTTCATGAATTAAACAGACCCCGTATTAGAATTTGACTGGTAACATTCTCAAAATAAAATATGTATAAACTCTCTGCATATCCTGAGTATATCAGTACACTGCATGCACCTCCTAATTGCTGGAATGTGGAAAATTGTGCCATATTCTGAATGAAGGCAAGCATGGAGAAGTTATTCATAGGTAACATGAAAGCCATTTGGAGTTGAGCAGCATCCATGTAGAATCTCTGGACAACTGCATAACTGGATAGAAGCATTCCTGGCAAACAGACAACAAATGGTCAAAATTGGGAGCGTCCTATCAAATTCTGTACCTGTCAATAGTGGTGTCCCCCAAGGCAGTGTTCTAGGACCAACTCTCTTCATACTCTACATAAATGACCTCTGTGATCATATTAAGAGCAATTGCGTTCTTTTCGCTGATGATGTAAAGCTGTTCAATACCACAGACAATACTGCTACCCTACAAAAAGATCTTGACTATGTATCAGAATGGTCTAACAAATGGCAACTTCAAATCTCAACAAATAAATGCTCTGTCTTACATATTGGCAAAAAAAATCAGAAAATAAAATACAAGCTGAATAGTCAAGATCTTGTTGATGACCCAAGCTCTGTAAAGGACCTTGGAATACTCACCTCTAATGATCTAAGTGCTAGAGCCCACTGCAACTACATAGCCAAAAAAGGCATTAAGAGTTGTTAACCTAATCCTACGTAGCTTTTCTCTGGTAATATCACACTACTAACCAGAGCATACAAAACATTTGCTAGACCAATACTCGAATACAGTTCATCAGTCTGGAACCCACATTACATATCTGATATTAGCACAATTGAGAAAGTCCAGAAATATTTCACAAGAAGAGTTCTCCACCCTCTACTCGTTGTAGAATACCTTATGCCACCAGACTTGAAATTCTAGAACTAGAAAACCTTGAATTACGCCGTCTTCGGTCTGATTTAAGCATGGTATATAAAATCATACATTGCAATGTCCTACCTGTCAATGAATACTTCAGCTTCAACCATAACAACACAAGAGCACACAATAGATACAAACTCAAAGTTAACCGCACCAAACTTGATTGCAGGAAATACGACTTCAGCAATAGAGTGGTCAATGTCTGGAATACTCTACCCGACTCTGTAGTTTCTTCCCCAAACCCCAAAAACTTTAACCTTAGACTGTCTACTATTGACCTCACCCCTTTCCTAAGAGGTCTGTAGGGGGCGTGCATAAGCGCACCAACGTGCCTACCGTCCCTGTCCTATTGTTTCTTTTATTCTTCTTTTATTTTTCTTATATGTATCCATTTCATGTATTCACAACTATGTATACACTTATACTTATTATCTTGTAAACAATTGGCAAATCAAATAAATAAATAAATAAATAAATAAATAAATAAATAAATAAATAAATAAAAATAAATAAAATGAAAGGCTAGCTGGGAATAAAATGTGAGTTAGAGGAAAAGTAAAGACTATGGAATGTGAGATTGGCAGTTGTTTGGCGAATATCTGCTTGAAAAGTTTGGTTTGGTTCGGATATAAGGTTTAAGCCTAGTATTATTTATACATGCACATGGAAAATAATGAATTGAAAAATATAGAACATAAAATAATAGGGTTGGAAAGGACGCTGGAGGTTCTTCTTGTCCAGGGTGTCGCATCGTCATATGACGTATCAGGACTTTTTCCCCTCTTCGTTAAACTGGGTGGGCGTAACCAGCTCATGAGGCATCTGGCCCGCGAACCAGAAGTTTGATGGTCCTGTTCTAGTCCAACCCCCTGCTCAAACAGGACAACTCATACCATTCCGGACAAAAGGCTGTCTATTCTCTTCTTGAAAACCTCCAGTATTGGAGCACCAGGATTAATATACATCATGAAAGCCATTTGCAAATGAGATGGGCAACTATATAAATTCAATAAATAAATAAAAGTAATGAAACACTTCAAAGAATGAATGGAAATAGCATAAAGCCATTTGCAAACGAGATGGGCAAGTATATGAATTTAATAAATAAAAGAAAATTAATGAAACACTGCAACGAATGACTGGAAATAACATAAAGAAAAAGGATGTAAGAGTTGGGCACAACTGAATAGCTAAAACAATAACACCTGCGGGATCACATCTTCTCATTACATCTGGCCTCATTATGTTGATCATGCCGGTGGTAGCAACTGATTGTCCTACATTTCCAGGAAGGTAGGAGGGCCAAAGTCCAGAAGGACCAGAGGTGGTATTCAGCAGTTTCTGACCAGTTCTGGAGAACCGATAGTGGAAATTTTGAGTAGTTCAGAGAACCGACAAATACCACCTCTCACTGGCTCTGCCCCAATCTATTCGTTGCCTCCCGAATCCCAGCTGATCGGCTAGGTCTTCTTTTGTTGCCCTGCACAGGATAACGGAGCTGGAAAGCAGGTTAGTCGGGTGGGGAGGGAATGGGGATTTTACAGTATCCTTTCCCTGTCACGGCCACCAAGCCACGGCCACCAAGCCACGCCAAGCCATGCCCACCAAGCCACACCCACAGAACCAGTAGTAAAAAAATTTGAATCCCACCACTGAGAAGGACATTTTTCCAGTGATGTTTTTCCAGGGAATGGCCCCCCAACATTATCTGTCTTCCCAAAAAGGCAGAACTTTTCCAGAGTTCTTGTGGGCCTGATGCCATGTTTTGGGAGTTTTTAATTGTACAGATAATCCTCGACTTAAAACAGTTCATTCAAAGTTATAAAGGCACTAAAAAAAATGACTTATGACCATTTTTCACACTTACAAGCTTTTGATCATGGTCACATGATCAGAATTCGGATGCTTTGCAATTGAGTCATGTTTATGGTGGTTGCGGTGCCCACAGTCATGTGATTCCTTTTGGGACCTTCTAAGCAAAGTCAACGGGGAAGCAAGGTTCACTGAACAACTTTACCACTGCAGTGGGATTCACTTAACAACTGGGGCAAAAAAGATCATAAAATGGGGCAAAGTTCACTTAACGAATGTTTCACTTAGCAAGAGAAATTTTGGGCTCCATTGTGGTCGTAAGTCGAGGACCGCCTATATTTATGTTCTTATGTACTGTTATTCTATTTGCTATTTTTTGAGCTGCCAGGAGTCCTTTTATTGGGGCAGGATATAAATTTAATTGATAAACAAACAAATAAAAAGCTGCTTAGAGCTGTCGATCATATATGCTCAATTATTGTGAAAAATGGTCATTCTTTATTGAAAGTATTATATAAAACTTTATGAATCCATGAATGAGAAGCAGTTATATCCATATAAGCTTGCTGCTAGTGTGGTGCCTTCTTTTAATTTTTAGTCATTGTTTTATTCATCTTCTCTTTATTCTGTTTTAATAAATAAAACAAATGAACAAAGTATGCCTGGGAATACACTTGGGAGAATTCTAATGGAAAACGTAGGAGAGTAAATTGGAGGAGAGAAAAAAAACATGGGAAGGTTGGTATAGCTTTATTATTGGGCAGTGATGTGCAAACTACACCTTTGCTCTTGACCAGGTCATTGAGAAAATGCACGAATATGAGAAATAACATATTGGTATATTTGTTGGTTTAGACCAGGGGTGTCCAACCTTGGCAACTTTAAGACTTGTGGACTTCTGGGAGTTGAAGTCCACAAGTCTTAAAGTTGCCAAGGTTGGACACCCCTGGTTTAGACAAAGTATATGACAGAGTGAATAGATTTAGATTAGGGAATGTTTGGGTCAAATATGGAATTTAAGATGAAATATGCCTGAATGCAGTACGAGCAGCACATGGTAAAAATAAAGCATGCCTGACATAAATGAAATCTTTAGTGAATGGTTCATCGTTGAGCAGGGAGCAAAACTGTGATCTTCTCTTGGCTGTTTATGTATTTATGTTAAATAGTAAAGTAATGCTTGTACTTATGAGTTCGTGGTTGGAGGGCACGAATGAGTGCATGATTTTGCATTCAGACAATGCTGTGTTGTGTGTAGCAATAAAGGAAGAATGTTGTTTTTATGCTGATCATTCAGGAATTGTCAAAGATTCCATGGCTGAATTACGTAAACGTTTGAAGGATAGAGAGAATGAACGACAACAAGGTCAGCCATGGTATCAAGGCATGTTTAATTTTTCTCCTGGTTAACCACACTATTGTCTGCTTTAATAGGTCCTCTTGTGCTATTGCTTCTTGCATGTACTATTGGTCCATGTGTATTAGGACGTTTACTTACATTTTGAGGGATCGTTTGAATACACTTGATAATGAAGTTAACAATACTCAAAAACGGTTAGCTTTCTCACAAAAGATCTTGTCAAAAAACCTTTGCTGGAATGGTACTCTGACCTAGAGTCAGAAGAGCAAATAGACACTAATAACTCCTTTTCTCCCAAAGAAGTTTTGTTAACTCTGCCAAGCCATGATTTGGGGGATGAGGACTTTTCCTCGTATGAGTTGGTTCTGCAAGGCATCAACAAACCGAAGGGTTTGTTGCCACCTTATGGGACTACTCGGGAGGAGAAAGGACTCTACCTAGAATCTTGAGCACAAAAATAAAGAAAAGGAGGAATTGTGGCTATTCTGCCTTAGTATTTTCCATAGGACAAATCCTGCCCAGCACGTATACCTCTCAGGTCAAAATCCACTGAGCTGACAGGAAAGAAGCTGACAGGATTAACTTCAGAAGTCTGTGTCAGCTAAAAGATGTGTATTCAGTATTAAGACATGTTTGCCTGAAAGTATCAGTCACAAAGTTCGTTACTTGTATCACGTAGCCTGGTTTCAATGATTAACTTTGTAACTTCTTTGTCTTCCTGCTATCCCCCTGCACCCCCTTCTTTGATTCAGCACAATAAAAGAGGACAGTGCAAAGCAATCGGGCCGCCGGGACAATTCCATCTGCCCCAGGCGCGATGTGCTGCCTCAACTGAAGAAATCATTTGTTTCGTGTCTTTTTTCTTTGTGCTTCGCACTCACCCTTGCGAGGGCTCCGCTAAACCTCACCCTTGCGAGGGTCTCACTAAATTGCTTTCTGAAAGGGATTCAGCCACAAGCCGGAAGATCGAAACAACAGACCGGTCGCTCGACGCGACAGTGTTGTTTGTGAATCTGAATGATTTGCAGCAAATTAATGTATCATGCTCAAAGCAGTGGTGGGATTCAAATTTTTTTTACTACCGGTTCTGTGGGCTTGGCTTGGTGGGCATGGCTTGGCTTGGTGGTGTGGCTTGGTGGGCATGGCAGGGGAAGGATACTATAAAATCTCCATTTCCACCACACTCCAGGTGTCTTCATTATCTCCGAACTATTCAAAATTTCCACTACTGGTTCTCCAGAACTGGTCAGAACCTGCTGAATACCACCTCTACCCAAGGTAGAAAATGGATCGAATGATTGTATTTTATAGAAGTGGTGAAAATCAGAGCAAGGAAATGAATTGCGTACTTTACTGTGTTTACTAAAATGTGAAAGTGACTTAAGTAATGTTAGAGTTAGGTTGTAAATGTTGATTGAAAGCATTGAGGTACCTATGATCAGCCACAAGGAATGAATTACATGAAATAAGTGAAAATGAGCATGCTTCAGCCTACTTTGTTCTATAGAAGTCAGAGGTGGTTGTATCCAGGGGTGGGATTCAAATTTTTTAACAACCAGTTCTGTGGGTGTGGCTTAGTTGGTGGTCATGGCTTGGTGGTCATGTGACTGAGTGGACGTGGCTTGGTGGTCATGTTATTGGCTGGGTGTGGCCAACTCAATATCATTGAGGCACGCATCTCTTGCCTGGCCTCTCATGACAATGGGGATGCTGCAACAGTCGTAAGTGTGAAAAATGGTCATAAGTCACTTTTTTCAGTGCCATTGTAACTTTGAATGGTCACTCCACACAAGCAAAGTACCAGCAAAGGAGCAAAAAAAAAACAACTCCGGAGAAGTTCCTGAGACAGGAAGTCTAGTCCTGCCAAAAATGTAATAAGGGTTAACAGAGAGGCAGTTTCTGTAAGCAACACCAGAATGTTTCCTTCCTGCCTTCCTTACAGGATTAGGCCAGTAATTTCTTCTAACAACTGGTTCTCCGAACTGCTTAGAATGTTAACAACCGGTTCTAGTGAATAGGTGTGAACTGGTAGAATCCCACCCCTGGTTGTATCAAGAGGAATATAACAGGAAGGTGGATGCATGTAAATATGCATGCACCTTAAACTCTTTGCTATTAACATCCCCAGAAAGCAATATTCACTTCAATTTTTGTGTACAATTAGAACTGATCTTTCCTATATTGGCTTTGATGACAGAAAACAAAATAGGAAATAACATAAATGAATGGCACAATTATTTTCTCTCAACTTTATTTGATGAGATGCAAGTTATTCATCACTTTTCATTTTTTTAAACACACACACACACACACACACACACACACACACACGTTCATATTGATGCACCAGATGCAAATATACAACAATACATGAATTCTCCTATTATCTCAACAAATGTGTAAAAAAAATTCCCCCTTCAAGCAGGGTACTCCACATCCTTTTTCTATTATCTTTTTTGAGTTTAACAGCATCTGTAAGAAAGTGATCTTTCTTCGTTCAAGTGCTTCAACCTTGCCTATCTTCCTCCTCCTATTTCTCTCTCTTTTTTTCCTCAGACACTTATCCCGATGCCAGTGAAATTTGCCTCTTGCAGCGATAACAGTTCTGTTCCTCACTGAACTACTTACAAGGGCTCCAAAGGCATCTTCTGCCACATAGCACAGTGATTTGCAAAAGTGAGAATAAATCAAAGCAGTGGGGAGAAGCCGTGCTGAGCCAGAAGAAAAACATTAGATCTTGTTGCGGGAGACACACTAAATACTGATTGTGCAGGAATAGGGGCAAGCAGGAAATAGTATAGGAGTATAATGTCGTTACTTCCTATATAGGACCTTCCAAGTAATCATTCAACATTGGCAGGAAATGATCATCTCTTCTCTTTTATCGAGCAGCAGTGGATAATAGTTTCCATATAAGCATCCCATTGTTTGATCTCTCTCTCTCTGTCTCTCTCTCTCTGCCTCTCTCTCTCTCACACACACACACACACTCTCCCTCTCTCCCTCCCTTTACCATATCAAAAGATATTTAAAATGTGTCAAGTAACTCTGAAGCTCAAGGAAGGGGATCGCTTTGGGGCAAAGTCGCGCAGATTCATCCATCATTTGCTTCATGGTCCCAGTCTATGGCTTACATTAATCATTTTTACATACACCACACATCTATGAAAACTATTTGGAAATAAAGATGCATCATCATACAACAAAGATGTCTTTTAGCCTCCTCATAAATTCGGGTCCCGAATGAAAGACAGTAGCATTTGACAAAATGTTTTTAGATTTCTGCGGATTTTTGCTTGCCTTACATGTTTGTTGATGTACACATCCTGGTGTCTCTCTCACTCTTTCTCTCTCTCTGTGTGTGTGTAATGTTGCCATTTGTCTTATTCACCTTGTAATACAAATAGGATATTTTATACTTCAGATTTTATTGCATACATCAATAAATGCATTATCAGATTTTCCCTTCAGTGAAACTGAAATGCCTTTATTTTATTTAGTGTAGAACTCAACTGCGGCCAGGGTATTCATTCTTCGGATTTTCCATAGGTTCATTTATTTTTTTTAATCAAACTTGATTGAGGATGGCATGTTTCCTATATGTATTGCATGTCATTTATCGGTAATCCTACTTTAAAAAAGCAGCATTTGCAGTGAAAGAAAAGAGACGAAACAGGGAAGACATAGAAGCTGAATAGTCATGCATGTGTCTCTAGGTCCCTGGCATCTCCAGACAGGCCTAGGAAAGACATATACCTTATAGACAACATGGACCTAAAGGAAATAATGGTTTGAAGGGCATCTTTTTATGATCCTACATGTAAAGAAAAGGGCAATGTGATGGATCAGCAGTTAAAGATGCTGAGCTTGTTAGCTGGAGATCTGACAGGCTAGATTCAAGGCCTGACCTCCATGCAACATAGTGAACTCTCATTACCTGCCCAGCCCCCCTGCCCATTTAGCAGTGGGAAAGAATGCAAATGCAAGTAGATTAATACGTACCACTTTGATAGGAAGGTAACACTGTTCCATGCTGGCCATTCTTTGGCGTATAGCCATGCTGGCCATGTGACTTTGGAAATTGTCTTTGGACAATGCTGGCTCCCTCAGCCAAGAAAGGGAGATGAACATAAAGCTGTTAAATGAATCATGTGATCATTAAGCAAATCTGGCTTCCCTTGTCGATTATGCTTATCAGAAGCTGACAAATGGTGATCACACAATCCGGGACACGGTGACTGTCATAAACACGTGCCACTTGTCAAGGGCTTGAATTTTGATCATGTCAGCATGGGGATGCTGCAAGAGTTATAAATATGACAAATGGTAATAAGTCTCTTTTGTCCTTGCTGTTGTAAGTTTGAACAGTCAATAAATAAATGAAGGGTTTTGAGGACTTGGCCGAGGGAGCCAGCATTGTGGTGTCTTCATTATCTCCTTTTCAGCTGTTAGTGATAAACAAGTATAAATCTAATCTCATTTACAAATGATGTGCTGGTACCCAGCTGATGAACTTCTATCTTCTAAATAAAATTAATAGATAGTTCTTGAGTCTTTGGGGGATGAAATATTAATTGATGTAAATCAGAGTGAATCCCTTCGGGAGAAACTATCAGATACGTTAAAATTTTGGACAGTTTCAGCAAAGCAAAGAAGCTCTACAGGTAGTCCTTGATGTACAACAGTTCATTTAGTGACTACTTTATGTACAGCAATGGAAAGTCACGTCGATGCCCACAGTTGATGAATGACTGCAAAAGACTGATGGAGTTAGCAGAGACAGCTAAATTGACTGTTTTGATCAAGGGAAAAAAAATACAAATACCTTTATTTCTTTTTGGAAACCGCTTCTGGACTTTGTGCTTGAGGTGGGAAAAAAATGAAAATTTGATTTTGGGTTTTACCGATTAGATAGAAACATTGCTGTTATAGAAATGGCTACTTAGTACAATTATGTAAAAGTAAAAAAGTTGAGGTTTGATGTTAATGCAGAGGTGGTATTCAGCAGGTTCTGACCAGTTCTGGAGAACCAGTAGCGGACATTTTGAGTAGTTTGGAGAACCAGCAAATATCACCTCTGAGTGGAGATTTTACAGTATCCTTCCCCTGCCACACTCACCAAGCCACGCCCACAGAACCAGTAGTAAAAATTTTTTTGAATCCCACCACTGTGTTAATGCCTTATTCTACTGCACCAAAGGGAGTTGGAAGTCAATGGCTTTTTTTTCTTCCCCCCTTTCCCCTTTTCCTTTTCCCTTCCCTATTTTCCCGACTATTTATTTTTGTATTTTCTTTGTATGCTATTTTACAAACTAATAAAACTATTTAACCATGAAAAAAACCAGTTCATTTAGTGACCAAAGTTACAACAGCACTGAAAAAAGTGACCTATATGACCATTTTTCACGTTTATGACCATTGCAGCATCCCCATGGTCATATGATTTACTTTTGGATGCTTGACAATTGGTTCATATTTATGACGGTTGAAGTGTCACATGATCTCCTTTAGTGACCTTCCAACAAGCAAAATCAATGGGGAAGCCAGATTCACTTAACAATGGTGTTACTAATTTAACAACGACAGTGATTAGCTTAACCAATGTGGCAAGACAAGTCGTAAAATGGGACAAAACTCCCTTAAATATCTCACTTCACAACCTACATTTTGGGCTCAATTGTGGTCGTAAGGTGAGGACCCCCTGTACCTTATTTTGAATGGAAAATAGCTACAAATAAACCTCAAATGATCAAAGTGGACGTTATTCTATTATGATCAGATATAGTACATTTTGATGGCAGGCTGCACATAGATACAGAGTTAGGGGAAAAGTTAATACTTTAAAGGGTATGATATAGATTAGCTTTGTAGATAGACGAAAACATCAAGAGCAGAGGTGGTATTCAGCAGGTTCTGACCAGTTCTGGAGAACCAGTAGTGGAAATTTTAAGTAGTTTGGAGAACTGGCAAATGCCACCTCTAACTGGTCTTGCCCCCATCTATTTTCTGCCTCCTGATTTTACTTATTTTATTTTATTTATTTTATTGCCCTGCACAGGAGAACAGAGCTGGAAAGCAGGTTAGTGGGGTGGGGAGGGAATGGGGATTTTGCAGTATCCTTCCCCTGCCATGCCATCAAGCCACGCCACACCCACCAAGCCACACCATGCCCACCAAGCCACATTCATAGAACCATTAGTAAAAAAAAAAATTGAATACCACCACTGATGGCAGTATTTATAAGTATAAATACTTATACTTAGAGTATGGCATATGTTTTGTGTTATTTGGCACAAAAAACAATATCCTTCCCTTGCTATACCCATCGAGCCATTCCACACCCACCAAGCCACACCATATCCCGCCCACCAAGCCACGCCTACAGAAATGGTAGTAAAAATAACCCACCCCTTCTTTTTTTTTAGCCTCTCCCCTGCGAGGCGCGCCGGCGCTTCCCGCCTCTCGTCGCCCCCCCCCCCACGCCTTATGCCACCCCCCCTCCACCACCTAGCCCCCGTGCCCTCCAACATCACCTTCGCCCTAGATTTTAGTAAATCCTCCCCCCCCCCCGAGACTCCATGCCCCCCCGCGAACCACCACCCCGACCGCCCATGCCGTGGGGATACCAGAACCCCTCCCTCCCTGGGTCCCTCCACCACCAAAACTTTCTGCCAGCCGCCAGCCCGGGCCACGGTTTTTAATCCCACCACTGATCAAGAGAATATTGAGAACCTCTATCCAGATCATTCTGGTATTTTCAGAGACTGTCTTCAGATATGTCACCAGCTCAGCTAGTAAAACCAGAGAGTCTTCTTATGCTTCTGAAATGAAAACTACACATAAACTGTGCCTTATTCAAAGCTAATGAAGAGACAGCAAACTTAGTCTTGATGTCTATGTTTCCTGGATTATTTTATTTTTTTTAAAAATTATAATCCATTCTATTCCCAGAGGGCTCTTATTAATGATTTACAGGAAATAATAAAGCATGCAGCCTATAATCAAATAGGGCATAACATTTAAGAATTTAAGGTATTTTAAAGTATCTGCATTCATAGTAATAGAGATATAAGTTCCTTTACTGAATAACAAACACTCGTTTCAAAATGATGCACCTCCATTGCTCCAAGCATGCAATTACCAGCTATCATTTTAAAAATAAGTTCTAGAAACTTTCCTTGTTATAATAAAATTGAATGCCTCTTGGATCAGTGGATGAATACCGGTTGCACATCTTTTGAAGATTCCGAGAAAGAGTTTTAGATCCACAAAAGAACACACCAATGCGGTTGCTGCAATGAAAATCAAGATTCACAAATTACGATTAAGAACCCTTTCCTTGAATAGAAAAATTATACATATATGTTAGAAGCAGGAGATCTGAAAGGGATCACAATAATATGACTGAAGTGGTACAGCAATGTCTTTGTGTCAGTAAAATACAAAAGAGGCAACATTTAAAAACCTTTTGAAAAAAAGCTTCCACATCTTCCCATCCCTGGAGAATATCACTACCTACACAATGCATCATGACGTTATTATGGAAATCATGATGGTATTGTGACATGTGACATTGTGGCTTTTAGACTTACTGTCTTGACTATTGGACAACTATCAACATTTATTACAGGACGTTTTTTGCAGTGATCCCAAATGTATAGAAATCCTTCCCAGAAGGGAGACAGGGAAGAAACATCACATATTATCAATGTTTAAAGGATTTGCATAGCTTAATCACTGTTTAGTTGATAGTATGCTCCAAGCTAGGTTTTTAAGCGTCTCAGTTGTTAGGAATGAAATTATTTTTAATTAGAACGATTGTTTTTAATTCTATTTTTCTTTTTAAATTCTAAATGTATTTAGTTGATGTTAATTGCTTTCAGGACTTTGCCTTTAAAGGTATTTCAATGTTAGTAAGAAGAATAATCTTGTACCTGTCAAGATTTCTTGAAAAGAGAATTTCACAATTTTGTTATTGGCTACACCTGTGGTAAAGTTGTAGTCCACATGTATTGATCAGGCTTTGAAATACAGTAGATATCTAGCCAAGCTTTGGAAGTTATAAAGAGTATAGAGTATGTGATGTCAGTTTTATCTTAGAGTCAATCCCTTATTAGGCCTATTAGAAATATTAGAAATACAGATAATCTTCCCTGCAGTTTGGACCAACAACTCAATCACTAAGCAGCGAGGTCATTAAGTGAAATGTCACATGACTACACTGACTTATGACATCAATTCCGGCTGTAATCATGAAACAAATAGCTATCAGCCATTAAACATGATATCACATGATTGTGACTTACAACTTTCTACTGTGCCCATTGACTTTGCTCAATGCTCATTGGAAGTGGCTAGGAAGGTTATAATGGTAATTTATGTGACCTGACATTGTGACTATCATAAATATATGCTGTCGAATTGTGATCATATGATCATAGGGATGCTGTGACAACTGCAACTTTGATTACCATTCATAAGTCCTTTTTCAGTGCCATCATAACGTGGAATGGTTGCTGAATGAGTAATGGGTAAGTGAGGACTACTTATAAATACATTGTTACATTGCTCAGAAGATTTGCTGAGTCCTCACATGAGGAATTATGTCAATATAATAAATGGAAGATACCCATTTAATTTTTTCATATTATCTTCACTCAGAAAATAGAGAACAGATTTTAATAGGAGACATCTATGAATAATTGTTGTTGTTATTGTTAGTTGACCTATCGTGATGCCATGGACAACGATCCTCTCAGCCTTCCTTTCCTCTACTATCCCCCGGAAACCATTTAAGTTCACAATGACTGCTTCAGTGACTCCATCCAGCCACCTCATTCTTTGTTGTCCCCTTCTTCTATTGCCCTCAATCTTTCCTAGCATTAGGCTCTTCTCCAGTGAGTCCTTCCTTCTCATTACGTGGCCAAAATATTTGAGTTTTCATCTTCAGGATCTGGCCTTCTAAAGAACAGTCAGGGTTGATCTCCTCTAGGACTGACCAGTTTGATCACCTTGCAGTCCAAGGGACTTGCAGGAGTCTTCTCCAGCACCATAGTTCAAAGCAGAGGTGGTATTCAGCAGGTTCTGACCAGTTCTGGAGGACCGGTAGCAGAAATTTTGAGTAGTTCGGAGAACTGGCAAATACCACCTCTGATTGGAGATTTTGCAGCATCCTTCCCCTGCCATATCCATAGAACCGAAAGTAAAAAAATTTGAATCCCACCACTGGTTCAGAGGACTCAATTCTTTGGCACTCAACCTTCCTAATGGTCCAACTTTCACAGCTATGAATACTAGACATCTATAAACTTTACTGTATATTTCATAAAATTTATCATAGATAATTTTCAGAATTTTTCTGTCCTGCACAAATCCCTATTTAGCAATTCTTAGATTAAATATTGACTAGGTTATATTGTCTAATTATAGTTTCCCCTTATAAAATTGTATGTGTTACATACTATTTTAAAGAATCTGCAAATCTAGTTACATATATTATGGTCTGCTGAAATTGATGGAGTTTATTTATTTCTTTCTTTCTTTTAAAAATTTTTTTTTTTTAATTTGGGTTTTCACAAAAAAAACCACCATAGTACAAATAAAACATCTTTTTTTTAAAATAGCATGGTCCTGGGTTACACTTCTTCATACAGACACAAACTCAATTTCATGCTCACTTTGATGTTCTATTCCATATCTTATTACTGTTTTACGTTTTCTACATAGTTTTTCTCCTCTCTTAATTTTCTCAATTTTATTTTAATTATCTCATATCAATTCAAATCATTATATTTATACTTTTGTCTGTCCTGTTTCAATTTCATATTTTCTTTTCTCATTAAACAAATTTTCTCCTGTTGTTACTAATTGGAGTATGACACCTTTATATCTTTTAATTGTATCCATTCAACTCTTATTTAAGCTTCAATATATACCTTGAGGTTATAACATTCAATATAATACATAACTTACAATCAAATTCTGCTTGGTACATTCTTAAAATACACACTATATTCTTAAAAAGTGATTATAAATATATGTAATTAAAACACTCATTCCATTCCAATTCAATTCTATCATTAATATTCATTAAAGTCTTAACATCTTTAACATTACTTTTCAATTAAATATCATACTTCCTTGGGAACACTTATAAGCTTTCCGTAATTAATTTTTCCCCCTATTTCTCTTCCCTTATATTTTATAAAACATTAAATAATTAAAATGTTCCCATCCTTTCCTAATTCAATTCTCTCATTCATGTTATTTCATTTATTTATTAACAAACATTTCACTAGATTACAATAATTATTTTATCCATCATTTTAATCATACATTGTTTCATATTTTGTAAAATTATTTCTATTTCTAATATAACAATACTATCATGTACCTTTGCAGAATCCCTTTTTCAATTAAAATTTCACCCATTATCTCTAAATAGGCCCTGTTTCTCCATATCTTGTTTCTGCCCTTTATAACTTCTTTTCCTTTCCTTCTTCCCTCTCTTCTTCTCCCTCCCCTTTTTACCCCTTTGTCTCTCTAGTTCTAATTCTCTCTTCTGTATTCCTCTCTTCTGTTGCTTTCTAATATTATACTTATTTTTCAAGTTATAATTCCTTTTCTTGGTTGTTTTTTCAAATCTTAAACTTTTCGTTCTCTTTCCCTCCTTTCCTCCCCCCCCCCGCATAAAATTACTTGTTCATTAACGATGGCTTCTTCTTTGTCCCAGTCTTCTTCTTCTGCAGGCATTTCTTGTTGTTTCTCATAGTTCGAGATCTCCATTTCTAAGAATTGAAATACGAAGCCAAAAGAACCTCTCCCTTCTTTGTATTTTTTAAGTTCCATTTTCTTTGTACTTTTTAAGTTCCATTTTCAGTTCATCTAAAAGTAGTGCCATTTTAAAACACTTTTAAACAACCACCCAATTGATTTTAGTCATTCAAATGCAATAACCAAAAATCCAGAGATCACTAAATAATTCAAATACTCCCAAGCTGTTTCTTCTTGCTTCTTTTTTCCACTTTCTCTTCCTGGGGTTCTACTATTTTGTAGCCAAGTTTCAGTTAAAATGTATCTTTTAGAAGTCTTGTTGAGGTTTTACTGTAAATTCCTTTTAATTCCAGGCAGTCTCCTCCCTTTTTTCCAGATCCTGCCCTTTTATTCTTTTTCTCTCCTTTCCTGCTTTTAAAAGGTTTTAAGTATCCAGAAATCTTTATTATCCCTTTGACATTTTATTTGCAGCTTAAATACTTATTGATGTCAAAGTGGACTTTTTTTCCAATTTCTTATTTAGATCTCTTAGCTGTCAGTATAGGGAAAAGGAGAGAAGAAAAAAAACCAAATCATTTCCCTTTTCTCTCTCCTTCGCTGCTTCAGAATCTTCTTTGGGAACAATGTTACTTTTTTTTTTTAGTTTAAATTCCAGGGTACCTTAGTTGTTGCTTTTGCAGTTTAACCCGGTCAACCAAAACTTTCTCTTCTTATCTTCCTCCTGCACATTCTTTTCCGGTCGAGTTCTTTTTTGAAGGGGCCATTTCTGACCACCGCTGCAACCGCCTTCGGGAAAGGGAGTAATGGCCAGCTGAGGAGGAGAGATGCAGCTCTCCTCAACCCTGCTGGCAGTCTCCCCCCTCTTCACCACCTCTCCGGGGTGGCTTAGCCCCGAAACCAGCCGGCTCGGGGCGTTCCAGCGGCGAGCACAGATTGAAACCACGCACTATCGTGGTTTCAGTCTGTCCACGAAGAGGCTCAAACCGGAAGTCGATGGAGTTTATTTCTGAGCAATCAGACAAGGTTTGCACTATTTTTTTTTCTTCGTTTGCATATCTTAAAAATAGTCCAATTCTTTCTTCCTTTCCATGGCACTGATTTTAGTTTCTGATCAACAGATAAGTAAATATTGGGGTCTGATAAGTAATCAGAACTATTTTTCTTCCTCTTTTCTGAAGTTAGCAGTTGTAATGATTGCTTCAGAACTCTCTGGGAACAAAGAAGCTTTTCTAAGACTTTCTAGCCCCAAAAAACAACACCCACCCCCAATCCTCTGGTATTCAACTTAGGCCTTTCAAGCTGAGATGAACTAATAACATAATAGCATTGTCCTTACATCCACAGCCAATGAGATTGGGGAACAAACACATCCTTGACATTCTAAGAAAAAAGACCTCACTGTTTATCTTTTTAATAACCATTTTCAATGAAAATTAATGTTACTTTGTCCTTTGTTTAACAATAATTGGATTGGGGCTTTCAATTATAGCTGGATAAATGCCAAGAAGCTGAAATACTTTCAAACATTAGATTTTCATGTCCAAAAATTAGATTTGATGGCATTGCCTACTCAAGATTTCTTCCTTGAAAGCATTATAACACATAAATATGCTTTTAGTATAAATATCCAACTTAAATATATCAAAGAACAAGTTTCCTTCCTATCTTTGTAACACTGGGAAAAACATAGCATGGTGATATCATCAGGAGTTGCTAACATGCCTTACCCAGGATGATTTTCTGCTATTTGTTTGAATTCAGTGTCCCAATTTGGTCTCCCATAGAAAGTTTTCTGTCTCAAGCCAGTAATTACATCCACCTTTTTCTCGTAATGCAAGGCAATGTGCATAGCCTATATTGCAGTGGATCAAAAAGTCATCATTTCAGAATTAAGAAGAAAGAGAATATTACTACTGGACAAATGAATATATAGATATAATGGGAAAAGATCAGATATTTCCCAGTCCTTGATTCCCATTCAGGTTTCCCCTGAGGGACTCCAAAGACTGCTCAGAAACAGAGGAACCAATTGAAAGATATAGAGAGATGAGATGAAAGGGAGGGAGGGAGATTCTCTGAAATTTGGGTTCATTCTGTCAACTTTCAGTGATTCTGTTTCCCATCTCTCACTTTATGCCAATCAGCTAGATCTTCCAACTGTTAGAGCAGGGGTGTCAAACTCATGTCGTTACAGTGTCATCACTGATTGTTGTGATTGTTGGGGTGACTTCCCCCCAAGCTTTGCTAAGCTGGACGTGGGCATGGCCAGCACGTGATGCATCTAGCCCATGGGCTGGAAGTTTGACAGCCCTATGTAAGAGGATTCTTTGTGAGGTTCTTGGAGCAAAGAAAGAGCAGAAAAGTCTGCTTCCATCCTTTTTTGTTAGAAAAAGATTAATCCATGTAAATGTTAAAACATCATCCAATATTATGATAATTACGTATGATGGCCCAAAGGTTCTCCAGTCAATGAAGTGCCATTGACTGATGGAACCAGCATCTGAGGTGAATCTGTCCAAACTCATGCTTAGGTGTCTTTAAAGGCAGCTTCAAGTCTTTCCAGCAACAGGGTTGACATTTATTTCATATAGGCTCATCTATCAACCCCGTCCCCCCAAATAGCATGTAGGAACTGAAGTACAAGCCGTGACACCGGTACTCTAGCACCATAAAGGAAAGTTCAGTGATATCAGCAGATTGAGTGAATTGGTAGCTAGCTGAGCCTCAGGACAGAGAGGAAGGGAGAGGAGAATGATAGATGAGAAGGGAAGAAAAGGGCTTTGGAGAGCAATCACAGATCTGGATACTCCTGCAGTTACTGAGAACTTTGGCATTAAACCCAGCTTTGACATTTGCTTTGGCATAGCTGGGACTCTGTGACACTGCACTGGGAACAGAGTCTTTCAAAAGACAAATGTAAGTATGATTCATTTTATGAAAGCCATGCTTGATGCGATTAAGCCTTCATTTGATTACTGTTCCTTAGGCTGCAGTCCTAGAAAAATAAGATGCAGTAACTCAGTCCCAGAAGATTTCATTTATACCTGACTTTCATCCCAGTCGGTAAGAAATATGTGATAGCTTAGAAAATAGGCTTTCCCTTTCTTAGCCATTTGTGCTTCCAGCAAGCACAGGAGATCAGCAAACCACTCAAAGGCAGATGGATCTCGGCAAATCCAATAGAAATAAACCTGTCAAGGGAAAGTAAAACAATTCAACCAAGTGCAAGCTTTCACTGGGCATCCTATATGGCTCTTAAATTATTTATTTGGAGATAAGTGGCTAATCTTATAGCCTGCTACTGTGCTCAGGTTTAAAATTTATACTTGATTTTCTAGCCAGCCCTGACAGTGCAGAGCTCTATTGTTTAATAATGTACTCCAACAGTCATTCGTGTATGTTTTCAATTGATACCTTGAACATCATGCTTAAGGATGCTCTTAAGAGTTGATCTTGAATGGCTATTGGTAATTTGACAGTGTAAGGGGATGTAGAGTAGGCAAAAGTGTTGAAGTGTTTACCAAGTCTTGGGCATAACATATAATAAGAAATGTATTTTTAGATTATGCAGAGCTCTTTTCATCTATGATTTCATGATGATGATGATATGATGATGACTTTTGAATCAGTCATGATTCCTGGTGATTGGCTGCTTAAATCCATACAATTTTCTTGGCAATATTTCTCTTGCTTACTATTGCTTTATTCCTAAACCTGAAAAGAATGACTCGCCCAAAGTCATCCAATGATAAGGCACTCAATCTCCCAGTTTCTAGCCTACTGCTTTTAATCTTTAGATAAAACTGACTCAATAGTAATTGTTACAATCCTGTAAGGCTGAATATTTCTGCCCCATCTCATACTGATGTTGAAGAAGGATAATGGCTCTCTTCAAGATAGATAGATAGATAGATAGATAGATAGATAGATAGATAGATAGATAGATAGATAGATAGATAGATAGATATAGATAGACCTTTATTGTCATTTATTTTACTGTGGGCACTATTGACTACTCTCAAAAGTGTACACATACATAACACACATATACACATACTACACACACACTCACACACACACACACACACACACACAGAGGCAACACTAAAATAAATCTACTTCTTTTACTAACTCCAGGATGTTATGACCCCAAACATTAGTAAATCGCTGAAAAAGAATAGCAGAATCTAGTTGATCTAAAAAAAAAAAGAAGTCAACATAACCCCTCTCCAAAAAAAAGTAAGGGCAGATCATTTTCTGTATTGTCAATAAAACAGTGAGTCATGTTGATGTAGTCACCAGTAGTTAAGCTCAACGTTTAACAGGATGTGTTACTTGGTAAGGCTAAGTGGAGTAAGCACTTGACTAAATTAGCTCACTTGCAAAAAGTTTAAAAGCGATGAAATAAGACAGATGAAATTCATAACCACAATATGACTTACCTTTTCCACTCTGAGTTGTGTGTTTAGATTACTGTTCTTATACCAAATAGATTTCAGAATGGAAGCAAAAGGAGTGACTCCTATTCCCGCTGCAATGCACACACTAATGGGATACTGGAAGACGTCAGTGACTGCACCTCCCAAGGGCCCATCCACAGCAAGTCTGCAATGACATCCCAACTAATACTTACAAAATAGTAATGTTCTTTGTGTTGGTATTAGACTACAGGTAGACTACAAATGGTTGATGTACAACTATTTGTTTGGTAACTGTTTGAAGTTATAGTGCTGAAAAAAAAGTGACTGTTGCAGCATCCCCATGGTCATGTGATCAAAATCCATACATTTAGCAACTAGCATGTATTTATGACGTTTGCAGTGTTCCGGGGTCATGTGATTACCTTTTGTGATCTTCTGACAAGTAAACTCAAGGGAGAAGCCATAGTCACCTAACAAAGTCACTAACTTGACCATGGCAGTGATTCACTTAACAAATTTGGCAAGAAAGGTAAAAAAAATGGGGCAAAATGAATTTGGGCTTGAATTCAATTTTGGTGGTAAGTTGAGGACTACCTGTACAACCACTTTGGGTTTTTATGCTGTAGGTGCAGTGGAGTGTTGTTATATCTGCCATCTGAGATGGCTGTCCCCCTCTGTCTAATGTGAAGGCCAACTGATATGACAATGGCACTAGGATCCAGGATTAGAGAGGCACAATAGCTGTACCTGCACTCTGTCAATCTCTTCAAGATGTGTCTGAAAAGGAGTTAAAATTGTGCTCATATGCAGACATGTATTTGTGATCAAGAGAACATGTCTATAGCTTTTCTTCAGACCTCACATCTGAAAGCATGGAAGTAAGAGAAAAGAAATGCTGAAAAGAGAGCTCCAGTAAACACAATCCATTGTTTCTTCACTAAGCCACATTTTAATTATAAGCTATATTGCTCTTTCACAAGATATAGGTAGCCATTATTTAGCAGCCACCCATGGCACTAGCAACTCGGTTATTAAGCAAAGTGGCTGCTAAGTACAACTGTGACTATGCTTAAGATCTTACTACAGCTTTCCTATGCTTTACTGACCTGTGAAGGTCATAATTGCGAGGATTGGTCATAAAGTTACTTTTCCATCACTATTGTAATTGTAAACAATGTCTAAACAAGGCAGTCTTTAAATGAGACTTCCTGTATTTTGGAGACTGAATGCCTAATTCAGTGGATTAAAAATAATATCATTGATGTGACATGAATTAACCAGATTTGGACTTAATTCCTTTGGATCCTACCTGAAGCAAATCTGGGATTAAAAGGAAGATTCATCAATTACGACAATATTAGCTAACCTGTCTCTAGGAATTTAGTCAGACATCTCTACAACACTTCTAACCAAAGCTTAGAAAAGGGGATATGTGGGCTTGGATTTGGGGCTTTTTCAAGCAACAGGCACCCCTTTCATGCAAGCTAAAAGCAATTTTATGAAAACAGGCACATGATACATTGCCGGATAATGCTGAGCCAGCATCCAAAGGAGATATATTTATCCAAATTCCACAAAATTCTTTTTTCTCCAAGTTCTCTCCAAACTGTGGGTACAAAGTTCATAACCGAAGAGAAACAGTGTCATGGAAAAATTAGAAATTCTATTGCCATAGAATAATAGGCAATGCAGAACCATATGGCTTTAATTTTGGGACATTGAATATTGGGATAGATATTATTTTCAGATAAAATCTCTCCCTCCCCATTCAACATAATAATGAACTTTGGGGTGAACCTTAGAGAATTTGTGATTTCTGGGACTGAAGGCTTTTTTTATTAACCAGACTTATTTCCTCTTTCTTTCAGAGTGTTGTGAAAGTGCCTGATTCAATAAGAAAATGAGGTAGAAGGGTCAGAAGAAGAAGTTTAGAGATTAATAAAATCTGATCCACAGGAAGACTCTGGGCATGCAGCCTTAAGCAAATTCTTAATGTTTCCCCTTGAAAATGTGATATTTCAGGATGCTTACTTTGGGCTGAATCAGATTCAGGTAAAATTATACATGAAATCTTTTTTAAGTACTGCCATTTCAATAATCTTCTATTATCTATTTTTCCTACTAGCAAGATAGTAGATTTGGCTACATTTGCAGTTAGCATATGAGCTTGGCTTCTTCAGATAATCAAAAATGAACAGCCAAACCAGTTACATCGCAAAGAATTTCCAGACCTTGGCAGTTTCCAGGGTTCCTTATATGTTTCTTCGTGGGCTCCAAAGGCCCTGAAAATGGCTTCTGTCCAGTTCCCAACTGCTCGTATGTGCACACTAAAGAAGTCGTCTTCAGGAGCTGAAGTGAGAGTGAAAGGATGCCACTCTAGCGGGGAGATTGCAGGGCACTGGAGGAAGATGTACTGCCCAGGCTCCATTTTAAAGCCACGCTTCTTCAGCTGAAGCTCTAAGACCCCAGAGGCGTGAGTCACCACCTAAGCAAAATGGCAACTGGCATATTTTAATTATTCTGTTCATTAGCAGGGATTACAGGAAAAGGCAGATAAAATGGCGAAGGGTCATAAGACTGGAAGGACAGTCATTAGGCTACTCCTTTTGATCTCCAGCCTTGTCTACCAAGAACATTTATTCATATTTTGTTTTGTACTTTGTAAACAATAATTATAACATGGGAAGCCCTAATGAATCAGATTACTGAGTGAAAGAAGTAGAAATTATTTGGTTGGTACAAAAGTATTCCTGCCCTTATCTTTATTTGATGGGGCCACCAGTTTGAATTCAGAATTCAGACAATTATTAGAGGGTAACAAATCCAGAATATTCTAAACATTTTCCACATCTTAGTTATTCTGTTCATTGGCAGGTGTAATAGTGGGCATTTGGAATTTTCCAGGCCAGATTTCATAAGCCAACTCTTTTATCATAGGAAAGCACTACTGCCAGAACCAGTGGATTTCATCTGGTACAGCAGGGATCCCCAACCTTTTCGACGCCGCGGCCCGGTTCCGACATCAGCTGGGCGCCGCGCCCGGTACCGGCGTCAACTGGGCGCCGCCATCTTTTATGACGAAAAGGCGCTTCCGGTGGCGTCACGAAGCGCTGTTTCGTCATAAAAGATGAGCGGCGCTTGCAACTCTGGTGAGCTTTTCGGGTAGAAATGGCTTTCTACCGGAAAAGCTCACCAGCGCTAGCGCCACCATCTTTTATGATGAAACAGCGCTTCCGGTGAGCTTTCTACCCGGAAAAGCTCACCAGAAGCGCTTTTTACCAAAAAAGATGGCGGCGCCCAGCAACCAGCGGCCCGGTAAGGCTTGTTCCGCGGCCCGGTACCGGTCCGCGGACCGGCGGTTGGGGACCCCTGTGGTACAGTGTTTCTCAATTTTGGTAACTTTAAGAAGTGTGGACTCACTGGGGAATTCTGGGAATTGAAGTCCACGCCTCTTTACCAAGCTACCAAGGTTGAGAAACACTGATCTAGTAGATTTCATCTAGGATTTCATTACAGGGAACATTTCAGAGGTGGTATTCAGCAGGTTCTGACCAGTTCTGGAGAACCAGTAGCAGAAATTTTGAGTAGTTCGGAGAACCGGCAAATACCACTTCTGACTGGAGATTTTACAGTATCCCTCCCCTGCCATGCCCACCAAGCCACGCCCACAGAACAGAGGTAGTAAAAATGTTTGAATCCCACCACTGGAAAATTTAGCTTAGCTATAATCCAAATGACACCTATCAATGGGCAGAATGCTATTAATGATCTGCAACCATAATTGTAAGAACACAACAATTCATTTGAAATAAAATAAATATCATCGTCAATCTTATAACCTCCTTCATGAAGGAATATGACTGATTCCTATGCCTGCACACACGTATTCAATGTTTTGGAATATTCTTTGTGCTTATCAGCTGCTAGAGTTAACTTTATCAGTTATGAATACAAGTGAGTTGCATTTTGCAAAGTAACAGGACTTATTTGACTTGAAATGTGTAAATTTCTAGCTCCAGTGTTGGGATTCAAATTTTTTGTTCTGTGGGTGTGGCTTGGTGGGGGTGGCATGGCTTAGTGGGCATGGCTTGGTGGGCATGGCAGGGAAAGGATACGGCAAAATCTCCATTCCCTCCCCACTCCTGGGGGAAGGCTACTGCAAAATCCCATTCCCTCCCCACCCCACTAACCTGCTTTCCAGCTCCGTTCTCCTGTTCTGGGCAACAAAAGAAGACCCAGCCAATCAGCTGGAACTCAGGAGGCAGAAAATAGATGGGGCCAGGGCCAGTCAGAGGTGGTATTTGCCGGTTCTCCGAACTACTCAAAATTTCCGCTACCGGTTCTCCAGAACTGGTCAGAACCTGCTGAATACCACCTCTGGCTGAATCCAGAGGTGGTATTCAGCAGGTTCTGACCAGTTCTGGAGAACCGGTAGCGGAAATTTTGAGTAGTTCGGAGAACCGGCAAATACCACCTCTGACTGGAGATTTTACAGTATCCTTCCCCTGCCATGCTCACCAAACCACGCCCACAGAATCACTAGTAAAAAAATTTGAATCCCACCACTGGCTGAATCGTATTTCAGCATCCATAGTTCTTTACAAAAACAATAATAATATAAAGGGAATAACAAAATATTCATGAATATAGTAAATAACATAAATATGTGAATAGGATATAGAATAAAAAAAACCAAAATCTATAACAAAATATAGCATGAACACATACCTTTGTAATGACAACCTCTTGCTGAAATCTCCATAGTCTAATCATTCTTTCATAGATGTGCAATATCACAGGGCCCAAGACCCACTTCCAAGCCTATTGGGAATCATATAATAACAATGTTGTGGTTAAAAAGGTAATTTTACAATTTCAGAGGCACAAACGCCAGCAGATACAACATTGTTCCAAGCGATTTTTATCTAGTGTAGTGTTTTTCAAACTTGACAATTTTAGGATAGAGCACCAACTCCCAGAATTTCCCAGCCAGCAAGTCTACACATGTTAAAGTTGCCAAGTTTGAGAAACACTGATCTAAGAGGAGATCAGTGTCAAACTATATGCCTCCCATGTAGGGGTGGGATTCAATTTTTTTAACAACCGGTTCTGTGGGTGTGGCTTAGTTGGTGGGCGTGGCTTGTTGGTCATGTGACTGGCTGAGTGTGGCCAAATCAACACCACTCACATTGAGGCACGCATCTCCTCACCTGGCCTCTCATGACTGTGGGGATTCTGCAACAGTCGTAAGTGTGAAAAATGGTCATAAGTCACTTTTTTCAGTGCCATTGTAACTTTGAATGGTCACTCCACACAAGCAAAGTACCAGCAAAGGAAGGGAAAAAAACTCCAGAGAAGTTCCTGAGACAGGAAGTCTAGTCCTGCCAAGAATGTAATAAGGGTTAATGGAGAGGCAGTTTCTGTAAGCAACACCAGAATGTTTCCTTCCTGCCTTCCTTACAGGATTAGGCCAGTAATTTCTTCTAACAACCGGTTCTCCGAACTGCTTAGAATGTTAACAACCGGTTCTAGAGAATAGATGTGAACCTGTAGAATCCCACCCCTGATCCCATGGAGATAAGGGGGTCAGGATACCAAGTATATATCACAATGTACTATTCCATGGATAGGCTATCTTTTCTTTTTGCTTCAATACATTGCTAGCTTGGTATCCCACACATGCAGATATCTCTGTTCACATAGCCCCTTTTCTCTTTTTGTCATACACAGTCACACTTTATCTTTAAGAGATATTTTTGTTTATTTATTTAGATATTTATTTAGATATTTTTATCTTTAAGAGGTGGTGCAGTGATTAGAATGCAGTATTGCAGGCTAATTCTGCTGACTGCCGACTGTCACCCTTTTGGTAGTTTGAGTCTCATCGGCTCAAGGTTGACTCAGCTTTCCATCCTTCCAAGATCAATAAAATGAGGATCCAGACTGATGAGGGCAATATGCTGACTCTGTAAACCGCTTAGAGAGGACTGTAAAACACTATGAAGTGGTATATAAGTCTAAGTGCTACTGTTATTGCTATCTCTGTCTCTTTCTGTGAATTAATGCAAAATATTCTACTTGTTGTTTTAACCACTAGTTAAAACCCTGATCTTATTCACAGATGAGTGAGGGATCAGGAGGCACATGGGACAAGAATGCTAATGGCCATAGGAAACGAGCAATACAATCCATGCTAGAAAATGAACAATGGAAAATCAGGGCAATTCCTCAAAGGTTTGAAAATAACATTTTCTATAGCCAAGGACAGCATACTGCCCTGGGGTCAAAAATTTGTTCACACACACACACACACACACACACACACACACACTGCAATAGGAATTACAAACTCACCAACAAAGACATGCATAGATAATTTCAGCTGTGAGAAAACTTTCTGCAAAGTGTTTGCCTTTAGTCAAGCCACATCCATTGATGGTCTCAATGTACCCTACTACGTTGAATTGGTCATGAACCACAAGAAGAGCAATGTTCCACAGAACAGGACTGGTATGTTTGGCTGCTATTTTATTTGGGCACAATGTTCTTGATGTAGCATTGTTTCGGGGCAGTCCATATTAGTTCTTTGCTTAGGATGCTGGGGTGGGGAAAAATATTTTAAAGAGAAACTTGCAGAGCAGGTGTCAGCCTTGACTCTGTTGTAGCAAAGAGCCTTGACAGCTATTCTAATATATCTACTTTTGTTTGGTTATCTAAAAGCTATATTCTCCATGAGTTCTCTTCAACCCACATAATACATTTTCTGAAATGGGCATCACCAGTTTAAGGAAGGAAAACTTTTTTCTCCCTTTGGTTCTACTGAAAAATCAGCAACGTTTTCTACTATAATTTATCATCGGTCAGAAATTGACCCAAGAAAGTACTGTTACGCTGAAATAATCTATTTTTATTTAATTGATTAGGCTATTTTATTGTCAGTGATTACACTCAGCCAATCTATGGCATTAAGTTGCTTAGATCTCCAGATATGGCAGCTTCATGGTTATATATAGTGATCATCCTATTGATCAAAGCTACTTAGCTGACTATATATATCAGCTGGTAATTCTGTTCAGTTCAAAGTACAACAGCTTTAGATAATTAGATATAATAGAATGTGCAGGATTTTTAAAAGAGTTTTTTTAGATGTGCAAGCATGCCTATTCATTTTAAGTATTCCCTATTAATATTTAGAAAAAAGCTTAGGGTAGCATATTTAGACAGCAAAGAATATGGAAAATCTAATTTCTCCAAATTGCAAAATGATTATGCCAAAGAAAATAGATTTAAATTTACTTTTAATGTACATATGAACTGAAAAAAATATAATACTGTACAATACAACTGAACCCTAAACATAATTATTCTAGTCTGTATCAAAAATGAAACAAAATTAGATTAATCATTTATAAACTGCCATTATTTACTCATTTTTCTGTTCCTTCATAATTCAGATTTTTCTACTCAGATTAAAAAAATTAAGGGATTACTTTTCACTTCTACATTTTTATTATTAATATTTATTAGTAGTATTAATAATTTATAGAATATTAATATCCCTTAATATTTTGTTCAATTAATAGAAAGCTACTAGCTCTAAGTTTAACAGGGTGAACTTGTTTAATTATTCAACATAATTATATAAAATAAAATTGATTACATCTGTTACATATTACCAAAAAGTCATGTATTCTTTTTGGTATTTTTCATTTCCCTTTCCCTAGTATTAATATTGGCTTTCCAAACCATAGTATTGTCACAGAATTAGTTAATAATAATTTTTGATGAACATTTTAATTAATGATACTGAAAATTGAACTGTTGCATCCTACTGTAGTTTTGCTCTAGCACAAACTATTTCCAGTTTTCACCTTGCAGGTTATGTAGTTGAGTCTGATTCACACTAACTGTTTGTTAACTTGTTCTTAGCCAACTTAGTGGCACTAGATTGGGGTCACACAACAGGCATGCCAAGGCTGTGTCAGCTACCTGGAAGCACGCCCCCCCCTTCCCCCATGCAACTCAAATCCACTTCCCTCAAAAGTGCAAACCATTGTGGGGACTTCATTTCTGCTAACTTTAATCCCAGTGTTCTGACCCAAACCCTTTTCCAATAAAACAAACAATAATTGAAGGGAACAGAAACCTTTTTAATGAATCTTACGAATCCCCGGTTAAAATGCTGCTGCAAACTAATTAACTTTGATAAGCACAAACCTCGCCAAAACTGTGCAAGACTGCCAAGAATCACAGATAAGAAATATTTCACAACACAAGAGTCTTCAAATACCAACTAAGATACTGCAATGTTCACAAGACTGGAGTTTCAAAATGTTTTTGCTTCCTACAAAGAATGTCTGATTCACAGCTGGCTTTTACCTTCTTGAAGGAGGGGCCATTACCTTGCAGCCTTACTCTTGAGTCACCCGTGTTGCTGCAGCTGTTCTTTCCTATGAGCAGCCCTGAGCACACGCGCACTTGGCACAGGCTCCTCAGGAACCTCCTCATCACTGCTGCCAGCCCCCACAATTTCTGAAGGCAGCAGTCTACTCCCTAATGGTCCTGGCCCTTCATCTGAGTCCTTGCTCTCAGCTGTCCGCACCTGCTGCTGGCTAACTACAACAGTCAGGCTCTGCACTCTGGGTATGTGAGCGCAATTCATGGAAAAACCAGCATCAATTAAGGAAAAGAAAACACTTGGCCATAATGGGCACAGACATGGACTTCATTGATTTGATGACTCTCTGGATTGAGAAAAAGAAGGGTAAGTCGATACAAAACTAAGGGATTGTTAAAAGATAACTGTTCTTGAAAACATGGCCAATAGTGAACGATGCTAGGAAGTATTGTTTGGTAACATCTGAAGTGCTGTAAGTTGCTTGTTCCTGAACTAGACTATTTAAAGTGGCACCACAGATTCTAAATATGAATCCCATAATAGCAGGAGGGCAGAACCTTTGGCAGATGATCCAAATGAAGATCTCCAGTCCTTTCAGCTGGGACCCTCAGGCTCTTCCTAGAGCAGGACCATTCATTAGTTTGAAGTTATGCTCATGTTGTAAAGGCCCAATTAAATATATCCCATCGTGTGGATGATGGGAAGGAAGTGGAGTTAGAGGCATCTAGGGATCAGTAGTAGTGGCAAACTCAACAACTCCACTCTTGAGCCAGTTCCAGAAAGCCCTCAGGAAGTCTTGTCTATACCCATTGATAGTCTCTCAAACTCTGAAATCCAACCACCCAGTCCTAAACAGAGATAATGATTCAACAACAACCAAGAGCAGAGCTCTGTAGATTGATGAGACCTGCCAAGAAACAACTTTGAGAAGAACCAATGCTGAGTAATCTCCCACAGTTTTGTGTACTAGGTGGAGGCTCAAGGGGGCTGATTTGTTGGCCTCGCTCCTGGGAAGAAAACTCCAAGAGCAACTTTTCAAGCCTTAGCTCTGTTGTATTTTCATGGTTGTTAGTACAGGGAGTCCTCAATTTATGACCACAATTGAGCCCAAAGTTTATGCTGCTAAGTGAAACATTTGTTAACTGAATTTTGCACCATTTTATGGCTTTTCTTGCCACAGTTGTTAAGTGAATCACTGCAGTTGGTAAGTTGATAACACAGTTTTTAAGTGAATCTGATTTCCTCATTGATTTTGCTTGTCAAAAGATTGCAAAAGGTGATCGCATGACCTTGGGAAACAGCAACGATCATAAATATGAACCAGTTGCCAAGCATCTGAATTTTGATCACATGATTATGGGGATGCTACAAAGGTGAAAAATGGTCATAAGTCACTTTTTTCAGTGCCATTGTAACTTTGAACGGTCACTAAATGAACTTTTGTAAGTCAAGAACTACCTGAGTTCTAGATTCCCTGCCACTATTTCTCTTATCTTGTCCTTTGGTTTTGTCACTTGTTCTTTGGATTTCTGATGTTGACCCATGCCAGGTCTTTTGATTATGTTTACAATTGCTATTTTAAGATATTGGTAAAAAATTCTGCCTGAGTTTTGCTTATCACTGGGCAGGCATGCAGCTTGCTATCTTGTTGGCTGGCAACCAGCAGTATAGGCACAGGGGGAAAAAAAGAAAATTTAAGAAGTTGAGGAAGGCAAACTTAACTATTTTTCTCCCCACTGCAAAATTAAGTGAAAAAAACAGCAAAAGTTAGAATATTTTGGACATGTGATGTGACACCTGGAAAAATATGGCATACTTCACTTAATCCTCCGGGGAAAAATTTAAGGCAAATGAGATCCAGGCAGAAGAAGAACATCAAAATCTAAGGAACTGATTTGGACAAAACTCAGCAGCACTTTTTTGTGCGACTGTTGATAAAAATAGGATCGCCAACATGATTGCCAATGTCCGATGACGGATATGGCACAACAAGAAGAAGAAAACTCCAGAGCTGTTGGGTAATACATTTTCCTACTTAAAAGAAATCCTAACTCACTCTTTTTTTTTTTCAAGCTAATGCTGCCAACAGTGTGCTCCTACCTTCTCTGAAACACCTTGATGCACTCTTGTTGATACTTTAATTCATTTATTTTGTTCAGTGCAAGCCCAGGAGAAGGCATAACTTCTATTGGGAGGTACTTAGAGAACCAGCATACATGGCCACCAACACTGAAGGACCTTTTCAGCTTTGGATCTGAACTGCAGCACATGCCTCTTTGGGGGGGAAAAAAATGACTCAGATGGTGATGAAAACTATTTAAATGCCAATTCAGACTGCTTGTGTCAGCATTATGAGTTCTGTGTTTGATAAGTTTACCAGCTGTTTCATATATCAAATCATCCTAATGGGCATTGATAAAAGAGAGTCACAGTTCATTACTTTCATATAAAGGGTTGGAAGATTATAGACACTATGCAGCCAGAATCACATTTGCAAGCGGGAGATGAATGCAATCATTTCTAGGGCAGAGCCACAACGTCTTATTTAAAGGCATCAGGCTGGCAGATAATCTTTAGGATTCAAAATTTAATTTTTTTGCTACCTGTCCTTGAATACCAAATTCTGCGGCTGATTTTCCTGCTCAAGTTATAAATTGCGGACCACCAAATGGATTATAATCCCACTTCTCTTTGGGTAATGTGGGGCTCCCTTTGTTCTTCATGTGGGGCTATCTCATCTTTTGAAGATGGAGTTCAGAGTGTTCTAATGGGATTTGCCCAGGTATGTGTGTGTATATGCTAGATGCAAAGTGTGTTGCCCAGTGTGTGTATATGCTAGATGCAAACAGTTCTGATCTGAAGGAGGAAATATGTTTTGGAACGGTATATGATCTCCTGACATGGACAAGAAGACCTGCAGAGCCCCTTCCAACCCTACTATTCTATGTTCTGGGGAGTCACATAACACCTCTCAGCTCTGTAGCTCTTTTCCTATGGTAAGAGGCAATGCTACAAGTCTGTAAACTGCATTAAGGATGAGGTATTGACAATATAATTGCAATTCTTACCGAAGGGCTGTTACCCGAAAACTGGGGTAGAGGACACTGAGCTGATCTTTCCCACTCCCAGTAGTGATCTTTACAGTAACTCACATTGTGAACCAGCAGACTCTGATTGGTTTGACCACGGATAAGATGACTAGAAAAAAAAAAACCCACAGGTTAAGTAGTATTTTATATTTAAATGTCACTTTTGTTGTGGACAAAAAGTCTTTCTACAGTTTAAAAGGGGCTGCCACAGAGAGGAAGGGGTCAAGCTATTTTCTAAAGCGCCTGTAGGCCAGACAAGGAACAATGGATGGAAACTGAACAAGGAGAGATTTAACCTGGAAATAAGGAGAAACTTTCTGACAGTGAGAACAATCAACCAATGGGACAGCTTGCCCTCGGAAGTTGTGGGATCACTTGAGACTTTCAAGAAGAGATTGGACTGCCATTTGTCAGAAATGGTATAGGGTCTCCTGCTTGGGCGGGGGGTTGGACTAGATGACCTACAAGATCCCTTCCAACTCTGATGATCTGTTATCTGTTAAAACATCAGAAACATTTGAGTCAGGTCTATATAAAAGTCCTAGCCTTTCTAATAGGGTTTTTTCTCTCCAATAAAATTATATTGTGCTATAGTAGACATAGATGATGATGATGATGATGATGATGATGATGATGATGATGATATCCATTTGGTCATTTCCAACTCCTGGCAATTCTATGGACCAGGTATCTCCACTTCTTCCAAACTTGCACTACTTTGAGATTTTCTATGCTCTGGCTGGTGTCAATTTTGACAGTGTGCAGCCACTGTGTTCTTTGATGGCGGCTAGGCACCATCAGAGCTGACACCAGACACCATATATAATGTATAATAATGTAGATAAGTTTCAGAAGGAAACTGAGCTGAGATTGATGGCTGTCCTGGTTTACGTTGAGGTTTGATCTCAGAATTAGTTTATAACCCCCAGCTGGTCACCTCGTAAGTTGGACATTCAAAGTAATATTTCGCTGTGTGACTAATGTGTGTGTGTGTGTGTGTGTACATACTTACCCCATACCATGAACGACCAGGCCAGCGAAGAAAACAATGAATAGGTGATGGGTATACCAGAACACCTCATAGAAGGATCTTCTGATGGTTTCAGTAGATGAAGTCATTATCAGAATTAGCGACACAGTGATTAGGAGTCCTGTCACTCCGGCTATGCTTCTCAGGATTTCAGCTAATGTATTCTACAGGGAAAATGGTTTATAGGAATATTGGATTAATAGTGTAACAAAAATATTAATTTAATTTTAAAAAAATTAAGATTAGACCCGGGGCGTTAATATTAAAACCTATTTTCTATTTGATAGTAAAAATCTATCAGTAGCAAGGGGTGCAATTTCTGTGTATTTGTGAAATGGTAAGAGGAAACAAGACTGTCTTAGCAGTTCCTGTTATACTATACTTAGGTATTCTGAAGAAAATACATGATTCAAACAAGATTTAATGAAGCAGACACTAATGAGGGGGAAAGCATAGCATTATCAAATAAAGGAATAAGTGTAAATAAAGGTAATATGTGTGATTCTATATTCCTCCAGAAGGAGGAATATAGAATATGCCAGAAGGAAGTATGTCTTTCTGTAGCATTTGCAGAATTTCATCAAATGTTGCTTCGGCTATGCTGTATAGTGATCGGATTCATCTGAAACACAATCTATTTTCAATAGCCATCATAATAAGGACAAATTTTGTAGTTAATATAAATGAATATTTAATTGTTTAAAATATGTGGCTACCCATTGGAACTTACGCACTGGTAAGTGAATTTAAGATGACAGCCTAAACTATTTTATTGGCAATAATAACTGTACATTTGTACTGGTTTTAGAACAATGACAAATGATTGTTGAACATGAAGACTGTTATGGTATCATAATCTCTCTCCCCTTCTCCATCTCACATCAAATATATGTCACCATGGGTTTCAAGAGAATATGCTATAGAAATTATCAACAACTAATAGCAGTGGCAATTCAAAGTCTTTTATTTTGGTATTCTTATGAATGATTGATTACTATATCCCTACAAAATGACCCTACTCGATTCCCCTTTTTATGTATTGTTTTCCATTTCTCTGCTCCCAGCATTTGTTTGTTAATTTAGGATGTGAGTTGGACTGTGTTTTCTGAGTATAGGAAATTTTCAGATGAATGAAAGCTAACCAACCAACCACAAGACCAACACCAAAATGAACCTACTGTGTCATAGCTTCTGATGGGGTTCAGGTAGCTTTCGTTTGGGTTCCCACCAATGCCAGACAGTTTCTTCCTCAAGTCTCCTGCTTGTTTTGAATGGCTGAGATGAAATTGTTCTATATTGACCAAATGTGCAATGATGTGAATAGCTATAAAAATAGGTTTTAGAAAGTAAAGATTATGATGTATTATTACTGGAACATGCCAGACATCAATTTAGGAGGGACTATCTTCCTGCCATAGTCAATCAGTACATCTGATAAAGTTTTCTTGCCTTGACTAAGAGACAACACATAGGTTTATTCGGCATTGCTGAATGGAAGCATTATTCATTTATCTTTGCAATGCAAAATACCACCATGATTTTTCCTGTTCCTAATGTCAATCTCTATTTTGCTTCTATTACATCTCTTCTTCCAAATGGTGTTGCCCTGATTCATTCTCTCTCTCTCTCTCTCTCTCTCTCTCTCCCTCTCCCTCCCCCCTTCTCTCTCTTTCTCCCCCTCCCTCCCTCCCTCCTTTCCTCCCTCCCTCCTTCCTTCCCTCCCTCCCCCTCCCTCTATCTATCTATCCAAGGAAATACACATGACAGTCATGATAGGCAAGGTTTATTTCTTTGGCTATGCTATTGTCCAGCTTCAGCATATTATTTGCCAGGAGGGAAAACATTCACCAATACTGTTGTTATTTTGAGTCTAGCTACTTTTATAATTTATTATTATAGAGATATTTTATATAAGCTGCAATTACAAGTCATTAGCTATCTGACCAGTAAGCAAAGAAAGAATGAAGCAAGAGTTAAGTTTTGTTATTTTATATTACTTTATGTTATCCTTGATAAAACACATACAACTGTCATAGAATTAGCATTTGAGAGAGAAAGAATAGGAATTACAACATGTGAGTCTTGGATAATTGTTAGACTGATTTGTCACTTTCTAATTAATTACTTTACTATTCCCCATATAATCAATCACTTGCTAATTTACAGGTAGACGTCAACTTATGGATCATAATGGAACCTACCTATCAAAGTTGTAAATCATGACAGTCATAAAATGGGTCACCAAGGTGTCTGACCTGATTTTACAATCTTTTTTTGCAGTGGTCGTTAAGCAAAACAATGGTCATAATTTGAGGAGTACTTGTACATTGTTGTAAATAGGAGGAACTCATAGATAGAAGGCTAGAAGATTCAAATCTTGAAACTTTCTAGAGCTTCGCATTCTAGTTCCACCCTTCTGTCTTTTGAAGCAGTGCTTTGATAGTTCTGTTGTCACCACTTTCTCATGTGACATCCTTTCCCTGTCCATGATATTTTAGAGTGGTCAAAATGCCACAACCTCTGCAGCTTTACTGGTGATTAAAATGGAAAGGATGGGCCTGTAGAATAAGCCAGGTTTTTAAGATCTTCCTAGGATCATAGCCATGTGGTATCAGGAGGGATAGTTCTCCAAACATCCACCATGTCTCCTAGTTGCCATAACATGACATTCTTTTACTGATGGGATCCAGAGCATGTCAACCCTGGGTATTTGGGTTCTAAAAGCTTTAATTTAAAATTATTGGTAAATAAGGGTGTAAACACCTTTCTATGGGCTCTTTCTTCCATTTGTCTGGGATATACCTCAGGCAAGATTTTAAAATATAAATGGGTTATTCCATATATCAGTCTTTACTTACACACACAAAAGATGTGATACATACTGAAATGAATTCCCACTTTATGAATAACTTCTTAACCTAACCTATTAAACTTACGTTGGAAAGAACAGCCAACATAGTTTGGTGCACTTTTACTTTGTTGCATGAGAAAACTAAAATAAGTCAAATTAATGGATTTCTATTCCTGGAATGACTTCTTAATTAAGAAAAAGAAATGTGTGCACATTTTTCAGGAATGTATTCATATACATGAATATGAAAGCAAATTGATAAATTGCTGTCCGATGAAAGCAAATTGATAAATTGCTGTCCATGATAAAGAAACATCTCATCGTATTGCTTTGTGGCATATTCTGAATTCCATACTCTTTTGAGGTTTTCAGCAAAACAAAGAACAAAAATTCAGTTCATTGATTCTGGCAGGAATTATGCCATATTAGATTCAAGAAACATCAGCACCTGCTTAGTAAAATGACTGAAACATTCATCTTATTGTTTAAATGTTCCTATGAGCTGTGAACAAAGAGAGTAAGGGTAAGCAAAGTAGAGATAAATTAATGCATGTCAGGCATAGAAGATGGGGATAGAAATAATATTTTTCCTTAACATTTTTACAATGTTAGAATTAGGCATTATTAACTGAAACTGAATGCAAATGATCCATAACTGATCAAAGAAAAGACTTGATATTTGTAATATATTGTATGATTTATTCAAGATGGTGGTGTCATCAGGTGCAGATAACCACCAATTTAGATGGCTGTAAAAATTTTGGACAAAATCAAGGAGGATTGGCTTATCAATGGCTTTTAGCCAAAGTACAATCTACTTTTTCTTAAGACACAGACAACACAACTTCTTCATTTAATTCTATCAACGAGGTCATTAAGCAAGGTGCTAATGAACATGAGAGAGAGGGAAAGAGAGAGGGGAAGGGAAGGAGGGAGGGAGGGAGAGAGAGAGAGAGAGAGAGAGAAACCACTTGCTGCTGTCTCATTCAGATACAGTTATCTCATACAGCTATACCTGTGTTACTCTCACTCAGGCGTACATTGTTATGAGGGATATGAAATTTGGTTGAATTTTTTTTAGTTCTCATTTATTACCATCATACAGGGATGTGGTGGCTCAGTGGCTAAGATGTTGAGCTTGTCGATCAGAAAGGTCGGCAGTTCAGTGGTTTGAATCCCTAGTACTGAGTAATGGAGTGAGCTCCCATTAACTTGTCCCAACTTCTGCCAACTAGCAGTTCGAAACCATGTAAATGCAAGTAGAAGAATAGGGACCACTTTGGTGGGAAGATAACAGCTTTCAGTGTGCCTTTGGCATTTAGTCATGCTGGCCACATGACCACGGAGAAGTCTTCGGACAGCGCTGGCTCTTTAGCTTTGTAATGGAGATGAGAACCACCCCCTAGAGCCAGAAACGACTAGCACGTATGTGAAAGGGGAACATTTACCTTTTGTGATGATCTGGAATGTCCCACAAATGTAACAAAAACCAAAACGTAAATAAATGTTCTTTAGTGCCTTCAACTTGGCTTCACGGTTCAATTGTTCACAGTTGGAGATTAAACTCTTTCCAAAATAACATTCCAAACGAAAGAAATACAGTCCAACTCAAAGAGCAGATAACAAAGCAATAAAAAAACCAAAAACAAACCACACTGAAGAAAGTTCCACGACAGACCAGGATAATTAATTACAAACTTCAAGAAGATAACCAGGTATAGTTCGTTGGAAGAATGCCAACCAAGATAAACCTCATCCAGGAATAAAGCACTCTTGGTTTCCAGTGTTTGCTAGCACGCAGGTCCAAACTCTTATGCAGTTCTCACACCTATATCCCATGAAGAGAATCAAGGCCCTCTCCTCCTGAGTAGACCACGTCTTTCCCTTATCCTCTCCCCCCTGCGTGCCCTAGGATGGATAGGGGATGGGCCTGGGTCCTCCTCTGACTGCTCAGCCGGCCTCTGCCCTTCCCCAGCCTCCTCCACAACCTCGGGAGCCACACTTCCACTCCCTGCCGGCTGTTCCTCCTCTCCCTCAGAGTCAGTCTCCACCAGGGGCTTAACACCTTTTATTACCATCATATTTGCAAACGGTTGCTAACCAAGGTAGTCACTAAACAAGGAGTGACTATATATCTTAAATATCAGCTGCTAGGAAATAACCATTGAAGACTATTGTCCTCCTGTCTATATTTGTGAATTTCGTAAATATACCTGGTTGGCCATGGCTGTAATACCAGAATATTAGACAAGACTTAATGTCCTTTTATGCTTGCATTGTCTCTGTGGTATGATATTTTTGTTGTGCTGTATTTACAATAAACTTGTCTTTCTGCTGGAAAATATAGTAAAATCTACATGTATAGTATACAAAAAGCACAAATATTCCTATTTCAATTAAAGCTAGAAATAGAAATGTAAAAGAATGGTGGTAATAAGGGTTGTATGGGATTCCCATTTTCAAAGCAATTGTATTAATTCCAACTCCATTAAAGCCAGGTGAGGCTTCACAAATGGTCACAACGTAAGTCATTGCCATAGGAAATCCTGAATGCTAACTCCAGGGATGGCAATTTAGTTTAAGGGGTTTTTTTTCCTCCAAAGTTAACTTCCACCGATCCACAATAATTGAGCATTGGGAGGTATGTGGAATCACTCAAGCATGCAGCTAATATGCTGAATTTGTTTGATCCCAGATAGAAGCAAGTAATATTGCAGGCAAAATGTTTTCAAACTTACTTGCATTTACAGCTACTCCATAAGCAATCATCTTGTGAAATGTGATGTTTTTATCCAATTGTCTCCTCAGTATTGTTCTGCAACACTTAATGAAAACAAAGAGGTATTTTAAATTATGTTTATTTCATTTACATGACTCTGAGCTTAAATTTAGTAACTGTGATATTCATTTCTCTCCTCCCTCCCATAATACATGAGAAAGAATGAGATCACAGGTTTTTCAGTCTAAAATAGAGTTTCTGTTCACACAATTATTTAAGCAAAGTACATAATCCATAATATGAAGTTGACTTGGTCAGGAACTGTAAATGTGGATAAATCACAGTTTATCCTTTTTTTTTCTTTTTGTAATCTGCAGCTGATAAAAATGGAAACAAAAATGTACAACCCCTTCAAAAATACAGAGTAAAGAGAGAGAAAAGTCCATAGATTAACAAAGCTCCCTTCTTAGGTAAATGATGCTAATATACAACTTATTATATTTTATATTTGAATGTAGCCTAGAGGTTGAATATTCAGTTAGTCTTTTAGTTGCACTACCAAAATATATCTTGTTTGCATACTGGAAATGCAACAGTTTTGTTCGTTAAAATTGTTTTGTACAATTATAAGCCTTTCTATTATGGAAAAAAGATTATACCATGCATTTAATTGATATAAGCTACAGCTGTTTTTCTTTAAAACATATTTTTAAAAGCACAAATAGAGCCATATAAAATTGCTACTGCATCACAAGGCAGACAAATATATTTATTGTACAGTTGTGTTACAAAAGGCTACCTTTTTAGCAGTCCATTTTATTTCTAAATGTCTTAAATAATTTCCTATCTGCAGATTTTTCCCTCCCAGAACTCCTCCATTTCACAATTAGCGCTTACATTTTACTGGCAAATATGCAATTTCTGCATTACATTGTTTAACCAGTTTGAAATCGGGATCACAGCTTTTTCCAAAGAATTATGTGAATGATAATAGTGAATGGTTTCTGTGAATTCTCTGCTATACAATTGCCTTAAATCCTAGCACCGCAGTCTTTTGTTTTGAACCAGGAGAGTTAACTAGGTTGAAGATATGGTGCAAACAAGTCCACATGGTCATTATTCATTTGTGCAAGATCACCCTATTTCAGGCTTCACGTTTATGAATGTTACAAGGTACAATGAAACAATAAACTGAGACAAGATAAAAATCACAATGGATAATTTCCCTGTGTCTCTTGCCTGGTGAATTGGCTCTTTTCCATAATGAAAAGTGATAATAATCATATCTAACAGATACATTCATGCATCTTTCTTTCCTTGTTTCATTCCATCAACAAGCAAGTTATTATTTACTACTATGTTAATCAAAGTCTATCCAGACTTGTCTTTCCAACAATGCAAGGGTTTCTTCCTTCCATAGAACAAATTGAGATCTAAAGGTAACAATGAAAGAAGGGAGACATAATTTTTGCCAGTTCTTTTCCCTCTTGTAACTTCATTATATTTACTTTATGATTCAAAACACTGTTTTATGAAGATAGGAAGTTGCCATACAGCTGAAACATGCCCTCTGGACTAAACCAGTATTATGCATCAACTCCATTTAACATGTGTTTCGATAAACTTTTACTTATTGCATTTATTCCTTACTTCCCACTAAAAGACCAAAGGTGGCTCACTTAGGAGATCTTCAAATTTTATGCCCACAATAATCTCTCTGTGAGATAGGTTGGGCTCAGAAAGAGGATTGGCCCAAAATCACCTTTTGAGCTCCTGGTCCAGAGATATTTATTTACTTACCAGCATCTACTTACCAATGTTATTCATTTACAACTAAATCTTACAGATTATCTTCTTGAAGAAGAAGAAGGGGGATTTCTAGTACACAATCTGAAAGTATACTAAAACGTTGAACCAATAAGAGTTTAAAAGACAATGGATGGATTACTGCTATCACTAAACCTTACTTACAAAAGTCCCAAAGGTGTCTTCTTTCCCTAAGAGGCAACTGGACTTTCTTGTTTTTCTTTAAAGAAGTTTCACTTTTCATCCAAAAAGCTTCTTCAGTTCTTGGATGAGAAACACAATGTCTTCAAAGAACAACAAGAAAGTTGCCTCTTGAAAAAGCACCTTTGGGATGAACTAGGACCTGGAGGACTGAGAATCTCCGTAGATATTACTTACAAAACTTCCCCGTAGGAAGGAGATGAGATTCCTGCTGACTGGCAGGAGGATCAGCAAGCAGTTGAAGTTGAGGCAAGCAGCAGAAGCTCTTGCCCATGCAAGTGCAGACTAGGGACAAAAAAAACCCAAAACTGTTAAGGTGAAACTAAGAATTTCACATGCTAAAACAATCAAATCTCTTTTTGTTTATTTCTGAAGGTTTAATTCCTAAGCTGACCTTGGATGAAATGGTTGATATGGTCTACAGTAAAAGAAAGAGACAAAAATGTTCAGCACAGCAAACTTTTTTTTTAAAAAGGTTGGTCAATTATTTTTATCAGCAAAATATCTTGCAGTCACGTTTCTGATCTTAAGACCTGGCAACTAAGTTCAGAGATATCAAATAAGGCAATGCATTATGATTATGATGGTCAAACAAATAATCCGACTTTAGCAACATTGTGTGAAGGCCTACCTAGCTCTCTGGACAAGGCTCTAAAGTATAAAAAAAAGAAAGGAAGAGGGCAACCAGCAGCAAGGTGGAAAGATTTACTGGTATTGTTGGAAGACCTAAAAGTATCACATTAAGAACAAATAACCACAGAGAAAATCTATTTCTGCGATTACTAAGACAAAATAAGTAGCCTCTGCAACAAAGGAAGAAGGCAATAGAGAAGGTTTGTTTAAGAAGTATTGAGGTGGGGAATGAAGAATTTGTAAATAATGGATAGAATTTTTTCTCACCCCACACCTTCTAAGATGCATTTCATGAGCCATTAGAAACTGTGTATTTTTAAAGTGCCACAGATGCATAAAGGGAAATAATTTTAAAATAAATTTCCTTAAGACAATTATTTGGATAAGTCTAGCCCGCGGTTTCTCAACTTGGACAATTTTAAGGTATGTGTGGACTTCGACTTTCAAAAGTCCTCAACCAGCATGCAGGAAAATGGGCAAACAAAGTCGCCAAGTCTGAGACACATTGGTCTAGGTAAAGAGATAGGTGCATATAGAAGCAAAGATGTAGTAGAAATTTGGGTAAGTGAGGGTATTGGGACAGGTTGGCATAATGAAATAGGTGGAGAGCTAAGTAAAAGATCCAGAAGCTATTTTAGAAGAAGTTTACTCACACCCAACATAACACGTGTGTAGAGGTAGGCGTCCTCAGATTCATACCAGAAGAATGTGTCAATGAACAAGTAGAAGTTCATCCCCAACCACAATAACTAGAACAGAAAAGTTTTCACTAGTTGATTTCAAGTATTTATTTAAGCCTGTTGGTTTAGAAATGTCTTCCTTAGTGCTTTGAGAAATTCACAAATGCTATGTGAAAAAAACAAGAGAACAGCCTGCTTTATCAAGAATTCCCCTCCAGACATCAGAATCAGTAGCTTGATTATGAAATACTTACAACTAGCAGAACTGACAAACTTTCATTCAAAATCCAAATCCCCATCTTGATTTTCTTTGTTCTGCACTAGCAGAGATTTGCTATTTCCTTGTAATGCCAACTGAGTCCTCTGGATCTTCCCCGCACTGCATATTCAGCACTAGAACTGCAACCTAGGGATACGGTATTCTAATTAAGAGCTTTCTACCAGATGTCAATCTCCAAGGGGAAGAGACTTTGTGATTTGTGAAACGAACAAGCAAGTCATGGAAGATACATCACGTGTATTCTAATCAATGAGGCCTTCCCCCCCTCGCAGTCATCTACACGACTGCAAATAACAACTTTAGAGATGCCCTGGAATTCTTCTTCCAAGCTGCATGCGAAGGAAGTGCAGAGAGAGCTGTGTGGAGTTTTGAAAGGGGGAACTTTGCTTCAGCAAGGCTTTGATCAAAGTGATGCACTGATCAAAGCGGCCCCCTGGCTTGGGGGGGGGGGGTGTTTCTATACATGGCTGCATGCGCTCAGAGGCTCCTTTCCCTTGCATTACAGCAGATGGCTCAGTCAAGCTGGCTTGCTTTGATGTCGAGATATGTGGTGTAGGAGCTAAGCGACTCCATTTTCCTAGTCAAGATATTGCCTTGAATTGGAGCACCGAAATAGCAGAGATCAGTAGTACTGAAGCCCAGCAAACTCACTTCAAATATTAATATCTATGTGTTATAATGAAGTAAACCGGTCAGACTGAGCCTGGATCCTGGTAACTTCATAACTACCATGTAGTTTTCTTAGCAACATTAGAGAAGTGGTTTGACGTTCCCTTTTTCCACCCCCCACCCAACTTTCCAGGCTAGCCCACAGCCCTAGCGGTCTCCCATTCAAATATTATACAAGTCTATTCTGCTTAGCTGGCCAGATGCTGCTGAGAGTTATTATTTTGAATCAGCCATATCCCAAAAGTGACAAATCCATTTTATTCCAAAGAATCTAAATTTTCTTCAGAGACTGGGTCAGAACATGCAGCTTTTTGCACATGCATGTGAGCACAAAAAAAGTTGTGTGCACATGCATGTGAGCACAACGGAGACCAAAAAAGGATCACACTCCTCAACTTGTTCTGTAGACATTGACTGGACAGGCAAGAAAGTTTCTTTCAAGCCCAGTGATATGGACCGTTTCTTCTGGTCCATCTGAGAACAGAAGCTTAGGGATCATTGGTGCTCTCTGACCTTGGTTGTTTACTAGCAGATATTTCCTCACCCAAACTAGGTACCATCACCGGTGCTGGAAGGGAGTGGGGTTTGCTCTCATTTTATATTCTAGTGGCTTGCCCTGGCAGTGTTGGTGGGGGAGGGTCTTTGGGGTCCTTTGATTGGCCTGTTTACAGTCGGCTTGTTTGGCAGTTCCTTGATTGCAGTATTATTTACTTCTTGACTGTTGATCTGATGTTAATCTTGGTGTTAACATTAATTAGGAGAGCCAAAAGAGATCAATCACATCCTCTCTCTCATTGAAAATCCCTTTGTTTTCTCCTTTACTATACACAGCTATGCAAAAGTTTACACTGCCACCAGAAATGGGTGTACTTCCCACTAATGCCTGGGGAATGTGTCACTACTCCAGATTCACCTTTCTAGGAAGTACAAGGCCTTCGTGATGTGGTGCCTTCACATGTTAGGCTACTGCATCTTTCTCATCCCTCAAGCTGAAGGTTTAGTTTGACTATTTATAGGGCATGCCTTTGGGAATTTTGAATAGAAAAAACCACATATTCTTTCAACATGTATTATTGTTTCTAATATTTTCCTTACAAATTCTTTGAAGCTGAGACTACTCAGTCTAGGTCACCACAAAGTGTCTTGTATTAGATGGTTTCATATGAAATGATGATCAATCATTAATTATAAAACATGAATATATCATTATACACTAACAGTTATTATTTAACTGTAATAGGTATCCATAACTACTTAAACATACCTCCTCCTCCCCCACAACTTTTGTACACCATGAGATAGAAAATGAGAAAGCGAAATAAGGTCGGCTACGATTGGGTGACCTTCTTTTCTCCTCCTCTCCTTCCCTTTTTAATGTCAGCATCTGAATTAGCCATACTTCAAAGCCAAAGGGGAAAAAAAAGGCTGCACAAGACATTCTCTTTTGAAGTACAGCTGATCCAGACACCAGTTTTCTAAAATGAAAGTCTCTCTTTCTCTCTCTCCCTCTCTCCTCTCTCTCTTTTTCTCTGTTTTTTCAAAGGCATCTGACTGGGATTTTTCCAAGAACAGCAAAGTCAGAGGCTGCTTTGGATTCCTAGCCATGAGAGTGCTTCTAAGTATACTTCAAAGAAGAATTGTTCATGTAGCGTCTCTTTGAAGTTCATCTGATTCAGATCCAGATGCTAGCTTTCTGAAAGAATCCAGTATTTCCACAGGAATTAATGGCGCTCCTCTAACATATTATTTAACAAAAAGTAAAGTACGCTCTCAAACATAAAGTGATTTAGAATAGATTTTGAAATGCAGATGAAACAGGGGTTGCCAGATGTAGGAATCGTGCCAGTTCATCAGTGTTTTATTCGTTAGAAGCGACAGCTCAAATCTAATAAACATACAGTCTAAACAGAAAGTATTGTCATCTGTATGCAACATTACAGGCTTTTAAAGACTTTGAGAGTCTTGAGGCAGCTATTCCTTTGAGATCCATTGCCACTTTATTCTCACTGCATCTGGGCCAACATCGTATTTTCCCCCCCATTGCCTTTCATCCATAGAAGTAAAATTTACTGCTGAGCATTTCCCTCGATATCTGTCCATGTAGTTTTCTCAGCTGAATACAGAAGTGATTTGCCTTTGCTTTCTTCTGGGATGTGTTTTAACTTCCTATTCTAGCCTATTAAGTCCCTGCTTTTCCTAACCTCTTTTTCTTACCTGAAAACCTCAAAATCCTATGCTGTCTTTTATGTTATTTGAGTGACTTATAATAAAGCTATTATTACTTATATATAGATGCTCTCTCTCTCTCTCTCTCTCTGTGTGTGTGTGTGTGATGGGCACTTTAGCTCATATTAGCTATGACTGTTCTTTATCTAAAGTCATTTTGGGATGATATTGTTTTACTGCACCCTCTGATTTCTTTCGAATCCTGAATCATAATAGCAATAGCACTTAGATTTGTATAACGCTTCACAGAGCTTTACAGCCCTCTAATAAGCAGTTTACAGAGTCAGCATATTGTCCCCAACAATATGGGTCCTCATCTTACTGACCATGAAAGGATGGAAGGTTGAGTCAACCTTGAGCCTGGTGACATTTGAACTGCCAAATTGCAGGCAGCCAGCAGTCAGCAGAAGTAGCCTGCAGTACTGCATTCTAACCACTGTAGCTTTTTTAACTAGATGGGCAGTCCTCCTTACAAGTTGCTTGAGTAGCAAAATGTCTATGGAGCTTCTCAGTCATCCAGGTCATGGTTGTCCCAAAGGTGCGTTTTCAAGAGGCAACTGGGCTTTCTGGTTTTTCTTTGAAGATGTTTTACTTCTTATCCAAGAAGCTTCTCCAGCTCTACTTCAAAAGAAATAATACATACATATACACATGCTATATACACTATATATACACAACACACACACATGTACACACATACACACACATATATACATATATGTGTGTGTGTGTGTGTGTGTACATGTATGTGTGTGTATACATACACACACACACACCACCACCACCATTGTCCATTTTGAATACATAGCAGAAAGAGGAAACTTGAGAGACCACAAGACTGATATTTATGGGACAAAACTGTGGCTGAATCTGGATATTCTGTTCGGTTACCACAAAGCCTCCTCCCAGAAGGTAACAAGGAAAACAGGCCATGAAGAGGATACGTAGCCTCCCAGACAATCCTGCGGGTCCTGCTCAAGCATCGCTTATATGCAGAGATGGGCTGCTGCCAGTTCTCACTGTTCAGGCAAACCAGTAGTTAAGATTCTGCTCAGTTTGGTGAACTGGCCCCACCCCTGCTTGTTTTTTGGCCTGTTTTCCAGGCCATTTTTGGGCCTGAAAACGCCCAAAAAACAGCCCCAAAATGGGCGGGGGCAGGGTTATCCAGTGGTGGAATTAGTGAGTGGCCGGGAGGCGGGGATCGGTGTGATGAGTAACGTCACCCACCCAGTCATATGAGCCAACCGGCTATGTCTACCCAGCCAGAGAACTAGTTGTTAAGTTATTCCAATCCCACCACTGCTTATATCCTGTGTCCTGGACAGAAGGAAGTGAACTACCAATAAACTTTTCTGCCATCCTCACCACTCTCTGCGCTGCCTTCCTGTCTAAAGCAGTAATGCTCCCCACCAGACAGTAATGTAATTTGACAGAATGCTCTCAATTGTCCCTTTATAGAAAGTGGTAAGGACAAAGGAAAGAAGATGTACTTTTCTCATGACAAAGAAAATAACACTGTTCTAAAACTGGAACAGTGAAAGATGAATTTCTGCTGCTCTCCATGATGGGCTGGGAATGAACGAGGGAAAGATCACAAGGATATGATTAGCAAGACAATTCCATGGGCTAGTTTGCTATGAGGAAGTGTCCACAGAAAACCTTCAATAATAGAATGACAGATAATGGAAGCTTCAGAGCTGAGGCAAATCTTCCCTTGGATGTTCTTGCTTTCTGTGTGCACAAGCTCCTTCCCCCAGGGGAAGCACAAAAACATGAAATCTTCCATCTGTAATGTGAAAAGCTGCAGCAGCAAATAGGGCTCAGTTAAAGTCCCAGTGATTTTCAATGGACTAAATTACAAGATGCCTTACAGGCTGAGGTTACAGGCTGAGTTACCTGAAAAGATGGCGGGGTTGGGAAACAATTGGTTGTTGTTCTTTCAATTATTCCCCCACCTCCTCCAAAGCCATATAAGCTTTAGGCTAGCTGAAGACTTCTAGTGCTTCAAGACAAAAATATCAGAAGGCTTTTAAAAGATTGCAGCAGGTAGCAGGTAGATACCAAATGTTTCATTCTCCTCAAAAATGAATACTTCTGTTACTACAAGATTGAAAGGAGCCATAAAACGTGCAGAGAGGTATCTTAATATTCCCCAGTGAAGAGCACAGAGGGAAATAGAGTGAGATAATTGTACTCCATAATGAATCATTCATTATTAAAATTTCAGACGGACCGGTAGAATGACAAATTCTGCTGAGTAAAGAGGAGGGAGCTAAACTTTATGGCTAAGATACCAGGTTCACCTTCTGGACCAAGGTGCCTAGACCATTTGTCAAAGAATGAGAAAAGAACCCATGGAAGCATGCATGTTTTGTGAGACCATTACTTAGCAGTTGTCACCCTTTTGAAAACACAGCTTCCTCTGCACTTAAATCAGACATGGAGGCATCATGGCACGCACAAATAGCACTTAATTCTTATCCTACCATACTGTTTTTTTCAGAGCTCTTCTAGGTATTGTAAGAATTAGGCATTTGATAAGCACCAGTTCATAATGCTGATTATGACTGTGAAGTAGAAGCAGTTGTTTATCTCTTTTTAATTAAAAAAAAAACCTTTTTTGATTTTTTTAATTGAAGTTTGTGTTACTCAAATATAATACAAACAAAAGTCAAAAATACAGAAAAGAATAAAAACTATTCCTATGTGGTTACATTACAGTACATAATTCACTTCTTCCCATAACTTCCCTCCCTCCATCATCCACTTTATCCAATCAGAAATCCAAAAATTGTCAGACCTCTCCTGGTATCAGCAGAAATCCAAAAAGGATTTCCAGCATTCTATAAAGATAGTTCTTATTTTAAATCTGAAGAAACAGATACAAATTAATTTGCCTTCTTTTTGCTTCTACCAGTCTTAATCTTTAATTCATCAAGTTTCTGTTATGGGGTTAAATTTACTTTCAAACTTTCGTTCTCCCAATTCAAAGATTTCTTCAAAAAATGCTTTTTGTAAATCCAATAAGTCCTTGTCCAGATAATTTTCCAACTCTTGATTTGTCATTTGTATTTCCACTATAACAATAATCTCTATTTTATAATCCACAATTTCACCATTTCCCAATATTTCTACATTGTTTGGGATTTGCTCTTCCACATCTTTTACATATTTGACTTTTTCTTTAAAATGTGCAAGAAATGTATCGGCAGGTGTAGAAATTGTTACTGTCAATTTAGTTATAATTTTATCTCCCAGGTCTTCAAAGATCCTTTGAAATGTCTCCAATGTCACATTTTTATCTCATTCTGCAAGTTTCTGCCTGAAACTTTAGTCCCCTCTAATGTCTCATTTCTGTATTCACAAAATCTCAAGTTTCTTTATTTTAAACTTTCCACCAATAATCTCTTTCCTTGTAGACTAAACAATTCTCATTCCCATGAAAATTGCTTCTTTATTCCAATTTTCAAAGCTCTTACAAAAATTATATTCCAAATTCAAGTGGTCCCTTAATCCATTTAAAATGTTCTTGGGTTAAATTCTTATTTAGCTTTTTGTCATTTATTTTATGTTCTTGAATTCTTTAAACTATAAGTTATTTTTTTCTTCTATTTTGGGATAAAGTTTTACTCATCAGATAGATTTTTCAGACTTATTTGTAAGACCTTTTTTTAACTTTAAAATAATTTTAAATCCAAAAGTGTTTAAAAGTGGAAAAAAAGACAAATTTAGTATCCTTAAAGACTCCACCATGTTGAGAGTTTGATGGCTTTCCTCATGTCCTAGAGCTCAACCCACATGTTGTCTGTTGTCCTGTATTCTCCTTATGAGGAGCAACCATCTGCATCACAAATGAGCAATCCCATCCTCTCCTTATCCAGAAGGGCTCTCTTGGAATGAGCTTGCCAACCAGTCCATCAATCATCTCATTGTCATTTCTGCTTATTTGGAAGCATCTAATTCACCAAGTTTTTTTCACCCAGAAGTCCTGGGAGCAGATGTTTATTCATCATGGTTCTGGGTTCCTTTGATGGGGAGAAAATTATTTTAGATTGTGTCGTCTGTTAGGGTTTTAATAATTATCTTGTCAAATAATTATTTGTCCCACCATTATATTTATATACCAGGCTTGCACTGCTTGTGTCTATGTTTCCTAAGATAAGCAAATAGGATATTTTGTAGGAGATACAGATTAGCCATTCAACATATATTGTGCATGCTGAAGATTTATGGTTAGTCTCTGAAAGACTCCTACATGAATCATTAGAAAGATTTTAACCATCTGCTCAATAGTATAGAGCTAGATGGACCAATGCACTTCAATAAAGTAGCTTTTTAAGTTCCTAGGTAACAAAAAAAAAACCACTTTCTGGAATGTATGTGCAATTTAACCTGAAAATAACCCATAATAAACAAGTCACTGACTTGTTAAAGTAGCTCTGTCATGCAGCTGTTTTAAAAGCCATGTATGCATCCACTTCTTAAGAGCCTGCAACAGCTTTTGAAGTAGCCAAGCAAACCTTGCAAAAGACTTAGCTGTTTTAACAAGTCAAAAAGAGGTGCATTGTTTGTGCTCCCATAAATTGAGAAGCTTGTTTACTGTAGTTTGTGAAAAGGATATTAAACATTGCTTTTTAAAGAAATATTGCCTTATTTTCCACTTTCCCAAGATGTAACAGTATAGCTCTTGTTTCTGCAATGAATAGATCAAGAAGGTTTGTGATTCATCTTCAAGAAAACAAAATATGCAAGATGATTGAATGCAGACTCGTTTTACATGTAGAAACTAAGATTCAACTATAATTGATTTAATATGGATTTTGCAAATGGATCTTAATAACTTTCTTTCTATATTCTCATGTAACATTACCCACTGGTCTGTATTCTAGCCATCTTAAATTTTATACTTTGAAGAAGTGGAAGAATATACAAGATATTCCACTCGGTGTTTCCCAGTTATCTTGCCCCTGGAACTGCATGCATAAATGCATGTATACTGTAAGTAATGATATAATACATTTCAGGGAAATAATATTAGCTTAAGCAGTACCACAACTTATACTCAAATGGTTAGGAGTTGGTCTTGTTGGTTAAGAGCTGTAGCGGCGCAGTGGTTAGAATGCAATATTGCAGGCTAACTCTGCCCACACCCAGTAGATCTTATGAGTTGCAATAGTTCATAAAGTCAATATGATCTGAGAGAGTCAGATTGTTGGGGGCGATATGCTGACTCTGTAAACCGCTTAGAGAGGGCTGTAAAGCACTGTGAAGTGATATATAAGTCTAAGTGGTCTTGTTTCTATACCCCGGCTTGTAAGCAGATAATGGTTGGACAAATCAACAATTCGAAAATGCAATTTACTGAAGACTTCGTATAGGAGCTTTCAATGTCCTCCCAAAGAGAGCAGAAGAGAAGGTAGAGAAATCAACTTGTACTTCTAACACAGTTGTTATGTTGAATAGGGACCAGTTAATTATGCCATATTCACCCTTGTTCATTAAGGTAACACATCAGCAATCATGAACAGAAATTAGATTTGTTCATGTTGAAATCACCAAGGAAGTAAAAATTGCATAAACTATATTTTGAAACATATACACTAGCATAAATACACACATAATAAACAGACAAAGCAGAAATATTAGATTTCCTTAGCACTATCATGGTCAAAACTCTCTTAAATTGCTTTCTTTTTATGCTGGCATTTAAGATAAACTCAATAAATATATATTATTGTGTACTACTCTATCTAGTCTGTACACTCATTTTTCAGATGAAAATTATAGGTTTCTAATATAGTAGTGGATAGGCTCAGTGTGTCCTCCTGAATTATCAGTATTTTCCTCATAAGAATGCAAAGTAATTCAGTTAAATCGATCATGAAATTGCATGAGATAGCAGCAAATTATAATAGTATGTATTTTTCTTTAGCTACAAAGAAAATGCCTTTATATAAATTGTTCATTTCCTACATTATGATAACCCTCAATTTGTGTTTATTTTACTACGTTCTGGGAATTATGGAGTATTAATATGTTAACTTCCCTAATCCAACACTTAATTTTAGAAAATCAATTTGGCCTTATTTATTAAAGGCATAGATTATTGGATTAAAATGATCTGATTTCTGGCTCCGATTCAAACAGGTTGATGACATATTTTCAAACAGTTGCATTACATTTGCAGTAGGATATTCAGAGGGTTTCCCTCCCCCCTTCAGTTATTGCCCTAATTTCTCATACATTCTCTCTGAATAAAAACAGATTAGGGTGATGTGAAGAGCTGAACAGGAACTGCAGAAGTTTAGATAAAATTCTTGTGAGCCAATTTAATTGCTGTTATACATCACAGTCAATAGATTGGAGACAGCTTACATGTGGCAGATTGCAAATAATTTTTTTTCAGGCATGTTTTAGGGCTCCAAATTTAAATTAAGTGTTAGTTATTGGAGGTTTTCTTCAGAATATTTTTTGTTAGATAACTTGTAAGAATGGAATTTATTGAGTTAAATTGAGTTTACAACATTTGATATCAAATTCAGCACTGTAAAGCGCAATGCATGTTTTCAGTAATACAATCAGAGGTTGTATTGGCATCCTATACTTAAAGACTATTAAAAATTCTTAGCTCTCTAAAAAAGTTGAGATATCTTAGATGTTATCAGATGACACATTATGTTACATATTGTGTTAGTTGCTGTTTATTGTGTTATTTATTACTATGTTCAGAGAGACATCACTATTGGACTGTACATATTGGTTCAAATAAAGAAGACAACATTGGAGGGCTACGAAATCTTTATATGTCATTATTCTACTTCTGGCAACATCTTTGCAACTCATCGTAAACTTACCCAACTAATATGGGTAATGTTTGGGCCTGCATGGTATGAATCTATCCTTGAGAAAGGAGGCATTTCTGCCATATCTTAAGGAGGTGGTAGTCTGTCTCTTTTTAAGTGTCTATCTCAAGGCTGTGCTACTTTGAACAACTTTTTTCCTCCCTTTTTAGTGGTTGAGAAGATGGTTGCCTTGTAGCTTCAGAGGGCCTTGGATGAATTGAATTATCTGGACTTCTTCTTGGCAGATTTCAGGACAGAGCATGGGACTGAAATGGCATTACACTCGAGGATGACCCCTGATGGGAGCAGGATGGGGGTTGTGAATCCATTTTTGCTTTCCTTGATTTCTCAGCAGCCTTCAATACCATGGTCCATATTATACTTTAGTTATTGCCCTAACTTCCCAAATATTTTATCTGAGAATATTTTAACCTGTAGACATTACCCTGTGTTACACTGGTTGTTCTCTGGGATCAGTTTATCACACTGACATTCCAAAACACAATATCTTATCTTCCATAAGCCATAGTTATTATCAGATAAAAGCCATGGCTTTGGTCCATGGAGATGTCTATGTAACACTTTTCAGTAAGACAGAGAATGAGTAGACCAGCATTGTACACCCATGCCACATGAGAATACCCTCATAATAATGACAGTGCTGATGAGCTTTGGCATATTTTGACCAGCATGCTATTAGTACAACAAAAGCTCAGTTTTACCATAAACATGCTCATATTATTCTATGCAAAATATGGTACTATTTACATGTCAGTGTATTATTACCTAAATCCCACCAATTTGAAGTTATATATAGAAGACATACTCAGTACTGAAATGGAAATTAGAATTCTGAGGCCCCAGTGTAAAAATGTCTGAATGGTGAAATAGAGAATTCCAGAGTTTGTCTAATTCTGGAATATTTGCATTAATCAAAACAAGAACAGTAATAGCAATAGCATTTAGGCTTATACATGGTGCCCCATAGTGGTTTACAGCAGCGGTCCGCAACCTTTGGGGCTTAGTGGCCCAGCTGGGGGGGGGGGGAGGGGGGAAGTGGGATACATGAGTGGCGGCCCAGTGCACACTGGCATAGCTCCACTTGCACAAGCAATGGCCCGCATGTACATGTAGGCATACATGTAATTTCACATGCACAAGCAGTGGCCCGGCACACAGGTACATGCTCACCGGTCCACCACTTATGTGAGTGGATCTGTACATGCAGACTGGCCCAACTCTCATATGGCCCGGTTCTGAATAGGCCACAGCCCAGTAGTGGGCCTTGGCCTGGGGGAGGGGTTGGGGACCCTTACTTTACAGCACTCTCTGGGTGTTTTACAATGTAGAAGCATCATTTGCATATTGTAAGGGATCTCAGAAGAGAGTAATCTGATTTTTTTCCCACCAACACATATATCATATGAACAAACTTTCATTGTGTAAGATACTTTTACTGTACTATTTTTCTTGTATAGCGATGAGAAAGATGTGGGGGAAAAACAGCTCAGGTAGACATGGCATTTCCTGCTTGATCTCAGGCTTATGTTTGTCTCCTAGTCTACAGACAATTGAGAGGATAAAATAAGTTAAACTATGCATTTTTTGTAGGCTTCTGAAGGATGGATATTCTATAAATGTGATTAAAAGACAGCATTAAAATATTAGTATGCAATATAACTGACTAGTAAGGTTTCTTCCATCCATCCTATTTTTATGACTCCAGCTTAAAAAAACACAGAATTTATTTTGGAGGTTTGGGTCTCCTTCCTTCCTTATAAAAGTTGTGGTGGCACAGTGGTTAGAATGCAGTATTGCAAGTTAATTCTCCAACTGCCAGAAGTTCAATTCCGACTGTCTCAGGGTTGACTCAGCCTTCCATTCTTCCGAGGTCAGTAAAACGAGGGCCCAGATTGTTGGGAGCAATATGCTGACCTTGTAAACCACTTAGAGAAGGCTGTAAAGCACTGTGAAGTCTATATACAAGTCTAAGCACAGTTGCTATTGCTGTTGCTATTCCCCCCCACCCCCCACCGGCAAAGTTATCAGTAAAGTATAATGAATTCACAACCCTATATTAAGAGGGAGTTCAAAGGTATAGTCCAAACAGGGCAATATTTATCAAAGCAGTGAAAGAAATAAAAGCAGCAGATTAAAATCCCAGAGCTCGCTAATGAATTAACCCATAACAATAAAAGTTATTGCTTAGGCAGGCTTGAGGTTTCTTAAGACATTCTTCATTCATTCGTAAATGCAATTTTTATGGAGCTTTTATGCATACATGCTGAACACAAAATGGAACCATTATTTCTCTCTGATAACCGGATACATAGGTGCTTCCAGCTTTAAAGTATATCAAACTGTTTGTTCATTGCTTTGAAATCAAGTAAGACAATGCACTTTATTTTGAACTTTGTAGCATGAAGCAATCTTGTCAGGTCACAAAAATGTCACCTCTTTGGAAAACAACTTGTGTGATTCATTCCCTACCTATTCGCATTTACAATATACTCCATTGTGCCAGTTGTAGTTTTCTTTTTGCAGGTACTTCCTGGTGGTAACAGGGAAAGTATTTTTTCTGAGAACTATTGTGTGACCTTTTAGAAAAAAATAGTATTTCAGGCAGAGGGCTTGTTCAAATTGCCTACGTATATCTTCCTTAATTTGGAGCTACTATTACCAGATGTAGTAGCTTTGTTTGGAGCTACTGTATTCTGTCCTCACTACATGTTAGTCTGTGTGCGGCTCGACATGCAGCTAAACCCACCTATTCTCCAATAAAACAGATCTGAATGCTTTATTGAAAGAACAGGATATGGTGAAACTATATGGGAAAATAGGAATACATACAATGAAAACCAAATACAAGATAGCCAGTATTGGGTTACTGCTGAACATAACAATTAATAAATACAAGCAATCTAAACCTCACCAGCAATGCTCTGTGTGTGGAATGTGGGTTTGTCCTTGGATGACTATGTGCCACAGATTAAGATGGATTCTTCTTTGTGCTTCTACCTTCTCAAAATGCTAAAGGAAATGGAGTCTGACTTCCCAGCGTACACTTGGTTTTTTTTAGATAAAGTTTTTTATTTTTAAACACAAACATACACATACAACAACATAAAAACCTAAAATCCTCTTCCATTTTATATACATACAGTGTGTCAGTTGGTTACATATCTTTTGTGCTATACTTTTGTAGTCATTTACTCACAATTTATATCAATCTTCACATTGTCAAACTAACATATGTTTATATATTTATCAGTTATTAATCATCCATGACTAAACTATTTATTCTATCATTTTATACGAGATGTTCCACATTTTATCTTAAAATTTATGTTATACTTTCAACCAGTGGTTATATATATCTGTATTATGTCTTATATCAATCTTTTAGATTTCTATCACAAAATTATCTAGTCTATTATATTACCATGCCTCCTCCTCCTCCTCCTCCTCCTCCTCCTCCTCCTCCTCCTCCTCCTCCTCCTCTTCCTCCTCCTCCTTATTATTATTATTATTATTATTATTATTATTATTATTATTATTATTATTATTATTTGATAAAACAATTCCCATATTATATAAAATTGCTTATCTTCTTGTTCTCTAATTTCAAATGTCAGTTTACTCATTTCAGTACAGTCCATAATTTTTTTGATAACTTCCTCCTGCATAGGTATTTTGTCATTTTTCCAGTTCTTCGCAAATACAATTCTAGCTGCTGTTAAGACATTTACAATCAAATATTTCAGTTCTTTATTGTATATGTCTGGTATGACTCCCAATAAAAAGATATCTGGTTTAAAGTCTATATGCTGTTTTATCATTTTTTCCAACCATGTGTGGATTTTAGTTCAATATTTCTTTCCGTCTGAACATGTCCACCGCGTATGGTAATATGAACCAGGTATCTGATGACATTTCCAGCATTTATCTGATTTATTCTTAAACATTCTTGCAAGTCTCGTCGGGGGTAGGTGCCACCTGTAAAACATCTTATACAAATTTTCTTTATATGCAGTTGACATTGTCATTTTGTAATTTTGAGACCACAATTTTTGCCATTTTTCCAAATCAATCCCATATCCAAAATTTTTCCTGCAAGCAATCATGGTTTCTTTAACTTGCTCCTCCTCCAATTTAAATTCTAATAGATATCCATAAACTTTTTAAATTACCTTTTCATCAGTACCCATCAAAATTTTATCTAAGTCAGTCAACTTATCATAAATACCTTCTGCCTTGGAGTCTTTATCAAACCTAGATTGTATTTGCAAATAAGAAAACCAATTCATTTTTGCATCTTATTCTTGCAATGTTTGCATAGATTTAAGTTCACCCTTTTCATTCAATAACTCCCCACATCTAACTGTTTGTTCCTTTTTATATATTATTGGATAAGAAAAAGCTTCAATAGTTGATATCCATGTTGGAATTTTTAAGTAATATTGTCTTTTAATCTTCTCCCAGCTCAAAAACAATGCCTCATGAATATAATGTCTTCTAAAATACCCCTGTGTTTTAGTTCCCTTATACCAGAGAAAGGCATGCCATCCCAGCAGCAAGTCGTGGCCTTCTAAAGTCAATAATCTACTTTCCTTAGTGTTATCCATTCCTTTACCCACATCAAACTTGTCACCTGGTAATACAGCTCCCAATTGGGCAAGGCAAACCCTCCTCTTATTCTTGCATCTTGTAACAGCTTTAATTTTATTCTTGATTTTTTAACCTGCCAAATGTATTTCAACACAATTCTATTTAAATCTTCAAAAAACTCTTTCCCTAATCGAATAGGAATTGTCTGGAATAAATATAAAACTCTAGACAGTATATTCATCTTAATTGTGGATATTCTCCCAATCAGTGATAGTTGCAATTTTTCCCATTTCATCAAGTCTGTCGCAATCTGCTGTTTGAGTTTAACATAGTTATCTTCCTTTAGGGTACTGCATCTTGGTATAATGTAAATCCCTAAGTATTTAACCTTGTTCGTGGCCTGTATTTTTAAAGTTTCTTCCAACTCTTTTTTTTGTCTTGTTAACATATTCTTTGTTAATATCTTTGTTTTGTCATTATTTATTCTCAGACCTGCTACTTTTCCATATTCTTCTATTTTTTCCATTAATTTGGGTGTTGTTTCCATTGAGTCTTCTAATATAAATACCAGGTCATCTGCAAAAGCTTGCAATTTATACTCCTCCTTTTTAATTTTCATTCCTTTTATTTCTTTTTCTTCTCTGATATTGGTGTTCAACACTTCTAATGTTAACACAAACAGCAGAGGCGACAATGGACAGCCTTGCCTTGTCCCTTTTCTTATATCTATGGATTCTGTTAATTCTCCATTCTCCATCACCTTTGCAGTTTGTTCATGATATATTGTTTCAATGGCTTGGATAAATTTCTTATCAAAGCCCATTTGTATCATTTGCAGTAAAATAAATCGCCAACTCACATTGTCAAAGGCTTTTTGAGCATCTAGAAACATCAAGGCCATTTGCTTCTCAGGGTGTGCTTCATAATATTCCAGAGTATCCAAAATGATTCTCACATTGTCTTTGATTTGTCTCTTTGGCAGAAATCCATTTTGATCAGTATGAATAAAATTATTTAAGTATCTTTTTAGTCTTTCTGCCCGTACACTTGTTTTGAGAGTGCCGGCTGATGGGTAATGAGGTAGGGTCAGCTTCAAACAATATACTTGGTAATTTGTCTCTCTGGTCACTAGATGGGGCTAAAGTGCAACAACAGTATATAAAAGTTATATGATGGGGCATGAGATACTGATTGCCAGATGTAGAGGCTCACATCTTTTCACAGTGAGAAGATGTGAGCCTTTTGTCATCTTGTGCCATGATGGCTCCTAATCTATTCATACCCAGTTTGAAATGTTTTGGGCAGAGCAGCCTTCCCGCAGTGACTCCGTTCTAGAGATTTTGTGCTATACCTCTTTTCTTCCTCTTTATGATCATCTCACTAGGAAGAGGGGACAGCAATCCAAAACATTTGGAGATTAGGATATTAAGCAGGGTAATATACTGGATCAGTAATTGCACATATAAACAACTAAACTACATTAGGCAAGTGAGGAGGAACTAAGTCTGAACAGCAAACCCAACCAACAGCAAAGTTTGACTTTCATAAGCAAAGCCAGAGCTGCAATCTGAAGGAGACCAAAGCAATTTCAAAATGGAATTGCCTGTTCTTCTTCTCTCTTTCTTGTCCTTAAAGGCCCTGCAACTTCTAGCATGCCTTACTGCTAATCTTTCCTTTTTCAAAGGCTTTGTAATATCACACGTCAGCAGATTCATCATGGTGGCTTGCATTTTGGAAATACCATGGGACACTCTTGAAAAAAAAAAGGCAATCATGGAGGGGCAGAGAATGAGGAAGAGGAAAGAAATAAGAATATGGAAAGAGTGAAACTGCTGACTGTCCACCACTAGGACCAGCAGAGAAAAATACAGATCAAACAGGGCTGTTTGTCTGATCATGATCATCATTGAAAAGAGACAGAATAGAGAAAGTACCCTATTCTTTATTAGCAGGTTAACAATGTGTCTTGCAAAATCAACAACTCTCCTATTCTCTTTTTCCCAAGATTACTCACAACAGTGTAGAATACAAACTGTACAGTTCAGAATGTATATTCACTTTCCAGCTTACCACTGAACGTACTTTTTTTATATTGTTATTGCATTAATTTGTTCTGTTTGTTGCTTTATGACGTGCATGTATTCCATTGCTAACACACACATACACAGACTCTCACACACAGACTCACACAACGTAAGATTTTGATTTAGAGTTTGCAATTATAATTTGCAATTACAATTTGCAATTAGATGAAATGATTACAGTATCCTTCATTTCCTTCATCTTTACTTAAGGGACAAAATACAATTGCAATACATCACACTTCAAATGAATCAGGATAAAAGCCGCTCTGTAGCTTTAATATCTTTCCAGTTAAGGTCAGTGGGCAGCAGATGTAGACATTGTGTATAAGGTAAGTTTCACTTTTGTGATGCTAGATTTTGCAGAGAGAACACACAATGGAGAATTACCAAGTGTTCTTAGAATTGTGAAATTGTAATGATTTGTTTAGTTTACCTAAAGCTTAGATTTTTGGATCATAGTTAAAAATAAAGGATATTAGATTCCAAGTGTCTTTATTAAAGCAAACTATAGATTTTATGTGCACTTGGATGCTCCATTTAATGCAATGAAATTTACTTCTGACCTAAAACCAGAAGGATTGCTAAATAATAGTGGGATGTGATCTTACACATATCTTCTCAGTAACGTCTCACTGAGTGCAGTAGAATTGAAACCTACATTAACATTTACAGGTTTGCAGCTTGAGAGTAAAACTCTTCTCCTCAAAATCCCACTTTTATTGAAAGTGATGTGTCTCATTTAAAAGCAAACAACCATTATAGGCTTTTCCTTACTTGTTGTTGGGAAACTGATACCACTGTGTTGGTCCCTTTCAATGCACTATATTATTTAGTAATTTTTGTAGCGTATCATGAAAGATTTGCCTGGGGATTGGGGGATACATCTGATTAGTGGCTTACATTTTACTTCTATTTTTTAAAATATTACCGTATGTCTTTAGGATAGTCTTCAATTAGATCAGCCAATTAGTGGTTGTATTATTAGAAGTATGATGTAGACAGAGAATTAAGGATTTCCTTGTGTTATTTTTCTCTTTTCTTCTCTTCTCTTCTCTTCTCTTCTCTTCTCTTCTCTTCTCTTCTCTTCTCTTCTCCCCTCCCCTCCCCTCCCCTCCCCTCCCCTCCCCTCTCCTCTCCTCTCCTCTCCCCTCCCCTTGGAGGACAGAATTGTCTGCACCATATCCTACTCATATCCTAAACCTGCTGTGGCTCAGTGATAGGGGACATTTCACAGAGCAAAAATCAAAGTGTAGCTTATTCATCTTGGCCAGCAGCCTTGCTCCAAAACCTACTTGTTACATAGAATCACAAGGTGATTGCTCTGTTCCACTGCTTAGAAATAATTAATAATAATTCATAATTTTTCTTTCAAGGAATTACTTACTCAAAGCTTCATCAGCGCTTGAAGTGCTGGTGTACCTACAGTTATCTAATATCTTACAGCTACTTGCACAATGAAGATACATTCACTCCTAAGAGTAGACAGATGCTCTTCCATTACTAATGAACTTCATAGCCATCCTTGAAATGATATAGTCTATTTTCATTATTGGGATTCTTTTTTTGTACAATGATAGTTGAATACTTTAAAAGATGGTGTGGGCTTACTACCATGAAAGATGCCTTGAGAAACATGCCATTGTGATATTCTCTGCACTGTACTTCCAACCAGCTAAAGAGGTATCTTGAAGTTGTCATTAGCTGTTCCATGGTTTGCCCTCTTCTCTCAACACAAATCTCACGATGCTGCTGACAATGACAGAATCAGGGCATGGCATCTGCCCAACTCCAGTGGGCTGTTGATGCTGTTGCAGGCATGCGTTTTTGGTCATTGGCCCTAGCCATCCACAGGGGTTAATCCAGCTTTAGCTTAGTCTCAGAATTGTCTGCACAGAAGTATTGCCAATCCTCCTTCTGCTATTTATTTATTATTTTGGGGGTGCAACTGGACTTTAATTGTAAATTGCTTCTGATGAGTCAATGGGATTTATTGCCTCTGCCACCTCAGGTGTGAAATGTTGGCTGTTATGACACAATGTATTGCTTTTTAATAAATTCGGCCTCCAATGTATGTCTTTCCTTGGTAATGGGAGCAGAATACTTTGCTGGTCTCTCCCCATCCTTTCACTGGGGCGGCGGTATTTGCACCAGGAAACTGGGGGTTGGTTACCCCTTTCATTTCTGGAGGTGTTGCATATAGGCCCAAGGCCTGGGGAAAGGGAGAGTGGCTGGGAGGTGGGGCTTGGTGTGATGAGTGATAGCGAGTTGGCCATGCCCACCCAGTCACATGACCACCTGGCCACACCTACCCAGCCAGTCATTAGGGCAAAGAACTGGTTGTTAAATTATTTGAATCTCACCACTGGAATGAATCCTACCACTTTTTAAAAGGTGGAAAACACGTGAACATCTGTATACTGTTTTGATAAATATTAGTGTTTATCAAACTGAGAATTAACTGTCGTAACATCTATATGGACAATTCTATTTAGCTAATCTTGACGAAGTGTTCACTTTCACTCCTGAGATTCAAAGAAATTCAGAGCTCTGTAATAATTGTCAATGCCCCATTAAAGCTCTTCCTACCAGTTTGGAGGCAATAGCTTTTTCAGAGTGGGCACTGTCATCTCTAATGCCTACATTTTTTCATTACTTTCTATTTTGCCCTATCATTCTGTCAGCTAAAACAGCGGGACTATACAGTGATGAAAAAGACATGGAAGCTGTGTGATTGCAAGATAAGAGTGAAAGAAAACCAGAAGCACCTATCAGCAGTGAAATTCTATTCTGCCCTTTTCAATGTTTCAAAAAAAGTATTGTCTTCAATTAGCTAAGAATAAACAAATATGTGCTGTGCAAGTGCGCGCGCACACACATACACCAACTGGGACAATCACTTGTTATTGCACAGAAATATCAAATCAAAGTAGCTGCAAAGAGAGATACAGATTTTCATTAACTACTATCATTTACTAATTTAAATGTTCATGTAGCCATATGCAAAGAATGAACTAAATGGCTGTGGAATGAATTGCAGAATAGTCTAAAGGAATGATTGTATAACCTGGAGATTTGTATACTTGTCCAATCTGCTGTCCAGACACTAATTTAATGATAAGGGTCCTACTCAGCTTGCAAAGTGCATGAGGAGGCTGGGCAATTCAAAAGGAGCTCCACTGTGATTCCTCAAGGTCAGCAGATATTTGTTTCTAGCTTAGTGTGATAGCATGCAAATTACAACTGAAGCAAATTAAAATCCATCTTTTGTTTTGCAGTTGCAGTAGCAACAATGAAGTTCTGAAGAACCTGAGGATGGTCCAGTCTGTCTTGAAAGAGAACTCTTATCTTATCCCCCTTCTATTTGCTGAGTTTCTGTTGCTTCCAGTGGTTTTTTCATTGGACTGAAAATGATGGTGCCATGGGACTGTCCTTACAATCATTTCTGTGTTTGTTTGGAACATGTTGCCTCTCCCTGGACCTTTGGTCAATGTGGGAGACCACATTGGGGAAATATCTGATGGCAAAACTGACGGCATGGTCTTATCATGCCACCTTTATAGCTCTCAATGAGAATTTTTAATAGAAGAGGAATGATGACTTGGTAACCAGAAAGCTATTCCAGATCCTGAGAATTTTTTTTTAAAATTTGTGTAAATGACCAAAGAAATGTAGGCATGTATGGAAAATACGGAGACAATTTTTAGTTCATTCGCTGTTTGTGTGGAATGGAAGTGAAGGAATGTTTCTGGCTGCTGCACAACATACATGCCTACAAGATGAAATATTGATAGATGGTCTCCATGCAAGTCCTTATTGGTCAACTAAAGAGAGAACACTAATTGATTCATGAGGTTATGAACATGTTCTTGGCATTCTGAAGTTGGCAAGAATAATGATCATTAGGTTTGATTCAAATCATTTTGGAGGGATTGATGTAGTGCAATGATTCTCAACTTTGGCAACTTTAGGATTCATGGACATAAACTCCCAGAATTCCCTCATTCAGCTTGCAGGCTGGAGAATTCTGGGAGATGAAGTCTACAAATCTTAAAGTAGCCAAGGTTGAGAAACATTGGTATAGTGTGTGGAAATGGCGGACAGGCCTTGAAACAGAATTCTGGCACCCAACAACCCTTTAAAGAAAGAACTATCCACTTTCCAGTGCAATGGAGATTGCAACTGTGAGAAAACAGATGGAAAATACAAGACCAGACTACCCCAAAACTGCAACTCAAAGAACACCTTTCAGCTCATGCTATCGGGATATGCTTATATCCAGCACTGCATAATTTAATGCAAATATTTGTATTATAGAGATTAGGATATTTTAGATTCATTTTGAAAATTTGCACTTGTATTGTCAAATTCAGAGTAGGGTGATTATGCTACTGCTAGTAGAGCACAATTGTACCCTCATTATTACTTCTAAATGAACAGTCTTGGTTAGGGTACATTGTAGCCACTAACATTTATACATATTTCTGTTCGTTTTTATGAACTTTGCTCATGGCTGCTTAGATGCAATGAAACAGCAACACTGTTTTTTTTAAAAAGCAAATACAGTACATTAATTATACTAATCTTTCCTGTTGCATAATGAGCTTGCATTATAAATGAATTTCATCACAGCTAATTTGCAATTTCTTAAATTTATGAGGGGAGTCTCTGCTTCCAAGCTCTCATCAGTCTTTCTTGTCAACATACCTATGTGCATTAGGTTTTTAGAAGTACTGAAAGACTGATGCCAATTAATATTGTTGGTTTCAGAAAGAAAGAAAAATAAATAAATAAATAAGAGAGAGAGAGAGAAGAGAGAGAGAGAGAGAGAGAAGGGAAAGAAAAAGAAAAAGGAAGAAAAGAAAATTAATATTTTAGCTATGGAAGTGGAAAAGAGAATCCAATCCCTAGCAGTTCTCATTTATCAGGAATTTATTTATTTATTTGTTTGTTTGTTATTTAGTTATTTATCTTTATATATTCTCAACAAGTGACTGTAACTGCAAACAGAACTGAAATAAAGGAAAACTGTTTTGCTAAGCAGTTTTAATTTTATAAGTGCTAAGCAGTTTTGATTTTAAAACTGGTACACTATCAGGTAGTCTTTCCATTAGCCTAATCAAACTGATGCCTAAGGATGGATTTTGGCTTTTTTCTCATGATCAACCCAATTATGTTTGCTTCTTAGTGTTTAATTTACAGTAAAAACCTATTTCATAAGGTTATTTTAATTTAGCCTGTTGTGAAACCCCATGAAAAAAAAATAGAATTTTTTTTCTCCCGTTGAAATGTAATGCTCTTCTTTTGTTGGCCAAAGGCAACCCTTGAGTTGAACTGCTATGGGACATAGGGTTTTATATGCACACGTGTAGCCTCAAGCTGGCTCCTAGAGATCCCTGAAAATTGTTGCCTCCATTGTGTAAAGGAGCCAACTCTATTACTGTCAAAGTAAATGGCTCCATGGAAAGACTGTGTAAAGAGTAAGGTAGATGATCTTGATCGAGCCATTATCTAGGCAAAGGACATTGAAACATTTTTAAGCCCAAGTAATTTTTATTGTTTTTAGAAATATTTATCTTTTATGCTTTTATTGCTCGTAATGTAATGAGTCACTTCAAATGAGATGGGAGACAAACAAATGTTACACACACACACACACACACTTTTCAGAAGTAGATCACGCAAATTGGAATTGGGAGAAAGTACAAGCCATGCTGGCTCAGGAATTCTGGGACTTGAAGTCCACAAGTCATAAAGGGGCCATAGTTCCCCACCTCTGGCCTAGGGGAACTGACAGACTGGGAGATGAAGGGTTGCTTGTGCAACACTAGACATTTATGGTATGGAATTTTCTCTGATTTATAGTGCTCCAGGCACAACCTGGACTTTAGAGTGTTTGTATGCTCTGTACACATATATAGTTATATCATTTCCAGGAATCTGCAGGTCATTTCCAAACATTGTAGGTTGATACTTGAGTAGTGTAGACTGAGATCTCTGAGAAGAAACAAACTATTTATACAGGTTCTCCCCAATAGTTCTTCATCATTAGCAAATTCCACTCTTGTTACTGTAAGGCCCCTATGTATTAATAATCAAATTACTTATTTATTCACCGTAGAGTGCATTTTTTTAAGTATTGGACATAGTCATGAAATAAGTAGACTCATTAAAGCAAGCTGTGTACTAATATACAACATTCTGTGAATGCAAAAATGTATGTTGTATGCATGGACACTATAAAAGTAATAATACAATGATAAAACACCCCACAAAAGTCCTCAAAGGATATCCTAAATGTTTTTAAAATTTAAGTTTAGGCTTCCGACCAAAAAAAACTAATAAAATATAAAAAACAGTTTGAATTACGGTCTCAGCTTTTATTAAAGGAAAGGTCCCACAAAGTGCTGAGATAGACACATTTAAATTGAAACTAAATGAATTGGGGAGGGGGGGATGAAATTGTTAAAGTTCCTCACCTGTAATTTGGTTGCTACTTAATTTAATTTTTATTTTCTATTATTTAATCAAAACTATAGCAAGCAAGTAATTTGGGTTGTAAAACACATGAGGTCTGCCCTTTATTTCATATTCTCTTGATCACTTTTGGCAGGTGCGATTAAATCACTGAATTGCTGGCCAGACAAAATTGCCACTTAATCAATAGGGAAGGTCAAAACTGTGGTTAAAATCATACAGAAAAGCATCTAATAGCAATCTAGGACAATTAAGTCCACGTAATATTTTGATATCTTTTAGACATAGTTATTGATTTCACAGCCATTATTGGTTGTAATGAAGTAGCTTAAAACGTAGTGGCCCGTTTGCAAATCTGCTAAATGGTCAGGACTTCCAGCCTGTTCATTGATTGCTTCAAGTAATCTGTAATTTTGGGCCATTAAGTCCCTGGATGCACATCTACCTCACCTGAGTAACTTTGGAAAAATATCCGCAGCAAGTTCTAGATGTACTTATGTCTTTGGATTTTTCTTTTTTATATATGAAACTCTTTGCAGCACAATTTTTACATTTCTTGGCATTGTGATAAATAATAATGAGCAGTAGCCATGACTAATTTTGGAGCATTCTGTTATACTTTCTTGTATGTATATGCAAAACATTAAATATGATTAAATTTATTGTATGCAAAATATTGGAACATCAAGGAACAAACATTAGAACTTTCATATCTGATTCATGTCATAGCCTTGCTATTATTAAGTTGGGTGATGTACAGTTAAATTCACAATCTAAGACTGGTGGAAACTTAATAATTCAAGTCCTAACCAAGGACCTAAGATTGTTTAAGGTAAGTGTCTAAGAATAGTTCCAAGTAGTAGGGTGGAATGTTTTGTGTGTGTGTGTGTGTGTGTGTGTGTGTGTGTGTGTATTTGGCTAATATACTGAGGGAATCCTTTAGGTATTGCTCCTAAGACTCTAGTCTTGATTGGTATAACAACAGATTTCTTTCTCTATAGGCAATCAACTTTGACCTGCAAATCCCAATATTTCATTTTCCCCCAATTGTTTTTCCTCAATCCTAGCATAAATCATATTTTGATTGTTCCAACTGGTAGAAACATTTCATAATTGAGTAGTTTTCTTCCTTGACCAAATTTCTTGCTGTCAGTTCCATGTCCCATTGCTTAGCAGAGGGGACTTGGCACCGTAGTTCATTTTTTGGGAAGAGCCAGGAGCCATAGGATTCAACACAACTCTCATTAACCTGAGTGACAGCCAATCTGGCATGAAATTTGAATTATGTATTCTCACTATATTGAATGTTATTATTCCAAGTAATAAATCCATTGCAAGCAAAAACTCCGAGGCAGGTGAATTCCTCAAAGAATACCTTTATCATATTGGCTCGTATCTGGTGATGAATAGCCCCTTAGTTTTCACCGAATTAAAAGTAAAAGTTTTTCCCTCAACCCCAAACAATCACTCATATGGTCCAATCACTGCAGTGTCCACTGGTCTGGTGATATCACTCTTCCTTCCCTCAGCCAGGTGTGAGAATGTCCTTGGTTCCCAGGAGAAAGTCTTGAGCAAGTATTTTGTTTGGACTACAGTAGCTATCTCTAATCCCACCTCCCTATCTCTCAGTCCAGTGAAGCTCCCAGATGGCTTCACCCAGGCCAGCTTCACAGTTATTGAATCTTTAGCTAAGACCGGTCTGATATGCTTGCAACTATTCAACATAGCCTTCAGTATCATTAGATCATGTAGTCCCTCTACTATGAAAAGATACTGTTCTTGGAAATTATTATGGTTGGTGCACAATCAGCCACATGTTTGGACTAGATTTGGCATATGTATTTATTGATTCTTTCCCAATGACCTGGGATTAGGTAGATGTTGTTTTCTGATGGTGTTGAAAGTATTGTCATGGGATGTAAGTTATTCCAAGTAGAGATACCTTTTGCAATTGACTGATGGTGATTTTGTCAATGCTGATGGTGTATGATTATTATGGTTGGTTGCATAGTCAGGCAGATGTTTAGATTGGATTTGGCATTTTAATCCCTCTATTAAGTCCTTGTCAAAGGACCTGGGATAGACAGATAAGCTGTTCCAAACACAGCTGCCTTTTGCAATTGATTAATGGTGATTTTGTCATATTCTTATTCATATTTATGCCACTTTCCAAAAGATCTGAAAACAGTGCACATATTTAAAAAAACCCTCAGCCCCTTTATCTGTTCAAACATGAGGCATATAAAATATAATAATTATGACATTTACTTTAAAGACATTTAAAAATTGGAGGGAGAATAAATAAAACATCGTTTACATACAACATTTGAGACGCAGAAAAGATCCAGAGAAAGAATTAGCAGTTATTCAAAACACACCATGGGAAAGAATTCTCAAATATAAGATGAGAGTGGACAATGTTGCAAACAAACTCCACATGGGTGTCATTGTCAAAAAATAGTTATGACAGAAGCAAATAGTTGTTATTTTGATGCAGGAACTTTAAATCATATGGTGCATACCCCTTTGACTCTATTTATATTTAGCACACTGCTTGTTATTAGATTGTAATGTCATTTTCTATTAGAAATCAAGGGAGCATGCAAATTTACTTCCATAATGGAGGGTCATTGGCAAAATGGCAGCCAAAGGGTCAGGATGCAAGGCTTGCCTTTTTGAAACATATTGACACAGCAGAAATATTCAAAAGAGGTGTGGCTTACACCCAGATGCTCTGTTCTCCATCTTTTGTATTATTTATCTGAATTTACTGGATGCCCAAATCCAAACTGGAAATCTTTCCAATTTCAGAATGATAGTAAAGATTAGAATACTTTTTCTTATGTATATACAGATATTTGAGCCAGATTATATGCTTATTCTGTTCAGCATTATAACAATTTAAAGTGCATTCAGTTTCAATTTAAGCATGTTGCACTATTTAATTGCAATTTTAAAGGAGTTGTCATGAACTGCTATCAATCAAAAAGAAAACTAGTACAGAAAAGGAACATAGGGCTTAAAAGTGTGATTCAAACACATATACTTTCCCTCTAGAATTTAAAGTAATACCAATAGAGATATTCTAAACCAAATTGCCAATCTCTCCAAAATTAACAAGACAGTAAATTTCACGTTGCATAGTATTTGACATCTAATGAATGACTATTTACATTTTAACCCAAAACATTTACCTGAGAAAAGGTCATGATGTTAAATTTGGAGACATTTACAGCAATTGGCAAATGCTCATTATTGACATCAATGCCACGCTTCGCAGTCAAACGAAATTGACATACTAAATGTCAATTATTTCAATATGTTTGATAGCAACACAGATTGCCAGATGTCACAAACAGAGGTTTAATAAATGTTACTGATAACCATTCATTTTGCTGAGCAGAGTTTAGATTTTACATGCAAAAAAATATTGACAAGAAGAAGGTTCACTTATGGCCAAAACATACAATTACCATTTACTTGTAGAATTTTCACCTTGTGTTTTTTTTCCTGAGCCACCTAGAAAAGAGCTAAGAAAACATGGACATTCCTCATGGAAACAAAGGTCCTTCTACCACTCCCCAATTAAGTTTTGAAAGAAAATTTCAGATGTACAGATTACACATATGAAGGGCCAGGTTAAACACTTAACTGATGTAGTTTATTGCTATAATGGCAAAGAATGAGACATTTGTGGAGCTTAAAGTCAATTCATTTTCTCTACTTTTCTTATCATCTATTTCAAAATTGTAGTCTATTCTATTCACCTATAAATCCCTTGCTAGTCTTCTTGGCTCCTGTAGAGTCTCGTCAACCACTATAAAAGGCTGTTAGCAGTGATCAGCCATAAATCTTGGTTTAATATCCATAGTGCCTGATGTCACCTAGTACGTTAAACAAAAAACAAAGCAATCACATGATAACCTATTGCAATTTGTTTCTAATTTGTTTGTATGCCTTGTTTCTAAGTATTATGAACAATGATTTCTTTCTTAAAAGAGTTTTCCTGTGGAATGGATTTTTTTGTTTTGTTTTGCTATAATTGTCCAATAATTTGGAAACAGAATTTACTTACATTCTATAACAGAAGTTACTGAAATGATCTTTTTTAACTTCTAAACTAGCCCTCTCAGTGCCCAGTGCGTATGCCTCAGTTATGAGAATATACAAATCTAAAGCTTTATTTAATTTGTGCAATTCCATTTTGCTTTTATCCAGGAGCTTTTCATTTGACCCTGTGTTTAGATTACATTAATAGATGTTATTGAGTTTTGGCTTTTCCTCTGATGGGCAGTAAAGACATAACATGTTATATAAAGTTCTTTTACACAAGTTATTTCATAAAGCTGGTTATCCCATGTTTTATATTGCAAATTTAATTTCTGTTCCTACATAAAACACTTAGAATTTGGTTTGATTTAATTTCCTTCTTCTGTTTTCATCCCCTTTTCTAATCTCTCAAGATCACATTGGATTTTATTAGCTGTCATCCCAGTTTTGTCCACCAGCATATTTAATAAGCATTCCTTCCATCTTTTCACCCAAATTACTAATATAAAACATTGAAGATTCCAGGATCCAGAACTAAATTTTGTAATTCCTTACTTTAATTTAACTTTGTAACCTTTCACTGTAATTTAATAAGGAAGCAACTAATAAGCATTTTTGGTATAATATTTGAGGAGAGCTATATATTCATTTCAATGTTATGCCATCAAGTCCACATTTAACTGGTTAGATAATTATGCCATATGGTAGTTGATCAAATTATTTGCTTAGATCAAGAGATGTAGCATATATAATGTATCACATTTATACTCCCTCTCTCTCTCCCCCCCAACACACGATACCTACAGAATTTCTTCTATCTCCTTAAGAAGTTATCCGATAAAATTAAATTAAAAGTTTTTTGACAAATCTATATCTACTTCTTATAATTATCCCATTGTTTTCTATTTAATAGTCCATAATTTTATGATCTGCTCTAGATTTTTCCTTTTTTTACTTTCTCCCATTGAAAATATGCTCAGTATTTGCTTTCTTTTAATAATCTGGCACTTCACCAGGATTTCTCAAAATTCATTCATGGAATTTTGGTCACTAAAACCATATCCCTTCAAAAGCCTAAGATGCCATTCATTCAAGGATTTAAATTCATTCAAGCCAAACCTCTACTTCTTCAACTAAGAGTTCTCTGTTGCTACTAGCAAATCAAAGTGAGAGATGGGGAATTTTTATCAAAAGTTTATGAGGACAAAAGCCCCAGACAGGGTAATTAACATCACACACACACACACACACACACACACGTAAATATTAATGTTTCAAACATTAATGTTTCAAACACTTTTATTTTTTTTCTAGGAATACTTGTAAAAGTTCCCCTATACAGCTAAACAGTGTAAATAAACTTCTAAGATTTTTATCTTGCCCCTAGTCAATTGAAATTTCTTGGGTCATGACACTTCCTTGAATTTAGACATTACATAGAGGGAACTGTTCTCCTCCTGAGGCTATTTCCACTTACTATACAGGTTCCATTAACTCTGAGCTCCGATAATTGATGTCTCACATGAAAAAAGATGGCCAACTTTTCTGCAAATCTCCTTGCAAAATAAGAACAACAACAACAACAACAACAACTAAAAATGCTATCCTGAACAGAAACCAATCCATCACTAATCCTTCCTCTGCTCACTTCAGAGCCACTGGTTACAATACCTAGAAAGACTTACTTAAGGAAGGAGAAAGACATTTCAATTAATTTGCTGTTGATGCAGAAAATAGGCTTGTCTGTGAAATTGCCACTCTGAAATGTCTGTTATCGTGCATTTTTCATTGTTATTATTTGGCTAGCCTGACTCTTAAGGGGCAAATTAAAATTCATTCATTCAGCACAAGTAGAGAAACAATAGATAATTTCATATTATTTATTCGTCTTCCTGTTGTGTACAACTATTTTCAAAATAAGAAAACATGTTGGCTGCCAATGAACATTATAAATTTGGCATGATGTACTTTTTATGTTATGTGTTGTCATTGTGTTGTCCTAGAGAAAAGAGGATAGGGAATTCTTTCCAACCCTATTGTCTCCAACAGAGAGGCATATGTGTTTTCTTCTGTGTCATGAAGTGATTTGTTTGTCTATCAGTGTGTTTGTGTATACTTTTTCTCTATTTTGGGTCACGTGACCAGGAGGGAAGAAGGGCACAGTGTTCCAACACACAATCCAAGGAACTGCCCCACCACAATTCATGGGGAAATTTTCTTTGCAATGCTGATTGACAGATAACAGATAATCAGAGTTGGAAGGGACCTTGTAGGTCATCTAGTCAACCCCCCGGCCCAAGCAGGAGACCCTACACCATTTCTGACAGATGGGAGTCCAATATCTTCTTGAAAGTCTCAAGTGATGGCGCTCCCACAACTTCCGAGGGCAAACTGTTCCATTGGTTGATTATTCTCACTGTCAGAAAGTTTCTCCTTGTTTCTAGTTAAATCTCTCCTTGTTCAGTTTCCATCCATTATTCCTTGTCTGGCCTACAGGTGCTTTAGAAAATAGTTTGACCCCTTCCTCTCTGTGGCAGCCCCTCAAATATTGGAAGACTGCTATCATATCTCCCCTGATCCCTCTCTTCACTAGACTAGCCATGCCCAGTTCTTGTATCTGTTCTTCATATGTTTTAGCCTCCAGTCCCCTAATCATCCTGGTTGCTCTTCTCTCTACTTTTTCTAGAGTCTCAACATCTTTTTTTATAATGTGGTGAACAAAACTGGATGCAGTACTCTAGGTGTGGTCTTACTAAGGCTTTATAGAGTGGTATTGGTACTTCCCTTGATCTTGATTGTATCCCTCTATTAATACAATTTAGGATTGCATTAGCTTTTTTGGCTGCTGCTGCACACTGCTGGCTCATATTTAGCTGGTTGTCCACTAAGACTCCATGATCCCTCTCACAGTTACTGCTATTGAGCCTGCTTTCACCCAGTCTATATGTGTACTTTTGGTTTTTCTTACCTAAGTGTAGGACTTTACTTTTCTCTACATTGAATTTCATTTTGATAGATATGGCCCAGTGTTCTAGTCTGTCAAGATCCATCTGGATCTTGAGCCTATCTTCTTGTGTGTTAGCTATTTTTGCCAGCTTAGTATCATCTGCAAATTTGGTAAGTTCCCCTTCTATTCCCTCATCTAAGTCATTAATTAAGATATTGAAGAGTACTGGGCCTAAGACGGAACCTTGTGGCACCCACTGCTTACTTCCCTCCATGTAGACTTAGACCCATTAAGGACTACTTGTTGAGTACGGTTTGTCAGCCAGTTGCGAATCCATCTAGTGGTGGTGCTATCTATTCCACTTTTTTCTAGCTTACTAAGAAGTAGGTTGTGCTCTACTTTGTCGAATGCCTTGCTGAAATCTAAATATATTATGTCCACAGTATTTTGCTGGCCTACTAATTTAGTCACTGTGTTGAAGAATGAAATAAGATTGGTTTGGCATGATCTGTTTTTAACAAACCCGTGCTGACTGCTACTTATTACTTTACTTGTTTCTAGATGTTGGCAGATCTGTTTTTTTATTATATTTTCCAGTATCTTCCCGGGTATTGATGTTAGGCTGATTGGTCTATAGTTTCCTGGGTCTGTTTTTCCCCCTTTTTTGAAGATGGGAACCACATCAGCTCTTTTCCAGTCCTCTGGTAGTTCCCCAGTGCTCCAGGATTTTTAAAAGATATGGTGCAGTGGTTCTGAGATGACCTCTGCCAGCTCCTTTAAAATTCTGGGATGTAATTCATCAGGCCCCAGTGATTTGTTTTCATCAAGATCAGACAGGTGTTCTCTTACTATTTTTTTTTTGCTTATTTTAACTTTTATTTCTGGTCTGTTATGTTATGAGAAGTTATGTTACAGTTATGTTTTTGGTGGGTTGAGCTATAGTTTCTTTTTGCATGAAGACGGATGCAAAGAATGAGTTAAGCAGTTCTGCTTTCTCTCTGTTGCCTGTTACTTCCTTGCCATCTTCTCTCTTTATTGGACCGACTGTTTCCTTGATTTTTTTCTTGTTATTTATATGTTGGAAGAAACTTTTTTTATTATCTTTGACTTTTGTTGCAAGTCTTTGTTCGTTCCGAGCCTTTGCTTGGATTGATTGGATCTATCCCTCTTTTGAACTCAGACTTTTTTGGGGGTGCCTGGTTTTCTCCACATATTTCATTTTTCCTATTTGCTGATGAAAGAGAAGACAAACAGAGTTCCAATCCTGTTTTCACAACACCTTTCAGTTGGAAAATTACTGCAAGTAATTGCCAGCTTGTTTGCTCCCTAGTCAATTCCAACATTCACATTAGAGCAAGCACACTCATCATTCTGTTCAGCTATCGGCAACAACAATAACATCCGTTTGGTATTTATTTATTTAACTTCAGCTGACATCAAAAACATTTAACTGGCAAAAATGGGACAAGAGGCAGGTAGCTGGAGAGACATGAGGCAAGAAATGAAAAGGGCAGAGGATTTGATATCAATGATTTACATTATCTCTACACCACAGAATTTTCCAGAGTAATATTTTGAGTAATTTGCCTGGACAGTCCTAATGGAGATGACCTTTGATCACTCCATCTTTAACCTTTTTTCCCCCTTGTACATAGGAATTGCAGAATAGAGATGGAAAGTAGGACACTAGGTGATCCCCACTTCATTTTGCAAGAATGAAAGAATTTGATGGGTTGGATTCTTTTGGAATGTTGGAAAGACTAAAAATGAAGATGTTGTGTGGCGCCACCTGCTGATCCATGGTTACTGCCATTATGACTGCAGTACTTCTAGCCATGCTGGACATAGCAAGCTGGTAGAAGCAACCCTAGAAACTCCTTTAAGATACAGGGTACTTGTATGTTTTGTGAACATCTTGAATAAATGACATGGAAAGCAGAGGTGGTATTCAGCAGGTTCTGATCAGTTCTGGAGAACCAGTAGCAGAAATTTTGAGTAGTTCAGAGAACCAGCAAATACCACCTCTGACTGGAGATTTTACAGTATCCTTCCCTTGCCATGCCCACCAAGCCACGCCCACAGAACCAGTAATAAAAAAAATTGAATCCCACCACTGCATGGAATACAGTAGTAGATAATTAAACAATGAATGTGGTGTAGAATGTAATGGGTTTAAATCCAAGACCATATGTGTAGGAATTTTTGTCACAGAAAAAAATAACAATGAATAGGAATAAGACTGATTAAAAAAAATTATGAATATGACAGTAAGTTTTAGTACATTTAACCCGAGAATAAGCAGTCCAGAATACAGTGGGATTTAAAACTAGACAATATGCCAAAGGAAGAAGAAGAAGTTTGTTTCTGAAATAAGGAGAGAAAACAGTAAGTAGAGTTAAAATGAAGACATTTTCATGCTAGAAACTGTACTATTTTCCCTCCAGGGTTGGCATTTTGAATACTTGGAGAATTTCATCTTAACTTTCATCTTAAAAGCTCCCAAATGCTGAAGAAGTCAACATGGCCATTGAATGCAATACAGTTGATTTCAGGATTTCTAGCAATTTGAGAAAATAATACCTAGAATAGATCAACCTATCATTATGGACAGAGGTGGTATTCAGCAGGTTCTGACCAGTTCTGGAAAACTGGTAGTGGAAATTTTGAGTAGTTCAGAGAACTGGCAAATACCACCTCTGACTGGCCCTGCCCCCATCTATTCTCTGCCTCCTGAGTCCCAGCTGATCAGCTGGATCTTCTTTTGTTGCCCTGCACAGGAGAATGGAGCTGGGAAGCAGGTTAGTGGGGTGGAAAGGGATTTTGCAGTGACCTTCCCCCAGGAGTAGGGAGGGAATGGAGATTTTGCATATCCTTCCCCTGCCATGCCCGCCAAGCCCATTATGGAACCCGTTTTATGCCTAGCACTGTAGACAAAATGTGCCTTGATTCCTTCGTTTATGTCTTCCTTCCCCTACCTCTTCTAGAAATAATTACTTATAAACTAAGGGATTTCTTTATTAATTGAGAAAATGGTAATTCACTTGAAGAAAATGCTATTGTCTGAGAATAGATGTCTACCTACTTATATGTACTGCAGCCAGTTTTGTGTAGTTGTCATAGGCACCAGGCTGGCAACCAGGAGACTGTGAATTTTAATCCTTCTTTAGGCACAAAATTGCATGAAATCACTCAATTTGGTATGAAGGAGATTTTTGTTTTTACTTCTTGCTTTGAACTAGAACAGGATCCACAATGTCAGAATATAAAACTTTGTTTTCCAGGATATCATAAAAGTTCTGGTTTTTCTTATAATAAAAAGGCACCTTAATTTGTCCTTTCTTTAAGTAATATAATTATATAAATGTTTTAAATTCACAAATAAGTAACCTATATACTGCTACAATTCTCATTGTGTCCATCTGTTTTGTCTGTTTGTACCCTCATGTTAGTCGAAATGATCCAACAATTTTTGAATCAAGGCACCTAAAATCCTCTACCTTAACAAATATGTTTAAAAAATATCTGGAACTTATTACTACAGTGGAATTGAAATTTCCAATATGTTCAGACCAGTTTCATTCCTAAATTTGTAGCCACTGAAGCACCGCTGCATTTATGTGACCATGATTTCCAATGCTCTTTGCCAGCTTCCTACAAGCAAATTTGGCAGAAGCCAGCAGGAAGTAGGAAATCACAATCATGTGACCACAAAGAATTATGTTTCTTTGGCTAGGCTTCTTTTTTGAAAGTTTGAGGGTTTTTTTGAAAATTTATTTTTCTTCTTTAATTTTCAAAGCAAAGTGATATCAATACCATTCAGGAAAATGTAATGTTTATTCCAGTCACATCAGCCTGCACGTCTTTTCATTCAAAGGATGACTCAATAGGCCACAGGGTTGTCTAGTATTATTTTAATATTATAAATCTAAATATTATTGAGTATCCTTCATTCATATAACTTTCTGAGTCATTAAATATACATGCTCTTGCCACTTCCTGTAACCATGTACTACTGTATTAGTACTCTTTCTTTAAGATACTAGAACAGGGATTTTAAACTTGATTTCACTGAGGACTGCATCAGGGTTGGGTTTGACCTTGGGGGCCAGGGGGACATGGCCAGGTGGGCATGCCTAGGTGTACGTGGCCAGCTCGATGTCGCTTGTGTCAGGGGCACCTGTGGTGGCCCAGCTGAGACTGGGATGATTCACTTTTGCTAGTAGTTCGTTTTGCTAGCACTCTGCCACATGCGATACCCCCCCCGACTCCATTTTCATCTGTGACAGCCTCCTGCAGCCCTCTGCCATGAAAAAGAGCTTGTGGGGGCTGTGCACTGCCCTCCCATGCTCCATTTTTGCTAGCAGAGGGTCTCAGGAGGCCGTCGCAGCTAAAACGGAGCTCGGGAGGGCTGCATGTGGCTCTCCTGAGCTCTGTTTTCAGTAGCAAAGGCAGTATGGGCCATTCCTTCACTGTTTCCAAGGTGGCCCCATGGGCCAGATCTAAGCACCCCATGGGCCAGATCTGGCCTATGGGCCTTGAGTTTGACTGTACTAGAACTACCATTGAACTTTTGTCTAAAGTCATGATGGGCAACTTTCTGATAATGCAGGAATATACTTCAAGTTTTGGGGACTTCCAAAAGCCGCTCTAAGTGAGTACACAATGAATTGGTCATTTTTTTTCTAAATGGTTCTGTTTTGGAAGGAGTTGAAGGATCATTTGTAAATTAGGCTAAACCAATGTTAATATTTATGCTATAACTTTTAAGTATTCCCCAACTCAAAGAAACTGTACTATATTTTCATTAATTAGGATTAGAAGTTAAAGGAAAGCATTGTATGGAGCTGCATGGCTTATCTAAAACAACATTGGGATATCTTTATCAGGGACAATATCTGATGAGCTACTAAGAAAACATGTGCATAGATTACAGTGAATCTCTTTAATACAAGTCTCTACAGACACTGTTGTGTATCAACTTACTACTCCAAGCACGTGGCTCCAAAAGCAGGCATTCCAGAGACTAAAAAGCACCAAACACAATTATTGTACTTCAGCTCCATTTTTTAAAATTAATTTCATTAAAGCATCAGTATAATCTTTATTCTGAATTTTTTGTTCACTTGCACATACTTGCTCCCTACCCTAAAGCATTAACTCCTCTAACATAACTTTCTTCTCCATTAGAGAGTCCTTAAAGTGAACAGCTCTAATCCAGTATAAATCATTTGAAAATATGACTTGCTCCTGAATGCTTTGCTCTTAATTCAGGTTCTGGCTTTGCTTGAAAAGCTCTATTAGGGGAAAGATTTTACAACTTGTTCCTGACCATTTTTCAAAAATTGCATAATTGCATAGTGACCCTAGTAGTCAGAAAATGATTCTTAGAAATTGATTTTTTTTTCTTTTTGAAAACCAAGAAAATAAGGAAAATAGTGATTACAGTGAAAAAAGAAGAGATAAAAAGAACATATAATCAATATTGCCATCTTGTGGCTCAAAATGCTTTAACATCTTTAAATCTCATGTCCTTGTCTCCAGTGCTCTGTAAACATAACACATTTTCAATTAAATATAAGAACTAAAACAGCACACACACACAAAGAAATATTGTCCAGACACATCAGAATTAATTACATCAGCAGAGGAACAATCTTATTTGTCTAGAAATACTAATCTCAGGAGCAGCCATTAGAACTGATGTGTGCAGATTTTGATTCAATGAAACCATGGTAGACATGTTTCCACAACCACAGCCCCCAAATTAATAGACGATCTAAACAGAGGTCCTTATACTTCTTAATAAACATATTGCCAAACTGAAATGTGATATGTGATTCCTTAGAAAATAAGGCATCTAATTCAGACACAGCCATGTACAACAATATATATCAATGCATTATAGTTATCCATGTGTCCTTTTCCAGTCTAGCTCATTTGATACAGGACAATATTGCAGATACCATGTTTTACATATTAGAAGATGTGTGAAATGCAAATGTGACAGAATAAAAAATAATTAAAGGAGATTTCACATTGTTTTATGGCAGTTGAAAAGATATTGAATGGTATTTTTATGATAACTTTGAATCATCCGAGCCCTTCTTTAGCAATTCCACCAAAGAAAGAGAAGAGCAAGAGGAGCTAATTGTCCTGATTATTCCAGTTTGGAACAATCAAGGCCTCTAATAAATTAGAGCAACCAGATCTGGGCTGCTAAAATCCAGATAATAACTAGATTGTTACAAAAGAGAGTTTCCTGAATGGGTTTGGGTGGTGTTCTTTTTTTGCCATCCAGTGTTTACCTGGGTCTTGCATGAAAAAAAAAGTATGCTAATTTGACTATAGGAAAAGTTATGTTTAAGCATGGAACTGGGTTTACATCGTCTTCTGTAACATAACTTGATTGTTGGAAAGTCTTAGTGGGCTGGTTCTAGGACTGTGTAAAGCCTTAGATTGAATTAAAAATAAGTGCTTCATGAAGCTGTCATGCTGGAAGTCAAAGCAGTTGCTTTACTGAGATGCAGAAAGGTGCTATGTTCATATTCTTGTGTATTCCTTGTTCAAATTCAGTTCAAAGATTGCATAGTCTGGCTGGTTCACATGTAACGCTACATCACAAATTGGTAAGTTCACGCATCATGCTAAGCCAGAATGAAAGATCACATTATGGCAGCACTAGTCCCAAGTCAAAACAGGAAGGGATGGATACATTTTTATTTGTGTGGTACTTCTTAAGAGTGAGGGAGCAGCTGGAAAAATGGTGCACATCAGTGTATATGTGTGTTTTGGAGAGCTAGCTCTCGCTGTTATTGTGTGACTCTAGAAACATTGCCTAAGGCTGTGTATAGTCCTTGAGGGCAAATGGATGCTTAGTCTTGGAATATTGGCCAAATAACAACTGATAGGTGCAGATGTCAATTATTGCGGTATATAAGTCTAAATGCTATTGTTATTTATCTTTGAGCTTTATCAGTAGATATAACTGAATTTGTTTCTGCAAATGACCCACCGAACACAAGACATGGTGTTTTTTTTTTAGTTTGTATAATCAGTGTTTTAATGAGTTGTCTTCTACACATATTCTCCAAAGGATCTTCAGTTTCATTGCAACTGGAACAATTTTTTTCCTAGATACCTACACCGCTAACAAAATGTAAATGAGATACCTGAGAATTTAAATAATGAACCTAACTGTACATGCACTTATAGCCTCATCTTGTGAGAAGTAAGCAGGCTCAGTACAAAACAAATTCTGAAGCTAAAACAACACAAATGCTAAAAAAGAACAGCAGTGTTTTTATCTGTCATATATTGTCATTATTCATCTGATCATGTCCCTCCAAGGAGGGCTATTCCTCCGTACTTCTATCTTGTCAAACATTCCTGTCTTCAAAGACTCTTCCATCCCAGTATTTTCTCCTTCTCCATGAATAAACTCAGGAAATAAGAAGAGTTGTTTCCATTGCAGCTACCTTGGACAGCAACCTATCTCCTACTTACAGTACTTCTGTACTGGGAGTACCTTCTCCCACTAACAAATGTTATGAAAAGGCATAAGCAGCTCCCTTCATCAACTCAAACACCACCTGTCCCTCACTTCTTCTTTTACTCAGCTTTCCTATCTGGTCGATATACTCCAAACTCTCATCATTTCCACTCTTCATTTCTTCAAAAGAAGTTTTAAAGTAAAAAATTGTTACTGCCATCAGCTTTGAAGTTTGAAGAACAAGGAATAAAAATCATTTTTTTACCGCAAGCTGACCTCTCTCCCTAGTGTCCCTGGTAGCAACTGGATTGGATGGATCCTTAACAAAAGCATTCCATACTGCAATGCTGCAGGTCGTATTAACATATATTAGTAGTAACCTAGGAGCTGAATTCCAACAGTGGTTTGACCAGTCTGGGGCTATAGAGAAGGAAGCTAGCGAGGTACTTGGCCTGAATAGATTTAAGAGCACATTTGCCCTTGCTCTTTTATAACACATGGCTTATAAGAATCACAAAGTTGTGCTTAATTGAAACTTTGTTTTTATGACTACTCATACCCCCCCCCCAAAAAAAAAATGTATTTTTCACCAGGACTTACTGATGTTGCAGTCCAGTTGCAGTGTGTATTTGTGGGAGGGGAGAGAGATATGTTACTTCCTTTTTCATTCTCTCTCCGTGAGCAGTATAAATTTCTTTTATCAAGATCAGTTGTTGGGAAATGTAGTCCACAAATTTGGTTGCAAAAATTGGTACATTAACATGATTCCTACAGAAGTCAGGCACAAGGCATTGTACCGGTATGCAAGATGTTGGCAGTTAAGAACAAAATAATATATGAATAAAAGTGTATCATTCTGTATTTTTTGCTTCCAGATGGCTGACCACAAATTCACAGGAAGAATTTATTTGTTCTAAATATATAATCAGCCTCTTTGGACCTAACAGTTCCAGCCCTTTCATCCACCCTAGTGATTTTGCAATTTTTACATTTAAATTTGCCTCCTTTGTCTTGTACTCTAGATTCCTTCATTCCTTCTTTCCTTTCTTTCTTTTTTCCTTCCTTCCTTCTTTCCTCCCTGCTTTCCTTCCTTCCTTCTTTCTTCCTTCTTTCCTTCCTAATGTAAGCCTTCATAATTAATTTGCACAGAGACATATGTAAAATATATGTATAAAGATTAAAGAATCAAAGCATCATTTATGCTGAATTTACTGACTTTTTTCTGTTTAAAATGGTACTCATCCTTCAGGGGGTCAGAGCAACATATATTTGTACTTCCCAATGTCATTCCCTGAATAACCCAATGGTGTAGGATAAATCAAGAGATGAAAACTGATTGAAAATCACCCAATGATATAACATCCTTAAACCAAACACCCAACATATTATATATGGCTTTCTAAAACCATCCTCAGTGTTAATCAGAGGTGGTATTCAGTAGGTTCTGACCAGTTCTGGAGAACCGGTAGAAATTATGAGTAGTTCAGAGAACCGGCAAATACCACCTCTGACTGTCCCCACCCCCATCTATTCTCTGCCTCCCAAGTCCCAGCTAATCAGCTGGGTCTTCTTTTATTGCCCTGCACGGGAGAATGGAGCTGGAAAGCAGGTTAGTGGGGGTGGGAAGGGAATGGGATTTTGCAGTAACCTTCCCCTGCCACGCCCACCAAGCCATGCTCACAGAACTGGTAGTAAAAAAATTTGAATCCCACCACTGGTGTTAATCATATTTTAAAAGAAACAATTTACTATCCAGTTGGATGCATATTTATGCACACAATATTGACCGTAACTTCCATAGAAACATGTCAGAGAAAATCTTTAAAGAGAGGACATGTCCTCAACAAACCTAAACTAACTGCTAGTATCAACCAAGCTCAACATTGCAATGTCACTTTAACAGAGAGGAGGCCATAGGACCCAGAACTGTCAAATACCAGTTTTCTTTTCTAAAGCAACAGTGGGCATGTGAAACAGATGCCCATTCAGCTGGTATAAGCATGGAATAAATAGCTAGCCAACAAACCAGCTGGTGACAAATTACAGTACATTGCATGCTTAAAAATGGTTGCTTTCTCTCCCCCCCCCTCAAGATTGGGCAGACCTTGTCAGTGTCAGTAGAGGACCAGAGTTTTGGATAAAAGCAGATACAAACTGAGGTTTCATTTAGAATTCCTTAATTTAAACGCACGGGAACAATGCATTTAAATGTACTACAGCCGTGGAGAAATCTCTTACAATTTTATTAAGCTTGGCTGTACCATCATCCTGTGCCTAGCCAGTACATGCAGCATTGCAGCATTTCCATGTTCTGAAACTTCTCTGTAATGGTACTGCCTTATACTGGAAACCTGCTCTACATATTTAGATATCTCTAGCTTCTATCCAGTGATTTCAAGATCACTGTAAAACCCAACCAATTTTATTCCATCTTCAAGATTTTACATTTTACATTCCTTTAATAAGGACGAGTGGGGCAAATTTGATGTAATTTTAGCATTAAAAATACATCAAAAAGCTCATCAGAGTACACAGGAGGTGGCTGAAGATTGTACTTACTATTGCAACAAGGCTGAGAAAGGTTTTTATTTTTATAAAGTTTTAAAACATCTGAAGTTTGAAAAGTAGGAGTACCTTCACCAACACTTTTAGTCATGTAATGACTTGATTTTTTCCTTATATTTCAAAAATGGGAGTGGGAGGAGTGAGGATTTTTGAATAATCACTCTAGAACAGGGCTGTCTAGTTTGTGGACTTCAACTCCCAGAATTCCCCAGCCAGCTTGGTTTTTTTTTTTTACAGAAATTTGGGGGTAGGGGAGAATTACTCCTCCAGGTTTAGCAGGGCAATGTTATTTATATCTTCTGTCTTGAAAGAAGCATTTATCTAATGATTTATTTCAGTAGCATGACTCATTTTGTCTTCCATGGTGCTTTGACAACATTATAGTATATTTAGAAGTTTTAGTTAAATATTGTACTTTATGATCCTTAATCTGTTCTTTTTAAATTGCAGAAGGGCAGTACACTTAAATATATCAGGTTAATTAAATAAAACACAGATCAAGCACACTGAAGGCAACTTCTTTCCTTTTTCTTTAGTTATTTTTTAAATTTATTGCCATTGAAGTAAAGCATGCAGGTGGCTTTTTTGTTCAATTTCTCAGTAAATTAATAAAGTAGAACCTTTCATTTTTTCTTCAATTTAATAATATTCTTGAATGACAATCAAAAATCTTATTTTAATGCACTTATTATGAAAGTTAATAAATTAGGGAATTGTAACCAGTTTATATTGTGTTTCTAGCAAAGAATAGGAAAAAAAAAATAAAGGAATGACTTTCCCTTCATTATAACTATAAACTCTTTTAATAACTTCTCCTTCCCTTAAGATACAACAAATGATATATCCCATTTCTTATTTACTATGTATAAGCAGATCCTTATTTCAATTCTGTCATGTAAATACATCTTAAAAGTTACTGGAGATAACAACATATCACCTTTAACTTTGATTAAATAAACCAACTTTCTACTCCTTTCTTTTATTTTTTACAATCTTGATCTTTAATACCTTCAAATAATGTTTTCTTTTCATTTTTTCTTTTTTCCTTCTCACAAAATTCTTCAAAGCTTTAACAAGCCTGTTTTGTAAACCCAATATAGAAAATTATCCAGGTCTCTTTCTTGGTATATTATTTGTATACCCCTTTTAATTATCAAGTCATCAGCTAGTGTCTTCTATATGCCCAATATAAAATATTTTTCCATATCATCCTTGTATCTGTCATTTTAAATCTATTTTCAGTGCAGTGTCAGTCTTGTCCAGTAAAACTGTTCCTCTTCCATCTTATCATTTAAAGACAGTCTATCTATAATGACCGATACTCTTAAAATTAACTTGAGTCCATTGTTAAAAAAATATTCTTAAGTATGTTCAATGTGAAAACATTTTGCTTCATTCTATATTAGTAAAACAAATGTAAGGGTTTTTCTCCTTTAATTGTAGTCTTTAGTTTTTTCTGGTTCCTTCTAGTTTTCAAGCTTCAAAGTCTAATCCTGTGATCTTCTTTTAAAAGAATTCAAAACACAGAAACATTTTCTCACAGGAAGGTTATTTATAATTAATTCCAAAATCTTGCTTCAAATCCATCTCGACCCTTAATCTTTTCAAAACTTACTTGTTTACCATTCTGCCATGATCATCAGCTCTACTTTTGGTGAAGCCATCTTCACTTCGGCATTTCTTCCCCAGAACTCTCACTGTTTGTAATTCTAGAAACCTTGCCTTGGTTTAACTACCTCCAACATTATAACCATAAATTTTATGACAATAAATAGTTTAGAACCAGAAAAATGATACAGATCAGTAGTGGGATTCAACTTTTTTTACTACTGGTTCTGTGGGCATGGCTTGGTATGGCGTGGCTTGGCTTGGTGGGCATGGCAGGGGAAGGATACTGTAAAATCCCATTCCCTCCCCACCCCACTAACTTGCTTTCCAGCTCCATTCTCCTGTGCAGAATAACAAAAGAAGACTCAGCCAATGAGCTGGGACTCGGGAGGCAGAGAATAGATGGGGGCAGGGCCAGTCAGAGGTGGAATTCTGAACTATTCAAAATTTCCACTACTGGTTCTCCGAACTACTAAAATTTTCTGCTACTGGTTGTCCAGAACTGGTCAGAACCTGCTGAATACCACCTCTGATACAGATCCAACACCCAACTTGGTGCTATTGAATGGACCTTTTTTAATAGAATGGATCAGATCTGGGCTGCAAAAGTTTGCAGTGTTATTTGGATTTTCATAGCTCAGATCTGCTATTGTCATGGCATTTAGTCTTTTCTCTCAGTATGCATTATAGCAATAGAAGACAAAAGCTGAACAACTGACCTTACTATCTCAAAATGCGAAGCATTTACCAAATCACTTTTCACTTCGGCATTCCAGAATTAAACCAATACCAGAGGAAGCAGTTATGTAAATTTATACTTAATAGTAATCATTCTGCCAGTGGTCTGTCATTGAGGAAATAGGCAATGTTCTCCTCTTAATTTTATAGAAATTAGCTTTGCACCAGTGAAAGTTAATAAAGCTCAAGTCCCAGTGAAATCAGTGGAACTTAAAGATACATGTTAAGTTTAAATGGCACTTAAGCATTGTTTTAATTGGGCGGCTTTGTCTTTTCACATTTGAATTGGACATGGCCTATCCAATGCAACACAGTTATAACTTGATTTTCTCAAAGGAACATTTGGACATATCCTAATTCTTTCCCATGAAATTCAGGTCAGCTAAAATATTAAATTTTGGATAGATTGCATCCATGGATTTTATATTCTAGTGTAATGTTTTATCTTGATGTAGCTATTAGAGTACAAGTTAGTCTTAATGCTGGGTATTTATAACAAGTTATTTTTTTTCCTCAGCATGAAACACAGAATTAATCAACAATTAGTTTCAGTAAGTTTTAATTTCTTATATTATAAAGAACTCCTGCTCTGACTAAAATGATAAGCTTATGGATGAATGACACACAAGTCGCCAAAAAACACAGAACAAGAAGTGGAAATGAGAGGGAAATCATATTTTCAGAAGATTGTTTTCAAAACACTTTGAAGTATTGTTATGACTGGGCATTTAATCTCTCAGAGCAGAGTTTAATGACCTCCTCACAGTCTGTATAGTATTGTCAGACCTATAGCCAATATTCTTCTTAGCAATGAAAGATGTTTTCCTCTTGTAGATCTCTTTGTTCTCTTGCTAGAGAGCAGGAGTGCAATTATCATTCTGTTAAAAGTTGCATATTTCTGTGGGGCCGGCTCTTCCTGAGACCATCTGCCCATGCAACTAGGTCAAATAGAGAGGGCGCACTCCAGATCCCTTCCTTTAAATATTGCCAACTGGTAGGACCTTGGAGATGTGCTTTTTTCCTAGCTGTCCTGACTCTTTGGAATAACCTCCCACTTGTGATTTAAAGGGTCCCCACCCATTTAGTTGTTTGGAGGTTTGTGAAGGCCAAGCTCTTCCCCTAGGCATTGGGCTAGAATAGAATTGAACCCAGCAAATGTAAATAAAGAATCAATGAGGTGCTGTATTGTCTAATTGTAAGAATAAGAAGGTACCCCTAATTGTCAAAAGAATGATTGTATCGTGTTATGAAACAGATGATAAACAAGGTGTCTACTGGCTTCCTTGATGTTGTTTATGCACCAGTTGAATTTGTTTTTTTTTTTTTTAAACAAGTTTTATTAATTTTTAAAACACACAAATTATCATTATTCATTACATGTTTAAACCTTTTTCCTTATAAATTTAACAAGTCAGATAAATTATGATTCTGTTTTAAACCATTTCCATATAATATACCAAAACCTCTTATTCAATTTCTCTTTACTTCTCTTTACTCTTATTCAATATCATTATTATTATTTCATCTGTTTCTTTCTGACTTAGTTACCATTATTCTCATTCTATATTTCTACAAGTTTTTACCAATTCTCCCCCAAAAAAGACATATACACACAACACACAAAACATAAAAAAATATCTTTTTGGAAAGTAACTTGGACCCAGGTGTCTCTCTCTTCATGGACTTTAATTATATTCATGCTCATCTTACATGTCATTACTTATTTTATTTACCATTCTAAGCCTTCTATATTAACTTCTCCACATATTTCACACTTCTTAATTCTACCTTAATTAATCATCTTAGTTTAAATCATTATATTTGTATCTTTTGTCCATTTTTTATCATCCCTTTGTCTCATCCCTTATGAAAAAAAAAGAAAATCAGTTTCTCCTGAAATCATTAATCAGAGTATGATGCCTTTCTATCTCCCCCTAAGTTAATCAAATTAATCTTTAAAATAATATCTAATACCCAATCAGATTTTGCTTGGTACATTCTATCTAACTAATACATCCAACACAATTAAATGCATAATTAGAGAATAAATCCAAATATTAAAAGAAATACTATAATAAAAATTTTATAATAACATCAATACCATAATTTTATTAAACTCTTTAATTAAAACAATATTCTAAACCTCTCCTATTATTAAGTTTTAATACCAATCATTTTTAAACATTTTAACATTTTAATCTCTTATCAACTCTTAAACCATTGCAATACTACCATCTCATCTTATGTACCTTGCAAAATCTTTTTTTTTAAAAAAAATTATACTTTATCCATTATCCATAAAAATTCCTTTTTCCATTCAATTTCAAAACGTTGTAGCTTTTCTCCACCTTTTCCCTTTCTTTCTTTTCCCAACAAACCTTTCTACCCCCCTTCTTCTAGCCTCTGCCTTACCGGCTTCCCTTCTCTGTCGTATTTCTTTTCCCCTTTGTTTACACTCATCATATTGGTTTTGCACTTTATTTTTCCCTTTCTTAAATGTTTTTTTAAATCTTAAGTCCTTAAATCCTTTAGTTTTCTTCTTTTCTCTTCTTTTCTTTTCTTTCTCTCTCTTCCTTTTTCTGGATCAAATTCTGAGATTCATTAAAGATGGCTCCTTCCTTTCTTTCTTGTTCCTCTGCTGTCTTCATCTGTTGTAATTTTTGTTGATAATTAGTAAGCGCCATTTCTAAGAAAAGAAAAGCTTCTTCCACACCATTTCTCAGTTCCTCAACAGAAAGAGCCATTATAAATCTTTTCTTTTCTTTTCTCCTTCTTTCTTCTTACAACAACCAGAATATTCAAAAGAAAATAAAAAAGATAAAACAGTCCCAAAGTTATCAATCAGTCCAAACCAAGGCAGAGTTCTCACTTTCTCCTTCTGGGGTGATATCAATCAAAGAGAAAGAAAGTCCAAATCTGTTTAAAGTCTTGTTACAATATATTCTAGTCTTCAAATCCTTAAGGCATCTGCTCCAACAAATCTTAGCATACAAATATTTTCTTTTTAATCCTCTCTCTTCCCACTCATCGCTTAAATCCAATTTCCACCTAAAAGAATAGGTTTCTTAATATCCAGTTATTTATTCCGTAGGAAAAGAGGGAAAGCTATCCTTTCAGCACCTTCCAGCAGCCGCTTTTTTCCTCTTCTGGCAGGTATTATTCAGAAAGTCATACTATTCAGGAATTTTATTAAATATGTCTTAGAGTCCTAGGAGCCAAGAAAAACTTTCTCCTCTCAATCACTTTCTCCACTTCCTCCTGCGCATTCTTACCCGGCTGCCAGCTTCTTTGTGGCGGCCATTACGGACCGCCGCTGCACCGTCCTGGGAAAAGGGGGTTCTGCCGGCCAGGGAGGGGGTCTGCAGCACCCCAAACCCTTCTCCGGATCCCCTACCTTCAGCTGCCCCTGCAGGGCAGCCTAGCTCCGCACCCGGCTGGGTCGGAGCCCCAAAACGGCTAGCGCGGCAGGGATCGCGCAGCTTCGCAAATCCCTGCCGCTCGCGAAGCCGACAAACCGGAAGTTCCCAGTTGAATTTGTTTTTATTGTCCATGGTACTTTGCATAGAGAGTAAGATGGCTGCTTTTGTCATTTGTAGTTATTGGCCAAATCACCAATTAGCAAACTTAAATCACATCCATCTCAATCCAAATATTATATAATGATTGACTGAACTTATGATATTAACCTTACCTGTTAGCCTAACAGTGCAGTTTATTAGCAATGCGAACACTCAAAAAGTCAAATTTAAATGACTAACAAACAACCATATCTACATATTGCATATATTTTAGGAACTTCAAGTGTGAAGTCTTCAGTAAAAAAAATCTAAAACATTCAGTTCAGGTACCTAATTTGTCCATTATGCTGTAAGCTGCCCAGAGTTGCTTCCAGATGAGATGAATGGCAAATAAATTTAATGATAAATAAAAATAACTTATAGTAGATTTAGATCTAATACTTATACCAAGAACACTGAAAAACACTCAGCATACACATACATTCATGTATGCAAGCATATGGACACACGTACACATGTGCCCACCCAACATCTTAATATCATGTGGCCTCATCCTGGACAGTAATATCTGTCTGACGTGATAGATTTAACCCTTACTCATCTGTAGCTATAAAGTATTTATTTATGTAATACTTTAATGAGGAGAGAGAATATTGAATTCAGAAACTGACAGAACTATTCTCAAATAGAAACATCAGTAAGTCTGAAAAAGAGTAAAATATGGGGAAATAATTTGGGGTGTGGGGAGAAGCAGATTGTATATTACTAAATTCATAACTCATTATTTCTCCTATTTGACTAGTTATGTATGTGATAGCACTTTTTCCAGTTAACCAATTTAATTTATTTATTTTTGTTCAATTAATCATCTTTATTACATTCTGGCTTGGTCCACTGTCACTTCATCCAACTTTCTCGTGCTCTTCTATTCCATCTCTTCCTCTTCATTTCACCACTTATTCTGAGGTTTGTATTTGTTGTTATCTACACCAGTGGAGAGATTCCTTGTCATTCTTCACACTCGTGCCCAACTGGTAAACATAGAGCTAGAGGTTAGCATCTCACTGTGACATTAAGTGTAGGCTGTGATACTTTTATTCATTTCCAAACTCTCAGAGACAATAACTCTACCTTCTCTGTTGTTTTCACAGTATTTTATTTATGATAGTTTGCTTGTTGTTACTTGTAGCAATTGAAGTTGATTAATATGCAATGGAACTTAAGTATTTTATGAAGTGTTTTGGATTTATTTTTTGTTCTGCCCTATACTTTTTTCTGAATTGTAGTGTTCAAATTTGTTTTAGTTTGTTCTTCAATGTTACTTTTGGCCACACGGGAGAACTTTAAAGAAAAAGGTATAGCTTCCTAAAATATAAAATTATTGAAAGTCCCCCCCCCCCCCACAAATAATTAGATATTTCCTTAGGTGCCTCATACCTGATTATGCCACATTTATCTAAGGCACAGTGATGATGAAAGTTGGTGAGAGTTTAAACTGGTCACTAATGGTTCCTGTTTGCATTTAAAACAGATTATGACAATAATGTCATAAAGACCTTTCAATGATCTTTTCAGAGGAATCTTATCTTGTGATTGTTGTTTTGAAATTTCAGTGTTCATGAAAGATGGGAAAGAATATATTTGCTTTTATAGAGGTCTTGATAGAACTCTCTTAAATTCTGCTTTGGAAGAACTATGTCATAAATGCCTATGGAGATTTTCAATCATCCAGGTTATGGTTGTCTCAAAGTGGTGTTTTTTTCCAAAAATCAAGTGAACTTTCTTATTTTTGTCTTTGAAAATGTTTAGCTTCTGATCCAAGAAGCTTCTTCAGTTAGCTTCTTGCATGAGAAGTGAAATGTTTTCAAAGAAAAACAAAAACAAGAAAATCCAGTTGTCTTTTGGAAAAAGCACCTTTGGGACAACTATGCCATAAATTCTTCTTCCATTATTTAAAAACCTTGATTGAAACATATTGCAGATAACTATTGAATTGTGAATAGTTCAAAGGAAAACTACACACATATATTTCTATATATCTCCCACCTTACTCAGGAAAGCTAACAGCCATACAAACTCATGTAAAACCCATCACATAATGTTGTGTGTTATACAAACCTTGTGTGTTACAAGGGATTGCAATTGCATTTATCTGCCTGGCTTCCCACATTACCCTTTTTAGCATATGCCTAAAAACCAGTGCACTTGCAATAATACACATTGCATATGACATTTCACTCTGTTGATTAAAGGAAAAAGCTAATTAAAACATAATAGAAATGCTAGATTTCAACTGGGACAGTCCCTAACTGTTATAATTGTGTTCAAGATCTGCAAGTACTCATCACTGAAGAAAGGAGAATTAAGAAGAAGAAGAAAAAGACTACATATGGCTTCCTGGAACATTCACTGTAAAATAAATTATAAATCTTTTTTTCAGTATAAACTATATATTCATTTGAAAGGTTGCTGAGCAGTCTTTGCCTTGGTTAGTGTAAGTGCAGTTGCCAACGTAAAGCTATAATTTGTCTAGAATACTGCAGGGAGGGAGGGAGGGAGGTGGTCAGGTATGTCCTTCTGCAGTGAATACTAACATCCCTCCAACAGAAACACATTATGCCTTTATTTTTATTTTTTTGGAGTGTACATTGAATTATTTACACCTTCAAGGCAGTTGATTGAACTGCAGCATCAGTCAATTAGCAAATCAAAAATTTATATGATTCCAATTTAGCACAGAGTCCTCTCTTTCCCTCTCTCTCTCTCTTTTTCTTTTTAGATTTTTACCCTGACAGTGACAAATTACTCCTCTGCTGGCTGAGATTGGAAATTAAAAGCATTTAGAGTTGCTCATGCATTTATGCTAATGAGAACTCTGATATGATTTGCATGCAAAAGAGGACAATTTGAAAGCTCATCAGTTTTTCATGCTCTTGCATTTTGATGTGGTAGTTTTTTTTCCCCCTTCCTAGGTTTTTTTTTTTTTTTTGGCACAGGGGGGAAAATACCCTAAAATTAAAAATGGGAAAACAATATGGATTTTGGGTGGGGGAAGTGTTTCAGGTTGGAAGGTAATGTCTTTAAAAATAGTTCTCAGATTCTTGTCAAATCACTTGCTTTGCGATTTCAGAATTACAGCCCAGCTTCATTAGCATTTTAGATGTTTATCAAAGGCAAGATCCAATATCTGTCTCCATTGCTATGCATGATTATAGCTCGAGCTTCATTTTAAATTCAGCAAAGAAAAAAAAAAAAAGAAATTCAGCTAAAAAGACCCCAGGACAGATGAGAGAAGGATGTATGCCTTAACCGTTTTTCTTGTGGATGCACCCAAATTCATCTCATTTAGAGCAAAATCTGATTAATTACCAGTACTAGTACTTCAGCATTTCTAAAATAGTTAGCAATGCAGACATTTTACAGGGTTTGGCGTGGTAATGTCTTCTTTGGTATTCAGCAAAGGAAGATAGAACAGTTGTGCTGAAAAGGTGTTTTAATATGCAAATAACTAATTTTCATAATTAGTTTTGTCAAAAGGGGAAAAAAATATGTCAGAAACACCCTGCAGGATCACTAAATTCCGTGAACCTCATCCAGAGCAAGAAAGAAAATAAAAATCTATAAGAAATGAGAAATAAATGGCTCTTTCTTTATATGCAATGTGTTAGATGTGCCAATAAAATAGCCACCACCACAGACACCCCTTACTGGAATTGCAATCTAAAGCATGTGGATAGTGTTCAATTAATTGGCTCAATGTTAGCAAGAAAGGGACTTCAAGAGAGATTGGAAAAAGTTATTCAGATTGGTGCAAGTGATTGGGCAAAATAATATTTTGGAAATTTCTTAGTTATTCATATTCTCCAGATTTATAGAATTTATGATTACAATTGTATTCTAGAAGTTGTGCTGTTCAGTAGTATAATGCTTGTTTATTATGCAGTTCCTTTGTACCCATTGGTAGGTTTTAATAAAATTATCTTGACCACTTCCATTGGTTTGAAGTGCAAATGTGTACAAGGCAGTTTTGAAGATTCTGTAAGTTCTGAAGGTGGAATGTCCCACTGAAAATCACTGCCACTGCCATACACACCCTTCCTTCCTGCCACATTTTATGTCAAAGTAACAAATATTCCCCACTGTTGTTTGGTCCTTTGAATCCATAGCCTAGTATAGTTTTTCATGCTCTGAGCATGGTTGCTTGCTTGCAGACATTTCATCACCTGACTAGATAATATCATCAGTGCTAGTGAGTGTAAGGTTTCTTCAAGGGTATATATCTATATCTGTCTATTTATATCTATCTATATCTATCTCTTTATCTTTCTCTCTCTCTCTCTCTCTCTCTCTAAGTTTGCTATGTCAGTATTGATGGGGGAGTGGTCTTCTCCTTGGCTTGATTAGGATATAGTAATACCGTGTTTCTCCAACAATACTGCCTCCACCAATAGGAAGGCCCAGCATGTTTTATCGGCATAAAATCAAATTAAGCCCCTCCCCCCAAATTAAGGCCTATATTAAACATGCGGCTTCGGGCTCTCTCCGCTGGCCAGGGAAGCAGTGCTGCCATCACCTCACCACCCTGTCTGCGGCAGGTGGGCGCTATCACTGCCTCGGGCAGCCTCTCCCGGTGGCCCCTTCGGGTTCGCGCTGGAGAGACTTGGGAAGGAAGCCAAGCTCAGGTCGGCCCGGCTCTTTTGCTTGGCAGGTGGGTGCGCACCCGCGGTTCACTTTCCTGGCTCTGCCCAGCCCACACGGCTCTGGTGCGGCCCTGGCAGGATGAGCCAGGGCCGCACCCTGGCGGGGAGGCGCTCGCTGCCTTGGTGAGAGCTCTGCTGCCGGGAAGGAGGGCCCGCCTGTCAGCTGCGCTGGGTGCCCCAGGCGAAGCTCTTCACGCTCTGACCGGCGCCAGGCAGGGATGGCGGCTGGGCGCTTCTCCCGAGGTGGGCCGATCCTGTGCTGCGGCCCCAGGAGATTCGCCTCCCCACGTGGGGTTGGGCTGCCCTCTCGGGCAGGGGAGTCTTTGTTGTAGTAGGGTGTAGTTTTTAAAATAATTGGCTTTACCTTCGAAGGCAAAGGGAAGGCGGTGACAGGAGCACCTGAAGCCGAGTGTCTCCGCTGGGCTCTGGTTGCAGGGAGGAGCCCTGGCTGGCTGCACATGGCTGTGCCAAATGCCACGGTGTTGCTCTAAATGCCGTGGCAGCAAGGGAGAAGGGAAAGCAACGGTGGCGGAAGGTCTCCCGATACGAAGTACCCCACCAACGCCGAGGTCAACATCCAAGCTGTCGCTGCCCGCCCACCTGAGGATGCAAGGGGGGGGGGAAATTAAGTCACCCCTGAAAAGACGGCCTAGCCATTTTTTCGGGGGTCAAAAAAAAAAAAATTAGGCTCGGCCTTATTTTGTGAGAAACATGGTAATCAGAAATGTATGAAGATACCTGAAACAACTCTTGTCATTATACTGTACATAAGTTAACTAATTTTACTATCTTGAATGAAAAATATTGATCTATCTCATTTCAGATAATGAATTCTACTTCGGATGGTGCACCGTATGAGGGATGAGTAAGTGTATGTGTCTGCGCTCAGGGAAAATGCTCCTCACATTTTTAAAAACACTTAGAAATGTTGTGAGTGATATAGCATTTATGACCATGGAAATGTTGTAAGACAATCTTGGCTCCTTTGGCTAAGAAATGGAGATGAGCACCACCCCCTAGAGCCAAACATGACTAAAAGGGGAAATTTTTAAATACCTTTTTATAAGCGAAATAGGTGCTATCCAAAGATTGAAAGACATCGTTGTTTGCAATCTTCTTAAAATAATTAGAGAAGACTCTTCTGTTTATGGAAAGGGGAATATTTTATTTACTTATTTATATCCTGCCTTTAATATTTTTATATATTACTCAAGCATACCTAATACTCCCTCTTATTTTCCCCACAACAATTCTAGGAGTTGGGTTGGCCTGAGAGACAGGGACTGGCCCAAAGTCACCCAGCATGGGCCTTATATATAAATAACTATTGTGATCCTCATCTTTTTTCAACACAAATAAGGTGTTTGTATTTCCATAGAATAAATAACTTATCTCCATAGCTATTTTGAGTGGTTGTTTTGTTTCCTCCAATATGCTTCTCTTCAATGTAGTTTTTCAAAAATTATTATTGTTTCCCCCTCCCCCAGGTCCTCAAAAGGAAAAAAAAATCAGGAGAGTATGGATTTTCTCATGCTTGAGGAGCTTTTTCCCACTTGCTAATCATCTGTCAAACAGTTTTTTCCTTATTAATTAATTAAAGCATATTGAACCAGGTCACTCCTCACATGTTGGAAGAGCAGATGCAAAGGGAGAGATGAGTGACAAGATGAAAATTATTTGGCACTATCTTGGCACCAGGCTGCAGAAAGACATTACGAAAGCTTTTTGGGAACTCTTCCACTGCTCTGATTACTAAGTATACAGTACAAATGCTTAGATTCAAGTCTGCCAACGCTGTCATTCCAATCTATCAATCCAGGGTTTCTTTTTATAAGGGCTATAAAAGTGCTGTTCATCATTGTTATTCTATTGCATTATAATGTTTGTCAGTTCTGTGTACAGTCAAAGGTAAGCCGTAGTAGTTAATAAATTGGGACTGAAATGGTCTCCTAAAATCCATACCTGATTCCCAGGAGTGCTTTTTAGCAGGATTGAGAAATATCTGTGGCATTTCTAGCATAGTATGTTGTCACTGCAAATGATTGCCACAGAATTGGTATTGACTATTACATCTCTTTAATTCTGTCATAAAAAATGGAATGAGTCTTTTATTTTAGAAACCTGGAACATGACAGAAATCTACATTTGTTTCCAAAGGGTGAACCTCTTTTTGGATTGGCAACTTTAAAAGGCTGGAGATCCCTGAATCTGGCAGAATTTATCATGGACTTTGGATACAAATGTAAACATGATTTGCTTGTTTCTAACAGTGGGGAACTCCCTCCAATCACTTCGCTGAATTTTGGCTGCATAACTACTGGAAGCCAAGGGCATAGTTTTCTGCTATTTTGTGGTGAACACTACTTAGAAACTTTTACCAGTCTCCTAAAATACAAGAAATGAAGCTTTCCTCCCACCATTTAATAGAATCATAGAATAACAGAACTGAAAGCAACCATAAGAATTATCCAGTCCAACTGCTACAATGTGCAGGAAACCAATTTAAAGCATCCATGAGAGAAGGTGATCAAGTGTCTCTTTCAAAATCTTCAGAGATACAAAATTCAGAACTTGCATAGGTTTTTGTAGAATTTTCTTATATTTAAATGAAAGCTAGGTCACTGTAAACTTATATCCATTATTTCTGGGCCTAGTTTCTAGGCCATGGAATATAGTTTTTGACTACCTTTCCTATACCTTTTTATGTACTTGAACATGGTATTGTATATTTCAGCCTTCTTTACTCAGACAACCCAGGTTCCTTCAGCCAATCTCAGAGGATATGACCTCCAGTCCTTCTTATCACTTTCATTGCCCTTCTCTGAACATTCTCTTAACCTGCCAATAGCCATCTGGAAATGTGGTGCCCAGAATCATACTCCATGAAAGGTCATAACACCACCCGGTAAATTTAGCATTGTCACTGTATACACCATTGTTTTTGCCAATCTCCCAAAACCTTACATTTGTTCCTCCCTCTACAAAAGGGCTTTGCATAAGCTGCTGCAAGACTTTTGGTGTTTATTGCTGCAGCAAAGTACCACAAGTACTTCTGAGTAAATAATTGTAGAAAACGTTTGGTAAAATTAGGTAAAAAGCCCCGTCCAATTTTATGCTAGTTAAAACACAAACATTATATTATATTTACAGGTTTTTTTAAACAGAATAAATGGCCTCTCAGTTTATTTCAGGTACAATTCAAGGTGTTTATTTTCATGTTTCACTCCAATTTTGACTAGTTACCAGCCACATCTTTATGGCTGGTATGTGAAGATCAGATGCTGAGGGATATGGTCTAGCTTGCAAACATGATTTTGTCAAGCCCCAAGTAACATGTCCCCCAAAATAAAGTCAATGGCATCCATTTTCCATTTCAAGTCCATTTATTAAGAATATATTAAATTGGCAAAGACTTGGTGTAATTCCAACTCTGAACTGGATCCAGAATTATACCCAGGCATGGGATTCAAATTTTTTAACAACTGGTTCTGTGGGCGTGGCTGAGTTGGTGGGCATGGCTTGGTGGTCATGTTATTGGCTGGGTGTGGCCAACTCAACATCACTCACATCAAGGCACACATCTCCTCGCCTGGCCTCTTGTGACTGTGGGGATGCTGCAACAGTCATAAGTGTGAAAAATGGTCATAAGTCACTTTTTTCAGTGCCACTGTAACTTTGAATGGTCAATCCACACAATCAAAGTACCAGCAAAGGAGGGGAAAAAAGCTCCAGAGAAGTTCCTGAGACAGGAAGTCTAGTCCTGCCAAGAATGTAATAAGGGTTAACAGAGAGGCAGTTTCTGTAAACAACACCAGAATGTTTCCTTCCTGCCTTCCTTACAGGATTAGGCCAGTAATTTCTTCTAACAACCGGTTCTCTGAACTGCTTAGAATGTAACCAACCGGTTCTAGCGAACAGGTGCGAACTGGTAGAATCCCACCCCTGATTATACCCAATAAAAGAAAAAGTGTGAAACATAGTCACAATCTCCAATCACTTCTCAGTCCCACAGTCTAGCAATTCCAAACTCCACCTTCATCCAGCTGCAGGCATCTGAGCTGTTCTCATGAGAAACGAATGCCACCTAGACATAACATTCTCCCTTTATATCTCCAATCCCCCTTTTACAGTTAGACAGTTGTGAGCCTGAAGTATCAGTTAATTCAGTTACCATAAATCTAAAGGTAATTAGGGGGAAATACTAAGGCTAATATAAAATATGGCTACACATATGTCATCTTCAGGGTCGACAGATTGTTGGCTGGAACATATCAAAGACAAGATGTTTCATACAGTACACGTGTGGTCATCATCTATTCATTTAAAACAAAATATAAAGATTCTGAAGCAACCAGAAAATTAGTCATTAGCTCTTAATATTTTAGCCCAAATGGAGGGGGGGGGGGGAACCACTTACCCACCAAAGTTCTTTTGGTTGAATGGCTAGGAATACCAACTTTTACCAAAATAGATCACTATTTTGATCTTCATTCCTACAAATCAGAGTCTCAGAAAGAAAAGAACAATGTAGATGCATGAAGTTAATTTAAATAACTAAGAGTAGGTATGTAACTTAGGTATGTAGAAACTCTTACTCAAAATTTCACAGAAAAATCCTTCTAACCCCATAGAATACAATTAATTTAATCTCATTCAAATTTTATTTTTATTTTATTTTTCTTTGAAATTCTCTACAGGTTTCATTGTCACTGAACCGATATAAATCAAGGGGAACAGTTTTAAAACAGATTCTTATCTTATTCAGTAACAGATCAGGACAAAGAAAAACAATACATACAGACAATATATCCCAAAAACAGGATATGCTATATTTTGTTTTTATATATACAGACCCAAAGCCAAGCATTAACTTCCTTGTTTCACTTACTTCCAAAGAAAAATGGACGCAGGGATCATAAAGAAGGATGGACACTTCATTGATTATGCTAATCCCTGTCAATACTTTTAAAGAAAAAAAAAGTACTTTTAGTTTACATTATGATGCCATTGCTATTCCAGCCAAAAAGATTAATCAGGATTATTCATCCTTCTGCTCTATTCTTTTGCAATAGATCTGCTGCAACAGCTTTTATTGAAATGAAATGTAAGAATTAGACAAATCTTAAGCCAAGTCTTTAAGTAAGAGAAGGTCAACTGGTGTGAGGGATATTTTACATCTCTATATAATTTCCAGATCTTGGTTAAGAGAACATCTAAAGAAAGCATTAAAGGAAATACTTTAAGATGCTTTGCATATGTGTTCATCATGTCTCCCCTCCCTGACCTTATTTTCTTTTGTACAGTTTGAATGTAATAATGCAATACAATAAGCTTGCTAAAGTATATGAAGAGTTGTGGTACACTCTGCTATAACTTTACTATAACTCTATACCTGTGCTTCGCTATGAAACTATGTGATTGGGCTTAGTTTTTGGGGAGGAAAATAAGGGGGCGGGATTGTGCCTCTGCCTATCAGCATCCATTGGTATTCATCTGACTAGAATCCTGTCAGTGTGTTGAGGGCTGTTTGGAAACTGAGACATGGAAACTGAAACAGTATTTGCTGTGTGAGCAAGAAGGAGACAGCAAGGAGCCTGGGCATGGCTTAGCTCAACTGTTCTGTACTAAAGCTGGTTGCTGCTGTGAAACTAAAACTGAAACTCCTCTCCTCTGCTTGTGTTTTTGGAACAGATTTCTTTTTAGGTGGGGAGGGGGAGTAGAACTCCTTAGCATCGGAGCGTGTTAATAATAATATATGAAATACTAATGCTCTGATAGTCACTTCAAAAAATCCTTTCTTAGCACCTAGAAGCCAAGAGGAATATACGTGCCAAATTTCAAGTTTGTAGGCTTTACTGTTTTGGAGATTTTGTGATAATGCGTGACTGGTGTTTCGCTTTTATTTAGAGAGATTACAAGTCAAGACTACAGATTTATTTATTTTTCTTGTTTTTAATTCTTTGTTTGCTTGTTTGCTAGAGCTGGAATGTTTCTTTTGAGGCAATCTTTATATTTTAAGAAGATGTACAAAATGTTCTTGCTGTTTCCAGTATTAGTTCATTTTAATGGCAATTTCTTAACAATGTAGAATATTAAAGGACTGGAGTTGTTTCTAAGCACAGACAAGGGTTCATTAAGATTTTAAAAATGAAATTGGTTTTTTTTAAATAGGAACTTTATATTCTTTCAAATCATAAGCAGTTCTTATAGAAGCTGGTGTTGGGGAGATATATGAAAGTGGGTGCTATAAATTAGCAAGAGCTGTTGTAATTTTGATTAATAGATTTTTCAAAGCTGATGGTTGAAGTTTCAGGCAAAAGGAGCTGGATTTTTTAAAATACCCATTGGAAGACTAGGAGATAAATTTCTACACCAAATCAGTTGGAAGGGGATCAGCACCAAGCTTAAGGTCTCTTTTAAGAATGTAACTTTTACACACCCATACACCCAGCACTAATTATAAACTCAGATTCATAATATATTGCGGGATTATAGTAACAAATATAGTGGACAATCTGATTTTTTTAAAAAAAAGCTTTGAAACATGAGTGCACTTTCTACTTCTCTAGGCATAAAAATGCAGTTTAAGTATTTGTTTAAGTTATTTCATGTCATTATATTCTTTAGTATCTGAAGATAAGGTATGCAACAGCTGTTTCAGACCCTGCACATCTATGAAGTTAATAGTCTCATCTGACAACAGTTTACATACAGTTTTGAATACATATGTGTTGAATAAAGTTTTTGACAGAGTCTAGCTATCAAACAGGGTTTACCTGCCCCCCCCCAATCCCAGCCTAGTTCTACATTAAGGAGAAGGATTTTTTCACAGTTTCTGA